>NW_028301596.1:45255000-46505000 GCF_987345545.1 Pholcus phalangioides | reverse complement strand
ACGTACTCGAACATACGCAAACAGCCATTCCGTGATGATGATGTTGTTGGAAGATTTGCATGATTCAAAACTAGACGGGAAAAAATGAATTCCTTTTGTATGTATGCTTTTCATTTGTTGGCCTTGTTATGTTTGTTTTTTGTTACGTCCTCCTCTTCTTTGTTCTTTTTTTTTTTTTTTTGCAGTGATAAGCTCTTACGTGTGGTGAGTATTCTTCTCCTCGTACATTAAATAATAAGTGGGTGTCTGAACTTGCCCAACTTTCATTGTCCGCTCGCTCTGCTGCCACAACACCTACGTACCTATGCGGAGATTTTTGTTTTGTATTTTGTTATCCGAATTGAGGAATAGGTTTTTTTAGAAGGTGTGGTTTACTTATAATCTCTCTCTTCTATATATTCTACACTTGATTTGTATATACGCCTCACCCATTTTAAAGAAGGGATTGGGAATAGTATTGCGTAATGACGGCTGTGAATATTGATGTGGAAGTCTCTCTCTCTCTCTCTCTCTCTCTGTGTTATATATTATTTTCTTTGTGAATTCTGAAGAGTCTGCCCTTGCGTTGTTTTACTTATCCGTCTGTGTTCTAGTTTTCGTATCTGGATGGTTTTGTTTTGAATAAATTCTCTCATGATGTCATCGATTTTCAGAGATGTATAACGTCATTGAGAGCACTAGAAAATATACACAACGTTTTCTATATTATTGTTGCATTTTATGAAATATCGTATGAACTCATTAATGCTATTTATAAGGTTCTCAAACGTGAATTGACGTAATAATAAGCAACGGTTTACACAAGAGTTAATTTTTCCGTTAAAAAAAAAAAGCCAAACGATGCTGTATGAGAGTGAAAAAAGTGGCTCCTAACCTTTCATGCTTTGAGTACTCCTTGGAAATGTAAGCGTGTTAGACATGCATGCTCAACCCATGGTAAGCGGGCTAAATACGGCCCTTGTAGTCATTTAAGTGATTTAACAGTGCTTTGCTTACGAGATAACGGTCTTATATCCCATGTTGGAGCGAAAGCGGAGCCATGTCTGTTTCTTTAATAGTAATTCCTTTACAGTAAACCCCCCCCCCTTTTGTGACACCGGCGGGGCTAAAAAATTCGTCCGTAAAAAAGAGGGGTGTCTGCAAAGGAGTCGGAAGTGTTTCGAAACTGTAGGTGCTCGTCTTTACTTTTATATCGGAAATTTTAATTTCTGAATCAATTCTGGAGGTGCTCGGATCCATGCCACAAATTACCGTGGGTGCACACTCCCGACTCCGACGCCACTGAGTGTCTGTTTAGCGGGATCTTACTGTATCAACTACAATCTCAGCGTCAAAGGTCTCAACATTTCTGCTTGCAAAGCAGCCAGGCTACAATCCCTTCAAAACTGAATTCATATTTCTACAAGTCACTTGCTGCCAATCAGTATAATCGATATAATCAATAAGTATACTGCCATATCAATAAGAGCCATCAGTCATGAAGTACATATTAACATGGCAAAAATATAACAGAAATAACAAATATCCTAGCATAGTATCTAACGTAGCTAAAAAAGTTAAATTTTAAAAAAATACAGAAATTAATTCTATTTCGTTGCGCCAGAAAAAAACGGGACAAACAGGTGTCCCGAAAGCCTTTTTTCGGGGACTGTCAAAAAGAGCGAAAAACATGAAAGACGTGGTTGCTAAAATTTAGCGGAAAACGTAAAAACATTTCAACCGGTATAATGGCGCATAAAATATTTAATATCATACCATACATTCACTGCACACCGGTGCCACCATTACATAGGTGGCAGCACCAACGCTGTTTTTCGTATGTATAATACAGTCGAATCCCATTATAACGAACTCCAAGAGACCAAAGAAATCACTTTGTTACAAAGAAATTTCAGGAGGGGGGGGGGTTCCATTATTCCTGTGTAAACTTATCTGGGGCATTAGAAAAGTTTTTGTTATAACGAGATTTTTGCTATAACGGTATTCGCTAAAACAAGATTCGAAAGTAATCAGGGCAGTGACTAGGATTTTCGTGGGGAGGGAGGAACGCAAACGGGATTTCACCTGTAAAATTCGATAATTTTATAAATGTAGTTGCTGAAACTAAGCGGAAAACATAAAAACATGCCAAACGGTATAACGACGCATAAAATTTACACTGGAGTGCAGCATAAAAGTTGAAAAATATATAATACTAGGGGGGCTCTGCCCCCCTGCCACCTTTGGCGGCCAACCTCCCCCCCCCCCACTTCTCTTCACAACATATCTTGTTTACTTCGTCCCACTTCATCAGCGTGCTATGGAAAGGGACGTGTGAAAGCACCAGCTTACTGAAGAAGCGAATTTTATTAAAAATAATAATAAAGCAACACACGAAAAGTGAATGAGATTCATCAAGCGCCCCCAGGAAAAGGGGCCCCAGATTCAATTCGCTGA
Source organism: Pholcus phalangioides (assembly GCF_987345545.1). Taxonomy (NCBI): domain Eukaryota; kingdom Metazoa; phylum Arthropoda; class Arachnida; order Araneae; family Pholcidae; genus Pholcus; species Pholcus phalangioides. The sequence goes on along the minus strand of NW_028301596.1, from coordinate 46,502,564 downwards.
ATTTTAGTGGGGCCCACACTGGATATAGCTCGGGCTACCGATGTGTTGCAAATTTTATAATGTTAAACAACAATGTTATATATGTATAATGTTAACAACAAAAATCAATGAGATACATCCAGGGGCCCCGAATTAGAACCTATCATCATTCCCATGGAGCACTGACCTGGAAGCTTGTCGGACACACCCCTGTGAGGGGCCACGAAAATTTTTCATTTTTATCAATTTTGCAGCGAATAAAATCCAGCGCCCCACATCCAGTAGCGGGAACACAATACGCAGATTTTTAGTGGGGAATCCAGACTGGATTTATCTCGGTCTTCCGCTGTTGCAAATTCCATAATGTTAAAAAACAAAAAGAATCAAATTCATCCAGAGCCCCAAAATGAAACCTGTAAACATGAGGCCCCCGACTTAGAAGCTTATCGGTCATCCCCCGCTGCGATTGCCATGAAACATTTTCATTTGTATTCGTTTTACCAACGAATAAAATCCAGGGCCTCAACCAATTACCCGGGACACCAATTCGCATTCTTTTAGTGGGGCCCCAGACTGGCTTTATCTCGGTCTTCCGCTGTTGCAAATTCTACAAGAGAAAAGAATGAGATTCATCCAGGACCCCCAAAATGAAACCTGTAAACATGGGGCCCCGACTTGGAAGCTTGTCGGTCATCCCCCGGTGCGAATACCATGAAAAATTTTCATTTGTATTCGTTTTACCAACGAATAAAATCCAGGACCACCCATACAACTACCCGTGACCGAATTCGCAAATTTTTTGGAGCCCCCAGACTGGATATATCTTGTGCTTCCGCTATCGCAAATTTTTCAACGTTAAAGCAGCAAGAAAACAATGAGATCCATCAAGGGCCCCTGGAAATGAAAACTTTTAACTTTCCAATGAAGGTATATGTACAATCCTCCCCCGGGTACCCCGACCCTGTGTGTTGGGAGCACTGATGTTGTATGTATATTATACATATACATATCTGCATATCTCTCGGCATGACCCCCGCCCCCCACAAGGGCAGCAGAGCTGACAGGACCACAACGATTCTTATCACTTTTTGATTTTTCACACTATAAATAAACCCCAGAGGGGCCCCTGAAAAGCTGGTTTGCGGGCTCGCCATCTAAATTCCAGCCTAAGGGCCCTGCTGTAGGATATGGGAGCCTCTTGGTACATGCACATAACATGGTCCCGATGGGTCAAATGGGTCCCAATATGTGCTAGAGTCAAATGAATACTTGACAAAAAATCGTAACCGACTTCCGTAACACAAAAATGTAACAGATTTCCTTCACTCAAAAACGTCACCCACTTCCGTCACTCGGTTGCTTAGAAACAGGCCCTTTTCGAGTTTGTGATTTTATATTATAGAGTAAATTATACCATGCATTCCCTGCACACCGATTCAAAACCCATAACAAGTTTTATTTTAATAATTAAACGAAATATCTTTGTTTTTATTCGACAGGTGGCAGCAGATAATTCCAGCTCCAATGCTGTTTTTTGCACGTTTTTTGCGCATCTTCAGGTACTTTTTGTTGGGGGGGGGGGGGGGGAGTCAATGGTGATTTGCAATATTCGAAGGCATTAAAAGGAGATTTGTCAGTGCCTTCCTAAAATTTACGGTGCGTGGGGGGGGGGGGCAGTTGCCCCTTTCGCCTGCCTCCAGCACACAATACCCTTTTTAAGGTCGTCCAACGAAAACCATTATTTCGCGAGATTTCTAGAGCATTGCCCACGTATCTGTTATACGACTTTATTTTATTTTTTTTGCTGGGGCTACAATTTCATGACCAATGGAGGCGCTTAATGCATGACAACATGAGGGGAAAAAGTAAATCGAACTTGCATATGATGGTCATCATAGAAAAATGCGCCTTTTATGTATATTTCTCTCTCTCTCTCTTTTTTCAACCCTATGATCAATGATTTATGTATATTTTGTGCAATTGTCACAAGTTTATGATGAATCATATCCTGTAACCAAAAATCTTCGAAATTGCGCAGCTTGATTGATGCGCGCATTCTCTCGTGCAAGGGTGGGCGTGTGCGTATTTCTCGAGAAATTCGATGAAATTGTTTCAAAATGCGTCTCGCAATATCTCCCATGAGTCACAGACTTACTCATACATCACGGTCTCATGATTCAGTTGGTAGTCTCTCGACGATTGGTATCGGCCATTCGCTCACTCAATCGATTTATTACCGTTTCCTGAAATAAAATAATGAAATAAGATAATTTTTGTAGATACATGTCAAACTCGGTTGAATGATACCTCGGTTATAACGTCAATGATTTTCTTCCTCCTTCCTGTTAACATAGAGAACATAATGAGCAATGTTTTATGACGTCTGGAAAGGATCTTGAAAACGCCGACCTTGGGTTACAACGACGAAATTTGACGGACTCTTCGATGCCGTTATAACCGAGCTTGACTCTTTTCGATTTATGCACCCAGCTTGGATTTCCAACTTTTTTTTTTTCCGGGCCGCGAGCCCCGTTTTTGTGGATTTTATCATCAGAAGAAGAGCACACGATTTCACAACTCGGACACGTTCTCATACGATTGTTCGCACGTTCTCATAAGAACGGTACTATAGTGTGAATCCTGAAAACCAATGAAAGTTAGGTGAATATGGGGGCCATCCGTCGTTGAGATCTGTATAACCCCGTGATGTCATCAAATCTGGTAACTAAAATTTTACAGGCCGTCTGACAAACAGGAAAAAAATAATAAGAGTCTTGAAGTCGCTTACTACAATCACGGACAATGTTATCGTTCGGATATTTTTATCACTTTTACATAGAATGAAGCAAACCAATATTATAACATGGGGGGGGGGAACTCGTTCATAATTATTAGGATTTTGGATAATGTTATCTTTTTCCCGTTGAAAGTTTTTTGCGCATTCTGAAGCTAAGGTTTAACCAAACAAATTTTTTTCCCTGTAAGTTATCGTTACCCCGACGATACGGTGTGGAGTGTAATAATAATTTTTTTGTTGTTGTTGTTTACCGTTTTTGAGATATTCAATTTTAAAGTTGAAATACCCTTTTCCGGGCACCCTGTGGTACCCATGTAGAAAGATGACCCTGGTTCTTGCTTTAAAACTTTCAGTATGCTATATAAAAATTTATAAAATTGATAATCATAGGATTCTTCACTCGTTTGTGGCCCACGACTGTTTTTCCAAACCATTCAAGTGTAGCCCATGAAAGATTACAAAATCACTAAAGTGGATCGCAGTACGTTCCTAAATCAATCCAGTGTTCCCCACTGTCTAAAAGGATGAGCAATCCTAGTCTAAACACTGTTTATGGCTTCTTTTTTTGGAGTCAATTTAGTTAGATGGCTTTTTTCTCGTTGGCTTCTAGTGTTACCAGTGCTTTGTCTTGTCTTCGTGGAGTAAAACTATGCTCATAATTATTATTTTTTTTTCTTTTAATCTGCGTAGTTGGCGAACCACAGCAGACAACGCAATGCATGCAGCCGTTGCCAGCCAGTGCCGTAGGCGCCAAGACCACCACCACCAGCAGCAGCAGCATAATACCAGCACAGCAAGTGTCGTCCCGTTTCCACTCTGAATACGGTTGGGTTCGACGCAACGACGACGACAACGACACCGGTAGGAATTGTCCCGAGCAGGAAAAGAAAGTCCAACACCAACAAGAAGAAGGCTTCTTAACAACAACAACAACAAGAAAACGACCGTCTTCGTTTGAAAAAGAACCAGCAGAAGAAGAAATCAAACAAACGGAAGAAGAAGAAGTAGAAGAACAAGAACTGAGTATCGGTGGCCATGCTCCGGCGACGATCGGAGGTCACTGTCACTTGGACAGCAGCAGCAACATCGTCAACGAGCATCAGATGCCGTCACGCCAAAACAACGAGAGCCAGTCACTCGGTTAGTCCCATTTTTCCTCTTCGATAACACTTGTGTCCTATGCAATCTTCACGTGGTGACATTATCAAAAGCAATACCTATAAAAAAACGAACTGTATTTTTTTTTTCATTCGGATTCGTTCGGCTGCACAGCTTTTCTCGAAACACTTTTTTTTTGCCTAATCCACAAATTCATAGTAAAAAACACTATAATTTCCGGTAAAAATCACATACCATTAGAGGAAAATTCCCCCCCCCCCCTGAATGTAGTATATAGATAGTAAGTATTTGAGGCCCTACGAGAGATAGAAGAAAAAATTTTCAAAGAATTCCAGAAAACCGAATTTCCGGAAAAAATGCCTGTAGATGTCACTTCTTCCATGCACACGCTTCTCGATGGTAGACTATGAGGCTTTCTTTGTCGATCACGTGATATTTTCTTCCTCCGTAAGGGAAAGGTTTGAGGGACAAACAAACCGTATCCAAGGTTACCAACATGGCGACTTCTCTCTGCGGTTCATAGTGGGAAAGGAATCTAGATTAAAAAAATGCAGAAAATGAATCTTTTCTCCGTGATGGACGATGAATATTTTGGCATTGGTTTTCTTTGGCAGTGTTTCTCAAAGTGCGCGTCATGGCTCCTAGGAGCGTCGCCAACCTTTGTTAGAGGCGTCTGGGCGAGCTTAAGATATTGATTTGGTTCTTTTATGAGTGAAAATATCTAGTAAATTATTCTGGGGAGCCGCCGCTGCTCCATGAATTTGGGAGGAGAGCCGTGGGTGACAAAATTACCAGAACCACTGTTCTATGGGGATCATCCCGTGCTTCTCCCTTGAAAGTGAAGCTAGTGATCATTATCTTGTCCGTGGTGAAAAGCCTCAAACTAGGGCACCTGGAATATGCCGAGAAACGGCCGACTCAATTCAAGGCCAACGAAGCTAGTGATCACTCAACTTTATTCATCCGATCCTCGGGAACATGGTCGATTCAACGTGTTTGACAGATTCTGCAGGGTCGTAAGTAGGATTTTTGCCACCCAAAAAACTTTAAAATTCGATAATTTTACAACGGTGTTCTTTGTTCCACTTAAATTTCCGCCCGGGACAGTTGCCCTTCCCTCCTCCTCCCCCCCCCTCTAGTTCCGACCCTGCATTCTGTCCGCATTTCCTACGTCGGACGGATAAAGTCACGTGACCTCTAGCTTCGTTGGCCTTGTGTTGAATCGGTCATTACCGAGGAGCGGACTCACGCCTTCCATCTCGGAGAGGAAAAACCAGTTTTCTGTTCAAAGTGGCGTCTGATCGTTTGAAAATCATCTTCGGGAACAAATATTGACTGCAGCGATAATGTTGACATGACACTTCGCATAAAAACGGCAAGTGATCTGACCTGGGATTTCCAGGAGCTCTACCTCATACTCTGGCATCGTCAGCATACATAGTATATCACTTCCGGAAGGGTTGATGCAGTCGTCCCCATGCATGTTCTCATAAAGCTCAATCTCTTAAGAATATATATACACACTATATCGAGTCATATCATTGCGTGACATTTTTGTGATGTCATCTTGCGTATAAATAATGGAATAATGCGAGAGTCACGAACTGGCGTGGGGTGCAAATATAAAGGGAGATTAAATGACACCACTGCGGTAGACTGAGTTGGATGTCGGCTGAGAAGGCGCGTGAAGGCCGTCCGATACCCTCTACTGTTGAGCAATTCACAGTCCAAACGGCTACCAGGGAGCAATTATACGGGGTTTTTTTTTCTTAAATGTCAGTGAGCGAATCCTGTGACTACTAAACTGCTCATAAAATTGGTAAACATTCCTCTGAGAAACTTCCAACGAATTGATGTATGGCAGAACGTGCCGTGTACCTAACGTAAGGTCTGTTTCTCAGGAATGCCTGCTTTAAGAGGTGCTGCCATCTTTTTTAATTTTTTTTCTCAAATGGGAGATCAGTTCATATTCGCTCCTTGAATGTGGAAAACCAACCAACTTCAGCAGTCCAGCAGCACTGCAACAACTTTAAGGATCTAATGCAAGTCCTCGCGGTAGCAGTCCATCGCAATGTCCGCTCGACCGCATTCCATGGTAACGGAATTGCTTCGGTACAAATGACATCAATTGGTGGTAAGGTAATTCGGATCCTCCTCTTCTGATTAGCGGAGTTTCCTCCTAGGATGAGTCACGCGTTCTATGCTGAGGGGTAATAGACGGCTGCTGTCATATCCAAGAAAAAAATCTCCTGGAATATCGTTTCTCAATTTATGGTCCGCTGACCAGTGGTGTTTCGCGATGATGTCACAGGCGGTCCGCAGACAGACTTGCTAATTCGATTTTAATTGAATGAAAAATTATTCAATTGTAGTTTATATATATTACTAATATCCGCATTGGGTTCAATGGAAAATTGCACCTTCATACTTGGGTTCACCAACCATACCTCGTCAAGGATCCTAAATACGGGATATGTAGCCAAAAGATGTAATTTATGACAAATTTGCTAATTAATGCTAAAATGGATGAAAGATGGGGGGGGGGGCGAAATAAAGGACTGCTACAAATCGCAGTAAACAAGATTAATCAGTATTTGACGAAAAAAACATTCAAATGAATAGATGGCCATATTTCATTGAGAAAAATAAGGGGGAACTGTGATCTTAAATACGGTAAAATACGGCACGTCGCCAATTGTCATCAGAAACGTTATCGTTAGTCGGCAAAATCCCTAATTGTAGTTAAAACTACTGAACAATTGAGGAAAAAACTTGGTGTCTGACAAATACGTAAGATGAAAATTTTAATTTATAGCCATAATTATTATGATTAATTAATTAATTTCTTGCGTATAAACCAGTAAAAAGCTTAAATTTGTGAGGAAGGAATGGAGGATAGAGAAGAATCCCTTCTCCAAATAGCTTTCAAGAAAAAAACGTTCAGAACCCTAGGAATTACCTCATAATTTGAATTTATATTATTTATTGCACTTTTTTACTGATTCTTATTCCGTATTTGCTCCATCATAACTATATCCGCTACGTGTTTTCCAGGTGTTAACTCTCGTGAGCTCGAAATGGATATCCCCAAATCTCTGAGAAGATCCGACAACTTTACTGGGGTGAACGCGCCAGATACGAGTAGACTCAAGATATCCAACAGCGTCGACGTCAGCACTGCCGTCCCGCACGTGAACGGCATCACGTCCATCTCAAACGACAAGCATTGCGACACGGAAGAGGCACCGACGAGACACTCGTCCGGCTGCGATGATTCCGGCGTGTTTCTAGAGGACCTGCCGTACACGTCCGAGAGCCCCCCGCTGAACTGTTCTACGAGCGCTGAACTGATTCCGAACAGCGCGCCTGCGAATAAGAGAGATTACCTCCCTCAAGAAATGAGGCTCTACAACATCGATCCCCAGCTGAGCCTGGATTCCGACGCCGAGAGGAGCGATGACCTGGGTCTCGCGTCGTCGTCCATAGACTCCGCCGATGATTTGGATGGCGACCCGTTGCCGTCGACCATAAAGATAGACTCCTCGATCCCGCCCACGATAAAGAAGAAGCCTCCGCCGGTGCCCCCGAGGAAGTTCGTGAGCAAAGCTCGATGCGAGCTGAAACAGGACGGTGCTGTCGATGTCGTCGACACGACTCCGACGGACTTCCAAACCAGTGTCGCCTATGGTTCGATTCTCCCAGAGGAGAAGATTCCAGAAACGACGAGCGATTTCAAACTCTCTCCCCCACAGAGAAGGAACTCGGAAAATTTTAAATGGAAGAGCGAAGAGTGTTTGAGGTCTGCAGTCGACGCCAAGTGGAGCCAGAGGCACAACGAAAAGACCATAAGCGTTAAGGACAGGATAGCCATGTTCAGCGAAATGGAGTCTAATCCGAATAAGCCCGAGTCGAACCTCCATCGTTTCACCAGTGAGAGCAACATCAAGTCCAACGATACCTTCGATCAAAAGGGTAGCAATGCCAGAGCGGCGTCCGTTTGTGTGCAGGATTCCAAGGATTTCCCCTTCTTAAATAACAATACGAAATGGTACAGCATGTACAGCCTTCCGATGTCGGTAACAGCTCAGCCGGAAGCAGAGAGTTCGACGAAACCGACGCTATCGACGACGACGTCGTACAGCATCCCGTCGATAAACCAGATGCCTGCCGAAGAAAAAATCTCCGACGTTCCCAGAGACGTCCCGAGCGCTGAGCAAATGTCCAAGAAGGTCTTTGAGACTTCGATATCGATGGACAACAACAAACCAGTGATTTCGAAGTATCCTCACATTCAACTGACGCCAAACAAGCGATACAGCTACAGTCACTACAACATCAACTCTATTCGGTCTACGGAAGACCTGCTCTTGAAAAAGACCTGTCCATCCAGTATCCTGAATATTATCGAAGCTCGCAAGCAGCCGCTGGCTAAACTTAAAGGTCTTGTCATACCAGAGAAGCCCTCGCAGTCCCTTTCTAGCAAGGAGCTGCCGACGATCGTCAGCAGTGATTCCATGTTAGTCAAGACGGACACTGACTTCGAGAAGGGTCGTAAGGTCTGCGGTGACGCCCTGTTCAAGACGATGTCTCTCCCCCGTACTCGGAACGAGATGAAAGCCAAATACGAGTCGTCCAGTGACCAAGACACTGCAAAAACAATGGAACGTAGCTGGAAATCGCAAAGTTCCAAAACAACGCACTCTTCGCAGAATCGGTCTCTGCTAGATTATCCCAACAGCAACACTCCGATGTCGACGACGGTGGCCACTACGATGGCCTCGCTGTCCCCAACCCCGCCTTCTTCGATCACTTCCCCGCTGTCTCCGCCACCGTCCTCCCCATCCAGCATCTGCAGTTCGAACGCCTCTTCGGCTGCATCGGTGGCCACGATGCAGCAGAACGTGTTTCAGTTCTCGCTGTCCCACAGCAAGCCGGTCACTCCCGTGCTGCCGGAGAAACCGATAATGTCGCCGCCGTCGCTGCCGTCCGACATTGAGTACGAAGGAGACAATTCCGAAGATTCTTCCACCTCTGCTTCTCCCATGATACCCAAACATAACCCCGCGTCCTCCAATAGGTCCGGTGGTAATAGGAAATCCAGTTCGCCTATGGATTCGGTCTACATCAACACAAAAATCGGAACGAGAAACGACCAGAGGTCATGTGAAACCAACGGCCTCACTGCTACCAACGGTGGCAACAACTCCGGTCTTCTTACGGTGTGCAGCTCTAGCCGGGACTACACTTACCACAGCACCTCACCCCACAAATCTTCGACTCTTCATCATCAGTCAAGTTTGAAAGCGAAGAGTTCGGATAACCCTTACGAGATCGGGCGAAATGATTACAATGAGGGTAGGAGGCACTCGATACACGGCATGGATTGCAATGGTTCTTCGGGTGACTTCCTCGGCTACGCCAAGTCTTTCGAAGATGGCAGCAAGGACCGCCACCAGCAGCAGCCGCCAAAGAATAACAGTGCTTTCCTAGCCACTTCGCAACAAGTCCAATCAACGAGGTTCCGTGCCCAGCCTCTGGTTCTGAAACAACAGTCATCAAATCCGCCATCATCGAGCGCAGGGACATTCCAGACCACCTGCAGCGAGGACATCCCCCAACCGACGCTATCCGGTAGAGAAAACAGGAACGATTACGGCGGTGACAGTGACAGACAGTTCGTCACGGAGTACAGGATTTCCGCCAGGAAGCAACTCTGGCCACACAACGCCGACCTCATGTCTTTCAAGAGGATCGAGAGCGCCGACGACGACGACTCGCACTCCAGCATCAGCTACAGAACCGAGGACTCGAGACCCACGACCGAGGACTACTTCTCCGACGCGACGACCGACTCCTACGACAAGTCGCTGGATCCCGACCTGAAACCGCGCAGGCTCAGCCAGCAGCGGGTCGTGCTGAAGGCGGCCGTCGACAACACCGACAGCGTCCAGAAATTCAAGGCTCTGGCTGAGAAATGGGAACTGAGGACGGATGCCATGTCCCCACCTCCACCGCCGGTACCGGCTACCCTGGCTCCCAATGCAGCCAGGAGAGACTCCCTCAAGTCGTCGTACCAGGGTCCTGTACCGGTCACGTCCAGCTTCTTATCCAGCATCATAAACAGTAGCACCACCAGCGCCAAAGCGTCGAACAGTTGCTCAAACAGCTCCCTGAAACTCCCGCCTTCCCTCATGCCGAGAAGTAGCAAACACTCGTCGGATAAGTCCAGTGACAGGGGCTCCGGGAGAAGCAGGTCATCCAGAGGGGGAGGCGGAGACACGACGGACACCCCGAGGGAACGTCGATCGTCCAAAACTGCCTCTTGGACGGACGAACGTTCGAATAAGTCGTACAGCACCAGTTTCTCGGATTCGGGATCGAGCACCGACACGGGCTCCACTTACTCGAAATCTGAGAGCTGTCGGATAGAGAAAGTTAAGAATTTCATCAACGAGGACTATAGTCTCAGTGACACCAGTAAAAGTCTCCTCGGGACTCAGGCAAGCTCTAGATTCGTGGAAAGCAAAACGGTCAAGGAGAATGTCAGCAAGAGTCACGCCAAGTCGGATTTCAACGACCTGCACGGTTCTTCTTTGAGAGCTTCCAAGACTGCCAATATCTCTACGAGCGCCACGAAGGACGCCGTTACTGCCCCGTCCATTCGGCCGGTCGTCGAAGTCAGCAAAATGAGTCAATCCACTGTGGCTCAATCCACTCATTCAGCTTGGCTTAGAGAAAAAGACAGGAAAGTTGACCTGTGAGTACGAATCTTATCTGTTTTTGAAAATGGTTCTGCGAAAAGAAGGGTTTATACGGGAATTTCGCCCCGGCCATTTTGTTTACCCTGACCATGTGAGTGACCAAATACGAGTCGTCCAGCGACCAAGACACCGCAAAGACAATGGAACGTAACTTTAAATCGCAGAGTTCTAAAACAAGTATTGGAACTCATACCATTACTCACTTGATCACTCATATGGTCACTCACTTGATCACTCATATGGTCACTCACTTGATCACTCATATAGTCATTCACTTGATCACTCATATGGTCACTCACTTGGTCACTCATACCATTACTCACTTGGCCACTCATACCATTACTCACTTGGCCACTCATACCATTACTCACTTAATCACTCATATGGTTACTCACTCACTCATACAGTCAATAACTCATCTTACGATCACTCACACGCATAGTCAATCACTCATCTTACGATCACTCACACGCATAGTCAATCACTCATCTCACGATCACTCACACGCATAGTCAATCACGGCACTTTGTCACTCACGCGGTCAGGCACTTGGTCACTCATACAGTCAATCACTCATCTTACGATCACTCACACGCATAGTCAATCATTCATCTTACGATCACTCACACGCATAGTCAATCATGGCACTTTGTCACTCATACAGTCACTCACTTGATCACTAGTACGGTCACTTACTTGGTCACTCGTACAATCACTCACTTGGTCACTAGTACGATCACTTACTTGGTCGCTCGTACAATCACTCACTTGGTCACTCATACTTGTGTGTGTGGTAACTATGAGTTACCAAATGAATGCATGAGTGATCGTATGAGTAACCAGTTGAAGGGGTGAGTGATTGTATAAGTGAACAAGAGTGAGTGTGGTCATTCATACGGTTACTAACTTCATCACTTCGTTTATCCGTTATCCGATTAAGCAATGCCGACTGGGTTTTTTTCTTTCCACCATTGGCAACTTTTTTGGTAATTTTAGCAATAATTGGTGACTTTGCTCACCTTTGGCATCATTTTTAGCGACAACTTGTATTCTCGTATATATCAAGTACCCCAATATTTCCAGTATTTTTCGGGAAATATGGTCAGCCTAGTGGTTGATCACTGTGGTTGGCCGATTCTCACCAAAAACAAAAGTGCTAAACGTGAAAGAAAAAGAGCCAATTTTGGCTGAAATTACTAAAAAAAACAAGAAAGTTCAATTCTCTCTCGAAAATTGAGTGCAAATCACAGCGAATTAAAATGTAATTCCCGTAATAAAAACGTTGAACACGACAAATTTTTGACAAATTAATACCCATAGAGTCGGCGCCGCTTAATTAGATAACGGATAACCCCGCCAAAACGGATAAAATCCTCTGCCACCAAAGTTCCTCGCTTAATCGAATATTACGCTTCACACGTCAACTGTTGATACACATCAACCACTACACACATATTGAATGAAAACGTTTGGAATTAATGGGAAATATGTTTCTCTACATTTGAGAGTAGGTACTGGCCTCCAAGAATTCAAGTAGTCTTCAATACATACATTTAATTATTCCATTTTTGTTCGCTGCTGGGCCAATAGAGGGCGCTACATTCGTAATGAGAAAAAAAAAATGTAGGTATTGTGATCATATTATAATTAAATATAATTTTTCATTTCGTTTTTTAATGTCTGATATATTCGAGAAACTTTATTTGATATTGATCCTTCATCAGTTTTCAATATAGAAACATACCTATATGTATAGTCGGATATTGTGTACTGGAATCGTTGATATCCGATTAAGCGGGACCGACATGGCCTCCAGTCTGGGATCTTTGTCGGGCTCCCAAGCCAGACTTTTCACGGGCCCTTATATGGTGAATTTATAGCGTGAAAAACAAAAATTGATAGGAATTTTGTCCCGTTCCCCAGGGCTGGAGTGACCTTCTCACCCTTGTGGGGGCCATGGGAACCGACTGTATATACAGTCAAACCTCGTTAGTACGTCACCCGGTTAACACGTCACTCCGCTTACCAGATCACTTTCTGAAAGTCCCTATTATCTTCAGGCTGGAAATGGCACAGCTATGGCTTACTCCGTTTGATGAGTCACTCCGCATATCAAGTCATATTTTTGCTCTCCCAAGAGTGACTCATTAACGAGGTTTGACTGTATAGCCATAATTATCATAATGTGTTTAAACGTAAGTAACGAAAATTGTTTTCTTCGATGATTTCAGTTAGGGACCGTTCAAGTATTACGTAAGCAAAGTTTCAGCCATTTTTGACCCCCTTGTCAGCAAAATTTCGTCATCAGCTGTGACCCTCTGAATCCTAACTCATATTTTCATAAAGGGGGTAGTTGATGACGTAAGCATTATCCAAACCTCCCCTCTCCCCTGTCATCAAAAGTCAGCAAATCGGAAACCCCCCTCCCCATCGATGATGACGTAATACTTGAACGGCCCCTTAAAAGATTGCAATTTCAATAAGTTTCGTTGAAAATACGGGGGAAAATAGGAAACATTTTCATAAGTTAAAAAATACAGGAATGTGTGTATAATACGGATAATATGATCATACGTATGTTTAGCAACGCAGGTAGACATATTTGTGAAATCTTTTCCTCTTTTATTTTTCCAGTTCGTCGTCCGAGAACCATCCCTGGAAAACTCGTGCCGACGGAAAAGAAAGGGTGAACTCGCTGTGGAGCAGCTCCTTGCGGGAGAAGATGGACTTCTCCAGGACGAAGATTCTGTCCAAGTCACAAGCATCCCTGAGGGACCCACTGGAGAGCGTCCGGAGCCACGGGATATCCTACCTTTCGTCCAGCAACGCCAAGTCAGTCAGCGTCAGCGACATCCGGAAAGCTTTCGAGACCCAATGCATCCAGAACCAGAACGCTGCCGTCGCCGCTGCGTCCACGGCATCCGTCAGCAGGTGCGCACCTGCATTACCGCCGCGCGACACGACGGCGGCCCTGGAGAGTTCTGCGACGCCTTCGAAACGGAACGTCCTGGATAAAGCGAGCGACAAAAGCGGCCAGAAGAAGAAGCACGAGAGCTACGTCGTGGATCACAGGTCGGACTCCTCGTTCGATTCGACAATGGAATACGATGATTCTGAGGCGGCTTCGCCTACGAGGTGAGTTGTGTGAGGATATAATTTGAAAAAGACATATAATAGCCTTTCTTCTATACATTCAATAACCATTTGCGCAGGGTATATCCATAATTAAAGAACCCTGTTTCTACAGCTGAAACCAGTCATCAGAAAGTTGTGAAATTTTGTAAATGACTTAATAAGAAAAAAAGGGAATTTCTCTTTTTCAGCGGGAAAAAAGTTACAAATATCGCCACCAGGGAGGGCGTATCACCTGTAGTTTTTCCATGAATTTTTTTTTTTTCGACGTCTCGCAGCAGCTGTTGTAAAACCTAGACCATGTCATCTTGCCATTTCAGATGGCAGCCAAAAATAATGGTCATGACGTGGAACATCATCAGCCGCAATGAAAATTGTAGAAGTAAAAAGTGTGTAGATAAATGTGTAATTTATTGATAAAACGCCCTCTGGTGGCAATATTTAGATTTCTTTTTTTCGCTGAAAGGAAAATTCCCATCCCTTTAAGTACAAAACTTCACAATTTTCTGATGGCTGGTTTCGGCTGTATATATAGGCTGCTTTGAAATAAGGTTCTTTAATATGTACCCTATACCTTAGACAGTAGCGCTCAAAATGTGCGTCGCAGCTACCAATGGCGTCGTACCTCGAGCAAGTTATTGATGTTTGTACCAACATAAATTGTTGTAGGGATCAAACTTCAGCCGACTATTTTGATCCGATTATTTGGATCTAAGGAGCCATTCCTGAATGATGATCAAGTATATGGCGCCGGTAATTTATGGCCAATTACGGCTATTGGTTAATAACGGCTATGTATGACTTTTGGTAAAATGTGGCTACGTAAGGTCACTGGTAAATGACGACTAATTATGGCTACTGGCATGCCCCCCCCCCACATCCTGGAGCAGGGCCCCCGAGGCTGGAATCTTTTGCTGCCCCCCCCCCTTCCGGTCAGACTTTTCACGGGCTCTTCTATAGTTAATTTACAGCCTCAAAAATCAAAAAATGATGAGAATCGTTCCGGGTCCCAGGGCTAGAGCCCTGTCAGCCCCGCCCTTGTGGGGGCCATTTCTACTGGTGAATAATTGCTATTCCATGAGAGCCTAGTGAAACCACTGATGAATTATGAACAAATATCAGAGCAGATAGCTGGTAAATTATGGCAAATTCATAGGCGGATACAGAGGGGAAGTGGTCCACCGTTCACTAGAAAAAAATTGTGTTACTGGCATAGAGCATAGGCGAAAGGACTGAGGTGGACAATCGCCCCCCCCCCCTACGGATCGAGTATGGTCCTTGATAAATTATGTCCACTCGTAAATGGCGAAAACCATTGGTGAATAATGAACAAATAGCAGCGAGTAAATATGATGGTCAGTTAAGGCCAATGATAAATAATCGCGCCACTGGTAAATTATGATCAAAAACAGTCATGGGTAAATTATGGCCAAAAACAGTCATGGGTAAATTATGGCCAAAAATAATCACTGGTAAATTATGGCCGAAAATAGGCACCTCTAAATGATGGCCTGGTGAAACCACTGTTGAATAATGAACAAGTAGCAGCAGGTAAATGATGGCTAATTAAGACATGTGTACATAATGTCTAAATACAGTCACAGGTAAATTATGGCCAAGTGCTGTCACTAGAAAATGACGGCCAAGTGATAGTCACTGGTGAAACAAGTAGCAGCGGGTAAATGATAGATAATACTGTCACTAGTAAATGATGGCAAAGCAAGGTCACTGGTATATTATGGTTACTTAGAAGAAGGTAAAATATGCCTAGGGCATAGGCAGTGCTTTTTTAACGCTTAAGCCCACCAGGGCACAGCCTAGGGACCTCAAGTGCAGAGGGAGGGGCAGCTCATAAAAATGAGATCTGCTTAAAAATTTGGGGAGTAAACATGCGAATTAGTAGGCAAGCATTTCTAGCCAGGTGGGGAACATCAGAAAAATCACTTTGCCGGGGGCCCCACGATGTTCTTAAGACGACCCTGGGGGTAGGGCAAGGGAACCGTGTTTAAATGAAATGGTAACTAGGGCAAGAAAGCCAAATTTTGAGAACCACTGCCTTATGGAGGGATACCTACGCGGATGATGTGAGGAACTGGGTAACTATTTAAGTAATATAACTCATCTCTTTTCCTTCAGGTACGGCTCCGTAGGTTCTCTGACCAGCGCGACGCCCGAGGCCTACGATTCCATGACGTCGATGGAATCCAACAGCAGCGGCAGCACAGCTTCGCACAGGAACACCGAGGTGCAGAAGCTGATGGACGATGCCAACGTGACTTTACATCGGGAAACGAACCTCGACGAGGGCGGCTCGGACCACATAATCGACGTCATAACTCTTCACAGAGAAGTCCCCGCTGGCAGCATCGGAATAACTCTGGCCGGAGGAGCTGACTACGAAGTCAAAGAAATCACGGTACAATAATTTACTCCTTGAATTCGAATAAAGATGTACGAATTTTTCGGCTCGTGGGCCATTTATTGCCGAGCACAGTTTCTGCGGGCCACGAATATGAGTTGGCCTAAATGATCTTTCGGTCCCACGAGCCAAAAAAAAGTCTCTCCCCACAGAGAGCATTCAAACCTTCAACACTACTCACAAAAGAGAGTTTTCAGGCATTGACCACTTTCACTTCCAACGCGTGGAAGACAGGTGGCAGCACTTCTCGGACACGAATCACAAAAAATTCTCGTACATCTCTATATCGAATTTCCACACATCAAATGATTAATTTTTTTGAAACTGCTTCGCGAGGCCAGATTGGTCAACATGGTAGAAGCTCTGATATGAGAGCAGAGAGTGTTATTTTTTTGCATACTTAAATTCATATTTCTTCGCTCGTAGGTGCACAAGGTGATATCCGGAAGCCTCGCTGACCGTGACGGACGAATAAGGAAAGGAGACCGGATAATATCTATAAACGGCAGAGACCTGAAGAACGTCACTCATCGGGAAGCTTTGGACATCCTGAAAGCGCCACGACCTGAAGTCGTACTCGTCATATCCAGGGAAAAGGTAGATGGTGTCGCGAATCCTGGTACTGCCCGACGGTCCTCCTCCTCTTCGTACTACACGGGTACGGACGGCGTGATGACCACGTCAAAGGCAACAACTTGCGATACGCCAGTGCCAAGAAGAGGTAACAAATCCAACATCCCAATCCCATCCGTCTTATGTATACAGGGTGTCCCAAAACTCTACCGCCAAAATGAGAGGGGTTGGTGATAGTAGGAGTTTTAAGACAATTTTTAGCGGAATTCTGAATCACAACTCATTCGTTCGGGGGGATACGTACGCTACGTTACCCCCCCCCCCTAGAAGTCCCCAGATATGGCAACCTTGCTCTCATCCTAAAGAGTGACCGGGAAAATTTATACCTTCCAGTCACAGGGCGATACAGTGGAAAAACAATGTCGTCCTCCTTCTGGGGGAAAATAAAGAAAACCCACCCTCCACCTCCCCCCCCCCCAAGTTTACTTAAGGACTTTTGTTCACCTCAGTTCACTATTGGCTAAACTTCCATGTTACAATAGAATCCCTCGATAATGGCCACCCGTGGGACCAAAAATTTTGTCGGCTACCTGGGAGCATTGACGTACGCAAAGGGGGGTTTTGGGGGTTCTAACCCCCCCCCCCCCTCAGCCAAGATTATAGTGTTATTTTGCAGGAAAAAACGTAAACCCCCCCCCCCAGAAGGAAAAAATCTGAAAACCCCCTCTCGAGAAAATTCTGCGCCTATGCCTGAGAGTATCCGCTAATGGAGAGGTCCGATGTACAGTGGAACCTCGTTTATACGACTTCCACATATACGTCGTTTGGCTTTGGTTGCAATTAGTTCTATATAAATGTTAATGTTAAAAATGTTAAAATAAATAAATATGTTACTGAGTGTTGTAAACGGGAACGGTGCGGTGGTTATGTCTAAATGAAAAAAGTAAAGATTTGAAATTTCACCACAATTATCGCTTTCATCTGCAATTATGCATAATTCCCAAATGAAAATAGAAAGTTTGATAAATATATGGGAAAATTTATAATCTTTCTTCTCTTCGTTAAACCGATTAATTATTTTTACCCGTACATGATACGTGCACTACACGTATTTTGCAATAAAATTTGAATTAAAATAAGTGTAAGTACCATTAAGAATATGAAAACATTCATAACAATGTAATGTAATAATCTTGTAATTTCTTCACACGTATCAGCATGTGCAAACAAAACCACTGGACCATAGTTGTGTTCAGTTAATCAAGTAATTGATAGCTGGATTATCATATTTACCGATACGGTCTTAGGATTATACCTAATCACCGTTGAATATGATAAATTCTCGATTAATAAACAAAAATTAATAAATTAGTTTTGAAGAATAAAAAACAGCTTGCCCCTGCTTTTATTCTCCGTTATCAGGAGAGTCCGCTAACGAGGAGTGAAATACATTAAGCCCTATTCCACGGAACCGGGAATCAGAAAAGCGTTCACTAACGGGAGAGGTTCCACTGTAATATGCGCTGAGTAAAAAAAGGGGGTATTTCAGGGAAGCCGGCAGTCAAAAATGTTTGAAATGCCGGAAGCACATAATGTTCACTTGGATGTGTTTGAAGACCATACGTCACACATTCAACAAAAATGTCCCGTGACTGGTGTGTGTGTGAGTGTTGCTAAACAAATACCATTCAAATGATTGGTGTTGCTTTAGCAACATGAGCATATATGTTCCGGCGTCCCTGGGTCATTTGCAATCATGTTGGACATATAAAAAAATAACGGAAAATTTAAATATGGAAGAGTAGATCTACTTTTGCCCAAGAATATTAAGTCACCAACGAATAAGTCACACGAAAAATACACCCCAAGGAGTTTATTGCCTTATCCGTTGGTGACTTCTTAACAACAAAATTTAAACACTCGTTTTTTTTAAATTTTTTCATTGACGATGACGCAAGAGTGTTCCTACACACGTTCGTCAAATTCATAGGCGGAGATAGACTTGGAAGTCTGGGGGGGGGACGTTCATTATTGCTGGGAGGGGCGTCTCGCGGTTTCTCCAGTTTCTCCAGTCGACTCCACCTTTGACGCTGGCCCACCCCCTTCGTATATCCGCCCATAGTGAAATTCCCCAGAAATGTTTTCTTTGGCAGCCATGATGCAAATGTGCCATCAACGTCTTTCAATATATTTTCACAGTTCTAATAATTAGCAGGTCATGGGCCGTCATAGTGAGCTCAGAATGGAATCACATGCTACAACTCGGCTTTTCTGAAAAAAATTAACCTCACTTCCAGCCAAATAGTAGTAGATAGAGTCCGATACAGAATAATAGCACCCTGTATATGTCATACATAAATTGTTAGACACTCGTTTTTCACTAATGGCTAAATTTCTCTCAATGGATATTTGGTTTAAATGGACACGATTTGAAGGTCAAGCGATTTAATAACTGTTCTTTTTCCAGCTCAAAACGGTGATATGAAATGTGAATCAGCTGTGATCAATGTAGAGCTCCAGAAAGACGGTGCTGGGCTAGGATTCAGTCTCGAAGGTGGCAAAGATTCACCGCTAGGTGACAGGCCTTTAGTCATCAAGAGGATATTCAAAGGTGAGACTTGCTTTTAAGAATTCTAGTTCAAGGCTGTCTGCATAGGCTACCAACACTCCTGGAGAGGTTTTCACACGGATAAGAATTCCTATCGAAACATTACACAAAGACAAAATATAAAAAGGGATTTTTGTAAACAAAGTAGGGATTTTCTCTTAGATGGAATTAAAATTGTGTGTAGGAATTTTTTCCCCCCAATAATCTCTAGTGGAATAATGACGAAAATTTTCTGCTAGTGATACTGTAGCCACCGCTTATAAGAATCACTGGTTATAAGAATCAACCGCTTATAAGAATCAAATCGGCAAAACAAAACCAAGAGCTGTTTTAACACAGGAAAATCATCGGTTATAAGAATCAGATTTCCCCCTGTTATAAGAATCAAAAAAGTTTTCCTCACAACTACCACTGCTCATCTAGTGGGAACTTATAGAATATTTTTGATTATTCACAAAGGTTATTTGGAGGAATATTTATTGTCACTTTTACCTTTGTAATAAAACAATCCCATATTGACTGTAGCGCCCCCCCCCCCCGAAAAGTAAGGATTACAACTTCATAGTGAAATGAGCTACCTTCCACGAATGACAGAATTATCCGCAAGAGGTTTGTGGTTTAAAAAAACTGGGGTTTTTTTGTCAAAGGTACTGATAAGCGGTATTACAGTGCTTCCCAAAGTGGGCAATATCGCCCCCAAGGCGCGATAGAAAGCTCCAAGGGGTGGTAGAAGTTACAGGCGTGGCGTAATATAGGACCCTATGGGTTTACTTGAGTTTGGGGCGATGATTAAAAAATATTCTGGGGTGAGGGGGGAAGGCAATGGAACAAAAAGTTTGGGAACCTCTGATCTAGAGTTATGCAGTCGGACAATAGTCATGGCTACAACCCCCTCCCTATCCTGGGCAGAGCCACGACTACCTAGATAGAGGTCGTGGCAGAGCCCCTAGGGCAGGTATCTTCAGCCTGTTGATTGAGAGCACCCATAGTGCTCTATGCTCGTGATTGAATACTTTGATTGATGCTCGTGATTAAATACCTGGTACAAATTGCATTCGTGGATTAAAATCAATCCTGATTTTTATGCTTTTCTATGTCAAACTTGCCGTAAGGGTGCGCTTCTTTTGATGACGATGATATGTACAGGCAGTGCTCGTGACTAGAAATAGGTTGAAGACCTCTGCCGTAGGGATTGGAATCTTTGGTGGGTCCCCGGACCAGACTTTTCAAGGACCCCCCTCTATAGTAAATGCATAGCGTGAAAAAACAAAAAGTTATGAGAATCATTCTTGGGTGGGGGGGCCAGGGCTGCATGACAATAGTACTACAATAGTAGTTCGGTTAGTGCGTAACATTTTAGTCTTCATTGAAAATGAATGATCTCTACGGGCAATGATATCTATTGCTATAGATTTAAGAATTTAAATATTCAATAAGAAATTAATAAGGTTTTTTTCCGGTTTTCACATTAAAAACAATAGTTTCACCTGAAGGTCCTCCCCACAACCCTTACGTATACTCCAGTGGTAACTGAAAGAGCAACAGCAAAAATTTCCGGATATATATGAATCAATCATTTATTATAACAATCAAAATTGCTGAACAAAACGTGATTCTTATAAGCGGCGGCTACTATATATCATTACTACACTTGAAAACAAACTCGTCGACGAAAAATTGCAATTGGACCTAAAAAACTGGACAGGACAAGCTTCCCGTGGCTTCGACTGTTTAGAAGCCGAAAATCTGCGGCGGCTATTTTTAGGAATTTCATCTTTTCCTCACCGAAGTGAAACATTTCGCCATGATTTGGCGTAATGGCGACAATTAACGTTACAAAGATTTTAACAGCTGGCTGATGCAAATATGAATTCAGGAAAGAAAATGTAACTGCTTTTACAGAAAATCGAATCGCCGTCCCCTCGCAATCCGGGTGAGTGCGCTGCACCACTACGCTACCTACAGAAGCATCGAACATCTTTCCTTAGAGCAAATATAGGCTGAACGGGACGTTGCACGGACAGTCAGACCTACCTCAGCCAATAGCTTGCATATACTGACATTTTGCACCAGATGGCAAAACGCCAAATGTCAACTAACGTTACGCATGCGACGTCTTTTTAGGAGTCGAGGGTTTTTTTTTTTTTTCATGACAATTCTTTAGGAACTATTTCTTGTAATTAAGGTCATAATTCGAGAGTCGTTGGATACTATAGGCACGCCCCCCGCTACAAGGGAAGGGCTGACAGGGCTCTAGCCTGGGGACAATTCTTTATAATTTTCCCTATAAATTATAGGGGTTCCGTGAAAAATATGTAAATCTAGTCCGGGAGACCACTAAAGTGCCCTGCTGCTGGCTTAGCCCAGGGTGGTCAAGAAAATTGCCTCTACCCAGACATCAAGGGACTAGGTCAGTGAGTGATCAAAGTGTGCAAGCATGTGAGTGATCAAAAAAGTGACCTACAGAGCGAGGGACCAGGTAAGTGACCAAATCAGTGTGCAAGCATGTGAATCACTAAAAGAGAATCACTTAAAACAAGTGGGCTTGTAGGAGTAAGGGGAGGTCAAACAGGTTATAGCACAGGGAGCCCAATTCGAAGAAAGTAGTCAAGAAAATTAGACTAGAATGCAAGAAGGTGGGAAAAACCATAACTGCACCTGTGGAAAGGGGGGGGGGGACATGATAATAGGGTAAAAATTAGAACACTATGCCTCTTGTTTGCTTTTTTCCTCTAAGCACATGAAAGATTCCCAGTTGAGTTATCCATACCATATAAATTTTTTGCCTTTCATTACACCATTACATAATATGCAATTTGCAATACAATACAATCTATATTTCTAGGTGGAGTAGCAGATAAAAATGGCCAACTGGATGTCGGAGATGAAATAATCTCTGTAAACGGTCAACCAGTGGCAAATATGACACGGACTGAAGCTTGGAACTTCTTGAAGAAGTTACCGGATGAGGCAGTGATCGTGCAGGCCAGAAAAAGCATCCACCAAGTAACAGTGAACTGAGACACCAGGACGAATCATGACAAAGCTATACAAGAATGAATGCTGTTTTTGTGTGTGTGAATAAGTTTCGCCAGTAGTAATTATACAATTATCGGATGAAACGCCTGGTATGCAATCGAAAACTCAGAGAATGAGTGATAGTTTTATAGTGACTTTTATACATGAATGACAGTGTCAGCTCAAGATATTCAAAAATGAGTTTCCATGATGAACATTTAGAAATTTGAAGGTTATCTCTTTGAGAAGAAGAAAACAATTTTTCTAATCCTTACAAATGTGTCATTTTTTTGAAACGAGATATTTTGTTTATAAACTATTTTTCCGAAATGGTCAGTGGAACTGACGAGATTTGTAACTATTTGTATTAGAGAAAACACATTTCGCTGTTATTTTATTATAAGCTTCGGATTAACATATATACACAGTAATATACTACTTTCTTTTGATAAATGTTCTTTTCTCAATATAAAGTATACAAACTTGTTATGAAATGCATAGCGTTGTAAAATTATGTACGTGATATAAATTTGCATATATATACATATAGATTACATAAATTATATTTGTATTTAAAAATTACATGTGCAGGGTCAAACTTTATTAGACAATGCACTTCTATTTTTCCACGCAAAAAAAAAGTGGCAATATTTTACAACTGATTGTGCCAATTCCATTTTATAAATGCTTTTTTTCTTATTCCTGTATGGCATGTAGTTCTAAAAACGAATGATTACCCATGAAACTAAAAATATATCGATTGGAGAAAAAAAAGTAACTATCCTATTTCACGTCTCTCAATAATCAAAATTGATATTTTTTCTGAATTCATCACACGCACTTATAACTGTAATGATTTTATTGTTGAAATGAATCAATCATACTAAAAAATGGATTGGCATTAATCGTACATTATCTAGAATATTTCACGATTTTTGTATAACTAGATTTGCCAGCGCTGTGATATTGTATTTACGCTTCGTTTTTTTTTTCTTTGTATTGCTCTATTCCTCTCCATTGAAATTTTTTTGGAAATTCTTTTTTTATAGGTAGAGCGAGCTGGAAATGAATTATTTCAACCCGGTTTTTTTTTGTCCATAATATTCTAATTTTGTAGTTATCTTTTGTGAACATTAATTTATATTAAATACGTTTGGCACTTTTTCCTTACATCGAAAATTAATGATTAAATATTTGTTGTTTTGCAGAATCATGCAGTTGCAATCCAGCTTTTTTTTTTTCCTTCAAAAATTATAAATTTATGCATTTCGAATTTAATGTATACCGATTACTTGTAATAAAAATGTTATAAATTGAAATGTTTGATTCTGCATTTTTCTAATACACAACAGGATTGAATTTAGTACCAAACAGGGTATCATAACAGATTGCTGCAGATTAAATAGAGATCAGAGATGCCCCTCTGTATACAATCAGCATAATTATAACTGTAATCTAGTGAGATTTCTTGACCTTTTGTAATCCACAGACCATTTGTGCCAATAAGATAAAAGCCAGGGATCTCCCGTCAGACGATTTGTT
The DNA here is from genome assembly GCF_987345545.1 of Pholcus phalangioides. Lineage (NCBI taxonomy): Eukaryota > Metazoa > Arthropoda > Arachnida > Araneae > Pholcidae > Pholcus > Pholcus phalangioides. The sequence goes on along the minus strand of NW_028301596.1, from coordinate 46,478,616 downwards.
CTGTAAGTTCGTTAGATCGTCCCGTATTATATCAGACAGAAAACTTCTATATATCATACATAATTCATAATTCGGCTCCTGGAGGAGATAATCGTCTTTCTTCCTGCACTCCCTCGTCCTCCCCCAACGATCCATGCTCACCTTACGAGTGCAGATCGATCTTATCAATAATTAGAAAAGGTCTCCTCCTCGATGGGAGTAAATGTGCTCCCGAATATATATGAGGGCCACAAAAAGAAATACAGTTCAAAGTGGGGAGGGGGCAAAAAAGAAGCAATACTGTACTAGGCTAAAGCCTTCTCAGCTTTTGCCATGGTTGTTCTTAAGGGTGGGGAACATGGCACTTTGTGACCAGGCAAGCTCAAGCCACCTCTGATGTTATCGTTAGATTTCTGTATTAAATATACTAATGAGAATATAAAAAACAAATGGAAACAAATTCAGACAAAACCATGTGAGGCATCAGAACAGTTTGTTTTTAATTGGAATTCAACATCTCATGTGTAAAAAAACAAATAGAACGTCTCAACTTTTGACTCGTTTACAGCTATTGTTGAAATTCATATATAAATTTTTTTTAATTTTACAACCAAATGGTTTTTTTTCCGGCAGAGAAAGAATTTATCCAAGTTTTGAGCGAAATAAATACAAAATTCATTATCTACATTTAAAAAATCATTAATACAACTGACTGATGCTTGCACCCCTCCCGAATGGCAGTTCACAGCATAAATAAATAAATCTCATTCACACAAATAAGTTCTCTTTTATACTAAAACTATATTACTAGAATACATGAGACCACGACGACATTTGAATTTTTATCACACGTCAAATGATTGATTGAATGATCAACCGATAACTCTGGACACATGCTCGAAGAGAAATGAAAAAAAAGCACATGAATAACAGCTTTTTTGTATAATCTAAAGCAATTCGATTTGATGAGGTAAGGTATAAATAGAGGAAAAATGTTTTATATAAAAATATGACTTTAAAAAAAAAATTCGAAAACTTAGCAGCATGTATATATATATTTATTTATTTACAAGCAAGAATATAACCAGAATATACTTTTAAAAAAGTGATTGAAATACAATGTGGTCGGAGCAGAGCTTGTCTTGTTTATGAGGCATAAAGGAAGCAGCATCTGAATCTCGATATCATACAAATGCTATGCCTATATAAAAATCACAAAATTTTAAACAACTAACAATATTTTCTATTCAAAAATAAAATACAGTAAAACCTGTCTGTCTTTCATGGAACCTATATTAAGCAGAAATCTCTCTTCAACTGGAAAAAAAATTGTGTCCCACGATTCCAAAATATACTAAAATACACATTTAAAAACCTGGATTAAACGGAACATGTCTAACGCGGAAGCAGAAAGGAAAATTGTAACCACATTATCTACATTTAAAAAGGGTACTCTTAACAGAAAATTTCAAACAGTTTGAGTGTTTTGCAACCAATAGACCAAGGGATCATACAAAATATTAATGACTCAACCAAACTTTTTTGTGTAATCTTTGCTTGCCATTGTGAGTCCACATCAGCCACCCTTAAACTGTTTCCGTACTTGATGCTGTGATTAAATAATTTCTTTCATTAATCCTGAGTTTTCATAAATTTCTTCCAGAATTATTTATACTATTTATTCTAGAAATATTTCTTTTATTGATTCTGAAATTATTTTTTTCATTAATTTTAGAATTAATTGTTTTTCAATGTTTTTGATCATTTTCTAGTACTACTCAATGAGATTTGAAAAAGCTCCAAGGGCCAAATGTGGCCCATGGAGCATGTGTTGAAGACCCCTGATCTAAGGGAACAAAGCACATCCATGATGATAGCATGCTACAAAAAATTAAGTTACAATGTGATGCAAGCAGCTGGCGGCAGATTTCCATCACACTGGGGCACAGAAACTAGTAACCAGAGCAAATAAATGTTGGCATAATGGTGATAATTAGGTAGAAAACTTATGCATGAACTAGTAAATACTTTGTCACACAAAAGTTATTCTGAATTAATACTAGCCGTTGTATCTTTACTTTCCAAACACCACTTACATAATCAACAGCATTTTCGATAGGCCTCAGCTTCCATTTACCCTCAACATTACTTACTATATTAACACGTATAAGATGTATAAGCAACATGAAATTCATGGGACATGGGATAAACTTCATTACATTTGGAAATTAGTAATATCCATGTTCGTTATAAGCAAATTTGATTGTGTGTGTGCATGTGACCAGAATTTTTATTCCTTGTGTAGTATGCGCTTTATACGAGTTAGATATAGCTCAAGGTTATATCAATTTTTGATAGCACTTCTGGATATCAAAGTTTGACTACACTCATTGATCTCATAATGCATTGTATGAGCAAAGCACAAATCAAGCATTAATAATCAAGCTTGTAATAATCAAGCATTCGATCTTGTACATATTTAATCAAGCTTCAGTTACCTTACCTGAACAGAAACATCTCAAAAAACGGTTTGAAGATGCAAGTTTTTCTCACAAAGACTTTGAAGTAAAGCAATGCCTGGAAACAGAATAAAAAAATGGTTTTTAAAAATTATTTCATTTAACCTACTACATAATAGAATAAAAGTTTCACAATGTATTCCAAGAAAAAACTAATTAAACTTCACGTATTTAAACCATTTTTAACTGATACCAAGAATACTGTATAATGTGATGATACGTTAGAGCAGTGGTTCTCAACCTTTTTTTGTCTATGGCCCCCTTTCAACCATTTCTCATTTCTGTGGCCCCCCTTGCGAACATGAATAATTTTCTACTCCCCCTTCCTCCTCCCCCCCCCCCCCCCCGTTTTCCCATTAGAAGATAGTTATTCAAAAATTGTATGAAGTATAAATATTTTTGAATTTAATTTGATTAATTTTTAATTTATGAAAATAACTAAAAAGCAAAATAAACATAATAGAATACAGTAAAAATATAAAAAATCCCTTGGGGTCACAAAGTGCCTGTATCATCGTAATGTTACTTTTTGTGAAGTTTATTGTTTTGTGTTTTTCTCAGTTTGATTTGTATGTATTATGTGTTGCGTCACACAGTCCAATTAAAAAATATATATATTTTTAATCAATGTGTAAACTCTGCGCTTGAAGACGGCACAATGTCATCAAGTTACTGTACTGGATGAAATTTTTATTATTTTCAAATTAGTTTTTTTTTTTTGTGTAAAAGATTATGGTTTCATTGAGAAATGTCAGTTGTAGCTTCCAAAATATGCATTCTTATAATGATAAAAATCTCAAAAAGTGGTAGCAAGCAGTTTTGTTAATTTTATTCTCTTCGTGCGGATAAAAGTAGTAATGAGGGAGACCACACAGATGAATGACAATTGAAAAGTTCAACCTCTCACATCGTTTTTAACAATAATACATGTATCAAGGATATAGGTTCAAGTTTTAGCCCTACTATGAATTTAAAAAAATGAACTAAAATACGTGTGAAAACTTCCTTAATATTTGCTTGACCCATTCATTCCAGAAAAACCATATACGCAGTGGCAAAACTGTTCATATGATCAGAATAATGATTCACTGTCAGGATTTCAAGCCCATCGGAAAATATAAATAATCAGATTTTCAAATAAGAAAATTATCAGTTTGTTGACTTCAATTTCGATACAGTGAAAATCTGATATTTCGTTGGATGACAAGCTACCTTCAAGTGGCTTTTTGGTTCATAATGTGACCGCTCTCTCACAGGCGAACGAAGCAACGTGCGTGTTGGCTTAAACACAACACAATATTTCACATAACAGTCCGTACTATGTTTAATATACAAGGCGCATAGGTAACGGAGCGTATGGCATTTTACTGGTGAACCATTGGTCCTAGGGGCATACTTCCAGTTGGAAAAAGTACCCGAATAATGTGTAGTACTCAGATATTTGATTAATGTTGCCAAGGGTTACATAGTTATTAAAATAAAAATGTTAACTTTTTATGCGGACACCCTGTGCCCCAAAACCCAATTGGAAAGTTGTCTCCCAGTCTCCAACAAAAAATTCAACGTTTCTAATTGCAATATTCACTGAGATATTCGAAGAAAGTTGGGGGGGAAAAAAAACAGCATTAAATGCGGGGAAACGATTTTACCCGCATTTAATGCTGTTTTTTCCCAAATTTCTTCAATTTTTTTAATTCGCATATCTCGGTGAATATTGCACTTAGACACATGAAATTATTTTAGTTGGCATCGGGAAAGACAGAGTAACAACTTCTTAATTGGGTTCTTTGGCACACGGGGACAGTATAAAAAGTTGGGTTTTTTTTATTGTATAGCTATACAACCCCTTACAACATGAATGACATATCTGAGTTGGACACGTGATTTGGATACTTTTTCTAGTTGGGTATGTCTCTAAGACTAATGGCCCACCAGTAAATTGCCATACGCCGTGTTACCCATGCAGCCGCCCACACGTAAGAAAATAGCTTGAGACGAAATACAGTCAACTCTCATTTTAACAAATACCATTATAACGGGAAAAATATTGTTTTAACGAAAATCCCTCGGATAGGTTTACATAGGAACAATATAAAAATCAGAAATTCCTTTGTAACGAAATTTCGTTATTACGAAGTGATTTCTCGGGCCTCTTGGAGTTCCAGTCTAATGGGGTTTGACCAAATCGTATTAATAAAGGGTCTTTAATACGCTTTGGGTTTGACTGTATTTCCCCAAAAAAAAATCTGACATGCTTGCAGTAAAGTAATTGAACTTCGGCAATTTGATCTGAAAACAGTCCTTTTTATAATGATTATGTCCTTTTTACTTTTATAAATTTAGGAAGGAAACAAAAGGAAGAAAGGGTGGGGAGAAAAAGAAAAATTGGCCAAGACGGGCTCGGTTGTGCGTAAATGCCTTGAAATTCCACTTGCGCGCAAGGAGATTCGTGCCTCACTCTGTTTTATGACAAAATTTCACATTTATGAGATGTTTGACTACGGGCACGATTAATCTCTATATCTATAGCTTTCAATATTAAAATATTTCATTTATACGAAGCACAATTTCAATTATTTGACATTTTCATTTTGATTCGAACTCCAGATCTTTGGCATTTAGACATCATTTCCAACTATCAAATCCAAGCAGTTTTTGCAGATTGTAAAAACGCGTTTCTGAATTGGTTTTGCATGCGTATTATCAACACTAAAAACCATAAATTTTAGGTTGACAGACACAAAGAGACGCATTGAGCGAGTTATGGACATTTCAAAGTGAAGACTTACGTGAGAATTTATTGCACTTTTTTTAGAAATCAGCAGATGCAGTGAATCTCTAATAAACGGATTTAAATCGCTTTAAATGTAGTCATACGCTTTTTTAGAATTTTTTTCTAATGTCCACAACATTGCTCTAGCAGGATAGGAAAATTGCATTGAAATTATTTAGGATGCTGCAGGCACTAGTAGGGCAGTTAAAAGGAAGCATTACAGTACTGATCAAAAAACTCTGAAGATGTGGTGTCAATATTGGAGGAAGTCCCAATACAGGGGCGGCTCGAGCTTACCTGCCGCCCGGGTGTCTGAAGCCTCATGTGCTTGCCCCTACTGGCGACCCTGCCAGGAGGCTGATAGGGCTTCGGTAAAGGGTACCTGGAGATAAACCTGATTTTTTTTCAGAAGAAAGCTGCACATCATTGTTTACCGTGCAACATGTGCGTGGCCATACGTCCCGCTTTTGAAGTAGAAAACTTTTTGCCTTTGGTAAAATAATTCTAGAACAAAAAACATTCTTAATAAATGCCAGATAACTTAATCCTTGAAAGAGCACTTATTTTTGTGAGCCATCATCACTTATCCTGCAAAGATATTAAACGGGGTAATTTTTATTAAGAAAATTTTTTTCTAAGGTGTTTCTGGTATTCCAGGGGCAAGTGAAAAACCAAATTTTTCCTTTGTCTTCATTTGACTATTGTGGATCAAATTCTGAGTGAGGGTATGGGCCCTTGGCTGGGATCTTTTGCAGGCCCCCTCCCAGTGAGATTTCTCACGGTCCCTTCTATAGTTAATTTATAGGCTGAAAAAGGCAAAAAATTATGAGAATTATCCCGGGCTCTTGTGGGGGCCATGGGTGAGGGAACTAAAATGCACATATGGCCCTTGTTATAGAGTGCAGAGGTGGCGCTTGTCCATGCCACCCATTGCGGCCACATGGGGCACCGCTTAAGAGGATGCTAAATCCGGGGTGAATGGGTAAAAAAAATTCCATTGGCCAAAAAAAACCAAACTGTCGGCTCTGGAGGGGCGCAAAATCCGAAATGAAGGGCCGAAAAAAATGTTTTGTTAGGAATTGTTTGGATAAATTGTGAGGGAGGGGCATGACCTTCTAAGGGTAGGGCTGACAGGGCTCCAGCTTGAGGCCCTGGACTAAATCCTTATACCTTTTCTCTTTTCACTCTATAAATTAACTGTAGAAGGGGCCCCGTGGAAAATCGGACATGGGCCCCACGAAAGATTCCCAGACGCAGGAGGTAGGGCCTATGGAGGGAGCAATTGTTAGGAGGCGCAAAAAATAAGTCCCACACGGGTACTGATTTTGTCTCGAGCTGCCCAGATAGCTTACATTCTTGTTTCTGGTATTACGATTAGAGGCCTTGTCTATTTTCTCAATGTTTCCGTTGTCCAGGTATGGTATGACTCAAAAGCTGATGTCGTGAATTTTTACTGTGTTAAATTTTGTTGTCTTAAGTAAAGTCTACACCGCCGCCCGGGTGCGCCGCACCCCTTGCACCTTGCTTAAGCCGCCCCTGTCCCAATACATTATCACAGCAATGTAGTTTTAAAAATTTTTAAATTTCGCGGGTATTTGGTCTCTTGGAGTTTGTTATAACTGAATTTGACTTTATTTCTTTTCAGCAGAGACAATGAATTGGCACCCCCTTTCAAAATTCATAAAAAATACCCCAGAGCAATCATTCTCTATTCGATTTCTATAAATATATTCCCCATCAGACCACTCAGTGCTGGCTGAAGATAGCTTTGTGCTAAACTAGATGGCTATCCGTCTGTAATTGCATGAAAATGATGGGTTTTTTACAAGCTTTCATTTTTCACCCATCTACTTCTTGGATTACATTTACTACCAGCACTCAAAAGAATGTCAATGAATGGTCCACAAATCTTTGTCTCCTTTCTTTAAGTCAGCCCTCTTTGAATGAAAAGTCTGAACACACACAATTTTCTGTCTTTACAGTTATTTTCATTTTGCTTAAACCTCTTCTATAGTTTGTGTCAGGGCCCACTATCACACCCAAGTCATAAAACCACCAAGATTATATGAACCACTTTTTTTATTTCCTTCCTCATATTAATGTTACTTGAATGGGGAAAAATTATGAAAAAGATATTCTAAGCATTTTGTTTGAAATTACATTTTTTTTGTCAGAGTGACTAAAAAAATTTAATGTCACAAATTTCTTCGTGGCCCCCGTATCAGTAGCCGTGGCTCCCCTTTTGCAAGATTTTCATCCATGGCCCCCCTGGAATATCCTAGGGCCCCCGGTTGAGAACCACTGCGTTAGAGGACTCAAACACATGTCCCCACCACAAAAAAAAGCCAGAAGTCCACACTTGTGGTCTTCTGGGCTTTTTTGCCTTGGCACACTGTCAATTTTGAGAAAACAACTGCTCAACATTGAAGGATGATCAAACAATTACTGGGAAAAAAATGATTTCAGAATGGAAATTCGTGTATAATGAAAGAATTTTAGAAATGATGAAAATGCTATACGTATTTATTTAATTAATTTCAATTTATATATATTTAATAAATATCATCACAATTAACTCATACATAATGAAATGACTATTTAATGAAAGAAATAATTCTGGGATATAATTTTGGAGTTAATGAAAAACTTGTATTTAATGAAAAAAAATAATTTCAGAACTTATGAAAATTCATTATCTATAAACAAGTTTCAGAATACACAAAATTATATAATAATTTCAAAATAATTGAATAATTTGGGGCTTCTAAGGGCCTGTTGGTCCATTAAGACACCCCTGCAAATAAATCTTTGTGAGAATATATGGATACCATTTTACCATTCTTAACCGTTTAAAGGCTGAACTATGAACAAAGTCACTTGTTTTGAAATTTGAGGTCCTTTTACATTTCTATACATAGATCAACTTTGAAATTTGAAGAAAAGGTTTTTTTCTTCGTTTTTCAAATGTTCCATTTATGGAACATCTACACTTGGGGAGAGGTGAAAGCGGAAACTGGTATCATAAATATTCTGACAATTATTTGTTTCTGGAGTACAGTTATCACGCAAAATTTTCTGTTTTCTACTACAATATAAAATTCAGAACACATACCGTTTTTTTAACACAAAAATGTGTACAGAAAATTCAATTTCTTTTCTAATGTCCATGATGAGGAAAGCTTAGATGGACCCCCGTTCATCACAATGATAGCATTTATATAGTGTTTTTTTTGGCAAACTGTACACTATCCTTGCATCACAGACACAATATAATGGCCGTCAGATGACCTGGCATCTTTTTTCAGTTGATAACGTGGACTTGGATGAATAGTTAACTCCTCCTTCATTCGTATAAGGTTTATTGTTGCTTCTATTGTTACTTTGGAATTCCAAATGCAAAATATGATCTGCTTTTCACAATTCTGAATGAATTATCCACATAGACAGAGATAGACTCGGAAGTCTTGGGATGGGGGGGGGGGGCACGATGATGTCAATTCATATATGCATATACACTATCTACCAATAAGTATTTGGACACCTATGCAAATGACGATATCTGCGGTCCTGAGATACGTCACGCCCTCCGCCGGTATATATCGTGTAGGAAACAACATCGGCATTAGTCGCATGCAAGATGCCGCACAGTTCGGAGCTCTCTGATTTTGAGAAAGGTATAATTATAAGGTATCACAAAAATGACCGATCCTTAAGGGACATATCTAGCGAGCTGAAGTACCCAAAATCGACAGTGGCTTATGTGATTAAGAAGTGGAAAGTGAGCTGTGATTGTCGGAATTTGCCCTGAGTTGGCAGACCAACGAAACTGGGAGATAGAGACAGAAGGGTGCTGTCCAGAGAAATTCGGAAGAACCGCACCCAACCGATGGCCCTCATCCGCGAGGAGTTTCAACAGGCATCCGGGAGTATTGTTTTAATGAATACCATCCGTAAGGAAGCACATCTGATTGGTTTTCTTGGTCGTGCTGCTGCCTATAAGCCTTTGATCACAAAGTCCAACCGCGTTGCTCAGTTAATGTGGTGCAAAGCACATCGAAATTGGACCGTAGATCAGTGGAAGCGGGTTCTTTGGAGCGACGAATCAAGGTTCACCCTCTACCATTTGGATGGCAGGGTCTGGGTCTGGCGTCTGCCTAGAGAACGTCTCCTGCCAGAATGCATTGTGCCAACAGTCAAGTTCGGCTGAGGTGGAATTATGGTCTGGGGGTGTTTCTCCTGGTATGGACTGGGACCCTTGGTCCCCATTCATGGTAAGCTCAACGACGATGCCTACTGCACTATTTTGGATGACAATGTGCTTCCTACGTTGTGGCAGTTTTACGGGGTGGACCCCTGTTACTTCCAGGACGACAATGCCAGCTGTCATACTGCGAGGTTAACCAAGGCTTGGTATGGTGCCAATGGGGTTCATCGAATAGCCTGCCCAGAGCCCAGACCTGATTCCTATCGAGAACCTCTGGGACGAGTTGGATCGCCGAATTAAGGAGTGCCCTACCCGTCCAAAATCGGTGAAGGAACTGACATGTCTTCTCCAAGCCGAGTGGAAGAAAATATCACTAGCCGTCACACAAGGACTTGTGGAAAGTATGCCCCGGAGGGTTCACGCTGTAATTGCCTCTCGTGGAGGCTCTACCAACTATTGATTTTGAATAAAGTTAGTTTTTCTTTTCTATCACAGGTGCCCAAATACTTATTGGTAGATAGTGTATACATTAGATCAGTCAACTTCACCTTTGATGCTGGGGAGCATCCCGCCCTCCCCCCTGTATCTCCGCCCATGATTATCCAACATACTATAATGGTCACATATGGCAAATCTTTTTCCAATGGAATCCACAGCCTGTGGTTTTGATTGAGTTCTTGAGAGTTTGTTTTATCCCATGCAAAATTTTTTTTTTTTTTTGATCAGAATCTTCTTGCCATTTCTTGAAATTTTCACATAACTGTTACTCATGTTTTTTGTATTACATGTTTTGAAGAACATACTTTGGGAGTTATAACACCTCATCCCCATTGTTGCAAAATTAATTATTAAATTACCACTCCACAAACATCAACTGGAACTGATGAGATTAGATCATTTTCAACAATATTCTCTTCATCCGTGATGTTTTCAGGATCATTAGCAGGTAAATGGCATATATCTACGTCCTCTAATTTGGAATATGAAAGAGTTTCTAAATATCCTACAGCTTCTAATGTGAGATATCTTTTGGACATGGTGTTACACACCTGAACATAACAAGACTATCTACGATTGCCGATCTTGATTTGACTAGTCTGCGGGTCACAAAACATACATTTCTAAGAATACAAGAATAAAAAATACCCAATACCAACAATTCACCCCAAAAAACACATTTCTCTCTGTCATATTACCCAGAACTTGGTCCCTTATACAAGTGGAATGATAACACCAGGTGGTTCGAATGGGAAAATTGAAGCAGCTCACTGCACATCAGAATTACTAGAATCCCGCTCTCTTGAAAGGCCAATGTTCCATAAATGGAACATGCATTTTTGAACACACATAGCTTGTTCACATGTAACAGTAAAATAAACTAATTGATTTACATTGATTGGTAGTAGTACTTTAACTGGTAGAAAAACACAAAATAATTTTCAATTTACTTCAAAATTAAAATTTTGGCAAATTTTAATCAAAATGGGGAAAAAATATCAAAAAATGTCAAATTTCAAAATTCTGTCAAAAAGGTTTGCATTAACCTGAATTGATTTCAAAAAATACTTGGAACTCTTCTCTAAATATGATAAAAAAAACTGGAAATGTTTGAATTAATTTTTATCTGATATTTTTGCAAACAAAAACTATGTTCCATTTATGGAACATTGGCTTTTAAACGGTTAATACCACAGTATAAGCTGGAGGCCTGCAGGCTTCATGAAAAATGTTATTTTGGCCTGCAATATCTAAACTGTTGAAGACTCCTGTGACACACCATGAATTAAAATATGGGGGGGGGGAAGCTAACTTCAAAATGAAATAAAGGATAAAAGTGGTAAATGATGTAAGTACCGAAAAGGAAAATGTTGAGAAATTACAAAAAACTAAAGTTTTGCAGTAATCATTGATGAACATGACAAAACTTGCATAACATGAAAATTCCAGCATTTACTATGTTTATGTCAAAATACACAGATGGCATCACTAACAAGAACATGAAACAAGCACAACTGTAACAACAAAAATAGAGTCATGCTTATACATACATAACAGGTTCTGACATTACCGATTTGTTAGAAATGCCTCAGACAAATGTGTACAAGGTGCATGTTTGGTTAAGTAGTAGTTATCGATAAATTGATGTTACCACATTAAGAGCCATGCACTGTACAACAACCTGACATTTCAACTAACATACACACATGAAAAAGTTCAACTCAGAAAATATTCAAAAAACAGGGGTGCACAATGTAATCAGTATGTTGGCCGGATATGCTATATTACTAGCACTTGCAGGCCAAGCAATGTTATGTACAGAGTGACTATATAACAAACATTTTGCAAGACAATCCCATAATTTTATTTGTCTAGATTTTTTTTTTATAAAATGTCTCACTTTTTTCCCGTATTTCCACAATGACGCTTACTCCAATCTTTATTCTTTACTGAAATCAAAGATTAAGATTGTTTTCATCAGGGGCGTAGCCAGAAATTTTGTTCGGGGGGGGGGGGCCACTTTCATTTCGGGGGTGGACCAAAGTGGCAGAACAATGGATTTGGCCATCTTTTTCCCTTTTTTCGGCCATTTTCTCACATTTCGGGGGGGGGGGGACCAGACCCCCAAGTCCCCCCCCCCTCGCTACGCCCTTGGTTTTCATATCTTATGTTGATGGCAATAATTGAAAACCGGCATTCTCAGGCAAAATCTGGAAAGTTGGCAACTCATTTTTTGTTTTCATTAAGTTTCATTGCTGTAAGGTTTGTCATTTTCTTTTCAATGAACAATTGTCAACTAACCTAAACTAGAAAATTATGCTAGCATTTGAGGCACATTCAACATCAGGCATAGCATCATACAGTATGGGAACCACCACTACACTAAGCTACCAGCATATAACCAATTGCATATTATATGATGTAAAGCAGTGCTTCTGAATGTGTGTAATGCAGCTTAAGGCATCACCAAACTTTCTCAGGAAGTCATGTGTCAAAGTATGATAAGGTACACAAATAAGTATTCATATAAAGTACGTGGAGGGGGATTAGCAAACAAAGAAACATACCCTCTTCTCTTCTTTCATGGTACCTTCTCTCCCAAGCATCAAGAAGTGTGTTATAATACCTAACATATTCAAAGTACCGAAGATATTTTGATGATGTACTAGATGGAAAGATACGGACATAAGAGCCACATCTCTTGAGTTCATCCTCACTTTCGATTAGTTGACGAATGTCATCTGGAGTTAGGTCTGTTAGAATATCTTCATCCTTTATCAGAAAAACAAAAAAATAGATTTGAAAAATTCAAATTTTCACAATGATTATTGAATAAAATTGACTTGGTCATTCAATATTTGTAGTACAGTCAGACCCGCTTATAACAAACACAGAGCATGAATTTTCATATATAACAAAGTTTTTCCTTGTCCCGTGAAATTCATATTGCATCTCTATGTCATTTTGATTGCTTATAATGAACACCGATTTCAGCAAAGTATGCTTATAATGAATTTTCAGCTGGTTTTGAAATGCGTATCATCATAAATTTCTTTGAAATTGTATCTGTAAATTTACCTTTTACAGTGAGCCTTCTTCCTTGGAAGAAAATCTATTTCAGTGTTTTTGATTATTGCAAAAATAGTAAAATCCTCTTTGCTTGAATTTTTTTTCACCTTTTTCTGTTAAATCCTTAGAGAAGGTATAGAGCCTCCTATACCTCCTTTAAAGTTAAATCCTATTTTGTTTGCAGAAAAACTTTTAGGGAAGAAAGATTAAGGCTATTTGTTCCCAAGAATCCAACCTTGAAAACACCTTTTGTGCCCATTTGCCCATCTTTAGCCAGATTTGAACACAGGTTATGGTGGAGTTACCATGTAAGAGTTAATTTTGAGAGTGTATGAGTGCAAAACACTAACAACTATTGCTTCAGAAATCGAAGCTGTATAGCTGGTCAATTGAAAATAATTGAGAAAAAGTGAAGTATCGAAAAAAAATTCAAGATTCAATATAGTACATCATTAACGATTTGGAACAAAGAGGAAGTGAAGAGAACATTCTTGTATAGTTCAAGAAGAGATTCAGAAAAAGAGCTCATAGTGATGTGGAAGCACTTCTTTTGAATGGTTTGAAAAAAGGCAGGCAAAAATGTGTAACAGTCACGTAGCCCTTGCTAAAATAAAATACAGTAAATTTTACATGATTATTAGGTAAAAATTATTTTAATTTGACATTTACCTTACACAATCATATCAATTGGGAAAAAACAATAGAAACAACGACTGGCATACATTTTTGTTGAATTACGTAAGATTTAAATTAAATTTCTATCTCTTTTCTAAATATATTTGTCTTTATTTTTAAAATGCTTATCGTCTGTGTAAATTATGCTTCATTTCACTTGAACGCATCATTTTTAAAACCAGTACGGATACAGCAAAGTTCATAACGAATAGTTTTGTTGTTTTTTAGACTTTGTTATATGCAGGTCCGACTGTATTATTTTTAAATGGTTAAAAAAATAAATATATAAGCTGCTGAAATCTACCTAAAGAAATTATTTACTAAGCTATAATCCTAGCAAACTTCGTACCACCTTAAATATTTAGTATCAGTTATTATAGAATATTTGAATATTTTCCAGATTGCATGTCTAAGATAGGCTTCTTTTTTGCACTTCTGGTTCAGGAACTGCTGCTCGTTTTAAATCTTTAAAATTTTTGTGTTTTCAGTAACAATACATTAATAATGATTAATTAATGTTTTTTTTTTTCTTGTACAATAAATAAAAGGTGATACAACTCTTTTCCTAAATTAAATTGAGAGAAAAATTATTTTTATTTGGATAGGATGCCCCAAAGCAGAATGTTTTTCATTGTTCCGCAATGAGCCCTCAACTGACTGGAAATGTTCTGTGGTGAAAATTCCCATAATCGGGTTTTCACCTTTTCTTAAAATTCTGCCAGATTGTTCTGTGGTAACACTGATTGTTCTGTGGTAACACTGATTGTTCTGTGGTAACACTGATTGTTCTGTGGTAACACTGATTGTTCTGTGATTTTGGCATATTCTGCTTTGGAGATAGGATGCAAATATCTGAAAAATAAATCAAGATGAAGAAAACTGTAGATTGATAATTACACAAGGAGAGTCCTTCCATGTGAATTGAGCATGTTTTGCTTTCTCAGCAGGCGAGATATACCAGTAGTGCAGAGATTTGTTCATGCACAAGTTCTTTGACTGCTCCAGGGTCAATCTACAACAAAATATATGAACGTGTGTTTGTTATAAGAGATTTAAAAAACATTGACAAAATATTCTGAATACAGTGATACCTCGGCTAATGGATACAGGTTCGGCTAACGAACATTTTTGTTGGTATGAATGCAAGGGCTAACATAGCACAGCCGTGTCAATCATCAGAATTACTGTCACGTGATCCCAATTAATGCATGTTCATCTCTGAATCTTTTTCCAGATGTGCATCTATTGCAATTGAAATGAAAGCATTAAGCTAAGAGGAAATGCATTGAAAACAGGGGACTTTATGTTTTTAGTGCCCACGTTCTTTCAGTACAAGACTCTTATTCATGTTGCAAGGGGTTGTATAGTTTTAAAATAAAAAAATAACTTTTTATACGGACACCCTGTGCCCATAAACGCAATTAGAAAGTTGTTGCTCTCTTTCTCCTGTTTGAATATTTCAGCAAATATTGCACTTAGAAACATGGATTTTTTTTTCTTTTGGGCATCAGAAGAGACAGAGCAACAACTTTCTATTTGGGTTTTTGGGCACACATGGAGGGTACAAAAAGTTAATTTTTTTTTTATTTTAATAACTAGACAACCCCTTGCAACATGAATGACATATATCTAAGTTCTATACTTTATTTGGATACTTTTTCTAATTGAAATTATACCCCTTGGACAGTGGTTCCCAACCGAGGGTGCGAGCTGGGGGAAAAAATTAAAACATGCTGACTGATTATTCAGGAAAATTCAAATGATAAAAATTGAATTTTTCAATTCTTAAAAAATATGAGTATACTAATATTCATATGGGCCTCATCTATGGGCTTTCGCTTGCAGAAAATGTCGCTAAAAATTTTCATTGTAAACGTTTCTTTTTCGATTAGTGATCACTCTTATTTTCAAGAGATATACCAGTTGTGAAAAAAATACCATGATTTACTTGAACTACAGTGGAACCTCAATAACTCAACACCCCAAGGGGGATCGAAAAACTTGTCGACTTAAGCGAATGTCAAGCTAGCAAGGTTTTATTTCATTTTGAATATAAAAAATTTTAAAAACCGTTTATGTATCCACACGTGCCTGTATATTACTCAACAATCCTATATCCCAGCATCTATAAATTCATAAAATTTTTTAATCAGCAATTTTCTGTGAAAAGTTTTCGTATTAAGAATTAAGTGGAAAAATCATATTTTGACTGTCGGAAGATCTGTGATTTGTAAAAGCCTACCCAAAATTATGAAGGAAAATCTTTGACTCATATCAATCAAGCACGGTAAATAATGTTATAGAAATTTTCCAACTGATTGACACATAGGCGAATTTTGAAAATTGAGTTGTGGTAATGCAATACAAATTGTAATCGACTTAAGCAGAATTCTGTCATCATGCGTCAAGTTAAAGAGGTTTTTCCACATTGAATTTAATATCATTCGAATCATTGGAATAATAAATGTCGAGAGATACAAGGGTGGTCAAGTTATCGAGGTTGCACTATATTTCACTGGTTTTTTTTTAACATTGGTACCTCATGTTATTAGCATGTTGTGTTTAGGGGCCATTCAAGTATTACGTAAGCAGATTTTTAGCTATTTTTGACCCCCTCCCCTCCCTTGTCAGCAAAATTTCGTCAGCAGCTTAGAATATTTCATATCTTCAAAAAGGGTGGTTGATGACGTAAGCAACCTTCAAATCCCCCCCCCTCCCCCGTCATCAAAAGTCAGCAAATCCGAAACCCCCTTCCCCCCCCCCCCCCCCCCGATGCTGACTAATACTTGAATGACCCCTTAAATTTGATACTATCGTGAACATTAGAACTCAGGAAAAACATCAGAAAATTTAGTTAAGTGTCAAAGACACATTAATTTATAGTTATTGCAGCTGGAATCAATAATGAAAAATGTTCAAAGAATCTTTTTTTTTTTCCAAATCTCAAAAAGTGTTAAAAAATAACTTTTTTTTAATTGCACTTGTGAATTAATTTTCAAAAAATAACAAAAAAACAAATAAAGCAAAAAATAAATATTTGCCACAGCCAAAAAAAGGCATTAAATAATATGTAAAAGAATTCACAGAAATCAATAAATGGATAATTAATGTAATTAATTACAGAAAAACTAAATTTTCTAACATATAAAAAAACTAATTTAAAAAATGCTTCATCCAAGGGGGCATGGGAAGCTGCGCCCCAATGCACTAGGGGTGCGGGAAGAAAAAGGGTTAAGACTAAGGGTTATTTACTACTGCTTTAGGATTAACGATTCGCCAGCAAAATGCTGTGCATGCTGTTACCTATGCACCCCATATATGGTCTGAACTTTCTAGGAGCTCCTCTTTTCCATCCGTATGTATGAGACACAGAAATGTGCTGGCCAGACCAGAAATGAATAGGGACACCTAGGAACCAATTTGGGCTCTGTACATACTGTAAAATAAAAAGATCTTCTGCATCTCCTCTTCCTATATGTTCCCATTTCTTTAATTTCGAAGCTACTCATTTCAGCCTTTAGTCAGTTTTTGTCTTTTCATAGCACCTCATAGTGTTTTATATAAAAACACTTATCTTCAAATTTTGGGCAGCTCCTAGAACAGGGGTGGCCAAATTCTCCCTGCTCGAGGGCCAGCATAGTGGTCAGCTGCAGAGTTTCCATCACTCTGGTGTATAAGCCGCACGAGGAAAACTCACATTTGTATAGCCTATAAACATGATGAAACACTGAAAATTTAGCTGTTAACTTTTACCCTTTCCTTGTATTCCTCCACTTTTTCATGAACTTTCCACTTCTCTGGTTGCATTCTCAGTTGGATGTAATGCATCGAAAATTGCAGTTTCTTCTACAAATGATTCCATTCGATACATTATAGTTTGAATTTTACAAAGCCAGATGTGTAATACATGTATTTTTTTACGTGAGCAGGGGGCATCAGAAGTGTTTGGAACATATGAGTGTTGGTCTTGACCTTTACATAGAAAATTTGGATTTCTGAATCAATTCGGGGGTTGCTCGGACCCATGCCGCAAATTAATGTGGGTGTGTGGGCACCCACAGCACTCTCTGCTCAAACACCACTGTACGTGAGCTATTTTCTTTAACCAGAATATTGGTGATTCAGTCTGAAGTGCCAGTCCGGTGCAACGAGAAATGTCACCAACCTGCCATGTTGAAAATCAGAGATGAATGCTTCTCTGGTTTTGGAAATCATTGTCTCGCTTTATGGAAGTTTCTTTGACAATGGCACAATATCAATCCACAATCAAATATGGCATATTTTTCCCCAGAGTCTATGTGGCTTTGTGTTGACGTTTAAGGTGACATTGTGAGTTGACATCCACTTCCAAAAAGTTTTGTAACCGTGCGCAGAACACCACGTATGCACAGCTATAACAGGCAAATTGCCCAACTAGAGAGAAAAAATAGAAAAAAAAAATGCTCATAACTACAACTTCATGAGTGATTTTCTGTTGAGCAATGTGAAAAGGCAGTATGGTGAGAAAAATAATAAATTATTCGTCACTATAAATAATGAATGTTTGTTAATCAAGAAGTCTGCAGTTGGAACCAATAGCTCAAATAATGAACACAAATTTAATTTGATACACTATTTTTGAGTTGTCAGGGGCCACACAAAATCATCCCACTGGCCAGCTGTTGACCATCCCTGTTCTAGAACGAATTAAACAATTTTCCATTAAAACCTATACAAAATCTCGTTTCGGCTAAGTAACGGGATTCTGGAACAAATTACCTTCATTAACCGATGTATCATTGTATAATCAGAAAACACTTTTAAATACTAAAAAGTAAAATTCTTTACCAAAACATTCTCAGTAATGATTAATATAATGTACCAACCCATATTTATTCTGAACTATTTCAGGTGGAATATTTCGTAAAATTTTGTCAGGAATCCGGAAGCCTGCTACATTCAGCAAGTCTCTAGCTAATGGACCCTAAAATTGTAGAGTGAAAATTGGTATCATTTCCAGTCCAAAATAAAAATCAAATGACAAAGATTCTTAGGGAACATTTCATAATACACTAAATTATTAAAATGCCAGTAATTTGTTACAGAAAATTATATTGTTAAATCCTTTTATCAATTCATTATTATCATAATTGGTAATGCTGTTACAGAAACCATGTAAATTTTTTAGGGCAGTTCCTAACTAGAAGAATTCAATATCACCATAACTTATACAGTAAAGTATCTACTAAGTAATTGCTACTCAAGGATTCAATGGTATGTCAAAAAATCGAAATCATCAAATTCTCAAGACGGCACATAGTTTAATGTTTGTACACTTGAAAAATGTTGTTATAAGTGCTATAAATATAGTTGAGTCTGTTTTTTAATGAAAGAAAGTTTTCATCCTGTCTCAAAGGATAATCAACCAACTTGAAATAGATTGGATATAGGGAATCTCTATATATAGAGAACCAAATTTCCAATCTTTCCAAGTTTTTCCATAACAGGGTTTAAAACTATAATAGTCAAGGGTCTGTCCAGTCAAAACTCAAGTCCATTTTCTGGACCCTTCACTAAATACAAATTAATGAAACCATAAATATAGGGGGGGGGGGGACACAGTAGCCCAGGTCGATAAGATACTCGCCTCAAGTATCAAAGGATGTTTAGAGCTGTCGCGAGTTTGATACCCGGTTCGTCCTTGTCAGAAAACTTTCCTGACACAGGGTTGCAACAAAAAACAGTGACTTGACCCCAGCAAAAAAAAATTCTACCACAGGGAGTCCCCCATCGAGGGGTTAGCGTACCAACCTCTCGATGAGTATAAAAAACGAGCCTGCCATTCGGAATCTGCAATAAGTTGTAGGTCCCTGTCTAATTAGCCCTTGTGTGCAGAAAATTACTGTGGTGCGACAGAAGTGATCAGACCATAAATATGGCGTTTAATGTCTTTTGTGATAAATCAACTACAATGAAGCCTTTGCTACAACAATATTCTCTCAATGATAATAAATCCCTCTACAATGTTTTTTTTTTCAAACCTTGCTCAGAATTGCCTATGGGTCTACTGTTTAATTCCTCTCAATACAACTAGATAGCCTATACTATGATAAATCCTTCCAAAACAATATTTTTTGAGATTTCAAAACTGCTTCAACATTTTTCATATTTCACTCAAAATTACCTTCAATATCTTTTCAAATTCCTCACCAGTTTTTGTTCTTTTGAGGATGTTTAATAACGTGTTATTTTGCACCATCTACCCTCCAAAAGTGATGAAAATGAAGTTGCAGTAAAGGCACTTTCTGTGTAGTGCGCGTGCGCACACACACACACACACACACACACACACAGAAGTGTTAGTAAACTACTTTACAGTGTAGAACAACTAAATGAATTTTGAGAAATTGAATTTTCTGGATGTTATGCCGAAACACATATTTGGAAAGAAAAGTGATTTGTCTTTGCATACCGGGCAAGTACTTGCCCGGTATGCAAGGGGACCCAAGTTTGATTCCTGGAGGAGACAAATCACTTTTCTTTTTCCAAATATGTGTTTCAGCATAACATCCAGAAAATTCAACTTCTTAGTATATTTTGGGCCGAAAAAATATCATCTCTTAATATAAATGAACTTTATCAATCAACTGATCAATTGGAATTTTTTGCATTTTATGGTAGTACTGACAATGCCAATTCCAAAGAGATGTCATTTACAGCATAAATTTTGTGATGAGTGATGATAATGCTGCCTCACAATATAACTAATCATAAAATTCTGCTACGACTATATTTTTCTTCATCTGCAGAGCATCATTACATCAAGGTTTCACTGTAGATTGTTTCACTTACCCACATACTCGCGTATAAGCCAAGATTTTTTTTTGTTCAAGAATGTGTTTCTTAATTGGGGGGGTTGGTTTATACATGTCAGTTTTTGAGGGGGGAAATATTGACCCCCCACATTACCAAATCATGTAGTTGCATAGCCTCTGTACGGCTAGCTTGAAGATCCGCAATGCCAATATTTTTCATTTGACTACTTTAAATAACATCACTGACCAGTATAGGGATTTTTGTAGCTATAGACAGAGCCGCAACTAGTTGCTTGGTCAACCAGGGTAAGCGTGCATTTCAGCACTCCCTTCTAATGTTGAAGGAGAGGTTCTGGGTGGAATTTAAGCTCCTTCTGGTCCAGCGCACAGCCACCAGACCCAACTCTAGTCGCAACACTTGTGATAGATGGCAATTTCGCCTAGAAGGTAAAACCCAAGTGGTCATTTTTCCCCCGAGTCGATAAAAGTCATGATCACCCAAGCGGTAGCCATTGCTCCATTCAAAATATTGCAGTCTTATGAAATATCTGCCGGCAAAAATGGAAAGAGGGAAAACATTTGCGTATAATATTTCTTTCATACTGATAGGGATTTTTAACAATTTTTCATTGTAATTTTTATTGCATGAAACTATACAAATTTTTTCCCTCTAAAATGCACTGATTTTTTTTTTTTGGGGGGGGGGGGGGGTCGGCCTCTACACAAGTATATACACAGTACTTGCTTTTCACAAAATTTTTTAATCACATTTTTCTCAAAAATAAGGAAAATATTTTCACAAAAACAGGACCCCACAAAAAAGGTCTGGACAGACCCCTAATGGCATAAGTAAAAAAAAGGGATAAATCTTTTTTGTTGAGTGCTCTTTCATATATGTATAACAGATTTTTTTCAATTAAACTTAAATTTTACAGACCAGTGTAGTAGCGGGTGTGCCAAATAATCAAGAGTCTACCTAGGTGATTCCTTCCCCCTTCAGTGAAAAAATTATATTATTCGCGTAGGCAGGTAGAGGTGATCATTTACTCCTCCCTTCACTATACATATCATCAGTGGTCACACCCCCCCCCCATTTGAGAAGCCTGTATCCTCAGTCTATTATGTATATTATTATGACTGTATATACTGTATATACAGTTGAAGCCTGATTTAGTATCACCATACACTTCGAAGAATTTTGGAGCTATAACGAGTTTGTCATAATATTGAATCACAGTTGTTATGCCTGTAGGCAAGATCTGCTCACCAAACATTTTTGAAGCTAGGAGGTATTCTACTGTATATAGCTGGTTTCATTAATGTTTATACTATAAACTGTTTCTTAACCTATGGTTCATCAAGATGAAACAAGTGATATTTTGGCAGACAAAATTTTGATCCTAACTGAACTAATAATTCTCAATCAATTACAGACGTGCCAACTTTTGGAATCCAGAAATCCGGAGATTCTCCCGAGGGGGGGGGTACCCCCCCCCCCCTCATAGACTCGATCAAAAGAAAATTCATAAAAATCTACATCACATCTACATACTGTTTATAAAGTATGTTTTTCCTTTTGTGGATGCTATCAGTGATTTAAGAATTCATATACCCAAGATTATCAAAGCCTTATATTTAGCTGTATATAGCTTAAAGTTTTATATTTTCTTTCTAAAGATGTTTAATCGGAAGAAACGATTAAAAAAAATTCAAATTACAAAGCTGCGGACAAAAAAACGTGTTTACCGCGCGGCTGTTAATGGAATACAATAACGATTATACAGGAATTTTGGCAACCAAGGCCATGCCCCTGATTAATGATTGCGATAAATGCTATGAAAAGAAAGTCACGTCTTTGCCAGTTGCTTAAATGCGGTCAGAGACTTTTTTACAGCTGCTCGATGGAAATGACCACAGCTGTCCTCTATGGGTGTTTTCCCTAACGACAACGGTAATTATTGACGCCACGACAACATGAAAGCTCGTGTAAAATCTAATTTTTTGCCAAAATCCGGAGAAATTTTAACAAATTTGGAGAGCGGGAGGAAAAATTAAAAATCCGGAGTCTCCCGCCTAAATCGAAAGAGTTGGCAGGTCTGCAATTATCAACAAATTAAATTTTACAGTAATATTCCCCCATAGGTTTGCATAATAAGATTGGAAACTTGAGCCCACATAAATTAGTGGTAAATCTTTTTTTTTCAGACATTCTGCAAATCATTGGGTCTGATTAAGGTAACACTGCTACAGACCATGGCATAAAAAATTATTCTAAATCTGGGAATAAAATGAAAAATTGAGAATAGCCCGTCTCGTGCATTGCCCTGGGTTAAAAATTTCATAAAAAATACTATTTATAAAATAAAAGTACAACAGAATAATTACTTTGACTTTGTAGTCCAAAGAAGAGGCTGTATGTAGGCTAAAAAGAAAAAACAGTTTTACTTGCATGCATGCATCATAAAATATTATGGCATGGGGATTTTTAAAATTGGTGCACTTTTTCCCTCCTCACCCCCTTCAAAGTTTTAAAGTTTTAATTTTAACATATAAGTGTAAACCACCAATGAATGTGAAGTTATCGCTATTGCTTATTACAGGGGTTGACAAATCCCAGGCACAAGACAAGGTTACCATGGCAACCATAAAATTGGCCTAAATTAAGCATATTTGCATATAACTTTTTTTTGGTCACATCCTATTTATATTCCTGTCATTGACATGTCACAATTCTATTTACAATTTTTTCATCAATAGATTTTTCACAGAATTTGCTTGAATAAATTTTCCCTTCTTAAGGAAATGTCCTCCTGATTGTCCCCAGCTATCTTTCAAATTTTATAATGATAACTTTCTATCAAACTTTAACTATCAAACTAACTTTCTAACTAACTTTCTATCAAACTACTAACTTTCTAAACAAAAATGTATATAAATATTTTCAATAATACAGTCAATTTGCAATAGGTCAAACTCTGATAACTCAAATACCTGTTTAAGCTAAAGTTTCAAGTTTTCACTCAGCCCCCAGAATATTTTTCATATTTTAATATTAAAATTTTCCCTTAACTCTTCTTCCTTTTAGTTGAAGTTTTCAGGAATGATATATATTTAAAAAATTGTATTTAGTAATAGAATTCAGCATTTAGCAACAGAATTAAGCAAATTCATTTGTCTGATGATAAAAAGTGAATGATTTTCTCAATATAGAAGGACAAAAAACAGAGAAAGTAAAAAATCACTGCATTCTTGACAGAAAATAATCTTGTATACACTTAATTTATATGTTTCATTTATATGAGTACCGTGTATGCATCCGTGTCCATAATACAATATGTATGTCTGGTTGATTTCTTAATATTCTTATTCATTAATTAAATATGATTAAATTATTATAACTAATTTCTTCAAATTTCTTAATCTCCAGTAATTTGACGTTTTCCTAATATGATATTCGTAAGTAGCGATGTTATTTTAATAAATCTTTCTTTTTCTCACTCTGAAATCTGAATTTCTGTCAAGTTGAACTAATGATAACTAAGTTTTTTTGTTGGCTGCTAAACATTTGACTTATTGAGATTTGACTGTATATATTTTTAGGACCACTATACTTTCACAACTTTTTATAAAAAAAAATTTATGAATATTCGTGTATATGTTTCACGTATTCATGTATATATGTTTACAGCTAGGACTATTACTACAGGACTACTTGGGAGTGCCTCTTATGCTCTGGCATAGCCATCTTCAACCTGTTGCTTGTGAGCACCACGGCGCTTCACACAGCACTAAGAGTGCTCAATGATCATATTAAATTTTGTGTTTGCATTTGATCAATGCTTCAATTGAACACCCTGTAAAAGTTTAATTCAATAAAGATTACAATTATGCACATTTCAGACATACGTATATCAAAGTTGCCGTAAGGGTGATCCGTTTGATAATGGCAGTGCTCACAACTCAGTTGAAGACCCCTGCTCTAGCACAACAAAAACAAATTATAAATCAGTCGTCACCATAAAATTGATGAGAAAAGAAACAAGAAACACAAACAAATAAAAATTCAATTGACAAAAAAAAAATTTCATAGAATAGTGAAACCTATACAAAGCGGAACATGAAAAGACTGAAATAATATTCTATTTTAGGCTGTTTCCATTTTATTGAAGGTGCAAACAAAAACACTAATCATTGAACAGACTATATTTTGATTTCATTTAAGACAGGTTCCTGTCTCATATAGTGTCTGTCTTAGACAGGTTTCACTGTACCAGTTCAAGTAAAAATAATATTGTTACAATGGCCTATAAGCTACAAAAATAGATGTAACAAATTGCGAGTCTCAAGCATAAATATCAAGTGCTGAAACAGGCAAAATGTCACGTCAGATTTGCCTATCTTTTTATTTTAGCATAGTTAAACTTAAATTCATTTTTTTCATCACAAATGTTGAACAAATTTCGCAGCTGACTATATCTTATTTATCAGCAGGTAAAGTGCCTCTAAGAATTTTTTTTGGATTTTTTGGTTTACATTCATTTTTTGTTCAATTTCGTGAGAATGGCCCTTGAGCAATTACTAGAGTGGAGTGTGAAGAGAAAACACAACATTTTTGGAAATTACGCCAGCAGGTCTACCCACACCAAAAGGAGCCATCAAATCTTGTAAAAGTAAAAAATAATACTTTAGACAAGCGGGTATCAACCAGTGCTCCCTGTGAACTTCCAGGGGCTCGTGGCCACTCAGGGAAAATAAAAATCCAGTAGTTTTGAAAAAAATAATTAAAAATATTTTTGAATAATAAAAATGTATCAGTAACTTTGATAAATTTAAAAAAAAAATAGGCCTAAGGGGCTCCACGGGTCAAAAACGTTGAGAACTGCTGCTTTAGATGATTTTACTCAAAAGCTCTGCTTGGCTTACAGGAAATTTGACTAGTGCCTGAATTATTTTTCAATTTGTCAAGCCCTGGCCCAATGCTAAAGCTAGAGATGTAAAATTCTCAAGAATAATCTTTAGAAGAATATTCTCTGGAAGGACTACTATTATAAATAACTTGAGAATGTTCTTGTTATTTATAATCCTTCTAGAGAAGATTCTCAAGAATATTTATATTAATGTATATATATAATAAATATTCTTTATAAGTAACTTAAAAACATTCTCATGGAGGATAATGCTGGAAAATATTCTGTGGAAGGTGACTATTATTTAAATAACTTGAGAATATTCTTACTAGTTTCTATGAGAATATTCTAGTTATTTTTATAGATGTAAATTTCTCTAACAATCTTTCGAATGATTCTCAAGAATATTCTTGAAGTTACAATAAATAACTTCACCTTATTTTTACTTGGCAATGAATATCTCTAAAATTAAAAACATGTTTATAATATGCTAATTTTTATGAATAATTAAAATATATATATATTAGCAAATATAATAGTATTTGCTATTATGGTGAGAATGACCTCAATAACCTAACATAATGGTATTTGCATTACGTTTGTGAAAGAAGAAGCTGTATTTTATTATTTTCCTGCAAACAAAAGTAACTATACAAAAAATATCCCCATTCTCAGAGGATACAGAACTGTTCAAAACAGGAACGTAGACTAATTATTCACAATAGCCTATAATTGAGAGTAAAGAAAAAGCAATGATAAAGGCAAATGATGAGGAAAACCTTAAACCCTTGGCATGTTCATACATAAAAAATTAGCTAACCCGGTACTTCAAAGTATCATCAGTAGATAACGAATTAACCAAAGATGAGTGTGGATCAGAATTTATTCACCATTTGGTAGCTGCAAAAGTTATGTGATGAGAGAGAATTCTTTTAAACTACCCAAATACCCAGAAAAATTGGACTTTCTGGAAAGACGAATGTTATAGGAACTCCACCGAAAGCATTGGTGCTGTTATGTGATAGAAAGAGACATGCATCGGAATGAGTTTGATTTGAAAAGCTTTCAGAGCTTCATACATACAAAATAAAGGAATTGTCAATAGAAAGAGGAAAATTAAAGTATGCAGTCCATAATATTAAGCCTTTCAAGCAATAAAGTGAAAACAACATGGATGAATTGAAAAACTTGCAAAGGAATACACGTGATAAAAAATTTGAGTGTATGTTCATTTAGTTCATTGAACTATCTTATAAATGGCACAGTTATCTTTCTTTAGAATAAAGGTGATCATAAGAATGGTTTCCTTTGTCAACTAACATTGATTTTATTTTTTGCTTAAAACTTATTTCTGAAAATTTATCTAATTTTAATAGAAATATTTTAATCTTTAAAATCTTAAGGTTTTCAAAATTTTAATTACAAAAACTTTTGAAACTTCTCACCTCACCATGACCAAGAATATTCTTTAAAACTTGTCATTATGAGGTGATTATGCCAAAAATTATTTTGTTCTAGCTGTAAAAACTGAGTTATATTCGATAATAAACAAAATTTGTAAAAAAATTTCCATTTAAAAGAAAAATAGAATATTCTTGACTATTCTCCAATTTTTACATCCAGGAGAATGTTCTCAGGGAATATTATAACATCACATCTCTAGCTAAAGCACTTACTGATACTGTCAGGCTATTATGAATTTATGTCCATTACGCACACTTTGAACACATGAAATCAGAGTAAATTGTACATAAATGAACTTGTTATCGTGGAATTTTTTTGGCCTACAATATATATTTAATTTTCCTTTAAAAAAATTATTTTCCAAGAGAAATGAAAAAAGCATTAAAGAAATTGCTTAGTTCCCTGACCCTGATAAAATCTGTTAATTTAAAGGTAATTTTTTTTTTTAATTGATGTATTCGCACAGCATAACATTCAAATTTTCTCTTTTTTACACTGTATTATAAATGGTGTTCATACCTAGGAGATATATTAACTTCCAGAAGCCAAGGCTTCAAATCTTTATCCAACATGATATCAAATCCAAACAGCTCAAAACAGTTGTAACGGCTCTTGGTATAATTGCGCACCAACCTTGTCATCGGACCTTCAGAGCTGAGAATAAAAAAAGTGCATTTACAGCCATTACTGATGCATTTGAATTCTTATAAATACTAATAAAACTAAGATCTGAAATATAAACAAAATTAATGTGAAGGCATGGGTGATGCTGAATTAACTTCTACTGGACATACATGGCCAAGAAATTATAAAGTACGGGTTTCAGAGAAATACGAGCAAGAGGTACAGTAACTGGTATTGTACGAGACGAAAAAGAAACTTCATACAGAGATGCCATTGTACTATAATTTACTTGGGTCCCGGGACCGGACCCAGATTATTGGCAAAATCTGGGTCCTTTTTGAGTCTTTAAAAAAAATTAAATTATAACCACCGCCCCCCTCATTCACTGGTATCCATGCAAATCAAATAAATAATTCATTTTTAACATGTTCAATCCAGAGGTTCATTAAAAAAAAAGAAAAAAAGGTTAATTTACCAGCTCATAACTAGATTCTTTTACTTTCATTGTCTACCAGAGAAAGCTTGCAAAGAAACCCATTAACACTGAGAATTCAACATGAGTATTTAACACATGTAATAAATCTAAAACAATGTAATTAAGTTAGGCATACATCTATAAATTCTCTGATTGAATTTAGAGCAAATGATTCTGACATCCATCTTCAGATTCCTTCAAATCCTATAAATCCTTGTGTAACGTGCCGATGATCCCCCGGCGTAAAAGTCCGTAGTCACCGTCACGTTATCTTTTGTCATAAATGTTACTAGTCTGCAGCTGTGATCGTATGGCGACGATCAAGGCCGATCGTGATGTTCGCCTGCGATCGCATGCAAATGAGGTGACCTTGAAGCCGATTGGCTTGATCAGACACGTGCGGTCGGATGTTTTTCCTTTAAATACCGGCCGTACGTTGTAACAAGTCTGATTCCGCGTTCGTCTAATCTTGTTCTGTTCAACTGAAGCCCTCTAGTAGGACGGTTCACCGTCTTACTACCGTATCTATTGGCCTTAGGCTGAATTGTTAAAATGCAATAATCTACATTATTTGAATCCGTTTTCCGGCAGGTCCGGAATCAAAATATAAAACAATCTTCACAGTCAAAGTTCTTCATTGCTGATCGAGGTGGTCCGGCCCTCAACCGAGAGGCCCCCGGAGCTGATCAAGGTGGTTCGGCCCTCAACCGAGAGGCCCCCGGAGCTGATCAAGGTGGTTCGGCCCTCAACCGAGAGGCCCCCTGGAGCTGATCAAGGTGGTTCGGCCCTCAACCGAGAGGCCCCCTGGAGCTGATCAAGGTGGTTCGGCCCTCAACCAAGAGGCCCCCCGGAGCTGAGCAAGGTGGTCCGGCCCTCAACCGAGAGGCCCCCAGGAACTGATCAAGGTGTTCCGGTTCTCAACTGAGAAAACTCCTCTGGTATTTACGGAAAAGCTAACAACATCGGATGTCCAATCGCTGCACAGGTTGACTGTTGTTGATCATCAATTGGTGAGCCAGTATCTTTACTGCTAACGTCAAATAGAGGGCTCCAAGATATACTAATCCATTGTTAAAATTAACTAACCCATATAATTGAATAAATAATAATATTTCATGCGAAAGTTTGTTTCTAATCATTTTCCACTTGTCGTTTGCCACTTTATTGCTGGATATTTCGAACCGGGCAAGCAACTCCCATAAGGGACGTTGCAATTTTGGGGGCTCGACCGGGATCTCAGTAAGTGTGGCAAACCGCGGGTGGAAAGTACTTTCGCTAAAAAAATTTTTTTTTTTGATATTTAACATTGATTTTAGAGATGAATTCTAATAATCATAGTACGCCGTAAAATTCGGGCGATCATCTGATCAAGGTCAAATCTAAAATTTGCGAAAATGTGATTTTATGTTCTAGTCGTTTTGTGATTTTACATTCTAGTCATTTTCAATAATTAAATGTTGAGACTAAGGACTTTTTCTCCGGTTGCATGATCCTGTAGGAGAGGGGGGGGAGTGCCTGTCGAAATTAGTGTATAATGTGTATTTTGGAGGGAAATGTTATTTCGTGTATTTTGGAGGGAAATGTTATTTCATGTGTTTTGGAGGGGATAGTGTGTTTTATGTGTATTTTGCGGTTTTTAGATAAATGAGATAATTGATGTGACATTTGGTGTGATATTTTGAGGTAGTGGTGAGGAAATTGTGAAGTTTTCGGAAGGTTGATAGGGCAGGGCCCTATATCTATATATTGTATTTTGGTGTTGCGATTTCATGCGGGATTTGAAGTTTTTGAGTGTATAATTATAGTTAGTGTATTTCATGCGGGATTTTTGATATTTTTAGTGTATTGATAATGTGTATTTAATGCGGGATTGTTTATTATATTGCATTTCATGTTTTCGATAGGTTTCTTTTTCCTCGGGATATGGATTGTTAGGAAAACTGGGCCTTAGAAAAATTCTTAAGAATTTTTCTTTCTGGTGGCAGGGGGAATGTAACGTGCCGATGATCCCCCGGCGTAAAAGTCCGTAGTCACCGTCACGTTATCTTTTGTCATAAATGTTACTAGTCTGCAGCTGTGATCGTATGGCGACGATCAAGGCCGATCGTGATGTTCGCCTGCGATCGCATGCAAATGAGGTGACCTTGAAGCCGATTGGCTTGATCAGACACGTGCGGTCGGATGTTTTTCCTTTAAATACCGGCCGTACGTTGTAACAAGTCTGATTCCGCGTTCGTCTAATCTTGTTCTGTTCAACTGAAGCCCTCTAGTAGGACGGTTCACCGTCTTACTACCGTATCTATTGGCCTTAGGCTGAATTGTTAAAATGCAATAATCTACATTATTTGAATCCGTTTTCCGGCAGGTCCGGAATCAAAATATAAAACAATCTTCACAGTCAAAGTTCTTCATTGCTGATCGAGGTGGTCCGGCCCTCAACCGAGAGGCCCCCGGAGCTGATCAAGGTGGTTCGGCCCTCAACCGAGAGGCCCCCGGAGCTGATCAAGGTGGTTCGGCCCTCAACCGAGAGGCCCCCTGGAGCTGATCAAGGTGGTTCGGCCCTCAACCGAGAGGCCCCCTGGAGCTGATCAAGGTGGTTCGGCCCTCAACCAAGAGGCCCCCCGGAGCTGAGCAAGGTGGTCCGGCCCTCAACCGAGAGGCCCCCAGGAACTGATCAAGGTGTTCCGGTTCTCAACTGAGAAAACTCCTCTGGTATTTACGGAAAAGCTAACAACATCGGATGTCCAATCGCTGCACAGGTTGACTGTTGTTGATCATCAATTGGTGAGCCAGTATCTTTACTGCTAACGTCAAATAGAGGGCTCCAAGATATACTAATCCATTGTTAAAATTAACTAACCCATATAATTGAATAAATAATAATATTTCATGCGAAAGTTTGTTTCTAATCATTTTCCACTTGTCGTTTGCCACTTTATTGCTGGATATTTCGAACCGGGCAAGCAACTCCCATAAGGGACGTTGCACTTGCAAGGCAATTTCCTGGTGGAATGATTTTCTTTTCCCTCCCTGATGTTCCACAACTCTGATCTACCACCATTTAACTGCCATATATTTTCACACCTAAATGTGAGCTAAGTCAAATAATATGAAGTGTTGTGCTGGTGAAACTTAACAGTGTGCTTGTGTGTGTCTGCCTTTGGCGTGTTTTCTGTACAGTTGGTGATGCCATCTATCCTCCAAATTGTTAATGTGTGGATTCGAAATTTAATGTTTACATATTTGTGTTGTAGGTTGATGATCATCGTGCGGCAATAGAATTTTTTTTTTTAAAGGGATTGGATTTTTTCCAACTCAAAGTTGGAAAGCGTTAAAAATTGATATATATATTTATTTAGCTTATTACTACTGCAAAATTGCGGGTTTCAAACCCTGATTTCTGCTAAAGACAATTTTAAAATTTTTTTCGAAAATGTGCATTTTCAATCTAGTAGGAATAAAGCAAATTTACAGCATGCTGACAATGTTTTTAAATGCTGGTAGATAGCTGTGAAAATTACCCTTTCAAAATCCAGAGACGCAACTAGATATCTTACCATCCTATTCTTCAACCACCTGCGGGTTCTATCAATACAATACAGTACAGTGTAAACTGTTTCATTTCTACTTCAGAGTACTTTTCAAGGTTGGGCAGTCAAAGGAAAAAGTTTGGGAGGGGATCTGTTTTTTTTTTCTTCTTGAAACTAGAAAAGAATACGCCCGCATGGGACGGGTGAACCAAATTTTTAATGCATCCTTTTTAAAATTCTGGATATTTGATACGTTATAGCACACCAGTGGCACCTCTAGTTAACATACTGAAAGTGTGAAATCCCTGATTTTACTTATCTAGAATCATTGAATCTAATGAAACACTTGCAATGAAAAGCATGAAATATTTTAATGTGTTAATGACAAAGCATGTTTTCATGGAAAGAATTCCCTATTATGTTATCTGCTCATTAGATCATTTTTGGCATTGGTCTCTGATAATTATAATATAAATTTCTAGTCATGAAATCAAGATTCGTTCAATGAAAAATATGATTATTGCCCTTTCAAAGCAAGATGCTATTATACAAATTGTTTTTATTTGAATATCCTGAGAAGAATGATATATCATGAACATACACGTTTCAGATTATTCATTTATATTAAATTTCATTTATATTATTCTTAACAGATGCTTACCAAATAATAGTTTTCAGAACCATGTCTATTATTTGATCCCAAAGAGCTTTAGAATCTACTCCATTGTTGTTCATGTAATTCCAAAATGATTTGAGAGACCTGAAGAGAAAAATTTCAAAATACACACAAAATTCAAACCAGTACTGTATATTTAAAAAAAGATGTACTCTCGCTTATTAATACAAGATATACTA
This sequence comes from Pholcus phalangioides, assembly GCF_987345545.1. Taxonomy (NCBI): domain Eukaryota; kingdom Metazoa; phylum Arthropoda; class Arachnida; order Araneae; family Pholcidae; genus Pholcus; species Pholcus phalangioides. Next base: position 46,446,250 of record NW_028301596.1, on the reverse strand, counting down.
AAAAACTACTTAATTTTGTAGAGATAATGATTTTTGGAAAAATTCCATCTCTGCCGCTACTGGAACTTTAACGCCTCATTACTAGCTGATTGCTGTCACTGGCCATTGCATTGTACCATTCAGCATATACATGTGCTCCATGGGTTAAATATTCTATCGGTCACTATAGCTTAGTTGGTAGAACATTCAACCAGCATTCGAGGGACAAGGGTTCAAGTCCCGATAGTGATGATGAAATTTTTCCAAAAATCATTATCTCTACAAAATTAACGTTTTTCAGTATATCTTGTATCAGTACTGTATGACACCATAATTCATATTATCATTAATTAGACAAAAAATATATTTGCAAAATTCATGATTTATCTTCAACAGATGCTTTAAAAAAGCCATAAATGTTATGGGGACCTACGATTTTCTTTGAGAGTTTTGTTTCTTTTTATTTAATTTGATTTCAGTTACATTTAAATTAAAAATCACAAAACTATTTTCCAATTATGTGCATGTGTGTGTGTATGAATCAAGATTTTTTTTTATGAAAACTGTTTCTTTGGTTTTTTTTTTTTAAATGACATTTTTTTTAAATGGCCAATGCTCAGACAAGAGGTGTTACACAAATTGAGCTTTCTCAGCCACATTGGAGGAAAAAGAATAGTCTCCAGCAGCAATTAAAATATAAAACTAAAGATAGGAACCTTTCTTTAAAACAAAACTTGTCACGTTTAACCAAATAAACAAGTTGTTGAGCTGGGTCACATATTTTCCTTAATCCTCATTACAAAAGATACTTGAAATCAAAATTACTTTCAATTGTGGAAGCTGAAAAAAAAATGCATTCTTATGGGGGGGGGAAGAAAAACAAAAATGGGACGTTTTTAGAAGGAATTTCGAACAATTTTAGCAGCTCAGATCATTCAAAACTGCAAACTTTTAAGGTTGATTATCAAGATTACTGTATTGGAATATAACATTTTTTTTTTTAATTCTCTTTAGCTTCTGAGGAAACATTCATTTTAGCATAAGGGCTGCAGAGTCTTTTGAACAGCTCATTTTCATATTGATTTATATGTGAATTTAGAATTTAAATTCCTTGTTCAATCTATGAGACATTTCATGGATAGCAATGAGGTAGCACCGTTACCCAGGGCCGTAACTAGATGGGGGGGGGGGGCAACTGCTCTGGGCAGCAAATTTTAAAAGGGAAAATTACACCCTGCTATAAAATTATCAAATTTAACAGTGGTGGGAACAGCAAAATCACATTAACTCCGACTTCAAAAAATCCTAGTTATAGTCCGGATGTTACCACTCATGATAGTATTCATCTCTAATATTTCAGTCAAAGGCATGAATGAGGTCCCATTTGGGGGGAAAAAAAAAACAAATAAAAAAAGTCTCTCTGCAGAGAGCAAATAGACCTTCAATACACAACATGAAAATTCAAACATTTACCATCTTCACTTCAAAACATGAAACACAGATGGCAGCATCAGCAGAATGTGAAACAAATGTAACTCTGACAACATAAATACATTAGGAGCCGCATTCCAGCATATACCTATCTGTTAGAAATTCCGCAGAGGATTGTGTACAAGGTGCATGTACAGTTAAGCAGTGGTAGTTTTTTAGATTAGATTGTTTCCTGAAGGTTACTTACAGCTCTAAATGAATTACGGTGGAGTCAGATCAGTGTCCCCTGTAAGATGATTGGCTTACAATAACAGGAGCCGCTCGCTAAGGGACAAGGATATCAATTGTACAAAATATCGCCTTAAAGGTTCAAGGGGAGTATAGGTTTTGAATATTTTAAAAAATAGACTAACTCAAAAAGGTTAATATTTAAAACTTAACTACCACCACCAAGAAAAATTTTGATATTCAAATTAAAACAAGTATTACCAAGATTGCTCACATGCAAGATGTGGTGGTCTGTGGAATGAAATGAGAAGCTCATTCGAGTCACGTTGGCAGTCAAAAATTGTTAAAGGTTATTTGTAATGATAGTGACATATATTGTTGTTAAATATCTAAAATTATAACATAATCATTATAAAATATAAGTTTCATTATGGAAAATCAAGTATACCATTTATGCCCATGACAATTGGTATCACCATTATTAGCTGTATACGCTGCATTCTTCCGGTTAATACTATAATTCGTCAGATGCATAAAAGGCTCATTCAGCGTTTGGACAGATGATGAATATCTATCACAAAAATAATTGTTTAAAATATATTACCCCATAATAGGCAAATTAAAAAAAAATAAATATATATATATATATATATATATATATATATTAATTTCTAAAAATAGCCAAAATATTCAAAGCTTGTAAATGAGATAAGCATGGATCAACTTACTTGGCAGAGGCAAACCTAACAAGACCATCCTCAAAAATATATACTCTCAGCGGATCATAGCTAGACACCAAAACATATACTCTCAAATCGAATTTCGTCTCATTTATCAAATATGGCTCGGATAAATATCTGAAAAGATTTTCAAAATGCATATTGTGAGTGGTTAGGGAAAGGAAAAACTATTGCATATTCTACACAAGGGAAGAACGTCAAAGAGAGGTGAGAAAATGTTGATTTGAAACAATAAAGCTCCAAATTGTTTTCAGAGATATAACTGTGATAAAAAATGACACTTGAAAAGTTGTTTTTTTTTAATGATTCTCCTTTTTTGATTTACATTTGAATTCAGTTAGAGAAAAACGTTAAGGTAAATCCTTTACTTTTAATTACATATCGCTGTATCTTATTATATCAGTCTACCATTCTGATGACACTTAAGTCAGGAAGTTTTTGTTTTGTTTTCCATACTTTTTATACATCAGTATTTTATTCATTTTGTCACTTTTCTGACTAATAGAGAGTACGTATTGAAATGAAACAACATTTTCTGTGCAAGAAGTCCAGTTCATTTGCTACAATCTTTAACTATCATATGACTCTTAGCGTACTCCAATCACAGTTTTTGGGGATGTGACTTCTTAGTACATCAAGTACAGTTCTGTTGGTACAGGAGAGCTTTAAATTATCAGCTTTTTCAAGTTCTTAACACGTTATCACGTAATCACAAAATTATACATTACAATTATTTGATGTAAACACATGTTAGTTGTACTTTTATATATTTTTATACCCTGATCAATGTTCTGTGTAGCATAGTAATTAAAACAATTTGTTTTAAAATGTGTGCTTCATTAGAAAATTATATATTTGTAACATCCTGGAAAGATATTTTATAATCAAATATTAGAAAAATATTGTTTTCAAAACTTATTTAATATTATTTCACAACCAATAAGTAGAAATAACAAGCCATACAACAATCAAACAATATCAAGGAAACATATTTTCTGGATATCATGCCGAGGTGAATTCTGAAAGAAAAGTCATTTTGTCTTAGCCAGGACTCTAACCCAGACCCTCTTGCATGGGCAAGCATGCCTACCATTTACACCACTGGAGACACGACCCTGCCTGACTTATCCAAAAGCTGTCTATCTCAATCAAAAAAACTTTTTTATTTTTAAATTTAATTTCTTCCGGTTTCTTCCACTGTCAGAAGAAATAGGTTTCTTTTGGAAAGAAACCCTACCCTGGGAACAATGAACAAAAACATGTTGAGAAATTATGATTTATATGATTAGTCATACCTCTGGACAATAACTGGACGTTTCTTTGGTATTTGAGGCCACCTATGTATCACTTTAACACCAGTACCACGGGCAGATGCAGGCTATAAATTACAAAAAAATATACAAATATGTTACCTTTTTCTTATACTTAAAAAATCAACAGAATCTTGTTTCTATGATGTATTTAAAAGAATTTTGTTGTATATGTGAAAAGTGTTGTATATGTATATTAAAAAAATGTAAAGAATCGTAGAATTTTCCTATACACGTTAGGAGATGGAATATTTCATAAGTAAAAAGCAAGTATGAGATATAGATTTATTTCACATACCATAGTATCAGGGCTCCCACTCAAAAAATGAGAAAAAGTAGGAAAACGCAGGACTAAAAAGTAGGATGGGGGAGGGTAACCCCCTTAGACAACATAATCATAGCATACTGGAAAAAAATTCCGGAAAAAAAAAATTTTATAATAATTTAAAAAAAAAATTTTAATTTTGAATTAACTTTTTTTCCCTAGCACTATTTCAGTCAAAGAATAGTCACCACCCATTCGTTGGCGTCTTCTAAATATTTCAGTCAAGCCAAAACAAAATGACAAATGGCTTGGTTACAAAACCAATTTTTGGCCAAAACAGCGCACTAGCAACCACAGATAACTCTTTGCTGTCTCTCCTCACATATATCACATTCTTTTTTAGAGTCTTCCAAAGTGAAGAGCTAGTCAACTCTCTTCGACAAAGCACAGCAAATTTCGAAGACGTAAGTTTTTTAAGAATGGCGCACCTTCGAGACCACTTTCAAAAGCACAATGCAAAATGTGTAAATTACAAGATCCGACGTAAATAAGGCAAGGTGAACCAGATAGTTTTACTGCATTCTCCATCTTTTTTTAAAGGGATTGGTTCACATTTTACTATTCAATGACAGTGTAATCATTTTTGACAAATGAAGCACTTCCATTTCTAGCTCTTTGCTGAGCATTGTAAATAGTGTTTATGCCTCTTCATGCCTTAAAAATACAGAAGACAACTGAATGCTATTGGGTAGCATCAGAATCACCAAACCTAGAATAGGCCTATGTATCCAACTGCTTTGAAATGTAAACTGTTGTTTCACCTATTTGCACCATAATTTTGAATGATGAAAGTTACTGTCCAAGACCATGAAGTAATAAATACAAAATTATTTTTCCATCCAGACAGAAGTTTTTAATGACTACTATACTTGTTGAACCCTCAAACTAAGCAAATGAAAAATTTATCAATCAAATGGTCCACATACACCCCCCCCCCTCCAAATTACCTTATAAATGATACAATTTCTGCTTTGACAGAATCATTAATTGCATTCTCCAACATTTGTAATATTTTGCAATATATCAATAATTACCTGCTCAATTAAAATCAATTACACAAATTTTGTCGTGGAAAAGTAGGACAAAAACTAGAAAGCAGGACAAAAGTAGGACATTTTACCAAAAAGTAGGAAAAGTAGGACGAGTGGGAGCCCTGTAGTATGTTAAGCCATTGTTTCACTCAATATACTCCACTATTTCATACTTCAAAACGTATTAATCAAATTTCTATTATTGAAATCTCAAATGATTTATTATTCTGAGAAGCTCTTGGAACTTGATTTTTTTTTTTCAAATGTAAATAAGCAAATTGAATATATACAAGCAGGGTTGTTTGGTTTAAACCAAATGGTTTTTTTCAAAAAGTCAAAGTAGCCTAAATATCATTTTTTCCTTGAAAAATATCATATTGGTTCATTTTTAGCCAAACTTTTTCATTTTTATCACATTTTATATTCTTGGGGTATATTTTGATGGTATATCTTTAAATGGCATAAGATGGTGTAAGTGTTTTTTTTCAAAAGTCTCATAAAAGTGGCCTGATTATATATATTTTTTTTCATATGAAGTATCTTAGTTATTTAAAGTTATATACAGAAGCCAAAATTTCTCATTCTTACCACATTTTCTAACCTTTCTGATGCTGTATCTTTACCAAATTCATGAATAAGGATTGTATCATACATCTAAATGTAGTGGTGTATTATCTCACAAGGTTTCTTTTTCCTTTCACAAAGCAGCAGCAACAGTAGTGATACCCTCATGTTAGGGGCACACAGGTGGTCCTATAATCCAATAAAGACACCAGCTGTCCCTAAAGGACAAAGACTAGTGTACTAGTAGTTACATTACCTCACAGACATTTTCATTTTCTTTCCCATAAGAAGTAGCATATCTACTATATATCTCTCAGTTTTAATATTCAATAGTTGTTTTTTTTATACTTTCACTGTTAGGTCCAGTTAATCAGGGTTCTACTGTATTTTTCATAAATCTGTTATAACTACTATAATCAGCTATATACAGGGTGATTATAATTTAAGTTTTGATTCAAAAACTATACAATAAGTACTAGTCAGAATGACTTGGAAATTTGCATGGATACTCCTGAAGCAATGGAATTTTCTTTGGCGAAAGAAAAAAAGTGCAAGTAGATGATGCTGTACTTGTGCAGCCACATCATTTCGGCACTTCCACAGCATCAATGTGTGGATAGAACAACTTTTATCAAGATGCATATTGCAATACCAACAAAGCAGCTGCTGAAGACCCATTTTGACAATAACAGGATTGTAGGACACCTGACCGGCCATCAGTTCATTTGACGTTAACCTTTGCAACTTCTGGCTGTGGGGAGTACCTCAAAATGTTATTAACAGTGGTTGGATTGCAAACTTTGGTGAATTACAAGCTTCAGCGCATCCCCTATATGTTAGAAGTTTCACAGGAATATTAACGTGGGGGCGCGTTTGATTTAATAAAGGTGAATTGCAAGCGTATCCACATCATGACCATGGCATACTCAGATCTGTTGTTAAACAAGAATTTTTGTGCTTTCACCTCATAGCCAGAGCACAGTCGACAACATATTTAACATTTCTTGAGTAAGTTGTAGTTATTTGTTCAATTACTTCACTCTATTTTCGTGATGTTTCCATGAATTATGAAATCATGTAATGCTATAATTAAGTTATCATTTTGCCATGACTGGCTATTGTTTCCATTCTGTAAGCAAATTTCCCATGTGTTGGATGATGTCATTAATTTTACATTTTAGTCTTTTTTCCCCCCCTTTACTTAATAAAATTATATTTCTTCAGGAATATTCATGTCAATTTTCAAGTCATTCTGACAATCGTTCTTTTTTTTTACAGTGTTTTGAAATCAGAACCTTAGTTATAATCACCCTGTATATCATAAATCATCGTTAATTAATCTGCATTATTTATGCTTCATTAAATACATTATATTCACCTAATTTTTATTATAGTTTTTGCAAAATAGCTTCCTAATTAAGCATACTGAAAGTAACTGGAGAAAACATCTTTATATTATATGATTAATAATAACACTAAAAGAATTTTCAAACACAAAGTAATCCATTGAGTTAAGCAAAAATTAAATTGCAAAAATTGGTTTTTGTTAAAATATAAGAAATATTTATTGATTAATTAAAAATGGGAATAGTGTTAATTATATTAATAAACATTTCATTTTAATTAATTATTAGAAGTTTGAATGATTTTTCAGAAATTTTATTGTTTTTACTGTTAATACTATTTAAAACAAAAAAAAACGGTTTAAACCAAAAAAACCTGGGTTTTCAGTTTTTTTCAAAAAAAAAAGGTTTTTTTTTACCAACCCTGTATACAAATGATAAATTTATAGATGAGCTAAGGGTCAACATGTGTCTGTGCAAGGGAACAAGGAAAAAAACAAGCATAAGTGAAAGAGGCAGATAAGTGAACAAGCATTATTATGCTATATCTTTGATCAGGAGTACAGAAAACCATCTTTTTACGGAGAGAAACATATAAGTGAAAGATCACTATAGTTTCAATAGGTAAGTTTTTGCTTTTTGTAATTCAATACATTACTCAGGATATTTTTTTTACCAATTGCAGTTTTGCTAACATTGCCAAAACATTTTGCTGATGTTAAATAAAATTATTGAAATCTGCTCCACTAAAGAGGAAAAAATATTATACCGGCTTGATGATCCATCGTTTCTTTGACCCCTCACTTTTCCATACTTCTCTCAGACTACGAATATCTTGAGGTAAAACAAATGTCTCTGGATAAAATGAAAAATCTTCTGGATCATTATGGGAGAGCATCTTGTTGTATATTTGAGTCATTTTATCTTTACGGCCAAGATGGAAACAGCCTGGATAGTGATTCACCTGCAGAGTAAGAATAACATGAGTCTGTTGAACAATAATTTTATCAGAAAATATCACTAACAATCACAGATAAATGGACAATGGATAGGATTCCCAGCAAAATCTGCTTGACTATTTCCCTGACCAAAACTCTGGAAAATACGCATACAGTGACGCCTAAGTGTAACAATATTCTGAGGGATAAGAAAAAATATCGTTGTGGAGGGATCATTGTTATATCGAGAGACAACATTGCCATCAAGTGCCAAAAAATTTATGCTGTTGTTGGCATCTTCTCTATACCTGCGTTGTTAGTACCATCAGAAAATGAGCTTTAAATTATCCATCATGAAGTACTGCAATTAATTAGTTGAATAATGAAATTCATTCAGATGCATTGCCCCTGTAAAGAAGTTTACAGTATTATACTTTTTTGTCTTACACAGAAAGTGGCAATAACAACAGCTTTATCAACATTTTTGGTGATCATGTGGTACAAAACACTGATGTTATTAGATGCTCTTGGAAGAATGAAAGCAAGTGTCATGAGAAATTAAAATGAAATTCAAGATGGTTTTGAGCAAAGTATAAAAAATATTGTTGTGGCTGTTTCAAAATCTCTTAAAAAATATTGTCAGAGGGATTTATTGTAGTAGATATCTTTGTATCGAAAAGGTGTTTAACATTAGACTATAGGCAATTCCAAACAAGATTTGAAAAAATATTGTAGATGGATTTATTGTTATATCGAGTATTGATGCAACAAGGTTTCATCGTATATAATTCAAAATCTTAAACTCCTAAATTTCAAATTTGGTTTTTTTTCCCTTTCACAGAACTTTTCCTGCCTTTTATCAAATATTTACAAATACTTTGCCAAATAAAAATTGTTTTTTCGGGTTCGAAGACCGTCGTCCGTTTGAGTTTGTTCTCAACGTTTCCCTAACACTAGTGGTTGGCATCTTCAGGAGAATTGATAAACTGGATCAAAGTCAAGTTTTCCGCAGTCTCAGGTTGTATTTATGCACATAAGTGGCTTTAACTACACTATTGTTTTGTGATTGGTCAGTTGATTCTATGGCTGGCAGCGTATTGTAAACAGTTGTTAAACTGGTGGAACCTGATTGGCCGAGAGATGTGGAGTTATCTGATTGGCTGTTTTCATCATTCTGTTGCTGGACCTTGAAGGGGAAGGTTCTTGTTCTTCTGAGAGCTGGTGTCCAGGATCTGCTCAATTTCAAAGTTTCTTCTCTTCTATTATAGCTGTTTTTGTGCTTGTATATTTCAATAGCCTCTCTGTAGATTCGTGGGAAGAAGTGGTCAACATTAGCTATTACCTGTGTTTTGCTGAACTGTACACTGTGGTTGTCGTAAAGCGCATGCTCTGCCACCGCCGACTTTTCTGTTTGGCCCATTCTGCAGCATCGTTCGCGCTCTTTTATTCTCGTGGCCACAGATCTTTTTGTGGTTCCAATATATACCTGACCACAGGTGCACGGTATTCGGTAGATCCCCGGTGTTGATAGAGGGTCACGGTGGTCTTTTGCTGATCGTAGCTCGTCTTTTGCTCTCAGAAGAACAAGAACCTTCCCCTTCAAGGTCCAGCAACAGAATGATGACAACAGCCAATCAGATAACTCCACATCTCTCGGCCAATCAGGTTCTACCAGCATAACAACTGTTTACAATACGCTGCCAGCCATAGAATCAACTGACCAATCACAAAACAATAGTGTAGTTCAAGCCACTTATGTGCATAAATACAACCTGAGACTCCGGAAAACTTGACTTTGATCCAGTTTATCAATTCTCCTGAAGATGCCAACCACTAGTGTTGGGGAAACGTTGAGAACAAACTCAAACGGACGACGGTCTTCGAACCCGAAAAAACAATTTTTATCAAATGATGGCCGCGAAAACCTTATAAACTATTTTGCCAAATAGTTTACATTTTCCCCGATATTGTTGTTGACTGACCATTTTTCATTTCCCTGGCTCTCCCTGACTTTCCAGGTCACTGGGAACCCTGAATGCAACTTAAGTTTATGAGTGATTCACAATGTCTCACAAGATGAGCAAAAATAAAAAAAAATTTATAACATATTTTGTGTTGATAAATAAGAGATTTCTCTCAATATAAGTAGTAAGTACACCAAAGACTCCTAGATGAGCACTATTCCATACGAGGCTTTGCACATATTCGCCTTGTCTGCCAAGCATCATGTGATCACAACTAAAAAGCCAGCATAGCTTTCTTTCATAAATATGTAACTGACTGTGGGATTAGGCATTCATAGCACAAGCCTATGAAAGACTGTTTCACCCTCTTGTTACGTGCTAATGCAAGCAGGTACCTCTCCCTGCTCTTCTATATCATTCTGAAAGTACTCAAGCCTTCAATGTAAAATAATTAAGAATACAGTAATTTAAAATAAATTTAACTTTGGCCTTTGAAGACCAAAAACATCCTGCTTCCCATCTCAGTGAGATATCAAAGCATTCCCAGAGGATGCGTGTCTGGAAATTTTATTAAAAATCTTCAAAATAAAAATAAAAGTATTGCATATATATCCTACATATAGATTCACATGTAATCAATACTTGCCAATGGGCAGATCATAATATACGATACGATTTTTAAAAAAAAATCAACTATAAAATCAACATGAGAATTCACGGATGACCTCACTCTCCGCTACCATACGAAGGTTTTTAACAACTGGCTGTTGTGAAGATATATTTTGGAAAGAGGGAAAGGTGTCTAGGGCGTTCACCTGGAAAGTGAAAGGATGTGGGTTCGATTCCCCGCAGGGGCAGTTGAATTTTCTCTCTTTCCGAAATATATCTTTGCAACAGTCAGTTGTTAAAAACCTTCAACATGATAATCTTTCGAAAGTTATTGATTACATCCGAAGATGAACATTCTAGCATCCGTGCATGATAAATAATAAATTTAACTGCACCATATCTTTGAAAAGAGTCGTGATTTGCATGAAGGAGGTCATGGAATGGATCATTTGAGTTTCCAATATTTCCTATGGGAAAGTTTAATTTCATAAATATGACTGTTTCAGATTACGAGCACATTTACGGAACAAATTACGAGCACATTTACGGAACAAATTACGCTCATAAACCTAAGTTTCACTGTACTCTTAGTTATTCCCCTTCAGCAATTTCTAACCTTTTGATAGTCCTTTATCTTTTTGAAAGTTACACATTTCATATGCTTGCCCCATGTTCCACACCAATCGCTGCATTCATCTGTAGCTATTAGGAAGCAGAGGAAAAAATGGCTATTTAGCTTTTACATGAAATGATTTAGAAGTATTATTACTACACATTTCAATCATTAAACACCACACAAGATATGGAGAAAACTTTTACCCTTTATCAACTGAAATCCAGATCGCTCGACTAATTGCTTTATTAAGACTGGCGTTATTGTTGACAACTTCCACTTGAGTAATGCACATACTTCAGAAGGCAAAGGGTGAACTGCAAAAGCAAAACCAAAATTACATGATACAAATTATTTCAATCTAATTGGTTAATGAAATTCACATACACTGTTGAAAAACTTGGCAATTCGAAAGTTGATTAACATTTGATGAAATCTAGATTTCATCGAATAAGGTACATCAGGGCTCCCACTCAAAAAATTAGAAAAACAGGACTAAAAAGTAGGATGGAGAAGGGTACCCCCTTAGACAACATAACAAACAAAAAAAATGTTTTTATTTTAAAAAAAAAATTCCCCTATCAATTTTTTTTTAAATAGCACTATTTCAGTATCCTATAGATGACTCAAGTCAAAGCAAGATGACAGAAATGACTTGGTTACAAAAAAAACAATTTTTGGATAAAACAGTGCACTAGCAACTACAGAGAATTCTTTTCTGTTCTCCTCACAAATATAAATGACTTTTTTTTTGTCTTCCACAGTCTAATCTGTCAACTCTCTTCGACAATGCAAATTATGAAGGCATGTTTCACCTATACACAAAATGTGCACCATAATATTGAATGATGACTGCAAGTTACTGTCCAAAAGACCATGAAAAATAAATACAAAATTATTTTTTCCATCCAGACAGAAGTTTTTAATGATCACTCTACTTGTTGACCTCTTAAAAATTAAGCGAAATAAAAATTAATAAACCAAATGGTCCACATACACCCCCTCCCACAAATAACCTTAAAAGCGATGCAATTTCTGCTTTGGAAGAATCATTAATTGTAATCTGCAACATTTGTACTATTTGGCAATATATCAATGATTTCCTGCTCAATTAAAATCAATTACACAAATTTTGTTCATAGGATTTGTGGTAAAAAAAGTATGAAAAGTAAGACAAAAACTAGAAAGGAAGACATTTTACCAAAAACCAAGAAAAGTAGGACAAATGGGAGCCCTGGGTACATGCAAGCAATAAAAGAAACAAAAAGCACACAAAAGGATGAGGATGAGAGTAAATGATTATAGTAGTTTCTTGATTCCCACCTGGGCGATTATATAAGCCCGATTATATATGGCGATTATATATATCGATTTATAATAAGCCCCTGATGTAGGGCCCCATATCAATATCCCGATTTCACAATTTTGAACACGATGATGTATCATCAATTCAGATGTAGATTTCACAAGTGCACCTGCGCGATATTTAACATGTATCATGGTAATCGGATAAGATCATTGAAGTACAAACCCACTTGTCCACTTGCAATGCCACTTTCGAGAGAAATAGTTTTTTTTATAGTTCTTACTCTCAGAACTTGAGTGAATTTTTTCAAGTGGATACCACAAATATTACTAACTAGCTATAATACCCGGCGCTGCCCGAGTTTTCTTCAATGGGGCTTTTCGGATCACGTGATATCTTCCCCCTTCTTTGAGCGACATACAAACTGTGTCCACGTTAACTAATATGGTGACTTCCTGTGCGACTCATGAAATAAAAAAATTCTAGATTTAAAGAAACGTAGAAGTGAAAATATTTTTTTCCCTTTTTTAAGGAGAGCTAGGTCTTTTAATCGCCCCCCCCCCTGAATTTCCAGTTATCCATCTGCCTATATTTCTGCTTCAAAAAATGCTTAGTTTAAAGCTGCGGAATTTCTTCTATGTACTTTACGGGCCATAATTAATTTTACAACATCCTAAAGTATATGAATTTATGCAGTTGAATATTAAAAGACAATACGGAGACATTAATTTTCATGCTTGAGAGGATATAAATAAAAAGATGAAATCAATGTCATTGGATGAATATCTAACTCAAAAGTAGGTCTGACTAATTACTTCATATTAAATTTTCTGGGCTTCTCTAAGCGAACTCAATATTTCAAAGATTAAGAATTCAATACAATTTTTTAAATTATTGATGTGGTGGAAAATCCCACTAAATTTCCGCATTTCTACAGTAGAAAAATCGGCTATTTTAACACTGATTTCTATGGAGGTCATCCTTTGCCCGTCCCTCAAAGTGATGCTGATTATTATTATGACGTCTATTCAAAAAGCTCTCATTACTGGGAGGATTCAAAATGTGGCAAGCCATTATAAAGGAATAAACTATTGTAAATGTACTGGCAGCATTAAAGAAGTGACAAACCATTATAAAGGCATATACACATCTGAAACGCATTGCTAGGGAACCACGTTAACCAAAGTAAACGTTCCAAAAGTGATTGTTGGGGCCCAAAAACCATTGTTACCTGACAGTTTTTTTCCCATTTGGAGCATTTGCCCTGCTCGGACAAACTTTTAAAGTAGACTATTGTTCAAGTCGGGTCCCATTTGGTATATATGCAAAATTTGGCAACGATTGATCTGAAATTGTAGATTTGTACACACACAATCAATTTTATATATATATAGATTTGCAAAATATATATTTTTTTTCTCATTTTTTACACAAATTACTTTATTTTTGACAATTTTTTTACTCAACTCACATATGCAATGTTAAATCAATCGAAAGAGCTTCAGCAGGGCCAGAATTAGAACTGGAGGGGAAACTGGAGGAGAGGCAAGTTTTAGGTGGAAACAAAGCACGCCATTATAAAATTATTGAATTTGAAATTGGGGTGGGGGATGATATAATGTTTGCCTGACCAGCAAAAATCCTAGTTATGGCCCTAGCTACAGTAACTAAATCTACGAGAATGCAATCATTAGAAATGCTTTTTCATGGAGGCAGGGGAGACATACGGGAAATAAAAATTTGATAAATTTTATATTTTACAGGTGTGATTGAATTTGGAGAAAAAAAATTATTCACATGATTTTTTTTCAACTCTGCCTCACAACGATACAAGTGTAGTAGATTGCAACTAATGATTCTGCCAAATCAAAGGTTGTATCATTTTTTCAGGTTATTTGAGAGGTATGTGGGCCATTTGGTTTGCTAATTTTTCTTTTGCTTAGGTTGAGGGTTCAAAAAGTGTTTTGAGAAGTTATTAAAAACTTCCATCTGAATAGAAAAAATAATTTTGTATTCACTACTTCGTCTTGGACTATTCATAGTAAAGCAGTTAGCTCTCAACCTTCTTTCCTTCCTGCACCCCCAGTGCAATGTGACTTACCTTCCCACGCCCTGTTGCATAATGCATTTTTTATGTGTTAGAAAATAATTTTTCTATAACTAATTACATTAATTATCCATTAATTACTTTCTATGAATTCTTTTACTTACTATTTTTGTACTTTGTTTACTTACCCTTTTTGACTATGGTTAATATTTAATTTTGGCTTTTTTTTTCAAAATTCAAAAACGAAACTAGAAACAGAAGTTTTTAACAACTTTTTTTTTTGAGATTTTGGGAAAAAAAATATTAATTGAATAGTTCTTCGCTTATTGATTCCAGCTGCTACAACTATAAATTAATGTTTTTTGACACTTTACTACATTTTTTTACATTTTTCTAGAAATTTGTCCAAACTAGAATTTAGGAATCCCTTTGTGTTCATTGGGGGAAAAAACACTATCTATGAATTAGTGCACATAATTCAAGAACAGTTCAGCTTACTAATGTATACATAGCTTCAAGACAGCCAACAAAATCCTTTTAAGAGAATGTCTGACATTAATTGGTGGCACCGAATAATCTCGAGTTGTTGTCATCATAGATCATTTGGGGGAGAATTTGTTTTCGATAAAAATATAGGCACAAATAAAATACGATGTAAAATGTGCAAACATAGATCACCTTTCTCATCTTCAAGGCTGAAATAAATGGTTGGAGGAACCTTATGAAAAAGACTAGGCACTAATGGGGACACATATTCACTCGACTCTGAATTGGCTGCTGCTACATTATCGGAGGTGCTTGGAGTTCCATCGTTGAGATGCAGACAATCTAAATCTTCTTGGATTCCAACTGATGTTCCATTCGAGCTTATAGAGATATCTGACGTACTTGAAGAAATGCTACACTCATCCAGTGATGTGCTTTTATTTGCTGTAATAAAAGTAATGATAAAATTATTTCAACCAAGCTTAGTCAAATTTCTTTCCAATAAATTTGTCATCAACTTTACCCTATACAACAGATTTGAATAAAACTATTACTTTTCAAATTACTTGCAGAAGTATAAATAGGTTTACTAGATTTTTAACTCACAAAATACAGACATCACCAAAATCATCACCAAAAATAAAACAAAACTAAGCATAGCAGAAGTTGCTAATTAAGAACCTAAAATCGTACTAATTAAACATGGCCAGCCTATTGTAATGAGCACCAAATTGTTTTCCACACAATACTACAAATTTATTTTATTGCTGAACATTTTTGATTAAAAATTGGTTAATGTATGACACATTGAAAAAAAATATATGTGCATTTTGTTTAGTTCATATAAGCATGATATAGACACAAACAAGACCATCAAAATATGAACATCTGGTAACCCCCTACAGTAAATCAATAAATATATTATCACTATTTTTTAAGTTTAAGTGTAAACCTGCAACTCATATGGCTCCACCAATATTTTAGCAAAGTGAATAGGATTCTTTCTTTTAGGCTTCATTAATTTCTCTTACCTTCACTGCTTCATTTCCTTTGCAATTATTAACGATAATCCTAAAGGAATACTTATCAAACCATCACTTTCAGTATGGCATAAGAGAGTGTATAAAAAGTTCATTAGAACTTTGAAACTTAGTTTAAAGGGAACAAATGATAAAATATTGCAGTTTGCAAGAATGGAATCAGAGGGAGATCAGTTTTTTTTCAATAACGAAAAAAAATGAGTTCATAAAATCACAGATAAATGACCCTGACATACAATACATGAAGCAAATTTATGCAAACCAAGCTTTCAATTACAGACAATAAACGAGAAGACAACAACAAGGCAACTCCACTTTCCATAGATTTATTTATCAGCATCATCTATGGATAAATCCCTGAATTTTTTTATTTCTTTATTTAAAAATGATCCCTCTCTGATCCTATTCTTGCACATCAGAATACTTTATCATTGTTTTTGTTCCTTTTCAATTTTAAGTTTTAACAAACTGTGAACAAATCCCATACATTCAAGCAACCACAAAAAAATCAATGAAACTGTTAGGTAAAACCATCAGAAATTCAGTAAATGAAGTTTGATCACAAAAATAGATCATACCTGTCACAGAAGGCAGTGGTTCAATCTTTGGAACAGTGACAAAAGGTACAATACACGGGATACTGCACAAAAAAAAAAAATCAATATTAGTTTAATCAAAGTGTTTATGAAAATGAAAAACTTAGACTAGTTTTTAGCTTACACTTTGAGGCTTTACACACCTAATTAACCTGGCATATGTTAACTTTAACATTATTTCTATTAGAGGATCTTTACATAAATGGAAATATGATATTCAAGTTCAGAACCAAGTCCATCCAGAAGATAAATGCTCATACAGCAAATTTATAAACCTGCTAGAATGTGGACAATAAGGCCCTCCTCACACGGGGAAACTAAAGTTCGGCAACTGATAAGAGAAACCGTCTCCCGAAGACCAGTACGTATATCGCTCTAGACGCCCTCACACGAGGAAATTAGCGTCTTGGCGACGAAATATCGAACGCGACTCGGTCACTTGGCGACTGACATGCTAGTCGCCGCCAACTTTTGTTGAAGAAACTAGAGAAACTGCCTTTAGCATTCCTTCATATTTTCGTCATGCGAGTTTGGACTCATATTGAAAAACAATCCAGAGTATATATATAATAAATTATCAGTTGAAAGGATATAATGAAATTTCTTCAGAATTTCAGTTCACAGGTAAATACACGATTTCTTTATTTAAATTGATATTATTTTGAAATTATAATGAAATCAGGGGCGTCTGAATTGTTTCGAAACTGTGGGTGCTCGTCTTTAGTTTTATATCGGAAAGTTAAATTTCTTATTCAATTCTGGAGTGCTCGGATCCATGCCACAAATTACTGTGGATGCTTGAGCTTGCACCCCGGCTCTGACGCCACTGAATGAAATGGTAAACCAGGACTGTCATTTCAACTTTTTTCGGGGGGGGGGGGCAAAGAACATATACTCACTGTATGTACGTATATATACTATTTATAGTGTATTTTTAAAGCCGGGGGAGATAGCCCCCTAGATGACGGGTCTGTGGTAAACACATGGGCCCACCTGGGCACTCCCCCGCGGGGGCGATTTCAAAAGAAGATGGAGCGTCACAAAAATTATATCTGGTAAAAAATTTCAGGAATAACCAAATGAATTTGCCAAGTAGGATCTCAGAAAAAAAAAATACATGGCTGGGAGCCCCCATGTTGCTCTTAAGACGGCCTTGGATAAGAACCTCCAGAAAATTTCAAAATGTCTACTTTTACATGTACCTAAACAAGCACGTGTTCCACAGGGATGGTCCCTGATTTTCCCCCTTGCTTGGAATGTCTGTAATCTAGGTCACATACACGCACATCTGTGTGTGGGAGTATTTGGGGAAAATCATTCCCTGAAACATAAACAACAATTCATGTGTTGTTTGTCTCTAGTTTATTTTTTGCCTCTGGGAACCAGCTTTCGTCGTTTAATCTCATGAAACTACTTAAAATTCTGCGTGACAATATTTTAACTAATAAACAATAAAAATATATTAAATCCAACATATATAGGTACTGAAAGGCACATTTATAGAGGAAAAACAGACATTTTATTGCGAATTTTTTTTCCGAATGAAACATGAAATTATACTAAAGAATTATCAAATTTTTACCATTTTATTGTCATTTCAAAATGATATCAATTTAAATAATGAAATTTTGTATTTACCTGTGAGCTGAAATTCTGTAGCAATTTCACATATAATAGAAATTATTTTTCTTATTTATTTGTTTCGATTTTTCCTAACCCAGTTAACAAGATTGTACCGGAAGATAAGAAGGAAAACTAATAGACTGTGCTGTTTTTACTCAGTTTCCCGGGCTTTGAATATTTTTTTAGTAGCGCCGTGTGAGGGAGAACGGGCAACTCGACTCGTTCTAGTCAACTCAGCTCTCAAGTTCAAGCAACTCGAGCTCGATTTTAGTTTCCCCGTGTGAGGAGGGCCTAAATCTACAAATTCAGGGCGAGATGTAGACCTATAACTTTTAATCTATACAGTGCACACCATTCATTGAGCTGGGTATACACTAAGACTCCTGTCCTCGAGTGATTTTGCGATGTGTATAGGATAACAAATTACAAGATGAGCAACTATGGCAAATAATGTAAGTGGGATTTTGTGGGCTGACTAATGCTTTTCAGCAAAAACGCAGTGGGGTTTTGTAGGTGGGACCACCCAGAAAAAAACCTACACAGGTTTTTCTGAGATGAACCTACTTTTGGAAACCCTGGGGCATAGCCTGCAGAAGAGAGAAAAAAATTGTATATAGCCCTTATTTGATAGTTTGCACCATTTCTTGCACAGGAGGGTGAGGGGATGAGCGAAAACTTAAAACCGAGCATTACAAGGGAAGAGTAAACATTAAATACATTTCTGGAACTGATCGTTAATTTGTTTGGCTCAGAATGAAAGTAATAATCTGTTGCCCACCAGAGCATTAAAAAAAGTTTTTCTTTCTGGATAGCCTGTGGGTTACACACAGGAAGTTATGGTCACAAGAGCCAATAACAAGCAGTCATCAAGGAATGAACAAATCACAATGAACAGCAAAATATATAGATATCAAGAAGGTATACCTCACTACATCAACATGGCACTTCAGATAATCATTTCTGTTATCCTTCAGTCGAACGTTCATGTTGATATCAGAATTGCTTTCACATCCATTCGCATTCAGATCGGTGGTGCTAGTTACTTCTGATTCAGATGTATTTGGCACAGTGCACACCCCAAGCTTCACAGAAGCCACATCATTCATATCGTTCTCTATATTTCTATCGCGGTCTCTTTTCTTTGGCTCTTCAGAGATACTGGAGCTGGCTTCTCTTTTTCTGGAGAAATTTGTCCTTTGTCTGAGCATAATGCAATCGTTTCCTTCAGCTTCGAGAGGTACTACATTGGAGTTGGTGATAGATGAAAAAACTTCGTCGACCATGTTCTCGTCAACTAAATTTGTAGTCTCTTCATCTGACAACTTCTCGACTTCATTCTGGTTATCATTTGGAGGTAAAATACTTATATAATTACTTAGCGAAATCATTTTTCTATTTTTCCAAGGCACTCTTCTTTATAGCCACAACACGAAGATCTTGAAAATAAGAAAAAGAAATACTGAATACATTTCAAGAAATATAAGTTAAATACACAGATTCTTATTTTAAAAAAATCACTTTCAGATCATCAAAGAAAGAAGTATTGCTCTTGAAAACATGTTAATGAATTTAGCACAATACATTTTTATAGTTACGTGTGTTCATAATTTTACACAATTAACAGCACTAGTAAATTTGTAACATCTATCAACATAAACAAACCACAGCTGCCAACCTTGGAGAATATGAATTCTGTACGAAGACAAAAAAGGGATATTTGGATAAAGAAAAGTGTAATCGTATAGGATTCTCCTCCCTCTTTCAGAAAAATGTCACATTGTGCTAGCCATTGCCAATTATTGCCCACCAGTACGTTAAATTACAAGTCAATATTTTACTCAAATCAAAAACATGCCAACTAGAAATTGCCACAGAGGGGCCCAAAAATTGAACTCCTTCATAACAGGGCATATGGTCATTCAAGACCTCCTGACTAGTCATCTTGCTGATTTGACTGATAAAGCCGATTCGGTGCATGTGACATCATTTGGAGAGAGAACCCAGGAGATGGAGTAGAAATTTAGGAAAGTCAGAAAGACTTGGCCCCATTCAATTTACCCAACAACTTCAGGCCCATTGTTGGTATAGGATTTCCAGTTTAAAATGGAGCATACAATCATTTACTTGCAATCTGGGGGTATTATTTTTAGATATAGTTATCAATAGATTGTTATCATCGTAACATAAACCCAATCCAGATATGATCACAGACATGCTAACTTTTGGAATCCAGAAATCTGGAGATTTTTTTGAGAAGGAGGTTTGCTAGTAACCCCCCCCCCCCAATTAATAGACCTAATAAAAAAACAGAAGAAACAATTTTTTTTGTGCAATTTCTTAATCAACAAAATCAATTATTCCCCCCTCCCCCCCAACAAGAGAGGTCCTGCATACGCTTCTCGTCTTGAAGAAGCAACAACTTTTAATATGCCACTTATTTAAACACTAATGTCATCACCTTTAGGTTCAACGGGAGGTGGGGGGGGGGGGTCCCAAGTCTTTTTTTATTCCTGATATAATGGAATTTTCCTCTGAGACACAGAACATGAAAATTGTTTTACATAATGTAGCACACACTTTTTCATCCATTGCCTTTTTTTCCCCCTAATCATGTTCTGTTCTGAGAATTATTAAAAAGCATCACACCAGTGTTTCATCCAAGAATCACCGCCCAAGTTTTTTTTAAATTATTATTATTATCGGGCCCTAACATTATGATTGACAAAAATTGTATTTTTGTTCGTGTTGCATAAAAGAACATTCCCAAAACCTGTCAGACCCAAGAATCTTGTTCACTTTTTCTCGAGCTGCTACTGAATCAATTTTCATTAAAAAAAATTCTCTTTTTTTTTACACAAGCTGACATAAATTTTAATTGTCTCTTTGCTCAGAGCTAGAGGAACAAATTATTTAGCAATCACACATAGAAAAAATTTTAGACATGAATACAAATGTTTTCAGATTGCTTATACACTGAAGAGCCAAAAAAACTGGTACACCTGCCTAATATCATGTAGGGCCCCCGCGAGCACGCAGAAGTGCCGCAACACGACGTGGCATGGACTCAACTAATGTCTGAAGTAGTGCTGGAGGTAATTGACACCATGAATCCTGCAGGGCTGTCCATAAATCCGTAGGAGTAAGAGGGGGTGGAGATCTCTTCTGAACAGCACGTTGCAAGGCATCCCAGATATGTTCAATAATGTTCATGTCTGGGGATTTAGGTGGCCAGCGGAAGTGTCTAAAGTCAGAAGAGTGTTCCTGGAGCCACTTTGTAGCAATTCTGGACGTGTGGGGTGTCGCATTGTTCTGCTGAAATTGTCCAAGTCCGTCGGAATGGACAATGGACATGAATGGGTGCAGGTGATCAGACAGGATGCTTACGTACCTGTCACCTGTCGGAGTCGTATCTAGACGTATCGGGGTCCCATATCACGCCAATTGCACACGCCCCATACCATCACAGAGCCTCCACCAGCTTGAACAGTCCCCTGTTGACATGTAGGGTCCATGGATTCATGAGGTTGTCTCCATACCTGTATACATCCGTCAGCTCGAAGCAATTGGAACCGAGAAGCGTCAGACCAGGCAACGTGTTTCCAGTCCTCAACAGTCCAATGTCTGTGTTGTCGGGCCCAGGCGAGGCGTAAAGCTTTGTATCGTGCAGTCATCA
Organism: Pholcus phalangioides; assembly: GCF_987345545.1. Lineage (NCBI taxonomy): Eukaryota > Metazoa > Arthropoda > Arachnida > Araneae > Pholcidae > Pholcus > Pholcus phalangioides. The sequence continues at coordinate 46,424,404 of NW_028301596.1, read as the reverse complement.
AGGGTACACGAGTGGGCCTTCGGCTCCAAAAGCCCATATCGATGATGTTTCGTTGAATGGTTCGCACGCTGACACTTGTTGATGGCCCAGCACTGAAATTTGCGGAAGGGTTGCACGTCTGTCACATTTAATGATTCGCGTCAGTTGTCATTGGTCCCGTTCTTGCATGATCTTTTTCCGGCCGCAGCGATGTCGTATATTTAATTTTTTGAAATGGTTGTACGTGAAATTCCAAATTTCATCGCTACCTCGGAGATGCTATGTCCCATCTCTCGCGCGCCGACTATAACACCACATTCAAACTCACTTAAATCTCGATAACCTGCCATTGTAGCAGCAGTAACCGATCTAACAACTATGCCAGACACTTGTTGTGTTATATAGGCGTTGCCGGCCGCAGCGTCTTACTCTGATTGGTTGCATATCTCTTTATTTGCATATGCATGCCTGTACCAGTTTTTTTGGCTCTTCAGTTTACAAATGTTTTAGTCACCATAATGATGACCTGATATTTATGATTCTTCAAGCCCTGGATAAATGCATATAACAAATATATACAGAACAGATCAAGCATGATCAGGCTCTGTCACTTACATGATTTTAGCTCTTTGCACCGAAGGGTGCAATCGTGCTGGAGAAAATTCTGAAAGACAAGGAGGGAGATTGGGGGCCCTTTCGTAGGGTTATACATTCATTAATCATTAGGCCTATACATCGTATAATTCAAATATACTGTATGTCTGAATTAATAACAAATATATACAAGAAACCTGTTTAAGACGGACACTGTATGAGGAAAACCTGTCTTGAACGGCACAGAAAAAAAGAGTTTTGTGGATAATTAATGCCTTTTCAATCACGGGAAATCTGTTTTGTTGGTGGATGGAAACTGTCTAACACAAAAAACGGAAGGCATATTTAATCCATTTTTAGATTTAAAAAAATAAACTGCTAAAACGGAAAGAATTTTTGGCAAGTGCAAGTTTTTGTCCTTTGGACAAGACAGTCATTCTGATTCCCCCTTTTATTAGGGAAGTCTTTCACTTCTTGGAAGAACAATGAATGCTTATTATCTATCTGAACAGGTTCTGAAAGTAAGGGGTTTGGTTGGAGTGGAAGAGGATTTACTATTCAAAATTTAATAAAACCCTCTTCAGCATTTCATTTATGATAGTCTGGTGGCTTTTGTTAGAAGAAACTCCTGAAAATTTTTTTATAATTTCTATTTAAACTAGTTCAGGAGAGGAAATAGACAAGAGGGAGACTGAATAATTGTTCACAATTTAGTGATAGCATATTCTGGCTGTTGTAGAGGTTTTCATTCAGTGTAGAGATGGCCACCAGACACAGGAAACATGTCTTGGATTTAAACAAGAAAATGGAGGTCAAAGAGACAAGAGAAAAAGCAAAATAAGTGTTAGAGATGTGGAATATTTCTTTCACAAACGTTATTGGTTATTGATCTCATCGCCACTAAATTTTAAAAACGATGCATAATTTCTCATTTTTTTTACTTTAAATATTAAAAACTTTTCCTTTTGACAAAAGTAAGAGTTCATTCTATTGCTATTCAGAAAAACATTTTATATCAAGTTTAAATATTAAATATCAAATGTATAGTGATGTGAAAATAGTAATGTAAAAAGGAAATATGAAAAAAAAAAAAATTCTAAACAATAATATGAATGTCTGTTTAATACTCATTCGTTTATAGGAGTTGGGGATGTTCTCAAAATTTAAGTTTTGCAAAAATGTGATAGAAATAAATCACCGCATATATTTTTATGTGCACTTTTATAAAATGGAAACCTTGGGATGGAAAATAATTTCAGTCTTTTGACGTTCAATTTTATACAGGTTTTATACACACACAAAAACTCACTCGGAATCAGGATTGTACAGCAATGTTCATTGGAATAAAATAAATAATATCTCGAAGAATCATCGCTGAGCAGGAGATTATATTGGCAAAGCCTGATCAGCAATTTCTGCAACAGAAAAAAAAATTGTTATAGACAACTATGAAATTTTCAAAAAGGGGAAAAAATTATCATACTTGAATTGTTATATAGGATGAATAAATTACATTCTAATTGAGCTATAACCAATATGGCTTATTAAAAACTTCTCAGGTGCCAGATCCCCCACGCTGACCAAAAAAATCTGTATTGACACCTAGACGTCAAAAACTGTCGAAACCGTCAAAAACCTAAATGGATGCTTTTGGATAATATTTTGAAAACGATAGGTTGATAACATGATGAATAACTTACTTTTTTTGTATATTACGTTTTATTTATAAACACTAATTTATTACAATAATTAAAACACAACATTAATTATAATTTGCAATTTTGAATTTTTCAACGGGCAGAGTCCAGAGCAGATAATATGTAATTTTAGGGACCATTTTACCTAAACTACTGATTACCTGTGTACAATTTACCAAGCGAAATAATAGAGCTGTTTGTTCAAAATATGTGCGATAGGAGATCAGGGTTAGGTTTTTGACCACAGAAGTTAACTCGGTATTAACAGTCAAAAACTTATTGTCAATGTTGTCAAGCAGTTTTTATACTGATGAATATGTTAAATAACAAAAAACTTACTTAAAGTGTTTTATATTTTGAATTATATGATTACTGGGTTATAGAATATCTATTTTGATGTTTAAAATTTTCTATGTGCCCAAAATTTTATTCTATGGTAAAAATTCTAGCGCAACATCTGCCAACACACCAATTTAACTCCTTTATTCTCACATAAAAATTTCTTAGCTTAGGTTGTATAAATCCAGGGTTTTAAAGAATATTTTCAATCAAAACAGAGCTGGCAGGACTTGATATCCAAAGTATTGTTTTGCATGTTTTGATACAGTTACAATTGGAAAATCATTTCCATTATAAATGATAGCAAATATACCATATCATAGTCAAACTTAGTTATTCTTACTTTTGCACTAAGAATGAGTTAAAGGAGTTTCTTAAGCATTATATACAAGCAAGGTTGTCTTAAGAACATCATGGGGGCCCCCAGGCCAAGTGATGTTTTTGAGGCCCTACCTGGAAAATTCTTGAAAATTTCAACCACTTCTCATTTTTGTGAGGCCCTCTCCTCTTGAGGTGCCCGGGTGGGCCCATACATTAAGATGGCACTGTATACAAGCCAGCACTGCCAAATTAACACTAGAAAAACTGAGGGGGGGTCTGTGTGACTCTGCACTCTGTTTTCACATCTCATGTAAGAATGAACCAAACGCTTTAAAATTTCTCTCCACTTTCCCTAATTATCATGTTCTTAGCATACACAAAAGCTTTTTTTCATTATCTTTCTTAGCAACGGAGATAAGCATGGATATACCCAAAAAGACGGAAGGGGGTCACACTGACCCTCCCATATATTTTGGAACACATTCGCCATATAGTACTACCAACATTGTCGCAATTGATTTCATAAGGTCAAAATTCTTCTGATAGTCTCTTTGTGCATCTAATAGACCTACAGTGTAATCTCCATTCATGAGAATTTTTCTTTTACCTTCATTCTTATCTGCATATGCCGGTCAGCACGAATCTCAGCTTTTGTTGCAGAGTATTTTTGTTATTTTGTCCGATAAATTGTTTGTCCTGCAAAGTAGAAATATCCACATGCTTTCGGTTGCTGTAGGAATGGTAAAAAGATACAGATTTGCCAAAGATAAAACTTTTTCAGAAGTTGGCAAAGATTGTATGAAAAAACAGTAGTGCTGATGATGAGAATTCAGAGGTGAGAAAGAATGAAATCTACCCAATGCAAAATCTTTGTGCCGTAAGCAACAGCATTGATGATGGATGTGCGAATCAGAATGAAATTATTCCTCTAAAAATGACTCAGCTGATACAAAATGAAATGCTACTACAGACAATTAACACAAACCACATTGAAACCACCAACGAAAACCTAGAACTACACCAAAACGTCAACTGATTTCCATAAAAATATGAGAGATCTGAATAACATCCTGTTTATTGGATTAAATCATGTTAAAATATATTAACTAATTCTTTGTGATATAACTCTATTCTGTGATAAAAATACTATACATACCAATAATACATTATTATTTGGTATGACCATTTTACCCCATACACTACTCACTTTACCCCATGGGGTGGGGTATATGACCAGTGGTCATAAAAGTGAGGTCTAAAAAGTTGCAGAAAAAAAAACTGTTACACTCAAAAAATATTTTTGAAAAATGTGCTAATATACTCTCTAAGAATGTAATGTAAAATATCAGCCAAAAGATATCCTATTTTTGAAAAAGTCATATGGTTATACCTCTTCAAAGATGAAAACATCTCTTTTTATGACCATTTTACCCCACCTGACCCTATATCATGCTGTAAAATGTTAAAATGTTCAAAAACTGCCAGAAAAAAACAATGAGGGGGGTCACACAGACCCGTCATTGTTTATGATGCACCCCCCCCCCGTTTCCCAACCCGTCTTTTTAGTGTTAAAGGTCATTTTAGTCATAAAATTTTGTATTTTGATCGCTAGATATATTCTAATGTTCTGCACAGTATTGCTTTAAGTATCAGCAAATATCTACATAATTGAATAACAAAAGTCAGCATTACATATATGGCATAAAAGAACTTTTTAAATGCCTATCTATTATAAAAATAGCCCAGCAGAGATGTTTACATCAGGGTTGGATTTTTGACATGACAAGCATCAAAAACTGGTTTAAACCATCAAAAACTGTAGGAAAAAAAATCAAAAACCTAAATGAACACTTTTAGATAATATTTCAAACACAATAGGTTGATAACATAATGAAAAACTTTTTGATATATTATGATTTCTTTTTAAACACCAATTTATTACAATAACCAAAACAAAATATTAATCACAATTTACAATTTTGAATTTCTCGACTGACATTATAGAACATATAGTAGGCCTATATAATTTTATGGTCTATTTTATTTATTGATATCCTGTGCTAAAGTTTGATAGTGTGTTCAGTATTGATTACCCGTGTTTCTAAGAAAAACAGAGATGTTTATTATAAATATGTATAATAGGAGATCACAGGGTCAATTTTTTTACCCTTTTTAAGTATTTATTCTTGCCCGTCATAGTGACTTTAAACATTGCATGTAATATATATGTGTATTTTCAATGAGAATTTTTGTATTGCAAAACAGTATTTAAGGTTTTTGGCAGAGGGTTTTTGACTTGACAAGTTTACTGTCAAAAACTGCCACACGTCAAAAGCCTGCCAACCCTGATACACATATATAAGATATAAGGGGTTAAAGAAATATTGGTTGGACGGTCAATAATCACCTTGAACAAAAGAATATCAAATTATTCCACAGTTTTTACTTCAGCTTTTATGTCATTCTTTTTTTCAAATTGTATATTTTACAAGAAAAAAAAAATTGTTGAAAATAATTCTTTAGAGAGTAGAAAACTATTTTACATTAAATCAGTATATATATATATAAGACATAAAATGCAGATCAGAATCTGATCTGTATTTTCTGGGACACCACCTTGATATTGGATGTCCTGACTTTTTTGAAAACATTTCCAGTTTTTTCATATGCATACTACATTAATATCAACAAAGCTTACGTAAATTTCTATGGATGACTGAAATTAGGGATTCAGATTAAAGTCCTGATTCTCACAATACAATTTATAATTATCATAATTACAATGCAATAGACTGTTACTTTTGATAACGGCCATCCATGGGACAGTAACTTTTGTCCGCTAACTAGGAGTGTTCATTAATATATTAGTGAAAAACTTTGAAGAGCCCTGTTCCACTGCCTTAAAGAGTGTTAGTTAATGGACGGAATTCACTAAAAAGAAATATAGTACATTCATCACATACATTGGTCTAACGAAAGGTGTTTTTTTTGTTAATTACATTTTAATTAATGAAAAACATATGGAACTATGGTCAGCTTAGGTAGCTACAGACCGTATTGTGTAGCGATACTTTTCTACAGGCTACAGGAAACCCTTTTGCTGCCAGTTTGAACACCCTTGGCAGGCCATACACCTGTGCTCTACAGAATTATATTATTTACTCCTTTACAATGGTTTGTTACTACTTCAATGCTCCCAGTATATAGAGCAAGGCCGTCTTAACAGCATCATAGACCCCATACCGAATGATTTTACCAATGCTCCCCACTTGGCTAGAAGTATCTGCCTATCAATTTTCATACTCATTTCCAAAAATTTTAACCAGATCTTATTATCATGAGGCATCCTCCTCTGCATTTGAGGCCAGAGTACTTGAGCCTGGTAAGCCCATGCAATAAGATGGCACTGATATATAGAAAACCTGCTGGTAGCACTGAGTATTGTAAAAGTCCATGTTATAAGATATATCCAAAACAATTTTGCCATAACTTTGTTTTCTTTCACTAATACTCATCATGATTTCCTACTTAAAGTGTTTCTCCACTTACAACAGGGTTTATATATACATACATATAAATGTTTAATGTGGGATCAACTGTATATCAAGGACATATTAACCACTTACGATCAAGAACGTAATATTGTATCCAAACGCCAGTGGGGTAAATTCAAAAAAGTTCTGTTTTCTCTCCTCATCACTGCAACGCTTTGTTGCAACCCCATGGGGAAAAAGTTATGTGTATCCTTCGACTATATACATCTAAGAGCGTAAGAAAACAGGTAGGTGAGGGTGAAAAGGGAAATCTAATTTGTACCTACTCGTAAATATAAGTATTATAGATAAGAGAGAGAAAGAAAATAGTATAATATGGATAGGTATATCTCTCTTATACTTATGTGATCAGGCCCATCACTTGGGGGCCCCTGACCCCGGCTTTTGAAAATACACTGAAAATGGTGTATATACATACGTAGAGTACATGTTCTTTGCCCCCCCCCCCCGGAAAAAGTTGAAATGACGTCCCAGTGTAATACACTGTTTTCCTTTTCATTTGTTTTTTCTTTTCTTCCTTTCTCTAACATGCCATCACTTGTAAGCAAAGCGGATAGTCCGATTTGAATAGGTTTCTCCTCTCCCTCCCCCCCCCCCTGAATATGTAGTGTTCATAATAACCACATTTTATAAAACAAAATATTTAGGAATTTTATTAGTATCCATGAAAATTCAGTGTTTCCCCCCCCCCCAATAAATTTACTGTACAGACAATGGGCATACCTATACATATTGAAAATCAATGAAACATTTATTTGCATTACAATAAAGTTCTTCCCATTGTTTACATTTCAAATAAAACAACATACACATGATAAAACATATGCATTAAAAATTAATTATTAATTCAATCATCACACATTAATTTCGACAAGCATATTTTTCAAGGCCAATATTAATTCATTATTCCTGTCCAACCCAAGAGAAAACAAAAAAGAAAATATGTACAGCTCCTATGTTGTCACAATGTCGCCAAGAGAAATGACGTCAAATACGCAACCACAAAAAATTAATTAATTTATATATTGTGGGGAGGGGGCAAAATATAGAATCGCAGATGTATTCCAGCATTAAAATACATTAATTTCATTCATAGATACCAAATAATTGAGGAAGGACGCATTGGTATCTTAACTTATTTGGTGCCAACTTGGCGACAGTTCTCGAAATGAGAAAGTTTCAGCGGGGAAGATGAACGCCATTTATCAAGTTTCATGTACTTCGTGAAAAGTGCGCGCACGTGAAAAAGAGTGGTATAGTTCACAGTGGCGTAGACACGTCTATGAAAGATTCTCGCGTTTTAGGAAACAGAAAGCGTTTAATCGCTTTAATTTTTTTATATTTCTCTGGAAAAAAAAAATAGCTTTAAAAGAAAAATAGGGCCCCAACACAAATTTTAACATGATACTCTGCGGCATTTTACAAACAAAAACAATTTATAATGATCATGGAATTATTTTTAAAAATCTTTGTAAATCTAAATTATGTAAACTCACTCACGATGTGTGCATCATGGCGATTATTGAATAATTAATCTTAAAAGAAAAATAGGAACGTAAAACTCTTAAAAACAAAAAAAAAGAAAACACAGCTCCTCCGAGTCCAAAATCCTGCAGCGCATGTCCGAGAAAAACACCGTGCCTCCAGCGCATGCGCTTTTCCAAGGCCGAACTTACGATAAAGATCGCAATACTCGTAGCATAAACTTACGACAAGACGTTGAGAAAAATTTAAAAGCAGGGTGTTTTCTTTCCCTTCCCTTCAAACCCATGGAGGAAAGAATAACTGTACAAGTATTCTTTCCTCCATGCTCCAAGCACTGAGCTATAAGTAAAGTTTACTTATAGCTCAGTGGCTCCAAACGGGAGCATGCAGACGACACATGCCTGAGTACCTGATGCCAAGGCCATATACTATAATATAGTCGTCCTGATGCGCCACGATACGAAAACACAAAGGCGTAGCGTGATTATGTAACACGTTTCTGCGGGCGCGAAATGGTTAGACCATTCGGTTGACGCGGAGCAAAATACTTATTCCTAGGAAAACCCGGCTTGAGCAGGTTTTTTGTGCCGCGCGCAACGTGAACCGCCCAGCGCGACACGCCGTCCATTCACTAATCAGAAAAGAAATATATGACTGTTTTCCTACAGAGAGCAATACGGCTCACAACAGCGCTTTACGTCGGGCGAGATTGGCTGACTGCTTCAGGAGGAGTCAAATGCGCCGCGCGTTTCGCCGATCTTTTTTTTGTGTGTGTTTTCTTTTTTTTCCCCCTTCAAACAAGATCGATTATGCAGACGACAGAGTAGCTGATGCCAGGGCCATATACTTAAATCATCTTGAGCTGATGCGCCACGTTAGGAAAACACTATAACGCATCGCGTGATTATGTAACACGTTTCTGACGACGCGAAAAGATCCAGTTCGGTTCACGCAGCGCAAAAAGCCTAATCCTAGTCAGGGCTGCAACTAGATGCTTGGTTCCCCAATTCCCCGTTCGCAACATGGGAAATAGAAAACGCGGGTTTTAAACCCACTTCAAGAGTTTTCACCAATGACCATGGGCGGAGATAAGGGGGGGGCGTGGGCCCCCCCCCCCATCGTCAAAGGTGAAGTTGACTGATCTAATGTATATATGTATATGAAATGACATCATCATCATCGTACCTCCCCTCAGAAATAATGACCGTGCCTCCCCCCCCCCCAGACATCCAAGTCTATCTCCGCTTATGCCAATGACTGCTCTCTATTTCTTTCCTTACGCCGGGTTTTCCTAGGAGCAGGTTTTCTGTGCCACGCGCAACGTGATTCGCCCAGCGCGACACGCCGTCCACTCATTATAAGAAAAGCAATATGACTGTTTTCCTAGAGAGCGCAATACGCCTCACGATAGTGCTTTACGTCGGACGTGATTGGCTGACTGCTTCTGGAGGAGTCAAATGCGTCGTGCGCCGCGCGTTTTGCCGATGTTCTCTTCACTCTTGTGTGTGTTTTCTTTCCCTTCCCTTCAAACCGGAGAATGCAGATGAAAAAGTAGTTGATGCCAAGGCCATATACTATATAGTATAACCGCCCTGATCTGATGCACCACACTAGGAAAACACAAACGCGTATCGTAATTATGTAACACGTTTCTGCCGACGCGAAATGATCCAGTTTGGTTCACTCGACGCAAAAAACGTTCTCCTAGGAAATCGATCAATCATATATATTGCTGTCTCCTAGGAAATATAATGCTTGAAGTCCTAGCGTCCCGCCCCTCGGGGCGTACGCTGGCTGTGTCCTAGGAAAACCCGACTTAACCGCCCTGAGCTGATGCGTCACGTTAGGAAAGCACAAACGCGTATCGTAATAGGTTTCTGCCGCCAGGTTTTCCTAGCAGCAGGTTTTCAGTGCCGCGTAAAATGTAAATCACCCAGTCCGACACGCTGTCCTGAGCTGATGCACCACGCTAGGATGAGTGGACGGCGTGACACGCAGTCCAGTGCCGCGTGCAACGTGAATCACCCAGCGCGAAACGCCGTCACTCACGTGTAAGAAAAGCAATATGACTGTTTTCCTAAAGAGCGCAATACGGCTCACGACAGCGCTTTACGTCGGACATTATTGGCTGACTGTTTCTGGAGGAGTCAAATGCGTCCTGCGTCGCTCATTCCACAGATCTTCCCTTCATTTTGCTGTATTTTCTTTCACTTCCCTTCAAACCGGAGCATGCAGACGACAGAGTAGATGACGCCAGGGGACGGCGTGTCACGCTGGGTGATTCACGTTGCGCACGGCACCGGACACCTGCTCCTAGAAAAGCCAGGCTTAAAAGAGGGAGAAAGAAAGAAAGGGAAAGAAAGAAAGGGAAAGAAAACACAACAAAAAAGTGAAAAGAAGATCCGTGAAATGAACGACGCATTTGATTCCTCCAGAAGCAGTCGGCCAATCACGCCCGACGCAAAGCGCTTTCCCGCTCCTAGGAAAATCCCTTTTTTCACTTTTATATGAAGTGAAACCTCGATTTCACGGATTCCCCGCTTCAACGAGTTTTTTTGTATTTATATATTTGTATTATTCTCATCCCCGTTATAATGATTTTGCTTGATTTCAAGAATAGAAATCCTCGCTGGCCTAAAATTATTGCAAAGTGCTACAAACAGAGGACTGAATTGAAAACTGCATTGAAAGCTGAAAGGAAACCTGCTCCTAGGAAAACCCGGCTTAAGCACACTATCGGCCGTATTCACCACTCACGGTCCTGAAACGCGGATCAGTTTTAGAACGAATTTGGCATTCACCGGTGAGTCTCGAGTGCGTATCAAGTGAAACTCGGTTCAGTTGGCGAGTATTTGGCGTATATTAGCTTGGCGAAAGTAGATCCGACGCTGATTGGATGAAGGGTTTTTGATCTTCTAATGAAGTAGAAAACTCAACGGTTGGATTCTTGTGTTTACGTTTTTCAACAATTTTTTTTTCCATAAGCAAAATATGGTTTTATCATCCCCTTTTTAATGGAAATTCCATTTCATTCCAGCTACGGTTTTCTTTCCTACTTCCGCTATATCTATAATGATGGTTTTTCATTTCGCTACGAAATTGCTAATATTCTCAGATTAGATAAATTATATATCGCACGTACAATCAGCTTATATGCGCTTTTCATTGCTTTGAAGAAGAAAAAAATGTATCAGCACATACAAATTTTATTAATCGTGAATGAAATGAAGGAAAAAAGGACGGTCGCAATTGTGTAAAATTTATATTTTAAAAAATACTAATAAATTTGGAAATTTTTCAAAAAATAATTTTTATCTGAATATTTTTAAAATTATGATTGTTTTGTACCTGAAATTAAATTTTTATATACACATATTAAAATGAAAAAATACAAAATTCAGTGAATTTGATTTCCAAAAAAAATTTTTATGCTAATAGTAATTCTTGTGATGCACATTGAATATTAAATTACTGAACATTAATAGCTATATTTCCTATTAGCCAAATAAGTTAATATCTGAGACTGATTTTTTGTAATTTGTTGAAACTTGTATGATAGTTGCATGCAATCCTTCCTACACACAAGATGTGCCCCCTCTCAATGTATAAAATGCTAAACCCAACAGTTTTCTTTTCAACAAAAAACTGTTCCAACATGTGTACTAGTTTTTTTGATTAGCTTACATAAAAAGTTAGATTCAGTTCAAAACAGTTCATTATATTATTAAATATAAGTTGAAAGGACGTCCTTGAAGCTGAAAGATTCTTAAAAATAAAAAATCTGTAAACAAAGTTTCAAATCTGACAATCAATACAAGCATTAGTGTATGGAAATTTTTTTTTTTTTTTTGTGTAAAATGCATTGCCTTTGAATCATGTTTAACTAAAGGGTAAACTAATAGCCAAGACTAAAAATTAAAAAAAACTTGACATATATTGATAGATTCAACGTCATTATTCATCAACAAAATCATTTTCCATCCCTCTTTTTACTAGCAGGATTGGTAGTTAAATCTGGATTTTTTTAAAATATATACTGTATTTACATGATAATCACAATCTAGTAATTCGTTACTTTCAAAATTTGCACTGTAACTTGAACATAATTAAGGCACAAATTCAAACTACGTAAAAAAAAAAAGCTAACATTTTCCTCACTTAAGAAATAACGACAAATCAATTATCAAAAATAATTTATTCATATTTATATGGAAGTATTTGAGATTGCTAAAAAAAAATAATGGTACGTATAACACACACACAAACATTGTAAATAAATATTGAGATTTTCTTCCATGATTGAGTCAGCTCGTCTTCAGTGGCCACATTTTATCATAGATGTGTTTTTACCCTACTTTTGCTCCCAAATACTTGTTTCATCTGAAAAATTAAAAACATAGTTTTCATGAAAAGAAATTTCCCTAAAGAATGAAGCAAATCATACTCATGTGTTGTGATTTCAAATACAGTGAAATCATACTGCATAATACGAATAAAGCACATGTAATCAGCAATCACGTGGTACTAGTTATGTAATGATAGATTACTTAAATATTATAAATTTCACTCAATCATTGCCCAATGCTGGCATGAACTGCACATAAATAAGGTTCCAAAAAGTAATTTCATGAATTTTTGAATTGGTGTTTTGAGCACGAAAGGTATGATCACGCACTAAAGTCTCAATAAAATGATATTCTGCAAATCAAGAAAAAATATCATTGTAGAGGGATTGCTGTTGTATTAAGATTAGAGATGTAAAATTCTTGAGAATATTGTAACGAAGGACGCTGGAAGGACTACTATTGTAAATAACTTGAGAATATTCTTATTATTCTTAATAAGAATATTCTCCAGTTATTTATAATATAATTATATATAATATCCTAGAGAATATTCTTTGGAAAGACTACTTTTATGAATTACTGGGGAATATTCTTATCAAAAATAATAATTATTCTCAAGTTATTTCTCATATTAATATTCTCATCTCACATCTGTAATCGAGTGGCAGCAGTTTAACATTATACTATAGGAATTTCCAAACAAGACTTTCAAAATATTGATGTAGAGGGATTTATTTTTATATCAAGTATCATTGTAGTGAGGTTTAACTGTAAATAATAAACGAATGAACTGATAATTATACGCAACATACTGATGCACAAATAGAATGAAATGAGCTGATAATTATATGATTTTGGATAATGAGAGTGCATCACAGAAAATATTTTTTGTTGTGCACGTGTTTTCATTTGTGCAAATACTGTGGATTCTGCTTATAAAGGTTTTCTTTTTCAAAAAATTACCATGAAAAATGTAAGCGGGGAAAATGCTTTAAACAGGAAATCTTAATAAAAATTAATTCGAGTACTAAGCAGGAAAATATTATACATGGGAATGTTATAAGCGAGATTGACTGAATATAGAAGGAAAATGTCATGTTTACACACAGCAGCAAAATATCAGCAAAGTATCAAATAAATATATTCCTGCCAAGAGGTAAAAGCTAAAAAAAGGTAATATATTTTGCTTGGCATTAATATAAATATTTTCATATTAGAGACAAAACATTTCATACACAAATCTATATTTTAGAGTGTTGTTGAATATTGTTTTGTTTAGGAATTAAAATGCACTACTGTAATGATCGCTTTTGCCTAGTACATTTTGCGAGTTCTTAATGTACGAGGCTCCTCAAGAGAAAAAAAGGCCCCACAAAAATGAGATCTGGTTGAAATTTTCTACAATTTACCAGGTAGGACCACAGAAAAATTTCTTGTCTCGGGGGGGGGGGCCATCATGCTCTTAAGATGGTCCTGGTTAGGGAAAAAAAATTTTTGTATACAAGTAATACAAAAAAAAAAATTTTTTGTATACACTGTATACAAGTGACTATTCCTGCAATTCAAGAGAGATATTCATGACTTCTTTTCAGACCAATGATACATTATTTTCAGAGAGGAAAAGAGTGTCAAAAGCGTGACACTATACCCTGCCATTTTAACCTTTAGGTCAGGACCGTAAATAAGCTGGGGCAACCGGAGCACTTCCCAAGGGCCGAGAGAATGGGGGCCCTCACAAAAATGTACACTTTATTTTACATAATAATACTTTCAGGGGCCCCCACTCAAGAAAAAAATCTGCATCGAGAGAGCCCACTACCAGTGCTGTCTTAACGGATGGACCTACCCGGGCACGGCCCGGGGGCCTCGAGAGAAGAGAGGCCTCACAAAAATGAGATTTGGTTGAAATTTTCTGTAATTTACCTGGTAGGTCCTCAGAAAAGCCACTTGGCCCGGGGGCCCATGGTGTTCTTAAGACGGCCCTGCCCGCTACGACCCTGTTTCAGGTACCATAAAGACGAATTTGTCATTAATATCAATACATGAGTATATTACTCATATTATTAAATAATCATTATTTGATAATGATCATTTTGTTAGCGAATGAAGTTCAGATTTGAAGGAAATCATAGAAAAGTATCATTACTCACGTTCTTTCGTCACTTGTTGATGGCTTCAAGTAGTAGTTGAAAGCTTTCATTGATCGGGGATAATTACTTAACATATATTTAATACCTAAACGCGGTCACTCATCACCTTATAATTAATAAATTATGCTAAATTCCCTATTTCATTCCGGGTCATCGTAAAAACAATTCAGCGCGACCGCCATTACTATGTCGATGTTTGTGTTTGCAGCGACGATAATGTTCACTGCGCATGCGCTGAAACTCGATCCACCCTGCTCTTCTTCTTCTTCTTCTTCAATTATACAGGGCTTTATGCCTTCGGGCCATCCCCTGTTAGAGAAAGAAACATTCCACAAAAGCATAGAAAATGTTATAAAATATACTAACGAAAGAGCTGTCATCAATCACAGAACACATGGGAATTCCAGCAATTTCCATTCTTCCCTCTTCTTCAGAAGGGTATGAAAAAAAAAAAAAAAAAAACCAGACGAAACAAACGCAGATGGAGATGTTATATGAGATGGAGAAGAAGTCTTCAGGCTTAGGGGACGATGCTAAGCCGCTTTAGAATGATATGATGACATGGAGTCCCTGGATGAGTGTGTGGTAACAAAAATGAAACCAAACAACCAAGACAGAAAAGGACAAAAACCAAACGAGAGAAAGAAAAGGGGGAGAGAAAAAAAATAATAAAAACTCACGAAAAACGTTGACTAAGGGTAACGAACCTCTCAAAGCTACAGATAATGTTCTCAGGTCTGCCTGAACAGAACTCGGACCAACACCTAACTGGTGGAGAAAGAGAATTAAAAGTTGAGAACCGAACCTGGGAGAACCCAATACAAGAAAACAAAAAATGAGATGAAGTTTCAGGAATCTTGCATTGTGGACAGAGAGGGTTAGCCATTTTCCTGATACGATGTAGGTATTCGTTCAAGGGAGCTCTATTGCAAATGAGTTTGTAAAATAAACATTCCAACCTTCTGTTCGAAAACAAAGGGGAGAAGTTCTGGCAGCAGTTATAGAAGAAGCTAAACTCAGGAATAGATAAGAAAAGAGCATTGCGAATATTTTCCTTGAAGTAGCGATAGTAAATCGAACGAATGTCCTCCACATAAAGGCTAGAAGGTAGAAGATCAACAGTAGAAGAAGCTACAGTACGAACATGATTGTCAATGGTTTCATTAATGGTAATGCCCGAATGACTTGGGACCCAAATTAGTGATATGCTGTTAACCAAAGAACTAGTATGAACCAGTTGAGCATACAGGAGATGAGTCACCGTAGATGAATGAATAGAGAAATTGTCGAGAGCCATGATGACTGATTTGGAATCCGTAAATATGAATATTGAAGAATTAGACGATTGAATGAAGGATCTGAGACCCAAAGTAATAGCAAGGGCCTCCGCAGTGAAAACTGAGGAGTCTTTATTAATGAACCAAGACTTGATAACTCTAGTAACCAAACAGAAAGCTCCACAAACCACTTGAGATGATTTAGATGCATCTGTAGCAATTACATGAGCATTCAGCGGCAGAGACTCAATGTACTCTTGGAATATTGCTTGATAAGGGATGGTAGACTTAGTTTTTTGAAAATTAAGACCCTCCGATATGAAATAAATATTTGAGGGTATCCACGGCCAAAAGGAATAAATTGGACGCAACATGGACCTATGGGAAAAACCAATGGTATTATTGAACTGTGATATTTTCCTAGCCAAAGATGGAGAGAGGCGACAAAAACCCGAATCCATATGGTTAGAGTGACCCTGCGTGGGAGAGGCTGTGGCAGAAATACAAGATAACCCAATTCTGAAGAGAATAGAATCCTGAAAGGAGGGTAGGGCGAGAATGGTTCTGAGTTTATCTATGCGAGTTGACGTAGGGAGGCCTAAGATAGATCTCATCGAGGAGTTATAAATGGTGTTTATCTTAGTGAGAGAAGATTTGGCTGCATTGAACCAAGCCACAGCTCCGTAACCAATGGTACCTCCAATGATGCTCATTAGCACAGGTTTGAGGAACTTGCAAGGAATATTTCTTGAGGAGTGAGAGATGGAGCGACAAATGTTTAAAGATAGAGTGCCCTTAGAACGCAGAGATGATAATTGTTTTTTCCAGGTGAGAGTACAATCCAGATGAACACCTAGAACTTTCAAATACGGATCAAACGGAATGGATTCGCCATTAATGCTGAAAGAAGGAAAGTATGGAGGACGTCTCCGTGAAAAAATAGAAAAACGAGATTTGGATAGAGAGATGCACAAACCACTATTTTCAGCCCATCTGAGAATGTTAGGCAGGGTGTTCATCAATCTAGACTCAGCATACTTCCCATCTAACGCATTCATCTGAAGAAAAATATCATCAGCATACATAAAAAAATTAATGTCAGAATTAATATATGAGGTTATATCTAGTGTGAACAGAGTGAAAAGTACAGGGGAGAGGGTGGAACCCTGTAAAAGACCGCAATTGGGAGCAAAAGCACCAGATCTGGAACCCCTCCAATGAATGACATGTTTACGGTTCGAGAGATAATTAAAGAGCCAAGTTAAAAATTTACCATGAAAGCCCAAGCGGGCTAATTTGACAATGAGCAAATCATGTCTCACAGAATCATAAGCAGCTCTCAAATCTAGAGCAATAATGTAGCTAGTATAGCCCCTTTGGAGGGCATATGAAATGGAGAACACCATATCTTTCATGCAAACCTCAGCACCAGTTTTTGGTCGAAAACCATAAAAGTTTTTTGGAAAGAGCTCAAATCGTAATGCAATCCAGGTGATCCTAAAAAGAATGATTCGCTCAAAGATTTTGCTAATAGTGTTTATAAGGGTCAGAGGACGAAAGTTCTTCGGATCATTTGTTGGTTTTCCTGACTTGGGAATAAAAATAATACGTCCTTCTTTAAAAGTCGGCGGCACCAGCGATGAAGACCAAAGGGTATTAAATGCATTCAGAAATTCAATCCCCTTATTTGGAAGGAGTTTATATACCTTCAATGGAACACCATCTGGACCAGGGGTCGTTGAGCGACCAGAAGAAATGGCTCTACGAATTTCCGTGGGAGTGAACGGTGCATCCATCTGAGCCTGGAACTCACGAGGAGGACCATAAAAAGTAACGGTGTGAGATCGGCCAGGTGAAGAGAAATGGTTAAATTTTAAAAGTTGGATCTGTACGAGAGGATCGACATAACTATTATTAGCAATCTTGAAAATATGCCTGGAATCATCCCAAGTTTTCGCCACGATATAACGGTGTCTACGCAAGACAGAAAAAAGAGCTGAGGGCTGCGTAAAAGGATGAAGTTCTTGAGCCAGAGTCTTCAACCGTAGAATGCGAAGGTGGCGACGAAAAACAGAAGCTAATTTTTTATATTTAAACCAGTTGTCCTGAGAGGGCACACGGCGAAATAAGCGGAAAGCCCGTTTTTTTTCGATAAGAGCAATACGCCCTTCTTTATCCAACTTAAGCCAAGGTTGTTTCTTCCGGTACACAGAGTACCTAGCTGAGTTAACAATGGAAACAACATGATTGTAGATATTGTCGAAATCGTTAGTAGCGGGGATGGCAGAGAGACCTGCCATTACCGCTGACCATTTAATGAAACGGAATTCCTGAGATATGAATTGTTTATTCAAAGAGACGGAAATTTTAATTGGCAAATGATCACTATTGAATAAGGATTCACAGGGAGTCCAGATAATATATCTATAAAGACCTGGACTACAGAAACATAAGTCGATATAAGATTGTGAGTCTTTGCTATAAAAGGTGGGGCAAAATGGAGGAACTAGACAAAGGTTATGATTAAGATACCAATTAAATAACATAGTACCTGCAGGAGATACAATATGTCCTCCCCAGTTTGGATGATGACTGTTGGAATCTCCGATTATGATGAAATTCCCAGAGATGTATGAGAAAATATTGTCAATAGCCGCGATATTGAAAACACCTGGAGGACGATAAAAATTAACAACATACATAGAAAAATTATTTAGAAAGACTTGAACAATCATAATTTCAAAAAAGGGGTCGGAAATTTTCCATATCAAAGATGAGGAAAGAGATGAATTCACCGCGGTCACTAAACCACCACCTGGGAGAAGTCGATCATTTCTAAATATCTGAAAACCGGCAAGAAAAAAATGGTCCTTCGGTTCCAGAAAAGTCTCCTGTAAACATAACATATCATAGTTTAAACAAAAATTTCTGATAAAGGATGATTTGGACTTGATGCCTCGGACATTCCATTGAAGAATTCTAAAATTCATATTATTCATAGTTTTTTTTTTTTTGGAAAGGATTAACTAGAAAAATATATTGAACTGAATATAGGGAAAAAGCATCAAATTCACAGAAAAAATAAAAATAAAAAAAACACAAAAAAATAAAAAACACTTATTTTTTGAGAAAGAAAAAGGAAATATCAAGCGAGAAAAACACAATAGGAAAGGGAGGGGGAAAAAAAAAAAAAAAGAAAAAAAAACCAAACCAAACTCGATTTGATCACAACAATAAGAATACTGAACTCTTGTCAGCTCTAAATGAGGTAAAGAAAAACCATTATCAAACTCGATAACAGAGAGAAAGGAAAAAAGATCAAGCGAGGAACAAACTTTAAGCGAGAAGGGGGGAAAAAAAAGGGGGGGGGGAGACAAAAAACGAAATTAAGTGAAAACTAAGTTTTCACATTTGAGGCTGAGTCATTTTTCAGTCTCTTAGCTAATCGTCTTTGTTTAACCCTTTCCGCAGGAGACGTGTAGAAAATATTCGATTCAGGATCTTGAGAAAAGTCACTGTCGTCATTATGCTCAGGGGGCAAAGGTTGATTGAAAATAGCAGTCGAAGGACCAGAAGTGTCCATATTCACATTCGAATTAAGTGACGGTATTATATTCACCTTATGTACAGCTAGGTTAACCGAATTGACTATTTCAGGAATAAGCGCTCTAATAGAGTCATTCAGCGATTCCTGAAGACTTATTTTCAGATCTTTAAGTACAATTTCTTTAATGGCCGATACTTCCGCTTGGACCAGGGAACTGATCTCGGCCTTGAGAGCACTGAAGTCAGATGACATGGAAATGCTGGTCCGAGCAGCATATGAAGAGGAATTCATTTTACATCTTTCTCGAGCGATGTTTATTGGAACATGATGATCGGCTTTATAGTGATATGCTTTTGACTCCAAGACATAAGCAGGGCACTGACGGTCAGAGGCAAGATGAGTGGAAGCCTTACAGTTAATGCAGGAGATAGGGTTTTGGCAGGTTTCGTGGTTATGATTTTGGCCGCATCGTTTGCAGATCTGAGATGATACTCTACAAAACTTTGAGCGGTGAAAGAAGCTCCAGCACCGAAGGCATTGATTAGGACGCTCAATAAATTTACGTGGCCGAAATATCAAGAACCATAACTTTATTTCCGGCGGAATGTTCCTGCCAAGAATCGTAACCAGAACAGTTTGTAAGGGAATTCTTTCTTTTATAAATCTTCGAATACCGATGACCTGTAACCCCTCCGATTGCAGTTCTTCCGCAATTTCCACTACTGCAATATCACACGGAATATTTAGCAAAAATTTGGAGGTAATCGAATCCTTCAAAAGGACCGATTTAACGGGAATGTTCAAAATTTTATCAATCCTATTTATCTCTTTCGCAGTGTGAATATTTTCCGTAGAGATTAACAGCTCACTTGAGCGTGTGAATCGAATCTCTGAGATGTGTTTAGGATCAGTGATTTTAGAGCAGATATCCTTTTTCAGGCACAAAGGCCTGGATCTGGGAATAATTTCTGCACCCGAAAACTTGAAAGTTAGCAAAATACGAGGGGACTCACCAAAACCGTCCAAGATGTCTTCATCAGTTAATGGAGAATTCCAATTATGACTTGTAGACGAGATTTTGTCTGCACTGACCGCTGGCTGTGTATCTATTTGAACAGCCATAGCTGCACATTTGACGGAGTCAAACTAGACCCCGGAAACGGGCAGAGCCCTAACCAAGAGCCTTGATCCTTCACTTCAGGAAATTAAATAAAATTATTCCTTCGGAACAAATAAATAAATAAAACTGTACTTAAAGAGGGAAACACTAGTGAAAAATTAAATAAAGGGTAAGGCACTAACGCAGAGCGAGAGGGGCGTAACACCAACCACCTGTGATCACTCCGCTTAGCTTCCATCCACCCTGCTCAAAGCTGCATTAAGAGTTACTTACAAGCGGCTTTGACCCTGCTGGATCGCCGATATCGGAGGTTCAGTTTCAGGCTCGAAAAGCTGGTCCGTAGATCTCGATTCAGGGGTGGTGAATACCAATTTTGAGGTGAAATGCGGTTTAGAACCTGGATCGCGTTCTGAACCTGGACGGTGAATACGGCCGTATAAGAACTTGCTCTGGTATAAGCCAAACATCGTATATATATAAACTCCATTTTCTTCGGACTTTGTGACAACGAAAGTAACTGGAGGAATGAAACTGAGTAGAAGAAATAAACTGAGTAGAAGTTTTTCTGCTCCCTTGCGCAAAATTAATAGTCACCCCCTCCCCATGGGTCATCTTTATAATTAAGAATAGATGGCAGCACCAATATTGCAAATCACTGAGTGACCATACGTCCCGTATTTCCCGGGACAGTCCCAGTATTTTCTGTTTCTTTGGCCGTCCCGACTTTTTCGCAAAAGTGTCCCGGTTTTTCCCGTATCTCACACGAAGCCTACTTGAATTTTTATTCCTTATTGAAGTCAAAGATTGAAATTATTTTTCAACTCATAAATTATTTTATGATAATTACAACTATATATGGGAATATTAATCTCCCATATTTGCATTGGTAAACTTTTTTTTTCCGTGGAATACATTTTAATCCACTGCAATTTGCAGTAATGCATCATTTCCCGCCATTGTGATTTTTCCGTAATTTCAACAATATTTGGCAACTGTGTTTGGTTTTGGCGATAATTGGCGATGTCCCGTATTTGGAATCCCGGCGTCCCGTATTTCTCTCGAAAAAATATGGTTAGCTTACTTATAGCTCAGTAGTACAAATTAATCAATAAAAAATATTTTTGTCCTCTGCGTTTTCTAAAGTCACTTGTTTTTAACATTTCCTTGTGCAGTCAAGAAACAGTTGAACTTTTAATTCAAACAAGCAGCTCAGTTTATGAGTTTTTATTAATAGGGACCTAAACTGAATAGACTGTTCCCTTGATCATAATTAATAATCACCCATATGAATCGTCTTTATATTTTAGAGTAGATGGCAGCACCAATACTATAAATTAATGGATGGGAACTTTACTTGTCGTCTGCGTTTTTTAAGGTCACTTGTTTTGAACGTTTCCTTGTGTACTCAAGAAACAACTGAACTTATAGTTCAAACATCTAGCTCAGTTTATGAGGATTTTTGTTTATAGGGAGCTAAACTGATAGAAGTTTTTGCTCCCTAGCCCAAAATTGATAATCACCCCATGAGTAGTCTTTATAATTTAGAATAGATGGTAGCACCAATAATATATATGGGGGTGGCCAACACCTGACATGCGGCCCCATGAAGTAATTTTGCGCAGCCCGCGACAAGGTAAAAGTACCGTGAAAAAATTGAATTTGTGATCATTATTTAACCTATCGGTTCCAACAGCAGATTTCTTCATTACCAACTTATTTCTAGTGACGAAATTAATTTAATAACTAATTAATTCAATTAGCAATGGAGCGGCTTATACATCAAAGTTGCACCACTGATGCTATAGCTGTCCATGACCACTATGTTGGCCACCCCTGCCCTATATTAAGGGATTGTGCTATGGTAAATATATTTCATCTCTCAAGGGCCGTCATTTCAACTTTTTCCGGGAGAGGGGGCAAGAAATATATACTATATGTATGTATATATATGCCATTTTTAGTGTATTTTCAAAAATACACTATACACGGGGGGGGGGGGGGCAGCGTTCATTCTTGGTGGAGTTATAATTGAGTATCATCCACACATGGTTGTGCAAATAATTATCGCAATATTTGATAGGGGACTCATCTCTCACCCCATCCCCCTATCCTAACACAATAGTATAATCGCAACATAAACCTTTTCCGGCGGGCTTACCACATGGGCGGGGACAATGCCCCCCCCAGCGTCCAAGGTGGAGTCGACTGATTTAATGCATATATAAGAATTGACATCATGGTGCTTCCCCCAGACTTCTAAGTCTATCTCCGCCTATGGCTTACCATATCTAAGAGAACGTTTTCACGTCATGCAAGACTCCCCCTTTTCGGGCGATAGATACGGCCCTAGAAAATTGGGACAACTTTTCGTTCCCAACTCTTCCAAGTCCCATCACCATCACTAGATGGCGCTCGGCGGTAAATTAACTGCCGCTATGGTAGTCGAGTGGTCAGTGACGGACTCGAGTTGCGGAGAACTAGGTTCGAATCCTACCAGCACCAGTGGTGATCAGCTGAGTTTGTGATTAGTCTGTTTACTGTGGTTCCCAACTTTGAGTAGCGAATGTGAGCCAATGTCATCTCCCTGTTAAAATGTCTCGCCAGAGAGCAACAGGGCTATATAATGGTACAAATCTTCGATCATCACACTTCACTTAGCTCAAGAAATGGATAGCAGCATGACAACACATTACACAGAAACAAACTTCACGTTAGATTTACAACACACATTCCAGCATGTACCAATTCGTTAGACGTTCTGCAGAATATGGACGAGGTGCATGTGTGGTTTAGTAAAAGAACCATTTCCATCTTTACTTCAGAAAATATAAGACAGCTGGCAGCATGATGGCTACAAAGTTGGCATGTTCTTGTAACCCAGCTACTTTGGGAGCCTGTGGCCACCAGGTTGATCTCTAAGGGGAAGCGAATCTGCCCAGGGCGGAAACTTATCTGGCAGCATAATCAGGAAACAAGCACAACTCTACAACATAGATAAGTTAGAGGCCACACATTCCGGCATGTGCTGATTCATCAGAAATTCTGAAGAGGAATGTGTACGAGATGCGTGTATGGTTAAGTAGTAAAATAACAGTCTCTTACAGAACACATCACTCACTTCACTTCTGAGATATAGATGGCAGCACTGAAAAATCATACACAACACTAGAGACGCACTCAACCTGAGTTGTGCTCGGTTTGAAAAAAAGAAAGAATCTTACAGAAACTCAGAGATATAAATTTCCCTTTCCTAAAGATCAATGTATCTCTATATACAGCCAGTTTTCCCATATATATTACATCAACACAAGTAGAATCTTTTTCTACATATACATTGCCATCTGGAGGCCTTTGATGTCATTTGTGAGCTATTAGCAGAATACATATAGAAACGTCCTCTCCACTTGTCAATACAAGATTCATCGAAAGACTAGTTATTTGTGGAGATGAAGATTACAAGGAAGAAAATTCATCACTGCCCCTACGGGGACTCGAACCCCGGTCTCTCGCTTGCCGGACGAGTGCTCTACCATCTAAGCTATGGCAGCAGATAGAATATTTCAACCTTGGAGCGTATATATACGTTGAAAGGCACCGTACATGGACGGCATCAACAATCAACTAATAGCTCGTGAATGACAAAGGCCAACCAGATGGCCATATGCATATAGAAACGTCCTCTCCACTTATGCATATGGCCATCTGGTTGGCCTTTGTCATTCACGAGCTATTAGTTGATTGTTGACGCCGTCCATGTACGGTGCCTTTCAACGTATATATACGCTCCAAGGTTGAAATATTCTATCTGCTGCCATAGCTTAGATGGTAGAGCACTCGTCCAGAAAGCGAGAGACCGGGGTTCGAGTCCCAGTGGGGGCAGTGATGAATTTTCTTCCTTGTAATCTTCATCTCCACAAATAACCAGTCTTTCGATGAATCTGGTATTAGCAGAATGTTGTTGCCATCCATCACATGGAACTATTCAGCATGCATTTCTGCTCCAAAGACAGGAAAATTATGCTTTCATAGCTTAGTGGTAGAGCACTCGTCCAACATACGAGACCATGGTTTGTGTCGTCATGAGAGCAGAGATGAATTTTCCTTTCCTAAACATCAATATCTCTTCATACAGCCAGTTTTTTCTTATGTATTGTCTGTTACTTTGACGTCACAAGGGTGCAAAGCCGAGCGGTAATGGATAAAAAAAAAATTCTTATACTATACATTTGGGCACTCAATTTCCATTTCTCGTCTGAATAAAAAAAAATTTCCAAATGATCTGTTGTTGTCGCCAGTCATGAACAGAGCGGATGTTAGCAATACATATCTGACATTTATTTTGAAAACCAGTTTTGTCATAAAAATATTTTAAAACTACAACCACATGTACACAACATACACATATTTATTCATCTCTAAAAATTTACAATTTTAAATTCATCAGATACAAATAATACAGACTACAAGAACTTCAACATATAACCAATCAAAAATCCAAATAAATGTACATCTAATGCAGAAGTTGACAATGTGCATCAAAACAACAAAACGTCTTTCAATAGATCTCCAAGAAAAGTACAAATGGGAGGGCTAATGATAAAAAGGCATTTCCACAATGCCATCCATACCTGTGAATCCATGTTCAAGAAATACTCCAATGATTAATATGCGTATTAGTATGTGTATACAACAAAACTGTTTGAAAAGTCATACAACTTTGATTTTTCCCCCCTTGCACTAAAACAATAGATTAATCAAATTGATTCTGTTACAAAATGTAGTCCAATTCGTGACGAATAAAAGTATTTCTCGAATCATCTGGAATGCGTGGATATCCACCAACTAGAGCATCTTGACCTCCAATATACAAGGTGTTATAAATCTTCCAGTAGACGTCTCTGACTTTGCGAGCTGGATGGAACAATCCCTGAAATAAAAATATGAAAGGCAATCAAATACAGAATTTTTTTTTTTATATAAACCAACATGTTTTTACAAACTAGTTCACTTGTCCTAAACAAAATATGGCATTTCTTTTTCGACGCCTTTCCCAATTACAAACTAATTACTCAAGTCTGTTTGAGTTCATAAAAATAAGTGTTGACCATATAATGTTAAAAAGCCATGTGTCAGTAATACAGAATCAGGGCAGTCCATTTAGATCACCATTATTTTACCCCTTTTACCCATCGGTTGCTGTACTGGTATGGCATGACTGGTATTTCATTGCCAACTTTCTACAATAAAATTAACTACTTTGTTTCTAGTTTAACAGTCCATCTTTCTGAAGATTTTTTTTTCAATCATGTTTCTATGAATCCACCACATTTATTAGACATTTTTGTTACTTTAAACATTTTTTTAATGAAATTCTAATGTACAGAGATTTATAGAAGCCCTCAATATTTCTCGCCTATTGGTAATTTTCAGCAATAGATTGGGTTGGGAATTTTTTTCGCCTAAACTGGTGATGGCCAGTCTGCTTCACAGACTGTCATGCCATCATTGGCTTGAAGCTTGTCAATAGTGATGAATGTTTAGCTTTGCAATGGGAAGGATGGAGAGTGTCCCCTCCCCCAGGACAATATAATCATAATACAATGAAGGTTCATTAAACAGTGCCTCATAGGCACTGGAACCTAGAGAGCTCAGGCCACACGAGCTCCTCCCCACTCTCTTCCCTCCTGAAGCAACTTTCTGAGATCGGCAAATCTCTTAATTCAGCGATTCTCAACCACTTTTGACTCGCGGAACCCTTTCTCTGGCAGGGTTGTCAAATTTGCTCCCAGGGCTGGGTTTTTTGGGGGGAAAATTGTTTTTGAAGAAAATATGTTGCTTTCAGGTTAAAATTTTATTTTAAGGTTAGTTTATGTATTCCAAAAATTGCTGCATAGTGCAGTGCTTAGAATATGTATATTTTGAAGTATTTTTAAATGATTTTTTTGGGTGCAAAAATGTGATAATTTCTTGGAATCACAAACACCTTTTTTTATGTAAGCATTTAGGTACGAGATTCACATATTAAAATGTTACAAGAAACCGCAAACAGAAAATGTAACCATGAACTTAGATATGCAATATATGTATTATACCTAATATGTAATAAACATATCCAAAGAAATTATTGTTTATTTATAATACATAATAAATTTCCACACACACACACGCGCACGCACGCGCACGCGCACACACACACACACACACACACACACACACACACACACACACACACACACACACACACACACAAATCCTTGAATAAATAAATTGAAGCCTCTGTGAAGAAGTAAACCAATGTATGTAAACTGAATTTTCATTCAAAAATATTTACATGTTTGCATTAAATTTTTATAAGATTATTAATTATTGGGTTATTGTTAATCCAACAAATCTAATGCACTCAAATCATCAATTTCTACCTCCACTCGGAGTCTCAAGAACCTCATATCTACCCACAAGTCCAAGTACCTATCCCACTCTTGACCAAATTACTTAAAAACAAATCCTACCAAATTTTGGAACTTTTTCAGACCTAAATGTGAATGTTGAATCAAAATCTCAAATAAAAACGTCTTCTCTCCTTCAGCTATTGCTACTGAGTTCAATTTGGCTTTCTGCTCAGCTTTTTTTAAAAATATATATATATATATATATCCCACTCCACCACTCATTTGTCGATTCTATCCATAACTCAAATCTGGTCCTTTACACTAAAGAAGGTATTTTAAAGTTACTAAAAAAACTGAAACCCCATTCTGTAGGTCCCGATGACATTCCAAACTCCATTCTCAAAAATTGCACTGAAGAAATCTCTGACTATCTTCTAATCTTATTTAATGTCTCACTGAACACCGCCATCCTCCCCACTGATTGGAAAATCAATAAAATTATTCCCATCAACAAAACTGGTCCCCTCTCCGACACCCTTAACTCAAATCAATATCTATTACTTCATCCTGTTGTAAGATTTTTAAACATGTTATAGCAAAGGAAATCCACGTTTATTTAGACTCCATTAACCTTTTCCCAACCAACATGGCTTCAGACGATCCCTTTCTACTACATCCCAACTGTCCCTTTTCATCCATGACCTTTCCAAAGCTATTGATAACAAGTTACAAACCGATACCTTAAAGTTCCACACAATAGACTCCTCTGTAAACTTTCAAATCTTGGTCTTAATGTACAATTGCTCAAATGCTGATGTGGTGGTCAAGTGGTCATAGTGACGGACTCGCATTGCGGGGACCCGGGTTCGAGCCCCACTGTCGCCACAGTGGTGGTCGGCTGAAGTTGGTTTTCCGTGGTTCCCAACTTCGAGGCGCAAATGCGAGCCGATCTCCCCGTTAAAAAGTCTTGCCACAGAGAGCAGAAGTCCTACAAACAGTACAAATATTCAGTCACTACACATCACTCACTTCACTTCTGAGATATAGATGGCAGCACTGAAAAATCATACACAACACTAGATACGCACTCAGACTGTTAGGTACACACCCTTACAATTCCGGCACAACTCGCTAGGTAGTAAATTGCCTATGGCGATAGACCTGAGTTATGCTCGGTTGGGAAAAAAAAAAATTTGCTCAAGTGGTCAGAAGCTTTCTTAAAAAATCGTAAACAGTTCGTTCATTTTAGAGACCATGATTCACCTTTTGCCACTGTAAATTCAGGCACTCCTCAAGGAGTGGTTCCCTCGTCTTTATTGTTTTTAATATATATAAACGATCTCCCTGAAACCCTCAACTGCACCACTAGATTTTTTGCTAATGACTGTGTAATCTACTGCGCAATTAATCACAAATCTGATCAAGAAACTCTCCAACGTAATCTTATTTCTATCTCAGACTAGTGCTCATTTTGGCATATGCCTATCAACCTATAAAACAGTTTTCGTGAGAGCTACTCGTAAAACTCTTCCCCTCAAATTCTCATACTCAATCAATAACGTAACCATATCCCAAGTTTCTCAATTCAAATATCTGGGAGTCATAACCTCAGCTGATCTCCATTGGAATAATCATATAGATTATGTCTACCAGAAATGTCTCAACAAACTTTTTCCTTTTCCGCAACCTCAAACATTCTACTCGTGACGTCCAACTTCTCTGCTACCAAACTTATATTTCTCCCGTTCTTTCTTATGCAGCTGAGGTCTGAGCACACCTCTAGTAACATTGACAAACTTGAATCTATCCAAAATAAATCCGCCCGCTTTATTCCTGACTGCTGGTCATCTTTCAGTTCAGTTTTAGATCTTAAACTTGAATTTAATCTCCACCCACTCGTTACTCACTGACTTATTTCCCGCTTAACCATGCTTTACAAGATTATTCATGGTCATTTAAATTTTGATACATCCGGTATTCTGACTATCGATACCAATAGACTCGACCACCCAAAAAATTAAAACTTATTTTTGTCTCTATAGATTGTTTTAAATTTAGTTTCTTTCCCAATACCATAGTTGAATGGAACAAGCTTCCCTCTACTATTGTTAATTCCCCCACGATCTCCGATTTCTTGTCAAATGTTTCAAAGTGTATGTGTACAAATCTACCGCATCCTCTTGTATAGGCCTTGGGCAAAAAATATAGTATAAATTAATAGGTTTAATACAAGTACATCAGACTTTCATAACTGAAATATCAAGAAATAAAAATAACATTATCTCATAACAAAAAGAAAATAACTTTGTGGGCTTCTTGAATTGACCATTGGTAATGCAAACACCTTCAAGTGAAACAACAAAAAGTATAGTTTTCTCCAATAATAAGACCTAACCAGAAAATAAGCCTTAGCTTGATTTTTCAAGATACTCATTCACAATTAGACTTAAAATCGTCAGTCAGATGAAGGCATTCTGTTACTATACATGACAGTTTGTCTTTTATAAAATGATATTAATATACAATAATGTTATTGACATTTGTATTTAATGATAATTCACGTTATTCTGTAGTTTTAAGTTCCCAAAAATGGCTAATTTGGACAAGTGGAAAACACCTCCAGAATAACGAATCCCCAGAATGACTGCTATCTTCTCCTCTCAATCAAATCATTTTTTAATTATTACTGTTCTTGTAAAAATATTTCAGAATTTGATTTAATGAAGCAGGGATATTTTTCAACAGTGAGGAATTCAAGAAAAAGAGAAACACGTGACTAGCTCTTGAAAGTGTGGGTTCAATTAAAAAAAATAAACTTAATGGTTCTGGTTACTTAGCTAAAGGTTCTATTTTGACGGATCAGGACACTTTTGAATACATTTTCCGCAGTGTTTGAAAAATTTAGAGGAAAAAAAAATTCAGACACTGCATACAACTCAAGGCTCAGATACAATTATGCAGAAGTGGGTGCGTTTATGTGTGGACAATTATTCCCTTGTTGTATACATAGTTTAACATGCACCAAAAATGTATATTTAGACATAATATAAGATGTACACATAAAGGATGTACATACATGTTTAAATTAAATATGTTGAGGTTGTGGAAATAGGAAATTAAATTTTCCCCATTTTGCCCAAAACACCTGGGTTTTTTACAACCCTGCTTTCTGGTATATTATTTCTATGGTGGAGCCCCATTGGGCTATTTTTTATTTATTCATCGAAGTTACTCTCTCTGATTTTATTTTTATTATTTAAAAATATATATAATCATTTTTTTCTCCAATTTAATTTTTTTTTCTCATTTTTCTCAAATGGCCACAGAGCACTGGTTGAGAACCACTGCCTTAATTCATGAATATTGAAGCTTTGCTGGTGAGGTTTTTTTACGTGAACCAGGAATTGGCTGCACTCTGGACCAGCCGGACCAGCTGTACTCTGCCGTTGTTGGATTTGTGACTTGCCTGCAATTTGTTATCCTCTGTGGTGGTGGTCATAAGGAACACACTGCTGTAATAAACAATTTGGGGACATACTTTTCATTATTTGCTTTTTTTTTTTTACTTGTGTACATCAGCGCCACCTATTGGCTGTTTTTTTTGTTTTTTCCCTATCTTAAAGTGACCTAGCGCTAATCCTGCAAACCATGTTTTATTTCGGTTATTTTTCCGGTTTTTATGAATTTTTAAAGTTTTTATGTGGGCATTTTGCCCACCCTGCATAATTACTACATACATTAATTAATGCTATTCATTAGCTTTTTCATAGAACTCCCGATCGCAATCAATTCTTAATTTAGGGGAAATAACTGTGTCTTAAAAAAAAATGCATCAGACATTGCTCAACTAGAAAACTTCCCAAGATCATGAATCAAAAATAAAAAAGGAAAAAATCTCAAATAAAAAATTTTAAGCATTATTGCTCACCTGCAAAGTGTACTGAAGGATTTTGATGGGACCGAGGGCAACTCTGAGTCCTTCTACTGCTCCCATGAATGCTTGAACAAGATGAGGTGATGTTTCGAATATGTTAGGCCAAACATAATTCAAAAGGTGAACAAGCGCATCTTCACAAGCAAAACCATATACTCCCAGCGACATATGCTGTATCGCAGCACAGGCTGTTTGTCTGTGAACTAGATCTCTGCATAAAAACAAAGTGGAAGAAGGGAATTAAAACACTAAAAAAGCTTAATGAAGTTTATGACATTCCAAATACATGGAACAGTTTTCACATGAGTGCAATCTGGAAATCTTAATACGTTGAATACCAAATCACATAAGATTATTGAAATAGCATTCACTAATCACGATCTTTATCATAGACACAAACTTCTTACAGCTCATTAGTTTTTGAATGAAGTGGCACTTCGGTTAACAAGCTTAATTCGTTTTGCCAACATGCTCATTATCCGAAATCAAACTTTCCCGTAGGAAATCATGGAAACTCGGATAATTCATTCACATAAAAATGACTAATAAAAACAGCATTCATTCAATAGTACAACACAATAATATAATAAATACAATATATATATAATATAAAAAATACAATATATATATATATAATAAATACAATATATATATAATAAATACAATATATATATAATAAATACAATATATATATAATAAATACAATATATATATAATAAATACAATATATATATAATAAATACAATATATATATAATAAATACAATATATATATATAATATAATGTCGAAAATAAACATGCAATATGATGTTTACAAATTAACTTGATCTAAACCAGTGTTTCTCAACCAATGGGCCCTGACATCAGTCAAACCAGGCTGTGTTCACTGTTTAATTTTTACCAATTTATTTCACACTAATCTTGTTTGTGTCCAGGCCTTCTTCTCATAAAAATGAAACCAACCATGCCCTAAGCTTAAAAAGATTGAGAACTACTTTTTTCTTTCAAATCGAGCGCAACTCAGGTCTATCACCATCTATGGGCGATTTACTACCTAGTGGAAGTGCTGGAAGTGTAACTGTGTGTGCCTAACAGTCTGAGTGCGAATGTAGTGTTGTGTTTGATTTTCAGTGCCGCCATCTATATTTCAGAAATGAAGTGAGTGATGTGTTATTATTGAATTACATTTGAACTGTTTTTGTAGGTCGGTGGCAAGACTTTTTAAAGGGGAGATCAGCTCGCATTCGTGCCTTGAAGTTGGGAACCACAATGAATGAACGCCAGGGTCTCTGCCACCGGACTTATCCCGTTGCCAAGATCTCTTCCAGCCCAGCTTCGTGGCAGAGTCTGGAACAGGTTGGGAACCACAGAAAACCAACTTCAGCCGACCACCAATGTGGTGACTATGGGGTTCGAACCCCAGAACCACTGCTCTAAACGATGAGAGAGAGGAGGACTATTGTTTAAGACGACTTAGGGACTTGATTTTTCCTTAAAACTTATTCATTTTGTGTGGCTTTTACAAGGAACCTATCCAATGACACTTGTTTTTGCCTCAATTTCAGGATTTCTAGGAAATGGAGAAATTGCATTGCACTGGGCAGATTCATTGCTAACACTGCTACAACTTCATTTGATTTCGTTTCTATAGCATTTTGCACAGATTCCCACATTTTACACATCTCTCTAATCTCATTTGAAGTGAGCACTTCTCATTTCTCTCTCCTCTTCCTCAGATGAGATCCCATCCACAAGCTCTTGCTGTTACATGCACTGAGGGTCCATCAGTTCGTCTGAACTCCCAGCCAAGCAGAATTTATTTTAGCAAAGCGAAAAATTTTTGCTCGCAATGAGAATAAATCGAATCAAAATTTTTTAAAAATCTTTGCTCGTTAACCGAAGTTCCATTGTAGTTGGAAACTCTGAATTTTTAAAACATGTCAACTAGAAAATAAATCTAGAATCTTGATAGATTCTAGAGTACTTTGTCAATAACTAGAATATAGTGCATTGGAGTGCTTCAAAAAATTTATGAAGAGCTTCAACATATTCCTGTATATAAAAATGGATATACAGTAGGACTTCTTAAATCTGAATGAAAATCCATAATCTGAGCACTTCAACCAAAAAAAAAATCCAACTCATGCCTTTTAAAGGTTTTTTTTCCATCTCAAATTCTGTTCCAGCCTCTCCTAACACTTCAGCCTTTTATTTCTTATTTATATCATTTATACTACTTATTGTTAGTGTCCACTGTGATTTTTGGACTTCTGGGAAACAATGATGGCACCTATGAGTCTCAATGAATTTGATTAGTCTGGAAGTCAGCTTTGATCAAAAGAACTTTTCTTTCATTTATCGACACTGTACAATTAACCTGTGTTTTAGAACTTGCCCAGCATTCTCTGTGATATTATCCAAGTGAACTTTAAGTGAAGCGTGTGAGAAAGTTTAACTTTTGAAACAGCTAGAGCACACACCACCAGTACAAATATTGTGTGGAGAACATGGAATCGAAAAATCTACCATTTATAGGATCTCCAGAAACAAAAAACATTTTTTGGGGTTTTTTTTTTCTGGATCCCAGCAATGAGTAAAATTTTTTCTAAGGTAATTTTTTTTATGGATAACTAGTAATGGTATGTAAATAACAAATAAGGGTTTTAATTAGATTATTTGTTACTACATGCATATATATTGCTTTATAAATTTTTTTTGAAGGAAAATATGAATCAAAGTGCTCAGAGAGGTATATTACTGCTTTAAATATGAAAAATTCAGAGATGAACAAAAGTGGATCTATAATCCGGAATTGCCTAAGTCCAGAGAAGTTTGAATTTGGGAGGTCCTACTGTATTTGAGTTTTGCTTTCAATAAAAATAATTTGGGAAAACCAAATATATGATGCAACATTTTCACAATCAAAACTCTATAGTGCTCATGATATCTCATCTTACCTGTCCATAAGAGCATCTTCCAACAGTGGAGTGACTGCATAAATATAGTCTTTACCCATTTCTCCTATGTACTCAAACAAGAAGGACAATGATTTCAGGACACCATTTTGAACATTCAACTCTGGAACTCTGTATTCATTCATAAGGGCTGGGAGAACCGTGAATGGTGAACATGTCTCAGCGACTATAGCTATAGCTACAGTGGTACATACACGGTTTTGTCTCTCTTGCACCTGAGGGGGGAGAAAAAAAGCATATATAAAAAGTCTACACAATTATAATGTTGATGCATAAAATCTGATAAAAGCCATATGAGAAAGTTATACTCTTACTAGTTTAGCTATATAAAAAGCCTAGTGATACCTTGGCTAACGAATGCCTCGGCTTATGAACTTTTCGGCTAACAAAGGTTTCTTTCGTGATTTTTCTGCCTTGGCTAATGAGCATTTCGTTGATATGGATGCACATGCTGACATAAAACACCCGCATCATGTTTAATTTTCATGTCAATCACAATCAGAATTACTGTCACCTGAGCCAGATTAATTCTTGTTTACCTCAGAATCTTTTTTTAGATGTACCTACACTTCTCTCCCTGAAAGCTTTCAAACCATTTCAGCCCCGTTTACATATGAAATAAAACATCCCAGGAAACAGGGATTTTCACTACAACCCGTTTACATGTAATTTAGTTTATGCCAGTATTTCCCCCCTTCTTTTTGGAAGTTGTCAATGGTCATGTGGGTTGAACGGGTGGTTGGCTCAAGATGGCTGACGAAGGAGCTAACAGCAATTTTCGCGGCACAAAGGATTATGGGAGAGGAGGTCGAAGTCACCCACCATTATTCCGCAACAAAGATGGGACGGAGATCTGTCCCACCTTTTTTCCCCCATGAAGAAAAAAGTTATCATGCAGGTATAATCACCAAAGCTACTCCTAATCTTGCACATGTAAATGGGACTTTCATGCAAAATGAAAGATAAAATAGAAAATACATTAAAAAAAAGACCCTCTGTTTTCTTTCAGTGCAAGACTGAAAATGAAACAACAGTTCAGACATTATAGTAGCTCATCTTTTCTATCTGCATATATCAGACTTAGGAATGACTTGACCAAATCACAAATGGATGGGAACATCTATGAACTACACTGGGTTGTGTTAACACCCCCTTTAGTAGAAAGCTGGTGTGGGTTGTGTATATTGGCGTAAAATAAAAAGATCTGTATCTCACTTCCTGTAAATTCTAATTTATCCAATTTTGAAGCTATTTATTTTAGCCTTCAGTTTGTTTTTTTATTGCGTTCCTTGGTGTTTAAAAAAACTTTTAAAATTTTGGGCAGAATCTGGAATGAATCAAATGATTTTCTATAGAAGCCTATGCAAAATCAAATTTTGGCTAATGAATGCGATTCCAAAACAAGTCATCTTTGTTAGCCAAGGTATATCCTGTATAAATAATTCACACACAACACAGTGGGTACAATATCAATATATTGTCCTTTATTTAAAAAATGTTTCGTTTCCTATACGAGTTATGAAAAAAGACCTAAGAAAAATTAATTTCAAATCTTTAGCGAGTTAGAAAAGTCTGAAATATTAAAACAAACAGTGGTCTTAAATACTGTGTCTGCCACACTTTCTTTTCGGCACTTGGGTAGGACCAATGAATTAATAACTTTGAATGTTAGTCAAAGAAGTAGTAGTTTATGACAATGAATTTGTACACATGTGCCCAACCTCCTCACTAAAAATTACATATGCAACCTTAGCCGATAAAGGGCCACTGGATTAAGTTATTATCATAATTTTCTGTGTGCAAACTTATTTAAACCTTTTAAACCTACAAATGTGAATTTCTGATAGCTGTCTATAACACTAGTGAATGAAAAGGGGAGGGGGACCAACTGGTCACTTGTTTAGAAAAAAAAAATTGATTCTACTTATATAAATCTATATGCCATCCTGGTGTAACATGATTTTTTTTTTCTCAGAATCATTTTAAAATATTTTTTTTTTATTCCAACCTCAAAAAAACCAAAAACTTGCAGATAAGCAGGTTTTCAGTATCTACAATTCAAATCAAGAAATTCATGATTTTTAAATGTATGATCCATGGATTAAAGACACGAAATTACAGTACTCAGAGTTAAATTTCTCATTTATAATGGAAAGGTATTGAATATTAAAGTATTACAAAATTCATATATTAGACACCGGATGGAAGACATGCAGTGTAACAGTTATTATTTCTATACACTCTTACTTCAGCACTATGCAAAAGTTTCTAAGAGTCACAGATATAGTGGCTTATTAGAGAATAAAATGAATTATTTATTATTGTCAATTTATAGGTAGAATCGATACTTTTAAAAAAATGACTTACCCTCAAATTGTTCAACAATGTAGCCAGTACATCGTGAGGACCAATGGCTTTTGCAATGTAACCAAATGTGTTTACAGTAGCTCTTCTGATAGCTTTTTTATGTGCTTTTAATAATTCAAGCAATTCGAAACATATTCTCATCCACTCCCGAGCAGTAACATATTCAGCTCCTCTGTCAGCTATTCTGCCAACCAGATCTATACAATTCTCTTGAACCTTCTCGTGTCTGTAAATGAAAGAAATATATTTCAAATTTGACAACTAGGCATCTTAACACCAAATATCTGATAAAAAGACAGTGAAATCAAGATTCTCTAATGAAACCATACAGTTTATAATATATTACTTGTTATTATAGGAATTTTTTAGTATTTCCTGGTATTTGTCTTATTCGGTGACGATTTTTTGAGTACTTGTTACATTATATTAAATAGTTTACAAACTATCCATATCTAAGATGTGAAGATTGAGACCACCTAGGATTACTGAAAACTCAAATTATCTGGAAAAAAAAAACCCCAATATAAATTGACTTTCACGGGGTGGGGGGGGGGTGCATAGACAGAGAGACTTAAACATTCATACATACTCTTACCTATATTATTTTTCTCTAATTCCAATGCTTAGTTAATTAAAATTAGGGCTGCCAAGACCGGTGATCTCCTTCTTGGCAGGAGTTCTCGTGTCACTGGAGCCTGAGATACAATATTTTTTGCCCTATAAATTTAGTGTATAGAAGCGGGTGAAAAATTCTAGCATGGGGGATCCACCAAAGACAACAACCTAGGGATCAAGACTCCTTAACTCACATTAATTGAAAAAAATCAAACAAGTGAAATAAAGTACGGTTTTGGTAAAAAACAGAAAAAGATTTGAGAAGTTATTTTGAAAAATACCAGCACCTCAAATTTCAGAGACTCAGCTGTATAAATGCGAAAAATTACCTATTCAGGGGTGGGAAGTGACTAAGTCCATTTCGGAGCAGCTTTGGAGCAGCAAAATTCAGGATTTGTATCAGCAAATTCAGGATTTGTATCAGCAAATTCAGGATTTGGAGCAGCAAAATATGGGATTCGGAGCAGATATTTATAAATTGGAACAGTGAAATTAACAAGAATATTTTCGTTAACCCTCAACCCTTTTCAAAATAAAACTGCACTGTCTTTTGTTATCAAACATCTTTTCGTCAGCTTGATTTTTGGTGTTTTAGGCTTTTGACACCTTGTTTGAAAGAGCGGCTATCATAACATTTTTTGCACCCGTCTATTTAAGATGATTTTTGCTTACTGTGGGCACTATTTGCTGCCTTGAACAGCAGCACTTCAAATGAGCTAAAAAAATTTTATAAGTTTTTAATTTTTTTATACTTGGAAAGAAATTGTTGCAAAATGGGAGAGAATTTCGGAACAATCAACTCGATGTTTGACGATTCAGCACTCATTATCTGGTGAGATTGGCGATCTGACACTCGCTATTTGACGAGATTGACGATTTAATGCTCGTTATTTGGCGACATTGACGATTTAACGCTCGTTATTTGGCAAAATTAGCGATTTAACGCTCGTTATTTGGCAAAGTTTCTAAACTAACATTCGTAATTTGGCGGACATGCGCTTTTTACTCCCGGAATGAAAATTTTTTTCACGAAACATCGGGATTTAACACAATGACAATCGACTACAGTAATTTCTGCTGCTTCCAGTGACGACTTTTTTTTTTTTTAACAGAAACACTCGAATTTGCACTTTAAAGATGAAAGGCATTGCAAGAAATCTTCAGTTCCATGATCACAGACATTATCTGGGTTTCGCGATGGAAAGCTCGATCAGGGGACGATAGTTTAAGTATAGTGGAATAAAACACGCTCTTCTCTCTCATAAAGAAACGTTTCGTGGCTAGCAGGAACAAAACTTTTTGGCGTCCTTTCCGAAATTCCAGGCATACTGAAGCAAAATTCGCTATTTGGTGCAAAAAAATGAGAAAATACGCTATTGGAGCAGGATGGCGCAAGATATTAGTTTTGGCGCAGTGCAGCGCAATTGCCGTAGAGTTCCCACCCCTGCCTATTACTAACAATTTCATATGGTCTGAGCAAACATCAATACACAATGCATGCATATTTACATATTAGGCACAAAAAAGACCTGTTATATAAAACAAGTCCATTATTTGAATGCCTTCTTACTTTAGCACTATGCGAACGTTGGAACCAATTGAAGATTACAACGACTCATTAGTGCATAATTTATAGACGTGTCCATACATAGTACATATTGTCACCTTAAAATTAGAACCTTGTACGTCAATTTTTTTCGAAAAGGACTTGTTTCTGACTTGTTTGAAAAGTTTTAGATTAGGAACATCACTTACTAAAGCTTTTGAAAAATAAAATCGGCAATGATCTGCTCTCTATAGAGAAAAAAAATTAACCCCTTTTTGTGAGTTATTTGATGGGATGTCTTTTAATTTTTTACTCTTCATGAAAAAAGACAGTGAATTGGAATTTTTGATGTACGAGGTATTTATTATAAGATGACAACATACATATTAGAAATCCCATAAATTGAAAACCATAGTCACATAATGCCTAAAATTCTACAAAAAAAAGGAAAAAAGTAAATCAATTTCAAAAATTATACGAGATCCAATATGAAAAGAATCTACATTTAACTTTACCTGTTCTTCAGTATCGGTGTCAAACGAGGTAGTAAATCTTTTATTGGTGGAGTCATTTTATGCATGCCGATAACATTAACAATTGCCTTTAGGGCACCGAGTATTGATCCAAGTACTTCAGGATATTCTTCACCTAAATATTCATATAGCACAACACCAAGATGACCCATCAGTTTCTCTTCCTGACAAGTCTTCATGACAACTGCGATTCTGGATATCAAATCAGCAGCTTGCTGTCTGACTTTGGCAGATTTATTGTTCAGTCTCCATAAAATAGTACCACAAATCTGAGGAAGATACGGCTTTACCCGTTTGCCTAATGCATTGACAATAGTCCCAAAGCCATTCAGCATTACCATATCCTATTAAAAAAAACCATAAATATAAATAAAACGTTGAGATATTTAGAATATCAAGTAGCTGAAATTTTAAGCAAGATCATCTGATATTACTGGAGCAACTTCAGGTTAGTCCAGAATATTTTGTTAGAAATTTTACAAAGTTTTAGCATACGTGAATACACTAATAATGGTGCAATTTTGGATATTTTTATACAGTCAACACACTTTACAACACCCACACCTATCGTTCTAAGGAAAACAGACATTACATATAGGGAGGTCTTTATGTCAAAAGTTTGAAGAAAAAAAACCAATCAGCTTTTCAAGAGAATTCCACACTTCGGATGACAAAAAATTATATACTGGACAAAAATTAACATGGGATGAATAGGAAAATATTGATTTATTGCACCAGTCACGATAATGAAACAGTTGCAATAACAAGCATCAACTCTTTCTATACCTTTTTATCTCTTACGTGTGAAACAAATTTGAAATACAGTAGACTCTTGATAATCCAGCTGTGCATTAATCTGGCCCGTCCAGTAATCCTCAGTTTTTCTTTACTAGTTTTGTTCCCTCGACGAACAATTTTTTTTTTTACAAGAAAAACACGTGTATAAATTTACTCAAAGACAAATTAAAAAAAGAAATATAGCATACGCTGTGTGTGCACCCTCAAAAGACTTGACAACCTTTGCTTTGATTTGATTCTCTGAAGGGAACTGTCTCCTTCATTTGTGATAGTGTCTAGTTTGCATCTCTGTTGTGTGTGCAATGTCCTTGCAGTTGAAGCGAAAGCATAAAGCATTAACTCTTGTTCAAAAAAAAGGTGGATCATTGAAATACTTGAAAAAGGTGGGAAGTTTTTAATCTTGCAAAAGGATATGCCTCCCCGTTTATAAAATGACTAACTTAATATCTGTGTGAAAAAATATATATAAGAACAATATATTCATGATCTTTAAGTATTTCATAGTTTACTATAAAAAATCAAAATGAAAGTTCAAAATGGTAATTCAGAGTGGTTTCAATTGATAGAAATCAAGTTCTTATAAAAATCATGAAAACATTACTATTTTGCAGAAATCTGTTATACATGAGACTGATAAATACAGTTGATTCTAGCTAATCCAACACATATCAAACCAAGATGTGCCAGATCAGTGGAAGTTAACAGATAAAGCCCAATTTCAATAATATAAACTTCTGTGCACAGCCACGAAGTGACACGTTTTCTTCTTTAAAAGAAAAACTGGCTAAAAGAAAACTCGCCTAAAAATGATGGATGGGACAGACTACCACACAGCTGGATGAAGAGTATTGTATGTTATTTTAAGACACAGGAATGCACCTGTTTACTTTTATACTTACAATTCTATAAAGGGACACAATAGTCAGCAGATAAATATGAACTCACCTCAGTTGTTTGTTCTTGAAATGCATACAAGATACCATCAATGAGCTGTTCTTCTAAACGAGAGTCTATGTCTGAAGCTCCAAGGTTGGCCATAATTTTTTCAATGGTTTCCATCACCATTTTTCTATACTGTTCATTTTCATCCTTTAAATCGTCAACAATTCTGTGGATGATCTCAGCTGCACCAACCTTATTTGCTATCTCAACAGTTGTATCAACAAGCTAAAGAAAAAAGCAAAGAATGAAACACATACACAAGATTTAAAAAAATTGGCACATAAATTTTTACTTCCTTGATTGTCTTACAATATTGGTATGAAAAAGTTGAAATTCTTTTACAGACCTGACGATAGTTTCTCCGGTCCAGAGCCATACGATGATTCCAGAAATGTTTGAAAAAATGAGGTAAAACCTCCTCTTTGATATACTGTGGCTCCACACCATCTGTTGCGCAACACTGCTTCACTACCTATAAATATAATTATCATAAGAGACAAAAAAATTTAGTTGCTTTCAGGCATTTCACCTACAATTAACAAAAGGTACAAATCATTTCACTAGAATTATCTAGAATTATATGCCGCTGTGGTGGTCGAGTGGTTATAGTGCCGGACTCGTGATGCGAGGATCCGGGTTCGAACCCCACAGTGGTGGTCAGCTGAAGTTGGTTTTCTGTGGTTCCCAACTTCAAGGCGCAAATGCGAGCCGATCTCCCCGTTAAAAAGTCTCGCCACAGAGAGCAACAGTCCTACAACGGTAAATCATTCAACCATAACACTTCACTCATAGTTAGTAACAAAACTCTACGTCAGGTTGCACTACACGTACACGCACATTCCCGCATGTACCGATTCGTTGGGGGGTTCCGCGGGGGGGGGGGGGGGGGTGCATGTGTGGTGTAGCAGTAGTAGGTAGGGGCTCGGGGATCCATGATGTTCTTAAGTCAGCCACCTCGGTGGGCAATTTGCCTGTTGTGGCGTTGTATTTGTATTTGTA
Organism: Pholcus phalangioides; assembly: GCF_987345545.1. Classification (NCBI taxonomy): domain Eukaryota; kingdom Metazoa; phylum Arthropoda; class Arachnida; order Araneae; family Pholcidae; genus Pholcus; species Pholcus phalangioides. Next base: position 46,382,897 of record NW_028301596.1, on the reverse strand, counting down.
ATTACTGAGAAAATGTATTACTCTTCTCATTCTCATACATGCAGTCTCATGCGCGTGTCTGAGGGCTGATAAATTTTCTCCCATTTTAATTATTTAAGCTTAATTAAGCCTTAAAGTGCTCCCATTATCTATAGATGAAGAGTGTTGTAGCCTGCTCAATCATCCTGATTTCAATTATTTTTTTCAAAGATGAAATTCTTTAAATTATGTATAGATGGTGCACAGATATATGTTGTATATACAGTCGCCCCCCGTATTCGCGGGTTTTTTTTCCTTCATGGAAATTTTGTTTGCAACACTCAGAAATCATCATTGATGTGTTTTGTTTGCAAAACTTGAGTTGTGCATGTTTAGAATAGCTCGCTAATGGCATTATTGTCATCACTAGAGCCGTGGCAACTCCCAAGAGAGAAACGTTCACCTCGGGTTGGATTAACCCCTTTGGCCACAATGTGCGCTAAAGGACACAACCAATTCTACAGAGACAACTGAAGAGACATTGTCACGTTAGCGAAACAAGTGGGTGGAGAATGGTTCAATGATATAGAAGTTGAAAAGCTAATTAATAGCAGTTTAGAGGTATTGATCGAAGAGCAATTAATGCAGTTGACTGCTCCTGAAACTGAAGCGGTACCAGATGAAGAAGATCAAGTTGAAAAAGTAGAAGACAAGTTCACCATGAGTAACATAGCGGAAGGGCTTCGCACGCTCAAATCAGCAATAGATTGTTTTCATGGCATAGATCCCTCTATGGTACGCTCTTCACATGTAGAAAAATTGGCAGAGAAAGCCTTGTCATCATATCCCAACATACTTGATGATATGAAGAAGAAACGGCCTATAGAAATCACAATGTTCTTTCAGAAAACATCGCCAACAATTTCTGCACCCTCTTTTACATTCCCTTATACCTCTGCCTTACCCTGCTCTTCTCATGCTGTTCAATAAACGAGATATACAAGAAAAAACTATGGTTTCGGTTATTCACGGATTTCCCGTTTTCACTGTCACCCCTGGAACGTAACCCCCGCGAATACGGGGGGGGGGGCGACTGTAGTTTTATTCTTTTTTATTATATTCTGTCAGGTTTGCTTGTACTGTATGAGAAAAGTGCACATGAACTGGTGTAGTGGCAGAATAGTGTGCCGGTGACAATGGGTTCGAACCCAGAGTTTGTTTGCATCACCCTTTTCAACTGTACTGAATTCATAACAAATGAGTTTGATTGCTTTTTTGATTTTATTTTGATGAGTTTGATTGATTTTTTCCAATAGAAAACTGGAGAATTGGTTTTTTTTTTGCTCCTGCAGCAAAAGAAGCATTTCTTGACTATTTACGCAGAAAAAGGATTAAACATTTTTGCATGTTATGTTTATTTGGGAATGCCACATCGGCTCTAAAAAGTTTTAAATGTAAGAATTCCAACCGAATAGGTACTGTACCATGCATCAGTATTTTTCAATGATTAAAAAAATCTGTGTAGATAAAGGTAAATCATTTCAATGGAATTAATAAGAAAATATGTTAATGAAATACTCACTTTCAACACAATTTTTTTCATTTCTTCATCAGGAGACTGAAACTCTCTTATAAGGATCAACATCACTTCTCTAGTATAATAATTTGCATACTCAGCATCCATAAGGGGTATTAAGTAACCAATAGCTTTCAAAAATGCAGCCAAACCCTACCAGATGAAATAAAATCAGTGTCATAAAGGTACTTTGAAATGAGATTGCATCAAAAAACAGTCTTCAATACTATTGCAATGATTAACAAATTATTATACTTTGAATAAATTCATAGATAATTTGACAAATGATCCCGTTGATTCTAAGGTTTTTTAAATTTCATGGCACGATGCCAAGAAATATCAATTGCAAATTTAAATATTTAAGAATGCATTCAAAATATTAAAAAATATATATATTCTAATTACCTTGCCTCTATGAGTACGAATACCTTTCCACAGTGGTTTCAACACACTATCAAATGACTCAATTCCATATGGGGTAGCAGCTTCTGCTAAGGCTGCCAATGCCAAAGCTGTGATAGTACGCACTTTCTGTTGCTCATCTACCAAACCTTTATAAGAAAATTAGAAAGCTGTCATATTTTGTGAATAGTCAAATTCCTTTGAATTATTCATAGTTAACAATATACAAGATGCGCTCAAAAAGTTTGGTGAATGGTCAAATATTTAAAGAACAATGTATGTTAGAAACGTGTGGCAAGCATGCACTTTTAGAGGCCAACTAGCATCGAAAACACTAAGCTGAAACAGTTGCCCAGGGCAAATGACAGAATGCATCGAATGTGAAAGTTGGTGTCACAATACAATGAAACAATGCGTAAAAAAAGTTTTGCTACAAAATGGGGAAAACTACAAAGGAAACCCATAAAATATTAATGAAAGTGTACAGAACAGAAGCAGCGAGCAAAAAATATGTTTACGACCGGTTCAAATACTCCCGCATTGGAAAGGAAGTTGTTTATGATGAGCTGCATTCAGGTTGACCATTAATAAGAATACTACCAGAGATCATCGAAAGAGTGTGACAGATGCTTGCAGATGATCAGTGCCGACTTTAATAATGATAGCGGATGAATTCAGAATTGGCAAGACCCCCCTGCAAACTTACTTCTGTTCCCCCCCCCCTCCACGCTCAAGAAAGTTATGAAAGTCCTACACTTTGTAGACGTAACAGACATCTAAGAAAGAGTGATATCATTGTTTTGGGTGATTCCAAAAAAACCCCTTTTGTTGAAGGTTTTCAGTAGCTTTACAACCATCCTCAAAAGTGCATTGTAGCTAATGGCGATTACTTTGATGGCAAAGGTATTTTATTAGTATCTTTTGTTTCCTTTATTTTCTGAGACCATTCACAGAACGTTTTGAGAGCACCTAGTAGAATTATTTTTCCTCTTCAATTGAAACCCACTATGACACGACCACTTAGAACTTATTAATTGATTTTCTGACAACGATGTCTAATCCCTCTGTATATATGTCATCTTCTCTACAATTATTTAGTTTTTTTTTAGAACATCTTATTAAAATAATATATACAAGTTTGACAAATTATAGGCTACTCACCATGCTCAATGATCTCTACCAAGTTCCTGAGGTGGGGTAAAATGGCACATCCCATGAGAATGGCTATCTGCTGCACAATTTTTATTCCTGTATGTCGTGCTTGCCACGATTTCTTGCTTCTGCACACAGCTTTCAAGAAAGGCAAAAGAGCAGGAATACCTAAAGCTGAGGCCACCACAGCGAAAGCTCTGGCTGTTGTATTTCTCACATATTCATCAATGTTATCTATATCCGGTCTCATAGTAGATATCATAGTTGCTAAGCCAGCTGCTTTTGCCAAATTTGATATTATCTCCCTTCCTTCAACACGAGCATAGTAGTCTTCATCAATCAGCAAGGGCTCAATAACCACAAGAATCTAAAAAATAGAGGATGAAGCTAATCAGTATATTTATACATAATTAATATAAAAAACTATTAATGTCATTGAGGAAAAATTTGACAAAATTTTAAAGCTAGCCTATCATGGCAATATAAATGCACAGAAGTTAATTCATGAACAACAGATAAATATAAGCCCAATAAAAATAACATAGCACATGATTTGCAATACGTATTTAAATGTAGAAAAAGAACATACAAAAGGTAAAACTGGAATACTTGACACAGATGAATGAAAGTAGAACATCTAAAGAATTTTACTGCTATTCATTTATAATGAGGAAAATTATTGTCAATATTGTCAAAAATCATTGATCGCATTTGCTGAAAAACTTATGAAATGTTATGAGTTGATTACATTATAAGACGTGAAGTTTAATCATGCCTTCCAAGGAAGTATGGAAAAAACTACAAATTTTAAGATGAAATGTAGAGTAAAAAAATTATTCTATGCATTTAGGAAGAAAAATAAACATTTATAATGACATCAAGATACTTTTCAGTAGTTTTTATATATTATTATGAATGTTACTCATTCTCATGTATAAAAAATTACATTTATACACCAAAAGTGTTTATCAATCATTTCTTACTTTGTGGACATAAGGTCGAACTAAATCATCCAATTTATAGAGAATACGATCAATGACTTTGACCAGCAAATGACGTTCCTGATCCTCTAATGTGGGTGACATCAGCAGCGGAAGAATCTGGTTAAAAAGAGGTCCTGCTGCAAATTCTCTAGCCTTGTCTGTGATCTGACGTAGTGCAGCTTTTCGCATGGGTGGTGTTCCATTCTTAATCTTCAACAACAACTTCATGATTTTTCTTTCTTTTTGCTCATCCGGGCTCAATGACTCTTCGTCAACATCAGCCTATATATCAAATTATAAAAATATAAACACTTAGAATTTTATATTCACCCTATATATACGTGTGCCTACATCAACTCTTCCTTGAGGGCCACACAAAAAGGCAAAAAGTTTAAAACCTGTACCATATTTTCCTGCGTATAATTATTAATATCATATTTTCTTGTGTATAATCTGCCATTATAAGTGAAAACAATGTTTTGATGCAGATTATATATCACCCCAAATTATCTTTCTGTGCCTTTCTTTTCCCTGAGAAGTTGGAATAAAAATGAACATTTAGAAAGTTAATTTGTCAAAAGTATTTTTTTTAATTTGAAGATGGCAATACAAATGTGAGAAGAAAAATATTTTCTGCAAAATTGTTTGGCCAACACCTTTTTATTCCTTATGTGACTTCATTATTAATAAATGAAATTTACACATGTAGATAAGCAACAGAGGACTATACGATGATATGAGAGGATCAACGGCTACCACATGAATCATAGAAAGATGCACAACTTTTCAGGCCTAATTTTTTTTTTAAAGAAATGTTTTTTTTTGAGACAATTCAGATATTTTGAACTCATCATGCAACAATGATTATGTGAAATAAGCGGTTCCATTTTTTCAGCACATGAAATAAATCTTCACTAGGACATGAACATATTAGGATAAATTTAACCAAAACTAATAAAATAAAATAAAAAAATTTTTCTTTATTCAAGAAATTAAACAATTGTGGATAGAGGAAAGTGAAATAGATCAATTTTCATCAAATAATGGCAAACACAAGCCTAGTAATTATAAAATATATTTTAAAATTAGGTTTTATAATCCAAATCTTTTAATTTCCGACAAAGATGCTTTTAAGGAACAATTTCAGACAAATATTTTTGTTTGCTGTCATAATTAAATAACACATTTCTTTTGAAATGTGTTTTCCAATTAAAAGATTAAAATTTTTAGAGGAAAAAATGATATATATATTTACCAGAAGCTTATCAAAATACTGAAGATCCTCAGGTTTCAAAGGCGGCAGATTTCCTTTAGGTTGTGTTTCCATCACTTTCACTGGATCATCTTTTTGAAAGAAGAAACCAGAAGTTCCTCCAAGAGGTGTAGGAGTTGATGTCAGTTTACGAGCTGGTGTTCGAATAGGTATGTATCCCGCTGGTGGTTGCAAAATCTTGTAACCAGGAGGAAACATAGATTCAAGTTCATCATCTGTGAGGGGACGATTTCTTTCGTCAATTTCACGTTCCCAACGATAAGCCTGCAGTTGTTCTGGGGTCATAGCCATAATATGCCCTGGAACATAAAAGTGAATGGATATTAAAAATAAGTTACTATGCCTCCCGACTGATTCATCCTGTGATTTACAAATGTAAGCAATGTTTATTTCATGTAAAGGGAAAAAGAATTACAATTATTCTTCACTTAACATAATTTCCCTTTTAAAAATCTTACCAAAACCATCAAGACTGAACGATTTTAATTGTTCAGTCAATTAATAATAATTAATAATTATTAATGCAATGGTTTGATAAGTACCTGGTGTTGGCGTGGCCATTCCCATGGCTTTGGTTCCTGTAGGTGTCACTCCACTGGGTGTAATTGGCGTCATGGGAGTCATAGGTGTCATTGGAGTCATCATAGATGGTGTTTGAGGAGTCTGATTTCCTAATTGGGATGAAGGTGTTTCATCCCAGCGAGAACGCCTCTTGCTAGCACTTGGAGTAGGCGTCTCCTGAATCAAGTCAGTCCCTGTTCGATCTGTTCTTGGTGTTTCTGCCCATCCACTCCCATGTGCAGGAGTTTCTATAAACACACAAAGGAAAAAAAATTATAACAGGTGTTGTAGTTCGAAATACAGAAAGAGAAATGCAAGCAGAACTACTCAAAAATTATAACATATGGTGAAATGGAAAATCAAACCTCTATCAGTTTTTGGTGTTTCATCCCATCTATTTCTCCTAGCACTAGGAGTAGTTCTATGACCAGGAGTTTCATGACCAGGTGTTGTTGCTCCAGGAGTTGCATGTGCTGGTGTGGCATCCCACATTCTAGTGCTTTGCCCTGGTGTTGCGCCTGGAGTTTCTGATCCTTTTGGAACACGACCAGGCGTTTCATCCCATCGACTTCCCGAAGGTGTATGTGCCTGGAATGTGAAAAAAAACTTGAGTCACAAAATTTAAAACCACACAGAATCAAAATACATACTTGAAGGGGGAGGTAATATATTTAAAATGGATATTCGTTATAACATAACAGTGCGACAGTAAACCTACCTCTGCAGCATCCCAACTTGATTTCTTCTTTGATGGTGTTGCTGGTGTTTCATCTCCAGCAGCTTGATCCCATCTTCTTCTTTTAGCTAAAATATTATAAGTTCACAGTTACACACAAAACCAAAGACACAGCCTTCTATCAAATGCATCATAGATGCATAAATGATGCAAAAAGGTTAATAAATTTATGTTTTGTATAGAAATAATAATCAGCAATATAAACAGTACAAATTTGTTTTCACTTCAACTTCCATAATAGGAAGTCAAAAGCTTCTTCGAAGATTGATATAATCCTTGAGCTCATCAGTCTTTAAAACAATAACTTATGAGTTTCAATTAAAAATTATGAGCTCAGAAACATAACATTAATCAACAGGTACACAACTAACATTGATTTGTTTGACAGCACCAGTTACATAGAAAGCTGTCAAAAAAAAAAAAATCTCAATATGCTCCATAAACAACTTTGCCACCAGGGTGCCCCAATGTTCTAATAAAATTGTATGAAAAGGTCTTTAAAATTTTTTATTCTCACCAGGTTTAGGAGGTGCTTCCCCATTTTCGGCTGTTTTTCCATCTGCCTTCTTTTCCTGGATTTTTTTTCTCAATTCCACCTATGATTACAAAAATAGCATTAGTAAAATTATAAAGTGTACAGTATATTCATTCAGCATTGATTCAATACAGATAAAATTAATTTCAAACAAAGAAAATATAAAATAATGTATTCCACATGCCAACATATGGATGAAGTATCTCAGTAGTAATGCATGACCATAACTGGGGTGGGGACAAATGCAAGACATACTTCTTTCGAATAAAACAAACAATAGAGAACCCTGTTCATATAATTTTTGCACTGAAATAATGCTCAGGTTTGCCTCTATCTTGATTAACCTCTACACATTTTAATGTTAAAATATTTCATTTGTAATTTGTGAAACTTCAATTAATTTTAACAACATTTTTCATTTCCTCTCTATAAAAGTTCAGAAGATAAAAAGTGGAAGTGGCTCAGGAGAAATGTAGATCGTGAGATTAGGGCAGCGACATTCGATGATGAATTGGAATTCTAAGAGAGTTCCGTGTAAAGTTTGAACTGGAATGGACATAATGATGACTTGTCTTTATGAATGAATAAAGTGACGTGTTCTTAGGAGTCATGCACTGAGTGATAAGACTAAAGGTCCGTTTACACGAGGCAAGTGCTTTAGTTGGTAACTTAATTTTTAGTTGCCAAGTACGATACAATGTATGCAGACGATAAGGGCCGTTTACACGGCTTTAGTTGGCAAGTGCGCAAGTGATTTAGTTGGCAAGTGAATACGAACGGTTCTATTTTTTCCGGTTAAGTAGACCTATGTGCATGCGCCAGTGGGCGTGATCTACCGTGCTGGAGGGGTTTATTTTGATCTCAAGCATGAACCTGTTCATACTCCGTCGTCTCCTGGAGTTTCGCTAGAATTCCGCGGAAATATTGGATGGTGAGGTGGCCAGAGGACACAAGCTTCAAGTTTGTTGAAAAATATCTTCGCCATAAATGTTTGTTGAACTATTGAAATGAAAATTACCTTAACAAACAAGCTAAAAATTATTCTATGTTGGAAAAAGCTATGGAATATTCTGTCGACGTGATGTCAGGAGTTGAAAAAAAATTGAAGATTCAAAAATATATATCAGGTGGGGAGGATTAATATGTTAAAAACTGGAGAGAGGGGGGTTTCGAATATTTCTCTCGTCCAGAACGAATTTGCTGCCATCTGTTGTAAAAATACATGATCAAATATTTAACATAAAGATATCATCTCTATAGATTAAATTAAAAAATAATAATGATTTAGAAAATTTGGAAATGATTTTTGTTTAATGAATTTTTATTATTTAATTTTCAACCCTTAGAATTTCCTCCAAGTATTTATACTTACTATTACCTGTTTTGTTCTAGATTCAATGGCTTGGTTCATCAGATATAAGGGCTGCCAAGACCCCCTAGCCTCAATATAAGGGAGACAGACAAAAACTCCAGTGCTGGGGATTGCGATGTTATTTGTTATCACACAAAAAAATTTACTACAACAAAAAACAGTACTGACAAAATATGATTTTCCTTTGATACTAATATGAGAAAGAAACCACAAACATATTGAACAATTGTGTAATTCTAAAATCAGTCAGACAATCTGATACTATCTGGAAACGTGATTTTGTTTTGTCGTAGGTGGCTTTTTTTTAAAGCCTTTTTTGTCTGGTTAGTGGTTTGCCCCAAAGCAGCACATTTTGTATGCAGCTGACTGAAAATGCTTTGTGGTAAAAATTCTATTGTTTCCCATGCAAAATAGGCAATAATTTTAATGATGATTATGCAAAAATAATCAGCTTTAAATGCTGCTGTGTTATCTGAGCATGTGCATCAATGTTAGCTAAAATGTTTATTAGCCAAATCTCTATTTATAAATCAAGGTAGGAATATTGCAAAAAAAAAAAAAATTTAGTAAGCCAAGTCATCACTGGAGTGATTTTTTAAGAACATTTTGGCATGGCTTCTTGAATATCGCATAAACAGGGTTTCACTGTACTGCAAGAGATTATATTTCCATTGATAAAATTTCTTAGATATATCCCTAAAATGTAGCATTATCATACTATATAATGCAAATTCTACCAGCATGTAACTCTTCAATTTTCTAGCAATATGTAATTTTTTATGTTCCTTGAAAATCTATAATGAAGATATTTCCCTTTTTTATACACATCATTGTTACAAATTTAAAAAAAATTTAGCAACCCCCCCCCCCCAGAAAACTTTCTTAGGAGACAAGTATGACTTTTTCTCAGGAAAAATAGTCCTAAATTATGTTTTCTTGACTTTCCAGAACTTAATACCCCCCCCCCCCCCATGTTAACTCCCAAAAACAGTCATAAAATCAGAAAATTTCATGTCACCCTTAGACCAGAGCTGGACAAATCAGAAAAAATCTAGGTGCCGGAACAACTTTTTAGGTGCCAAAAACATTTTATCTGAAGGAAAAGGTCCAAGAGTAATGCTCTTTTTGTTTTTCATGGGGTATAGTGACCCTCTTTCATGTTGGCAGATATACTGCTATAAATTCCAAACATTTTGTGCTGTACTCAGTCTGCAATTTAGTAACTACACAAAGAAAATTTTAGGTGCCAATACCAATTTTTCAGTCGACATTGCAATCGGGTGTCTGGGATTTGTCCAGCCCTGCCTTTAACTCTAATTTAGCAATGACATATAGAAAATGTTTGACACTAATACAGATTTTATAGTCGTTATGACAACTTGGGATTTGTCAAGCCCTGGTGTCATAGAATTGGAAATTAATACAATGTGCATAAATACCTGATCTTTGCTGAGAGCCTGCTCTCTCATAATAACCTGGTACGTCCGAGACTGGGCATCTGGAGTCTTCCCACCTGTCAAAACACACAGGAAAAAAACCAAACATTAATAGCCTATCAAAAATATTTGGTGATATGCAAATCCACATAGCCTGTTCTCGATGCCTTTCTAGACAAGAGCACCACCAGTCAAATGCACTTTTACCATCACTCTTGTGAGGGGAAAAAATGTCCCTAATCTACATAACTACTATGTGGATTTGCTGCAGCATTTGTTTTTTAGCTGGCTGAGAACACATTCAGCAATCAAAATAGGGAGCAAAAATATACAGCTTTAAACATACTAATCTAATAGCCGAATGAAAGTTAGACTAGGTATACTAAATATATATTTTAATGTATCTTCTGCCAATATGAAAGGTTTAAAAATACCGTCACATCAACATTCAGTTTTATTTTCCTTTGAAAAGTCCTATTTCCCTTTTTAAACACACATGCACGATAGATTTTACCACAACCAGATATTTAGATATATTTTTGAAAAAAAGTTTAGCAGTACAACTTGTACAGCAAACGCACAAGATGAACAAATAAATCTCCCTCCTCTTTACATGAAATCAGAGATCACGGCTCACTTCCAGAAATATGCTTTGTTTTCTATATAAAGCTATGAATATTTGTTTCAGTTACCATGTATTTTTTTGATTAAGCCAAGCTCAAAAGAATGTTCATCGTAGGAAAAATTATCAATATTGATTATTAATGTTGTTCTGAACAATTTGTCATTCAAAACCTTTAAAATCAGCAGAAAAACCTTTCACTCAACTAAAAAAATTATATTTTACTTAGAAAAAAAATGGTATGTGTTCTCAAACCAGCATTCCTTAATATCTAGGTACGTACGTGCCATACTTCTTTGTGAGACCAATCACCCTCAGGAACATGGAGTTGTGTTGAAGAGGCCTAAAAATATTCTGTGATTAATAGTATTTTCTGTATAGTATCATGAGACACATGCACACACCAGGCACTCAGTTATCAATTAACTAATAATCAGAAACTATTCAGTCTGATCGGCTTGAGCAGTTACTGCAGACTTTGAACAAATTAACACCAGCTCACAAGTCCATTTCATATGGATGATTCTGCCCTGTACAAAAATTTCCATCTATTTAACATTTCTTTAAACTTAGTTGCTGAAAAAATATGCAGTGATACCACGGCTAATGAGCAGGCTTACAAATTTTTCCGGCTAATGAAGACTTATTACATAATTTATCTGTCGACTGACATGGATTTGGCCAATGGAAGTTTTAGTTGATATGGATGCACACACTAAACCATAGTTTCTCAAACTTTTTGCTTCATCTTCAAATTTTTTGTTCTCGTCTCCCAACTCAAGCCTATGCTAAACCCATAGCTTTTACCGCCCCCATTAGACCATTCCACCTCCCCAGGGGGAGGTACTAACACAGCCATGTTATGAGCTGAATTTTTGCAATCATCAGAATTACCATCACTTGCACCGATTACCACCTCAAAATCTTTTTCCAGGTGTACCTTCATTTTTCTTTTTAAAAGTTTTTCAACTATTTCATGCAAAACAAAAGATTCAGCTAATAAAAAATGCATTAAAAAAGGAGCCTATGTTTTCAGAGCATGTGTTTTTTTAGTGCAAGACTCTTTGCATCAAACTGAACAGTCTGGGCATTCTAGGAGCTCATCTTTTTCATCTACAAGTATCAGACACAGAAATGAACTGATCAAATCACAAATAGGTGGGATACAACTATGAAATTGACTGGGTTGTGTCAGCACAAGCTTTAACGTTTTTTGTTGGTTGTGTGCAAAATTTAAAATAAAAAAATCTTCAGTATCTCTTCTTCCTTTTAATTCTCAATTAGCTAATTTTGAAGCTGCTTATTTTAGCCATTGCATGTATATAGCACTCCTTGGTATTTTAAAAACATATCTTTATTTTATCTTAAAAAGTTTAAAAAAAATTTTTTTTAACTTTTTCTTTGAATTTTGAATAAAAAGGAGAATGTTTTATCAATTAACATTAAAATGTTCAAAGCAAAGCATTCAGGTTTGATGTTGGACTGAAATCAAGAGCAATTTTCTTAATCATGTGCTTTGGGGAGTTTTGTTCTAAGTCTGAGTAACACATTCTGCTCAAAAAAGTTTTCAACTGTTCAGTAGATCATAATACATCAACACAAGAAAACAAAATGAGCGGGAAATTCAATTGTTTTTCTTTTTCTTGAGACAGAATCAGACATGGATACTGAAATATCTCCGGCATTGATGGCACAAAGATTTAGTGAAATGAGGAAATCAAAGAATTTAGCAAGGGAAATATAAATCTTATAAGAGTAGTGAAGAGTTAAATTTTATTATTAATGAAACTATTGATGATAAAACTTCAAAGATCCATAGTGGTTTCTCTCCCCCCCCCCTTTTATTTTGCCTACGAATGACATTTATCTTCATGAACCTATTAACATTATTAACCTATTTAGCAGTATTAACTTATAATCAACATGGAGCAAATTAAACTGAAAAGTCCAACTTATTTTGTTTAAACAGTATATAAATATTAAATGAACTCGTTCAATATTCTAAATATGCTTATAATAACTAATATAGGCATGTTTAAAATACTGAATAGGCTTATAATGACTAATATTTACAATTTATATGAAACTATTCGGAACTACTGATCAAGAATACCAATTAAGTGATGCTATTATCAGCGCCTACACATCAAATTTTAATTTAATGTATTCAAATATGGATGAGCATATTTCTTCAAAGCATTATTTTTTAGTGCTTGACAAAACATTGTCGCCACACACGTGAAGGCTTCTATATAAATCTTTTAAAAAATCAAAATAGGCCCAAATATAACTTTTATGGTGAAAATGCGCTTAAAAAATCAATCAGATGTGTATAATTTTTTATAAGTTAGTTTGTTTTTAAGGAACGAAGTAAAATCATTACAACTTAGATTTTTAACATTCAGGAAAAAATTAACAAAATATTTTCATTTACCCATTGAAAATCCTGCTTAGTCTATTTTTAGTTATATTTGACATCCATATTTTTATGGGCATCTTTTTTCGGCCACCTTGTTGGGCAATTTGCCTGTTCTGATGTTTGTATTTGTTTGTACAAGCTCTGATGAGCAAGAAAAGATGTACAGAATGGGTTCAATAAAAAAATATCCTTCATTTTATTCAGCCTGTACAGTTTAAAAAAAAAACATTTTCGACTTTGTGTGTGTTCTGAGTCAAGTGAAGTATTATACGTTTAATGAACTTGGTGCATTTATGCAGCGTAGAAAATGACAATATACAACAATTCAATTTTGCACACAATGTCTCTTTAAAAGACCTATGACTTAATTCCCAACAAATACTTGTAAATCCAAAAAGGAAATTTATGAGTAAGGTAGCAAAAATAATTTTCTTCAATTAAAAAAAAAAACATTTGAGAGATATTCACATTCGGAAATATATATATTGGTCCATCATCCTGTATATCTTAACCAATCTAGGATTTTTAGATTCTAGTTTCTATATTTTTTATTAGTGTTTTGATCATCCATTCAATCCTAAAGAAGTTCATTTGCTGAATCGCACAATGATGCTAATAAATTTTTCCATGGTTCTGCACATCATACTTTTCTTGAGCAATAACTGAATTCTTGATGAAGCATTAAAACTATAAAATATGGTTTAAATTTTTGAAACATTTGATGCTAAATGTCCTCATAACATTCTTCCAGGTCACAAAACTATCAAAAACTTGACATTTAGTTTTCTTCAAAGCATTTTTTTTCCCATCCGTGTTGTAAATCTTCAAACAGTTGATGTATTAAGAAGTTCTTGCAAAACAAAAGCACATTGAAAAATCTCTTGAACATCTACAGCTATTCACTAATAACTTTCAATTTGGCAATTGACAATCAAACTTTCTCTTTTTTTTCTCCTCTAAATTTTCAAACTGTAGATTATTTTCTATAGATTTTGATAGGAAAAAAATCTTGATTTTTCTGTCAATGATGCGAAGATACTTGAGAGCCCTGTAATAGGTAAAAGGCTAATTTGGTTAGAAAGAGTGCACAACAGAAAAATGAGTAGTAAAATGTCGATATGGTATGAGATATTTTCTAACAAAGCCATTTCTCCCCTCTTCTCAACACACATCAAGCTGCTACTTAACCACCTTCGAGCAAGCAGTAAATAAGTAGGGAAACGTTTGTTACCTGAAAAAACACGGCATTACTAAACTAGATGTCCATATTCACACAACACTTTTTGTGTTAATAATTAAAAGAAGAGAAACAAATACAAAATGGTAGAAATACATGAATATTAAATTTAATTCCATTGAAAACTCTGTTTCATAGAAATCTGTTTCCCTCTACCACATTTTAAAATTTTTTTAAGTCATCAAAATGAACAGATTGGTTTTTCTTGAAAATATGCCATCCGAAAGTATTTTTTTTATACATATGATTATCCTCTCTTGAGAACAAGAAACAGTTATCTTATGAAGCAAAGTTTTCATCACACAAATTGTGATTCCAAAAAAATAAAATGAACATACGTGTAATTATTATATAAAAAATAAATAAAATTTTATTTTATTTCATTCATACACCTTTCACACGAAACTCATTCATCCATATGACAATCCATTGATAACTGATTCATTGAAAATAAGTTCAGATTGCGTTCTCTCTCGCCCATACTATTTTCAAATAAATTTATTTAACTTAAATGATAGGATTTCTATTCACCTATTTAATACACAAACTTTAAAAATGAATCAAAAATAGAGTTACACGAAGACTTATTCAAGACAGAAAACACAGATTGAATTTTTCATCAATACAGTTATAGAACTGTGCGTTTGAAAAAACACTGTCCTTGTAACAAATGAACAAATGTCTTGAATTAGAATAAATAAAAAGCCTCCCATATAGAACCAATAAAAATTAATTTCTCAAACAAAATATTTGAAGACACATGCAGGCCGAGAGGTTGTTTGTTTGGTCAAAGAAATAATTTGCATGCTAATTTTGTCAAGATTTATTTAACCACTTCACGATCAAGAGTGCAATATTGCATCCAAATGCCGCGGAATATATTCAAACAAATCTGTTTTTTTCCTCTCTCCTCAGCACTACAAAACTTTATTGCAACCATATGAAAAAAAATTTTCTTCAACTATATGAAAAAAAAAATTTCTTCTCATCCCCGTGATGAGGTAAAACGCTTCTATTCTAAGGTTAAATAGATTCTACTACATACATGTACATAAGAGGAGAACAGGTAGGTGAGGGTGAAAAAAGAAATGTACTTCAT
The DNA here is from genome assembly GCF_987345545.1 of Pholcus phalangioides. NCBI lineage: Eukaryota > Metazoa > Arthropoda > Arachnida > Araneae > Pholcidae > Pholcus > Pholcus phalangioides. The sequence continues at coordinate 46,367,536 of NW_028301596.1, read as the reverse complement.
ACCTATCTCTTATCTGTAAGTAATCTGCAATACTAAAGATAAGAAAGAGTAATATACTGGTTTTTTTTCTTTTCTACTTCCCCCTTTTTCTAACATGCCATTACGATAGAACAAGGTTATCAAAACTTGCGTCGTATTTATCGCCGATTCATCAAACAGAGATCATACAAATTTCTTCCGAGCAAAACGGTTAAAACCATGTAAATAAAACAAGCAAATTCTTACAATGTTAAATGATCCATTAGCTTGAAAACTCCTTATCTGAACGCTCAACAAATATATCAGAAATTGGTTAGATAAGGGAGGTTCTACAATATTGGAACTTCATTATAAATTTTAAACTGCACCTTCCATTAAATTATACTTTTCTCATCTATTTTATAACACCTTTAACTTCCAATCAATTTCATAGAAAAATTTTAAAATTGCTTTATACCTTTCAGGGTTCCCAGTAAAATCTGCTTGATCATTTTTCCCTGACGAAAGCTCAAAAATTTCTCTGACAGACACTTCAGAAGTAATACAATTCAAAATCCTAACCCGTGCCAAATTTTGAATTTGGTTTTTTTTTTAGTTTGCCAACCCCCCCCCCCCCCCCCCACAGAACTTTTCCCTGATTTTTATATCATATATTTTACATTTTCTCTCATTGTTTTTCATTTCCCTAATTTTCTGATTTTCGATACTGGGAACCCTGTTTTTATAAAACTGTTAGGTAATTACAGCTTTAAATTATTACTAAATTACTTTCTTCCTTTTAAAAATTTGTAGGAAAGAAGACAATTTCAACTGATTGAAGATGATTGATCAAGATGATTCCACACTATACACTTCTTTTATTCCATAAATTCCTTAATGCAATGGATTGCCATCAAGAATGAACTTGAGAAAACTTATGAAATTTCAAAATACGAGATTAAAACAAGAACATATAATAAATACTGATTGAACAAAAAAAAAACTAGTACTGATATCTTACCATCAGCAAATGGATCAGATCTCTCAGGAGAAATCATGAATTTTCTTCTTTGCGCCCTGTATTCATCTTCTCTGTCTGCTATCCTTGGAACTCTTCGTTCAGCAAAAGGATCATACTCCTTCAATTAAAAAAAAACCAAGGGTCAGGAAATATACTTTTTCACGATAACTAATACAGGGCTTGATAAATTTAAAAAAATAAATAAATTAGGTGCCAGTAGAGATGAAGGTGAGAATATTTTCCTGGATGTAAAAGTTGAAAATAATCAAGAATATTCATTGGTTCTTTTAAATAATGAAAAAAAATTACTAATTTTATTTATATTATGGAATATAATTCAGTTTTCATTGCCTGAAACATTTAAAGCCAAACAATTTTTGGAATAGTCACCTAACAATGACAACTTTTAGTTCAAGAATATACTCACCATATTCTCTCTTGGTCATGATGAGAAATTTTAAAAGTTTAGTTATGAAGTTTTTAGAGACCTTAAGATTAAAACCTTAAAATATTTTAAAATTGGATAAATTTAGAGAAATAAGTTCAAAGCAAATAATGAAAACCAAAGTTGATTGATAAAGGATGTTATTCTTATAATTACCTTAATTCTAAGATGATACAGAACTGTTATTTTCTTCAAATGTACATAACTTAAATTTTGTATCACTCATATTTCTTTGCAAGTTGTGTAATTCAGCCAGTGGTTTAATTTTCTTGCTTTTAAAGTTTAATATTGTGGGCTACAAACTTCAACATTCCCTGTCTTCTTGATGGGGAGGGACAAGGGAACAGAATATTTATGAGAATATTCTCTGGAAGGACTACTAATATAAATTACTGGAAAATATCAAAAATTATAATTATTTCCAAGTTATTTATAATAGTTCTTCCAGAGAATATTCTCTAATATTCTCCAAGATGAGAATATTCTCAAGTTATTTATAGAGATTACTTATTATAATACATGTTATTACAAATGTTCTTGAGAATATTTTTATCAAGGAGAATATTTGACAATAATATCATCCAGGACAATGTTTTCGAATATTCGCCTTGATGAAAATATTCTTAAGAACATTCTCCTAAAGATTATTCTCAAGAATTTTATATCTTTAGGCACCGGTTTAATTTCTTAACAGTAGTTTTTTTTCTAAAGGGAAAAAGTCCCTTTTCTTCTATTTTTCTGAGGTTATTGACAACTTAATATGCCGACACACGAACATAAAACTCTAATGTTTTTAATCGCAAATAGAAAATCTTCGGCTTTAGTACCAATTTTATAGTCAATCTAGCATCTATTTTTCCTCAACTGGTACAGGTCATTTCCAAGTTTTTGGCCATGATAATTTTCAAACGTCAATGTTATTTTTATCAAGAAATGATTTCTTTCACTGATATCACTGGATCACTCTACCTCTCCTATTATTATTTTTTTTTTTTCAAACCGAAATTCAATCATCAAGTTATTGACTTATCTATTTTATCCAGTGGAATAGAGATTATGTTATGGCAGTCCAGTATAACCCATTTATACAATGTGCCGCATTTAATGAAAAGAGTTCGGATTCAACCAGGAAATTGATATATTCCGTTGCTACGAACCTTGTTAATTGTATTGCAATTTCATTGTATTTAGCTAGAAAGTTCTTTTTTCTCAGTATCTCGAATTTAACAAAGAATCCAAAAAAGTAAAAAACGTAGGGAAAAACACAGGAAATAAAGGTGAAATAAAAACATATGCAAGTAAAACTGTTCTACAACTATCTGAATTTCTTTTGCTAATCTTACAATAATGAGATAACTTGGACAACCCACAATCAGCCGATTGAGACCGAGTAATATCATAGGAATTTTTTACTCTTTGGAAAAATGTGACATCATTTGAACCACTGTCAGACTTAAGATGCAAATGTTCACCAAACAGAAGGTGAAATAATGCCATTACTATGCTCAAATCAAATTAACTAAAATTAAATTGCAACTGGACCTAAACTCAACCAGACTGGTGGCCATTCTAGATACAAGTTATCACGGCGATTCAAATGTCAAGATGCCAAACTGACACTGTTAGGTGAAAAAAAAAAATTAACTATATTATTGCCAGCCAAGTAGTTATCAAATTTATTTATTTCAAAATAAAAATTAAGGCAGCCCAGCCCCTGTATAAGAAGGTGCAAAAACCAAAATTACCAATAGGTAATGTAGCCTGTACTGTTCTCAGTTGGTAGAAGTATAGAGATTTAGAGGAATTTTCTCTTTTCTCTGCCAAAATGACACATTCTCAGTGACTTGAACAATAGCTACAATTTACAACACTTTGAAGTCATTTTTTGAGGGGAAAACATGCCCCCCAGGTAAGTTCTGTAATGATTTATTCCCCCAAAAATATGGATTTTTTATAATCAGTCAAAATTCAGGGCATATATATATATATATATATATATATATATATATATATATATATATATATATATATATTTTTTTTTTTTTTTTTTTTTTTCTTTTTGGTCTCTGAGACTTGACAGCTATGATAGACTTACAATGTTTTTATCATTTTGATTGCATCAAGTTATAGGTAAATGCTCACCTTATCTCCAACTATTTCAGAAAGAAATGCTGTCGGAGCCACAAAACTGGACTTTTTGTTATGCAGCAATGTTGTTGATTCATAATCGTCATCCTAAAAGAAAAACCAAAAATATTTTTCTCAGTTTTTTTTGATTAATCAGTAATTGACATTAGGTGTGATGAATTTTTTTTGGTACTATCATACACATCTCGCAAATTCATAGTTTTCATACTCACATCGGCATCTGCTTCATCATTGGCTGCAATAGATGTGACATATCCTTCAAACTTCCCTTTGCTTCCACCATAAATCTCTTCATCCATATAACCCGTTGCACTGACGAGAGGAACACCTTCCCCATTTTCTTCTGCTTCAGATGCAAGTCCGGCTTTTCGCGCTTGAAGTTCTCTGATTTGAGCCTCAATTTCTGCAAAAAGTTGGAAGAAAAAAGAAATCAGATCCACAAAATTGCATATTGTTAAAATTTTCCAATTCTAAATATTAGGGGGGGGGGAGGGTAGAACTCACCAAAAAATTCCCCCATAATACAGCAAAGTTAATAGACTATAATGTTCAGTCCTTATTTACCTACTGTAGCCTACATAAATGTAATAGACTACTACTACTTAACTGTAACATGCACCTCATGTATATTCCTCAGCGGAATTTCTAAGGAATCAGTACATGCAGGAACGTATTGTGTGTATAAAGTAATGTATGTGTGGCCCTAATGTATTTATGTTTTGAGAGTCACGCTTGTTTAATATTCTTGTTGGTGCTGCCATCTGTATTCCACACTGTGATATGAAGACAGTAAATTAAATGCTTGAGTTTCTATGTCATGTAAATACTCAGGCGGCAGCTTGCAGCAGAAAATTCTGGGAGGGAGCACCAAAACCACTTTGCATTTCATTATGATAAGGACAGGACATGATTTACTCACGGGGAAGTATAACATTTGTCGAAAGCCTCATGACTCTGGGCCAAGTAGTTCAGTAGAAAAATAAATTTTAAGTCGTGAAATGCTTTAAAGTGTATGCAGACGTTAAGGGCCACTTAGCCTGCGCGTCATTTAGTTGTCAAACAGATAAACCAGATTCTATTTCTTTAGTTAAACAGGCCCCATGCCAGGTATTGGCAAATCAAAAAAATATTTGGCGTCAGCCCAATTTCTTAGGAGCCAAGCATAATATTTTGCTCAAGAAAAACGGTCCTAAATAATGTTTCTTTCACTTTTCCCATATTAAGAGATGTAATAAAATAAAATTTTAAAAAATTGTGTCAATCTTAGACTTCAATTTAGCCACCACATTAAAAAAAATTTAGGCACCAATACAGATTTCCTAGTCACCATGGTGGCCTGGAATTTGTCCAGCTCTGCCCTATGCACATGTACAAGTGAGCACAGCTTTGTATTGTCCAATGAGAATTGACTATTTCATAATTTCTGTTGGCACAGTTTTTTTTGCGAGAGTACTTGACTTAAAATGAAGTTAACTACTAAACGACTTGATGTGTTGGCACATGTACAAGTGAGCACAGCTTTGTATTGTCCAATAAGAATTGACTATTTCATCATTTCTGTTGGCACAGTTTTTTTGCGAGAGTACTTGACTTAAAATGAAGTTAACTACTAAACGACTTGATGTGTTGGAACAACTACAATATAATCAAGCGCCAAATTTTGGAGATTTTTTTCTCCGACAATACGTCACCAAAACCGACATAATACTGCAGGGTTGACGATCATTCTTCCAGAATCTTCATTGAGCTTTCTCTTTCCTTCCAAATGACATCCCATAGGTGTCACTAGCTGGGATATGTTTTTATTTTACAGTGCCATTTTTAGAAACATTGAGCTTTTATCTCCTTTTTTTTCTTGGTTTATTAGATTTAGTTCTTTTCTTTTGTGAGTGCATGTTACACGGACCATTTTTCAGATTCCTCAACTCAGGTTATATCATTCTGATTTATTATTTTATTTGTTACCAATTTGGTCAATTCCCAATATACGGTATATCGTTTTGTCACCAAATTTTCATATACACCAAAACAGCAATATATCGCCAACATAATTCTTCCAGGTTCTAAAACATAGATGGTGCTACTATACCCAATTTTCTTTTACAGTTTATTGTTGCCATTTTGTTTTGCTTAGCCGTTTTTTCACACTATTTTCTGGGGGTTTTCTTTTGCATTATGACTGATCACGTAGATTTAATGTATCTGCACCAGCTGCAATTTAAAAAAGGCCAAGGAAGTCTCTATTTTTTTCCACGTTTCTAATCATTTTTGTGTATTTAGGCTTCCGCCTATTTTCCGTAATTTTTAGTAAAATTTTTCTTTTCAGCATCAGAAACTTTTTATTTTATTTCCATGTGTTTTTTATCATTTCTGGGTGTTTGGGCTGATACCCTAATAGCGCATAGCACCTTGCCATAGCGTTTGTGGTGGTCTGAGGTCGATATTTTCAGATCCGGGGGCAGGCCCCCCTATTGGCATGAGGAGCAAAACAACGTCTGAGCCAACACCAGCTAGCAAAGCGGGTGTCGAAGCTGTTTGCATGCCGCAAGCACCCACCGAATATGAAGTGTGGCCTACAGGTGTTAATTGTTATTTAATCAATAAAAATCAATAATCTATATAATTTTTTTTTTAATATTTCCACATGTTTTTGGGTATTCGGACAGTAACCCTAATGCCAAAATGGGTTTGGCAATCAAAATGTCGCCGAATCCCAGTATACCATATGTTGGGAATTTACCGTTACCACTTCTTATTAATTCATAATGCCCTGACTGGTTTATTATTTTAAAGAGTCCAGGTTTTATTTATTATATTTATGCAACAGAAAAGACCCTTCCGACCGTTGTTTACTTTAAAAAGCCAAAGCGGTATTTTTTATTATTATGCTTTTGGTTTCCATTGTTTTCTTTGCTCACAATAATTTTTTTTCGCATTCCGTAGCATCAGTTACAGCTTTGGCAACTTTTCGTTGGGTAGCTGGATGTGTTCGACACCAAAACAATCTGCCAGAATTGGTGGCAGATTATACTATAGCTGTTCCGACGTGTATACAGGCATTTAGGCAGAGTACAGCAATGCAATAACATCATCAATAAAGCATACCATTTACAAGTGTAGCGACAGCGTCCATCACTGGATGGCGTTGTCCACGTAATAGGGAAAAGCGCGATGGTGGAACTTGATTTAGGTTTTGACCGCAAAAACGTGGCAGTCACACTGTCCACTCATTATTGTAGGTTCTGTTTATTTGCGTTTAATTGTTTAATAATACCTTTGAATTGTAGAAGGAAGTGTTTGTCGTCAACCGCCTTATTCCTTCTATAACAAGTGGCCACCCGACACGTGACGTTTGTGCCCACTACTACTCCGATTCAGCATACCCATTCCGGCACAATAGTTCGAGCTCCGGACAGACTAAATTACTCAACGATGTGACTGTCACTTAGGGGAGGGGTACTGTGGACACAGCGTCCACCACTGGATGGCGTTGTCCACATAATAGGGAAAAGAGCACACCTGCACGATGGTGGAACTAGATTTAGGTTTTGACCGCAAAAACGATGCAGTCATGCAGTGCACTCATTCTTGTAGGTTCTGTTCATTTGTGATTAATTGTTTAATAATATCTTTGAATTGTAGAAGGAAGTGTTTGTCGTAAACTCCTTATTCCTTCTACAACACAAGTAGGTGTAATTTTTCAAGAGTTTTCTCAAGAATATCTTCAGCTGTGAGTGGGGCTAAGGCAGATCTAACGCTAATATCTTCAGTCGCAAATGAAGTGCAGGTATCGTCACCTTCAAATGAAGCTGAGGCAGACGTTGGTTAATTTCCTATAAGTGGGGTCACCACCAAGCGCAGCCTTCAATTCAAGATGGCCAACGAAGAACACATACAATTGATTTCATATAATTTAATTTTTTGTGCAATCTAATATGCAGTAATGTGCAATAATCAATCGAAATATGCGGGAAAACTACAAAGAAATATACAAAAAATTTAATCAACAAAATATGCAGTTAATTAATGCGGTTTGATAAAGGGTTGCCAAAACAAGCAATGTATATGCTATCAAGGCTACTGATTTTGGCACGAAAAAGTTGCCATGGCGCTGACCACACTTGAGGGGAAAATTAACCAACATCTTCAGCTGTGGACGAGGGGGGGGGCCAAACAAACTACTGAGGTGCATTGGATCATCCCGTATTTTACGCGGGTTAGAAATTTGCCCCATCCTCTGGATTCGCACTTGCCAAGTCCACCCAAGTACTTCATTTGATTTTTTTTTAACTGAGATTATGGCGTTGGAGGGCTGGAGTCTGGAAGGACAATGATCTTATAAGGGCCATATATCTACAGCACTCAAATTATTCATGGGATTTCAACACAAGCAAATTTTGTATAATGCTTGACGCGAATTACATACATCAAATATCATTAGTCGTAATATTTATGGACAAAAAAATTACAATTTGGATATGCGTGTGTACATAACAAAACGGGACAGACATCAGTTAATTATGATTCTTTTAAAACTCGAACTTTAAACACAGTACATGCACGAATGGCGAACACAATGTATTATGCTTCATCTCAATGTACAGCATCATATTGTATCATAATATAAACACTAATGTAAATTATTGTTAGGCCTAACCTTCGTGAGTCCTGGGGGCGACGGCCGTCATGTTGTCTCAATGAAATGGGACTTCTTTTGTTTCAACTTAATCAAGACCCTAATACTGATTATACAGTCGTCAGGTTGCAATTACATACGAGAGGCGGATTATAACACAATTAAATCTGGTCACTAGTACCGATTAATGGCGGAATACGTATTATTATATCCCTGCCTTGCATATTTTGTAAAGGACAGTTCTGATTTTATGGTTTTTTCGCCGTTGGTCTTGTGCCTCAAGACCAAGACAAGACCTCAAGCAACATGACTATACTTTGTTACCATATTATCCTGTTTTACGGGACTTTTTTATATTGTCGGATACTTTTATAAAAATCTTTCGTTTTTTTTTCCCCAAAGAGAAAGTTTTAATGTCATTTTTTTTTACCGAAATTGGGAATATACTATACTGGGTGCGCAGGTAACAACACGCACGGCAGGCATTTTACTCATGGAGGAATGAATAAAGAATAATGGTTATTCATTCCTCCATGCATTTTACTGACGAACAGTTGATCCTAGAGCCATAGGCGGAAATTGGCTTGGAAGACTGGGGGGGGGGGCACGATGGTGATGATGTCAATTCATCTATACATATATGCATTAGATCAGTCGACTCCACGTTTGACTCGGGGGGGGGGGGAATGCCCCCCCCCCACGCTTGGAGCAGTGGTTCCCAACCAGGAGTTCCGGAGTGCATTTTGATTTTAAAAAAATTAAAACATTTCAACTGATTATTCAGGAAAATTAAAATGACAAAAATTGAATTCTTCATATCTCTTAAAAAATATAAATCCTAACGATATTTTGATGCCTTATCTTCCGACTTCTGCTCTCAGAAATGTCATACGAATTTTGCGCTGTAAAAGTTTTTTTTTCATCAGCGATTGCACTTATTTTCTTTTATTTTCACTTATTTCGGTTAAGAGAAAATGCAGTTATTTACTTGAACTCATTGGCGTATACAAAGGGGGGATTTTGGGGTTCTAAACCCCCCCCCCCCGTTGAGCCAAAATTACAGTATTATTTTGCAGGAAAAAACGTAACCCCCCCCCCCCCCTATCAGAAGGGAAAAAATCTGAAACCCCCCTTGGGAAGAAAATTTTGCATATGCCTATGCTTAAACTCTTTCGTGGTATGTTTGCATGGTACCGTACCTCGTGTTATTAGTATGTTAGCTTAGATTTTATACTGTCGTGAACATACAACTCAAAAAACGTCAAAAAATTCAACGAAGTGCCAAAGAAACATTAATATATAGTTGTTGCGGCTGGAATCAATAAGTGAAGAACTATTCAAGGAATCTTTTTTTCTCCAAATTTAAAAAAACATTGAAAAACTAGTGTTTTTTTTAAATTAATTTCAAAAAAATTAAGCCAAAATTAAATATTAGACATAGCCAAAAAGACATTAAACACTAAGTAAAAGAATTCATAGAAATAAATTATTGGATAATTAATGTAATCAATTACAGAAGAAATACCCGAATTTCGAACAGATAAAAAACGTATTATCTAAGGGGATACTGGAAGGAAAGTCGCATTGCTCTGGGGGTGCGGGAACGAAAAAAGGATGGGAACCACCATCCAAGGTATTCTTACCAATTAGAAAAGTATCAAAATAACCTATGGAACGTTCTAAATAATAAAAAGAATGAAGTTAAATTTCAAGAATAACTCAGAGCAACACACAGATCAATCAGGCATTGAATGTTTTTCGGATAAGTTTTACTTAACATGTTTGAGACAAATAAATGACCCGTGATTTTTTTTTTTTTTGTTCAAATATTTTGGAAGCCGAGGAAACGATAAATTGCTCTAAAGTATATGCGCGTGTGTAATGCTTGAAAGATTTCACATCCACAAGCAAATGCAAATTCCTAAAGTTTTTCTCATGTGAGTGGGCTGGTAACTGGCATGTTTCAGAAATGAATGCCGTGAAGCCATGTGTCTCTAAGAAATGTCTTGAACGAATGCCCAGTAAAGACAGCTACATCGACGTTTTGAAAATGTGAAAGTCTAGTCTTTTTTCTATGGTATCCTATATCTGCTGATTGAATTTGAAATTCCAACAGATTAGTCAAAAATGTTAAAAGAGTAGATAGAGATATGCCCTATTTTTTTAATGCCGCATTGTTTTTATTCACTCCAGCATCAACTTCAGAAATTATCTTAAATTTTCCTTTCATCGAAAACTGTTTCCTTTCGAAGCCCCTCATTTTGAAACAAGACATATGAAATGACATTCCTAACGCATAACACTGGCTTACCACAGACAGGGCAGGGCTTAGGAATTTCGCAGCCCGGTGCAAAAAAATGTTTGTGGATCTTCCAAGAAATTTTATGCAGTCCTCTTCGACTAATAAACTTTTGAGTTACGAACATAATAAATCTTGCAGAGGGAAAAAAATCGTTCAGGAAGAACTATTTTTTTATTATTTCAAGAACGCGTTAATAGTTGGGATCGTAATTAAAAGAGCCCGAAAGTATAGGCACTAAAAATGGTCGAAATAGGCAAGCAAAAAAGGCACTAAGAATACATAAATAGGAACTGAAAAAAAGGCATTTATAATTTATGGAAGGAAATATAACTAAAAACTAAGGTATTAAGGGGGGCCCAAAAACTACCTGAAAAATTGGTCGCACTTAATCTGTCTACCATTTCAACTAGAGCTGCATTAATCCTGGTTAAATTGATTTCAAGCACCAAATAAAGTTTTGAGGCCCCTCGGATCAATTACAGGGCCACCATCACCAGACGCGAAGCCCGAAGAGAAAACGATCTGTGGGGCTCCGAGTTGCGAATAATTCTCGTTTATTTGGAATAATCACTATCGTTTCTATAGTTGAAACATAGCTACCTCAGGGCCGAAACTAGGATTTGTGCTGCCCGGGGCAAACATTATTTCGCCAACCCCACAACTTTAAAATTTTGTTATGGTGTTCTTTGTTACTACGTAAAACTGTTGCTTCCTAAATTTTGCCGCAGGAGGCAGTTGCTCCCCGCCCCCCTCTAGTTACGGCCCCGGCTACCTTGTTCTATTTATAGTAAAAAAAATTACTTTTTTTATATTTCATTACCACATATGCGGGACTCCTCCAACCGCGGAGCCCTGTGTGGCTGCATCTGTCTCACACCCCTGAGGGCGACTCTGGTGAATTTAACCGAATACCAAAAAATATGTATGTAAAATAAATAGCCATGGTTGTTTTGCAGTGCATTTATTGTATAAAAACAAAATCAAAACAACATGGGTCCCCGGAGCTGTGTCTTACCTACTTTGCCTTGGGTGAGTCATGACGACCTCTTGGAACAGTTATCGGCCAGCTGTACATGTATAATGTAGTCCAATGCCTGAACGAGACACATAATGTGAAGCATGTGGAGAAGAAAAATTCATAATTTTCCTCTGCTTTTCTAGCATGGGCTGCATTCATCTGAAACACCACGACTAACACCCATGGCCCCCACATGGGTGGGGTTGACAAGGCTCCAGCCAGGACAGACGTACATTTTTGTCATACTTTTAAAACGTTTCATCTCTTTATCGAACACACATTGCAATTCGATAACTTTGATCATTTTTCAAATTTTTTATTGCTGTTTTTAATTAAAATGTAAATTAATAGAAGTAAAGGAATCAAATACTGGGATTCACAAAAATAAAGAACAACATTCATCTGAAACACGTTAGAACTGAATTTGAAAATGTAGATTAATTTAAAATTACTACCGTATATTCCGTTTAACGTTCCCACTTCGAAAGTTTTCTCGCTCTCAGTAAGACTTAATTTTGTAGTCTTAACCTTCACTAACACTTTCGAAATTTCCCGTTTAAAGTATTTTCCCAAGCCTACAACGTTTTCCATGACAAGTTTTTGAAAACGCTATTAGTGGGATTCACTGTATATGAGCTCTTCAATTTTATTTTACTTGTTTAAAACCAAGAGTTTCTTGTCATAAACAAAATCGAAGATTGCAATCTCAATATTTGAATATTCAAATTCAAAAAGACACCCTAGCATATATAGGCTGTCGAATATTAACAACACTAATTGCAACCAACCTAAAAAAATCGGAGAGAAACGTCTTACCTTTTTTTTCGGAAGTTCAGTAGTAAAAATCGTCAAAATTTAGAATTTACACATTGTATATCCGTCTACCGGAATAGATGAATGATTCAGACGGTGGTGTTTATGCACTACTAAACCAGACATGCACCTCGTCCATATCCCTCTGCGGAACTTCTAACAAATCGGTTCATGTTGGAATGTTTGTGTACGTAGAGTGAACCTTACGTGAAGTTTGTTTCTGTGTAATGCTTGTTGTGTAGTGCTTTTGCCATCTGCAATTAATTTTTTTAAACTGAGTTTTTCCTCAACTCATAGTGAGTGAAGTGTAATGAATGAATAATTATATATTAATATTGTAGGCCTGTTGCTCTCTGCGGCAAGACATTTTAACGGGGAGATCGGCTCGCATTCGCACCTCGAAGTTGGAAGAACCGCAGAAAATCAACTTCAGCCGACCACCACTGCTGCGACGGAGGAGTTTGAACCCGGATCCTCGCGATGCCAAACTGCCACTATGACTACTGCGGCGACGGTGGAGTTTGAACCCGGATCCTCGCGATGCCAGTCTGTCTCGCGATTACTATGACCACTCCACCACCACAGTCGCTAGTGTTCATACTAGCCTCCTGAGTGAAGCATGGCAGTTCAGAGGTTCCCAGGAAAGCATGCAATTAGCACTTTGGAGGACAGTCGAAATTGCCTGACTCCGGGGCAGTCATTATCTAGAGATGTCCATGCTACAGACCAGATGGTAACTCCAATGAGAGGGGAGGTTTTCAAGGGGGAAAAACCACTCGATTTCTTTTGTGTGATGCCCCTTTTCATTTGATGTGCCCTGAGCATGTTTTTTTTTTCCTTGCTTAATATAGCCGTTATTCTTTAATGGCAGAAAGGCCAGACTTTTTTTCAGGGGTGAAGAAAGCAACTAGTGCATACTCTATTTTCTTTAAAATAGGCTAATGTCATACCCAATAATACTAAAAATATTATAAGTGCTTTAAACTGAAAGCCTCTTTTCACAATCAATAATAGTTTAATATGGGGAAAAAATCAAACTTTAATCAAAAGTTTTTCTAAAACATCTGCTGAGAAAGGAAAGGGTTTCATTTGGAAAAATTACGGACCATGAAATTTCACAGCCCCCTAAGTCAGTCCCTGATCACAGATTTGATTTCTTTTTCACGCACCCTTATTGATTAAAATTTCTCTCCCCCCATCGATTTTACGGGTTCTTTTTCGGAAATTTTTGTTCTCTTTCGTGAATTTTAAGAAACTTGTTTTTGAATTCGTTATAACAAATTTTCCATTTCGTAATATTGGAATTCCCAATACCTTGATCCTATGTAGAATTTTAGGATTAGAAAGGTTTTCGTTGCAAAGGGAGATTTCCGCTATAACGGTATTTGTTAACACGGGATTCGGCTGTACTACCGATTGTTAAAATGGGATGGCCGTTATACAGGGTACATAGGTAGTAGGCAGTGTTGCTGTCTTAAGAGCATCATGGGGCCCCCGGGCCAAGTGGTTTTTCTGAGGCCCTACCTTGTAAATTCTAAAAAAATTCAACCTGATTTCAGTTTTGTGAGGCCCCTCTTCTCTTGAGGTGCCCGGGTGGGCCCATGCGTTAAGACGGCGCTGGTAGTAGGGCGTAGGGCTTTTTAATGGCGAACCGTTGTTCCTACAGCCATACTTCCGATTAGCAAAAGTATCCAAATAACGTGTGTAGCACTTAGATATGTAATTCATGTTGCAAGGGGTTGTATAGTTATTAAAATAAAAATGTTTAAAAACTTTTTATGCAGACAACCCTGTGCTCAAGAATCGAATTGAAAGTCGTTGCACTGTCTCTCTTAATACAAAAAAAGCCACGTTTCTAAATACAATATTTGCTGGGATATTTAAATTCAAAAAACGGAAAAAACAAAATTAAATGCGGATAACCGTTTTACCCATATATTGTGTGTGTGTGAGAATGCTATTTTTTCCGAATTTTCCTTCATTTTTGGAATTCGAATATTGCGCTTAGAAATGTGGAATTTTTTTGGTTGGCATCAGGAGAAACAGGGCACCAACTTTCAAATTGGGGATTGTATAGAAAATTAACATTTTAATTTTAATAACTATACAACAGAAAAATTTTAGAAAATAATTCTCTCTCTTACTACACAGTACAGTGTTATATCATGTAAAGAAACATTGAGCTGGAACTCCTGAATGAATGCCAGAACTTCGTCACCTGAATTTATCCTGTTGCAGAGATCTCTTCCAGCCCAGCTTCGTGGGAACTGGAGAGAACCCCCACTGCTACTTACCAAATGAAACACAAAACTGTTATAATTCTTCTGTTAGAATTGGTGACAGATTTTTCATTAATGTGCCGATTAAAAAACATTACATGATATATTTTGTGAGCAATAATATTAGTTAAACTATCAAGTAAGCCGTGGAATTTTAACATTTGTTTGTTGTACTGTAAAATGAAAAAAAATAAAACTTGCACAGTTGGTCCTCTTTGGCCATTTGTAAGCGTTGTCCAAGAGGATCTCTGGCAACACCAAAATTTTTTATACAGTTCAGCAAGATTTTTTTTTAATATGCAGAATGATTCCTTTTAGTATTTTGTATCTCTTAAATGCAACTGCTGTTCCAGTTTAATGATTATTTATGCACTCAATATACAAGAGACAGCGTTGAAGTAAGGTTACCGGAAATTCCTAAACTTGGACATAAGGATATATGCACACGAATCTTCTCAACTGAGTCACATATTTTTACAACACATGGCATCACTGCAGAAATGTTGAGCAACAATTGTTTTCCAACCAAAACAGAACTGCTTTTAATATACATGCCATTTTTTACAACAATGCTTTTCAGTAGAGATATTTATTAATTATCAGGCATTGAACATTGTTTCACCCCTTTTGTTGATTTCTGAATTGGAGGAAGATGTTGCCTAATATGTATAGTTCTCGAAACAATAAGTATCAAAATAATGTGTGGACCTTAGACACGTCATTCACATTACAAAGGGTTGTATAGTTATAACAATAAAATAAAAATCATCTTTTATAGAAACACCCTGTGTTTTTTTAAAAACCCAATTAGAAAGTTATTACCCCGTCTCTCTTGAGAGTAACAAAAGAAATTCCATGCAATACTTGCTCAGATATTTGAATTCAAAAGTAAGACAAAAGTTATGAGGAGAAAAACAGCATATAAAATAATGGAAAATGCTTTTCCCCAATTGATACTGTTTTAAAATTCAAATATCTATCAAAAAATTAAATGTTGCACTTAGAGACATGGAATTTTTTTGTATAGGGCAATAACTTTCTAATTGGATTTTTGAGGACTAGGTGTCTATATGAAACGTTAGTTTTTATTTTAAGAACTATTATTACCACATTACCACTTGCAATATGAATGATGTATCTGAGGACAACAGATTATTTTGATACCTTTTCTAATTAGAAGTATGTCTCTAGGCTCGATAGCTAGCTAATAATTTGCAGTTCAAGGAGTTAGCTATGCACATTGTATGCTGTTTAAATTTGAGGTCACTAAATTATGGGGCCCTTTATTTTTTGCTGAGTTCTTGTGAATACTAATTCAACATCTAAACATTGACCTCTGGTACTATCTATCGAGTCTGGAACACATGGTCAAAGTGAACCCGATTATGGAACAGCTGCTGCCATCTGATATATATATATAAAGAGAAAACTAACATCTAGTATCATCCTTTCAAACTAGATGGCAGTAAACACTCCATCAAGAAAATCTTTTTCACACTATGAAATTCAAAAGGTCAAAGCTGTACAGCTTTTGGGAGATATTAGTCAATCAAGACCGAGTATATTTACATCAGTAATGTATTAGTCCATGTTTATAGATAATTTTGTACTCGTGTGTGTGTTGGTTATCTGGACCACCATTGGTGCTGTTTTTCATTAACTGGCTAATTTTAGGAAGAGTTTGTTACATTGATGGTAGCTTGTATAAGCAATATCATCATGAACATTCCACCAAGGCCTGGCTACCAATTCAATTCAGGCAGGCCACCTTGTTTGACATAAAAATTTGGATGGCTTTGACCAGTGGTAAAAAAATATCCTATATCATGAGAAGGGCCACATGCCCCGGGCACTGGACCAAAAGGGGATGGGCGCAAATTTTATTCTCAAACCTCTCCTTCAACAGTACAAAGGGGCACAAGAATGCGCACTTGCCCCCGGGTGACCAAGCATCTAGTTATGGCCCCCTGATCATGAGTGTGCTGCCATCTGTTCATTTAAAATTATACTACTTGATAGTTTTTGTTTGCTTTCTAAATAATAGACAGCAGCATTGGTCCCATTTTTCTGTTTGTGATTCATTAATGAAGTTTTCAAATTTCTGAATAGATAGGATTATACCAGACATCCTAATTCATGAGCACATGTTCTCATTTTTTATGTCATTTGGAGCGTAATCATAGGTTTTTGATTTTTCTCTACTTTGTCCTCATTTACAGGTTCCTGGAATTGTTTTTGTTACTTCTTTCTAGGAGAAAAATGAAATCGCACTGTGAAACATATATTTTTTCATCATTGTCTCTTTATATTTTTTTTCTCCACATGACTTTGACCAATCATTGTTGGAATTCCTAGAAAATGAAACCGAAAATGCCTTCAAACATGGCAGAATTTTAAGAAACATTTTCTGAATATTAATGCTAAAGTGAACATCGGAAAAAAGTTTGTTGTCCCCACCAGGATTAGAACCCGGTCTGTTTGGTAAGTTAATACAGTAGAACCTTGATAACTTGACACCCTCAAAAGTATCGGTGAACATATTGACTTAAGCGGATGTCAAGTTAGCGAGGCTTAATTTGATTTCTCCCTTCCAACTTGGAAATTATGCATGTGGTTCATGAATTTTAGCCATTAAAGCATTCATGCCATGTACATGTACTTATACATAATAGAACAATTCTATTTCATCTATGAATTTATAAAAAAAATTATCTGCAATTTTCTACAAAAAGTTCCCAAATTATGGCGAAAAAACACAAGTGTATCAAAATATCTGTTATTTGTGAATGAGCAGTGTGATTACCGAAAATTAGAGAAAAACTCTTTTCAACTTGAAAATTTTGATTTAAAAAGTTTTTTTTAGCTTATTATACAAATACAATGCCACAACAGGCAAAATGCCCAACAAGGTGGCTGATTCAACCATCTCTCGCTCAAAAATTTCAGATATCACCAGCTCTCATCTGTGATTTTCGTAGTCCACAGGTTGAGTTTCCAGGCCCTAACAAATAGAAAGTGATCCTACCTCCAAGGTACGAGGAAGTATTTTTGACCAACAATGGCAAAAAACAATGAAGCAAAGAATTGTTGAAATATATGAGAAAAATGTCACGGAAATTTATTAACTAGCCAATCCATGGGAAATTTCGAAAAATTAGTTGTGATAGCACATCACGAATTGTAGTCAACTTAAACAGGATTTAGCAATCTTGTGTAGTTAAAGAGGTTTCTCCCCATTGAATTTAGAATTATGCTGACCATGAGAATAATAATTGTTGGGTAATCAGCATGTCAAGTTATCTGGGTTCAACTGCATAAGTTAAAAGCAGTCCTTGGGTAATAGGCTAATAAAAAAAATAGTTTTATTTCTGTGGTTTATTGATTACTGCACTTACCCAGATTGCACAAAGACCAGGGTTCGATTCCTGGCAGAGACAGCAAACTTTTCTCTCCAAAGACCATTTCACTATTAACTCTTTAACGCCCAGATAGAAAACCTGGGAGGGTCGTGAAAATACCAAGTTTTTTGTGTTCAAAGTGGACTCGTCCAAATTTCGGCCACTTTCCCTCTCCCCACCCTTTCTCCATGAGTTTCTATTCATGTTACCCTTTGCATTGATGTTCACCCTTTCATTTCAATGGATTTTCGGGAGATAATTTGTCTATACATACTGAAAACACCCCTTTCCTCAGAGTATTATCTCTTTGTAAAATGCATTGAGTACCCTTAGTCCATTCTCAAGGAACATTCTAGTACATCAGCTTTTAAAATCCCATTGATAGGGCGTTGCAGTTGTCTTTTCCGGTCCCGCCTCTGACAAGAGCTTTCATCTTCTTCCCCGTTGGTGAAAAAAGCCCAACAAAACATACCCATACCCCCTAGTTGGGCCGACTTGAGGCGGTTATGGGCATTAACCTACTCGGCCGACTTCGGGCGATCTGGGCATTATAGAGTTAATACTCACAAAGTCTCTTCCTTTGCTGTGTTTTGGGCTGAGAAAATAATACCACTTTCAAAATAGCAGTTCTGTTTTGCTTAGAAAATTATTGTTTTTCGTATGGTGACGCCATCTCTTGTTAGAAGAGGTAAATGAGCAGCTGCCAAGAAGACACAAGTGTGTATCCTTATTTCAGAGTTTTTGAATCTGGTAACACCAGGTGGCAAGAGCTGCATTTGGGATTCAAACTGCATTATTACTATAGGCTGCCCATATTTCCCCAAGAAACATATAGGAAAATGTTAAATGGTGGAATATGAAGAACATGTAGCTAATGAGTCATAGGCACAGATAGGTTTGAAGGTTTGGAGATGTTAGCGTCACTACATAAACACCAGGGCTGGACAAATCCCAGGTGCCACATCGCTATGAGAACTAGAAAATCTGTATTGGTGCCTAAAATCTTGTATGCATCATTGATGAACTAAAGTGTAAGTATAACAAAATTTTTTGATTTCAAAATAATGTGTCTTCCAACATGGAAAGGGGGGATCATAAAAGTCCTGGAAAAGTAAAAAAATAAAAAATAAAAAAAATAAAACCCATAATTTAAAAACTGTTTTTCTTGGGGGAAAAACATGCTTGGCACCTTTCCAATGATGATTATCATATTTTGTCAGTTGAGGGAATAATTTGAGATTGCTCTGATTGTATGAATATCCTGTATCTGTTCCCAATATAATCACCCACGTCGTAAGATTTGGTTTTCAGAATCTAAAATGAAGAGACATGTCCCCTTAGTGTCATTCACCTTTTATTATCAACAAGGCTGTCATAATCATGGTGTCATGGGACACCTGGGCAAAGTGATGTTCTGTGTCACCTTCTTAGCTCGAAAAACCTGTCTATAAATTTCTATAATTCATGAAAACCATAGCACCAAATCTCTATCATGAGTCCTCTGGGTAGGCTGAACAGATGGCACTACTGTACTGACAAAAATCACAACAATAGTTTTCAAATAAAACCTATACTTATAGTATTCAAATAGTTGTTTTATACTACTTTCAGAATTGAAATATATTACAATTAACAGTACATATCTACTGCAGACATTATGTGAAGGGGGCAAGGGAAAAAAAATCAGATCGCAAACAATTGACAATGTATCCCTTAACATACCTGTAATGAATGAATTGGACAATTTAGGCCAGTTTCAATTCACCTGAAGTGAGAAACTGAAAATGAGAACAAATGGGTGGAATCCTGAAAATTATGAATATTTTACTAAATAAGTATGTATAAGGATTTCTTATCAGTTTAGTTTTCTTCTCAATTTATATCAAATTGGGGAAATCAGATTACTAAATACAGGGACATTTTTTTAGGGCATCACTAAAAAATTTGCTAATTGTTGGCAAAATTACCTTCAGATGAAAACAGAGAGCCCACTATAAATGAAAGTAGAGACACTGTATTACTGGCAAACACATATCGCCCTTACATGCCAGAAGCACAAATGTGTGCAAATTTTCCTTTTTTGTTAATCAGCTGGTTGGATACCTTATTTAGCTATATAAGTTTTGCCTGAAACACGAATGTTTATCCCTATTGAAACATGTTACAAAACATTTTAGGAAAATAACTTTCATAGTAAGCATAAGCATTCAAACCTCATTTCCTGTTCTTTTTTTCCCCCCAAGGACATTGCACATTCATGCAGGTATAGGAAGGGGGGGGGGGGCTGTATTAAGTAAACCTTAGTATTTGCTACCACATAATGGTACATTGTCACTTTATTTTCTAGTCTAGGGCAAAGTTATTGATTCAAATAAAAATCTACCCCAAGTCACACGGAATTGAAATTTGTTTCCAAAATAAAATGATGAATATGACAAATATTTGGTAGATTGGGTAATATTCAATAGTGAATTACACAAGAGGTGACCATCTTTGCCAACCTTCTGGTACCAAATGGAAATGAACTGTATGATGGGAACAGGGTCTCAACTAGATACTTGGTCAGCAGGGGGCAAGCAGACACTTCGGCGCCCCCTTGTAATGCCAAAGGAAAGGCGCGGTGAATTTGAAAGGGGGGAAATTTGCACCCTCCCTTTTGACCCATGCCTGGGGCACCAGACTTGTCTGCCTCCCTCCTAATTGGGGTCCTGGATGGGATGTAACCAACAGGGCAAAAAGCAAAATCAAAATGTGGAAGTGTTTATTATTGTATTTTCACCAATGATACAATAGACAGAGAATCTGCAAAGTGTCAAATATGATAATGATCCTGGTACTGTAACAGGGGACAATACTTTCACAGCTCCAAGTATGCAAACTCAAGATTCACTGATTTGTCGTTGAACAACAATAATCAAATAGTCATTACGAAATAATGAAAATTACTTTCAATGATACATCATGGTAACTATCACCACATTATGTTTTATCAATTCACACATGAATAAAATACCTTAATTGAAAATGAAACAATGTAAGGAAATGATCCTCAAAGTCTTGGGGTGATTGTTTGAATCATATGAATACACCATTTCATAAATTTTACGAGTTTCTTATGCCCAATGCTTGTTCAAGTTCTGCTCTTCTTTGTTGCACCTTACTGTAGAAATAACGGCAGACAGCTTCCTGAGCCCAAGGCTGATAGTAGAAATCAGACCTTCTCTCTTCTTCTGGATTTCCAACAACATCGGTCATTGTCTGCAAAAGAGAATGGGATGAAAAAAAAAATGAATAGAAGTATATTATTGTCTAACTATAAAAAAATATTCTTTCAGAAACTAGTGAGGAATGATAAATAAGAAGGATATATGATTAAACAAATATTGTGTACAAATTTCTAATCTTTAAGTTTCCAGGCAAAATTAAACTAAATGTTTTATCTAGACACGTGGCAGACATTTTAAGTGGCAGTGAAGTGATTTTCAATACTGTCCAACTCATACTAGTATTTATAGCAGCTGCAGGTTCAGTCTAAACCTGTCAAATAGAGCTCATGTTTTAATACCAGATGATGTTATAAATACTACTCTGCCTTCAGCCTCAGTCATCTCTGGACACCAGAGGAGTTAATTTTATTGAAGATTTCTACCATAGGTGTACACAAAGAGTGCACAATTTCTGGCGGCTTGTGAATGTTGTTCCTCACACAACATGAAAAGTATACCAGTTAATGGCCTGCGAGAGGTGGTTTTGGAGTGGCACACGTGTAGCCACATGTCAAAACCAGTTTTTGTGTGGGTCAGAGTGCTGCAGGCGTGGATTCAACTCTATTCACAGCTGCATCTCCTTAATAAATGAAATAAAGAAAACCCTTCAGGCAAACAGTAAATAAGGGTGTCTACAACACACCCAAAAGGAAAATTTCAATAACTTTTCTTTGACTTATTTGGCAAAATTGCTGATTTAATACTTGTTATTCGGCGACATCATTGGAGATTTAGCACTTGCTATTTTGTATAAAAGTGCTTTTCCTTGCAAATGAAACATTTCATTGAAATTCAGAGCAATGACCAGTGACAATATAAATCCTGGTTGTTTCAGCTGCTCACTGCGAAGACCCTCCCCCCATTTTTTAATGAAAACAATTTTGCGTTTGGAAATTACAGATGATCATCTTTAGTCTCTCGCCAACTGCAAGATCGCACATATTTACCAGTATCGTGATGGTCATTTTCTGCACACGAGGCTAATTAGACCGGGACCTACAATTTATTGTCGATTCCGAATGGCAGGCTTGTTTTTTATACTCGTCGAGAGGTTGGTGCACTAACCCTTCGATGATTTCGTGATGATAAGGCTGATATTGAAAACTTAAAAAGCCATAATTTGAATAAGGTATCTTATTCGCTTGTAATAAAAGATTTGAAGAAAAATGGATAATAAAAAAACAAAAGAAAAGAACAGTCAGATTTATTGATTTTTCCTTAATGATCTGGGAAGAACCCTTGAAAATAATAGGTACCCCTCCCCACCAAGAGAACATATTCAATGTATCAAAAATATTCTCCCCTGAAACACCATTTTATGTTTAATCCAAAAGTTAACTTTTCTATCTAAACAATAACTGTTACACACAAACATGGATTGGTTTATAATAAAGAATACAAAATCATCATTACGGACCTTCAGATCTCTCATTTGCGATATCAACCACTTGTTGATAAACTGCTGTGGATCTTTAGCAAAACTCAAGAAAAATTCCCTGTTAGTCTTCAACTGATTTATGGTTTCAACAGTTTCATGAATCTGTATAAAGAATAATTAATTTTCATGAGAAACAATATGCATATAAATATGTAAGAAATGAACTGAAATAAATTTAAGACTGAAATTCCATCCGAGCTTTGTGTAATGAAATTTCTCAAGCATTCTGACTTCAAATATGTGTTATGCTCACATACACTTTTTTTCTGAAAAACTTCTTTCAATGTAATTTCTGTGAGAGATCCCCCTTTTTTGTTATCTCAAGACATTTTGCTAATTAAAAACTACATTTTTGTATTTTACTTGAAAAACAAATGATTTGACACATACACAATACATCAGACTTCCATATAACATCACCTCTAGGATCAACTGTAAGTCAATTTATAAACGGGGTGACTTAATAAATACAAATACAAGGCCACAACAGACAAAATGCCCAATGAAGTGGCTGAGAAAAAAAGATGCCCATAACAAAAATATGGATGCCATATATTTCAAAAATACAGCAACCTCATTAAAAATGCATTTGTAAAAACTAAAAACTTTATATACATGATAAAATATAATACAATGCCCATAAAAATATTTATCGTTGTCTTATTTAAGTACAGATAGCTTCTTGAGTTCTCCAAATATGTTTATCACATTTCTTTTTAAATGTGTCAATTGTGTTAAAATCTACTATCCCTGGGGGTAAGCTATTTCATTTATTAACAACCCCTATTAGAGAAAAATTCCCTGCTACACCACAACCTAGAATTGTACCTTACCAATCGATACTGATGTCCCTTTGTCAAAGCAGTCAATTAATGGCATATTAATATAATTCATGGTCCATCCTACCCACCCCATTGAAAATTTTGAATGCTTCGATCATATCCCCCCACTCTGACACCTGCATTCTTTCAATGTAAACATTTTCAAAAAAATGAAGTCTCTCTTCATATCTTCATAACTCAAGCCCCGTGTGCCAACAAGGACATGCATAGCTCTTCTCTGCACTCTTTCCACCAAGTCTATGTTTCTCTGTAGGTATGGTCTTTATAACCTATACATAATAACATGTATAGGTCTCTTTAATACGTTTCTGCAGTCTAAATAATTTTTTTTTTTTTGCTGTTGTGCGGTTGTGTGGGCATCATGCTGCACTCTCGTCCTGAAGATCCAGGTTCAAACTCCGTTGACGGCAGAGTGGTGGTAGGCTGAAGTTGGTTTTCTGCGGTTTTCCAGCTTCAAGGCACGAATGTGAGCCGGTCTCCCATTTGAAAAAGTCTCTCTGCAGAGAGCAGGCAGGCCTACAATACGATACTGACAAACATGAAAATTCAAGCATTTCCATCTTTACTTCAGAAAATGGAAGCCAGATGGCAACATAAACACGAAACAAATGCAACTCGACAACATAAATACGTTAGGGCCAAGCATACACTCAGAACTCACATTCTCTCTCCGGCAAATGCGGATTCATTAGAAATTCCACAGAGGAATGTGTATAAGGTACATGTTTGGTTAAGTAGTAGTAGTAGGCTAAATAATTTGAACCAAATTTTCTCATTTTCTCAGAACGTTAAATAATACTTATTGATGAACATGGATGTTGTGAGAACATTTTGACAATATTTAATGTAAAAGAGATAATCTGACATGGATATGACTTCAATTTAGAATTCACAGTCATTTTTCATTATTGTCAATTGAAAATTTGTTTTGATTTGTTACCAGTGTAACAATCTCTGTTAGGGGAACCTCAGACGAGAAGACATGGCTGTCTATTGTGGCATATTCAATTTTATCAGGGTAGCTTTGCATCTGGAAGTTTACATTACACTTTGATGCCAACCTTTGTATTCATTTGTTATTCGTAACAAAATTTTGTAAGCAACACTGTAAGTGGTTCTGGAATTTAAGCATGGGAAAGTATAACAAAGAATTCTTATTCCGCCACCTGAAACTTTTAAAAACCGATGCAAAAAGCAGGATGACTAAAAACCAGACGTTATACTGAGGTCTCATTGTGACAGATGGCAGCACTAACATACAACAAAACAAGCATAATTTAGACAACATATATAACTTAGGGCCACACAAATAAGCACACAACATGTTCTTGCACGTACCAATTTGTCAGAAATTCTGAGGTGTATGAACAGTTAAGTAGTAGGTTTTTGTATCATTACGACAAAGAAAAAAAATTACCTTATTGTCTAATGTTTGAATTTCTTGTTGACTGGCAGTTGATAGAAGAAAGTTGTTCATTTGTGCTTTTAATGGGTCATCCTAAAAATGACAAATTAATAAAAATTTATCACAAAAATAAAATTCAAAATTTATGAAATTTTCATTGTATAAAAAAAATTTTAGAGGGAAATAATTAAATGGCAAAAACCATAAGCAAAAGGTTTTTATCCCCTCCCTCTCTCAAAATAAAAACTTCACCTGAGGCATATACTCAGAGATACTGTTCCACTCTAATTTATTGGTAGAATCTGGGTCCTTTTTGAGTGAAAGTGGGTTTGTCTTGGGAAAAAATAGTTGCCCCTCCCCCCCAAATCACTGGTAGCCTACCAATGGCAATCAAAGAAATAATTTATTTATGAAAACACATGTCTACATATGAATCCAAAGATTCACTAAGAAAAAAAGTTTAATTTATTGGTGTTTAATTACATTCATTCCAAAGTATCCCACTGGTATAGAAAAGTTGCAAAGAAAACATTAATACTGAGGAATTAACATGTGAAACAAATTCAAGTTAACCACATTATCAGAGGCGGATTTAACAGTGGATGCATTGGGCACGTGCCCTGGGCCCCAACTTCTAAAGGGCCCTCGAAACCCCAACATTACATTTTTTCTAATTTAAAGGGCTTAATATTTTCTTTTGCACCTGGAGCCTCAGCTGACTTTAATCCGTCTCGACATATTATATCATCATCAACCATTTTCAATCCACTGCTGGATGAAGGTCTCCTCTAAATTTTTCCATTCTGCTCTATCTGATGCTTTAGCCATCCAGTTGACTCCAGCCACTTTCCTGATCTCATCAATCCATCTTGCTTGGGGATGCCTTCTCGGACATTTAACACCATGGGGGTACCAATCTAGAATACTCATGGTCCATCTGTTGTCCTGTCTTCTTGCAATATGTCCAGCCCATTTCCATTTCAAACATTGAATTCTTTCCATGATATCATATACCTTTGTGTGGTTCCTGATCCAAGTGATTCATTTTCTATCTCTCCTTGTGATGCCTAACATACATCTTTCCATGATCCTTTGTGTTGTCTTTAGTCTTTGTATCGTCTTGCTTGTGAGTGTCCAAGTTTCAGCTCCATAAGTCAGTGCTGGTAGTACACACTGGTTAAAAACTTTTCTTTTCAGGCATAATGGCATGCGACTCTTCAGAATTACAGTTTTTGCCAAAAGTGCTCCATCCAATCCTGATCCTTCTGTTTATTTCATTAATGATTCCGTTGTCCATGGTAATTTCTTGTCCCAGGTATACATAGCTTTCTACTTCTTCTATCTCTGTGTTGTTGAGCAAGATTGTCCTCTTCAATGCAAAGGGGTTGAACATAACTTTAATCTTTTGCAGATTCATTTTCAAGCCCACCTCAATATTTGCCTTTGCCAGTTCTTGTATCATTTCTTCTAGTTCGTCTGGATTACTGCTGATAACAACAATGTCGTCTGCAAAATGCAAATGGTTGAGAAATTCTCCATTTATTTTAATTCCCTTTTTATCCCAATCCAGTTTTCTGAATACTACTAAAACAGCGGTAAAGAGTTTTGGCGAGATAGTATCACCCGTCTGACTCCTTTTCCGAGGTTAATCTTTGCTTTTCCTTTATCCAAATGAATCGTTGCAGTTGCTGTGTCATGTATTTTCTTGATGATATTGATGTAAGTCTTCTCTACCCCAATTATATCTAAAGCTTTAACAGCAAATGTGAAAACAGAGTCAAACGCTTTCTCAAAATCAATGAAGGCCATACACAATGGTAATTTGTATTCCTTGTGTGTCTCTATAAGTTCCCTGATTGGATGTGATAAATTGTGTATTTTTTTAGAGGGTTTTTGACTGTAATCCTCCACGCTGGCCAGTGCAGGATGGAGGAAGCCCATCCGTGTCCGTTCACCATGTGTTAAACATGGCTACTTACAGGCTGCACCACAAGAAGGTGCGGATTGAACTTTAAGTCTCAACTCCTAGTCAATTTCTTCAAGTCCTCATAATGAAGCAATTAAAGGGTCTTCTCCTAGTTAGCAAGTAAAGACTATTCAACAGCCCATATTATATTACAGCAACATATTATATATTTACTAATAAATCAGTCTAAATTCTCTTCTGATTGGTTTTTCATTTTAGAAAACATTAGCTCTTTCAATAATGTCCTCTGAATAAATTTAAAGCAAATGTGCGTGTGATTCTGATGATCATCCCCTGATTCATTTTTTTTTTGAGTGATTTCCTGCTGGAATGATTTTTTTCCCCTCTCTGATGCTCCACAACTGTGGTCTACTCCCATTTAACTGTCACATCTTTCACACCTGAATATGGGGGAACTATGTCAGATTTCTATTGGTGAAACCTAACTGTGTGCTTGTGTAACCAGCATTGTGAGTGTCTTGTGCTCAGCAGGTGGTGCTATTCGTCCTCGGAATCACTAATGCACAAATTTACAATTTAATGCATATTTGTGTCATACATTTGATGATCATCATGGTAGGGGTGACTTGAGACAAAATCTCTATCTAAGCAAGACATGTTTTTGTCACCCTTCTGCCCACCACCATCCCAATTTTTTTCCTATCCCAGCAATCCCTAAAAAATTATAATTTTTTAAGTCCTTTCATCTCGGATTTGACAACCATTCTAGAGTGGACAAATATTTTTTTCAATCAAAAATTTGTTTCGCCTTTTCATTTTGGATTTGGCACTCCTCCTAAAGTGGCACCACTTGGCTCTGTATATCCCAAGAACTGCCTCTGTATCGTAGCAGCAGAACTTTTTTTCAAAAGAATTCCAAACTTAAAGTTGGAAAACCTCAGAAAATCTTAAACCATTGTGACCAGGAAGGTCCCAAACCACATTTTCAGAATGTGAAACGTCCAACTCCATGGCAACTAGATGACAAAACTCTGTTTATGATTATGCGTTAAGATTCTGTTTTTTTTTGTGACAATTCAAATGAGAGATTCAATCCTATATGATTTTCCAAAAGCCACAATCTTGTGAGAACAAAGCGGATTTAGGCAGTAAATACATCATCTCTGACGAGGGTGTGTAGCCGCCTAAAAGTACTGTAATTTCCGATACATAACTCGCAAGGGAAAAAAACCCCTCAGAAATTAGAAATTCAGTATAATAGCCGCTCATTTAGGAATGCAACTTGCTATCTCATCAGTGTAATTAGATGGCCCGTACCAGTACAGTGTAACCTACCTCCTTTGTACTTAAAATTAGTGAAATTACTTTTCAAGATCATGACATGCCATGATATACTACTTTATGCACACTAACTTCAGTCATATATCGCCTTACAGCAATTTCCAACTTGTAGAGATGGGTGAGAAATGATAGCACCATCTATCGGTGGTCACCCCAAGTTCGGTAGGTAAAAAACTTATTCCCGATGTTATTAGATCAGATTCGAACTTGTGGAACTTAAATGTAATCTTCATAGTGGAAGACGAGCATCTTACCACGGCGCCACTTGGATGCTGATCATGATACACTGTGAGGGAGAAGAAAAAGAAAAACGCTGGTACAGAGGTTTTTCTCTCCATAATTTTTTCCCTCAAAACTCAGAAGGTATGTGTCCCATGAGACATGTGAAGAAAATTTATATGCACCCTTTCCTAAAGTTCCGGGTATTATTCTATGCACGTCAACGTCACCTTTGATATACTGTTATATAATCTACCTCAGCGTTTCTCAAACTGTAGTTTGTGACTATGGTACTGGTGGTTAAAAGGCAGACTTGATAATTTAATTCTAGTTGAATAAAAAATTATTCAATTGTGAAACCAATGTGTTATATCCTGTTTGGGTTAAAAAAACGATACCCACATACTTTAGGTGACCATATTTCATCATGAAAAATGCAGGCAATTGCAATCGTATATACAGGATGTCACTAGTTATTACCAGAACATGGCAATGAAATCATTCTTAATGAAATTGTCAATTATTGCTGAAATTGAAAGCTACTGCAAGTTGCAGTAAAAAATGTATTCCAAGAAAAAAATTTTAAAACCTGGTGATTACATTTCATTGAACAAGAATATGGAAAACTGGGATCTTGCACATGGCAAGATACAGGACATCATCAATTGTCACCAAAAACTGTCATAACATAGCAAAACTACCAATTATTAAGAAATTTCAAAAACCACCAATAGGAGGAAAATAAGGAAGTTACCGGAAATCACATTGAATTACAATTAAAATTCAGTTCCCAGGGAAGAAACCAGAATAACAAACATTTGTACAAAAATAGCCAATTTGTAGTCAAAATTAACACACTTGCAAGATGAAAATTTTAGTGAAGATAGCAGATTAAAATTAGCTTTGGTGAAAAAAAGAGATTGTACATAAAAAAGCTGTTACAATGAAAAATACAGGAAAATGTTCTGTAAAATATCATCTTACTGGTTCTTCGGTACAAAAGGTTGAGAAATACTGATCCCCACTTACTACTCATATACACATTGAGGGCTTCATTGAATCGCAACTGCTTCTCATAACTGTAATACATGGCTGTTGCACCTGCCTAGGTGATGTGGCCACTCAAAACTTAAGCATTGTTTGAGAGCCCACAGAAAGATGACTGAACTTCAACACCGCATTTCATGGGAAAATAGAGGCCAAATAGAATTTGACACCTCTCCAGAAAGGCACAATAATTGGTTCTTGAGCATTGGGTACATTGACAACAAAGACTACAGCATTTGCTTGGTGCAGCTGTTGAAATAGCAGGAAAATACTACAATTATCTCCAAGAAACAAAAGTGAAAGGGCTCGTAAGAATGGTGACACATTAATATGAGGATGGTATAACCCAGTTTTAAAAAAATAAATTGCATAACACCACCTGAAACTATGGCAGAAATAAAAAAGAACCCACTAGAAGAAAAAAATAAAACACCTATATCTAACTCAACGACACTGTGATGCGTCCAGGCCATTTTCATGCCAAAGGTGGACCAACCAACTATTATGTATATTATTTTAATTCAGTGATATGAAATAGATGAAGCTGATTGAATTAAAAAAAAAATTCAATTCAGTTTTTTTCACATGTGAGGTTTTATTCAATGTTTTGCCACATGGTTTAAATGTTGTTATAAAATTTTTTTATTACAATTATACTGTGATTTTAATTCCAGTTTAAACAGTATTTTGCCTTTTAACCCTTTAAGCGGTTTTTAAAATTTTCCTAATCTGCATTATAACTGCCACACTGGAAATAAAAACATGTTAAGAACCCTATATATATATTTTTATAAATAATGATAACGTGATCACCACATATCCCCAAGAGATCTTTACAATCTGTCCAGGGAATTTGTTAGTGTGTTAGTACACATTCATGCCCGAATCAGGATTTGAACCCGGAACTGAACAGTCAGAAGCTAGCTAATCACTGGACTGCCGGGCAGATGTCCAGTGGTTATATTGGAATGACTGAAATAAAGATGATCAAGTTTGACGAGATATCTTGGGATATCCGCTTTAAGGGTTTAATGCTTTTTCACAGGAAAAACAAATTCACAAATTCAGTCAGCCCCCCCCCCCCCGTATTCGCGGGGGTTACGTTCCTGGGGTAACCGTGAATACGGAAATCCGCGAATAACCGAAACTATAGGGTTTTTTTGTTTATCTCGTTTATTGAACATCATGAGAAGAACAGGGTGACGCAGAGGTAGAAGGGAAATGTAAAAAAAGGTGCAGCGGTTGTTGCCGATGCTTTCTGAAAGAATATTGTGATTTCTGTTTGATGTTTCTTCTTCTTCATATCATCAAGTATGTTGGAATATGTTGACAAGGCTTCCTCTACTAATTTTTCTGCATGTGAAAGACGTACCATAAAGGCATCAGTGAACTTGTCTTCTACTTAATAGCTGCCACGGCTCTAGTTATAACAGTAATGGCATTAGTGATGGTGTAATTCTTCCATATCTTCATTATGGATTTGCATCTTCTATTGCATGTACAATCATCTCCATTGAGTGGCGTGTATAGTGAGCCTTGAATGTTCGCTTTACCCCCTAATTTAGGGGCTGAATGATAGATGTTGATTAAGAGGCATATAAAGGAGTTCCACACCATCAGCTTTGAACTCATTGACATCTTGTTGTCTAGGAGCATTATCCAGTATCAAAAGAATTTTGAATGACATGTCTCCACTCTCAAGGTACCTCCTGACTTCCGGAACGAAACACTGTTTAAACCAATTCAGGAAAAGTGCTTTCATAGTCCAAGCCATTTTATTGTTCATCCAAAATACTGGAAGCTTTGACATCCTTTCTCTTCAATGCTCACGGATTCGCAGATTTGAAAATTACAGTGGGCTTCACCATGTACCCATACGCATTTGCCCAAAACTACATAGTAAGTCTATCTTTAAACCAGGCGCTCGATTTTCTTCTTGATTGATAAATGTTCTTGAGGCATTTTCTTCCAAAATAGCAGTTTCATCAATGTTAAATACCTGATGAGGTGCATAAATCTTTTCTTCAATAATTTTCTGCAAAGTCTTTGGAAATTTTCTAGCTGCCTCCTGGTCGGCAGAGGTTTGTTTGCCAGCGATTTTTACATTGCGTAATCTGAATCGTTTCTTAAACCTATGAAACCAACCTTTACTTGCATGAAGTTCTGATGAAATAGACGTTTTACCAGCCCTTCCCTTTATAGAAGCGTAAAATGTTATCGTCTTTTCCATTATAATATTACAATCAATTGGAATACCTTTATGTAGCAGTCTTGTACTCACAAAAAACAGCATTTTCTGTACGAGAAACACATGGATCCAGTAGGCGATGCAAAGTTTTCGCTGCCTCAGGTGCAGCTACAGCCACGGCTGAACGAATTCTGGATTTCTTTTTCTTGATATATCCTACCGTAGATTCGTTGATTCCGTAATGGTAGCCCACAGCACGTATTGATGTACTTTCGCCAAGCATAGTCAATATATCCAATTTTTCTTATAAACCTTTCCCTTTTTTTTGTCTTTCCGAAGCATTATCAGTAGCACTTGAAAAATGAGCCATCCTAAACACACACAACTCAAATTTTGCAAACAAAACACGTGAATGGCGATTGCTAAGTCTTTCAAAAAAAAAATTCCAAAGGAGGATAAAAACTGTGAATACGGGGGGAGGGGGGGGCCCTGACTGCATTTATTTTTCCTACATTACATTACAAAAATAAAAATTTGGGGAAAAATGAAATTGATAAACTCACCACTTCCACATCTATATCATAGCATGCTGTCTTTTTTGTATCTGGGCCTTCAACACTGTCAAAAATTTATACAAAACAAAAACATCAGTGATCCTTATAAGATTTTCATAGTAGTCATCAACCAAGGTGCTAAAATGGTCCTTGGGAACAAAGGACCATTATTTGTATGACTTATTTTCTTCTTAATGTTTTAACACTGGCATCACAGAATGTCTACTACATATGCAAAGGAAAATTCTGTGACCTTTGTTAATAAATAATTCCCTGAAATTTGCCTGTCCAATCAAATAAGCTTTACTTGACTCTTTTGTTAGAGCAATGATACACAAAGAGGTCTAGAAATGACTAACAAGTTGCTATGTATCAAGAGTAATAACTATGTTACGGTGAATGAGGTAGGAGTATTTAGCAATAAAATTCGGACATTTGTGACCACCCCCAAAACAGAATATATGAAAACTGTTGCACCACAAATTTCGGGAAGAATGTTAATGTAGAGCAGTTTTTAAGGAAAAGCTCACTCTGGCTATGCACGAGTATAAAAGTATAAAAACATGCATTAACTTCTGACGGCGCACAATGTATAAAGAAAAGAGCTCTTCTGCGTAGAAAAAATTATGGGTTTTTTTATGGTAGAACATTTTCAGCCAGCTCATTTCAGAACAATGCAAAACATTCTGCTTTAGAGGCAGCCACCATCCTCACAAATGAAATGTATGTTTAGGCATATAAAGCAGGGTAGGCAGATTTAAGTCACTTGATTTTTTAAAAAAATCATTGATTTAAATCACAAAATTAAATTTTTTTTCAAATATAATTTCAATGATTTTGAAATAAAAGTAACCTAGTACAGTATGCATGTTATTGATATGTGATAAAGTTTGTGATTAAAAGAAGTATAGATCTTTGAGGTAAATATAGGGATATATAATATAAATCATAATCTGTATCTGGGGATATACAAATATATCCCCAGATACAGTGCAGAAACAAAGCTGCTCTATTTCTAGATTTTGTGTATGAAAAAATTGCAGAAAAATATAGGGAGCTAAACTTAGATATAACCACACTAAGTATTTTCAATGCATTGCAATGTGGCACTAAGGTTCCCCTGATTAAAAAACAGGAATAATATTTTGTATAAAGCCTTGAATTTTATGCTCTAGTTGCTGATTCAAAATAATAATAGATGTTGTACGAACATATATATATATAGTTGGGTTTTCAACTTTACTTTTTGTATTAAAATTTTGAGTTTGCTAATTTTTTTTACCAAAACTCATTAAATCTGTGAAAGAATAAAAATGTGCAGACTATTAAGACCCAAAGCAGAACATGCCAAAATGTGTGACGCATGTTGCAGAACAATCTGAAGAATTAAAGGAAAGTAGAAAAAACTATTATGGGAATTTCTACTGCAGAAAATTTTCAGTTAGATGAAGGATTATTGCAGAACAATGTAAAACATTCTGCTTCGGGACTATTAAGCATCATCATGCAAGTTGGAAATACATCTACTGATTGCTTGCGCAAGAAGCAATCTTGTCAATAGAATTTGTTTTTATTTAGTTGAATGGTTCTTTGGTTGCACATCCAGTGAATTGAGATACCAGCACCATATGTGTGATACCGAGTTTCCACCACGCATTCATTTTAAGGGGGGGGGGTGGTTCATGAATAAAAGTACTTTTTTATACACAAAAAATGTTAATCCACAACGTTAATTTAGGCTCACAGACCTTTCATTTTACATAAACATACATTTTTGGTATTCATATTTTTTGCTTGCATTTCTCATTTGTAGTTTATTCATTACTGCTGACTTAAATTTGAGAGATTAGGAAAAAAAAGCAGTTAAATGATACGAAAATATACATTGTTAATGATTAACAAGATTTAATTAATAAGCAGTCAGTTAATTTTAATTAAAAAAAACAATTTAAATAAAGAAATCTGATTCATAAAAAAAATCCAATTTTTTTGGATTTTATATTGAGTTTACCATAAAGTTGTGTTACCCATAATTGAGTATTTGGTTTCAAATCCCTCTGTGCGAAGACCCAGTTGATGTAGCTATGTGTCTGAACAGTCATTAAGGTATTACATATCTTTCACGAGTGATGGTACTTTCAGTCAAAAAAGATCATGACAAGAAGTGAACCAGTTTAAAAACCATAATGCCTCTAAATGTTCTAAATGACCTAAAAGTACATCAGGCAATGTTATGTGTTTAGGAGGTGCTCCGATTCATGTTTCAAATCAGTCAGAAGTGTGAAACTAATGAGATGGATGAATTTTTTTTAGATTAATCTACTTTCCAATTTTGTGGGTGTGGTTCCTGCTGGATTCTAGCACTTTGGTTACTCAGAAAGAAATTGTTGCAAAATGGGAGAAACAATTCAGGAAACTGATGTGATATTTTTGGTGCTTTAGCACTTGTTATTTTGGCGACATTGGAAATTTCGAACTTGTTATTGAGTGATATCATCGGCAATTCAACGCTCCTTATTTAGTCATATTTCCAACCACCATGGAACGATTGTTAGAACCTATTGGGTTTCCGTGATGGGAAGCCCAAAAAAGCCATGATTTTTTGGGATAAAATTCAGTGCAGGAACTTAATCTGAAATTTTTTTTAAAATCAATTTCTAAAAAAAATATGTGATCTTCTCTCTTGGTTTGTAACCTCTTGGCTTCAGTGACCCTTTTCCACTTTTGTGACTGTTACATGATGGTAGACACCCTGCATCATCATGAGATGTCATAATAATCTCCAAAGCAGAATATGCCAAAATCTGCAACTTACGTAGCAGAACAATCAGTGCTACTACAGAATAATCTGGAAAAATTTTAAGAAAAAAAGTAGAAAATACTATTATGGGAATTTTTACTGCAGAACATTTCCAGTCAGTCAAGGGCTCATTGCAAAACAAGGCAAGCATTCTGCTTTGGGGCCAAACCAACACTGGGAAATCATAAGAAAATGAAAAACACAGATGATGGCCCTGAGAAACTATTTTTCAATTAGTGAATGTAGCAATCAGTTTGAAACATTCACTTCTGATGGTCAAAGATTAACTAAAATGCTGAAAGATGCAAACCTAATAACATGATTTATGACAATGGGATCTGCTGGATGAAGCAGCTGATGAAGGCGTTGAGGAATCTCTGCAAATTTCATTCGAGCACACTGGAATATCTGGGAAGTAAAAATACAAAAGCACATATCAAATCTTTTTATCAAAATAAAAATGCACAAATGCTGTATGCAAAAAAATTGATTAAAAGAATTAATAAACGAAGCCTTCATAATGCTGGACAATGCACTGGCTTCATAGAGTGATATGAATATGTGAAAAACTAACCTGTTCCAAATACTTGTCACAGTTTATGTATTCTCGTTCATGGGAATCTTGCAATTTATGAGTCTTGATGTACTGCCACAAAGCACTGATTATTATGGGTCTTGTTTGGGTGTGTATACCGAGTAGTCGGGCAAGTCGTGGATCAAGTTTGAATTGCAAAGGCTGAGGAAAAGAAACAGTTTTAATTTTCATAATAGAAGTTGGAAAGTTCATAAATTGATATTAGTTTTCTAATTATATTTATAAAATCCAAAAAAGGTTTGAACTTTCTGAATTTGTAGTTTGTTGCATGGTTGAAATTGTTGCACTTGGCCCCTAGACACATCATAATTGACGTATATACTAGAGCCAACGAGAATACAATCCAACCCTGTTGTAATGTCACCATCTGTCCCCAAAGAATTTTGGAACGATAACGAGTTTGGTATAATATCAGATCATAATTGGAATAGCATTTCAGAGAAGCTCCATTACATAAATTCACGTGTTTATTGTGAACTACTATTATCTCAGCGTCTTATTATATGCATTAAATTTTAAGTTGAGGAAATTCATAAAATTGAAAACACTACGCAATTACTCAAAAATTTCTTGATATGAAAATTAAACAGAAAAACATACAGTCAAACCTTGTTAGTGCATCACCCGGGTTACATGTCACACTGCTTATTGGGTCACTTTTAGGAAATCCCAATTGTCCTTTATAGGATTTTAATGTTATTAAACTGCTGATATTGCGTCTCCCCACTCTAGCTAAGAATACAATTTTGTGAGAGCACTTTTGAAAATTACCATTCGAATCAGAAGCTCCATGATAAGTTCAACATTCACTCTTACCATGTTAAAGATCTACCTAGCATTTCAAGCAGAAGCCACAGAAGCCTCTGCATTTACCCCCCCCCCCACCTTTTACTACAGGCTTCTTGACAGATTCTTTCTACATTGGGCTATTTCGTATTTGGGAATGGTTAAGCAAGAATTTTTCTTTCCACGGCGAATAGTGGTTCTTTGTGCAGCTTGGACTAAAAAGTGCCCATGGGAGAACAAAACTCGCCAGTATATTTTTCGATGAAAAATAAACTTTTTTCAAACTCATAAAGAATTTTTAATTTTAATTTGTGATGTTCCAAAAGAATTAAATCACCATAAATGATGACAATACTTTGATTTTTATAAACATACAGAAAAATTTGCGAATATTCAAAAATCGAAAAAGGCAATATTTTGTGTTATTCAAATGCATATTTACGTAGCAAATGAACATTAATTAAGGGAAACTTGAGTAATCAATTTTCATGACTAAACTCGTTTAAATTCCAAGAGTGACTTACTAATGAAGTTTGACTGTACTTATCGTTTAAATGATTTTAATTCTACATATATTTAGTGACACATTTTGTAAGTACAAAAACAAAATAAACAAAGGGAAATGATGGAGACATTGCTTTTTTAGTCCGCATTGGTTATAAGTTATAAAATCATAAATTTCCAGTTTTTTAGATATTGAAAGACCAACTCCTTTTCGACATGATTTGAATGAAGAAACTCGATGGAGATAATAGCACTCAAAAATTCCCATAAGCAACTCCAGTCCTCTCTACAAATATCTCAATTCTTCCTTCTACCCTGAGCTGTATCTTAACAATTCTAATAACAAGACCTACATATCAGCCCTTTTGCAGGCTTGCTGTAATTTTGTACTGGGTTGTAGCCATTTAAACCACTACTACCCCCTATGACAGGCAATGTCCTACTGATTTTAACATTTCTTTTGAACCTGCCCTATGTTAATCTCTCCACGCGATCACCTTTTCGATGCTTCTCACCCTTCCCTTTCCGATTTAATAAATTGTGTAAAAATATAGATTGACAACACTCACATGTAAATTACGTTTGTTTTATTCTTTTAATTGTATGTATTTGGTGTTGTTCTCACCAATGTCTTTAGCGTGTATATATCTCAATTCACCTCTCTCCTGTTGTTTAATGTAACTTTGTTTGTTTGGTCGCTCACACGATTTGGCCTAAAGCAGAAATAAAAATACTACTACTAATGAATGTGTAGATGCAGTGTATGCATGGCCCTTGACATTTTTATGTTGTCGGATTTGAGCTTGTTTTGTATTGTTGCCAGTGCTACCACCTGTCTCCAATATTTAGAAATGAAGATGGTAAATGCTTGAATTTTCATGTTATGTAAGTACCATGTTGAAGGTCTGTTTGCCCAGAAGAATTATAGCACAAATTCATCAAATAATAAGTCATTTACAAAAGTTATGCACACAATACTCACTTGGTAATCCAGGAGCAAAAGAATCGTGCATCGCACATTTTTATCACCAGGTCGTTTAACTTGAAAACCATCTGTCTCTGTAGTAGTCGGGGTACGATGCCACTATAAAAAACAAATACCATATGCACAAATATTACATACTATAATTTTTCGGCCTATAAAAGCTATAGATTATACCACTGGTTCTTAACCAGAGGTGCAGGAGAGCATTTTTGGGAATGTACAATAAAGATTGAAACATTTTAACAATGGAATTTTGAAAAATTCAGATTTAGAAAAATTCTTGTGTGCTCAGTTGAAACCATTTCCAAAACTCGGGAAAAAAGCTTACAAACACTTCTACCATTCGCTGCCACTTATCTTTGTGAAATGGAGTTTTCATCACTTTTGATGATGGGAAAAAAAACACCCCAGAAATTGCTTAAAGGCAAGTGATATATGTGGGTAGCCCTTTCAAAGAGAATCATAATGTAACACACTATTATGAAAAGGCAGCAACAAATTAGTCACAAAATATAAAGGCCACAACAGGCTTTTTAAGTAATTACATTGATTATCCCCAAATTAAAAAGTGTAAAAATTTAATTTGTGGATAATCAATGTAGTTCTTAAAAAAAAGTCTAACAAATATAGACAACGCATTAAATACAAATATTAATAATCTATATATATAAAAACTAATGTATGTCTGTCTGTTTGTCCTTTATGCATTACTACACCATTCATCCGATCGCCATGAAACTTCGGGAAGTTGTTGAGTACATTCCCGCAAAGGTTTCTGGCATTTTTAAAAAAAAATTTTTTCCTTTCCTTCATTTCCTTGAATTTCGTTTCTTCTGAGATTGCAGCGACGCGTGACAGGTAAGCTAGTAGTATATAAAGTTTTAAGAGAAACCAACACCCATGGTAGGAAACAAATATGTGTATAGTATACATACATACCAAGGTTGGGTTTTTGACATAACAAACATAAAAAACTTGTTCAAAT
Organism: Pholcus phalangioides; assembly: GCF_987345545.1. NCBI lineage: Eukaryota > Metazoa > Arthropoda > Arachnida > Araneae > Pholcidae > Pholcus > Pholcus phalangioides. The sequence goes on along the minus strand of NW_028301596.1, from coordinate 46,328,636 downwards.
TGTCAAAAACTTAAATAAATGCTTTTGGATAATGTTTTGAACACAATAGGCATATAAAATGATGAAAAACTTATTTTTTACATATTACAATGTTTTATTTTTAAACCTTAATTTATTACAATTATTAAAACAAAATACAGTCGACACTCGATATAACGACCCCCCCTTTTTTTTGTCGAAAAGAGAACATTACATTGGGAGGGTCATAATATCGAAAGTAAAACATATATGATAGTCGTTCTGTGAAAACATTTGGGACTTATCCTACTTCTTTACTTTTTCTTAATATGTTTCCTGTCTTCACTACTTCTGATTGATTCAAGTTAGTGTGGATGTATTCTTCCCTGAAGAGCTTGGTATGATAACTCTTTTTATTATACAGTCAAGATTCAGCTGACAAGTAACATTTTTTGTCTCCTTTTGCTACCTTTGGTAGCAAAACCAGAGAATTCAGCATATTTCTAGCAAATACAAAAATTCTAGTTTCACCATTTTTCTTATGCAATTAAATTTTTCATGGCATTGCCAATGCCATGATTGCCTCATCAATGCGATCTAGTCAGTTGTATCTAAGGATTTCTCTTATATTTGTCTAGGCTACATCATCAAATCCAACATATTTCATTGTCAAGATTTATGTTATATATAAGCACATAAATTCAAAGGCAATGTTTAATCATCTAATCTATCAGTAATGTTCATAGTTCTTAGATGGTGAATTAGCAATAAAGCCAAACAGTTTTTCAAATCAATACTTTCTGGATATAACTATGTTATATATACATCTTCAATTTGCAAGCCCATTTCCAGGATTAAAGTTTAACTCCAAGCTGAATTTTGCAGGTTGAAATTCCCAAAATCAACTTTTAAAAATTGTTTTATATTGCGTAGAGCGAAAGATACCTGTATTACTAAAGATTGATGCCAGCTACTCTTACTTGCGATCACCTCAAATTCAAAAATTTTATTCAAAAGTAATAAAAATAATTCTTTCAGAACTCACCTCAACTAAATGGTTATCAGGCCCATATAAATCTTTGTCAAGTTCAATAACTAAACTCTTGAAGAATGAGGAAAACTTCCTCTTGACTTTGCTCTGATCTGCTTTTGGAGCGTTTTGCTAAGTGATCAAAATTAAGTATTTAAATGATTGAATACACAGAATAAATATAAACACAAATACAATCAGATTTGTTTAGCTTCGATGAGCAAAAAAACTTGTATGATACATACATCATCCAGAAGACGACCCTCTACTCTAAGTTCCCAAGATGGAACAGTAGGTTCCTCCACGCCTTCACCTTCTTGTTTACCAGGATAAAATGTGTTAGAAATGAAAATACGAAGCTTTCGTTTTTGCTGAAATGTAAAATTTTTTTATCTCAATATACTTTTCAAAGCAAGAAACTGCAAAGAATAATAAACATCACAGTCTCATAAAGGTGTTTACTTATATACATACATTTCTTGTCCCGTATACCATCTCATTTATCATTTAACCTTTGATTCATTAGCACGACCAAAGGAAAAGTTTGGGTCTTTTTTTTCTTTTCAACATAATGTCCCCTGCATGCCAGAAGCATGAATGTGCAAATTTTACCCTTTTTTATCAACCAGTTAGATTCTTTATTTTGCTATATAAGTTTTGCCCGAAAAGTGAATGTGTATCCCCATTGAAACACGGCACAATAAATTTCAGGAAAATGACTTCCATAGAGTAACATGAATAGAGTAAACATTCAAACGTCATTTCCTACCTTCCCCCCCCCCCCCCCAAGGACATTGCACATTTGTGCTTCTGGCGTGAGGGGGGACGATATAGTTGCAAGAATAATCATTCAGAATGTGACAGTAACTTTCTCTCTACAAAGCTATTGTATGGTTTTTAAATGCAAAATTGATTAGAACATAACAAATAATGGTAGAAACTGAATTATGTACGAGTAAAATACATCCAAAAAAATCTGATTACCTTCATTGGTCGTTTCAGAGCCTCCTGAATATCAAGCCTCTTCCTCATAATAGTGAAATCAAGTTTTCTCTCAAAGGTCAAAAGATCCATATAAGCTTGAGATTCTGGTACCAAGTCTCTGACTTTTTGTGGCAGAATCTTCTCTGCAAGCTTCTTCTTTTTCTTGCTGCTAGGTGTGCTGCTAGATCCCCCTGGGCCAGAACCTGGGCCACTGCTGCTTGTTGGGCCAGAAGGAGGAGGTCCACTAATGACAAGAAATGTGCAGTGAACAAATGTGAACACCTTATAGTTGCATAAAAAAAATATTATAGAAGATATGTTTTTGAAATTCATGCATTCATAATTGGCTTTTTAAATGCATCCTATCAGTAACGTAGAAATCTATGAAAGCAGATAAATTCAAAGGCAATGTTTAATCATCTAATCTATCAGTAATGTTCATAGTTCTCAAATGGTGAATTAGCAATAAAGCCAAACAGTTTTTCAAATCAATACTTTCTGGATTTCATGCTGAGGTGAACTTGGGAAAAATTTCTATTGTCTCGACCAGGAATCAAACACAGGACCTCTTGCTAATCAAGCAAGTGTGCTGACCATTATACCATGGGGGATGAAATATTTTTTCTCTTAAACAACGCATATCAGTTTGACTTGCTTAGTGGAGACACATTGCAGCCTCTCTTAACTCAGCAAAGGCCTCCAGTGGCAACAGTAGAGAACTATATTGATGTATTGTGGATCGAGGAAAAATCATTATCCATCCCAATCGGTTTTGTTTGGTTATGTTTCACTAGGAGTTTGTGGTAAAGGAATGTTTTGTAATATTTGGTGAATCACGATCACAATATTGCCGCTCAACTTTTTTTTGCTCGTAATATTTTGTGACCCAACTTTACACATCATTAATGAACCCCAGTCTCCCCCCCCCCCGTTTCCTGCTGCATTGGAAGAAAAATATTTCAACTAAATGTAAGAAGTGAATTCCGATGCCAATTTCCACTGTAACACAGTATCATGAAGAACTTTGCCGCAGAACATCTCCAGTCAGTAGAGGACTTGTTGCAGAACAATGCAAAAAATTATGCTTTGGGGGAATTCGGTTAATTTGAAGTTCAAAATCACTGCAAAAGAAAAGTGTTTTAACTATCAGATTTATCAATAAATATTATCGGGTCCATAAAATGACTACTAGGCTACTACTTTACTGCACACCAACTCTGTCATATCCCCAAACAGCAATTTACTACTGATCAAATTGGTTAGGAAATGAAGGTGCCATCTATTGGTGATCACCTCAGACTTGGAAGGGAAATAACTTATGTATGTTCTTCTCCAGGATCAAAGCTGCAGACCCGATGACAATATTCAAGGTAGAAGACTAGCATCTTACCACTGCACCACTTGGGTGCCCATAAAATGACTAGGAACTGCAAGTTAATCAACGACCTTCACATAGTGATGTTGGCTGCTACATCACTTCACTGTTCTGGAATCAGTATCACTGTGAAAATTTAATGCCGCTGTGGTGGTCGAGTGGTCATAATGACGGACTCACATCGCGAGGATCTGGGTTCGAACCCCGCCGTCGCCATAGTGGTGGTCAGCTGAAGTTGGTTTCCTGTGTTTCTCAATTTTGAGGTGCAAATACGAGCCGATCTCCCCATTAAAAAGCCTCGCCACAGAGAGCAACAGGCCTACAACGATTAATTATTCAATTATTACACTTCACTCATAGTTAGAAAAACTGGTGGCAGATGGCAGCACTACACATAACAAGCATTACACAGAAACAAACTTCACGTCAGGTTCCACTACACGTACATTCCAGCATGTACCAATTCTTTAGAGGTTCCACAGAGGAATATGGACGAGGTACATGTGTGTGGTGGTACGCTGTAGTAGTATCATTGTGAAATTTTTTGACTATTCTTAAAGCCTGATATATGAAAGGAGTTCATGATTGCTGGTTTCCGATCTTTTCTAATTATTCAAGAGGAATCAAGGAAATCTTTTGTAAGGAAAATTACTGGATGGTTGGGGCTAGCGCATGGCTGCTGATTATAAAATCTACTATATAACGCTAGTTTTTGTTAATTTTTAGTGATTTTATTGCCAGGAAGACATTTTTTTGAATTTATATATTTTTCATGTCATATTCCTAGATATTAATACTTTAAAAAGAACATGGAAGCATACCTTTTATTAGTCTGAGGACCTTGAGAGCGACTGTCTGGTCCACGATCAGGTGGAGGCCTTTTTCTTGCAGATTCCATACCCACAGCACCCATAGGACTTTGAGGTGGCATCCTGGAACCTGCTGGATAAGAACTTGTTGGTGGACCCATTCCTTGCCCCACTCTACCATGCATAGTCTGTGGTGATGGCGGTGGACCCTGCATGGGACTAGATGGATAGCTTGGTCTTGCTTGCGGCTATAAGTGAAATCACAATGATTAAACCCGAAGCAACCGAATAAAAACTTATGATGATCTAAATGTTCTCAAATGGATGCATAAAAAAATCCTTTCATATTAAAAAAATTACCAACGGAAAAATATAAATTTTATTTATTGCTTTTATCTTTGGCCTAAAAAAAGACCAGATTATGCCTATATACACTATATACACCACTGAAAAACTATAGGGCATCTACAATACTTGACATGGTCAAAGACAATGGAAGCATTGCAAGAATACAATGTTGAAACGGTTTTGATATTGTGGGTCCTGTCCCATTTGAAATTTATGAAAACAATCAGTTTTGATCACTTGATCATTTTAGTCGTAATATGGCCATTTCTTGCACACAATGGCTAATTGAACAGAGACCTTAAGCTTGCTGCTGAATCTGAACAGCACCGTTCAACATTATTATTTTTTCTGTATGTCTTGCTGAGAAGTTTGATGTCCTAATTCTTTGATGGAATACTTTTTGTGGTAGCAATTTATTCAGTGGTCATTTCATTGCCATTTATGTTCTACCCCTGCATCAGGAAATATTGAGAAAATCAGCTTACATTTGTGCGCATGTTAAAGTGGTTTTATGAACTATGTACAGTCAATTCAAGATAAGTCAAATTCAGATAACTCCAATATCTGTTTAAGTCGAAGCGTTAGAACTTTTTCCAGATTTCAGTGTTAGAATTTTCCCTTAAGTTTTCTTCCTTCAAGTCAAAGTTTTTGGGAATGAGAGTTTTTTGACAGAAAATAATCTTGTGCACACTTTGTTGATAATTTCGGAACAGGTGCTGTATAATCCAGACCGCCAAATCCAATATAATCCAGATCGCCAAGGGTGCTATAAGTCGCCAATGCCGGCGCTCTCAGTTATGCCGATCGGGCTCTCACTTGCTTTGCCGGGTTGTCATTGTTCTAGATTGTTCCTCGGTAGCTTCCATTACCCATCCATTATAGATGGCGCTTAAAGCGCGGGCGATCCAAACGGATAACAGCGTTTTTTCCCTTTGTGCAGTAACGTCGTTGTCTTGGATTATTCCCGATGCGATTACCTTTCGTTAGTTGTTTTTAGTGTGTCTTTTCAAATGTTTGAATAGTCATTTAGTGTTTTTCGTTCCGAGCGTTAGGATTACATTTTCGTCGACCGGTAGGGCTGTATCCTTTTTATTTATTGTTCTTATTAATATTCGTTATTTTATTTAATTTCCGTTATTTATTTAAAAGAATCTGGATACCCGGAAATAGTCCGGGTTTTAAATTTTTTTTATACCTATAATATGCATGACCGTTGTTTATTTTAAATAAATCTGGATACCCAGAAATAGTCTGGGTTTTGATTTTTTTATACGTAGAATATGCTTATTTTTACAACATGCATGACCGTTGTTTATTTAAGTATACTATTATATTTCATTTGTGTTTCATGATATTTTTCATATTTGAATGGTTTTTTATTATTGTTTTCCCTGCTGGTGATTTTTTTTTTTTCGGCGTCCACTTTTGGTCGGGTCGCCGGACATGTTTAGCGCCGAAAAAAAAGTCGCCAGAAATCGCCAATCTCTGGATTATACAGCACCTGTTCCATAATTTCTTTCATTTATACGAGTATCATGTGTATGCATCATCGTATTTTCATAATACAGAGTATGTAAGTCTAGTTTATTTCTAAATATTCTCATTCAATAATTGAATATGTTTGTACATTAGAATAATTTATCTTTTGGAATTTCTTTATCTCCAGTAGTAGTTTGACATGTTTTACTAATAAGGTATTAATATAATAGCGCTGTTATTTTAATAAATTTTTCTTTTTCCCACTCTGAAATCAGAATTTCAAATAAGTCGAACTAACAATAACTCAAAGCTTTTTGTTGGTCGCTACACATTCAACTTATCGAGATTTGATTGTACATAGTAAAAAAAAAACATTTTGGGAAAACAATTATTTTTAAAGTCTAAAGAATTACGAAATCATTTGCGATTCAGGTTTCCCCCTCCCAGAAATAATTATACAAGGGAAAATATAATCCAAGCATCATTTGAAAAATAAAAATCAATAAATATAACAATTCACAATACTAACTGGGTACACTGGTCCAGGAGTACCATACTGTCGACCGGGCGGTGGTCCTCCATGCTGAATCTGCATTGGTCTGTCAGGTGGTCTCATTCCGGGACCTGGAGGCCCAGGCATGGGTCCCATTGGAGCAGAAGGCATTGGCACTGGAGGACCAGGTGGACCCTGCACAGGAGGTGCTGGTCCAGCAGTTGGCACTGCTTGAGGTAACTGAGGTGGGGGTCCACCTGGTGGAACTGGGTTTCCAGGCATTCCTGCTTGAGGAGGAACTGGATATCCTCTATTCATGTTTGCTGCCATAAAACAATTATCCTATACAAAAATAACAATATATTCATTACTTACAGGCATGTATTCAAGGAAGGGGGGGGGGGGACATATACACCCAAGTGTTAGCAGACTGATATCAAAGCAGCTCCGATCAATCTCAAGGTCTCAATTTAAATAGGCCTATGATAGAATCTGGTTATATCATTAGTGCCAGGAAACACACATTGTTCACCATCATTAAAAGCTAACTGCAACATAATTGGATGTGTAAAAGTTACAGCACATACTCGTATATAAGCTGATCATTGAACATTTTTGCCACACCACTGTCATTTTCTACACATGAGGGCTGATTAGACTGGGACCCACAATTTATTGCAGATTCAGAACAGCAGCATTCAACATTTTGTCTTTTTTATACTTGTCGAGGTTGGTGCACTAACCACACGGTGCGAGACCCTGCGGTAGCAATATTTTTTTGTGGTAACGTTGTTGAAGATCTGTTGTACCTCTGCTTCAGGAATGCTTCGGACAAGAATGAATTGGGTATCAAACTCTCAACAGCTCCAAACATCCTTTGGTACTTTAAGCAAGTATCCTATCAACTTGCATGTGACTGACCCCTCTCCTCATTTTTAGAACAATTTTTTTTTTAAAGTTAAATGATGCAACCCTGTCATTCATTATGGTATTAAGCTGTTGGAAAGGCTATCATTCCATAAGCGAGGTGAATGCCAACTTGTTTTCCAACATCAAGATTTCTAATTAGTGTTTTGACAGTTTTTGTACTTTTCATCGGTGGGCATATTGCATATAAGTTTTCATATTTATTTTCTGACTTCTACTAACAGTGAGTTCCGCTTCAAATCAGACTGGGAAAACATGGTCGGCAATATGAGCTTTTTTTTTTCAGCATAGGAAATGTACCAATTTCCAATCATTTTTGACTTGAAGGTCACCAGGTTGGCGTTCACAATGCTCATGGGATCGAAGGCTGTTGAGCAAATCAAGAATAGAATAACTTTTAGAATTAAAATAAATTTTAATTTTGGAATTTAAAAATGAATATATAAAAGTTAAAGAGCGGAAGCAATGTGAACAGATAAATCAAGTGCCAATACGTGGAAAAATAAATAAAGGCTCAATTTTAACATGAATATATATAAAATAAATTGAATTTATAATTCATCATAAATAGCATATTTTCAAAAAAAAATTTTTGTCATGTTTCAAAGACGTTTGACAGTTTCGGCATTTTAACTACAATTCATGAAATAAATAGTGACATTTAAAGATACGAGAAAATAACAAAACTCTGGGCGTAAAATAATGATAAATGACATTATAACTGTATAAAATATGTTAAATTTTTAAAAAAATATAAAACAAACACTTCTTCATGAAGCTCCAATTTCTTTACAGGTTTTTCACTTTCCCTCAACATATGAAGACATGATCTATCGCAAGTTAATTTCACACATGAAGTAATAGAATTATTAAAATTAAGATAGCGAATTAAAATAACTAGACAAAATGAAAAATTAAATAAAAATGACTTACTTCTTATAGGCATAGAAACAATAAAATAACTGAAGCATCCAGCACAGTAAATACGCTGAAAGGGAAGGAGTCATGAAGAACAGAGACTAACAAAAATATTTCATTCTCTGAAATTCTCCATATATTTAGCTATCTTGTTTAAATTATCAAATATATAAAATATTTTTGCAGGGTTTGAATTCATTATTCTTAAAATTTTTATAATTGTTTTTACTGTTTTTACATCCACATCACAGTAAACAAAATAATCAGGAGATGGCTCCTAACAGCTAAAACCCTGTATAATACTGTAGTTGAAGTTGTAAACACAACACAAGTCCTTGGATTCGTTCCCGCAACTTATAATGCAAAAATATGAAAAATTAGAGAAAATTGGAGAAGGTGAGATGTTTAACGGGTTTTTATTAATTTCAAAATTAGTAAACATAACTTCCCCCTCCCAGTTGTTTTTTCAAACTTGCATTTTCGAATTTAAGTGACGAAATTGACGTTTCATTTCACGTTATCAAAATCAATGCCGATGCATTATTTTCTTCCCATGAAAAAGAAAGTATTAAAATAGTTTATTTATATTTATAAATAATAGAAAACAATTTTTGATTGGTAATGTTTTTTTTGAATGAAATCGTTGTTTGCATAACTTATATCATGAAAAATTACTAGAAACTAAGCTTCACTTTTATAACCTAAATAGCTGGATGGCCTTCACAGGAGAAGATTCCATGGTAGATAGCAAGCGTGGATCCGGGGAGGGCGATAGGGTAATAATATCCAAGAGCTGGATAATATGGAGGGGAAATTTGACCTGTAAAATACGGGATGGTCTGATGCACCTACACAATAACTCGCTTTTCTGATGCATCATCCCAGATCTGCCTGCCTCTTCATTTGCCGGCTGAAGATATCTGCCTCGGCTTCATTCATAGCTGAAGATGCCTGCCTCCACTCCATTTGTAGCTGAAGATGCCTACCTTTGCTTTATTCGTAGCTGGAGATGTCTACCTAGGCTTCATTCACAGCCGAAAATGCCTGCCTCCACTCTATTCGCAGCTGAAGATGCCTTCCTTATTTACTACAGACAGCTTTTCTTCATCTCAGTATGTTAAGGAAACAGGTATTTTCTGGATGTTATGTCAAGGTGAACTTGTTAAGGAAAGTTGTCTGGTCTCTGCTGAAACTTGAACCCTGGCCCTCTTGCAAAGAAGGTTGGTTCGAGTCCCGGCAGAGACCAGGTGACTTTTCTTTCTGAGTTCACCTCAGCATAATACAAATACAATGCCACAACAGGCAAATTGCCCAACGAGGTGGCTGACTTAAGAACATCATGGATCCCAGAGCCATTTTTGGAGGCCCTACCTGCTACTGCTACACCACACATGCACCCCGCCCACCCCCCCGCGGAACCCCCAACGAATCGGTACATGCGGGAATGTACGTGTAGTGAAACCTGACGTGAAGTTTTTTTTTTGTTTCTCTGTAATGCTTGTTATGTGTAGTGCTGCCATCTGCCACCAGTTTTTCTAACTATGAGTGAAGTGTTATGATTGAATGATTTATCGTTGTAGGACTGTTGCTCTCTGTGGCGAGACTTTTTAACTGGGAGATCAGCTCGCATTTGCGCCTTGAAGTTGGGAACCACAGAAAACCAACTTCAGCCGACCACCACTGTTTGGTTCAAACCCGGATCCACGCATCGCGAGTCCGTGACTATAACAACTCGACCACCACAGCGGCAAATCCAGAAGATACCTGTTCCCTTATTTACTTAGTTATGAAAACTGCGTAGCAAAAGTTGTACAAATTTTTAAAGTTTTTTCTTCTGTTTCATTATTACAGGTACATATGGAACTGTATTTAAAGCGAAAAATCGTGAATCCCAAGAAATAGTCGCATTGAAGAGAGTTAGGCTTGATGATGATGATGAAGTAAGGTCTAGTTTTGTGTGTTATATATGAGCAAAGAATTTTTTTTTTTTGTTCAAATGGGTGATATTAAACATATAAATTTATCATTTAATACAGGGGTTCTCAAACTGTGCACCGCCAACCTTTGTCAATGGTGCCATGGAGTGGCATCCTGACAAAGGTTTTTCAAAGATTCTTTGTTAACTTGTTCCGCAGAGCCATGGATAAGCATTGATTAGCATCAGGGATGCCGTGAGTGGGAAAAAAAAACAAAAAAAACCCTGATTTAATGTATATTCTTTTAAAAAAGAAATGGTAGAAAAGGAAGGCGCGCGCACACCCACCCACCCCATTTATACATACCATGTACTTTAAGGCTGCAAAAAATAGTTTCTCTTTTTACTCTTAATTCAAAGAATAATTAACACAAAAAAGAGCATTTAAGGGTTCATGCATGTTAACGTATTGATATACATCTTTGAAATGAATCAATTGCTAGTGTTAACTCATATTCAGTCTATTGAGACTTCACCATATACTTTTGGTGAAATCTTAATACACCACAGAATTATATATACCTATATATACGATACCCCTCGATAGATTGCCTTCACCATTATATCTTTCGATTATTTCATAAATTGGGAGAAAATTTTTATTTACATAAGCTATGTGTCATTTTTATTTTTGTTAGGTTAATAAAAAAAGGGAGGAACTATGCCATCATTTGAAAAAATTGTTCGGGTAAAAAAAAAAATTAATCAGAGGGAACTTGTGCAAATGCAGTGATTCCTCACTCAGGAATGTAGTGTGCCTTCTTGAGGCGCTCGGCCGAACTTTTACTTCGAGCCCTTTTTGAAAGGGTTATTATACGAAGTAAGCTTACAACTTCTGTCTTGACCCTCACCCCATTCGCTCAGGGCCCTGGGGCAGTGCTCCAATTTCCCTGGCCTAGTTACAGCCTTCTCTTACTCACATGTTTCTCTCAGTTGAAGATGATTTTTTGCACTCCCGGTCTAAGATATTGAATAAGAACGCTATTCACACTTGTATGCCTCTCTCGCTTGTGCTTGCTTTGTTCCCTTGCACCAGCACATTAGTGAGAGATCGCTGTACTATTTAGTAGTTACCTTGAAAAGCATATACATATCTTATCTTGAATTGAATTTTCATGAACTGTGTTGATATTTTAAACTTTATTCAGTACTTATGTATATTATGCTATGTTAATCTTTCAGGGTGTGCCAAGCTCAGCTCTGAGAGAAATATGTTTATTGAAAGAATTAAAACACAAGAATATTGTGAGGTAAGTGATCACAGTTATGTTTTCTTTTTGCTTTGGTTTACTAGAGTTGATATCTTTCAAATACACTTTTTAGAAAATACTCAAAGAAACACTTAACTGCGAGAGAAAGTACACCTTTATAAACAAACTCACAATAATGTGTTTTACATGTGGGGTTTGCCTTGAAATCACTAGTACCATAAGTAAATTTGGAATTTCGCTCTCTTCAAAATATCCCTCATCTGCATACACACTCTTGACGTGCTGAGTTCTAAATATTTTTTTTAGTGACTCCCAATGATGTTTTTAGCTGGTTATATGCTTGCTGTATGAACACATCTGTCAAGTTGATCCCATAACAGTTCTGTGGGGCAAGCATATCTAGGAACATTATCTTACTGAACAGAACAGCAAACTCAAATTCAATTGAACGGGTACCAGATGGGACAGCATGCCGAACTAGGATCTTGTGGCAGCTCTTGTTCATAATTACTTCAATTTCAATAAGTTCACCACTTAAAAAACATTTCCAGACCATAGTAGAGCCTCCTCTGTGCTTTTCTGTAGGCTGAATGCAAGATGGAAGCATTCATTTTCCAACTGCTCCTTGTACAAACCTGCGTCGGTGATTCAAAAAGCTCAAAATTATTTGATTATTCTGGGGGAAAAAACACATTTTGTCACTGATCTGGGGTCCTTTTTTGTGTTTTTTTAATTATTTCCTTTTTATTAACAGACTTAAATGGTTTGAGAAAAATTGAAGATGTTCTTTAAATCCACTTGCAATCAACGTTTTGTCACAACTTCACTGTTTTCTTTTTTTTGTTTTGTTACTTGTATAAATAAAAAACTAATCTTGTTAACTGATTTGAATGTATGCGTTTAGAGCACACTCAAATATGCTTAGCAACTTTCGGGATCGCTTGAGACGAGAGATTATATTGAAATTAATGAATGGTTGTGTGCAAGAACCAGAGAGTGCAACATGAGATATGAAAGTGCTCTTTTTTTAATTTTTTTTTTCTCCTACAAGATTCATGATTTTGTGAAAACTAGATAATTATTCATTTTTGTGTTGTTATGGCAGGTTACATGATGTTCTGCACAGTGAAAAGAAGCTCACATTGGTGTTTGAGCATTGTGATCAAGATCTGAAAAAATACTTTGACAGTCTCAATGGGGAAATTGATCCAGATGTTGTTAAGGTACTTTAGTTTATATATTAAGATTTCATATGGTTGAATACATTCAATTTTCAACGGTTCGACAGTTACATTATATGACATGAATGTCGCTCTCCACTTGTTAATACAAGATATATATCTTGTAGTTACATTATAGTTTGACAAACATCATATCCCCCCCCCCCCCAATATTAGTTGGCATGCCACTAAACTTGAGGGACACCAGACTTTTGATTGTTGAAAGGGGTCTGGTCCTTTCCTGGTATGCCAGGAAGTGCAAAGTTTAATGAGGATCACAGTATTCATTCAGTCAATTCAGTGGACTTTTTGTAATAAAGATGCATTGAGAAATTTCCAGAATCTCTGATTCGAATTTCCCAGCATGCTGGTTTCCCTTGATGTTTCCTGTCATGCCAGCTAATGTGGGGAGGGGATACAGTATACTCATCAACACCTCAGGTGTCATCAATGTAGGTGGCAGCACTGAAAAATCAGACACAACACTAGATATGCCCTTAGGTACATACAATTTATTTCAGACTCTGCCAGGAAGCTAGATTGGAGGAGATTTTGGCAACGGGATGAGTCTGGTGGCAGAGCCCTGGCGTTCATCATCATTGTGAGCAAAAATGATAAACATTCTGTTTATATCATATTCATTAACTGAATATTATACATTGGACTTTGGTTGGCATGTTCTAACCCAGTGATTCTTAACCTTTTTTCCTTCCCGCACCCCTTTGGCTAATGCCTTTTTTTTTATCTGTTAGAAAATTCAATTTTTTCTGTAAATTTTTTTTGAAAATTAGTTTTAAAATGAAACTAAAAAAAAGTAATTATTTTTAAACATTTTTTTGGGATTTGGAAAGAAAATATTCATAGATTTCAAAAAGATTCATTTTTTTCAGTTCTTCGCTTATTGATTCCAGCCGCAACAACTATAAATAATGATTTTTTTTTAACACTTGACTGAATTTTGTGACATTTTTCCTGAATCGTGTTCACGACAGTATCTTATCTAATCACTACATGCTAGTAACACAAGGTACCAATGTAAACAAATCGCAAAATAGTTTAAGGAAATAATAGTTTTTTTCTCAACTAAAATGGGAAAACAAGTAGGATCACTAATCGAAAAATAAACTTTTTCAATGCAAATTTCATATGACATATTTCTGCAAGTGAATAGAGAGGTGGTGTCGAAATATTGGTATGATCCATACTTATTTTAGAATGGAAAGATTAAAGTTTTATCATTTCAATTTTCCTGAATAATTAGTCAACATGTTCTATTTTTTTTTATCCCCCTCCCCAGAAATGCTCTCCCGCACCTCTGGTAAGAACCACTGTTCTAACCTGCCTACAGCTTTAACCAATCCATCAGAAAATTATGAAATTTGGATGCTTTAATGTTGCAATGAATGGCTGGAGATAATTTCAAAGGCATTTTAAGACATAAAATCTCCACTTTTGGTATTGAATCAGTTTTTGTAAAAGAGTCATCAGAGCAAAGCATGTTTGTGTAAATTCAAAGTCTTTAGCAAATAAATTTGAATTGAAATGGTGCTGGGGATGCTTAGATGCCCTATCATGAAGCGTGAACAGTTTGTTTCCATATGGGCAAAAAAAAAAAAAAAAAAAAAAAAATAGCACTTATAATTTGCATAGAAAACAACCTCTAGTACTGAATGAAGGAACCTTTTTTTTTATTATTTTGCTTTCAATTTTACTTTCCCATCATCAGAAAATTTTCAGAACTTTTATAGGTTTGAGATGAATATTCACAGCTGCAGCCGAACAAACGAAATTCGAGACGCTCTGCCATAACATCTTTAGATATCAAATAAGCCTTTTGTCATAAGTTGAATATTTGCTTACAAATTGGAGAATTTTTAACGAATGTGTTTCGCTGTTCATTTGAATTATTTTAAGGTTGTGTGGTTCTTTTGAATGTTTTCACATTTGTGGGTTATCCTTAAAATGCATACGGATATCATTCTCAGATTTTTTGACTGGATTTTTCATTTAAAATTGGCTCTACAGTTTCCATTCACTATTATTATCATGCATGTGTAAAAAATTCTGAATGAATTATTTGAGATAAGTATATATTATGGCTACACCAGAGTTATTTTTTTCCTTGTTTTTTAGTCATTCATGTACCAGCTTTTGAGGGGTCTAGCATTCTGCCACAGCCACAATGTTCTTCACAGGGATCTGAAGCCACAGAATTTACTTATCAATAAGGTGAGAATATTATACAGATTCATCCGTCATTACAAAATAAGTAAAATGGACAACCAATGCAAGATAAACTGTTTAAAATTTTGTATTATAAAATTATTTTAAGGGAATTTTTTTAAAGATAATTTTTCTTGGCTATCATGAATTAAATTGTCCTTGCATTTCATGATTTTGTCTTGAAAGAAAACTCCTGCCTTTCGGTCAAGTAGCTCGTGTTCTCTTCCTGTTTGACATGCCTGTACTTTCTTGTATGAAAGCACAGCTGTTCATATGAAGCCTTTAAGATTCTAGTCCAATTAGGCCTTCTGTGTGCATGAAAAGACAGTCTTGCTACAAAATGTATACTGAATAATTTAATGGAAATGGATACTTGGCTGGTAAAACCACAGAGCTTGTTAAATGCCCAAAGTTTTAGAAAAAAGGGAGCGTAAAAATTTCATTTGTGTATCCCACAATGTACTTTTACTCAGTAGAGGCCTACCTTTTTCAAACCCTGTGTTCCAGGGACCCAGGCGAGTTAAAATTGCATAACTCCACTGCTTGATCACACTTATTACTGAAAATGAAATTAACAGCATTTCAGAGAGAATTAATTGTGTGCAACCAAATTACAGTGTGTTTGCTAATTGTTTTGAATGGAGAAGTTATATGTGACAATAAAATATACATGCAGCTTCCGGTTTTATATGACAGTTTGAAAATTAGAAAGAGTGTATTTGAAAAAATATTAAAAAGGGGGCAGGCAAATAGAAAGCAAAGACTTTGATAATACAGGTATGTGTGATTTTAGCTTCTAAAACATGATACAAGTATCAAAATGGTGAAAAAAAATATGCATCACAAATATTTTGATTCTATTGACTGCTTAGTTTCACAAAATATTTTTTAATGACCAATTGTTGCAGAAGTGAACATGACATAAATGAACATTTGCTTAATTTCCTTGTGCATAAGCTTTTATTACAATAATGTGACTTAATTCATTATTCAGGGAATTCAAAATTGGTTCATTACTTTTGTGCTACAGGAAATATTTGATATCTTTTATGACTTAACAATTTTTTTTTTCCGGGCAGAATGGTGAGTTGAAGTTGGCTGACTTTGGTTTGGCTAGAGCATTTGGGATTCCCGTCAGATGCTATTCTGCTGAGGTATGAGTTTATTTACTATTATTGTAGATTCTCCATCATGTTTGAAAAGTCAGAAATTTGAGGTTTTTTTAATTTCGTGACCAAAATGTGTTTGAAAACATAGGTTGTGACTTTGTGGTACAGACCTCCAGATGTCCTTTTTGGTGCAAAATTGTACACAACATCCATAGACATGTGGTCAGCAGGTTGCATTTTTGCAGGTTTGTTGAAATCATTTTTTTTGAAGGTTTTAAAGGTGTGATGTTTGTAATCTTAGCAAAATATTTTACAATTTATTCACTATGAATAAGTAACTTAAAATATGATCATTTCCATATGTACAGTGATATTACAATTTGATCAACTAACATCTTCTTTCCAATAAGAGCTAGCAAATGCAGGACGACCACTCTTTCCTGGTGGGGACGTAGATGATCAACTGAAACGTATATTCAAATATCCTTTTTATGTCATTGGTATTTTTTAATAAAAGAAATATGCATCTATCCATGATGGTTGTATGTAGGTCCTACCACATTGGTGGACTAGAGAGAAGTGGGGTGCAGGGAATCTTTTTCGGAAAATTTTTGATTTAACTAACCTTCAAAAAGTAATTTTTTTAAATTGAGAGGAATTGATTAAAACAGTGTTTTAATGTATCTTCAATTTTTTAAATAATTTGACTGCCTGTTTTTTTTAAATTTCACCTGCTTTGATAAATAAATACAGTCGAATTTGGTTATACCATACCTTGTAGGTCATTCGAAAAGTGTATGTTATAAGCGAGGTATTGAAATTAGCTTATGTAATAATAGCATATATATTCATAAAATGCATTATTGAGATTGTGGCAGACAAAATAAGCTTATGCAGCGCATAATTGAAATGCAATATAGTACGAATATATAGTTTTTGATTGATATCTGAAAAGCTTTGCAAATTTATTAGAAAACATGATATACAACAACATGCAGACATTTTTAAAAGATGATTTTTTTTAGTTTATGCTAACGGTTTTGCTTTGAAGTTGACAGTATTGTACAATTTATTCAGTTAAAAAAAACTCACGGATGTTTTAAAATTTTATGTATACAGGTCACCAATCAATAATACACTTGAATTAGCATAGCTTTTCAACAGTGAGAGTGGATTTAAAACAATTGTTCTTTTATCACCGCCATCCATAAAAAGATCAAGTAACAAAAGCAAATAAAAAATCAAAGGCGATGCAGTTTGCAACCAAAAGCAAGATTTTATTAAATATCAAAAATTTTATTGTCAAAACAGTTCTATTTACTACTGACAGGCAGCACTAAATTTAAAAAAAAATAAAAATTAAGTGCCATCTGTTGATGAAAAACATTTTGACAGTGTAATTTCTCGTTCAGTGAAAAAATTTAGTTCTCTTTGTGAGAAAACACAACACCCACATACAATGAATGTTGTACAAAAGAAGTGGTTTTTTTTTAAATTATATTTTTCTAGTTTTTTGTAGCATCTTATATCTGAATTACTTTCTTGGTTAAAACCATTTTTGGTATGTTATATCCACAGGGTATGTTATAATAGATGTAAAAACATATAGACGTGAATGGGCCAAATTTGAAAGGATTGCACAATCATATGTTATAAGTGTACTTGACTGTACATATTTTTTATGATAAATTTCATTTAACTGCCAGTAAGTTATTAGGAACTCCAACGGAAGAAACTTGGCCTGGGATGACTCAGCTTCCAGACTATAAAGTATACATTTATACTTGATTTTTGTTTGGTTGTTTATTGCAATATCAAAAATTTTACCTATAGGATATCTTTATTTAGGTAAATAATTATTATTTGTAAAAGCGTCAAAGAGGGAAGGAAATAAGTTTTTTGCTAATTTTCATTTTAGAAATTCAATTTTAAATTTTGGAAGATTATAGTTTTGAAGACTTTTTTAAGTTTCCAAGTTTAGGTACCAAGGAGACCAGATACTTTGTTGGTTGCCTCTAATAGAAGTATTCGGTGGATATATCACTAATCTAAATAAATGAGAATAATTATTTGGAATTTTTGATTATAATCAGAATAAGCTATTTCTCCTTCTGATTCCATTCCTCAAAAAGTGTTAGATTTTGTACGGTTCAAGGCTTTTCTTTTAGTTGAAATTATTTTCAATATTTATTAAATTTATATTACCTCATGGTTTGAAGCGAGGAAAATAGCGGGTTTCTTTCGATAGAGTTTTAGAAATGGGTATTGCAAATATTTTCTGCATGAAAACAGTAGTCTCTGTATCTTACAAAAGCTGATGTGTCTGATTGAAGGAATAGCTTCCTTCCATCAAATGTGTCATGAAACTTTTTAAGCTTCCTATATAAACAGCACTACAAGAATGCTGAGTGTAACGTACACTCCAGCAGATGTTTGAGGGTTACTGACTTCTGTTACTGAGAAACTGAATAAACTGCTAAAGTCTGAAGATTTTGATCTTGAAACGGCTTAAGTTACTCTATGTGGCTTGATATGTCTTTGATGTCATGGTAAGAATGCAGTATCAAGACTGGATGATTGCTCTGAATTAGACATGCTCAATCGATTCTCAAATTAAGATTTGCAATTACTGCTATGCACTCAAGATGTCATTTGCATTTCCATACATAAATTTTTAATCATTGCTAAAAAAACTTAGAATAGTCTTCATGTTGTCTCAGTGATTTAAGTCATGAAAACGTGCATCCATCATAATTATTTGCATTTATCTTCAACCAATCACAATTCTGAAATTCAATCAAATTGGTTAGGGGCCATTCAAGTATTACGTAAGCAGATTTTTAGCCATTTTTGACCCCCCCCCCCTTGTCAGCAGCTTAGAATATTTCATATCTTCAAAAAGGGTGGTTGATGACGTAAGCAACCTTCAAACCCCCCCCCCCTTCCGATGCTGACGTAATACTTTAATGATCCCTTACTATAAGTGTTGTGCCAGTTTGTTATATTCAATAGACACATAGTGTACACTAAACAGTATGTAAAGTCTTATTTTGTTTTGAACAAGTTAGACATTAATGTAAATCCACAATGCAGTTTTCTTGTGCATTTTCAGCCATTTCCCCTTTACCACCCAACAACCAGTTTCGCTCAAGTTGTTCCAAAGCTCAATACCAAAGGAAGGGATCTTCTACAAGTGAGTTTGGTTTTGAAACTTCTCTCTAAATTCCAGTTATGTTCCCATTTTTTAGGCTTATTAAAATCTTCCGGTCGGAAATCATATTCTTCCGATTTTTTCTAAATTCATGGAAGATCCCTAAAAGTCCTCTAATTGGGCTTCGTTTGATAGAAAATATCCCTTCAGCCCCTTTTCTCAGCCACCTCGTTGGGCATTTTGCCTGTTGTGGCGTTGTATTTGTATTTATAAATCTCTGAGAAATTTTTAGTCCTTGCAATTCTAGGCTGATCATGTTTTCTCAGGAAAAATATGGGAAATTTAAGGATTTTAAGTACGAAAAACTGGTAATTGGTGCCAAATATGATGCCAAAAGCAAGCTATAAGTAGCCAATTATTGCTAAAAAATCAGGACTGTGGAAAATACATCCCGTGAAAATGGGATTTATATATGCTCACCCATTGCAATCCCCCCCCCCCCAAAAAAAAAAAAAATCCCTGGGATTTTCCTTATATTTGTGTGACATGTTTCCTTTTATGCGAAGTATGTCATCATGTGATAAAAACTACAGATTTTTCAAGTATGCTAATTGGCATCTATGTAACTACCATTAGAAGGTAGTGTTTTCTGTTTAAACGATCACTTTCAATTTCTATCAGTGTTTCATTTACAGTAAAATAATAATCATTTATTTTTCCTTTCAGAAACTCTTGGTGTGCAATCCAGCTATGAGAATGTCTGCAGATGACGCCATGCAACATTCCTACTTCAATGATCTCCCTCCAGCTATCAAAAATGGCTGATGACAGTTGTTCACGGCTGGGAAATACGAATCAACCACTTTCAGTGAATTTTTTATTAGACTTGTTTCAAGGTGCAGTTGGAAGTTAGTAAATGTAAATAACGTCATCTCATTCATTCATAATATTGAGAAATCCAGTTCATCATCTCATTCATTAATTCCTAATAATTATGTTATTGCTAACGATTTCCTAAAATCAAGCCCAAAATGGGAAACGCCATATTTTTAATTTTTTTATAATGTTTTCATTAACTTATTTTTCGATTAGAAACTTTTTGAGATACTCGATTTCACCGCAAACGTTTTTTTCTCCCCGTTGTATGTAATTATTGGTTTTAGTCAATGAAGTAAAATACAGAGCAGTAGTGGCCAACCTTGTATAATCATCAAGACCACAAATGTTATGCCGGCCACTAATTTTTATATAATTGCTCTTATTTAGGGTCAGCCAATGCTCCGTATTTACTGGATTGTCCCATATTTTGAAAAATCTCCTAGTTATCCCTGAAAATCTTAATTGAATTCAATTTCTTTTGACCCTTATTGTACCTGGCTTGCATCACTCGGCACATTTAATTACACATGCAATCAAATCTCGATAAGTCGAATGTGCAGTGGCAGACAAAAAACTTCTGAGTTATCGTTGCTTCAAATTATTAGAAATTCTTATTTCAGAGTGGGAAAAAGAAAAGATTCATTAAAATAAAACAGTTCTGTTTACGAATATCATGTCAGTAAAACATGTCAAACTACTGAAGAAATTTAAAAAGATAATTCAGTTTCATTTCATAATATTTAATTATTAAATGTGAGAATACGGTTTTCATAAATAATCTAGACGTACATACTGCATTATGGGAAACGAACACATACATGACACTCGTATGAATGAAACAAATTATAAATAAAGTGTATACGAGATTATATCTGTCAAGAATTGCAGTGATTTTCAACTGCCCTCTATTCGTGTGGAAGTCATTCACATTTTGCAAGCAGATGAATCTGCTGAATGAATCTGTTAAATTGTTAATGAAGCATTAAATTCTTTTTTTAAATTTCTCTCATTCTCAAAAACTTTGACTTAAAGGAAGCAAACTTCGAGTTAAGGGAAAATTTTAACACTAAAAATACGGAAAAAGTTCTAGGACTGAGTGAAAACTTGGTTTATTGGAGTCAGACTTATTGGAAATTCCGATTTCAGAGTTCGAAGAAGAAAAATGGTTAAAATAGCAGCACTATTATCATAGGGGTCATTCAAGTATTACGTCAGCATCGATGGGGAGGCGGTTTTCGATTTGCTGACTTGATGACAAGGGGGGGCGGGTTTGGATGATGCTTACGTCATCAACCACCCTTTATGAAGATATGAGATATTCTTAATGGCATCTTATTCTGTGCGCCAAAAATGAAAAAAAAACCTTTCGATAGTTATTGGGCACCTGAACTAACATTCTACCTGAATTGATAAGTACCCTACAGAGCCACATTAATGATCTCTAAATGTTTCACAGATCCTTCAAGTGCTCTGGAAATGTTTCCTGGCCGCTTAAGAGCTCTGTAACTGTGCTGCGCATCACTCAAATGATTCATAATTATGCCACGGATAACTTAAGTAATCTGAGAATGTTCCGCAGGTAACTTGAGTGATGTAGAACCGCACTGGGGGCCGCTAAAGTGCTCTAAAACTGTGCCACATGTCACTCAAGGGATGTCTCTAAATGTGCCATGGATTGCTTAAGTGTTCTGAAAATGTATCGCTGTAACTGTGTTGCGGGTCACTTAGGTGATCTTTGAGGCCTACTTCAGTAATTTGAAAATGTGCCACGGGCCACTTAAATGTTCTGGAATTGTGCCACGGGTCATTAAAGAGATTTGTAAATGTGCTGCTTAGTTCATTTTTACAAAATTAGGTTTGAGGGGGCAAGCCACGTCAGATAACCTTCAGGGCCACATTTGTTCTGCGGGTTTACCATATATTGCTTAAAGAGTGGATCGCAATGAATTTCTTAAAGAGAAATTTTGAGTTCTTGCCCTTCAAATAGCATTGAAATTAACAGAAATTGATTATAACAACACATATAAAGGTATTTTCTTTCGAAATTTTAATTTTTTTTTTCCATCTGTAGGGGGGGGGAGGCGCACAAGACCCCATGCCCCCTCCCGCGTACATTTCTGGTCCTACCAATATGCATTAGGAGGTGGGGGCAGTGATGAAATTTTGCTGACAAGGGGGGGGGGGTGATTTAGGTTTGCTGCCTTTTTCAACAAGGAGGGAGCAAAAATGTCTACAAATTTGTTTACATAATACTTGAATGGCCCCATATTAGTAAAACAGGTCAAACTGAAGAAAAAGGAAGAAATTTGAAAAGACAAGTTATTCTGATTTAATCATATTTATTGAATGAGGGATATTTAGAAACAAACTAGATATATATATATACTGTATTATTGGAAATGGACGCGTACATGAGATACTTAGGTATGAATGGCACAAATTATAAAGTGAATACGAGGTTATATTTTCTGTCGAAAAATTCAATATTTTTCGATTTTCTGTCGGGAGAAAGTCATTCACTTTTTGCAAGAAGAATTTGTAAATTCTATTTTTATTTCTTTCATCCCACAAAAACTTTTAGTTAAAGGAAGAAAACTTAGAGTTATAAGGGAAAATTTTTAACACTAAAATATGGAAAAAGACCTGGGGCTAAGTGAAAACTTCGACTTGAACAGATATTTGAGCTATCGTGAGTTGACTACTTTGAGAGCAAAGTTTGAAGGTTTTAACATCGCCATATATTTTGACTTAGAATGGAACCCCAGCGAGAGTAGCATAGGAGAGACAGTTAAAAAATATAGGGTCACCAATTGACTTGTATTTTATGGGACATTCATATTTTTTTCCAACAAACCAAAATGTAGAGGATTGTTATAAAAAAGGGGGGGGGAAGTCAGGTGGTTTTTATTTAAAAAATAGCTGCCCAGTGTTAAAACTGCAGAAGAGGAATGTTAAAATATGATCATATTTATTTTACATTTTAAAACTTTTTTTCATTTCATTGTGATTAAAATTATTATTCGAGCAATTTGATTATTATATCGAAGTTTCTAAGAAAAAAAATGACTTTCATAGACAATGTATTTACCAGCTCTTGAATTCTTTTATGTTGTGCCAAAAAAATTATGTTCGCTCGTGCGAGGCATCAGAAATTTATTAACTAGTGAACTTTTTTGTGTGTTAAATTGTGCAATATTCACCCATATTTCATTGTGCTCTTTCATCTCTCCAAACTGTGTGTAGTTGCGCTTTTCATTTAGTTGTAACTTGTGCATTTAAAATGTGTCAGAAGAGGCTCCCTCTGGTGTTAAGATGTTTATGTACCAGTGCAAGTTTTTTTTTTGTTCTATAAAATGGGAATTATTTTTATTCCTTGCTTGTGTTTTTATTTATGATTGAAGTTTACAAGTAAGTTATTGTTATGAATATAATGAGGAAGGGGGAAAAGGAATTAATTTGGTCAATGCGAAATAACTTTTGATTCCTTCAATTTCACATCGAGAGATTCAACTATAGATTACTATCCTCGATTATTTTCAAAAGAGAAGCATTTCCACTTTTGCGAAATTTACAGCAAAAGTAAAAAAAATGTATTTCTCTGGAATATGTTTGCTTTACAAAAGTAGAAAATAGCCCAACAGGTAATATATGATCAACATTCAAGGTAGTTTTATCCACATTTAGATTAAAATTACAGGTGGTCTGAAAAACATGGAAATTTCTGTGTCACATTGATTCCAGTTAGTTTTCACTAGCCTAGGAAGATGCATTTACTGCCCTCTAAAAGCCTTACCCTAACATAAGAAAATTATTCTACCGTAGAATCTCTCTCTCTCCCATAATGGAAACAATTTTAAATTATATCCATTAACGGACACGCTTATACTGAAGTGTATGTAAAAGGTGGATATTTTCCCTTTTGGTGGAAAACAAACTACTTTACATTGTAACTTCGACCAAAAATATTTGTGTTTGAATAATCCGAAAGATTCAAAAAAGTTAAAAAATGTTCCCTTTTGAAAATAAAAGACCTTCTCATTTGATGAGTCCAGGTTAGGAAATTTTGTTTTTACAGCTGGATTACAAGGATACCTGGTGCTGCCCGGGTTTTCTTTAGTGAGGCTTTTTGGATCACGTGATGTCTCCCTATCTTCCAGGGACATACAAACCGTGTCCAAGTTAAACAATATGGTGACTTCCTGCAGGACTCATGAAAGAAACAAATCTAGATTAAAAAAACATAGAAATAGTTTTTTTTTCTTTTTCAAGGGGCGCTAGGTATTTCGATTCCCCCCAAACTTGTTCATCTGCATATTTCAGCTTCCAAAAATGCTTAGTTAAAGCTGTGGAATTTCTTCGATGTACTTTAAGGGCCCGTAATTAATTTTAAAATATCCTAACCCACATGAATTTATGCAGTTGAATAAATCAAAAGACAATACGAAGACATTAATTTTCATGCTTGAGAAGTTGAAATCAATGTTATTGCATGCATATCCAACTCAAAAGTAGGTCCAGCTAATTACATCATATTTAATTTTCTGGGCTTTGTATCTCTGAGCAAACTCAATATTTTAAAAATCGAGAATTCAATATAATTTTTAAAGTTGTGACAGAAAACCCCACTAAATTTCCGCATTTCTACATTAAAACCAGCAATTTTAACACTAATTTCTATGAGGATCACCCTTTTCCTGACCCTCAAAGCGATGCTGATGATGTCTATTCAAAAAGCCCCATTACTGGGAGGATTGAAAATGTGGCAAACCATTGTAAAGGCATACACACATCTGAAACGCATTGATAGGGAACCACGGTAACCAAAGTAAACGTTCCGAAAGTGATTGTTGAGGCCCGACAGTTTTTTGCCCTGCTCTGATGAAATTTTAAAGTAGCCTATCGTTCAAGTTGGGTCCCATTTGGTATATATGCAAAATTTTGTGACAATCGATTTAAAATTGTATAGATTTGTATAGAGAACATACACACCGAAAATAAATTTCATATATAGATGTGTCGCACAGTTTTTGCTATTCTAGCAAGGCAGTTCCTCGAAGGCATCATTCTTGAATATTAGCAATACCTTTTTGCATTCATTCACACAAAAGGCAAAAAGACCAGGTGAGTGAAAAGTAGTCAAACTTAGAAAAATGCATAAGCAGGTGTGTTAGATATCACGGTACCCAATTTTTATCAAAAGTCTATCGTAAAACTTGGGTTTATTTCAGCACTGGCTTCATATCTCTTTACACGTTGCTGAATGGACAGAATGTTTGCATGGCAGTTTAAACCAGAAATTAAGATAGAAAAAACAACATCCATGCTGTGCCGAAATTGTCTGAATTTCCAAACTTTTTTTTCTTTAAAGATCGTTCAACAACTTGTTAGAGAAGCAAAGTCTTAACTTCTTGTAGAAAATTTTTTTCAAACTAAATATTTGCTCATACAAAAAAAAAAAAAATCAAGATTTTTCAAGTTAAACTTTTTCCTTATACGTATTTTTCTTACCCCTTCTTCCAACCTGCGGTTAGGTTAGGATACCATATTTATTGCGGATTCATTAAATAAAGATAATCCAAATTTCTCTTGACAAAGCCTTGTATATGAAATGGTTAAAGAAATTTTAACATTAAATTAGAAAACTTGGGGGGGGGGGGGGGAAGATACATAATAAAAATTCTAATTAACCTAGTTCCACTGTATTACCAGCAGGGTTGGGGAAAAAACCAAAAACCGGGTTTTTTGGTTTAAACCAGTTTTTTTTTGTTTTAAATAGTATTAACATTAAAAACAAAATTTCTGAAAAACAATTCAAACTTCTAATAATTAAAATAAAATGTTTATTAATGTAATTAACACTATTCCCATATTAATTAATCAATAAATATTTCTTACATTTTAACAAAAACCATCTTTTGCAATTTAATTATTTTTTGCTTAACTCAATGGATTACTGTGTGTTTGAAAATTCTCTTTTATTATTAATCATATAATAAAGGTTTTTCTCCAGTTACTTTCAGTATACTTAATTAGGAAGCTATTTTGCAAAAAGTAATAAACATTAGGTGAATATAATGTATTTAATGAAGCATAAATAATGCAGATTAATTAGCAATGATTTACGATATACAGGGTGATTATAACTGAGGTTCTGATTTCAAAACACTGTAAAAAAAGAACGATTGTCAGAATGACTTGAAAAAATGCAATTTTATTAAGTAAAGGGGGAAAAAAGACTTAAAAATGCAAAATTAATGACATCGTCCAACATGTGGGAAATTTGCTCGCAGAATAGAAACGATAGCCAGTCATTGGAAAATGCTAACTTAATTATAGTATTGCACGATTTTATAATTCATGGAAACATCACAAAACGAGAGTGAAGTAATTGAACAAATAGCTACAACTTACTTAAGAAATGTTAAATATGTTGTCCGTGTTCTGGCTATGAGGTTGAAAACACAATTCTTGTTCAACAACAGATCAGAGTATGCCATGGTCATAATGTGGATGTGCTTGCAATTCAGTTCTATTAAATCAAACGCGCCCCCACGTTAATTTTCCTGAGGAACTTTAGGGGATGTGCTGGAGATTGCAATTCACCAAAGTTTGCAATCTGACCACTGTTTATAACATTTTGAGGTACACCCCCCCCCCCCCCCCACAGCCAGAAGTTGCAAGGGTTAATGTGCATCCTATCAAAATGGGTCTTCAGCAGCTGCTTTGCTGGTATTGCAATGTGCATCTTGATAGAAGTTCTATCCACACACTGATGCTATGGAAGTGCCGAAATGTGGTTGCACAAAATAGATTTATACTGCAGATAATACATAAATAGATAATACACCACTACATTTAGATGTATGATGCAATCCTTATTCATGAATTTGCTTAAGATAGAGCATCAAAATGTAGCCAAAGGTTAGAAAATGTAAGAATGAGAAATTTTGGCTTTTGTATATAACTTCATATGAAAAAAAAAAAAAAAAATATATATATATATATATATATTCAGGCCACTTTTATGAGACTTTTTGAAAAAACCACTTATACCATCAGAATGTACCCCAAGAATATAAAATGTGGTAAAAATGAAAAATTTTGGCTAATAATAAACCAATATGATATTTTTCTAGAGGAAAAATGATATTTAGGCCACTTTTATTTGGTTTTTTTTTTTTAAAAACCCTTACTTTCCTTAAAACCATGGTTTAAATCAAACAACCCCTGATTACCAGTGGTTGAAAATCAATTATTTTTTTTCAACATTGCCACAAACAAATTAGTTCATAAAAAGGTACGACTCTGTGAAATAATTTATTGTTAAACTAATGCAAAATAATAAAAAAAAATCACAGGATCAAAAATATATAATCCATAAAACAGGATAAACCAGCTCCATTTTTCATTTGACTTTCTGTCGCGCGCACATACAACTCACAGGTTGCAACAGGAGAGAAATAAAAAGCATATCATTCAAGAACATTAAAAGAATTTTTTTTTTACACACAGTTGCGCTCTCTTCTTGAAATTTTGAATACAAAGTTGTTAAGAAAGAAAAAAAAAACCATAACAAGAAAATTGCACATTAATTTCAAAAAACGCAAGATACCAAAATTTCACTACAAATTTTATCGTTCGAGCAACTTTTAATGCGGAAAAAAATAATTTCATCCACAATAAACAGTTTCGTTCACACAATATTTCTCCAGCATGCACTAAAGCAGATTTATTCATATATACAGCAGTGATTCAAAGGGGGGGAAGGGATCGATCAAGACTATAATCATTAATGTGCGTAAATGAACACAGCATCTCAACATCCTAATAACGGAAGCTATCAAGAAATATAACGTGAATTCTAGTTTTTCAATAGTCCTCCTTAAATGGGAATCAATACGAGAGAATCTGGTCAAAATTTATTTACTTTCATCACGAGGTTAATCTTATTTGTTTCGTGATGTTCAGATTGATATCACTAGGTACTTACTCTCTGAAAGAAAATCTGCAGTGTTATCTGGTGACTACAGACCATATTTTGCTAGCTGTAAAAGTATAGTCATATTTAATATTTTTCATACAATTAACGTAGAAACATTTTGGTTTTGGTCAATATACTGCATAAAATTAACTTTGAAATATAATAAAATAACTTCTTGCATCATTCAAAGAAAATATATCTCATTCCACTGCCTAAACACAAGCTGATCACACGTAACATGACACTCTTTCAAAGTTTGTTGATTCTTAAATTTTAATTTGCTCTTTATTCTTGGAAATCATTTATTTACACCAAGAAAAATATGCGAAAACATTTTTGAAAATTTACAGCACATGGAAAACACATTTCATACCATCGCCTCAAAATGTTTTTTGAACCTAGGGCAGTTTACTTAACCACATAGCCTACATATAAGGCACCAGCCGACTTCTGCAAACTTCCTGTTGACGATAACAGCCTCACACACGGGCAGTGAAAACAGTCTATCTTGATTTTCAGAAAATCAAAAACTCAATACACAAAAGAAAAATGACAGCACCAGCGTCAATTCTCTTCTGTTATGTATTGTCTACACATCGGCAGACTGTATTACACCAGAGAGATCGCTATGCAAGTTTAAAAATCAAGAATACAACATTTAATGTAAAAAAATTCAACTGTTTCAAGGAAGAATCTTAGGAGACGGAAATGTATCAGTTTGAAATAAATTAAAATAGAAATATCTAATACTGTCTGATCAATGAAAAAGCATTTTTATTAGCTAATCAACTATTGCAATGAATCTAGCCGTTCATTTGAAAGACAACTTTTGATACATAAGGCTACAATTTTTGAAGGAAATTACTCTGTTCATCATAGTTCAAATGGAAAACCAATTTTACTATATCTGACACTTACTTATCCCCCTATAGCTCACAATTACGAAAAGTTTCAAGCAATGGGCTCTGCCCAATTTGTAAACACCATTCACAATCATCATTTTCGAATATTTAGAAATTAAATCAGTGATTTTATCGGCTATGTATAAATCAGTTTTCCCAAACAAAAATATTAATGCTGCTGTATAATAAATGAAATACATTTTCCCTTCCGTCTCATCTATTAAATAAGTCTTCCCTCCATATATTCTATGAGTCATTTACGCTACAGCTATTTTATTATATACATGCAATAGATTAGAAGTACAAATCAACAAAAAAGAATATACATCTGACAAATCTATTTTAAATGCATAAAACCCACATTTTTTTTTTGCCCCTTTCAATCTCATTTTATAGAGAAATACTGACATTCGAATGCTTTAGCACCAAATTAAAAACGACTAAAATCAATGCGAATTAAATTCCCCACAAGAAAAATGTGCTAATCACTTTTCAGTAGAAAAACACGATTTTAACAGATTTCGTGTATTTGCAAAAAAAAAAAAAAATTCATCACTATCTTCAATACTTCATTTAACATTCATCATAAGCCTCTCTATAGATAAGCCAGCTTTTCTGAACAAAGATAATCGGACGCACAGCAATAAATTAGTTTTCATCAAATAAGACAAAAAAAAAAAAAAGCGGGAGGGGAAAAGAAACACCACAAAACAATAAATTACCAAACATTTACCAATCATTTCATAAATAAGAATACCCAACACAAAAAAAATTCATTAACGAACATAGGAGTAAATTTTCTTCAAGGAAGAGGAGTATACTGTACATGAAAAGTGATTTTTTTTTTTTAGCTACCTTTTTGCAAAAACGTGAAGATTCAGAATTTGATAGATGAAGACATTATTGATTTATACACACAAATTTATAAAGCTGTAAGACGAAGAGAAAAAAAAAAAAGTCTCTCAGATAGTTTTTTCCCATTTCCAGGAATCTAAAGCTTCGTTTGCAGAACACAATGATGAAAGACTATTTATACATATAAGAAAAAAAATCGCCTGAGACAACTAGGAAAAAGGCCACACGATACATACCATATTTCATTAATTACACAATGACAATAAATGATAATAGCTACTATTATTAGTAATTATTATTTCGCTGCACAGTGCATTTGCAAAACGTCAATTAAACATTCGGAGCGTGGACAGAAGTCTTGGAAGTGACCAAAAGCAACCGTAGGCAGAAAGCACTTTTTCTTTTTTTTTTTCAAATTTAAATATTCTTCTCCTCCTTCTTCCCTTTTCTTTTCTTGCAAAGGAATGCATTTAAAATGACTAACTCTTCTCCACTGGAAATCAACAAATAAAATTCTTACTTTTTGCTGCCAGGAAAAGAAACATCAAATATAATAATCAATACATTGAAAAAACATTTTTACATATACACCATCTTTGTAAAGTCCAACTTTGCAAAAAATAAAATGTTCACTGAAATCAGTTTAACATCCTAGGCATTTTCAGTACCTAAAACACGTTAAGTTGAAAATTAAACCCTTTCTCAAACCAGTGAGACATAGTTTTTGAATCAAACTAGGGTTCCTGAGAAATGAAGTCTTGTGAGGAAAGATTTGGGAATTCTTACTGACAAGCGCCTTAGGTTTTCCAAACATTTTTCGGTGGTCAAAAAAGTGACTAAAATGCTCGGTTTCATTTTCAAAAAGGTCTTTTAATGTTCTTCTTAAGTCATTCTTCCTCTTTCCAGAGGCTTAATTTGTCCTGGACTGGAGCATGCTGTAAAGTTTTGGAGACCATACCTACAGAAGGACATAAACTTGGTTGAAGTGGTGCAGAGAAAAGCTTCGCGTGTTCTTGTTGGCACATAGGGCTTGAGTTATGAAGAGAGACTTCATTTTTTGAAGACGTTTACATTGGAAGAATGCAGGTATCACAGGATATGATAGTGTAAAAATTTCAATAGAATGGATAAGATGGACCATGAATTAAGCTGTCAATCGATTGCTTTGACAAAGGAACACCACTATTGATTGGTAAGGGTTGTGGTGTCACAGAGTTTCTCTCCAATAAGGTTGTTGAAGAAATGGAATTCTTTTTCTTTTTCCTTCTCATTCTTTTTCCCCGAGGATAGTAAATTTTAACACAATTGACATGTTTAAAAACAAATATGATAATTGGGATAAATAGAGAAGCTATCCATAATTATTCTCTATGGACATCGTATAATATTTTATCATGTAGTTTTTACTTCACGATTTCATTTTTAATTGGGAAGCTGTATTTTAGCAATATATGACATCCATATTTGTTATGGGCATCTTTTTCTCAGCCACCTCGTTGGCCATTTTGCCTGTGGCCTTGTATTTGTATTTAAAAAATTGAAGACCCTGTAAATATGTAAGTGATTTTCAAGCAAGTCATTTACAGTCCAGAATCCTCTACATTAAGGGAATACATATCGTTCTCCCCCTACTAGAAGCATGAATGTGCAATCTCCTCGGAAAAAAAGAATATGGGAAATGATTCGTGTTCAGGTAAAACTTGGATAACAAAAAAAGGTATCAAAACAGATTTTTTTAAAAAAAGTGAAAATTTACGAATTCATCTGGGGGATGATATACAGTATAGAACCTCTCTGATCAGATCAATAATTGGGACACTTCTGCCAAATTTTGTTGTTTTTTTTTTAACCCTGCGGGGACTTGGGTGTTCTTTACCTAAAAAAAAATTCTGTTCCAACTTTTTTTTCTATTACAACCATTTTCATTTTTGTATAACATTCTTTTTCCTCAATGTATTTGTTGTTCACTGTGATTTTTGGGCTTGCAGAGAAGTGGAAAAAAATATATTGTTCCAATCTGAGCGATTAGGCTCATCAAAATTAATTAGGCCCATGCTATCATTTTTTTAACTCTTCAATGACAAACAAACTAGTCACTACATTAGGCCTGGACTTCACATACTGGCAAGCAACATAGTCACTGCGCTATGGCAGCCAACTGAAATCTTAAAATTTTTCTCAATCCATTATATTATTTCATGATCTCCCTGCATGTTCGAAAAAGGAATAATGTAACTTAGTACCGCTATGGTGGTTGAGTAATCATAGTGATGAACTAGCATCGGGAGGTCCCGGGTTTGAACCCCACCACTGCCATAGTGGTGGTCGGCTGAAGTTGGTCTTCTGTGATTCCCAACTTTGAGGCGTGCATGTGAGTTGATCTCCCCTTTAAAAAGTCTCACCACAGAGAGCAACAGTTGTACAAACATTCAATTATTACACTTCATTCACTTCTAAAATATAGATGGCAGTACTGAAAAATCAGACACAACACTAGACTTGCATTCAGACTGTTAGATACTTACAACTCACTAGACAGTAAATTGCTGGTGGCAATAGACCTGAGTTGTGCTCAGTTTGAAAGAAAGAATCATAACTTACATTATTTTCTCATTTATCATATTTTATTGCGAGTAATGAACATTTGCTGCTTAACATGCAGGGAACCGAGATATTGTAAAGAACATGCTTTTTAGTCCATCGAGCTAAAACACCCTGTATAGCCGAGTTAGTTTTTTGTTACAGCCACGAAACTGAGTTATAAATCGGATTTTTGGCAGTGATAGAAGAGGAAAACGATTTTACTAAAAAAAAATATCATATAAATGTTTAGGTGATACTATATAATATTATAGCCAATACATTTTATAAACAAAAAACTAAAAATCATTGAATAATTAGTTTAAAGGTTAATTTTTTTACAAAACACCTGCGAAAACCTAAGATTTTATTTAAATCTCCTCTGGGCTCGAGGGATTTTTTTTCCCTGTCATCATGACTATGACATTGCTGCGGACCGCCTTGCTTTCTTTGGCCTCAGTGATGTTGGATGCTTCAATCATGGTGACTGCAACTTGGTTTCTGGGCCTTCCCCTTAAACCCAGGACTTAACACCAGTGATCACTGCACAGGACATGCTGGTGACTGTGAAGAACAATCTCCAAATGGAATTGCTATGCTTGATCATTAGCAGCTTTGGCACAAACTTCTCCTGAAGCCAAAATGGAATGAGAGGATCCAATGCTCACCATGTCTGCAAGCTCTTTGATCATGATCCCTCAATCCTGCATCACCAGGGTTCTCTCTTGGTCAATGACGATTTCATTTCTGGATGCTGAGGCCAAACATGCTTCACTCTCCACTGACGTGTGTCTATCTTTGAAGTGATTGTATCACTCCTTTATCTGGGTAGTTCTGATTGCTTCATCCTCAAAAGGTTTGTTAAGTTAAATCTTGCAGATTGTTTCCGATTTGGAATAGCCAAGCTTCACACAAAATTTAATGCAGTAGCATTGTTTAATTTTTTCTATTATTTTTTTCAAAAACCAAAGCTTGATGGCACTCACTAACACTTCTTTGGCAGTCTTCTGGCGATTGACACCTTCGGCAAGCAGGAAAAACTTGGGAATTAGGATCACCTACGTATGTGCACCTTCATTTGTTAGCTTCGTTTGTTTATGCAAGAAAAATTATGGTCTGATAATTTGGAACAAACTTTGTATATATTGCTTAATTAATTTTCTTTAAAGGAAAATATGAATCAAAATGGTCAAGGAATCATATTACTGCTTTGAATATGAAAACTTGGATAATAAACAAAACTTGACCCATAATCACCTAGATCCCAAGGTGTCTGGATTAGAGAGGTTCTACTGTATAAAATTTTCTGGTATGTTCAATTCGTTGGAAGTTCTTCAGAGATATGTGTATGGGGAGCATGTGTGGTTTAGTGGTAGCATGGTTCTCGCTTAAGACGTCATTGTCATTTGACAGGTACTGTATGTCCAGTTATAGGGAAACAAATGGAAAAGTTTCAGTGTGGTGAAAAAACAATCGGGGCGCTGAAAATAATACGTCATAAATGGAAAAACATCTTAAGCAGACACCAGAACTTCTTACACAGGATTTACCATAGAAATGTCATAATACTTTTGTGCTTAAGCAATATTATTTTGTAAACATTTTGTCTTATGATTTTAATCCAAAATTAAATGAATCAAAAATAAAATAATTGATACATAAAAGCAAACAGAAACAAATAAAACAAAAAAATAATTGTACTGCAAAACTGTAATCAATTTTTTTCTGCAGGACATGGACAATAACCACGCACACATACACATTAAACTTACTTTTAACATCTATTGCATCTGTTTTCCTGCCACCTCTAATTGCCGTAGGATCTGAAAAATCAAGGGCTTTTACTAGGCTTTATAGCAGTGACTTTCTTTCAAGGACACCCAAACAAACATTGATCTGGATTTTTTCCCAAAAAACCCTCAGAAGTTAAAGCTTGGCATAATTGATAAAAAAAAAAGAGCCAAAATCCAAAAAAACATTGTTATTCCCAACAATTTAATCTAACAAATACTTCACAAGTTCTTCCTTGATATATATATATATTTAAACTTGAGATTTGGCTTCTTCACAACTAGAGCAAGATTCTTTCATAGAAATTTAAAATTCTATCTTTACAAGATTTTATTGCATTTTAAAATCCTGACATCTATTTTTATAATAATACACACTACAGATAAATTCTTAGATTTAAAAAGTAAAAATATTTAAAAGAATTTCAAAAGAGCCAAAGCAAACAAGCAAAAAGAAATAAAATTTGAACACAAAAAATAAAGTAGAAAACTGTTAACTGTGATGGTTCTATTGCTTGAGCACAAATTTCAAAATTTTCAAGCATCAAAACGCATATAATGAAAAAATGTGTACAGGGTGTGAAGTCATTATATGCCCTGTCTTTTGAGCTGTTGGTTATAGAAACTGTTGGTTTCAATTAAAAAAGTATTCAAATAATATGCCCATTTTATAGATGTGTCATTTCTTTCAATAGGGCAGCGGTTCTCAACCAGTGTTCCGCAGAGAGCCGCTCGAGCAAAATATAAAAAACTAAATTTGAAAAAAAAATAAATTGTTTTTTAATTATAAAAGTAAATCAGCAACTTTGATGGAGAAATAAAAAGTATGCCTACGGGGCTCTGCCATAGACATTATGTACTAGAAAGGGCTCCGCGAGCCAAAAAAGATCGAGAACCGCTGCAATAGGGAGTCATTATGTACAAAGATACAAAATTTAACTTTTTTATATGGTCCTGTCCACTAATTTCTATTGGGAAAATGTTACACTGTCTATCTTGAGCCTAACAAAAGATTTCAATGTGCAATATTTCTCATGAGAAGTTAATGGCAAATCTCAGAATTTAGAAAAGTTTTAATAAGTTTTAAAAGTTTATAAGTTTGCATAAGAATGTTTAAAATTTTAGCGCTTCCCTCCCCCTGAAATTTGTCCCTTAATACATGCTTCCTTTCCATCATTTTCAGGGATTTTCAAACTCCAATATTTAGACCACATCCCCAGTGATGAACATTGACACTATGGAGAGGCTTAGTTCCAAGGTTTGTGTGTGCATGATCTAGATTTATTGCACATAGAAACATAGAATGTAGAGATAAGTAACAGCTTTCTAAATTAAAGTTGGGGGGGTCACATAAAAAAAGTTTTGTATCTTGGTATTAGACCTCCAGTAAAATAAATGACACATCTAAAATGAGCACGATTCAGAGATACTTTTTCTGATTGAAAAATGTTTCTATAGCCAATGATACAAAAGAGGGTGTATAACAGCTATTTCTGCCAGCAAAAATTATTTACATGTCACTAAATTAATGCACATAAATATGGATTTCAACAAAGACCTTTACCTCTACCCGTGTCAGCAGCCATTCTGAAATGAAAAAAAATATAAATATAATATACTGCATTGATTAAGGAATTTTTCACTTAATTTTTGATACTAAAATGCAGCAATACATGATTTATGAAAAATTATCAGTTTTGAATGTTTTCATAATTTATCATTATTCAAAAAAATTTGATTTATTTATATTCAATGTTTCAATTATGGTTTATATTTTGAACATTATTCACATATGCTGTTGAAAATATCTCATTCCACGCAATTAAACCTCTGTTGCTGCCATGGGATAGAAGGTTACACCAATAAGCATAGATTTTAAATGTGCATATGAATAGCATTATAGGGTTGAGAGGACAGTATCATCCAGGGATGAAAAAAACCCATAGCATTTGATTGTGCACACCCACCCACATACCGCTGAATTATTATGGACATTCAATAAGTATTATATTGATTAATAATATCTTCGGCTAATGCATTCGATGAAATAGAATACCCAAAATTTACAGAGGAAAAACAAAGTGCATATATAAAGTTGAGAAATTATGTAATAAACTGTATATAAATATACTCACATGTTTGGAGTTTGGTACTGCTGAGGCCTTATTCCTGTATTACTGCCACCATGAGGCTGACCAGCACGAATGGCTTTAGCTGCGAAAAAAATGAAAACAGAATATTAAAAATAAAAAGTTTTTGAATAAATTGATAAGCAAAGACCCTCTCAACACCGAAATCATGAGAAAAACAAACTTTCCCATTAAAAAATTGTGAAAAAAACATTGCTCAAATTCAGAACAAAGAAAAAAAAAATCAAGTTGTTCCTTTATTTTATAAAATATTATTCTAGATTGTTCGTGAGTCTCGTCTTCCCTCCCCCTTCAGTTTCAATTCTTAATGTAGGTGACAATACATCAAAACACAATTACGACCAAGAACAGTCAAAATGTAACAAACTATCACTGTAGTTTTCTGAGCTATGGATTAAAAGAAAAAAAGTTTAGCATGTGTCTTGAATATGGCTAACTACATATATGCCATATTCAAAAAATGATGAATTTTAACAAATTGATTGCCAATAATATGATAATTTTCATTAATATATTAACTCCTACATTCTCCTGCATGGGCCTTGGCAAATCAGTATTTTAGAAAAAAAAAGAAACATCCCACTCTCTGAATTAATTCATGTAGAAGAATCTAATAAAAAATTTATTCAACCAAGTCAATATACAGCAGGCATAAAACCAATGATTGAAATGAATGTAGTTGTTCTATTGAATACAGTATTTCTTCACCTGATACAGAAAAATTAGTACCCTTTTTAACAAGATACATTGCACTGCACTTACCAATGTGAGCCATATGACCTCTTCGTGCAATATTCTTCTGCCTCACAGCCTCTT
Source organism: Pholcus phalangioides (assembly GCF_987345545.1). Taxonomy (NCBI): domain Eukaryota; kingdom Metazoa; phylum Arthropoda; class Arachnida; order Araneae; family Pholcidae; genus Pholcus; species Pholcus phalangioides. The sequence goes on along the minus strand of NW_028301596.1, from coordinate 46,291,473 downwards.
TGATTCTATCAACTTCATGTTGGTACCTATTTTCACAAATAAAGAAAATTAAGATCGGAGAAATTTAAATTATAACTGCAACAAATAATACCAATATAGTGAACATTTCGCAGGAAATGAATTATAATAAGAAATTTGACAAAAAAGAATACTTTGAATGAGACAAACCAATATAATAACTTAAAAATTTATACTAAAAATAATTATTAATAACAAAAACATGTTAAATTCATGATCAGGAATTTTCCACAATTTTCATCAAAACTATTTTAATGTATAAGTACAGTAGACTCCCAATAATCTGGCCATGCTTTAGTCCAGCCCGTCCAGTAATTCAGCATTTTTTAGCGGGTTTATTTTGAGCCCAGAAGAGAATAATATGTCATTGCATGTCTGTGTGCAGACATTTATATTATTTAAATGGGCTTTTTCAATAGACTTTCAAGTAATCTTGCACACTCTGATCTGATATGTGTCAGATTAGCGAGAGTCTACTGAATTTTTTTTTAAAAATCTTAAATTCATGGTAACAGTTAAAATATTCAATAACGTACCTTTTCCTGTCACGCATAGCGCTCTCTTTTGCTTCTTTCAGAGCTTGTTCTAAGGTTTTAACCCTATCCATAGTGGCACGAAGACGCTTTTCAAGCTTTGGTAATTCACAACGTAGATCAGCATTATCCCTGACAAGCTAGGACAATGATAAAATGAATGTTAATAAAAATTATATAGAATGCAGACAAAGATAACATCTTTAGCAATTAAGTATGTATGTAAAGTCAATTATTTTTACACCTTCATAAAAATGGGATTTTTTGTGTGTGCAAATGGGAAATGGAAAATATTACATTGATCAGATACAACAGTGGTTCTCAAACATTTTTGGTTTGTGGTGAAAAAAAAGAAGCCAAATTTGCAATGCTGTGAAATAACTCAACCAAAACAGAAAAAATTAAATGCGTACACATTTAACACTAAGGAATGGTCATTACCTGTTTGTGTACTTTGGTAAGTTGGTCAAGATTATTTTCAAGGAATGAAATTTTCTGTTTCTGCGCCAGACTTCCCCCATTATCCTCATTGTCATCACCAATGGGAGATTTTTTAACCCTGCTTTGGAGATCTTGGACAAACAGCTTCCTCAAATTATGTAATGTCTGAAGCTCCTTGGCCTATTTGTTAGAAATAAATAAAACAGGATATTAAAACATTGCTCATTGCAAATACATGAAAAACTGCAGAGAGAGAAGGTATTAAAAAAAAATTAAATTATAAAATATTAAAATTACTTTAAATCACTCATTGGAAAAAGAAGGAAAACCAATTTCCTAAATTGATGGAAAAATTGTTTACTTTGATCCTGAATTTAATTACTCAGAAATCTGTGAGTAAGAAAGACTTCAAAGACTACACAGACCTGAATAGACATGCCAACATTCACTTAAAGCTTGTTGGTAGTGATGAATGTTCAGCTTTGCCATGGGGAGGGGGGTACCCCTCTAGGACCACATAATCATAGTACAATAAAAAAACACTATATAAAAAATTTAATTTAAAAACTTTATTTGAAAGTTTATTAGATACAGCACCTCACTGGCACTGGAACCTAGAAGGCTCGGGCCACATGAACTCCCACCTCCCGAAGCAACTTGCAGAGTCCCTTAATAATTCATGAATATTGAATACAATCCCAACCTGCATACGTGCTTGTGGGTCGTATATACGAACGTCTAGCAAACCTAGACCCCCTCCCCACCTTTGTATCAGAGCTCCTATGCGACGAAACATTCTCCCTAACACAAGTTCCGCAAGCTCGACCATGCACTATGTAAATGAAGGTGGGCCCAGAACCACTCAAAAGCTTGCTTTTAGAATACAGCATGGGGGGAGGGGGCAGTTTTGATGGAAAACAGGTTTATGCGCATTTGGGCATTCAGTGAAGTGAAGGGTTTAGATGCGGCTTTAGCCTTCTGCATGCAGACAAATCAGATAAACCAATTTTCGTAGAATTAAGAGAGACTCCTGTAGCTCTGTAGTTTATTGCACCCATCCATAGAAACTACGAACAATCTGTAGCAGTTGGCAACTCTGTAAATATAATAATCAAGGGCTGATAACAGAACCCTGATCTGACTAGCAAGCACTGAGACTATTAGTCATTCATAGTGACTGATTGCAGACTGCAAACCAACTGGGATCTAATATAAATATTTCAATTAAAAGGAATATCAAATTATACAAATACACAAAATATATGCTTTGTAGTTTCTCCAAAATTACTAGAATTTAAAAAAACCTGCAAATCACTCTGGTCCTCCATTAGCTAGCTTAATGTCATTTCATGCACAAACTAAAAAAGCTAGGAAAACTATTTGTTTTATAACTCTGGAAAAGTAATGCTAAGCACTCATTGGCCAAATTTTTAAAAAAAGCTTACCACTGTTTCCTCCAAGCCTTTCAAATCTTGTCTTGCTTGCTCTCTGCGGTCATTCATAAGCCTATGTGTTAAAATAAAACTTGTACTTAGAGATCTCAAGAATATATCATCAAAATCAAAACTAGAAAATACACAGATACTGATTTTTTTTTTTCAAATTTAAAATCACAAAAGAGTTGAATAGTTTTTCCCCCTTCAGAACATAAACAGTTAATTTTTTTCTAACTTTTTAAAGTGATTTTTAAAATTTTCCTGATCCGCATTATAGTTGCCACAGTAGAAAATCACTAATCCTTCTAGAAATTGCCACCTATTTTCAAGGATTTTTTTTTTTGTGATTGCATGGGAGTTGATAAATGCTCCCCCCTCCCCCACAAACACAGAAAAAAACCAACAAGGAAGTATCGTTTTCTGTTATTTATGCTGCACACAATCCTACACTGATTTGAAGAAAAAAACATCCATTTCTCTCTCACTTTCTGTTATCAGACTTCGAACAAAAGCTGACTCCACCCAATGGCAGTTGATAAACAGAACGGGAGGAAGGACTTATCAGGAAAAGACTTTTGTACAGAGCTGGGCTCGTCAATGTTGAAATGAAAGTGTTTTAAGAACCTGAGGTAGTCGATTTTCAAAACAAAACGGATCAAGCTAGACAAGATACTGCTATAAGGGTTAATGTACCGTTTGAATATCCTGTAAACCATTCTCTTTGCAGATGATCTCTCTCAGAGGGAAATTTGAAACTCTATGAAGGTATGTGTTCCAGTTACAAAAAATAATCTTGTCTCATGAAAAAACAAACACGTTAAGATAACGTAGTATTTCATCAGGATTCCCTGATGCACTGCAGACACCGATCGAAAAGATTATACCACAATTGCTGGATGATGTGTACCGAAAATTACATAACGTCACTCATTGATTTTTATGTTATTTTATTTTATTTTCACAGATTCAGCAAGTAATCATCAACATGAATGAATGCTAAACTTTTCATTTCCATTTTTTTAAAACAGGTTTGACTGTTCTTTGTTTCACAGAAAAGATAATTCGATAAAACATACTTTTTCATCTATTACCAATGGTTCATGTTAAAAGTATTGAGGCAGTTTGTATCCCTATTTCAAAAACATATAAAACAAGACATATGAAACACATTTAACCCGTCACCTGGCCAACCAATATTTCTCCTTTCCCCCCCTTTTTTGGAAGTTTGAAGCTAATAAAATATATTTTTTAAATTAAAATCTTCTAATTGAAATTGAGCTCATTATATTCTTCAAAATCTTAAAAAAAATTAATAATTGAAGTGATTAATAATTAGTTTTCTAAATTATGTCAAAAATCATGACTTCCTATTTTGGCGTAGCCAGATGACTTGTTAAAGCCTAGAATGTGAAACTCCTAAATAATGATACTCAAGGGACTGGAGAAACGTACTGTTATAAAGGAGTTATCATTACAAATGGAGATTTTACTCTAACTTCCCTCTGAAGTAATCTTCCTAATGACATGGTCTAATTAATTTATATTATTACAATTTATGCTCCAGCAGTTCATTGCGTTGTTAATGAAATCAATAACCACAGGCTCGTGTGAATGACAAGTCCAAAAAGACAAAATTAAGACAGTATTTACCTTTAATTAATACTCTGATAAAATAACACATTAGCATTGCACATTAGAAGTTGAGATGTGCAATATATATTTCTAGTTTACATGGAGCAATGACATTTAATATCGTTTCATAAAAGTGGAAGAGTGACTTACCCCTTATATTAAGACTATGAAAAGTGCATCAAAGAGTAACATTGTTATATAGGATTTTGTGCTGCATAATAAAAAATTTAATGCATACGAGAAATTGCTAGTAATTTCTTCTGGGATTCTGAGTATACTTTTAAATCTGCAGAAGCTAAGCTAAGACATAAAAAAGAATCTGCCAACCATTGATAAAAGTGTCATAAAAACAAAAGACAGCATGATCACGAACACTAAGGAAGAATTTTTCTCTTTACATGCAAACAGGTATTACTTGATGGTAATCCCAAGACTTGAGAACTTATCTCACAAATATTGCATCTAATGCTAATTGTTAACTAGCAACTTTTCTTTCTCTCTCACTTACCATATTTAATAGTGTTAAATTGTAAAAGAATTAATAAAAGTTAAAAAATAGAAACATACAAGGGATAGTGATATGAAAGGATAGGGCTTTGGAATTTTGTATTTCAAAGCTATACTATCCAGGTGTTAGAATTTAGAGTCCCAAACAATGTAGATCATGAAAGAAACCTATAAATTTGGCATGTAACATGTAAGGAATACAAAACCAAAGTAGTATAAAAAGTAGCAATAAACAGATCTATAAATATGGGGACAGAAATGAATTGTATCAAGGATGCAGGACACTGTGAAAGAAATTTGCATAAGGTGAATATGGTAATAAAATTCAGTGGCCACGCTCATATTTCAATAATGTTTGCAGCTGGTAAGAATTTTGTATACATGTTAAAGTGTAAGAAAGTTCAGGGTCAGAACAGATGGTAAAAGATGGAGACTTGTGAATTCTGGGAATAGTTCTCACAGGAACACCAACCGAACCAAAAGGATAGCAGTAGTGAATGAAATGCATGTCCATAGAAAAATTTTATCCAATAATGAAAAGTGAAGAGAAGTTTAGGAAAGAAGAAAATCAGAATTGGCGAATGACATTAAGTTTATTGAATATAAGGAGGAGTCGGCAGATAGCCGAAGGAAAAAAAAGGTATAAAGAGTTGAGAGAGGAGTTTAAAAAAAGAGAGAGTGAGTTTGGAAGAGAAGTAATTTCGAGAAGGATTCGCTAAAAGCCTGATACAAGAGTAGACAGAAAAATTCCAAAAAAGACGAACATGACCGGAATTGGGGTAAGTCACTCTTCCACTTTTATGAAACGATATTAAATGTCATTGCTCCATGTAAACTAGAAATATATATTGCACATCTCAACTTCTAATGTGCAATGCTAATGTGTTATTTTATCAGAGTATTAATTAAAGGTAAATACTGTCTTAATTTTGTCTTTTTGGACTTGTCATTCACACGAGCCTGTGGTTATTGATTTCATTAACAACGCAATGAACTGCTGGAGCATAAATTGTAATAATATAAATTAATTAGACCATGTCATTAGGAAGATTACTTCAGAGGGAAGTTAGAGTAAAATCTCAGATATTAAACCAGGACTTGTTGGTGAACAACAGTTTAACAATGGCAATGTTGATAAGAATCTTATCCCCAGCAAAGAAAAAAATAATTAAATTTTATGAAAATTTTTTCAACTAACGTTAGTTCTTGCAACTTTTGAGCCTTCTCTTGCTCTTCCTGTCTCAATTTGTCATAGTCCAGCTGTAACCTCTCCTGGGCTAATGTAAGCTTCTGGTTGACACTGAAAATATTTCAAAAGTAAAAAGTCAGCAATCATTGTCCAGAAATAATTCCATGACACAAAATATATTGGTGCATGTATATATATACATTGTATTACAGCAGTGGAAGCATAAAGTAACTATACAGAGCTACGTACTCTTTTAATTGATCGATTTCTGCTTGTTTTTCAGAAATTTCATCTCTCAATTGGGCCAGCTGCTTTTGGTGGGATTCTCTGTGCTTTTCAATCTGTTGCTCTAAAGCCTCTTTCATCTTCTCTGCACTGTCTTTCTCTTTTTCTTTCTCTTTGGATGCCATAATGTGCATTTCTTCTGCAAGTTGCGAGACAAAAAAAAGCCAAAATATAAGTTGCTATGGATGATTGAACACATGAATAGGAATTATTAAAAAGAAAAAATCTTTATAGATATAAGTAAATGATTAGTTTTTCACATTTGAATAAGATTTTTTTTTTTTTAGCTAAAAAACCATTGTAAATTTTAATATAGACTCAAAAGTTCTCCAAACTTTTGACAGCCCTTAGTCAAAGAAAAAAATTGCATTCATATTACTCTATAGATATATTTATGGCGAATCATTCTATTAGAGATTTGACTAAAACCACTAAAACAATTTTTAGTAAGAGACGGATTTGAATGAAAATGATAAAACTGATAAAATAATTTTTTTTAGAAAAAAGGTGATTTTATACAGTGAAGTTTATCTCCAAATTATAAATGTATGATTGGTTATTTTACTCAGAAAAAAATCTTTCTATTCTTCTTTAGAATGTTATTAGGAAAGAATATTAAATTTACTAGCACAAAACTTTTTTTTTCTTTTTGAAGCACTTATTGTGCAAAACAGTCTTTCTCTTCCCCCCCCCCCACCACTAGAATAATTTTATTCTAGAGAGCTATGGGCTGTTTAAAAATTTAGAAAATTCAGTTTTTTCACAATTTAATTCCATTACTTTTTCATTGCATGGAACAACAGACTGATTTAACGCAATATAGCCCAGTTATTTTCTTTGAAAATGATTCTGATCAGGACAACAAAATATTATGGTTGAAATATCCCTCTAGAATTTCCAAAATATTTGGAGATCGATTCTCCACAGAAGAAATATTTTTACACAAAATACACTAAAAACTTACTTGCTGCAACCAACTTAGCACATTCCTCAGTTAAAGAGTCAACCTTTTCTTCCAGTGTACGTTTCTTGTTTTCATTGTCCTTAATTGTTTCTTGCAGTGTTTTCATTTTTGCCTCGTACTGTGAAACCAACATAAAATGCATCAGGGAATTTTATTAAACAGAATTTCTATTAGTTTTTCATCAGAATTTTCAAGGAAATTTATTGTTCCTCAATAATTTGCAAGGGAAACAAAGAAGCCAAGCTACAATGACATTTTAATTTTCAATAAGATAAGAAAAAAACAATATGTAACAAGATATGAATTGGCAGAGATATAATCACAATTATGACATACCTGACTTATAAGAAGCCTGCATTCTGCAAGTTCTTTCTCATTATTCACAATTTTCTTGTTACAATCAACCTGGAAGCTTTCAAGTTGGCTACATCGCTGAAATAAGCAATGAGCAGCTATGTTAGATAATGGGAAAATGTTTCTATGACAAAAAAATAGTGACAATTACTAAGACAACAACCAAGTTTTATTCAAGACTAATTAGTTCATAGTTATTGGTTCGTTATTTACACTCATGTGCAAAATTAAGAGAATTAGCACATTATGTCAAATTTCTGAAAAAAAAACTAATGGATAGATTTCAATGAAATTTTGTATGAATACACAGTTATAACAGACAGATGTACTACACAAAAGTCATGGTACACACGCATGATTGTCAGTAAAGCTCATCATTCCAGGACTGTCCAAAATCCATATTGCGAGATTGAACAGAAAATGAGTAATATAGATATGGTCCCCTCTTACAGTCAGACAGATGGCACAGCATGATGACATACTAGACATGAGGCAGCTGAGGAGTCCCTGAGGTAATCGCTCCCACTCCTACAGCAACACAGTTTTCAGCTCCAGGATGGTTTTCAGAGGGAGATGTGGCGAGATGCAATTGCCCTCCCAGACATGTTCTACAGGGTTTAGGTCAGGAGATCTGGCTGGTCAATGCATATGCCGAATATTCTCCCTTTCCAGATAATAGTTGACTAGGTGAGTCCAATGTGGACAAGCTTATCATCCATGAACAGGAACTGATGGCCAACTGCGCTCCTGAAAAGTCAAGAATAGGGTTCTAGAGCCCCGTTCACATGTGCAAGAATTGGGGGTCACTTTGGTGATAATTACCGGCATGACAACTTTTTTCCCCTCGCAGGGGAAAAAAAGGTGGAAGAGAAGCTCATCAAAAAAATCCCATCTTTCTTGGGGTGGATTGGTGGTCGACACTGACCTTCTCTCCCATAATCTTTTGCGCCCCAAAAACTACTGCAAGTTCCTTCATCTGCCATGTTGAATCAACCACTTCCATTAAACCCACGTAACCAATGACTTCCAGAAAGAAGAGGGGGATTACCGGCATGAACTAAACGTCATGGGAATGGTTTGTAGCGAAAATCCCTGTTACCTGGAACTTCCCAGGATGTTTTATTGTACATGTGAACGGGGCTTAAGATCTCTTCTCTATACCTCCTAGCAGTCAGAGACCCTCTGTCAAACACATGGAGAGGTGTGTGGTTGTTCAACATAACGCTTGCCCAGACCATGACACCTCCATGTACCATAGTGGTATATTTCCCTGATGTTTGGGGGGGGGGGGAATAGTATTGGGTCCCCAGGCTTTTTCCAGATGAGGGTACGTCGAGAATCAGTGTCTGGACTGAATCTCGACTCATCTGTGATGAGCACGGAGCTTTACTGAAGTCATTCCAGGCTGATGTCTGCACATGCTAAATGCGCTCTCTTGTGAGTGCTGCAGTGATCGGGATGCAAACAGCGGGTCTTCTGGCATAAAGCCCTCTCTCATGAAGTCTTTAAGCAACAGTAAACTGTGAAACTAGAATTCCGGTTTCAGAATGCAACTCATGTGAGAGCTGTGATGCTGTAGCAGTCCTGTGGCACAACGCCGAAAGTGCCAAATAACAAGCCTCACTGGTCATCCTGGCTCAATGACCTTGTCCATTTTTTCTCGATATGGATCCAGTGTCCTGAAACTGTTCCACAAATTGCAGACAATACTGGGCATTACATCTATAGCCACCTGCACTTGTGATTGCCCTGCCTCCAATCTACCGATGATTCTCTATCTCATTCTGTCATCTATACATTTGTGGCTACTCTTATTTTACCTGATAATTTACCCAACTCTTGCGAGAAACAAAGCAAATGTTGCCGAGAAGTAGTACAAGCGCACACAAATAGCAGAAAACGCCCAGAACGCTTATCATCCCCTAAGATGGTCTCAGCTCTGCCTACACGTACGTGTATGCTTGGACCATAAGGCAATTGAATACTTGCATACTTCTTGGGTAGCATTATTAATACCTTTGGTTCAGTACTTTTTTGTGAAAATAGGCACAATGTGCAAATTCTCTTTAATTTTGCACACGAGTTTATTTTATATAAATTACTATACATTCCGAACTTCAAATAACAATAGAAAATGGTAAGGTACCTGTGAAAGTGCCTTGACTTCAGATTTCATTTTACTTATGTACAAACGGACTACTGTGAATTCTTCATCAACTTTGCCATCACCCGATGCCTGTAGGAAAAAAAAAAAACTAGAGTAATTTCAAATGTAAAAGCTACTTCGCTATGATTTGATACAGTCAATCGTGCACAGTAACTACAGCAAGGCTTGTAAATGCTATATTTTTAATGTTCATTTCTGAGTAACAAATGAGAGTATATAAAAATAAATTTTCTTGTTGACTGAGTAATCAAGTCCACTGTGAGTAATCAAATTTTTTAATGTATGTACAAAGAAAAAATCAAATAGATAAACTCAAGTAGAGATTTGTGTTTTAAAACCAAGTTGTGCTTCTGGCAGACTTTGAGCTGAAACATTGCTCCCATCATAAATCTGATGCAAATCATTTTCATAATTAAGCATACAATTCAAGTATGCTATTGAATTTATGGCAGATTGTATGCAGAAAGTATGAAAACATCTTTTTTTACATTATGTTATTAAATGGGGGGGGGGGGGAGTTTTAATGGTTTAGAAAAACAGTAAGGATATTTATGTGCGTACCATTAATATGGTTGTGTTTGTTTGTTTTTTTGGTGTGTAAGCAATCAGCTTTTGATTTTGAAATGTCATTCATATATATGTCTTCAAAAAATGCAACTAAATACTACTTGTTTACAGAACACCATTATCATTTGAATAAAAGATTAAATATCTCACTCACTCGAATATCTGTGACATTGCCTCCTAAAACAACACCAATCTCTCCAAGATCCTTCAGTAGATTTGTGAGCATTTCTGTCATCCTTTTTTTCTGATGCAAGCTATTGTCTTTCAATTGCTGCAATTCATTCTGAGCTGTATTTAGATTTGACTGAAAAAAGTAAGACAAATGAAAATCACTCAACTCAAATACAATGCTTGGATATTACATTGAAATAACTTGTGTTTCTCAATTACAAGGGAAAATGTGATTGAAATAAGCTTGAAAAACTCAAATTATCAATTGTACAGTGTTTTGCAATTGCCACTTATAAATTATGAGAGTGAAAAAAATAAAAAATACCATTTTTTGACTAAGTTCTTCATTCAACTGCTCATAATCTCTGTTCTTAGTTTCCACTTCCTGAGATTTCTGATCATAGTTAACAGCAAGCTCTTCAAGGGCTTGAAGGACTTCTTTCACCTCTTCCTTAGCTGACTCATTTTCTTGCTGGATGCGTGACATCTCCTGCTGGACACTTTCATAATCTTTGCGACTAGATGTTATAAGCTGTAACAATGAAAAATTAAATAATATAAGAATGAACAAGCAAAGTTTGTGAAGTTTAGAGTTTAGTGAACAAAAGCTTTTGAACAGGAAAAACTGTAATGAAATAATAAATGCAAACCTCTTCCTGCTCAAGCATCTGTTCTTTTAGTTTCTCAATCAGCTGACTCTGACGGTCGATCTCATCATCTTTTTCATCCAGTTGAGCATATAGGCGTGCTCTTTCTTCTTCGAATTTCACCCGTTCATCATTGCTCAAAGGTTCAGCTGACACTTGTGTTACTGTTGCTGGTATATTTGTAACAGAAGATGTTTCACTCAGAGACAAAGTACTAGATTCCAAATCTTTAGTTAAAAGTTGCTCTTCTTGAGGAACTGATTCACCTGTATAATGGCAAAACATAATTGAATGACAATTACGATATACTGGTAACAATAACAAGCAAAAAAAAAATCCCATTTTCACCACCCTTTTTTTTCCTTCACAAATCACTGTTTTCACCTTCATCATACTCTTTTCCAACTTTATCTATTACTAAAAATGTTTCATTTAAAACTAAATGAACATTGAACATAAGTACACGAAAATTGATAATGCAGAGTAAAACCATATTTTCATTTCTATAGCAATATTTAAATCTGACATTCTTTGTGACTTACTGAAATTTGACAGATTTCAGTGTGAATCCTTTCATGAAAAATATTGTATGGCAATGACAAGCTCTAGTAAAAATATGATTCATTTGAAACAATCATGTTGTAAAGATTCTGGTCTTTTAGAGATAGCGTGCAGGGTTTCAATGCAGCTCATTTTTAGAATTAGTGATAAAAATTGAGTGTTATAATTTACTCTTTGAATCAATCCTCCTGCTCAATTACAAACAAGATAAGTGGATGTGTTCATACTATCTAATGGTAATTTAATGAGACTGAGTCTGAATATTTCCATCTCATATCCAATTTAAAAAATTATCAATTTTTTTATGATGAATCTATAAAAAAAAGTAGCATTTAATGCTATCTTCCAAACTCTTGACATTGCTTGTTTAATTACTATTTGTGTGATATATTTGTAATTCACAAAATTTATGGAAATAAATATGTATCCTGTACAAAAACATAAGCAAATAAATGTTGAATAATCAGGACAAACATCATTCTTGTGGGAAAAAAAAAGAAAACTACAAACCATTCCTCCATCGATTTAGTTCACTTTCAGCTCTAGATAACTGTCCTTTAAGTTTAGAGACCTTTTCCTTTTCTTTTTCATATCTACGTTTCCATTCCTCAGCAGTTAGCTCTTCATTCACTATCACAGTGTTCTTAATAGTTTTCGCCCTGCAAAAAAAACAGTAACTTTAACACAGTTTCATGTATTATTTTCAACAAAATTTACATGTACTAGATTTTAAGTAAAAATGGTCTTTAGAATACACTATAAAAAATAGTTCTAGAATCAAATCCTAGTTATTGTCTCAAAAACGTGATTAAAAAAATTTAGCAACTTGAAGAAAATAATTAGCTGGAAAAAAAATTACCTTCTGCCAAATTCAAGTGTAGATTTTGTTTCTGACTCATTATATGACGCAGGAGAACAGCAAATGATGATAGTTGTTCGAGAGTTTCCACCTAAACTTTCTTGCAATATTCTTGTAAGCTTACTATCTCTGTATGGTATATGGCTCTTCTACAATGTGAAAAGAAAAAGTTTTTTTCCGCAAAAAGGTATTATACATTTTAGAGAAATATAAACAGAAAAATGAAATAAAATCCACGCAAAGCCATATTCAATGGATCAAACAAATACACCACACACATAACTATGATTTCAGAACATGCAATTTAACACAAAGCTCCAAATTTTTCATCATGATCAAATTTAAAAATAATGAATAGATCAAACAGTGACAGAGAGACATAAAAATAAGTTATATCATATAATGCTTACATTTCCATCAGCAAGAGCAGAAATGACATTTCCAAGGGCAGACAGAGATTTGTTAATGTTTTTGGCTTCATCTAAAACCATACCTTCTGCACCTGTTTTGCTAACCTGAAAATGAATTTATAGTCACAATGAATTTGGTAGAAAATTAAGAATAAGAAGTAAGAAATTAAATCTACCTAAAAAATTAAAGCAGTGTTTTTGAGTGCCAAGAAATATTTTTACTGTGCACAGTTTCCTGCGTAAGCAGCTTAGAGGGAATATTGGCTATCACTATTGTATTAAGCATGCTTAATAAAATAAACAAAAACACTAAATTAGACATAGTTTGAAAATTATTAATTACCTTTTCACTGCCAGCAAGATCTACTAAATAGAGTTTGCCACTCAATTTCTTCTGATTTTCCATGTTTTCTTGTTTCACGTTAATAAGAAAGACACTATGACTCCTAGAGCTGTGCTCGTTCATATCTGGTGGGGGAGAAATCATACAAAATGAAATCTACTAAATCTTGAAAAATCACAATTATTAGAATTCTAAAAAAATTGACAAATATCATAACTGAAACCACTTAGAATTATATGGGTCGTTCAAATGAAACACAAACTGACATCTACAAAACTTATGTAGAGAAAAAAAACTAGATTATAATGACAACATTATACCAGTCCTAGAGAGTCTAAATATATAACAGGTAACCTAGCTCTCTCTCTATATCTGTTTCTCATAGTGCATGGAAGTTGTTGCAGTAAAATTATTATTATTATCACGAGTATTGATTGTGATGCATACTAGAAGCTAGTTCAATAGCAGATTCAGTTGAGAAGTGCCTTCTTTGCACAGGAATTGCATTACTGCAAGTTGTACTTTTTCAAAAAAAAAAAAAAAATCCATCACACCCCCCCCCTTTTCTTACTAAAACATTCTCCACCACTTCACCCAGGGATGTCTCAAACTGATCATGTCCTATGGTTACAGCATAGAAACCATACTATGAAATACTAAAAACCATGCAGTGCTACCATCTCTCAATCAACCCTTCAAATATCAGTTATTGTCAACTATGGGCAACATTCCATCCAATTTTTAAAAAAAATCTCAGTAGACCTGTTATTGTGCCTTTTTTCTCTTGCATGATAATTTAATATAATGAAATATTATAGTATCCAATATAAAGAATCCCCACAGTGCAGCAAACATTCCAAGAGCATAGAAGCACTTTTGACAACACAGGTGCTGCATAGCTTGAAGGAAACATGAGCTATGCCTCTTTTATGTAAACAACCCATGTGTATTAATACTTCACGAAAGAACAATATCAACAGACTATTGTTTATAATCTATACTTTGTTGTGTTTTGTATCAAATAGTGCTATATGATTAATGAAAACTAAATCTTATTACTGTGACAAGATTTATCAGACAATTTGAATAATTAGAAAAAAATCATACATCATTTTGATATGCTCATCTCTTCAGCGAAAAAGGAAAGAAATTCACATTCCTTATGATACAGATTTGTTAATAATGCATGGTGAGAATTAAGATAATTCCTTGGGTCTTCAAGTTCCATTCAAATTTAAAAATTAACATTTTGTGACTTCAAGAAGAAAATTCAAAAACTTTCAGGACCTCTCATTACTCAGAACCTTGAATGCTTTTGAGACTATTACACAAACGATTTCTTTTTTTCTATAATATTATTGAAATTTTAGGATGAAAACTCTCCATACTCACTTGTCACAGCAATATGACGATTTGCCTTCCCTTCATCTATCACTTCCATGACTTCCTCTGGACTTGTGACGAACCTTTCAGTCGCACCCTGCAAATAAGTTAATGCTTGTTGAAAATAATTACATCAAGCGCACACAACAGGATTACTACTACTACTTAAGCATACACGCACATCTGAGGAATTTATAATAAAATTTTCTAACCTCTAAGTACAGCTTATTGCTTTATAAATGTTTGTTATGTACTGTGCAATAGCATAAGCACGACTTTCTTGGGGGGGGGGGGGGGGGAAGGCTAAGCTTTTTTTTTTTTTTTATTGTTCCCCAGTTTCCTTTTTCACTGCAAAAATATATGATGTATAATCTCGGCTCTAATCGTCCCTCCACTGATGTATGCCTATGGTATTGCACGTTTTAAAAAATTACTGCAGGAAAAGGGAGTCCAAGATATGAAAGAGGAATTTATAATGAAATAGGAAATCTGAGATAATAAAGAGGAAGTCTGAATTATACATATAAAATAACATGTCGTGACTGATTCATCATTGCCAAGTCAAAACTGCTGAAGCCATGAATATGAAATCTGGTCAGTAGTTTTATTTTATAATGTAGAAACTCACTAAGAAGGGATTTTACAAAATTCAATTCCTAAGAAGGTTCAAAGGTTATATGGAACAACAACACCAAGCTGGAACAGCTGAAGCTATAAATATGAAATTTGGTAAGTAGTTCTATTTTATTTAAGTATAATGTAGAGCCTCACTAAGGCTGGGATTACACTACATAAGTTTGATAAACACTTTTTACAAAATTTGAAAAAGAAAAAAAACCACTACCAATAAGCGCATTGGTGTAATCCTGGCCTAAGAAGGGATTTCTCAAAATTCACCCCAAAGGGATTATAAAGGTATTCAAAGTTTATATGGAGAAACCCTAAAGCTATAAATATGAAATTTGATGAGTTGTTTTATTATATAACTAGCTGTAATACCCGGCGCTGCCCGGGGTTTCTTCAATGAGGCTTTATGGATCACGTGATATCTCCATCTTTCTTTGAGGGACATACAAATCGTGTTCAAGTTCAACCAACTGGCGACTCATGAAATAGACAAATCTAAATTTAAAGAAACATAGAAATGAATATATATATATTTTTCTTTTTCAAGAGGTGCCAAGTAATTCAATTCCCCTCCCCCTCTGAAGTTCTAGTTATTCATCTGCCTGTTTCTGCTTCAAAAAATATTAAAACTGGAATTTCTTCGATGTACTTTATAAGCCCATAATTAATTTTAAAACAATCTAAACTATATGTGAATTTATGCAGTTAAACAATAAGGAGACATTAATTTTCATACTTGAGAAAATATAAGTAAAAAGTTGAAATCAATGTTATTGCATGGATCTCAACTCAAACGTAGGTCTGGCTAATCACTTCATATTTAATCTCCTGGGCTTCGTATATCTCTAAGCGAACTCAATATTTCAAAAATCTAGAATTCAATAAAATTTTTTAAAATTATTGATGTGTGGCGAAAACCCCACCAAATTTTCGCATTTCTACAGTAAAATCGCCAATTTTAACACTGGTTTCTATGAGGATTACCCTTTTCCTGACCCTCAAAGCTATGCTGATGATGATTATGATGTATATTCAAAAAGCCTCATTACTGAGAGTACTGGAAATGTGGCCAACCATTATAAAGGTATGAACTATTATACATATACATATGCTAACAGGATTAGAGAAGTGACAAACCATTGTAAAGGAATAAAACACGTCTGAAACGCATTGCTAGGGAACCACGGTAACCAAAGTAAACGTTCCGAAAGTGATTGTCGAGGCCCAAAAACCATTGTTGCCCGAAGTTTTTTGCCTGTTTGGGGCATTTGCCCTGCTCTGACGAAATTTTAAAGTAGCCTATCGTTCAAGTCGGGTCCCATTTGATATATATGCAAAATTTGGCGACGATTGATCAAAAATTGTAGATTTGTATAGAGAACATACACACACACAGACACACACACAGAAAATCAATTTTATATATATAGATGTAGAGACTCACTAAAAAAAAGAAGGGATTTTCAAAACACTTAATCCTTAAAGGTGTCTTAAGGAAGAATTTTCAAATTACCAAATCCCCAAGAGCAAAACCGCCGATAACAGCTAGTGTTATACACTGAAGAGCCAAAAAAACTGGTAAACCTGCCTAATATCATGTAGGGCCCCCGCGAGCACGCAGAAGTGCCGCAACACGACGTGGCATGGACTCAACTAATGTCTGAAGTAGTGCTGGAGGTAATTGACACCATGAATCCTGCAGGGCTGTCCATAAATCCGTAGGAGTAAGAGGGGGTGGAGATCTCTTCTGAACAGCACGTTGCAAGGCATCCCAGATATGTTCATGTCTGGGGGATTTTGGTGGCCAGCGGAAGTGTCTAAAGTCAGAAGAGTGTTCCTGAAACTACTTTGTAGCAATTCTGGACGTGTGGGGTGTCGCATTGTCCTGCTGAAATTGTCCAAGTCCGTCGGAATGCACAATGGACATGAATGGGTGCAGGTGATCAGACAGGATGCTTACGTACCTGTCACCTGTCAGAGTCGTATCTAGACGTATCAGGGGTCCCATATCACGCCACCTGCACACGCCCCATACCATCATAGAGCCTCCACCAGCTTGAACAGTCCCCTGTTGACATGTAGGGTCCATGAGGTTGTCTCCATACCCGTACACATCCATCAGCTCGAAGCAATTGGAACCGAGACTCGTCAGACCAGGCAACGTGTTTCCAGTCTGTGTTGTCGGGCCCAAGCAAGGCGTAAAGCTTTGTGTCGTGCAGTCATCAAGGGTACACGAGTGGGCCTTCGGTTCCGAAAGCCCATATCGATGATGTTTTGGTGAATGGTTCGCATGCTGACACTTGTTGATGGCCCAGCATTGAAATCTGCAGCAGTTTGCATGATCTTTTTCTGGCCGCAGCGATGTCATAGATTTAATTTTTTACCGGATCCCCGATATTCACGGTTCACTTGTGAAATGGTCGTACGTGAAAATCCAAATTTCATCACTACCTCGGAGATGCTATGTCCCATCTCTCGTGCGCCGACTATAACACCACGTTCAAACTCACTTAAATCTTGATAACCTGCCATTGTAGCAGCAGTAACCGATCTAACAACTGTGCCAGACACTTGTTGTGTTATATAGGCGTTGCCAACCACAGCGCCGTACTCTGATTGGTTCCATATCTCTTTATTTGCATACGCATGCCTGTACCAGTTTTTTTGGCTCTTCAGTTTATATATATACACATTTCAAGATACATTTAATAATGTCTAAGTTAATTGCAGGGAATATAAAATCATTCAAACTGTACAGTAAGAATACATAACTTTTTAAAATTACCAAAATATTATTTGCAGACCGAATTCTTACAAAAATTATTCAAATTTATTTTACTGTTCATCAATAAATTATTATTCAAATTGATAACACTTTTAGTGCCTTGGCAAAGTAAATTATTCTTTATTAAATCAGAGAATTACAGTAAAACCTCTCTTTTGCGGACACCAGAGGGACAAAAAATTTCATCCGTAAAAGAGGGGTGACCATTAAGGTGTTTTTACTGTATTATTTAACTAGGTCGGATAGTCGAGATTCCACTGTATTTATGTTGTCGGAGTTGGGCTTGTTTTCTGTTCTTGCTGGTGCTGCCATCTACAGGATAATTACTGCAGCAACTTCTATAATGATGTTAAAGGGCGTTGGTACACAATTAAATGTTTTCTTTGCTCGCATAAAACTATTTTATGAAAATAGTCCTCCATATCAAAATAATCAATTTTGAATTGAGCAAAATATGATAATTATGGCTTACCTTCACAAAAGGAACTCTATTTTTATCTTCATGCACTGATAAATTTGTTTTTGAAACTGTAATAAAAGAAATATATTTAATGTGCATGATAAGCTGTAACGAATATACTTTAAGATGAAATAACGGTTCAAAACAGAACTTGCTAACATGCCTGTGGAAGAATAAAAACCTATTTTATATCTTTAGGGAAGTGAGATTTATCTTTCCTTTTTTTTATAGATTGATTACCTCTCCTGTACCCTTTGTCCCTAAGAGCACCAAAGAAGAAATTTTGACAAGCAATCACCATTTTTGAGACTAAGGTAAAATGAGTATCATGGTATTTATTTAAAAAAAAGAAAGTTTGATTTTTCATTATTTTTTTTGAGAAATTTCATCTTAATTAAACTCTAGAATTCTTATTTTCTATGTTGAAACAGAAAAATTAAAAATAATTTATTTTTTTCGAACACAAGATTTTATTTTACCATGTTTATTAATTATTTCAATTAAATGAAACTGGTAAGTTATTTTAATTGAGAAATTATAACACTGTTTCAGAATCATGGCCTCATTACTATTTTCAATATAATTTCATCCCCAGAATATCTTGTGACACCTCTGGGGTGTGGTAAGTTAGCACACAGTTTGGAAATCACTGCTCTAAATAATCACATGTATTGCATTTAAATCTTCAAAAATCAAACACTATTTTTACATAAAAATTAAAACAATGATTTGATCAAAAGAACCAGAAAAAATAAAAAAAAACAATCTCACCATCTAGGAGATCCCTGATTTTATCCAAGTAAATTTCAAAATAAGATACCTACAAAAAAAAAGTCATGAAGAGCTGGATAAAATAAACTGATACATGTGGGCATTATTTTTATGGTAATGCAATTATTATTGCATACATTAGGAACATGTATAATGTAAGTAGAACAAATCCATCCTGGAAAAAAGAACCAGCATTATAATTTTACAAGGTGAAGTTTCTATAAATTTTTATTTTGCGTCTTGCCACAATCATTTATTTCATCTACACGAGGACTAATTAGACCAGTGTCTGCAGTTCAAAACAGATCATGACCTTCACCAGAATTTGAATCTAGACTTTTCAAACAGCAGTTTGGTGAGCTAACCACTTAATTGTTAGGTGATCCCCCATTTACAACCTCTGACAATAAAGTTCAGTGAACAAAGTCAGAATGGCCGATCTGACAACACTGGCGAAGCAAAACGCTGCACATGCGTAGCAGCAGGTGTTGACCATCTGCCACCACTGTTGTTCAGTTGAGCGTCATTTGTGTTCCGTGAAAGACTTGTTTTACAAAGTGCTTGTTTAGTGCCTTGGTTCTTAACTGAGAACAGGAAAATGAACGATCAAAAGATCACTGAGGATGAGTCCTGGTGTCTCATGTACGACCCTGAAAGGAAATGGCAAAGCATGGAATGGAGTTTTCTTGCATCACCTCTCGGAAAAAGGTCAGAGCAGAAAAATCACGCATTAAAACGATGCTAATCACCTTTTTTGATAGTCAAACCATTATCTACAAGGAATTTTTACCTGAGGGAACGACGATGAATGCTGCAAGGTACATTGAAATTTTGACCCGTTTCATGAAACGTCTACGCAGGGTACGACCTCAGTATGCACAACAAGGTTCATGGTTTCTTGTTCATGACAATGCTCGCCCTCACACAGCCAATATCGTCAAACAGTTCCTGGCAAAAAAGGGGGTGGTGCAAACTGAACATCCACCATACTCGCCAGATCTCAATCCTCCAGACTTCTTCCTATTCCCACAACTCAAACTCGCTTTGAAAGGAAAGAGATTTGACGATATTCCTGACATCCAACAAAACGTGACGAAGCTTTTGAACTCCTTCCCAAAAGAAGACTTCTTACAAAGTTTCCAGGACATGTATAGGAGATCTCAGCGGTGCACAGTAATGGGAGGTGACTATTTCGAAGGACAGTAAGGTAACTTTCATTAACATTTCATCTACGTTAATGTTACAGGACTATTCACAGAACTTTATTGTCAGAGGTGGTTTATTAGAAGTGTTCAAATTTTGGGTTTTCTGGGCAAAATTGCAAGACGACAAACCGAGAGAAATTGTCACTTTCCGCTGTACATACAAATATGAATGACTGGTTAGCAAGGAGATGAATTTGGTTTCCCTGCAGAGGCATGTGAATTTCCTTTTCGAAATTAATCTTTGCTTGCTATCCAATCATTCGTACTTTGCAAGACAACTGGTTTGGGCCATAGTGATGGAGGAAGTTTTTTTTAGCCATAATATCAAAAGAACTGATTTTGACCACACTTAAAATACAAACAATAAGTGATAATACTTTGAAGCTAAACATTTCAAGACAAACGAGTGGAGGTTTCTATACGTTTAGTGATGAAATAACACTTGAAAGTCACTTAAAATAATATTTAAAATGTTAATTATTTATTTCTGTTAGCCTAATATTGCTTAATAAGAACTGAAAATATATATAAGAATACAGTCAGTTTGCAATAAGTCGAACTTTGATAACTCAAATATCTGTTTAAGTCAAAGATATTTCACTCAGCCCCAGAACTTTCCCCATATTTTAATGTTAAAATTTTATCTTAACTCAAGTTTTCTTCGCTGATGCTGAAATTTTTGGGAATGAGAGAAATTAAAAAAATAGCATTTATAGATAGAATTTAGCTTTTAGCAGATTCATTTGTCTGTTGCAAAAAGTGAATAACTTTCTCACGAGAAGGGGCAAAAAAAAGAGACAGTAAAAAATCACTGCATTTTCTGACAGAAAATAATCTTCTATACACACATTTTTCTATTTGTAAGAGTATCGCATACTCATCCATTTCCATAATACAGTGTGAACATCTAGTTTATTTTTAAATATTCTCATTCAATAATTAAATATGATTAAGTTAGAATATAACTTATCTTTTCAAATTTCTTCATCTCTAGTAGTTTGACATGTTTTGCTAATACAATATCCATAAACAGCGCTATTATATTTTAATAAATCTTTCTTTTTCCCACGCTGAAATCAGAATTTCTGATAAGTCGAAAACTAATGGCAACAAAGTTTTTTGTTGGCCGCTGCACATTACACTCTTCAAAATTTGATGGTATTAATAAGTGAAAAAGAATAAAATGAAATAAAAATCTTACTTTTATATGGAATTCAATGTTTTCATCCATAGAATAGATGTGGTTGAATATGTCATTGACAATGCGAGGAATAATACCCTGCTGGATTGGATCACCCAGTACTCCCTGGAATATGATAATTGAAATGTAATTGAGAAAACTGAAATAAGTTTAAATAATCTGATTTTCCAACTACATCTTAGAGATAAAAAACAAAAATAATTTTTTACCTCCATGGTATGTGTCTTGCCACTGGATGTTTGTCCATAGGCAAATATTGTTCCATTGTAGCCCATGAGAACATCTGGAGAAAAAAAAAACATGACTGAGAAATTTTTCTACAGTTATTTTGATGTTAAAAAAATTGTATTAAATTATTTAATACAATTTTGTTTTACTCAATATATGGAAGATATATGGCCCTACCAGTATAACACAATAAATTGTTGTACTGCGACGTGTCTGGAATTTACATGAAGTAAAGTTATCTTAACTTGTAACATGAAACAAGCACGCACACAACTATACAACTATGACAACACAAATATGTTAGGGCCATGCCAAAGAGTCATTATGAGTCATTCCCAAGAAAAGTACATTCCATATTTTTGAAATTAAAAATTCAAAGTTGGAAAAAAAAAAGTTTAAAAAAGATACCTTTTTTCCTGTTGTTTTGATGGTTTTCCCATGATTTTTTTCAAAATAGCACATAGAAAAGTTTATTTTTTACACATATTTAGCTACTCAAAATCAAAACTTTTCATTTCTGACACACAATGGATAAATAATTTATAATTTAACATGTTAGTTTGAAGGGGGTCTTAAAATTGTATTACTTAACTTTCATATTTTAACTGAAAAAAGAACATGATGGAGACAGTAGTCAAGGGTTTAAATTGAAGATAACTTATTAAATTTAACTAAAAACTTCAAAACCTCTTAACTAAGAAAACTTTAAATCATAGTGTCTATTTTGTTACATTGCTCGAGTTTTTGGAAGACGTAACAGAGTGGACAAATTAGCCTAAATTATTTTCTTCATCATAAATTTAAATGATTTGTGAAAACTTTTATTATATTTTGAAGCATAACTCCATGCACTATCACTTGATGTTGATATAGATGAAAAAAAAAGAAATCTTAATTATTTATGATAATGACTTGAATAAGAGTGGACATCCGACAGAGATAAATCTGTAAAGATTTTTCTCTGTCGGATTACTAAAGACATCTATGTCTATTTACTAAAGACATCTATGTCTATTTACTAAAGACATCTATGTCTATTTACTAAAGCCATAACGTGAACATTGTCATTTTGCAAAAGTCAAATCCAAAATTGTTGAGCACAATCATTAAAAGTACACCTTTCAATGAGCTTAAAAGTGTTATTAGATTCAATCTGGTATAAAAATATATTTCTTGCATGGCCGTAACAGATTGGACATTTTAAAAATTTTGGGACACGATCAAAAAAAGTTTTTCTTCTAAATTTTATTGTCAGTTTTATTCATCTATGGCACATATATGAAATGTGATACCGAGTTTTTTCAAAAAAAAAAAATCCAGAGATATTTACACCAAGTCTTTTTGTTTAACGCTTTTTCAAGCTGGGACAGCCAGATTTTAAGGATTTGCTACAATGATTTTCAAAAAAATTAGATACCAATTTGAAACAAATTACGAAGTATCATATGACAGAATCAAATGAAGAACTAGAAAAAAATTAAAATTACTACCAGAGTGCTCTGAAATTTTGTGAAAAAAGTCTTGGAAAAGGTTTGTATGCTGTTTTTTGAGAATAACCCATATACACACATGTTCCTGCATGTATCAATTTGTTAAAAATTTCCAGAGGAATGTTTGAGATGCATGCATGGTTAAGTAGTAATAGTTGTGATTAGTTAAACTTTAAAGAGAAAAAACTTGCCTTTAACAATGGCTTTAGCAGCTTCATTGTATACTTTATCTTGTGTAGCATTCGGTTTGAAGATTTTATCAAATACATACAGTTTGCCCTGCAATACATACAAAGCACAATTCAAAATTTATAGCCACAAACATTTACTAAGTACCTACAGAAAATAAATTTCATGTGAATTAATGTAAGAAATAAACATACTGGAAGTTAAATATTTTTCATAATAAGAATAATCTTCACAATCATTACGAACCTGAGATATTGTGGGCGGGACTCATAGGGAAAAAATAAATAAAAGAGGAGCCGTAGGCATAAAGTTATTGAAAACACTGAGAGGTTATTGGAAAAGCTGGAGATGAAATATTTTACCAAAAAAGTTATACTGTGATATTAAAGCTGTGCACCTAGAGAGGCGACCAAGAGGCACAGAAGTGCATAATAGAGACTAGCGCTGAAAACAACTGTACTGTCTTGTTCTACACCACATATACTCGAGAAAGAGGCCACTCAACTAGTTGCGGGAGTTGAACAAACATATTTGTTTTCACCTCAATCTGCTGATTGGTTCATCTCATTTTTTTAAAATTTCCCTCTTCTGTGGAGGGATGATGATCATCACACCCTTACATTTCAGAATCCCTCTGGTCATTTTCTCTGTCCTCCTCCTCTTTTACTATGTGCAGACATCTCTTCTTCCACCCCATGCATTTTTTCCTTCCTAGTTGCAATTCTTGTAATTTTTACCTCTTTGCTCCACTATGAGCTCAGCCTTAGAATAGTATATAAGATGGTATCTATATTCACTAAGACTAAATTACAGAAGCGTCTTAACAGATGTGTCAATGGGCCTCAAGTTTTAAAAGAAGCGTCAAAGACTTATTTTTTCTGAAACTATTGTTTATTGAATATAAATTTTTATAATAATTCTAAAATTATTTCTTTCACTAAATATGAATTTTCATTAATTCCAAAATCATATTCCAGAATTGATAAAATTCATATTTAGAAAGATAATTTCATTAAATGCATAAGAAATCATTTCTTTCATGAAATATGAATCCTCATCAATTCCAAAATTCTTTCATTAAACATGAATTCTGATTTTTTCCCCCCAGGAAATATGGCAGGCAAAAATTAGACAAATTTGAGAATCATTAGAAGAACTCACAGAACTCTCATGGAGAGGGAGGCTAACAAGTATCTATTCCGGGAGTATTGAGATTCAAATTATTCATATTCATAAAATTTTTATGTTTTACAGATTTACTTAGAACTCAATAAGTGGAAAGGGTGGTCTCACCCCTGGATGTTAGTGGGGAAGAGCGATTAACCCGTCAAGCATCATTGACAAGATATCTTGACAGTAAGATATCCACCCAGGGTATGATGATTTAAATCACTTGATTTTTTTTTTCAAATCATTGATTTAAATCAAAAAATTCAAATTTTGTTTTTACTTTACATAACTTCAATGATATTGAAGTAAAAGCAATCCCTGGTATGGTATGCATGTTACTAATATGTGGTCAAGTTCATGATTAAAAAAAGTAGATCTTTGGTTTGGGGTAAATACAGACTTGAACTTAATCCCTAGATACAGTGCACAAAGAAAACTGCTCTATTTCTAGATTTTGCGCATGGAAAAATTGCAGAAAAAATAAAGGGAGTAGAATTTAGCACTCAGCTTAACTGCACTAAATATTTTCAATGTATTACAATGTGGCACTAGGGTTCTCCCGATTAAAAACTGAGGAATTATTTTTTGTATAAAGTCTTAAATTCTATGCCTTAATTGCTGATTCAAAATAATAATAGATGTTGTACAAACATAAATATCATTGAGCTTTCGACTTTACTTTTCATATTAAAATCCTGTAAATTTGCTCATTTTTTTTTACCAGACCCATTAAATCTGCGAAAGAATAAAAATGTGTTAACTATTAAGCAACATCATGCAAGTCAGAAACACATCCACCAATTGTGCAAGAAACAATCTTGTCAATAGAATCTGCTTTATTTAGTTGATGCTGAATGGCCCTTTGGTTGTACATTGAGTGAATTGAGATGTCTGCACCATATGTGTGACACTGAGTTGTCACCACTTATAACTTTAATGGGAAGGAGGTCCTCATGAATAAAAGCACTCTTCTCTATAAAAAAAATATTAATCCGTGAAGTTAATTTGGGCTCAATGACCTTTCATGTTACATAAACACAGATTTTTGATGTTCATATTTTTTTGCTTGTAATTTGTTTGCAGTTTATTCATTAATGCTTAATTCTGTGATGGTCAGAAAACTCCAAAATCATGTTTTTGAGATATTTTCATTGTCATTTAAAAATCAAAAATAAAGCATACAAATATAAATGAAAATGTCATACATCAGCATGTTGTTCAGCCGTACATACATATTTGTGTGCATTTATCTCACTTCTAATTAGTTATAACTAGCAAAACTTACTTTTAGATCGAAAAACAACTTTCTGGAGGTATCATGTTCTGACCACACACCACAGAATTAAATTTGAGCAATTAGGGAAAAAAAGCAGTTAGATGATATGAAAATATGCATTCTTAATGATTAACAAGATTTGTTTTAATTGACAAGCCATCAATTTTAATTAAAGAAACTGATTCAAAAAAAAAAAAAATCTGATTTGTTTCTTTTAGATCATGATATTTTCATACCCTGATCTCGCCTCCTTAAAAGCCTTTTATTTTAGTATTGGATGACAAGCCCAGATATGTTAGAAAGTTGATTTTTCAATGGAACATTTTTTCCTATACCCTTTTTGCACCTTCTGAAAATCAGGAGGCCTACTTAATTTTAAAAAAAAGATAGAGCTACAGCATTTTATATGGGGTTTCGTGACTTTCTGCTATGCTGCCTACAGGGTTAAAATGGGGGAGGGGGCAGGGGAAAGACAGGGATGGGAAAAAGTTGAGGAACACTGGTGAGCGATCAGTCATATTTTGAAAATGTTTAAATGCAATTAGATTATTCCATCATTTTTTGTCTCACGATTTAATGAAGATAATGACAAAAAACGCCAGTTCGATAAACTTTTATTTAAAATACTTCCAATACGTTAATGCTCAAGTTTTATATTTGAAGGATAGCAGTTCAATAATATTGAAATTCCAATGAGAAACCTAGAAGAAATTTTGTTCAATTTGTGTTCAAAAAACCTGAAAATTATAGTTTTACTATTATATTGCAACTTCTCTAAAAAGTGAAAAATCTGATAGAGATAATTTTTATGGCATGGAATCCTCCCACACACACAATACTTATCTGTCTGAACTGCCAGTTTTTTGAAGGGCCTCCTTAGAGGTTTCATTGTACCTAAATTTAGGACACTACTCAATTTGCCATTCAATGGGCCATAGATGCAGAATTACAGAGCACTAAAACAAGTACTGTATATCATAGTTAAATGGTTTTCTTTATTATGACTAGAGCCCGGATTATATGCACTAAAAAAGTGGCAAAATATGCTCTAAAAATATGCAAATATGCACTTAAATATGTATGCATTTAAAAATGCAAAAATATGCACTTAAAAATGCAAAAATAAGCACTTAAAAATGCAAAATGTGCACTGAAAGTTCCAAAATATGCATTAAACTCCCCAGAATATGCATTAGAAATCTTGAAAAAGTCAAAAATTCCGAAATATGTATAAAAAAAGAGAAAATATGAATTAAAAATACACCATGCAAAAAAAATCGAATGTGTTTTTAAAATACATGTTTTCTATTAGTGCATATGTATTTCATTTTTACCAAAAAATATCCCCTCATATATATGTATACAGCATATGCAAATAACTTCTACATATTTTTTATTCAGGCATTTTTTTAGGTTTCAGTTTGTTGTAGCTGCTCAATAACGAAAATAGCAGTAATAAAAGAATTTCGACACTATTTATAAAAACAAAATTAACATTTTGACACATCTCTAGAAATAGCCTTACAATAAAACAGTTAGTGGTCGTAAAATACTTTATAAATATGTATTAATTCACTAAATTTCACATACGGGGAAAAAAATCGATGTTATGAAAATATTATGAACAATATTTATTTGGAAAATTATAAAAAAAAAAAGTGAGCTTAAGTAAACCTTCAAAAATATGCACTTATACTGGAATTCTTTGATTTTATGCATTTATATGCATTAATGCTAAAAAAGGCCAAAATATGCAAATGCATATGCACATATGCATTTGCATATAATCCGGGCTCTAATTATGACAATCTGCAATTTCTCAACACATTCGCATGGGGCTATTTTTCTTAAAACTTTCATATAAATCGGGGTATTTTAGTGATATAAAGACATTTCAATATAAAATGTTGAAATATCTTTATATCACTCCCGTTTTACACATAACGACGTATTATATGTAAAACAAGAATTTTCATTTCCCGGCGACAACGTTTATTTTTTACAAAAGGGAATTTTCGTTTCACGATGCGAATGTGTGAAAAAAAAGCGGGGGGGGGGGCAGTTAAGTGAGAAAACAGCTTGCATTCTGGCAATGTCCAATTTATTCATTTTTTTGTCATTTGGAAAAATTGATTATTTAATAAAGGGAAAAATAGACTAAGGTTAAACGAATGATGGGGCACTTCAAGGGCTTGTTAGAAAAATATCCACGCCATCCGGAAAGTCGTTTGAAAAAGAAAAAAAAAAATCAATCCCGCTCTTGCGTTATTGATCGCAACACACACTGGATTGCGTTTTTCTGAAGGAGGAGATAGTAAACGTCAACGGTATCCCCGCGAATGACGAACCACCCATAAACCCGCATTACCCAAGTTTCGTCATCATTTTCTCCAGAAATCTGACACGTAATCCCCCTTTCCGGACATCTGAAAAATTCGAACGAACGCTTAGTGGGATCGTCTCGGAAACACTTATCACCACTAAATCACTCACTGCGGCGAAAATCATTGAAATAGTCATTTGATCATTTTTATCGCACCACGATAATTTTCTGCACACGTGGTGCTAATTAGACTAGGACCTACAATTTATTGCCGATTTCAAACAGCAGACCTTTTTATACTCACCGAGAGGTTGGGTGCGTTAACCTCCCGATGTGGGACTACCTGCGGTAGCAATCTTTTTCTATGGTCATGTCACCGTTTCTGCTGTACCCCCCGTCAGGAAAGTTTTCTGACAAAGACGTACCGGGTATCCAACTCGCGAAACCTCTAAACATCCTTTGGTACTTTTAAGCGAGTATCTTATCGACCTGGGCTACCGCACCCTCATTGAAATAGTTTTTGATAAGATTCAATAGAGATCAGATTGGGTAAGAACGGAGTCTGATAATGATTCTGGATGCTAAAACAAATGGCTGGAGAGATCGGAACCAAAAATAGCCGTGTGTGGAACATTTTAACCGCACGAACATCCTTAAAAAAATAATAATACCGCATAATACTAGAAACACGGCGTTATGTTGAAAAGTTTTTGACATTATCTTCTGGCCCAACATTCAAGAGACGAAAGCATCAAAACAAACTGATGGAAAACCACCAACAATTCCAAGACGCGAATTTGACAAAAAGAAAAAAAAATTATCAATAGAGTCATCACTGAACAAGGGCTACCCTGCAAGCTAAAATAGTTATCATAATCACCACCGGAAGCGCCAGACATTTTCCTAAAAATCCTCCACGGAAAAAATATGCCGTATGTCATGCGAGGAGGGGGGGGGGAAAACGTAGAGTTGAATCACACACATTAACATATTTCACGTACCACGTCACGCATAGCTAGTGAAGGAGCATGTCTATAGTCACGAGAAAGTCGTAATAAACCACTGTCGTGGCTCAGTGAAGTTTCCAGGGAGGAAAAACAAATAATGTTTGACCCGTGACACGAAGCACAAAATCTCATAAGGTGTAATCAATCGAAGATAGATTTTGATAGGTATATTACGAAACAGGGCCCGAAAGTTCATCAAGAGCCTTCAAAAGTCGGTTGAATGAGGTCAGACGGCATTTTTAAATATAACCTTGAAAATAACAAAAACTAAAAGACTGGGCACTATTACCAAAGGTCAGGCAGACTTATAAAAAGCATCCATTTCAGGCGCCGTTTTCTATCCGAACAATAGAACATTTCCCTTTTACGTAAAAAAAGATAAACGTTCATAAAGCCGCACGCGAGAACCATATTGAGTACGAGGGTGGCGTCTCTCTCAAGATGATGTCCATAAAACACTGTTCGAAGCACAGACAGACGTGAAAAATCCGAACTTTAAATGAGAGAAAATTATGAGGATATATCAGGGCCACCCTTACCAAACGCGGGGCCTCGATGAGAAAATTATAGCGGGGCTAAAAGGTGTCTTGATAATTTCAGGACACCCCTTAGCCGCGATTTTATACAGTGAAAACTCACTCAGAGATACTACGACCGGCCCCGCGTTTTGCGGGGGCCCCAGTTAAGGTAATGATATTTTCTTTCATAAATTCTGAATTTTCATCAGTTCTGGAAAAGAACTGATTTTATCTTATTTCTTTCATCAATTTGAATTTTTTTTTTTTTGATGGAATGGTCCGGGGGCAGAGAAGCTACGGGTATAACATAGGATCCTATAGGTTGCTTGAGTTGTAGGGGTGGTGGTGGGAGAAAACATTTCTGAAGGGGACGATTTGACAAAAAGGCTGGGGAAACTCTTGATATAGATGAAATAAAAACCTCTCCAAGAGGGCTATCATCCGCCTTCTTCGGAAAAATTAGCCTAATAGAGATGAATTATTGCGCGGGAGAAAATATTTGGGTTCAGAATAAATTGGACCTATTCGGAGGTCTATTAGACAGAGCCAAACTTGAGAAGATTCAAAGTATGAAACTTCAAAACATAGGGGCTTGAAATAGAATTTTAGCATACTTCATTTTCACTTCAGTTGCTTAAACGAGGTCCAAGATTAAAATTCTATTAATTTCCGGCCGGTTATATGAAAAATTTTGCCTATTCCCAATTAAAAACGTACTTACAAAGAGACACCCCCCCCCCTCCGGTCAGTTTTTCTAACGATTCTCCTCACACTGATTTTTAATGTAAATGTTTCTTAAATTTGAGGTCGATCCCCAGCGCAAGAACTCGGTCAGGCTATATATGACGCAAGATTGCTTTTACATCGAGTCGCAATAAATAAGAGGAAGCCATTGAGAAAGGACGCAATATATTCCAATCAAAAAGCATATTTCCGAATCATGCACATACGCGGGACCTATCTTTGGGAGACACCCAGGGTTCGATTTCCGCATGGCTTTACCCGCAATTTGCCCAGGGCCCAAATTCAATCATATATTTTACTAAAAAAAAATCAAACATCTTTACCATAATTGCTGTCCACCCCCCACTTCCTATTTTTGCCAAGGGCCCCCATCATGTCGGACTCTGGGTACGCTGATGAATTTGAAAGTTAGCACGGGTAAGATCGACTTGAGCAACACGTTACAACTTTATGAAAAGCCAGGAGTGGGTATATCACTACAATACGCATCGTTTATAAGCTGCTCAAAAGAAAAAAATCGCCTTCGAATGAGGGGGGAAAAAATCTCAAGCAAAATCGTAGGACAGGATTCTTATTTTAACAAAGCAGGAAATGAAAAGTTCAAACAAGACAAAAATCAGCAAGATACGACCACGACAAAAATTAGCGAGAAAACAAAAAAAGGCCATCACAGAAACGCTCTGGTTATCTTCGACCGTCTCGGTGTTCAACTACGCGGAACAGGAGAGAGAGAGAGGAAAAAAAATGAGGTCCAACACCCAGAAAGCAAATTCAAAGAAACAAATTTCGGTATCAGTAAGTTCCGGGCGAAACAAAACCAATGTTGGCAGTATGACGCATTCCACTGTATAAAACCCGATGCTTCATCATCACCCCACCTGACAGAGAATGCTCCCGCCCACCCCACACACAACTGTAATAAAAATTATGACTTGAAAAGATCATCTGTTTGGATGTTTGAACAGCTACAAGACTTGAGATGGATGATAACACGCTAGTTAAAACAATGGTGGTGTTCCCAAACGTTTCATGATGCAAGCATTTCCCTCAGATCCCACAAAATACGCGAAAAACCAACCAGTGCTGCTGCAGAGCTATCCAAAGAATTTGAAGAAAATTGTAGAAAACACTATTGTGGGAATTTTTATGGCCAAACATTTTCAAATCAACTGAGGGCTCCTTGCAGAAAAATCTGTTTTGAGGTCCCCGAAAATGCGCAGAAGGTTTGCGAATACCTAGAGACGAGAAGATGCGAGCGTTGTTGCATACCCCGAAAAATACGTGGAGGGCGTGTGCTGCCCTTGAAATATGTAGGAGGTTAGATTGCTAACATAAAAGCGCAGGAAATTTATTTACCAGTTTCGCGTATCCCTTGGAAAGCGTAGGATGCGTAATCAAGGATGTCCTCAGGAGGAGTAGGTGTGCATACGTACTCCTAGAAAATGCCTACTACGCTTTGGTAGACCTATAGTGATGCTTTGCATCTTTTTAAATTTTTTTCACTCGTAGCCGAGTTAAAAATAATTAATAATTATTTTTCGCGTAGCTCCCTCAATATGACGTCACGCCCTGCCATAGATTGAAAACCACTGCTATAGAACAAGGCCTGACCAATAATACAAAAATTTTCAGAACCAATCATTTTTGAGAAAAATGGTCCGATTTGTTTTTTGTTTTTTTTTTTAACTTTTCTGGGAGTTGGTGCAGCACCTCCTAGAGGTAGAAGGCCTCTGCACTGTTTGCCATAAACGTCATTCAGACTGCCTAGCAAGTTTGCCACATTTTGAAACACATCATACTATATCGTTTCTTCTTATTTTGGCGTAGAATCTTCCTGGTTGGCTTACAAATACCGCATAAAGATTGGATGTGGGGCATAGAAATCGCCAATTCTGAGCCCGATCATTTCTTTTCCTCACAATACTGGCAAGAGCAGGGAATTTTTTCCCTGAATATTCTGAGGGAAAATGGACTACTTACTCACGTCACAAGCAGACTGCGGAGCCCTACGTATCTCCAGGAGACGCTTTCTTTCAAACCGAGCACAACTCAGGTCTATCACCATGTATGGGCGATACCTAGTGAGTTGTGCCGGAAGTGTAACTGTGTGTGTACCTAACAGTCTGAGTGCATATGTAGTGTTGTGTTTGATTTTTCAGTGCTGCTATCTTATTCCAGAAGTGAAGTGAGTGATGTGTTATGATTGAATTACATTTGTACTGTTTGTAGGTCTGTTGCTCTCTGTGGCGAGACTTTTTAACGGGGAGATCGGCTCGCATTCGTGCCTTGAATTTGGGAACCACAGAAAACCAACTTCAGCCAACCATCTAGGAGGTGCTGCTTGGTGGCCTTTTTCTAGCTAATATGCACGCTGACATAAATCCAGAAAATTTTGTGTCACCCAAAGGTTCCAATCCAATAATGACAGAAAATTTTACATGTCAATTCATTTTTTTTTCACCATGGTGACTTGGCACCTAGGATTTGTCAACTCCTGCTATAGAATGCATTTAGAGGCCATGTCAAAAAAGCCAGGCTGGGAAAAGTCTGGACAATGGGATAAATATGGTGGCATTGTCCTGGCCTATGTATCACTCTAGAATCCAAGATCTAAGTTGGTTATTCCCAAATTGAGCGTATAATATAGCATGCCCCCCCCACCTCCTGTAGTAGGGCCCCTAGACTGGGAACCCTGGTAGGTCCCAGGTCATGTTTATCACAGGCCCTTTATAATGAATTTGTTTTGTGAAAAAAGAATTAAGAATTGTCGAGAGCCCTGTTAGCTTCACCTATGTACGGGGGGGGGGGGGGCATGGAGTGAAAACCATTGCTTTCTAAAAATTTATCAGTCACTGCTATCACAGGTTGAACGACTGATTCATCAAATTTTCATGAAAGGGGGTGATCTTTGGCTTTCCAGCCAAGGATCACAGTCAAACAAGTTAGGCTGCTGTGGTGGTCGAGTGGTCATAGTGCCATGAAGCTGGGCTGGAAGAGATCTCGGCAACAGGATAAGTCTGGTGGCAGAGACCCTGGCGTTCATTCATTCATTCAAACAAGTCGGAACAAGTCTCTGAAGCTGGGCACTTTGTTAACTGCTTGTTGCCATTGAATTGTACAGTAACAAAAAACGCCATTGCACATAACCAAAGTGGAGCTCCAAGGGTTATTGATTTGAAAGATGAACATTGACTGCAAAAGTGCATGAGGAGTGACCAACACACTACAGTTGAGTAATCCACTACCCAAATGAACGAAGAAGCTGCCAGACTAGCGTCTAAAATGGGAGTGTGGCTGACCCATGCTGATCTTCTATCCATGTAAGTTTTCTAATCGGTAATGGGTTGCATTATCTTCATGCTGCATGGATGGATGGCCGCTGTCATGTGTATCAGTGGCCCCAAAGCAGAATGTTTTGCATTGTTCTGCAACGAGCCCTTGACTGACTGGAAATGTTCTGCAGTTCCCATAATAGTGTTTTCTACATTTTTCTTAAAATTCCTCCCGATTGTTCTGTGACGTACGCCGCAGAATTCTGCATATTCTGCTTTGGGGATCAGTGGTAAATCATGCAACCATACACACCATATCACACGCTAAACTTTTCATTGCATGGTATCATTCAGCATATATCAGAGATGCCAATGTCAATCAAATACCCGGAATTTCGGAAGAGGACGCATAAAAAATTGGTTTGCGTGTCCCTGGGACACATACTTTTCTAGTTCCAAAAAGAAAAATCCTCCCCAACCTTTTCTCCTTTTTTTATTCTTTCTACCCCCTATCGTGATGGCACGACCTTGAAAAAGTTATATTATGATTCTGAAGTAGAAATGAATCATTTTACTGTACTGTAGTTATGAATTCATCTTTGGACATCAATGAATTAATATTAATCGTCATCCCTGGAACATACAGGGATCACCCAGAACTGTAATACACCATATCATGTGCTCCTGAAATGTCTGAAAACTGCTGTAAGAGCATGACCAAGATTTCCCTGGTAGTCCAATCATCCCCAACTTAAGCCAACTGTTAGCTTTTGGGGCAAACTCAATCATGTTCACTGTACAGATATTTTTCAAATGTTTTCCATCAGCTATCAAATGGGCTAAGACTGGTTTGCTTCATGCATTACCCGTGAAAACTTCCCGGCATATTATTTCGTAGCCTCCTCCAAAACCAGGGATGTCTTAAGACATGGAACCCGAATTGGCCATACCCCCGGGTATGTATAGAGGGGGAAGGGCACCTCCAAGTGCATGAGGAACCTCGTTATAATAAGATTTGGTATAATTTTTGAGAGAAAGTATGGAAATTGGTAGGCAGGTACTTCGAACTAATGTTGCCTCAGAAAATATCTTGGCCAGAGGTACCATGGTGCTGTTGAGACAGCCCTTTGAAGATCTAGATGTTCTTTGGACCATGGAAAACTGTTATTCTGAATATCAGCTATCAGGCTCATCGATGTGACTTGACAGTGTTCATGTATTGTGATGAGCCAAATGTAGATTACATTTTTTTTATATTGATTTAGGCAGAACTTGACAAATTGAAAAATAATTCAGGTGAAAGTTCCTGAGGTAAAAAAATTTTTTTTGATAAAAATGGCAAAAGCAATCAAAAACAATGGTTTTATCCCATTAATTATGTGAAACATTTTGACCCTTTTACACACTTATATATTTTATAAAATTTGTGTGCTGTCCTCAGACATCAATTTAATATTCTCGGTTGATGCCACTCTCCACTATCCATACCAAGGTTTTAACAGCTGGCTGATGCAGATATATTTAGACATTGACATATGTATTGACTATTCCATATATTTAGAAAAGACAGAAAATTCAAATGCTCTTGTGTGGAGAATCGAACCTATCATCGAATCACCAACTGGTGGCAGAGTCAGCAATTGTGAGCTTTGGTCTGAATTAGGTCAGCTGTCCATGTACGGTCCTGTTCAGTGCATGAGAGCTCTAAGAAAAGATCAAAATATTCATTGTAGTCTACTGGTCTAGGGCACTCCCCCTGCAAGGGCAGTTGAGAGAGAGAATTTTTCCTCTTTCCTAAATATATCTCTGCATCAACCAAACATTTTATACCAATTTAATAGTCACACATATAACATTGAGTGGCAATGCCAATTTTTATATAGAAAATTATTAGAATTACTTAGATTCAAACAATTATTATTCTTATTATTTCCATAATCAACTCTCAAAGTAAGCTATCATACACAAAACCATATGGGAGTATGTTATGGTAGAAGTCTAGAAACTGATACCAACTGAGATTTACGTAAACAGGCCTGTAAAATATATAAAAATAATGACACATATTTTTACAAAAATTGTTGAATCAATTATTATTTAACTTCCTGAGACAGCAAAAGTGTCCACATAGTCCACAGCAGTTATTAGTCAATATTAATTACAGTTAATGCTTGATTTTATAAATCTACAATTTATGAACCAACATGTTTATACATTCGAGTTTATTTTAGGCCTAACAATATGCTATTTAAGAGAGAGATTTTCTCAATACAGTGATCTCTCACTTACACGTTTCTTTCAGTTACAAGACAATTTTCTGCACTCCCAATCAAAGATGTAAGTAAATAATGCTATTCTATTGCATAAATGCTCTCACTTATGCATCTTTTTCCTTTTTTCCCTTGCACGACACATAAATGAGATCGAGGCAAGCTTCAGAAAGAAAAGTTAGCTGTCAGTTGTCTCCCCTGTAAAAACTGTCCTTCCCAAAGTGTGGTTTAACATAAGTATGTTTCCAGAATTTCTTTCCTAGACGTGTAGAAGGCCAAGAAAAACCCCATCCCTCTTTGTAATATGGTATTCTTTGAACCTCTTTTGACTTATGTATGACTTATGTTCAAGTCAGTCTGAGTTTATAAAAATGAGCATTCACCGTGTACGGTAATGAAAATTTCAACAGAAGCTGTAGACCTGTCTCCAGCTCAGGATTCACTAGGCCAGAATCTTTATCAAGCCTATCAGAAACCAGGGTTTTTTTCCACATATTCTCGGATAAATTTATAATGTATAAAAAACTAAA
Source organism: Pholcus phalangioides (assembly GCF_987345545.1). Classification (NCBI taxonomy): domain Eukaryota; kingdom Metazoa; phylum Arthropoda; class Arachnida; order Araneae; family Pholcidae; genus Pholcus; species Pholcus phalangioides. The sequence continues at coordinate 46,254,940 of NW_028301596.1, read as the reverse complement.
ATATTACAAGATTCATCTTAGGAACCGTGGGATGTAGCCCTATCAGCTTTCTTCGTGCAAGAGCTGCATTCACAGACTTTAACTTATATCTGGCTCGTCACAGCACCTACTTCTCACATGTGCAAACACAGGACACTAAATTAGCTTTTTGTAGTTTAGGCACAAGCCCACATGTCCCTTTTTCCTGTGTACGTCCTCTGCCTCAAGGAAGACTACATATAAGCTCCAAAGCAGAATGTTTTGAATTGTTCTGCAACAAGCCCTCAGCTAATTGGAAATGTCCTGCTATAAAAATTCACATGTTTTTTTCACTCTTATTAAAATTCTTCCAGATTGTTTTACAATGTACGTAACAGTTTTAAAAATTCTGTTTCTGGGCCAACAAAAATTCATATTTTCCCACGGGCCCCTTCTCCAATACTTCCCACGCAATCTCCATAATATTTATAAAATTTTTGGTTTGAGCCCTTGCAATATTGTAAGCATCACAGCAATGGCATGGGTGCATCACCCCTAACTCAGTGATGCAAAGCGGTAATGACGGGTAATCAATCCCTCCGAAATGTTAGTAAATGACTGATATATGTGTGAAATAACGTTTTAATCTACTGTTTGTCTCTCCCCTCCCCCTTCCCGAGAAGCACCAGTTGTTCCTCTCCGAAAGAAATCCACGAGTATAGCCCTGGGTCAGAAAACTCAATTCGCATAAACACTCTACTAAGCAGTTAAACTAATAATCACAAATTGAAAACAAAGATTTATTTGGTTCAGCTTATATTAAAGCAGGGGTTCTCAAACCGTATGTCACCAACCTGTGTCGGGGCGCCTCAATGTCCCTGACAAAGGTTTTTTCTAAAAGATTTGTTGTTAAACTGCTCTGGGAAGCTGCGGGTAAGCGTTGATTAGGGAACGGGGCACCACGGGTAGAAAAAGTTTGAGAACCCCCAGCATTAAAGTCAGTGCATTCGAACTTGCTGGGGTCACTGAAAATTAGAGTTGATGAAAAACCGGATGCTTACCGAGTAAACAAAACTCGAAAATTTACCATGTTCCCCCCCCCCCTCCCGACGAAGTGATGTTTTGTAAACAATCAAAACATTGAACCCCACCCCCAATGTGATCGATCTTGGGCATGCACACATAGGCTTACACGCAACCATAAAAACGTATGTAAGCATTGAAAAAAATAATAATAAATGAGGGCTTACCGTCAAGGAAAGGCATTCCTCAGTGCCCGGCGGAAATTTCGCGATGAATTTGCTGCCGGCTTTTTCCTCGGCATCGTTCAAGGGCCTGAAACGGCAGACAACCTTGATGCTGTCTTCGGCTGGAGGTTCAATCATGGTTTGTTTGTTGATCGGGTGTCGGGAATTTTATCGCGAATATATTAAAATATATCTCTCGGTCGTCGCTAGGCTTTTTCCGTGCGTTCGAGATCCACAAACAAAAAAAATTTCCAAATTAAATATCCGATATAAATTACATCATTTAAAACGGAGAAACATCGATGGCAAGCTTAGTGAAAAAAAATTAGGTGGAGCCACAAAACTTCGATCGGTCTCTGGGTAGTGATGGTGGGGCAACGCGACGATCTTTTCAATCAACTTTTATCGATTTTGGATGGACCTCAAACACAGAAGGAAGCCGTCGAATAATTCAGATTCCCCATTTAAATGATTCCGATGACGCCTGCAAGTGTTTGAGGACAGATTAATCAACATTAGTGGCCATTTAACACTACCACACGCTCACACACCTAAAACCATTGCGTCGGCCATATTGAAAGCCGAGAGGGATCACGGGATAGCTATTACGTAAAACCCAGACGTCATTAATTTCCTGTCAAAAGAAATCATTAATTTTATTTTGATTTTAAGATCAAAAAGTACTCCTTGATAATATATAATTTTATATTTTAAATCTAACTTTATTAGTGATTCTTTGTTTTGTGATTTTAAGGAAATCTCTAAAAATCTGATGAGAGTATTTAGCATCTAGCTGCCATTATCAGGCAAAAGAAGGAGTATCATTGATTAGGGTGACCATACGTCCCGTATTTCCCGGGACAGTCCCGGTATTTTCTCTTTTTTTGGCCGTCCCGACTTTTTGGCAAAAGTGTCCCGGTTTTTCCCGTATTTCACACGAAGCCTACTTGAATTTTTATTCTTTATTAAAGTCGAAGATTGAAATTATTTTTCAACTCAAATTATTTTATGATAGTTACAACTATATATGGGATATTAATCTCCCACATTTGCCTTGGTAAACTTTTTTTTTTTTTCCCGTGGAATACATTTTAATCCACTGCAATTTGCAGTAATGCATCATTTCCCGCCATTGTGATTTTTCCGTAATTTCAACAATATTTGGCAACTTTGTTTGGTTTTGGCGTCGTTTTTGGCGATAATTGTGAAGTCCCGTATTTTCCCGTATTTGGAATCCCGATGTCCCGTATTTCCCTCGAGGAAATATGGTCAGCCTAAGTATCATCCCATGATGTATCCTATAATACCATATGACCTGCATTATATATGCATCCATAGCCTTGGTCAGAGCTCTTCAACCGTTTTCTAGTGAACATCCTTAAGCCGGGTTTTCCTAGGAGTAGAGTTTCTGCGCTGTGAGCAACGTGAAAACGCTGATTGGTCAGGGCGGTTATATTATAGCATATGGCCTTGGCATCAGCTACTCTGTCGTCTGCATGCTCTGGTTTGAAGGGAAGAGAAGGAAAACACACAAGAGTGAAGAGAATATCGGCAAAACGCGCGGCGCAAGACGCATTTGACTCCTCCAGAAGCAGTCGGCCAATAACGTCCGACGTAAAGCGCTGTCGTGAGCCGTATTGCGCTCTGTAGGAAAACGGTCATACTGTTTTTCTTATTGGTGAGTGGACGACGTGTCGCGCTGGGTGATTCACGTTGCGCACGGCACGGAAAACCTGATCTTGGAAAACCCGGCTTTACGGAAAGTTTGGCATAACAATGCAATCTTCATGAAATCGAGATGATTTCAATCCATCAATACAATTTGTACAAGGTGTTTCCTTGGGACGTTGATCAAGTGCTCACGAGCACGAAATCGAACACTAGCATCGAGCACTCTGGGCGCTTCTAGGAGCACCGAGGAGCACCGCGAGACAGGTTGAAGATGCCTCGGCCTTGGACGAAGACTCTTGGATGAAATTGTAGATTAATATTCTGACCATATTTCCCCAATAAAAATGAGAAAATACGGGACATAGCCAAGTATCACTTAATAGTCGCCAAATTACAGCAAAATTGTCAATCATGGCACAAAACTTACCAAAATTTTCTGACATACTTTTCTTTTTTTCTTCTTTCAAACCGAGCACAACTCAGGTGTATCACCATTTATGGGCGATTTACTACCTAGTGAGTTGTGCCGGAGGTGTAACCGTGTGTGTACCTAACAGTCTGAGTGCATACGTAGTGTTGTGTTTGATTTTTCAGTGCTTCATCTATATTTCAGAAGTGAAGTGAGTGATGTGTTATGATTGAATTACATTTATGCTGTTTGTAGGTCCGTTGCTCTCTGTGGCGAGACTTTTTAACGGGGAGATCTGCTCGCATTCACGCCTTGAAGTTGGGAACCACAGAAAACCAACTTCAGCCTACCATCTAGGAGGTGCTGCTTGGTGGCGTTTTTCTAGTTAATATGCACGCTGACGTAAATCCAGAAAATTTTGATAAAGAAAACTATTGATTTATTCCAGAAAATTATTGATTTGTTGTCGTTTAGCAATTTATTTTTTAAGGCCTGAATAGGTAGTAGGCCTATATACCTTCGTAGAAGTCTAAATCAGCCGTGGACGTTGTGGAAAACTTCCGCTTTCGGAAATTTGAATCTATGGCCCTCGTGCTAGCAGTGAGCTTTCTCATTAGTGATTTCCTCATTAGTAGACAGTATGTCTCGTGAGGCAGGGGAGTACGCAGGATCAACTTCTGCAGGAGACACCAGATTTTGAGGGGGGACACACACACAAGGAATTTTTTCTAGATAATTTTGAGTTATTAACCTTCAAAAAGCAGTTTAAATTACCAGAAATTGATTAATATAGCATATATAAATGCATTTTATTTCGGTATATCATTTATATATATCTTTTTACAAATTATATATTTATTTCTATAATGATATTTATAAATATTTTTAATTTTTTGATTGTCTTGGAGGGGGACGCGGGCCCCCTTTTGCCTCCTCCCTGCGCACGCCTTTGCCGTGTGGCACATTTTCTGCGCTTCCTGCCTATATGCTCCCCACGGCTCCACATTCTGAGTCAGGGCCTTAAGCTGGAATCTTTTGCTGGCCCCCAAGCCAGATATTTCATGGGGCATCCCTTGTACAGTTAGTTTATAGTGTGAAAAAAAAACGGTGGGATTGAAGGGCCCCCGAGATGGAGTAATGTCAGCCCCACCCTTGGTGGCCAGCTGAAGTTGGTGTTCTGCGGTTTTTCAACTTCGAGGCACGAATGCGAGCCGGTCTACTTGAAAAAGTCTCTCCGCAGAGAGCAAGCAGACCTTCAACACGATACTTACATAACATGCAAATTCAAGTATTCGCCATCTTTGCTTTAAAATATGGAACACAGATGGCAGCACCAGCAGGAACGCAAAACGATCACAATTCTAACAACATAGATGCGTTACGGCCATGCATTTCACATTCACGAATACAACACGTTCTGACATGTAACGATTCGTTACCAATTCCGCAGAGAAATTTATACGAGGTGCATGTTCGGTTAAGAAGTAGTTGTAGCAGTAGTAGCCCCATATCCTTGTAGGGGCCATGACCCTCCCTAAAATCTCATCCTAATAATTCCTAACAGAAAAAGTTTAATTTTTTTTATATTTTATTTGGCTTTTTTTCACCTCGGATTTGGCGCCCTTCCAGAGAGGACAGAAATAATTTTCTTCGCTATTCCTAAGCAGTGAAACCTTTTCACTCATTCACCTTAGATTTAGCACCCATCTTTAGCGGTGCCCCGTGCAGCCGCAATAGGCCGCATGGCCCAACAGCCGCCCCTGTACTCTATCACAAGGGGCAAGTGCACATTTTAGTTCCCTCATTTGGTTTTTTTTTTTCAGAACCGTCAAATGAAAGCAAAGGAAAAATTCGGTCTATCACTTGTCCGGTCCCTGGAGCACCAGAAACACTTTTGAAATAAATTTCTTAAAGTCAACTTCGTTATACATTATCTTCAAATGATAAGTATATAAGTGATGATGGGGCTCACCAATAGGTGGTATTAATCCTCAAAACACCACCTATAACTTATAAGTTATCTCAACCAATATTGAGAACGATAAAGTAATGTTGGACCAAAACGCAGAAAAACCTGCTTTAAATGCGAAGCGTGTGCTCACGAACATTCTGCATGCTATTAAACAATGCTGTGGGCTATCTTCTGAAAAAATTCAGGTTTAGTTCGAGGCACCCCCCCCCCCCCAGACTGGAATCCTGCCGCTGCGGTGGTCGAGTTTCGAACGCCATCGACCCTATAGTGGCGATCGGCTAGAGTTGGTTTTCTATGGCTCCCAACTTCGAGGCGCGAATGCGAACCGACTGCACCCGCCCCCCTCCCGCCGTTAAAAAGTCTCGCCACAGAGAGCAACAGGCCTATAAACGGTACAAATATTCAATCATCACACACACACTTCACTCTTTCTGAAATATAGAAAAATATAAAAAATATAGAAATATAGAAAATATAAAAAAATGTAGAAAAATCAGAAATAACCATGGGCGGTATACGGGGGGGGGCGTGGGGGGCATTGCCCCCACAGCGTCAAAAGTGGAGTCGACTGATCTAATGTATATATATATATATATATGTATATATGAGCTGACATCATCATCATCATCATCGTGCCCCCCCCCCCCAGTTTTTTACACTGTGAACCATGTGACAACCTTATGAGGTGACCATACATACCGCATTGTCCCGTATTTTCCGGGACTGTCACGGTTTTTTTCTCCCGACTCTTTTTCCTTATTTCATTTTTTCTTAATTTTTTGTTCCTACTTTTTTTGAAAAAAATGTCCCAGTTTTTCTATTTTTTTTGTCAAAGTTTTCTTGAATTTGTTATTTAATCAAACAAATTGATACAAATAACTTTCAACGGACTTATGGAATACAATATTATTATATTCGCATTTCTCTTGCGGGAGGGGTGATCCCCCCCCCCCCATAGAGCCGCACCTGACTGAAGGAAGGAAGAAGGACTGAACCCTAGGAGGCTGGTGTGGTGGGTGACAGGTAAGCTCGAGAGCAATAGGCCTACAACGGTACAATTATTCAATCATTACACTTCACTCATAGTTAGGAAAATTGATGGCAGATGTGGTGGCACTACACATAACAAGCATTAACAGAAACAAACTTCAAGTTAGGTTCACAACACGCATACACGGGCATTCCGGCATGTACCGATTCGTCAGAAATTCCGTAGAGGAATGTGTACGAAGTGCATATACGGTTAAGTAGTGGCTAAGTAAGCGCAAGCCACCCCTGCTTATAGATGATGTTTTCAGGAAAGTAAACACTTTCGGTTTGGTAAAGAAACTATAAAATATAGAAAGCTACGTTATTTTGATTCTCTGAATAACGTTGTGATCAGTAAAATTAATTTTGTTCATTCAGTAACTAATTGTTTGAAATGGTTTATACTGCACCAACACCTTCATTATCATATTATTTTGCTAAAACTAATGTTACCCGAAGTAGGAATGCAAAATTTTATAGGACATATTTTTAGCTTTATAAAGGGCATATTTACAGTTTTTTGAGGGCATAAATGATTTTTTATAAAGCGTTTTCGAGAAGTTTTTAGGTCATGAAAATCCTAGCCCTAGTGGCCACATTAACCCCCCTCCCCCGGTTCAATACTTGCCGAATATTGTTTTGTTTAAAACTGACGCTCTCTGTCCTCACAGATAGAAAATAGCGAAGTGTTTAGGATAAAAATCCTGTCCTAAAATGAAAATCTCTTACAGGAATTGAAAAATGTGGACAATTTAATAAAATAAATTGGAGTTTTCCTCCTCCCTTTTCCCAACATCTTAGAAGGGGTTTTTTTTCTCCTTTTTTTTGGAGCAAAGTTACAAACTGAAATGGTGCGCTTTGTGTATTGCTTCAAATATGTATTCTGATGATATGATTGATGGCCATGTTGATGACACAATTTAGAGCTTACATTGATCCTATATGGTTCACGGAACATTTGCCCCCGATATTTCGCCTCCGACATCTCGCCCCTGGCACGTTTCGTCCCCAGTACATTTGGCCCCCGGAAATTTCGCCCCGGACATTTCACACCGGGAATTTCGCCCTGACCTTTCGCCTGCCCTGACCATATCAGTGACCTAGTGAGTGACCATATCAGTGACTCAGTGAGTGACTATATGAGTGACTCAGTGAGTGACCATATGAGTGATCAAGTGAGTTAGACATTTATCCCCGAACATTTCAGCTGCCCTGACCATATGAGTGACCCAGTGAGTGATAATATGAGTTACTCAGTGAGTAATCAAGTGAATCGGAAATTGACCCCCTGTCATTTTGCCTACCTTGACCGTACGCGTGACCGTATGAGTGAATATATGAATGATAGTGTGAGTGACCACACCGGTGTGAGTCGTAAATTTGGGAAAAATATTTTATGCTTAAACTGAAAATTCTAAATTCTTAGAATCCATTAAAGTGTGAGTCACTTGGTCACTCAGTGCTACGTAACCACCTATAAAAAGGGAGGGGATGAGGAGGATCATCTTTGCAGACACTCCACCCTCGCACTTTGCCAATCACTCAATTGCTCACTCTGTCAATCACTCAATCGCTCACTTTGTCAATCACTCAGTCGCTCACTGGGTCAATCATACGGTCATTCACTTTATCAATCTTTCGGTCACTCATGCAGTCACTCACTTGGTCACACATTCACTTATGCGTTCCATCACTCAGTAACTCCCTTGGTCACTCACACGGTCAGTCCCTTGATCATTGACCTGAACACTCGTACCGTCACTCACCTGGTCACAAATACAGTCACTCACTTGGTCATTGGTCACTCATGCAGTTAACCACTCGGTCACTCATGCGGTCAGTCAGTCACTCGGTCATTCATACGGTTAATCACTCAGTCTCTCCCTTGATCACTCATATGCTCAATCACTCAGTCACTCGAAAATTTATTCAAGCATTCACTCTGTCTTTCATTCCGTCAGCCACTCGGTCACTCATACGCTCAATCATTCACTAGGAAACTTACACCAGTATTTAATTAGCCACTCACTTGGTCACTCATTCGGTCAGTTACTTATTCACTCAAACGTTCCATCGCTCAATTCCTCCCTTTGTCACTGACACGGTCAATCCCACTATCACTCACTTGATCACTCATACAGTTAATCACTTGGTCGCTCATGCGGTCATTCATTTGCTCACTCATACGGCCATTCGGTCAGTCACGTGGTCACTCATACGGTCATTCACTCATAAAGTCAATTGCACACTAGTTGATACGGTCACTCACGTGGTGAGTCATTCTGCCACTCGCTCAGTCATTTGTACGGTCACTAACGCACTCCTACAGTTCATTTCACACTCACTTGGTCACTCATACGGTCACTCGATCATTCACACGGTCACTCATACAGTCAATCACTCATACGGTCACTCGATCACTCATACGGTCACTCGAACACTCATACGGTCACTCATACGTTCAGGGCAGGTGAAATGTCAGGTGTGAATTTTTCGGGGGCCAAACGCACCAGGGGCAAAATGTACCGGGGCGAAATGTCAGGGGCGAAATTTCCGGGGGCCAAATGTAACGGGGACGAAACGTTCCAGGGGCGAGATGTCGGGGGCGAAAGTTCCGGATCCCATCCTATATACAGTATACTGATCAATAAAATGAAACAAACTTCTTTCCTTTAGGAAAATCAGAAATCTTTTTGCATAATTTTGTCAACCCTTACCGATTGCGTCAAAAATTTTTCTTCCTTTTTTCATTCCTTTCTTCTTAACTTTTTCTGACCTATAATCCTTACCCTTCACAGCTTTTTACTGGCTATCTCCTAAGAGTGGTAATGGAGTCCCCGACTTCAGTACCACTGATGAAACTTCATATATTCAGATCAGATAACCCTAGTATGTTTATCGTACTTCTTTTTAAACGTGTCATTTGTATTATAATTCACGACCCCCGGAGGTAAGCTATTCGATTTATTGACAATCCTACTATCAACAATAGTTTCAATGTTATGGATCTACTGCTGTACTACGGTGAGGCTTTTTTTCGAAGAAGAGACCTTCGCATTTCGAGACCTCGAAGTAAGAAAATCAACTTCACTTAACCATCACGGAATCCGGACTTTCGCGATTCGAAGCCATCACGCAGTGATGAATCAGTTTGGATTATAGTGGGTGCTGGAGCCCTCCACGAAATTTTCGGGAACAGGTTCGAGCAACACCAGAATTAAGTCACAAATTACTGTTTTCTGCATAAAGCCCAATCTGAGCACTCACAGTACTAAAACACTTCCAGCGCCTATGCCATCACGGTATCGAAACGATTATTAAGCATAGGAGCCGGAAGCTACTTTTACGCGACTACAGCGATACCTCGACATGCGCAATTTCGAAGATACGTGGTTTTCGGTGTAAAATGTAAATTTATGAAATTAAATCGTTATCACGAGATTATTGCTCAGATAGTAAAGATTATTAAGCGACAAGCAAGTAAAGAATTATTTCATTCGATCACAACGCGATATGTGATGAAAATACACCGAATTTTGAGAAAATTCCAACACCATCTTAAAAAACCAATTTGTTTAATATGATGTTTGCCCTTTGATGACAATGCACTTGGTCTGTAACTTTCAATTAATTTCAACTCATGGTTGAAAGTTGTTTTCTTGCCTTTAAACTCAAGAAACTCATTTCTTTCGATGGATCAAGGCAGGCCTGTTGCCAGAAATTTCGTTCGGAGGAGGACCACTTGCACTTCGCGGAGTAGACGAACAACACATTTGGCCATCTTTTACCCTTTTTTCAGCCATTTTCTCACATTTCGGGGTGGGGGGGAATCCCCCAAGGTCCCTCCCGCTACGGCCTTGGATCAAGGTGTTATCGAAACATTCAAAGTGCTTATTCTCATTACGATCATGGACGAAATATTTCATCCAAACACCAGTGGAATAAATTCAATCCAGATCTCTCTGTGCTTTCTTTCCTCTCTTCATAATCGGAAAGCTTTATTGAATTGAAGTTTTTATCCTTACCGTTTTCTCTATGCTCCTGTTAGTGAGTCTCCCCACACATATAATGTATCTTTCTACTATATACACGTGAGAGCGAACGAGAACGCGTAGGGTGATAGTGCAAAGAGAAATCTACTTTGTATACTTCTCTTTTCTACTTTATCTATTATACTGTGCTTTTCTTTTGTGTTTATTTTTCGTTCCTTTTCTTTTTCTTTTTCTTTTTCTAACGTGTGGTTAGGTTAAGACAAGCATAAGATTACCAGATTTGTCGCTGATTCGTAGAATAGAGATCATCCAAATTTGTTGCCAAAAGCTTGTACGCGAAGGGCGGACATACACGACTTTCATTTGCACGGATTTTAGGGGAATACGTTCTTTTTTTAGCGGACCGGATTGCAGTCACAAGCAGAAGTGGATTAAGCTCGGTTGAGGGCCTCCGATGCAGAAGAAAATTGGAAAAATATATTGGGCCCCCCTTAAATTAGAAAAAAGTGTAAAGTTGGTGGTTTTTCGGCGGGCGCCCGGTGCACCCACCTTTAAATCCACCTCTGGTCCCAACGCAAGTTAGATTTTATGAAGCCATAGAAGAGTACCATAGCATAGTGAGAAAGATAAAGACAGGTGTTTTTCTCCAAAAAATTATGTCCCGAGTAACTAGTATTGATATGTACACATTTCTGCAGGGAAAACTGTACCCGACATAGCGAATTCGACTTTCGCGGTCGTCATCGGTAATACTTATCGCGTAACTTCGGGGGGTGTATTACTGTAATTGAGCTTTTCTCTCCTCCCCCCCCCCCCCATCAGAGAAAAAATATGTGATTGGGTTAAGACTATGTCTTGTATTAGCCACATTGTGCCGACTTTAACATTCACTACAGCTGTTTTAATAAAGATAATAATTTTTTTAAAGTAATCTCTCTCAAAAAAAGTAGATGAATTGATAATTATTTTTCAAATCTGGGATTTATGATGTTTATTTTTGTCCCCAGTCTTTTATTTCTGGGCACAATACACGAAAGAAAGAGACTTGTCGCCACCTGGAGGCCATTTGCTGAAATTAAGGGAGGCTGCCGAGCCTCTAGCTAATTCACCACGTAATACCACAGTGCGTGATATGAGGAAAGCGATTAATTAATTATCCTCCAGGCAGCGGCGCGGTAGAGATAAATATTTTTTTCTCGGCCCACAATAATCAAAGCGAAAAACTTTCTGGTTTCTGCCGAGATAATTGAAAAATAATAATCCAATAATGTTATAATCCGAAAAAACAAGTTTTTAATATGTTTAAAAAACTATTATTAAATACATCTGAAAAAAAAGATTTTTAAATGTAAAACAAAATAAAAAAACTACACATCTTAAGAGAGTCATATTCTGAAGAAACAGTTCGATTTTTCTGGCAGTTGCTGCTCAACCTGGTGAATTTTTTGTGCGGCATGCCGGAAAAAGCGCGCAAAACTGAACGATTGGAAACACGTAATTTTCGGAAAAGACAAAAGCCGCAGCGATTCGATGCAGCCACATATTTATTCGTCTTCCAAGCAAAAAACCGCTTTCATTCCGCATAGAAGACATTGTACTCTACCACGCTAATTCATATTTATGCGAGTATTAATATTGTCGGGAGTAGGGGAAGCGGGGGGGGGGGGTATGTGAAACGAATTAAAGAGACCTCCATTATTTTGAATGGGGAAAGTATGGCTTCTCGAGGATAATATATACCCCAGGTTTTTTCATGACATAAGTTTCTTTGGGAAGAACGAATTAAACTCGCAACAAAGAGGTACCACTGTGTATGCAAATAAGATCAGAAAATCAGTGATGTGTGTTGGTAGAAGATACGGGGGTACACATATATATATATAAAAAACAGATACTAAACACTTCAGTAGTTATAGCGCATGGGGTTTATAATAACGGTTTCTCCCAACGCCAGATGTCGTGTTGCTCTCAGGTAAAGCTTGTTATTAATCGCGTTACCACCGCCATAGAAAAAAAAAATACACAAGAATGTTTTTTTTTTTGAGGCTCAGTAGCATGTCTGCTTTCTCTGGGCTTCACTGACTCACCGCTTTTCTCTGCTTCTGGTCGTTTAATAAAAATATATATATACTAGCAGTGCACACCCATCGCACGGGGCTCACGTCAAATCAATATTTAGCCCTCGTGCTAAGCTTCTTTGTTTCGGAAATATCCTTACTTTCCCATTTTTTTTTTGTTATAGTAGTGCGTGCATCGCTCAGATACATATCAGATCTCTGGGATTTTGTGCAATTAGTAGAGGACCAATCGCAACCGATACCGGATTGTCCATCGCCAATTAAAAAGTAAAATTTGATCGACATGAGATTGCTTTTTTTTTTAGGAATTTAAGGTGAAGTTTAATAGACTTTAGGTGAATCTTCTCTCCGGCAAGCATAAGTAAGTTTGTTTCTTTTTATTTATCCCTGTTGATTATTTTTCTAGATTTTAACATGAGCTACTCTCACACTAATGTGCTTCAACGATAATCAATTACCAAATTGAGATTAATTTACTTTTTTCAGAAAACAATTTACGACAGAAATATTCTCGTATATCAAAAAAAAAAAAGAATTCTGCGTGAAAATGAAATCGAAACCATTTCCTAAGCAATATCATAGTAAAACCTCTTTTAATGAATACCCCTCAGATGTGGTCACCCCTCTTTTAAGGCCAAATAATAATTTCCCCTTGTATAATAAAACTATGCATTTCAAACCCCTGATTAACGGTCACCCCTCTTTCACGGACGATTTTTTTTTGTCCCGTCGGTATCCGCAAAAAAGAGGTTTACTGTATGATGTACCGTAAAATCTTTCACGTGTCGAACAATTTGATACTGAAATTTATCCACACACATAATACAACACTTACAAAACACAAATACAGAATATCAACCCCATAATTGCCCCAGGGATTACTACAACCCGCTCAGAACATATTGAAATTAATACATATTGATATACAGTATATCGGGGCTGAGAAAAGACCAATCATTAAAATAATATTCAGTTCTCACCACATTCATTAAGGGAGGGAGAGAAAAAAAATCTTATCCACATTGAGTTGATTTTGTTGATTAGTAGTTTTTTAAAGATTTTTCTGATTTCATTTTGTCATTCAATCTATTATACAGTAATACATCCTCAAGTGCTATGTGTATATGTTGTTGTTAAAGTATGAAATACGTTATTCTATAGAATACCTACTTATTTCATGAAATAACTGATCGAGTCAGTTAAACCGTGAAACCTTGTATTTTGTAACTATAGTTACAACGGATAAATGATATTTTGAATAATATTTCTACATGTATTTGTATTTGTTATAAACAGCGGTTCCCAAACTTTTAACGTTTCGAAGCACTTTTCAGAAGAAAACTTCACCACAGAACACTAATTTCGGCAACACCCATACGTTGATGCCGTGTGTGTGGTACGGTAAATGTAATGAATCTGGTGATTATGCACAATCATCGGTATATCACATTTACCATAACATACAAGGTATTCCACGAAAAGCATCAGAGAATGAAAAAATTCCGTGGTCCGTTTTTTTAAGAGGAATTTTCATACGGAATATTACCAGCTTGTGAATTCAATTATGATTTTTTTTTTTTTCAAATAATGTGTGATTGGGGGAAAATATAAAACTAAAACTTTAACATGGTTCCCAATCAAAAAATTGCAAAACAGTTAAATTTACAACATTAAGAAATAAATTAATAACGAAACATTTGAAGAGAATTTTATTCAGATATCGATGATTAAATTTTTCGATTTTTACCATTTCTCATGCGCTAAAATGACCAGTTATGTAAAAACTCAAGACATTCGGTACTTGTCATTATTTTCAAATGAAAGTTCCAACTACTGACATTTCGACAAATATTTCTGTTGAAAAGAGGGCAAATTTTTACTAATTTATATACAGGGTGGGCAAAAAGTCCGTAGAAACTTCAAAAATTCATAAAAACCGGAAAAATAAACGAAATAAGAAACGGTTTGCAGGGTTAGCATCGCATAGGTCACGGGAATTTTTTTAAGACAGGAAAAAAAAAACCCTCAAAAACAGCCGATAGGTCGCGCTGACGTACACAAGTCAAAGAAAAGATACGCAAATAACGAACAGAATGCCCTCCAAATCGTTTATTACAGCAGCATGTGTTTCACATGACCACCACCGGGGATAACACATTGCAGGCGAGTCACAAATCCAGCAACGACAGGGTGCAGCAGGTCCACATACACGGTTTACAACGGCGAACTGGTTGTAGATTAGGAGCGCAAGTTCTTATAACCGTCTCATTTCCATATTTTCACCGAAGTCGCTCGTACCCCCCAGCGCTACCTATCAGCTGTTTTTGTTCAGTTATTTTTTTTCCTGTCAAAAAAATTCCCGTGACCTAGCGATGCTAACCCTGCAAACCGTTTTTTATTTCGGTATTTTTCGGTTTTTATTCATTTTTAAAGTTTTTGCAGACTCTGTATATGTGTAAAACCTGGATTACACTATAAAAGTTTTAGAAAAGTTCTTTTTAAAAAACGAATGCAACCAATATGCTTATTGGTTGGATTTTTCAAGTTTTATAAAAGAGCTTTTGTTAAACTTTTGTAGTGTAATATCGGCCTTAGAATTATTTAATTTTTGTATTCCTCTCAAAAAAATATTATTAAGGATGAAACTATTAGAGAAAAAAAAAATTGAATTTTAGCTGACGATTTGCTGTATTTCACTTCAACTCTCAAATGGGCCTGAAAGTGAAACAACTCGTACTTGGGTGAGGGGTCACTCTGAAAGGTTTTGGCAGCTCTCAGAGACAGCATTGCAAATACAAATACACGGCCACAACAGGCAAAATGCACCAACATGCATTGTCAAAATGCATTGAAAGAACACTGAAGACTCATGTCCACGCTCTTATTTGCATTTTTTTTGCTATGGAAAAATAAAATTGCCATTAAAGTTTAAAACATTGTTCCGATTTTCGTGGGCTTTTCTCGAAAATAAACGAAACTTCCCTAAATTTTAGAAAAATAATAAGTAACAGAGCCCCATGGTAACCAAAATGCATTGAAAGAACACTGAAGACTCAGGTCCACGTTCTTATTTGCTTGCATTTTAGTTGCAGCAAAAATGGAGTAATCTTGCTTTCACTACTGTTTTCTAGATTGAAGGGCTTGGATAGCCGCCTTCATTGGAAGTGCTTGCACATTCGTTCCGGTTTGAAGAGCTTGGACAACCGCTTCCGTTCGGGTTTGCACTTTCCTCTGGTAGACAGCCGCACATACGAACGTTATGTGCGGGTTAGCACAGTCACTTTCGTATGCGTGCCTGGGCGGCAATTATACTTTCGTTCTTGTTTGCGGAGGTTGATACCATCCGACCCGTAGAAGTGATGGGCTCGCAGTTCAGCAAGTACTTTGTTAGCGCAAGTCTGACATCAACAACTTTTAGAGTTGTTACTTAGCGATATTTCATGCTCTCTTTCACTCCTTTCTATTGACACTCCGCCCCGTAACTACTTTCGAAGTTCGTATCATCATCTATTTTCGAAGAGATTCTCTGTCTCTCCTCCACCTCCCCTCTTATTAGTTGCCGAGAAGCACTTCAGATCGATCTTCAGAGGAGATCGTGATCGATCTGGTCCCGTTTTTTGTGTTATGGGTATCGTTTGCTTTACGCGATCTCCCTTTACGAGGTTTTTCATGACGCGCTATCATTTTGCGTACCAAATAATTGCGTAAAAATCTCGGGATAGCGTATGGTTTTTGTGGCCCTTCTGACATGTACATTTTTTTTTTTTTTTTAATAATAACGTGATCCTCACGTATTCCCAAGGGACCAGCATGATCCGTCCAGGTACATATATGACACCACGGTCACCTTCTGCACACGAAGGCTCACAATTTATTTGCCGATTCCGAACGGCAGCGTTAGCCTTTTCTTACGGGGTCCTTTAAGTTCCGATTCGCTGACTTTTGATGACAGGGGGGGGGGGTGGACGACGCTTACGTCATCAACCACTCTTTAAAAAAATATGAAATATTCTTAATGGCATCCTGAACTGGCGTTTGTGGGTACCTAAACTAACAATCTCCCTATTGATAAGTCTCCTAGAGAGCCACTTTAGTGATCTCTAAATGTTTCGTGGATCCTTCAAGTGGTCTACAAAAGGTGTTTGGGCCGCTTAAGTACTCTCGAACTGTGCCACGCATCATTCAAGTGATCCGTGATTATGCCGCGGATCACTTAAGTAATCTGGGAATGTGCCGGGGGGTAACTTGAGTGATGTAGAGCCGCACTGGAGGATCGCTGAAGTGCTCTAAAACTGCCAACTGTCACTCAAGGGATTTCTAAATGTGCCACGGATCGCTTAAGTGTTCTGGAACTGTGTCGCGGATCACTTAAGTGATCTGTGAATGTGATACAGGCCTACTTGTGTGATCTGGAAAATGTGTCAACGGCCTACTTGAGTGATCTGGAAAATGTGTCACGGGCCTACTTGAGTGATCTGTAAATGTGCCGCTTAGTTCATTTTTACAAAATTAGATTTGAGGGGGCAGGCCACATCAGATAACTCCCCGGGCCACATTTGGTCCACGGGCCAAGGACTTACCATTATATGTCTTAGAGGGTGGGCCACAATGAATTTCTTGAAAAGAAATGAGTTCTTAGCCTTCGAATAGCATTGAAATTAACAGAAATCGATTATAATAACATATAAAGGTATTTTCTTTTAGCAATTCCGATTAAAAAAATTTTTTTGTTGATCGTTTGGAGTTTGTCCCCGTTTTCCTGGTACGTCTGATACATACATTTCGCGATCGACAGAGTATGGTTCTCGTGGTCCTTCTGGTACGTACAATTCGTGAGCGACAGAGTATCGCGCCCGTAGTCCTGATAGATGGAGTATGGTTCCCGTGGTCCTTCTGATACATACATTTCGCCATACATGGGATATGGTTTCTGTCGTCCTTCTGATACGTACATTTGTCGATAGATGGAGTATGGTTCCCGTGGTCCTTCTGATACGCACATTTCGCGATGGATGGAGTATGAATCATCTGATATGAACATTTAGCCATGGACGGAGTATGGTTCCCGTGGTCCTTCTGATACGTACATTTCGTGATGCACGGTGTATGGTTAACGTGGTCCTTCTGATACGTACATTTCACGATGGACGGAGTATGATTCTTCTGATATGAACATTTCGCCATAGATGGAGTATGGTTTCTGTGGTCCTTCTGATACGTACATTTCACCACACACATGGGAGTTATCTATTCTCATATAAAAATTCTATTGTTATTATCTTTTTTTTTGTGAGTAAGGAAAATATGCTGACATATAATTTTATCCTTTCTATAAAATTTGTTTGTCAAAAAAAAACCCCAAAAAATCACTTCCTTCCATAATCCTAACGTTTTCATCTCATATTTATCGCCCATAAATCTTTTGGATTTATCATAAATCCATGGATCGCATTGTGTGTATTCGTAAACATACATCCTCTATACATCAACCTTCGCTTGTGAAGAATAAAACTCGAAGCACATAAACAAGGGTGAGAAACGTCAGTTAACAAATCTGCTGTCATGTAATCGGCATCATGCATAAAACGGGCATTCGCAGTTGCTTCCGCGATGCACAAATAGCGCATATTAAAATGCAAGAGATGAAGGGATGGATATATATATTACATATATATGTATTACGAATACGCTTATAATGATGCAGGCCCTGTATTAGTAATGCATGTTTACATACTGTGGCGGTGTTATTTGATAGTGTGACTCTCTCTGCGAATTATTCTCCATCAGTGATGAAGGGAAGAAAATGCGCTTGGATCACAGCACAATGACAAGTACGACGCGCGTGTAAAAAGAGGGATGAATGAAAAGTGTGTTGTGTTGTTGGGATTGTGTCCGACTCAAATCATATTAATGTGTCGAGAAAGTCTCATCTTGTTTTATTGTTGTTTTACATTGCATTCTCAACGTGTAACACAAATCTTACTCTTCTATATATTTTTTAGGTAAGAGGGAGTGATGTCTGAACAGGCCGTCACATCGTTTCATCTGGACATAAATACCTGATCATTGGTGAAAAGTGATCCACACACACACAGTTCTTTGAGAAAATGGCAAAGATTCCTCTAGTTCCGGAGAACTGCACTCTGCCAGAACCAAGCTCTTACCAGTTCGATAACGTGTACGTCGTGCTGGCGGTGGCAACCGCAACACTGTCCTTTTACCTGAACCTGTCGCAGTTTATCGTCATCATACACCAGAAGCTGCTGAAAAACAACAAGAACATAATCATCATCAACCTGTGCGTGTCGGGCCAGTTGTCGTCATTCACCGTCTTTTGGTACATATACAGGGTGATGAGCTCCTGGAGAGCCCAGGACGACAGTGGTTACCTGTTGTGCTTCCTGGTGCCGTCCGGCTTGCACCTGCTGACACTGTTCACGTTCACGCCGCTCATAACCCTGCTTGTGCTGCAACATCATCTGGTCACGAGTCCTAGGGGATGCAGCCACGTCCAGAACAGCCAGCTGGTGGTCGCCTTGTTGGTGATTCTGGCGTGGTGCGAGGCTATCATAATATCGATAATACCGCTGACCGGCTGGAATAACTGGGACCAAACGTGTTCGGTGCCGCAGGTCTGGTCCCCTTCGTTTTCGGTGCTCATATGCGTGATTTACTTCCTGCACTACCCGATGGTGCTGATTCTCGTTATGGACCTGTGCTTATGGTCTTCCAAGAGGAACCGAACCATCTGTCCGGAGGCTGTCCCCACGGACGAATGCGACGAGAAGGTCGGTGCCGTGCTGCAGAAGAGTCCGCCCGATTTGAGCCTTAGGGGTATCGTGATCTTGTTTATCGTTTATATCATGGGGACGTTGCCTTTCATTTGCTACACCGCCCGAGTCGCGATGTACCAAGAAGCGGACGTGTGCCAGTCGTTGGTGGCCAATGAGAGGGCGGCAATGTGGACGTCGTGGGTAACGGTCGTTTTCGCGGCTGTGCGTCCACTTTACCACGCTCTCGTCGACGACGACCTCGGTGAGAGTACGGCTCAAGTGTTGGTGAGTCTATGCAAAAAACAAGAGAAAAACGTATCTTGATCTCAATGAGGAAAAAGAAAAAACAGGAAAGTGTACTTTATTTTATGAAACCATCATGACAGCATTGTAAGAATCAGTTCGTGAATCAGTTCGTGTTTCCGAAATTCATCGTACGTGGGTGAATGGAAGGGAGATGGAGGAATGGACTGGAATGTGAACAGCCAATCATCTTTCCTCAACGTATTGAGGAGGTTAAAAAAAAAAAAACTCAATAAAATATATATTGGCTCAGGCAGGGGAAGAACTCTAGATGGCCAAATATACAGGAAGGCCATAAAATAACTTTGACTCTTTGTGCAGCTGAAACTAACGAACAAAATGAGACTTTTAAAAGCATGGGGGAGATGAATATCGTGGGAAGAAAAAAAATACTGTTAAAAAAATCGCCGATGGATTAAATTTCAGTGATGTAGGAGTTAAAATCACTTTTTGAACTCAGTATTATTCAGACTTGATTCTCCAAAAGCGACTAACCGTGTGGTAGTTTCAAGGCGATTTCATAATATAGACCCACACTTTTCCAAGAGTACAGTAAAACGCCTCTTAACAAACACCCCCCCTCCCTCAAAGGCGGTCACCCCTCTTTTACGGCCAAATAATAATTTCCCTTTGTATAATAAAAGTATGCATTTTAAACCTCTGATTAACGGCCACCACTCTTTTACGGACGAATATTTTTGTCCCGTCGATGTCCGCAAAAGAGAGATTTTACTGTAATACTCTCCCATTCATTCAGAAATCGCAATATAGAACATTGGTCCCATTTTTAGCTACAGATGTCTCTAACAAGGAAAGGGTCCAAAAGTGTCGTCCTCAAAAAGTTCTGAAAAAAATTAAAGCACATTCACATCTCACCCAGAAACAAATTTAAAAAAATTGTGGTGGAAAATGCAAGTATATTAGAACCGTAAAAAATTATTAAAAGTGGCAAAGTGATAACAGTTAGCTACTCATCGCCTCTTGACGATATCTATACAAAAATCCACCTTTAAACTTTCTTTTCTCCTGCTTCTCTATTTTCTAGAGAGGAACTGTTATTCCTTTTTTCTTTCTTTTCTTTGTCTGTGTTGTACTTGTGTTGTTTGAATGGCTTCACTCTTAACACTCTAGGTTTGTGGGATTTTTTAAATTCTTTCTTGGCCTCTGTTGGCGTTAAAAACATCAATATTTACATATTTTTTTTAATAGCCTATAATAATTCCTCCGGAATTTTTCTATATTTTTGTGAATATTTAAATGCGTAGAATCAGCGTTAATTTTTTCGAAACTTTTCTAAAGATGTCACTTCGGGACCCTTTCCTTGTAAGATGGGGAAGTTAATTCATGGGCCAACCTGTAGTTATATTAGCACTATTTATTTTTTATTGATTGATTATGTTATTTTGTAAAACTCTTTCTTTTGTGATTATAATTTTGTGTTCGGGAGAGGCTATCAAAAGTGAATGATGCTTTTTATACAAGGAATTTATTACACGTGCGTAGAAAAAAAACCAATCAGAGATACCAATATTATCACAGGAAACTCTATGAATAAATACAGGAAATACACATAGTGATTCGGAACCCATGGTAGAAATTTTAAGGGCTGATAAAGTATGCTAAAACAAACATTTTCATCGAAGATAAATCGGCAATAAATTGTAGGTTCCGGTCTTATTAGCCCTCGTGTGCAGAAAATGACCGTGGTGTGACAAAAATGATCAAATGATCATCGAAGATACGTGTCATGGGTGCAAGCGACGTGTTAAGGCTAAAGCGGTCTAATTAGAAGCTATGTGAATAAAATTGTGATTAACACAAGAACTGAAACAAATTTCTTATTTGCAACATTTAGTGAAGTTTCTTAATAAAAAAAGTTCTTAAACGGGGTACACGGACCCCTCAGTAGACCTTGAAGTTTCGTGGGGGGGGGGGGGGTATTTGTAAGCTTTTGTAAGCTTGTACGAGAAAACAATTAACTTAATAGTTTTACGTTATTATATGTGTAATATTATTCTGTAATGGAGTCTGTGTTTTACTGGCAAAAGGGGTCCGTGAACTTCCCATGAGAACCTCCAGCATTATCCATTATGGGTTTTATTTCAAATGTGTAAGTTGCTTTTTTTTCCACCGGTGAAGGGCAATGTTTGATTTGGCATGCTTAAAATACTTCACTCTGGAAGAATACTCAACTTAGGAAATTAGGATGATTTAATTTGGATGAAGTGCAAAGGAAAGACAATGAAATTAGAATGATTAGAGGAAAGCTCTCTGTCATTGAAAAATTCGCATTGAACATAAGACAAAACTTTAGGGAATGTTAGGAATGTTACGAATCGGACCAACATTATCATTATATAAGTATGATTTCCATATTCACATAATAAAACAAAATTGTCATTTCCGCTGCGCCTAGCGGTAGAAGTAAAAGAGAAAAATTTTAGTTCCCAGATAATAATTATTATAATCATTCCACTATAAGTTTGGTCACACGAATTGGCACGATGACAAAGTACTAAAAGGAAAAATAATTTTTCCTCAACCAATTCTAATGGTCAAATACTCTTATTTCAACATATTATAATAGCTATTCTGTCGTAAACAAAATGGGAATTATTTCTCCATTTTTTTATTTTCCCCAGCAGGTTATCCCGTAGATTATTTCTATTTTTCCAATAAAAGATTTTATCCCGAAGACAGATAGAGAGAGCATTGAACTGATACTGCACACACCAATTTCCGTTATTGCAAGTATATTCATCATGTGCAATGACAGCTTTAATGGCGCACCAATCTCATCGATAGTTGCCTGAATTCAGGCGCCATCGATTTGTTGGATGTCACAGAATGAGTATTTTCGAAGATAACAATACGATTGCATTAGTACAGCAGCAGTTCTTAAGTGGAAACGACGTGGACCACCTGATCGAAACCATTTGCATTTCCGGAAAGGTGTCAGGAAAGGTAAGATAAATCTGACATATCACCATTGTTAATGAAGACATGTCAAACTTTGAATTCTCATATCTGTAACATTTTTCTGTAACTTCCGACATGGATTATGCAAACTTCAATTTTTTACTGAAATCAAAGTTCAAATATATCATTATTTTTGCAACTCATTGTATTTTAACTAAATATATAACTATAAATCCCACATATTTATCAGTTCTTACGCCTTTCTTTTAGTGAATTACTCATTACACAATTGCGATTCGTAGAGTAACACTTCATTTTTCGCCATTTATTTCAAGGTTTTCAGTTATAATTGGCAAATTTGCTTACTTTAAGTATCTTTTTTTGGCAATTTCCCGTATTTGGGATCTCAGATATCAGTATTTTTCTCGAGCAAATATGATCAGCCTACTCCCATATTAAAAACTATGCTTAAGGTCGACTGAGGTGATTGGAACCGCTTTTTTTCATTCTGGTACACAAAGTACAAAGACAATAACACCTTAATATGCAGAAAACTCGCAATGTTAATTAACAACGGTATGTAGGAGACACAATTCACCTCTCAAGTTTGATGATAGCCCAGGAAAATCCACATTTCCTTTCTCATTTGTCTCAAGTAATGTTGGGGGGGGGGGGGGGTAGTATTATAGGAAATGACAGAAGTTCATCCCCTCCGATGATAATTTAACTTTCAATCATAGGACGGTTAATAAATGGAATAGTTTACCTCCTAGGGTAGTGATAGGAACCGAGGCACCCAGGCTCTGTCACACTCGGTGATATAAGTACATTGTCCCTGAGAACTCAGGTGCCTCCGGGGGACCTAACCATTTATTCAGCTTGAAAAGATATATGCACATGGGCAGGTGCCATTATGCACACAACAAGTATAAAATTTATGATCGAAATAGGGTCATTGAGGTAAAGAAATCAAAATTATGAATCACAGGTTATAAATCACAAAATCGTCATAATCTAAAATGTTTCTTGATAAAATCTGATCTGTTTCTCTTCAGGGATTTTCATTGAATCAGTTACTATCAGTCTATGAAAGCTGACAATCTACAGCTGGGTTGATCTAATCGCTGCACCGCGATCCTAGACATTCGTCAGCAATTGCTGCTTACATCAAGCTTCTCGGTTAGATCGCGTGGATCATCTATTCTTCTACTCTGGCTGCTCCTCTTCTTCTTCCTCCTCTCTAAACAGTTGTATGAGGTCGCTGTCTGGGTGCACTTGACGCTTTATTCTGGTAGATCTCCGATCAGATCCTCCCGCTTCAGGATGCACTCAATCTAAGTATTCGCAGATGTTCAGCTGGCTCTCTGAAGTGGAAGGCTGTTGTCATGGGGCATAGAGTTGCGTAATGAAGAGGCGTGCCTATTGCCGAACATGCACATTTATCATTGGGGATTGATTTGAACCTATGAAAGGTTAGCCGGAAACGGACCATGGCCTGTTACGAACATTATCATCTCACGTGACCATTGTGGTTCTGAAGCATTACATGTCGTAGGATGCTATGGGTTGATCTACCGGGCTCCGTGTTGTCATCCCAATGCTGTAATGATTCCACCTTCGGTAGCTTCTTTCGCTGGGTATCCGCAAATTCATTGCCCCATTGACTTATATGTGCTTTCACCCAGGATTGGCTTATTCTGGTACGATTGCAGAAAAGCTTTCTTATCGACCTGGCCATTTCATAACTTGACTGAGGATTAGAGACCACCTGTATGCTTGGAGCGACTATCAGATCTAATTAGGGCAGCTTCTTGATCTAAAGAAGCATCTAAGACTGCGTTGTGGATAGCAAAAAGTTCGGCCTGAAACACGGAGTTATTATTCCTTAGCTTGACCGACCATCTGGCTATTACTTGTTTACCTTTAGTCTTAACATAAGCAGCTCGAGTTCCTTTCTCCGACTTAGATCCACCCGTATAGTAAATAAGAGTGAATGACTCAAGCAGCTCAGCTTCGTTTTCTGGTATGTCAAAACATATTTGGCTATTCCGCAGCCCGACTGATGGGTGGGATGACCACTCCTTTATTTTGCGTTCATATGCCTGAGGATCCAATGTATTTTCCTTGGTTGAGACTGTCTTGTGGAGCTGGAGTCTCCACGTCAATATTTTTTCGTCTAACCAGAAGCACTCGATATCGAATCTTACCATTGTCGTTTCCCTTGCCCCGGCTCTAAAGAATTTCCATGTCCCCGGTCGCATCAATGTGTGTTTTTAGAAGATTTTGGAGCTGTTCTTGCTCATTTACCGGGACGCGTGGGCGAGACTTTTCAGATCTGCCCCTTAGCACCTCTTAAGAGATCCCAGATCTTTTTTGCTGAATCACACATATAGGGACCCAATATTTGCTCTTCATCTAGGATGGTGTCACGTTGAGGTTTCGCGCATATGCCGCCATTTGCCGCGTCGGTAGTGTCAAGTCATGCCAGATTACAGTCATTTTTCACCAACCTTCTGAGAGACCGATATCTCATAATGTAAAGTTCGTTCATGTAATATAGTCAGATCATATGCATTTAGGCATAAAAAGCGTTAAAAAGTGATTTTCAATTGAAATACGATATAAATGATATAAGTTGACGAATACACGATGATTTATATATGTAATCAACAAATCGACACTATATAATATATGTCATTAGTGTATAACCACTCTTCTCAAAAGTCCACTAAATAATCCTTGGTCGTGCTAAGCCTAACCGCTGACAACCATCGGCTGCTTAAGAAGAAGTCGGCGCCATTACGGTCTCTTCCAACCAGAATATGAATGTCTTCTGATCTACTGGTGGTAGATGCATGACGGTGTGATCGTTCGAATCGTCTAGAGAAGATCTACCTCGGCATCACTAAATCTCGGATAAATTAACAGATAAATAATAAAATTCGAGCGTCGTGAATGATAACACAACTGACGCGTTTAAAAGGAAGTACGATAAACATATTGGAATAAATCGAGAAGCAATCCACGTACTTATATGAGACGACCATAATCTTTTTCACGGGCAGTGTATTATAAAGAGTGAATTCGATCTATTCTGCCTACGAAAGGGGGTGATAGACGAGCCCAGGTGGATAATGAAACACCCCACCTACCCTGTCTTATCTCAAACCGCTGTCGAATTATGGTGGATAAGCGATTATGGAAAAAAAAATGCACCAAGTCTGAAAAAACCAGAATTTTTGAAGTTTCTGACAGATCTATATGCAAACTGAGCACATATTAAAGCATATTTATATCTTGCGATTCACAGACACAAGGTGTGACATAGTTGGTAACGGAATTTGCAAAATAATACGGAGTGGTTAATATACCTAATTATTATTCTAATTAGTTGTAAAGTGAAACACAAAAATGTTGCAGTATTCTCAGTACATACACAGTACACAACCCACTCTCCGCGAGTACAGATATCGTCTGCCGATGAACGAACGAACCGATTTGGCGGTACTACATTTTTCGGTCGCTAAGTCACCGCTAAGGCTGGCGAGATATCGTAATTCAACACTCCAAATTTTGAAAAGAACAGAAAAAATGCTATAAAGTGGCACCAATTTCATCGAAACATCTGGTTTTAATGGCGAGCTACAGGCTACGCAAACACCCTTCTAGCTACAATCGGTCAGTCACCAAAAACTAGTACATTTCACCAGCTTCCGAAAGAACTTACAATAAACCATATCGATTTTATCGTTCAGGAGAAATTTAGTCTTTTGTTTGCAATACATCACTGAAATCTGCGTTTGTCGAAGTTCGACGAATTCTACGAAAATTCGGAATTGGCGGTTACAGATTTTTGAGACCTTTTGGGAGATATTTTACATTAAAAAAAATCCCATAATATGACAGTAGTACCTCTGTCTACAGGATATCCGGATTTAAAGGCACGCTACACGTGCTGAGAGGTCAGTGACGTGAAAAATTGAATTGTCGCCAAAACTTACTAAAATTGCTTTGACGAACGTAGATTTCAGTGATATGTTGCAAACTAACGACTAATTTCTCCTGAACTGGATGATCGATTTGGTTTATTCTAGACCAGTGATTCCCAACGTGGGCGTTAACGCCCTCTAGGGAGCGATGGTATGTTCCAGGGGGCGGTAGAAGCTACGGGTATAACATAGAATCCTATGGGTTAGATTGCGTTGGGGGGGGGCGATGTGAGAAAAATATTTCTGCAAAAGTGGGGGCGATGTGTGGGGGACAAAAAAGGTTGGGAAACACTGTTCTAAACTCTTTGGAAAGCTGATGGAATGGACAAGTTTTTGGCAAATTTGAACGAATGTCGCTTCAAGGGTGGTTTGTGGAATCGGCAATTAAAATTTTTGGCGACAATTCGATTTTGGACTTTGTCAATAATTCAGTGCCTGTAGCTCATCATCAAATCCAGATGTTTCAATGAAATTGATGTGACCTTATAGAATTTTTTCTGCGCTTTCCTAATATGTGCTTAGTTTGCGTGTCGGTCTCGAAGAAACTTCATAAATCCGGGTTTTTTCAGACTTGACTTTTTTTTCTCTTCCATAATCGATTATCCACCATAACTCGAAAACAGTTCGAGATAGAACATGGTTGGTAGGTTGTTTCATGATCCACTTGGGCTCGTCTGTCACCCCCTTTCGTTTGGCGGAATAGGTCAGATTCATCCTGTATATTATTAATATTTCCTTGATATATTGTGTTGCTGTACGGGTCTTCTTTCACTTCGTTGGTCAATTGCCTGTTGTGGCCTTTGTATGTGTATTTGAAGAGTTCTTGAGGATTTGTTTTTCTCACTATAGTGGCACCCCCCCCCCCCCAATTCTAAAAATTGGAAAAAGTGACGTTACCAAGAGAGAGCGCGCACAGGCGTCCTCCTCCTCAGTTTCCGAATCTGGTAACCCTATCTAGAAATTCAATACCATTCACAGACCCCTCTCTTTTTAGACTTTTTAAAGTTCATACCAAAACATACATTTCACTGTGATTTTATATCACATATTCGCTAGATTTAAACCCAAGCAAACGGTTTGTTTCGAATTAACACGAATGCGTCAGGCATCACAATTTTTCTTCCGGGAATCATGCCCTACACCTGAATATTTTTGGGTTCTTAGGCCAAAACGTTAATTAGGGCCCCTTATATCGATCACGTCAGCTTCTCCCCTTGTGGGACGGATGCTGGAAGTCCTCTAATTCCATGATGGAAGACACAACGACAGTATTTCTTGCAATGATAATATTGATCTGATTTGTAACGTTGGGGTTATTATTTTCTTCTGGACAGGGGGGGGGGGGGAACGGACAGGACAAGTGGCGCTCTCCATGAAAACAGAAATCAATAACCTGATTTTTTATAGTTTTGCTGCGTTGGAGCGGAACTTGCGCGGAAGTAAATATTGGAGATCACGTTTCAAGTCAGTGATTTATTTTCACGGTAGGATAAATAATGGAAAAGGCGGAGACAGTATCCCCCCCCCCCCCGAGCGTGAATGAATACTTGACGATTTCACGTCCCACGTTGTAATCTCTTTGCACGAAAGCCAGATCCATCACTTACTACCGGTGTGGACATATTCAAAATGTATCAGTGATATTTTTATAATTAATAAAAGGGTGCACTCTCAAATTTTCCACAAAACATATTTTTCAATTTTTCCATTTTTAAATACTTTGAAATTTTCTGCGTCTAACTGTGTTCAAGCTGTACTAAAAATATTTTCAAAATGTTTTTATATAAACTGCTGGCACGCATTACACATGTGCTAATGTTTTTCACTAGAATTCTTTTTCCTCAAAACTACGTTTTTTCTTAGCTAAGGAACATTTTTTGGAGCACGAAAACGGTTCGGATAGGATAGGGTTGGTGAAATGCTCTATGTTCACCTTCGGCTCGTCTATCACCCCCTTTCATTTGACAGAATAGGTTGGATTCACTCTGTATGAGGAAAAAAATCATAACACGGTCGGGTCTTGTCCTGTTTCGCAGGACAACAAATATCCTGCCAACAGACTATGGAGGTTCTGAGAGTTGCTACCCCCAGGTTGTTGAACGTCCAAGGAGGGTGCCCCCCAAACAAGATGGAGCAATAAGATCCGAAAGTTACTGTTGGTGAGAGTTAACTGGATAAAAATTGCATCAGTCAAAAAAAAGGAAAAATTTAGAGGATATCTACATCCAGGATATAGGTGGGAACGGGGGAAAGGAGGGATCCCTCCATTCAGAATCATTGTGATAAGTAGGAGGGTGGAAGTGGACATTTGCCTCCTTCGTTCACTGTACAACCCTCAGTGATTCGCCCCTGCCCCCGTTCAAGAAGTCTGTATCCACTTATTATCCAGGAAAGGATTGAAAAATGATTGATGATGGGGACATTAACTAAGAAGGAAAAAAAAGATAAGCGTGATCGGCCCGACTCGGCCGATCACGCACGCTTTTCTGCTTCAATTTCCGTTCCGACTTCGCTGTTACCAACTGTCATGGCGGCAGTTGTGAAATTGTCACCGGTCTGAAGTCGCGAACCTGGAACTCTTCTTCAGCAGCTCAGAGTCTTTGTTCTGCATTCACAAGATCGAAGATCATCCCTCGAAGTTCTAACTCATCATCAGTGCCATTGGCGGACGAACTGAAACTTGTGAAGCCGCTACTTCAATCCGCAGATGCAACCGAACGCAGTTCTCTAACTTCATTGACTCGCTTTTCATTATACAATTTCTATGGTTTATCCCCGCGCGTAGGCTTTTCTATCTTTTTTCATTCATTCATCAAATTTACTGATTTATTTTAATTTCCTCGAGTGTCGGTTTAAGTACGCTAATGAAGGTGGTGATGTATTCAGTGAGTTCTCAACGTTAGTCGGGTTTCGGTCAAAGGGTGCCATTCGCGACGGAATAGAAATGGGCAATCGTATCACGGGAGTGACTAACGTTTAGCACTTTTTTGTCCGATACTTGATGGACGACTTAATTTACACTGAAAAACGGAAAAACTGATAAGAACAATCGTATTCAAATAAGGGAGAAATCTGCTGCAATGGCAGGTTATGGGTCATTCAAGTATTATGTCAGCATCAAGGGGGGGAGGTGGGTTTCGGATTTGCTGACTTTTGATAAGGGGGGAGGTAGGGTTTGAAGGTTGCTTAAGTCATCAACCACCCCTTTTTGGAGATATGAAATATTCTAAGCTGCTGACGAAATTTTGCTGACAGGGCGGAGGGGGGAGGGGATCACTGTTTTGCTGACTTTTGCTGGCAAGAGGGGCGGGAGGGGGGCGGGTCCAAAATGGCTGAAAACCCACTTACGTAATACTTGAATGGCCCCTTATCGCGATTTGAATGTAACTTAATAGTAGGTGCTCGTGGGATGGGTCACAGCATTTCCGAGACAGAAATTCTATTTGTATTTTAGCGCGCGACCATCGCAAGAGTGCAGGTGCCATGAACATAAGGAATCCGGAAAAACATCGAATCTCCGACAAAAGTACGAGTGAAAAATGTCCATAAAATAAAGGGACCACCGACCACTGACAAGAATCGTTTCACGAGATAGACGAGCAACACGACACTGCCCCTTTATCACTTGGAAGTCTGGGGGGGGGGGCTGGGGGGGGCACGATGATGATGTCAATTCATATATACATTAGAGTCTATCCACTCCACTTTTGACGCTGCGGAGGGCATGTGGGCAATGCCCCCCCCCCGTATCTTCGCCCATGTGAAAACTGCACAACGATCCTTCCTTGATATGGGCTTTCTGAGGCCATTCCAGGAGGACAGTCGAGGAGGACATTAAAAAGCCGGGTTTTCCTAGGAATAGGTTTTTTGCGCCATGTGAACCGAATCAGACAATTTCGCGCCGGCAGAAACGTGTTACATAATCACGCTATGCGTTTATGTTTTCCTAGCGTGGCGCATCAGATCAGGGCGGCTATATAAAGTACATGGCTTTGGCATCAGCTACTCTGTCGTCTGCATGCTCCGGTTTGAAGGGAAGGGAAGGAAAACACACAAGATTGAAGAGAACATCGGCAGAACGCGCGGCGCACGACGCATTTGATTCTTTCAGAAGTAGTCGGCCAATCACGCCCGCCGTAAAGCGCTGTCGTGAGGCGTATTGCACTCTGTAGAACAGTCATACCGCTTTTCTTATTGGTGAGTGGACGGCGTGCGCACTTGGCGATTCACGTTGCACGCAGCGCAGAAAACCTGCTCCTAGGAAAGCCCTGCATTAAGTTTCATTATTCTCTCGCTGTGCGAGAATGTCACCTTTGCGCGTTGAAAACCACAGAGACAATCTACAGTCGACCACAGCATGCTGTCTACGGAGATTCCGAGACCTCACGATGCAAGTTCATCACGTCACAGGGGCGTACGCATGATTGGGTTTTTGAGCGGGGGGGGGGCAATTATTAAAGAGAAAGTTTGACTTATTAACCACCAAAAAGCAATTTAAATTGATAGGAATTGATTATTATAGCTTAAAATATTTTTTTTTCGAAATTTCAATTTTCAAACAAAAAATATAATGAAATATAATGAATAGCCATTGATGTTCATAATTTAATAATAGAAAACCTGGTAACCCCACATTTTATTGAAACATAAATAACTAAACAAATAAGAAAAAAAAATCTTAATAAATACGGGATGTATAGTCATGAGCTTCCTACACCGGATCGGAGCTTTAAAAAAACCGCAGTAGAGCGCGCTAGTGTAACATTCTTTTTTTTTTTTTTTTTTTTTGTCTTACATTCTAAGTTCATCATTTAGAATGTGGCAACAGCACGAGTTCCCGCTCTTTTTAAGTTTTTCAGATGTGATAAACTTTGTCGTCTGATTTTGTAGTGTTTCTTGAATCACCCTTAAACAAGGCCTTAAAAAAAATGGCCTCCGACAAAGCAGCTTACCAGTCGGTTTTGAATTACCTGACGAAGATGAACAGGCCTTACAGCGTCATGGACATCGTCACCAACTTGGGGAACAAGGAAACCAACAAGGCCGCTGCTGTGCGCGTCCTCACCCGGATGGCAGAAGAGAAGAAAGTCGTCGAAAAGGCTTACGGCAAGCAAAAGATTTATTACGTCAACCAGGACCAGTTCGGCGCTGTTTCCGACCAGGACCTGAAACAATTGGACAGCGAAATATCCAACCTCACCACGACTCTGAACGAGATCCAAGCGATGGCGAACAACGCCGAGAAGGAGACGGCCGCCTTATCCAAGAGCATGACGACCAGTGAAGCCAAAGCAGAGTTGAAGAAAATCGAAGCCGAGCTTCCAGCTCTGCAGAAGCGCCTTGGCGCTTTGAAAAGCAACTCCTCCGTCGCCAAAGTTGATCCTAAGGAGAAAGCCAAGCTCCAGTCCCTCAACGAGAAATATTCCGGTGCCTGGAGGAAGCGGAAGCTGATGGCCAATGATATGCTCAACGCTATCTTGGAGAACTATCCAAAACCCAAGAAAGTTCTCATGGAAGAGTTATCGATCGAAACTGATGAGGATAAGAATTGATAGGTTTTGCAACGTGGCGAAATGCTATAAATTGTGATTTATGTGGTGTAAATGCTGTTGAGTGGTGATGTTTGTAAAAAAAAAGTATTTTGTGCAACGTTGTTTCTAACCACACTGTATAAAGATTGCGGTTGAAGGATTTTGGGCTGTATAGTCATGGATGCGTAAACAAACTCATTTCATTCCTATGAGTGATGGGCATCTTGAGTCAATAATTGCCCTTAATGACCACAAGGTGTCCCACCGTCCTTTCATCTGGAACTGCTGTAGTGTAATTGCCTTTTTGGCAGGAAAATAATGATTATCATAAAATGCCGAAGACAAAAAAATATCAATCTATAAAATATAGACGTGAACAATAAAAATGACAGACTTATATACAGGTCTCCCTTAAACACTACTCAGCGGCAATCTGTTGTGCTTGGTTTGAAAAGGGAAAAAAAACTGAGTAAATAAATTTAAGTTATTAAATTTGTTTCCCACATCAGTGTTACATAATAGCATAATTAAATTTTTTTAATGGAAAGAAATGGTACACCTTTTGTGAGACTGTCATTACACCTGTCAAAAGAATGGTAGGAACAGTTATACCTTTATGTCAATTTTCTGGTGGTAATTTTTGTCTGTGACGAGAGAAACGCCTTAAAGCATGACGAGAAGTCGCCTGGAGGGAAACGGAGTCATGCTTTCAAATGTCTTTCTTGCCAAAGAAAAAAATCAACACATCGACAAAAACACTATGGCAATAAAATGAAATTAAAAATGAACAGTAACATTCTCTGACTAAGGAATGGAGATTAAAAATATACCGTTCTAAACCAGATACAGGATTGAAAATAATAAAAACCGGGACTTGTGAACAACCATCCTGTCTCGTATTTATTCTTTGGAATATAAATAGTATTTAAAAATAAACTTTTGTGTATATAATAAATATAATTATAAATGTATGTATAAACCTGGACTTTCTCTTAAATAATACAATGGCCAGGGCAAAAACAATATCTGTATTCAATAAAAACATGATTTGCAGGAAATAATTGCCAGTATGCAAAAAATTAATATAAAATGCGTACAACCTGAGAGAATCCATATGCAATCCTGATATGCAATGTACATGAAGAAACAAAAATGCAAGTTCCGAAAATGTGTGCATATACTATCAGACTAAATTCTAATGCTGCAGTCTATTATAATTACAGCAAACTTCCAGAGGTAGTGGCACCTTCAGTCAATAACCAATAACAAAAAAAGAAATAATAGCTGACAGAAAAAAAAAATAGCAAGGAAGAAAATCTTCTGGATGCACTAACACGCTATATAAAAGGTAAATAAAGTCCTATTAGAATTCTACACACAGGTGGTAACTGAGTTATTAAAAATGCTGACTGCTGTACTTGAAAACATTTAAATGTTGCCATAAAATGTTAATAAATGATACTTATTATAGTGGTTCCCAAGGATGAATCACCAAGTTAGGTTGTAAAATATCGCCAAATCTAGTCTTTTTATTTTTCTGTTACACAAGCTTTGCGGAATCATTACTGTGAAGGCAACCACGAGAAAGTGCCAAGGCAAGAGACTGAACAAGCCAGTGACTTAGGAGGATCTGTCAGTTGTTGGCACATCAAAGAGACTTGTACCATAGCTTCAGAATCATGTATGGCACAATGCTATGGTTGCAACCAATTAAGATGCTGTGAAGAAGGAAAAAGACGGCAGCATCCAGGTGTGTGTGTAAGGCACCTATAAATAAGAGCAGTCTGTTCATCTTTAAATAAATAAAAAAAACTGGTTTAGCGCTCCACTACGTCTAATCTTAAAAAATAATCAGAAAGGTAACAGTTATTTGGCTATATCCAAATAATACTGACATGGCAGATGAGTCAGTTTGGCATTTTACTGAATGCTAGCCAGACGTTTTCCCTTGATTAACATGGTTTTGGTTATCTCTCTATGTGTTTACCAGAATTTAATGCGGTTGATGCATGAAACAAACCTCATAAAGGAATTAATTTACGATCGAATAGAAAGAATAAAGTATAATAAGTTAACACTGCAAATAACTTTGTTTATTTAAAAGCTCTTCTGGCAACAGGCCTAATTGTATACAAGTCCATTGAAAATGATGTGGCGGTGGCGCCTTGATGGCTATTTCCTCTTTGGTGTCTTTGGAAGGCAAGATGATGCTTTGCAAGTGCAGCATTGTTGGAATCATTTCAGACGCTTCTGTTGGCAGCATGTGAAGCTTCTGACACATCGGTTCAGGAAGAGACTGCATTACAAAACATATTTGAGTGAAAATAGAATCACTAAAACTTCCTGTATAGGAAAAATTAACGTAATAAAACGTCATTGTCGGCTCAAAAGATATACGGTCGATCCTGCCTATAATGTTCCCAATTACAACGTTTTCCCGCTTAATACAACTTATTTATGTGATCTCTCAACTAAGTAATTCGCATTAAGATTTCCTGTTTAAAGCGTTTTCTTGCTTAAATTTTTTATTGACTGTTTTTTGAAAAACGTTATAAGAGGGATCCACTGTATTTCGAAGCTCAACCATTCTAACAAAATTTGGCACAAATTTACATGTTGGCATTATACTTTCATGCAAAAGGTTCAGCCAAATTTGACAATCACAAAAAAAGAAGTTGTAGCGTTAAAGTTTTTTTAGGAACCATACACCCTTTTTTTTCAAAAAATCCTCTAAGTATTTATTTTCTACTTTTTTGTTGCAACCCCACAAGTTGCAATCATTTTTTGTGCCGGCAGACAAGTTGACATTTGATTCAAAAAATTTGAAACTGTGTATGCTGCGAGTCAAAACAAGTTTTATTGTTTTTTAAATTAAAAACCACATAACACTCACCTGTTTATTGTATGCCACAGCGTTTTCAGGATTCACTTTCGCTGGTCTGCCTAATATCGTTAGCATTCTCGATCCATAAAACATATCGCCTATGATGCATGCTGCTCTGCTTGACATATAGACACGAATGAAATGCCACATAGCTATACGTGTAAACATGAGATAACTCAATTGAGTGCATTGTAGAGGGATGGTCAAAATGGATTTAAACATTTCAGATACCACAATTATGCATAGCTTCTTCACATGACGTGAAACCACAAAAACAATATAATAATGCTCCTCCCATAAGTAGCTCGACTAATGAATATTTCTGTTGATACAGACGCATATAATAACCTAACAGCCATGTTGTGAGCTGAATTTTCACGCCAATCACCAGTACCTCGTCTTGCGAACAGTGGTTCTCAACCTTTGAAAGCCCACGACCCCATTGGTTTCATTTTTGTGAGTGGGAGGCGTGGTCATGCACGGACTAATGCGAAATAAATGGGTAAAAATGAAATGGTAAACCACTCATGGCCCAATGGTTGAGACACTGCTTCAGAACACCCCAGGGAATATGTTGTCAAGCAGCTCCATGGATTAATTCAAAAATTGAAATCTTTTACATTAAGTTCAGTTTGAGCACCTACAGGTCGGAACTACCCTGTTAGTGAGGGATTCAAGTGATGGAAGAAAAAAATATTAGCAAAAAATCAACCTACTAGCACAGTGATTCCTCATTCACTGGGCCATGGTCTGATCCGAGTCCCAAGTGTTTCATTTTTCTCATTTATTTTCCATTAGTCATCTGTATGACCAGGCCTTCAACTCAAAAAAGAAATCAACCAGGCGGCTTCCAAAGGTTGAGAACCACTGTACTTGCAGACACAGTAGGGGGGGGGGGAGTTTCCCTAGTATAATAAAAGTATGCATTTCTAACCCCTGATTAAGGGTCACCACCTCTTTTAAGGACTAATTTTTTGTCCCACTGGTGTCTGCCAAAGAGGTTTAACTGTATTTGAATAAAAAGCAATAAAACACCTGAGAAAAATAGCCATTTCTTCAACTAACGACATAAGTATCAGCAGTATCATCAATCAGGGAATGGTGGTGGATGCTCGTCATTATTCTCTGATGTTACAGTGATACCTTGGTGTATTAATTTTTTGGCTAACGAAAATTTTTGTCATGATTTTTCTGCCTCTACTAATGAATATTTCCTTTGATACCGATGTATATGCTAACCTAACACAGCTGCGTTGAGAGTTGAATTTTCCCGCCTATCACCACCATCGCAATTAATGTCACATGAACCAGGTTAACTCATGTCCACCTCGCAATCTTTTTCTGATATATCTCCACTGCCCCTTCTGAAAATTTTTGAATCATTTCATGTAAAATGAAAGATTGTGTTAAAAGAAAATGCATTGAGAGAAAAATGGTGCCAATGTTTTCAGAGCACGTGTTCTTTCAGTGCAAGACTCTTGGCATTAAAATGGACATTCTAGGTCAGAGGTTCCCAAACTTTCTGTTCTACCACCCCCTTCTTCAGAAATTATTTTGTTCTCATTGCCCAGAACTTAGTCAACCCATAGGATTCTATGTTATACCCATAACTTCTAATGCCCCAGGGAGCAATATTGCCTACTTTGCGAAGCACTTCTAGGTGCTTATCTTTTCCATCTGCATGTATCAGCCGCAGAAATGAACTGACCAAATAGAACTGAAATAGATGGGGGACACCTACGATACCCATCTATTGGTTGATGAACAAACACCTTGGGTTGTGTCAACACCAGCTTTAGCAGAATTAAAACTGGTTCTGTGTGTGTGTGTACATTAGTGTAAAAACTCAGCATCTCATCCTCCTATAAATTTTCATTTATTTAATTTTGAAGCTGCACATTTTAGCTTTCTGTCAGTTTTTTTTTTTTTGTCTTTTTAATAGTGTTCCTTGGGTTTTAAAAACTTATCTTCAAATTTTGGGCCGCACCTGAAAAATTTTTTCATAGACACTTATGGGAAATAAAGTTTTGGCTAATGAGTGTGTGACAGCTATTATAGAATAAATTATCTTTATCACTGTACTGTGTAAATTCAGGCGATTTTTAAATAATCAGCTGGGCACATAGTCATACGACGACTATCTCCAGACTTTCCAAAAAAATTATCTGGATCAGTGTTTCCACTGGGGACAATATTGCCCTCCTCTCCTATGGGTTCCAAAACTGGCTGGGGTGGAGAACATGGTTGAAAAGATTCTTGAGGGCTTGTTCGAAAAAAAAAAATAATGCCGAGATTTTTTCCGGAAAGTTATTAAAAATGGCAAGGACAAATAAGTTCGGGAAACTCTGGTCCAGATCATAATGATAATCCTTAGGAAAAATTCTAAGAATTCTTATTTATCTTGATTCTTGAAGCTGCATTGCTACTCTTACTTGTTGAAACAGCGATCTCCAGAAGTGCTGTGTGGAGTTCTCTGTTCACTGCAAGAGTTCTGTATTCTGCCAGACAAGTCTTCACTCGCTTCATTTTTACGTCCGTCTTTGAGAAATCAGTCACTAGAACAGGCTTTGAGAAAGAGTTTCATTATTTTTTAGAAACACGCCCAATTGACAAGAAAGAACAAAAGTAGTAAGATTTTTCTAAATTAATTTTTCCTGCGGCAAAGCCATTGTTTTATACATACAAAGCCCTTGCAATAAGATAAATCACTAATTGGAAGAAAATGCCTGGCTATATGCCTCCATGAAATTTCTGGGATTTGGATAGATAAAACTGTCTAGACCAGGGCTCTCCAACCTTTCAGACATCTCGGGCCAAAAAAATATTTCCATGAAGGCCAACAAGACATACTGCAGCATCTACATTCTCACAGTGGAGTCTTAATGAGTGGGAAAAACGGGCGCAAAGCTTTGAGTCAAAAGGGGGTGGGGAAGGGAACTATATTATTGGATAGTTTTATTTACTGTGGGACTTTTTCTTCATTCAACATGAGTTTTTATTAATTCTGAGTTATTTTTCATTAAATATAAACTTTCTCTTCTATTCTGAAATTATTTTCTCATTGAATATATGAATTTCCACTTGATGTAATTATTTGTGTGTATTGTGAATACTTCTAAATGTATTATTTTCCTTGAAGTAATTTGAAAAAAATTAATTTCAAAAATATTTCTGAAAATATTTTTCATTAATTTAATCTAATTTTCAAGAATTTCAAAATATTTGTGAAATCACTTCTTTAAATAATTTTAAAATTATTTCTTTCATTGATTCTGGAATTCTCATTATTTCCGAAATGATTTCTAAAAGCAATTTTGAAATTACTTCATTCACAAAAATTCTGGAATACATTTTTTTTATTGAGACTTTTCTCTCTTTCAACATTTCTATAAATTCTGTAACTATGTAAGCCTTTTTGTTGGCGGGCCACTGCAAAAAGCTTCGAGGGCCAGACGTTGAAGACCCCTGGTCTAGACACTTTAGGTTGTGATAGATCAGTTTCCTAAACTTTTTGTTCCATTGCCTCCTTCTTCAGAAATTTTTTCCTCTCATCACCCCACCACTAACTCAAGCAAATCCATAGGATTCTGTTATACTATTAGCTTCTATGGCCCCCGCAGACCAGTCTATCGCCCACCATGGGGGCAATATTGCCCACTTTGGGAAACACTGTGATAGATGAATAGTAAAAATTTACATAATTATTTCATACATACATCATCTGAATATCATCAATCAAGTTTTGAGACTCAATTCATAAAGACTCAATCTTGCACTATACAGGCTGTAGGGCTGGATTTTTGTGAGGGGTAATTTTGACATGATTTTGCCACCCTCATAACTGCAAAATTCAATCATTTTATAATCTATATATATAAAATTGATTCTGTCTGTGTGCGTGTATATGTTCTCTATACCAATTAATATTAGTAAAAATTAGTAAATCTCTACGATTTTAGATCGATTGTCACCAAATTTTACATATATACCAAATGGGACCCGACTTGAATGATAGGCTACTTTAAAAGTTCATCAAAGCAGGGCAAATGCCAGAAACGGGCAAAACACTGTCAGGCAACAATGGTTTCTGGGCCTCAACAATCACTTTCGGGATGTTTATTTTGTTACCGTGGTTGCCTAGCAATGCGTTTCAGACGTGTATATGCCTTTACAATGGTTTGTCACTTCTTTAATGCTGCCAGTATATGAATAATAGTTTGACACATTTTCAATCCTCCCAGTAATGAGACTTTTTGAATAGACATCAGAATCATCATCAGCATCACTTTGAGGGTCAGGCAAAGGATGATCCTCATAGAAATCAGTGTTAAAATTGATTTTACAGTAGAAATGCGAAAATTTAGTGGGGTTTCCCGCCACATCAATAATTTAAAAAATTGTATTGAATTCTCGATTTTTGAAATATTAAGTTAGAGATACAAAGCCCAAAAGATTAAATATGAAGTAATTAGTGGGACCTACTTTTGCATTGGATATTCATGCAATAACATTGATTTTAACCTTTTTTTATATCTTCTCAAGAATGAAAATTAATGTCTCTGTATTGTCTTCTAATATTCAATTGCATAAATTCCTATAGCTTAGGTTGTTTTAAAATTAAAAGGTCTGTAAAGTACATCGAAGAAATTCCACAGATTTAATTCAGCATTTTTTGAAGCAGAAACAGGCAGATTGTTAACTTGAAGTTCCAGGGGAAAAAATTGAAATGCCTAGTGCCCATCAAAAAGAAAAAAATTATTCATTTCTATGTTTCTTTCTTTCATGAGTCACCAGGAAGTCGCCATATTGGTTAACTTGCACATGATTTGCATGTCCCTCAAATAAATACAAAGAAAGAGGGGAGATATCATGTGATCCAAAAAATCTCATTGAAGAAAACCCGGGTAGTGCCAGTATTATATAGCTAGTGGATTTTTTGTTCCCTCCTGAAATTTTTCACCCCTCAAAGTTTGCCGGCTGAGGCAGTTATTCCCCCCCCCCCCCCAGTTACGGCCCTGACAGGCTGTCACCATAAGTTCGGATAGAGTTTCTAAAAAATTTCATACCAGGGTGCGATATGCACCCTCAGACTTAGCAAAGAGTTGGATGAAAAGAAAAAAACTTTAAAATTCCCACCGATAGGTAGTTTCAAATACATTAAAAAAATCTAGATCAGAGGTCTTTAACCTTTTTCTAGTCACGAGCACAGCCTTTAGCTATCACCAAAAGAAAACACCCTTACAACAAGGTTGACATATAAACGCATGGAACCAGGATTATTTCAATCTTTAAATGTAATTTGTACATGGTGTTTAATTGGAACGTTGATCGAGTGCTCATCAGTGCCAAATCAAGCACAAATATCGAGCACCATGGTGCACACGAGCAATGGGTTGAAAATGCCGGTCTAGACCTTCCACACTAATTTGATTCCTTTAAAAGACAATGGGAATCAACAACTAGCATATGGATAACTTCCTTAGCAATAGTGGGGTGAGATTGCTTCATTCAGTCATTGTGATTTTTTGAAAGGCTGCGATGTTCACATTGGAAAAAGTTGTTTTATGTCAACAATGAGTCGGCTGTATTACAAAAAATTTAGAACAAAAAATAAAATCAAGGAAGGGTGAGGCCTCTTGACTAAAACTGGGCTCAGATAGAAAGGCAATTCAATGAAACTGGTGGCTTAGAAGATTGTTTGCAGGCTGTTGTCAGCAGAATGTACTAAGGGGAGTATCAACGCAAATGCAGGCACCTGCATCATGTTTGTATGAAGCCTATACACCTTATCTGAGCTAAAATAATGAGCTGCATAATCTAGATGCTTTTCATGTATTTTGTTGGCATAGTGCACACATATGCCAACAAAATACATATTACAGTGAGAATTTCACATGTCTTTTTCTTGTGTAAGAACAAAACAAATCAGCCTCTTTGACGAGTCCAAGGGCACAAACAGCATTTCAGTACACATCCCAAATGTTTTCTAAAATCTGTCCAAATTTATGGGGGGGGGGGGTCATATATATAAAAATACATCAGATCAGTTGGCTTTAGCTTTGATGCTGGGGGCATTGCCCCTCCCTGTATCTCTACCCATGGGGGGTAATGCATTTCAAGCATTAAAGAGGAAATCACGATGAAGCCTGGGGGAGAACTAATCTCACAAAAAGGCTGATGTTTATTAGTATTAGGTAGTACTGTATAAAGGAAATTTCTAATGAATCATTGATTTTAAATTATACCCCATTCTGGACATTTATGCTAAATTTCAAGTCAGCTTCTATTCTTCACTACTCACTGTGTCTTTCAAACACACATTTCCCTAGTTGCACTATTTATGGCGTAACTGTAAAATGCTGGGTCCACTTTAACTGAAGCACATAACACACCTACCTGTTTTTCACCTCTGGATTGAACGTCAATCATCTTCAATCCAACCTTCTCTTTCTTAGCCAGCTCCACAGGATAACCTTTAGTTATGGCCCTTCAAAGAAAAGTGAAAGTAAATGAGTAAGCACAATTATATTGTAATCTTGCAGTATTTGTCAATAGAGGTGCCCCATGAGTTTAGTGCATGCCGCACCATTTATTTTTCATACCAGTGTGGATGGTGGGGAAAAGCAAGCTGACTTCCAGCGCAATATGAAATTGGCTGCAGAGGCTCTAGTACAGATAAACATCCGGGGCCAAGTTGTTAATCTTTCTACATCTCCTTAGCTCATAGGAATCACGAGAGGTCTCCAGAACATTGGCCCAGCTGTTCTTACATAGTATGGCTCTGCTTGTATCTGTGTCTACAATTGAAATTGTGCCTAAAATTTTATAGGTATGATTGCTAAATTGGAATCAGGGCAATATAAAATATTCAAAATTCATGTCAGCATATCTACTCTCATGTAAAGGGGTTGCCAAGTCTCAGAAGAAAAAAAATTATTTTGGACTGCTTTACTCCAAGGAAAAAATGCATGGCTTCTATGATTGATAAAAGTCGCCAAACAGCCAGCCTCAACACAGTTCAGACTTTTTACTGTCAAATTGGTAAGGTGACCAATATTCTGAGAATGACCATACCTCCCACTTTGTC
Organism: Pholcus phalangioides; assembly: GCF_987345545.1. Taxonomy (NCBI): domain Eukaryota; kingdom Metazoa; phylum Arthropoda; class Arachnida; order Araneae; family Pholcidae; genus Pholcus; species Pholcus phalangioides. Next base: position 46,213,098 of record NW_028301596.1, on the reverse strand, counting down.
TGTCCAGCTTTTGGCGCAATGGTGATTTTGATTTAGGCATAGTAATAACCCTATTATTCTGTGATAATTGGCAACTTTGTGCTGCTTAACATTGGCTAGCACATTGTCAGGTTTCCCAAAGAGAAAAAAATCCTTACTCTGTCTTTCAAAAACATCGTTTTTATATTTGTCTGTTTACTGTTTTGTGAGTTTGGATTCACTCAAAAATTTCCCGAATTTTCATTCCTCAAAGTTTGTAGTCATGGTATTTAATTATTAATTGAATCTGAACTGGTTTTTTTTTGTTTTGTTTTTGCTGTTTCTCGTCAAGTTCAATCTGAGAATCCCTAATGCCACCATATCATTTTTTTGAGGGGATGGGGGAAGAACAGGTGGGCCTGTTGTCCCAGATGCTGGACTAGAGGGGGTACTGAATTCACTTTAACTGCTCTTTCTACATTGCATGGGGGCACCAATATGAGTGCTTGCTCTGGTTGACAAAATATCTAGTTGCAGCTCTGGTTTGTGGTTTTCCCCGAGAATAAGATGGTCCAGCAGTAATAATTCAAACTTCCATATTTGCAAACAAGAAGAAATGCTGCCATTTGCTAATGAGAATAATGCATAAATATCGTAAAATAAATAATACTGACCAATTTACGAGGTGAGGTATTTTATTCGTCTTCGCAATGTTCATAGACTTCCTAATCCTTGATAATGTTTTTTCCGATGCAGCTAAAAGTACTATTCCGCTGGAATACCTAATTGAAATGAAATAAAATTTAACACATCAGGCCTGTATTTTATGTATCTAAATGAAAAGGCATGTTTGATACAGATAACCCTAGATTTAATGGATGGAACAACATTTTCATTCATTAAATCAGACTTGAGATGATCGCAAATATATACAGGCCTGTCATTTAGGGGGGCCCATTGCTCCCCTGGCTTTTGAAAATATACTAAAAATGGTATATATATATATATATACATACATTGAGTATATGTGCTTTGCCCCCCCCCCCCCCGGAAAAAGTTGAAATGACGGCCGTGAATATATACTCAGGTACTCCAGAAAAATCTAATTTTGGCCTATACTGTAAACCAAAAATTGGATACAACAAGAGTTGAGCAAAAATGATAAAAACCATCTTCCGCGAAAGATGCTAGTTCTTCTACATAAAGCCGGGTTTTCCTAGGAATAGGTTTCTTGCGCCACATGAATTGAATTAGATTATTTTGTGCCGGCAGAAACGTGTTACATAATTACACTACGCGTTTGAGTTTTCCTAGTATGGCGCATCAGATCAGGGTGGCTATATTATTGTATATGGCCTTTGCATCAGCTACTCTGCCGTCTGCATGCTCCGGTTTGAAGGGAAGGAAAAAAAACACACTAGAGTGAAGAGAACATCAGCAAAACGTGCGCCGAAAGACGCATTTGACTCTTCCAGAAGCAGTCAGCCAATAACTTCCGACGTAAAGCGCTGTCGTGAGCCGTATTGCGCTCTATAGGAAAAGTCATGCTGTTTTTCTTATTGGTGAGTGGATGGCGTGTCATGCTGGGTGATTCACGTTACACGCGGTACAGGAAACCTGCTCCTAGGAAAACCCGGGTTAACTGTTTGCAGTTAAATGAGCTTAAAATCACTGAGATATAGTGAACCATGCACAGGAACATCGTTCTCATTATTTTCATTGAACTCATGTGTGATGTCCCTCTTGTCCAGAAGCGTATTTATAGAGAGGGAGGGCCTAAGAATTTGAGGAATGAGTAGTCAAGAAAAACAATAGAATGTGGGAAAGGTGGCAAAACTTGTATGGCCCATAGGCAGCATAAATCCACCTAATCCTAGAAAATGAGGTATTAGGTCAGTGAGTGGCCAAATGAGAGACCAAGAGAGTTTGCATGCAAGTGAGTGGCCTAGCGAGTATGCAAGCATGTGAGTAATCAAAAGAGTGGCTTAGAAAGCAATGGACCGAATCGATAAGTGACTACAAAGTGATGAGCACAGTATCTCAGGTGGATAAGATACTCGCCTAAAGTACCAAAGGATGTTTAGAAGTGTTCCAAGTTAAATAACCGGCTCGTCCTTGTCAGAAACTTTCCTGATGTGGGAGGTACAACAGAAACACGGACCTGGGCCCAGGGAAAAGATTGCAACAGAGGGGTTAGCGCACCAACCTCTCAGTAAGTATAAGAAAAACTACCATTTGGGATCAGCAATAAATTATAAGTCTTGGTCTAATTAAGATGTTTTCTTTTCTGTTTAATAAATTTCTCTAGCCCACAGCCGGAAAATCCATAAATCCTCCTCAGCTCTTCCAACTGCCGACAAGACTAGAAATCCTACGTTTACCTGTTGGATGTAGCTTTTCCAATACTTTTTCGATAATCTGAAGTATCACCTATAGCGATGTCTTTGAAATGTCTTAACTGATGCATAATGCAAACAACCTACTAGCGGCACAAAGCTTTAATGATCAGCTTTTTGTCAAAAATCAGATAAATATTTTTCATTCTATATGTTGTGTCAAAGACGGAAGAACAAACCCAGATTATATTCAGAACAATTCTAATGTCATATGGTTTCTGTGGGAAACATGCATTTGCAAATTTTAGGTACAGCTAGTTTTAATGTTTTGGCTTAACTTTATTGTACAAGTAATTTATGGATACACGCATGCACTACTCAACGTCAGATAAGACAAAGGAGTTAGGTTCTAAATGACAGAAGTTGCTGAAAATCATATCAGAATTTGAACCTACCTTTCTGCAGATTTCACTAACTGTAGATCGGGATAGTCCAACATGGATTTCAGCTGAGGTAATGCGTCTTCAACTGAATAAGGACAATCTTCATGAGATGCTAAAAGAGATGTATACCTTACATCCTGCTCTTTCGGATCAGAATTAGCTGGAACAAAGAGGGCAGGAGAACAATCACACACAATACACCAATAGAATATTTATTTATAGTTCTTTTACATTTCTTCAATTCTTGACTCATTTGGTGAAATTGAATTTAAGTTATATCGAAGGATAATTTCTTACAGCTTTCATAGCACATGCTTTGGATAAAAAGTCATTTATTGCCTGTTGACATATAAAACACAAAATCCGCTAATCTTACTAATTATATTTGATCATTTTTGTCGCACCACAGCCATTTTCTGTACATAAGGGATAATTAGACCGGGATCTACAATTTATTGCCAATTTCGAACAACAGTTTTTTTATATACTCACCAAGAGGTTGGTGCACTAACCCCTTGTAGGGTTACCTGTGGTAGCAATCCTTTTCTGTAGTCATGCTATTAATTTTTATATAGAGCATCCTGAATAGAACACAGGATCTGATCTACACGTCATTCTTTTCTTTGTCTGGCGAGCAAAGAAGCAATATGGTATACATTTACAGTATAAATTGATAGCAAGAATAATTTGCACTTCTATTAGAAATCGCAGCAATGCCAGATCAATAAGGAAATTTACTACATCAGTAGTAACACAAAAGAATACACTTTTTCCTGAGATTAAGAATGCACGCACAAGATTATGATATGCTTTATAGGATGGGCACATAACCTCTCCTCGATTTGCGGGCCAGTACAAACTGGTGTAGTTATTGTGTTGTGTGGATGGACACATTATTTTCATGAACACCTTTCATGGGTCTGAGTTTGTACAGCCCCTGGTTTATAGTACAGAAATAAATGCTCGAAATAAGGAAAATGAAAAAAAATGCCTTACCATTCTTTGTGTTATAAATTCTTATTCCATAAGGCTTGTTGAGAGCTACGATGCCATCTACCAGTAGGTAAAAAAAAAGGGTAAATAATTGAATGTTAAAATTTGAATGCAGTGAAACACCTAAATATAACACTGGACGAAACCCAAAGAAAACCATCCTTATACAGGGTTTATCACTAAAGATGGGATATATCAATACTATGGGAAGTGTGAGGGGATTGAGAAGAGTTACGTTCTTTTATAGGAGATTACCATTATAAAAGGTGCCATTATATAGGATCTTCATTTTATGTATGATTAAAAAAGAAAAATATAGCGAAAACATGCTCATTCAAAAATCAATGAAGTTAGGAGAGTATATATATTTTTCCATTTAAAGCTAGACCATATTTACTATCCATGTTGCAAAACAGTTTTTCCATGAGCACCAATATTTGCATTCGAAGAAAAAAAAACCAATTACAGCCTTACCCTGTTATAGTGAAATTGGGCAAATCGAACATAATTTTTGATTGCTTGAACTCCATTGTAACAGGATTTAACTTTATTATGCAAAAATACACAGTTTACACTCTCTTAACACATTGACTTAATTATACCATGGGCGGAGATACGGTGGGGATGAGGCATTGCTCCTCTCCCGGCGTCAAAGATGGAGCCGACTGATCTAATGCATATATGAATTGGCATCATCATTATCGTGCCCCCAGACTTCCAGGTCTATCTCCGCCTATGAATTATACAGTCACACTCTCTTAACGGACACCCCTCACATGCGGTCACTCCTCTTTTATGGCCATATTATAATTTCCCCTTGTATAATAAAAGTATATATTTCAAAACCCTGATTAACAGTCAACCCTCTTTTATGGACAGACTTTTTTTGTTCCATCAGTGCCCGCAAAAGAGAGATTTTACTGTACATTTTTTTCATATTTAATAATGAAAATACTTTTCTCACATTTATCCAGAGGCAGATTTATGGTTTTGCCACCTTTAGGCTACACAAATTTTAAAACCCATTGACTGTTTTATTATGATTTTCTTGACCACTCATTCCTCTAGTTTGACGCCCTAAGCCAGGGGTTCTCAAACTCAGGTGCCTTCAACCTTTGTTCAGGGGTGCAGTGGAAAGGTGTCCCTGACAGAGGTTTTTCGAAATTCTTTGTTAAATACCTCTGGGGAGCAGGCAGAGCTTGTAAATAAGCATTTAATAGAGGAAAGGGGGGCACCAAAAGTGGAAAAAGTTTGAGAATCGCTGCTCTAGGCTACTACTACTACTAAACCAGACATGCACCTCGTCCATATTCCTCTGCAGAACCTCTAACGAATTGGTACATGTTGGAATATGGGTGTACGTATAGTGATCCTACCGTGAAGTTTGTTTCTGTGTAATGCTTGTTATGCGTAGTGCACTACTACATCAATTTTTTAAACTATGAGTATTTTCCTCAACTCATACAGCGTGAAGTGTAATGAATGAATAATTATAACGTTGCAGGTCTGTTGCTCTCTGCGGCGAGACTTTGTAACGGGATGATCAGGTCGTATTTGCACCTCAAAGTTGGGATGCTGCCCTAGGCTATAGGCCATTTAGCCCCTTCCCTGCAAACACATTTCTGTTTCTAAGCCACTCATCACAAATCACATGCTCTAGATTATTTTTTTGTGTTGGCAAATTTACTTTGACTCACGTTTAATGTCAAAAATTTTAGTTTAATGTCTAGGTATGTGAAGAAAAACAAGCCTGAATTCATGGATTTTGCGTCAAAAATGTGTTGTATGATTGTGACAGAAGAGTACGTTACCTCTATGTCACTCTTTTGATCACTCACTGACCTCACCCTACTTAGGTTACTCTTTTGAGTGTACACCGTTCTGATCACTCACATGCTTGCAAACTCTGTTGATCACTCATTGGACAGTCACTGAGTTAGCCCCTCGCTCTCTCGGTAGAGGTGAGGTGGATTTATAGTTTTACTGCCAGCGAGCTATTCAAATTCTACCACCCTTCTCCCATTTCGCTAACTTTCTTGATCACCGGTCCCTAAAATATGATTGCGGCCCCTCCAAAATTGTCACCTATGGCTATAGCTTACCTGCAAATACGTCTCTGTGTATATCGAGACTACTAAAAATAATTCAGATCATGAGTTTGATTGTATTTTATGTATTTAATGATATTATATTTGTATTACCTTTGCAATAAACGATGGACTTGCAGAGATCGTCGACGAATTTAGAGCGAGATTTCCATGGATATAATTTCGAGAAGCAGTGATTGTCAATTTGAGAATGAGAGCTGCTAAAACGCGAAAGAAACAAAACGCCGCAAGAACCCGCGCTTTTCGTTGGGGCGCCTAATGAAATGACAACTTTTGAGAGAGACTTCATCGTCTTTTCCTTGAGAAGTTGTTTACAATTCGAATTGACGCCCTTATGTCTTCTTCACAGGGGACATTGTTTACAATATAATACCATTTGACGTCCTACGGTCTCATACCCTCTTCACGGGACATTGTTTACAAACAGACGATAATTACCTTTAATGTGGTCGGCCTTAGCTCACCCATCCAGCAGCTGAAGCCATCAATCTAAATCGCCATCTGTTGCTGAGTTTCAGAACTTCTATGATTTGAAAATTCAACATCAAAATACAATAACTCTGCTGCTGTGGGGCCGTTCAAGTATTACGTAAGCAAATTTTTAGCCATTTTTGACCCTCCCCCCCCTTGTCAGCAAAATTTCGTCATCAGCTCTTCCCCTCTGAATCCTAACTCATATTTTCATAAAGGGTAGTTGATGACGTAAGCATTATCCAAACCCCCCCCCTCTCTCCTTGTCATCAAAAGTCAGCAAATCGGAACCCCCCCCCCATCTTTGATGACGCAATACTTGAACGGCCCCTGTCTAGTGGGGACTTATAATACTCGAGCCTCCGAAATCTGTCAATAGATGACAGCAGTAGTTCAATGGTGCATTTAGCTACAAGTTAAGTTGTAGGGGCCGTTCAAGTATTACGTCATCATCGATGGGGGGGAGGGGGTTCCCCGATTTGCTGACATTCGATGACAAGGGGGGGGGGGTTTCGATAATGCTTACATCATCAACCACCCTTTATGAAAATATGAGTTAGGATTCAGAGGGGCAGAGCTGATGACGAAATTTTGCTGACAAGAGAGGGGAAGGGGTCAAAAATGGCTAAAAATTTGCTTACGTAATACTTGAACGGCCCCATATTCAAAAACTTAGAAAAAAGGACGCCTGCGCGTATCCTGGATGACCAATTTACACAACAGATGGCGTCATTTCTTTTTGTCAAAGAAAGAAACCCACCTCTACAGTAGTTTTTCCCTAACTAAAACAGAACTGCTATATATGTTACGGAAATTTAATAAATCCGGTTACTATGCGTGAAAAAATCACCGGCTATATTTTGAAAAAACTTGTAGAAAATTTTAATACACGCTCTATCTTAGCCAGAATGAAATAAGTAATTTTTTTTTAATCCGGCTTCAGCACCGGATACCATCAAAGGTAACAAACACACATCTTTGGTAATTCCCTAAAAAATTCCTCTCTAAATACTGTTTATCTTTCACGTTGTTCCAGACTCTGCCACGAAGCTGAGCTGGAAGAGATCTCGGCAACGGGATAAGTCCAGTGGCAAAGTTCTGGCGTTCATTCATTGTTTATCTTTCACGTAAGATACGAACGCTTGCCAATTGCTTATTATTCATGCATTCGAAAAAATATAAAAATGTGAACTTTTCGTTAAAAATAAGCACTTATTCTGGAATTCTTCAATTTCATACATTTGTTTAATCAACACTGCAAAAAGGTCAAAATTTGCAAATGCATATGCACACATAACAAAAAAGTTATTCGAACTCATCCGATAAGTTGTTAACAAAGAGAGGAACAAAAATATTAATGGTGTAGTAGCTGTTTGTGAAGTAGAACCGTCATACAGTGCCGTCTTAACTCATGTTCCCACCCGGGCGCGTCAGTAGAAAAGGGGCTTCATCAAAGCTGTATAAAGATCTCGAGCCGCTTTGGGCCTCATACAAATGCGATCCGGTGGAAAATTTCTAGAATTTGCAACATAGGGCCTCAGAAAAAATCACTTGGCCGGGGAGGGGCATGATGCTCTTAAGACGGCCCTGCCGTCATAATCTGCAAAAATGTCGCTCCTACAGATGTCAAGCTTAATTAATGTTACCGTCCATTGGTTTTTTTTTCCTTCAGAATTTCCGACAGGGGGAAAAAGGGGAGTAGTACGATGACGGCCAAAAAGCTATACAGTACAGTCTTGGACTGAAACGTCTCGACATTTTGACACACGTCTGTCATTAGTAGGGTGACCATACGTCCCGTATTTCCCGGGACAGTTCCGGTATTTTCTCTTTTTTTGGCCGTCCCGACTTTTTGGCAAAAGTGTCCCGGTTTTTCCCGTATTTCACACGAAGCCTACTTGAATTTTTATTCTTTATTAAAGTCGAAGATTGAAATTATTTTTCAACTCAAATTATTTTATGATAGTTACAACTATATAAGGGATATTAATCTTCCACATTTGCCTTGGCAAACGTTTTTTTTCCGTGGAATACATTTTAATCCACTGCAATTTGCAGTAATGCATCATTTCCCGCCATTGTGATTTTTCCGTAATTTCAACAATATTTGGCAACTTTGTTTGGTTTTGGCGAAGTCCCGTATTTTCCCGTATTTGGAATCCCGATGTCCCGTATTTCTTTCGAGGAAATATGGTCAGCCTAGTCGTTAGGAGGTGGTAAGGAAAAAAAAATAACGATCCCTGTCCCCCTCGCTTTTAATAATTGTGCCCACTGGTTGACCGTCTGGTCAGAACTATTACATCGCGGTAATGGTATTCTCAAAATGGGTATTGCAGTTTATCCGACTATCTTTTTCATCTTATCCTCGGGTAAGCCGGGCCATAGTTAGAACAGCATCTGCACCGTTGGAGGCAATTTGGATTCCTCTGGGACTTTTGAGGGCGTTGGCAAAGCGTGTAGGAAAAAAAGAGGCACACGCAAACACTCTTCTCGTCTTGTAACATATTGTTTTCTCATGTCCACAATAGAGGTTCTTGGGGCCGGTCGGGGGTCTCCCTTCGTGGGGCTTGGAGGAGTGTTGGGGTGCCGTGGACCGCGCCGGCGGGGCCTTGTCGCGGGTGTCGGGACGGAGGGGAGTCGCACTCGCGGTGCTGTCCTGACTTTGTCGAGCGGTGATGTGCCCGGGGATTGGGGGTTTGGGTCTGGGGATGTGGTTGTGCTGCTTGGGGGTTGCGGGGTGTTCATCCGAACCGGGTGTGCTTTCCTGGCCGGCTTAAGTTTTCTCCGGCACGCCCCCCAAGTAGTCGCCTGACGTCAAATATGACGTGAAAATTTGGTCATTTTCTCTGAATGACGTCAATCAAAAAAAAATCACGCCATTTCAAAGTCATTTAATGACCACGAACAATAAAGGTCAGGAAATAACGTGATTCTTGATGACCCAAATGAAATATCAGGGCATTGCATGACTTTATTAGCCATGAAGGTCATGAAATGACGTGATTTTTTATGGCGTAAACGATTTTGCGTCATAAAAATCACGAATTTCTTTCCAACTGAAAAATTCTGTTCCGGATGAAAATATAAAAATTATCCAAAATGTTTGTTAATGAACCTTCAGAGGGTGTTTCAAAATTACCCTAGGCCTATTCGTTACTGATTGTCACAAGATAAATGAAGTACTTTTAATTGCGATTTTGTTTTGAATGGAAATGCAAAATTTTTCAATGAGTTCATATAAATTTATCAACGTACGTTATATAAATTATAATTGCATCCATATCATGTTTTTTACGGACGATCAGAAGATCTGTGAAATCTTTCAAAAATTCAAAAGATGCAACGAATTCATTGAGCTAAAAAAAATGAATTTTTTAAAAACTTTTTTTTTTCGATAATTATAAATAACGCAAATAATTATATTTATAATTATATTACTATATTTGTCATGGATAAAAAAATAAAATAAAACGAAAAAATAACTGCCATCGGCTAAACTCAGCAAGAGATTAAACGGTAATTGTAATATAACTAATCAATACTTTTAAAGTCCTCATTAAATAACACCAGCTGGTTGCCGCTACGATAGCGCGATCGGTAAAGGCATGGCATGGGATACATGGGGACAATCCGAGAACGAACCAGGTTCGACTCCGACGTGCCCCAAAAAGTGGTACTTTCCCCCCCCCCGTCTCTCCGAATAGCGCCATCTATCTTCTGAAAGTCTAACTATTTGCAAATGGTCAATTTTTGACGTTTCCAAAATGGACATAATGACCATTTTATCACGTCATGTTTGAGACATTTTATGACTTCCAAAAAACGTTTTTATTGACGTCAGGCGACAACTTGGGCCACGATCTCACAATCAAGTGCTTATATCACAAAAGTGACAGAGCCTGGGCGTGCTCGGTTCTAAGTAAACTAAACACTCTTACCAATGAAGAGATATATGTTACAGACTGAACAAAAAAAAAAATTCCCAGACGGAAAAAATGACTCTAAAAATCTAAAAAAGAGGTCAAAAGGACGAATTTTCCGAAACGTAGGAGGACGGTTGATAACCCTAGCTTCCCTTATAGCCGCTGAGCTAAAAGGAAACCTTTTCTTATAGCTCAGTGCCATGCAGAGAGTAATAATATTATAGAGTGCGCGCGAGGGGTTACAATGTGAATAGGCTGACCATATTTCCTCGAGAGAAATACGGGACATTGCGTTTCCAAATACGGGACATCGCCAATTATCGCCAAAAACAACGCCAAAACCAAACAAAGTTGCCAAATATTGTTGAAATTACGGAAAAATCCCAATGGCGGGAAATGATGCAAATTGCAGTGGATTACAATGTATTCCACGAAAGACAAACGTTCAATCAAATGTGGGAGATTAATATTCTCATATATAGTTGTAATTATCATAAAATAATTTATGAGTTGAAAAATAATGTCAATCTTTGATTTCAATAAAGAATAAAAATTCAAGTTGGCTTCGTGTAAAATACGGGAAAAACCGAGACACTTTTGCCAAAAAGTCGGGACGGCCAAAAAAACAGAAAATACCGGGACTGTCCCGGGAAATACGGGACGTATGGTCACCCTAAATGTGAAGCAAAGATCCGGAGTCACGTGACTCCGGTCAAAAGGCTGGTCAGGGAATCTCGCTGGCAATGCTTTCCTTATGGTTACTCGTATGACTATCTACACGTGCTGTCTTATTTTTCATTAGAATGGTCGCCACGTGTGCTGCTTTCGGATGTTCTGAACGGTTTAGGAAAGGAGGAACATTAACCTTTCACAAGTGAGTACTTTTTTACTTATTCCCCTTCTTATAAATTAACAATTGGAATATTAAATGGACCATTCAATGGATTTCTGACGTAGTCTCAGTTTTTAACGATTCCATTTTGGATTTAATTCAATTAAAGTTCCAAGTTTTGGTAAAATTCAAATGTCATGAATCATTATTAAATGTTTTAATAGAATTTTTGGCAATAAATGATTGAAATTGTGAGTTTTATGAAGTTTTAACTGAAATATGTCTCCGCAAGATTTGGCGATATTTGGCGAGCTAGTGAGTTCATTCGAGTTTTGCTCAACTTGGAAGAAAATATGCTTTTCAGAAGGAGAAATTTATGAAAAATATTCTATTTAAATAGAATGTGAGGAAAACTTTCCCCCCCCCCCCTCTGGACAATTGCAGTTTTGCATAAAAATGCATAACAACCTCTAAAAATAATAGTATTTTTACACACCTGAGATAAAACTATTACAGAAAAGAAATTATTTTATTCATTAATTTGTGTTTGTTGTTTGTGAAATTGCCTCTTCAAACAAGAAAATTAATTATTCAATTGATTTTTTGAGTCAATATCTGTACCAAGACCTGAAGTCATATATTGTGTACCTCAGATGTTATCTTGAAAAAAGAATCATTCTAAAAACGATTTAATACCTTAAATTAAGATTAACATATGCATACTTTTGGAGTGAAGAGATTACGCATGTCACATATATATATACACTTTAAATTATTACATATATACTCTACATGGAATTTTAATTCTTATAATTTAGAGAAATTGATGAGATTCTGTAATTTTCTTGAGTAAAATTTATTTTAATACCTGAAATATTATGTAAGTGTTTACAGTTTTGTGTGATGAGGTTATAAAAGTTTTTTCAAGAATGTTAGAAATGAAACTTTTTCTTATTGTTTGAATATTATTTCACGACTGAATATGGTATGAGTGTGAATGTGTTACATTATCATGGTATAGTCTGCAAAGCTAATAGAATTTCATATGTGTTACGTACGGCATACCGTAAGTGTGATGCGCATACGTTGTCATATGCTTTCTGTGTGTACGTTCGCCCGACCCTGGAGTTCTGTTCGCAAGTATGGAGCCCTTACAAAATCAAGGACATACAGCTCCTCGAAAAGCCACAGAGGTCGTTTACTAAACGAATACCTGGCATGAGCGGTCTATCTTATTGCCAGAGACTTCAATTTCTGGGTTTACACTCACTGGAATGGCGTAGAATCGCTGCAGATCTGAAGATGTGCTACAAACTAGTCTACCAAATTGTTTATCTACCATCGAGAGAGCCTTTCTTTGAGATCATAGACAGGCGAGTTAACCTACGTAGGCATCGCTTCCAAATAAGAATACCAATGGCTAGAAGCAAGGGCATAGCCAGGGGGGGGGACTTGGGGGTCTGGTCCCCCCCGAAATGTGAGAAAATGACCGAAAAAAGGGAAAAAGATGGCCAAATCCATTGTTCTGTCACTTTGGTCCCCCCCCCCCCAAACAAAATTTCTGGCTACGCCCCTGGCTAGAAGGGATTGCTTTTTCCACGGATATAGATGCCGTGTGGCAAGAATATGGAACAGTCTTCCATCAGAACTTGTACGTGCCTCCTACGCAAGATTTGCTTCCACTATTGGGGGACTTCGACCTGGCTCCGTATGCGAAGTGCTTCCCGTACTGACTATTATTATTTTTTTTTTCTTCCAGTATAAGTGCATTTCATGCCTTCTGGGGTTATTGTAAATAAATAAATAAATTACATAACATAATATGATGCATTATAATTATATACTCATAATTAATGTATAATTAGAGTAATTGTAATGTTCTGGAAAGATAATTTTTGTTTTAATAACCCCTAGTATAAATAAATTTTCGAAATTAAAAGTGACAAAGTGAATGAAGAGAATATTTAAAAACATAAATGAAATAGGCTTTACAACATATACGATTTTCTAGCATTTATTTTTACTCCAACATGTTATGTATAATGATAAAAAAATAATTTTATTACACCAAACAAATAAATAAATTTAAATGTATTGATACTATGAAAGAATAAGTGGAGTATAATTATAGACATGTTTCTTAGTTTTTTAATTGATTGAATACTCAATTTTCATATCTCCACTTCCAGATTCCCTAAAGATCTGAAGAGAAGAGAAGTTTGGGAAAGAAATCTGGGACGACAGAATTTCAAAGTTACAGACCATACTTGCATCTGTTCAAAGCATTTCACCAAAGATTCTTTCGACACAAGTAAATTAGGTGGGACTTGGCTTAAACAAGATGCAATCCCAACAATATTTGATTTCCCTTCGAGTTTTTTAAAAACAGAAACAAAGCCGAGAAAAGAACCTAAGAAAAGAATGGAAGATGTTGCACCAACAGGTATGTAATATAATTATTTTGTGCCATCAATTAAAAGGAAATTATAATGAAAGGAAAAAGTTGAATCAGATATTGATGTGAGAGTGATATTATATAAGAGGGTAAATAATTGTAAACATGTAATTGAACCCATACTTTAATAATTCAATAATTTAATTGTATTTAAGGCAGATAAAATTATTGCCAGTACCCATATTAGTAACAAGTTTGCTAACATATATATATGCAGGGTATCCTGTCAGTACTAGGTGGACTTTTATCTCATCAACCCTTCATCATGGAGGTATGATTTCAATTTGAAAAATGAAATCATTGAAATCAGGGTAATTTGAGAAAATTACCCTGTATCGGTTTTGAGAGTGAAAATGCAGAGTGTGTAACAAAATAAAAAATTTAAATTTCTATAGTCTCCCTGTGCTCTAAGTCCTGATTAGAAAGTTTTTGCCGGTCTCTCTTGATGGCAACACAAAAAAGTTCCACGTTTCTAAGTACAATATTCAGAGATATTTGATTTCACAAAACAAATTAAATTCAAGAAAGAACAGCGTTAAATGCGGAAAACTGTTTCACCCAAACTCCCAAATTTTCTCCGTTTTTCGAATATTGCACCAGAAACGTTGTTAGCATTAGGAGAGACAGGACAACAACTTTCTAATTGGAAGTTAGAGTACACGAAAACCGTATAAAAGTTTAAATTTTTTTATTTTGTTATACTCTGTATTTTTACTTTCAAAACTGGTACAGGCATTTTTTGAATGCCTACTGAGCATTTTTTAAATTAGAATGATACCTCTACGATGGACGGTCGATCAGATAAAGGCTGTGCTAGCATTTATAAGATACCTTGTGTATTTATATCCTTACATTTATATGGATATTTATTTCTTTATTGCAATTTGTTTTTTTCCCTTTCCAGAAACCTCTTCTCCACCTCCAAAAAGATTTTGTTATTTGGGAGATTTTCAAGAAAGTGATATGAAATCCCCAACTAAAGCTCAAAAGGCATTTTTGATAGCAATTACAGACAAAAAGCGGAAGTCGTCTGCCATAAAAATCCTTCAACAAAAAAGTAAACGATTAAAACAACGAATATGCAGTCTGGAAGAGAGAATTACAGAATTGAAGTCAAAAAAACGTTATTTCTGAAAGTGCTCAAAATGCACTGGAAGTGAGTTGGCATGATGTATTTCTTTTTTTAGGTTAATGTTTATGTAAATTCAATGTTTCGAAGAAAAAAATGTTTATACACATTCATGTTTTACAGGTCTCTCTATCTAATTCCAGTCAGATATTGTGTAAAGAAATACAGCGAAGAAGAAAGGGAGCATTTTCACCTGAACTTTGAACATTTGCTCTCGCGTTACATTTCTATTCCAGTAAGGCATACGTCAGGAAAACATTCGCTTTGGCTCTCCCCGATCCTGCAACACTGAGGAAAGGGTATAGATCAGTTGATGGTGAACCAGGATTTTCACAAGCTGCACTATCAGCACTGAAAGAACAAGTATATTCTTTTTCCTTAAATAAAAAGAAGCTTATATGTTCCCTGATTGTGGATGAGATGTCTATTCGTCGACATATTGAATGGGATGCCACAAAATTTTCAGGGTATGTTGATTATGGAACGAATCTCGACGATGACCAGTTACCAGTTGCAACTGAAGCGTATGTTCTTATGCTGAATTGCATAAATGGTAACTGGAAGATACCAGTTGCATACTTTTTAATTGCTGGTTTGAATGCATCTGAGAGAGCTAGCATCATAAATAATTGTCTTGAATTGTTACATGAAACTCGAGTAAAAGTTATATCGCTAACTTTTGATGGCACCCAAACAAATTTAACCATGGCGAAAGAGTTGGGTTGCTCATTAAATGTCGATAACATTAACCCTTCTTTCGAACACCCAGTGACAAAAGAAAAAAAATTCAGATTCTGTTGGATCCCAGTCATATAATCTAATTGATCTGAAATTGCTTTGCGTCGAAGGGGATATTATATGATGGCGATGGGAGACCAATTGAATGGAAACATATATCTTCGTTGCACAAACTCCAGAAAGATGAGGGCGTACATTTGGGAAATAAACTTAGAAACCGACATATTGAGTGGGCAAGGGAGAAGATGAAGGTGAAATTAGCAACACAAGTGTTAAATGCAAGTGTTCCTGATGCTCTTATGTATCTCTGATGTGGAATACACCATCCAAATTTTGAAGGATGCGAAGGAACCATTGAGTTTCTTAAAATTTTCAATGACCTTTTTGACATTTTCAATAGTAAAAATGTACTTGCAAAAGGTCGCAAGTCTCCTGTACAAAGCTCAAATAAGGCTGATATCTTCAATTTTTTGAATGAAGCCGAGACATACATAAGAGGCCTGAAGATCTCTGGTTGCTCAGTATTAGAGAGCAACCG
Source organism: Pholcus phalangioides (assembly GCF_987345545.1). Lineage (NCBI taxonomy): Eukaryota > Metazoa > Arthropoda > Arachnida > Araneae > Pholcidae > Pholcus > Pholcus phalangioides. The sequence continues at coordinate 46,197,174 of NW_028301596.1, read as the reverse complement.
AAAAACAGGATTTCTAGGATTTCTTGTAAACATTTACAGTTTGAAAATGTTATACTTGCATATTGAAAACAGCGATTTAACATTTTTGATGACGTATAAAATGTCTCAAGATCATCTAGAGATGTTTTTTAGCATTGTAAGAAGTAAGGGTGGCTTCAACAATAATCCAACAGCGAAGCAATTCAAAGCCGCATACAAACAATTCTGACACATCACCAACTACACTCTTCTGCTTATGCGAATTGCATTCCCCCTAGATGATACTAATATATTAAATGTATCCTCACGGACAAATTTACACCTTGATAGACTTGGTCATTGCCAAATTTCAGACACTGAAACAGATCAGATTGAAAGTGACAAAACTATTATCTCAGACATTAACAATAATTTATCACTTCTCAATAATAACTGTCAGTTATATAGCCAGATTTATAATTAAAAAATTGAAGTCAACAATAAAATGTCACATTTGCCAACATTCTTTAACTCTACATCCAGTATATTCAGAACTAATTGAACAAAAACACAGAGGAGGATTAACATACCCTGGATCTAATACTGAAAAGTTGTGCGAAATTGTAGAGAAAAAGTAAAAGCATGTACAAAAGAAAATCTAATGAGAAAAAATTTAATGCATTTCCTAATTGTGAACACTGATGGATGTAGACGAAAATTTATTTGATGATTTGAATAACCATATGTTAGAACAAGAACCCTTAAATGACCATAAAGCAGTTTTGGTGAAATGCATTTTGTTTCAATACTTCAAAATAAGACTTAACCATATTGCTAAATCATGCACGGAGGATTTACAGAGATTCAAAACTAGAAGTATTAACACAAAAACTACATTATTTAAAGGTCAGTAATGTGAGCAACAGTTTATTTTGTATATAATCTACATTTAACGTAGTCGGCATAGTGTATGTGTTGCAGTAAATGTCAAAAATCCCGCGATTATGTCTAATTATGTATTAAAATCTCCGATTTATAACATTTACCGTAACATGTTGTATATAGACTCACATTATTTGCACAAATATATTCTATATTTCATTTGTGTTTATACTTCATATATGTTTTTATTTGATGTACTGTGTGTATACGTTACACCCACAGTAAATATGATACATTCGGTTATTATGTATAATAACCGGACTGTACATATAACTCCCTATACATGATACATTTTATTGCATTTATCCCTTTTTATCAGTGATTATGTACAATCCCCAGCTCGTATTGATAAATGTGATAAATCGTCAAACAATAACATATTTTCCAGACATTACGCCCGAACTCCCATCTAAGAAGATGAATTCAATCAGTATAAAGGTTATGTTTGCATATGCTGATAAATACAGCAAAAGCCAACATGAACTAAGCCGATGAAAAAAAATCTCTATCTTCGCATTTATTATTAATTTAATTTTTATGGCGAAATATGTGTAGTGCACGCATCTCATACGGACAGAACTAAGTTGTTGAAATAAAGTGATATTTCAGCATGGATTTTTTCCATATTCATCAAACTTACTAATTTCATTTTGAGAATTATTCGATTCATTCCTAAAAAGTGATAAATGCTATGAAATTCATCAAACTTACTAAAAATATTGGTAATTATGCATATATTTACCAACTATTATGCATAATTTCTGAAGATTACGCACAATACGGATTTATCAAATTTACAGTAACATAAACATTATATATTTGTTGTATACAATATTTTGTTTCCTGTGTGTGTGTGTAGATATTTAGAAAGCTATCAAAAACTGTGCCCAAAAAAATTTATTTCACGAAATTTATACTGTTTATATTCACTTCCTTCAAATATTATATATTCAATTAAAATTTAAAAACCCATGTGTTAAGAAATTATTAAGAATTATCCCTTAATGGAAAATTAAAAAATTCCGTTTTCCAATATTTGTTTATTTTATAGAATTTATTTTTTCAAATCTGATATTCACATAAAAATGAGTGAAATTCATTGAAAAAATGAAGGAAAGTTTTCATCAACTTGATCGAGTCAAATTTCGTTACAGCAACATCCTAACTTCTGTGAAAATGCGCCAAATGTAATAGCGCAGAACCTGTTCTTTCCCCTACAATACTGCTCATCTAATCTTCACGTTCGACAAGTTTTTATATCCTTAGTCTATGGTGCCATGGAACAGAACTTGTCTTGACTTGATTTTTGTTAATGTACCTGCTGATGGAGCAGAAAACAAATGTTTACTTTTGGAAGGTCGGCTTGAACTCACTCGTGTGAGTGCTGTTTGACATCCTGAGCTTTAGGTGTCTATATAACTAGGCGGACTCATCGTGTTCCATCTTGAAGTGACAAAACCAGTTGTTTTTTTTTTGTTGAAGTGGCATCAAATCTAGAGATGAGCAAAGTTGTTCTTTTTACGGAACTGTTCCTTTTGAGATAGATCTTTTTATTGAACTAGTTCAAGGGAATTTCTAGGAAAGTTCAGTTCTAGGAACTTAAATGCTCAGTCCCTGACAGGCACCCTATACCCAGTGCCGTCTTAAGGCATGGGGGCCCACCCGGGCACCTCAAGAGAAAAGGGGCCTCACAAAAATGAGATCTGGTTAAGATTTTCGAGAATTCGCCTGGTAGGGCCTCGGAAAACTCATTTGGCCCGGGGACCCATGATGCTCTTAAGACGACCCTACCTATACCCCACTTATAAGATTTTCTGACGCGCTTCATGACAAGAAAATATCTTCTAAACTAGATATTTTTTGAGCTCACCACGCAATTCCACTACGGGAAGAGGATATTCCCGAAACGGCAGGGACTTTTGGGAACTATTGGGGCTATATAAATTCCCATTCCTAAATTTTGGACTCAAACGTTTCAAATATTCATGGACGAGGTTTTTAGAGACCCTTGATTTTTGCTATGTATATATATACACACACACACACATATATATACACACATGTATATATATTGATGACATTCTAGTTTTTTCTAAGGACGCTGACGAACATCTTCGTCACAGAGTTACTATTCAATCACTTAAACAAATATGGTATCAAACTTAATGCCTCTAAATGCGAGTTAGGTCTTAAAGAATTGGCATTCTTGGGTCATGTAAATAAAAAGGGTATCAAGCCCTTGTCTGAAAAGGTCCAGACCATTTTAGAATACCATAAACCTAGCAACGTAAAAGAGTTGAGGCGGTTCTTAGGACTGATAAATTTTTACAGAACATTCCTGCCACGAGCAGCAGAAAAGCAAAATGTCTTGACTAAAGGGCTCAACTAAAAATACAAATCACAAAATTGATCGGTCCAACGAGGCTTCTGCAGCTTTCGAGGACTATAAACATCAATTATCCGAAGCTGTGTAATTTTAGCACACCCAGCTCCAACAGCTCAATTAGTTTTGAGCATTGATGCTTCAGATGTAGCCATGGGGGGGGGGGGGGGTCTTTGAATCAAGTGGGACACACACTAGAACCCCTTGGTTTTTTTCTCTCTGAAACTTTCCTCGACCGAAAAAAACTATATCGTGTATGATAGAGAATTCCTTGCCATATTTGCTAGCATAAAATATTTTAAATATATGTTGGAAGGTCAACAATTTAGCATCCTAATTGATAACAAACCATCAATATATGCGTTCGCCAAAAATCGGAAAAATTATCACTGAGGCAAAACAGACAGAATAAATTTCCCAATTTACGACTGACATACATCATATATATTATTTCTGATCCCTTAATATGATCCTGACATATTAAGGGATCAGAAAATTCGGTTGCGGATGTTCTGTCGCGAATTGAGGAAATTATAATACCATGTTCCATCAACTACGATGAAATAGCGGAAGCCCAAGAAACAGATGAGGAGCTAATGAACTTGTTATCGACACAAACTTCATTGCACATAAAAAAAGTGGCACTGCTCGACTGTATTGTGATGCCTCCTCCGGGAAAGTCGGACCATTACGTTCCGAAGGACTTCCATTACCAGGTTTTCCAGGCGGTGCACAACTTATCACACCCAGCAACCCGATCCACTAACAAACTGGTCACAGATCGATTCGTCTGACCTTCGGTCAATAAAGATGTCACCAGATGGGTCAAGTCTTGTATTCCGTGTCAGGAAGTGAAAGTTCACAGGCATACAACCAGCACAGTTTAGGTTCATTTGAACTTCCAACCGAACGCTTTGAACACCGTTCATCTTGACATTATTAGTCTGCTTCCAGAATCACAAGGATTTTCTTATGCACTCACTATGGTGGATCACTTTATGCGCTGGCCAGAAGTGGCACCGATCGTGAACATTACTGCTGAGATTGTAGCGAAGGCATTCCTGCCTGTATGGATATCGCGATTCGGATGTTCTAAGCGCATCACAACGTCAGTTTAGAACGTTGTTTTTTGACGTCGTAGAGGACGTCAGTTTGAATCTTCGTTATTCCAAGAGTTATCAAACCTCTTGGGTGTTCAAAAACTACGGACATCATTCAATCCCAAAGCAAACGGCATGATTGAATGCATCCATCGTCCACTGAAGGCGGCAATCAAATGCCAAAACACTAATAGGTCGATGTACTACCAACAGTTTTGTTGGGTTTCCGGTCGACTCTTCAGCAAGACCTCAGTGCAACGTGCGCGGAATTGGTTTACGGTACAACTTTTCGACCTCCTGGTGATTTTCTTGCACCACTGGGTCTACCCAGGCACGGCCCATGTCACCTCATGAAAAAGAGATGCCATCAACACTTTTTAGATTAATCATGTAGACTGGCAGGCATTTCTAGCCAAAAGTAGCATCATAGAAAAATTGCTTTGTCCTAAGGCCCATGATGATTTAAGATGGCCCTGCTCAGAGTCAATCTTTATTAAACGAAAACGCCACACCATTTAAAACATAATTGCTGAACTCCATCAATATACAGTTACAAAATATTCCAAACAGGCAAATTAATTTTGTGGCACCCTTTATATCTCTTTCACCCACTGGTGCTAAAAATGAGTGAGTTACTTTTTCTCACTGTAGAATTTTTCTCTTTTGACCTCAGGGAGTTAAGCCCAGACTTAAAGGATTGTGTAAGTTTTGAAATAGAAATATGGTGAATATGAACTTCGGGGGCTTTCATCAGAGGGTAGCACTTGAAGTTGAACTTTCAGGGTATTTTTAGGATGGCTTCTGGGAGAAAGTGCTTCCAGGAAAAGTGATTTATTTTATAAAATTCAGCAATAAAATTCTGGAAAAAATTGTATGTGAAGATGAATAGACCTTGCATCATCTTGGCTGAAAAAATTTGAACGAATTGAATTATATTTTTCACAAAAAATTGGGGAAAAAAAATCAAAATAACACATCCTTTAAAATATACTTTTTTTTATTAATTCAAATAAAAGCTAAATCTTTCACAATAGATAAAAACCTATTTCTTATATACACACGAATAATTAATACTATTGATTTTAGTGAACAATTTTGTGCATTATTTGGCAAAAGTGGGGCACTACAACGTTCAAAATAAACATCTTTTGGTGCTAATTGAATTCAAAAATAATAAAAAGGTCAATTATTAAAGTATAAATACAGTGCAAGAGACGCAAAACAGTTAAAAAAACCATCCACAGCCAATCTTGTTCGTTCGAGAAATACAAAAAAAAAAAAAACACAGACCCAAATATACAGAGATTCCATAAGGAATCAAGAATTTAAATGCATTTAAGCTTATAACGAAAGAGTAAAATCTGGTTTGAATGCACACAGTGAAATAAATGGAGCAATTAATTCATTTTACAGTGTCAAACGCACACAAAGTACCAGTCCATGTACATAAGTTTTTACTCGAATATCTCTTTAAGTTAATCAGTTTGATTATTGCTAACCAGCATAGCATTCAGGACTGATGGATGGCGCAACATTCCTACTCTACTAAAGTGTATGGATTTTAAAACCTGTGCGGCCCTTTTATAAGAAGCTTTACTGACACAGAGACAGACAGAGGAACTTCAATTTCAAACAAAGATTTTTTTTTTAAACAACTGCGTCAGATTATGACTATTGCAAGTATCAAGTACAGTGAATCCTCAATACAACGATAATCTGCAACCCAAGAAAAATTGTCACTGTAGAGAGATTATCATTACATCAAGAGGTAGCATTATCACCCCTCGCCACTAAATTTATGTTGTTGTTGGCATCCCTTTTGAATTGCCATTGTAATTATTACCATAAAATGTATACGTGAGTGTTTGCAGCAAAAAATTCTACATTGATTAGATGATGAATAAAATTCACTTGGTTGTTTCACCTTCTGCGATTCCCCGCACAATACTTTTATGTGCTACACAGAAAGTGGCTACTTCATCCCACTTTCAAAGGGCAGATTGTGCAAAATACCGATGTTATTAAACAACCTTGAAAGAACAAACACTAGAGAGGAAATTAAAAATATATTGAAGGTGATTTTGAGTGAGATATAAAAAAAATATTGCTGTATACTTATATAAAGTATATTGTTTATAAGTATATTTATCGTAATGGTATAGTTGTTTCGAGAGGAGTTTAACATTAGACTACGGGCACTTCCAAACAAGATTTAAAAAATATATTGTTGTAGAGGGATTTATCATTATAGCGAGGTTTCACTGTAGAGTACAATATTTACTTTACTATAGAGTTTTTGATGGACTTTCAGGCCAGGGTTTTTAATTGGCACCAGAACAATAGGGGAGGGGGGAACATTCACATTAGATTAGCCATACTGGGTTTTAAACAGTCTGAAACGAATAAAAAAAAGGAAATCCAGCTACGTGGTAATGACACTTTCATAGAAGAATAATTAGGAAGCAATATTAAAAACAAAATTACACAGACTAATCCAAATTAATAAGATTAGCACCCAACTTTATTGTAACTGAAAGAAATAATTTTTGCCACTTTTCAAGTGTTAAAACAACTGTCTTAAAATATTTTTCAGGACACTCAAAAAATGGCAAAAGTCATGCAAAATTTTTTTTTAAATATTTTACTTTTGGACACTCTTCACGAAACACCTTATATATATGCTCTTGATTGTGTTATATACAATAATATTTGAAATACATTTAATAATTGGATTTTTATATATCATAGGTGCCAATGCTTCCAATTTACCCGGAAGCCTTTCGATTTTTTCAATCTTGTCAGAAATCTAATTCTTCCGATTTTTCGTATCTTCATAGAAAAATCCCTGAAAGTTCTCAAATTGAGCTTCGTTTGAATGGAAAATTCCTGAAGAAAATACTCTTCCAGTCCTTGAGATTTCAGCATGACCCAGTTTTCTCAGGAAAAATATGGGGAATCAGGATTTCAAGTAAGAAAAATCGGAAATTGTCACAAAATATGATGATTAAAGCAAGCAAAGTGGGTAATTATTGCTAAAAAAAATCAGGACAGGGAAAAATGCATCCCGAAAAAGAGGATTTATATATAGTTGCAATTTCAAACAAGTCCCGTTTTCCCTTTTACTTGTTTGACATGTTTTCTCTGATGCAAAATGTGTCATCACGAAATAAACTACAGATTTTTCACGTCTGGGAATTGGCACATATGATATATTATAATGAAAATTTTTGAATGAGTAAATAACAATGCTGGGAATCTCATAATAAAATTTTAACAAAAAATATAACCATCTTATACAATCTATTCACATGTAACATGACCAATGTACAGACAATGGTATTACTTCTGCTCATCAAGATAACATATGCGAGTTCTACAACCATTCAACACCTCGAAACCGCTAACATCAATGTTTACAGAGAAAAATAAAATTTAAAAACGAACATACACCGTTTAGATATCACATTACAAAGGGCAATCAATGTCTAAATGACATGACTATTATAAAACAGGGATCAGAGGGGGGAACAAACTTTAGATCAACAGATGATTCAGGGACTCATTTGATACAGAAACTGCTATAAGGCCAGCATTTCTCAACCTATTATCAACAAAGATAGGACCAGGCAGTATTCTGGCCCACCCGAAAGTTTAGTTCCAATTAAATGAAAAATTACAACCAGTACATACACTGATCCCTGGAACTGCAGGATTCAATCAGTGACTGTGTAGCCGTCTTCCCTGGTATAGACTCAACCCTTTGATGCCTCTGCACATTGATCACGGAATTATACTGCGACAAGGAATTGAACTGGCCTACTCAAAGCCTCTACGTAAATCCTACCAAGCACCTTTGAGATGAACTGGAACATTGGCTGCAAGCAAGGGTCAAAGGGTAGGGCTGACAAGGCTGAAGCCAGGGACAATTCTCATCATTTTTTGTCTCTTTTCATGGTATAAATTCACCATAAAGGGGACCCATGAAAAGTCTGGCCTGGATATTGTGAAAGATCTCGGCCTAGGGGCCCTGCTCTCAGATGTGGGGGGGGGGGGCGGCATGGTTACACAGCTTAAAATCTGAGCTAAACCCAATCTCAACTCTTTTGGGAGAATGTAATGCAATTACAATAGAAAAATTTAAAAAAACTGATGGACAGCCTTCCTAAGAGCAGTAGCTGTGATCGCAGCAAAAGTAAGATCCACCTGTTAGTAATTTTTGCTGTAACTTGAAAGTGTCTGGATGCTCATGAACAGATAGTATACTTTTCTTTCTTTCAAACCAAGCACAACTCTGGTCTATCAGTATGGGCAATTTAACTACAGAATGAGTTGCATTAGAAGTGTGTGCTTGTGTGCCCAACAGTTTGAGTGCATATATTGTGTTGTGCATGAATTTTTTAATGCTGCTAAATCTATTTTTTGAACTATGAGTGAAGGAAGATGGTTGAATATTTATACCGTTATAGGTTTGTTGCACTATGTGGTGAGACTTCTTAACAGGGAGATGACTTGCATTCGCCCATTGAAGTTGAGCATCAAAGAAAACCAATTTCAGCCATGAGGTTCGAACCTGGGTCCTTGCAATGTGAGACCGTCACTATGACCACTTGACAGCACAGCGGCTTAGACAGTATATACCAAACACCAACTCTGGCCATATACATCGCTATATTGCAATTTACTGCTATTAATGAGATGGGTTGGAAATGAAGGTGTTATCTATGGGTGGTCACCTCAAGCTCATAAGGGAAAATATTTCATCTATATCCTCCCTCAGGTTTGAACCTAACGGCAACTTTTATGGTGGTAAACAAGCATCTTATCACCACGCCATTCGGGCGTTTAAATAGTATACTGAGAGCAGAGGATGATTTATGGTTTTGCTGCCTTTTACTCATTTTAGTCTAATTTTCTTGACCATCAATTCCTCATATTGAATGCTCCTAAAGCATGCTTGGTCCCAACCACCCCCATAAATATATCTCTATGTCTTAGTTCACCTTTTGATCATGTGGGGGCCATGGTCACAAAGCTTAAAATCTGAGCTAAACCCAATCTCAACTCTTTTGGGAGAATGTAATGCAATTACAATAGAAAAATTTTAAAAAACGATCACACATGCTTTCACACTCTTTGTCACTAGGTTGCTCCCATGCTAACTAACTCTTTGAGTCTGTCACTGATGTGGTTCACTCCCTTCTCTAGTACACTCTTTCAATCGCTCACTGACCTAACAACTCAATCTCTAGGTATCACTCTTTTGACAGGAATCAGGTTACTAGAAGAAAACATTAGGGGGGGGGGGCTGAAAGTTGCTGGGATCCTCCTATGGTGGGAATCAAACGCATGTGCAGGAGAGGGAGGGTGAATGGGATTGTTTTCCAAGAAATTATTGGGGGGAAGAGTCCCTAAACAAAATTTATTAGGGGAAAGCTGAAATGGCATCAGTCCATAGGTTCCAGCACCTATGCTCTTTTTGGGTCATTCACTCTTTAGGCAGAAGCAGATACATGGTTTTGCCATCCTTTTCCCATTCGACTTTAATTTACTTGACCCCCACATTCCTCAAATTTGCCGCCCTGGTTTATAGCTCTCTTGCCCCTTCTGTAAATATGCCTCTGACTGTAAGTTAGTGATGTGTCGAATTGTTTCAGACATTTTTCTGGTCTTCCGGTCTGCAAAGGTTGAGAAATGCTGTCATAAGCAAACAGTAAAATGTTGTGGATTGTTTATAACCAACATAACAAATATAAATTTCTAAACACAAAGAAAAAACAAAATGCACACTAGAGATTTACGTGAAGTCCAACAAATGCACAGCTTCTACTTTTTTCAAAAATTCCATTTCAAAGTTTTCAAAGTCTTATGAGAAGCTTTAAAAATGCATTTAAAAAGTTGAACTTTCGACTGAAGAATCATTTCAACACGAAATACCCATGTTCAAGTCCTATAAACATGAATACACAAATGTGAATTCTTGAACTAAAGTCAATCACAGATCCATCCTCACCATGGCTCCAGTTAAAAAATGTACGAACATGTCGATTGCTTGATCATCCGCTCAAAAAGTCTCCACATAATTCGAAGGAAACAAGCCTTCTTTTCCGTGAAATCGGCCCAACCACCATCCTGATGGATCTGTAACAAATTCATTAAATTTACTAGAAATACTGAGAACATTGTTTGTAATCTTTAAATGTAAAATAATTCAAGGACAGGGGACAGGAATCAAGGACAATTTGGAGACCTTTTCCCTGATAAAATTTCAAAATAAAATTTCATCTATGGGCTGAATTGAAACTTCCTATGCTACTAAGTCATGTAATTCTGTGACATCTAAAAAAGAAGGGGACAATAGAACCTGAGTTAAACAGGGACAAAAATAACTGAAGACTCTTATTTATCCTGAAATTATTTCTTTCATTAATTATCAATTTTGACTAGTTGTGAAATCATTTTTTCCCCAATTATGAAAAGTTTGATTAATTACTGATTAAATTAATTAATTCTGCAATTAATTTTAATTGGATGACTTTAAATGTTTCTTTAATTATGTATTTCAGTAATTCTAAAAATATTTTCTTTTGCAATATATCTTTGAAACTTTTCTTTCAATAGTTATGTAATTATTCTTTTATTGATTGTGAAATAATTTTTCATCAGAAATTACTTCTTTTATTGATCAATAAGTTATTTTTTTTTACTAATTCTAAAATTATTTGCTTCAAAAACTCTAAAATGATTTCTTTCAGTAATTTTGAATTTCCAACAATTCTGGAATTATTTCATTCATTAATTTTGGAATTATTTCTTGATGAATTCTAAAATCATTTTTTTAACAATTAATTCCAGAATTAATAGTTTTTCAATGTTTTCAACGATTTTCTGAAAATAATCGATGAGCCACGACAAAAAGCTCTTATGGCCAAATATAGCCTGCAAGTTGAAGACCCCCTAATCTAAACTTGTAACATGGGTGCATGAATTGATAATATTTACATAGATATATAGGCCTACATGTACAGTCAAACCTCGTTAATGGGTTACTCTTGGGAGAACAAAAATATGACTCAGTAAGCGGAGTGTTAAACGGCTTAAGCCATAGCTGTGCCAATTCCTGCCTGAAGACAATTGGGGCTTCCAAAAAGTGACCCGGTAAGCAGAGTGACGTGTTAACCGGGTGACGCACTAACAAGGTTTGATTGTATATTCATGGGATGAGGGAAAAAAGACCATAATATGATCTGATGAGGTTACCCTCACCCCAGTGGGAACAACAAACAATGGCAACAGCATAATACATTAAAAGACTGAATACACAGAGAGACATTTAAAAGACTGAATACACAGAGTGAAATTAAGAGACTGAATACACAGAGAATTTAAATACAGGGTGAATTCTACCTATTCTACCAAACGAAAGGGGGGGGGGGGTGATAGAAGAGCCCAAGTGGATCATGAAACAACCTACCAACAATGCCCTATCTTGAACTATTTTTGAGTTATGGTGGATAATCATTCAGGTGGGAGTGAAAGGGCTGAAGATGTTCATATTTTCTAGATTGGTGTGGTACACTTTTTTCCCCCAGAAAGGGGGAGCATCATTTCAGGAACTTTCTTCTATTACCCATACTATGTAGGAGCAACCATGGGTCCCGAGCTCTCCCCCGTCAATGGGGGCCCCTCGGGTAAACTAATTATATCTAAAAAGGAGCTCCTTCAGCCAATACCATGGCCTTGCTACTTCCGCTATTCAAACTCTTAGAATTACTATAACCCAAGGATTGAAAAGACACTATAACCCCACAAAATTGGTCCCACGTGAAACTTAGCAATAAGATTTTTTGATCTGAGACACTAGAAATGAAATAAAAAATACAGTGTCAATCAGATTGAAAATAATTTTTCTTTAAATATTCACAATGTCAGGCATGCACTCCTTCAAAAGCCAATCACAAATACAATCAAACAAAATTTACATGGCAGAACAACTCGTCTGAACTCACTTGAGGCTAATTTTGCATTGTTTTTCAATGCAGTCCTGGGGTATACTGATTTGAATTTTGATGCAACCAATCTCCAAAACACTGCTCCCCACTGCATATTAACAAACCTTACATTGACACAAATAGGAGAGTAATTTAGTATCCCTTGACTGGATTGCAACAAATGGTGGAGGAAAGCAATACTCCCTTTTTCACTAAAATTCAAAAGAGAAAGACAGATTTTCTCTCTTGCCTACTGTTCTTTCTACTTTCTCTTGTGGCTGTAGGCACTTTTTTTCCCATATTTTTATCTTAATTTATTATTTAAATTATTTCACAACATTTTATTTTTTATTTATTTTATTTACATGAAAAGGCTCTTTAAGGACTAAATCAGTTCTTTAACATATTTAGTTACATTATCTGAAGGACCATGACTTTTTCCTCTGTCTTAAACTTCGCCAAGATTTCCATCAATGGTGATGTATTGTTGTTACGTCAACACTTACTGCCTGCGTCATGAATCATGCAATTTTAAATTTCCTCCATACTGATTATAATTAATATGCATCCCCCCCTATCTTTGCTTATCATCTCCTCATGGGTGGAGATACGGGGGGGGGGGGGGGGTTGGAAGCCTCAGCTTTCATATAAAGATTGTTTTGTTTGATTTCATTATATATAAATTATAAAACAAGAACTACATTAATTTTTTATGTAAAAATCTAACAGTCTATAGAAAAACAACTCGCAAACTTTTGATTTACAGCAAAACCTTGTTTATATGTTACTAAGTTATACGACTTTCACATCCATAAGACATTTGGCTTTGGTCTCAATCAGTTCCTATACATTTTATTGTTAAAATAATCCATTTATTCTACGTTTTCACTTCGACTCGAAATTTGAATACTTAAAAAAAAAGCATCATTAATATCAATCAAATGCACATAATTTTTTTATTCAGGGAAAACGCATTACTGCAACAGTTCTTCTGGTATATTGTCACTGCAAAAGCCATAAATTTTAGAGTGATTGCTGACGTATATGAAAATAACCAGTGAGCTGGCTGGTTTCCATTTAGAATGAACGTTTAAGGGATTTTTTTTATTGCTTGCTCTGAGAATAAGCCCTAAAAGAGATTGGTTTCAATTATCTTGACAGTGGTATGTCCTTTCAGAATTTTTTTCTCCTAGTGTTTTCAGGTGGAAGGGTGAGAAAGTCACTGTAAGCATTTGGAGGGTGGAGGTCTGCTGATAATAGACATATACAGACAGTCAGTTCTTTTGATAATTTCCTGCCAAGTTTTTTCTTTTGTTGTAGTGCTTTGCTTACTAGCTGTGTCAAATCTGGCATTTGTAATGTCGAGAAAACAAACAGCGCTTTCTCTCTAAAAAAAAAAAAAATGGAAATAGAAGAATTCAACAAAAATTTTAAATTAATGACAAAAGTTGATCTTGCAAAACAGTTGAATATTGCTGTGTGAACACAAAATGATTATAAAGAAAAGAAACAAAATCAAAGAAATCTGCTGGTTGCAAATCATCTACTGCCAAAAAATGAGAGCCTGAGATAGAAAATTTTCCCTAATCAAGAAAATTTTGTTGCAATTTTTTACACAATGTCATGTTGCAAAGGTAATGTGTTCTGTTGAATTTCATTTCTTTAAGTGATTTGGAATGTGATCTAATTTTTTTTCCTCAAGTATGATTGAAATATTTTTTATAACAGAATTGGAGATGCAATCAAACACACTGAAATTTATAATATTTTGCATGTTTGTGGGATGAGTCTTTTTTTTTTCTTTTCGAAAAGCCTTTCCATTTTGACTCTCACATTTATACGCCGTTCTGACCCGGCTTCTTAAACATCATATAAACAAGGTTCCACTGTACATGGCAACGCCTAGTGCTGAATGCTCTAGAATAAGAATATAAGGAGAGAGAAATTCATAGAGCATTTCAGCTGAAAAAAATTCATGAGCACTCATAATTAACTACTGAATTTTCCTTTCACCCCCACACTCAAATAATATATACTAACATAACATATTCAACTATGACGACACAGTATACTTGATTTTTTTTCTTTTTTCAATGCACTTATATACATTTCAAGGACATGAAAATACATCTCTTAAAGACTTTGAAAACCATTTTGAATTAACTCTGAAAACTAAATACTGAATACAATGATATTTTTATGAAATATGGATATATAGGAATATACCTTGTTTTATTATCGTTAACATATCACCAGCAGTAAAACTAAGCTCATCTGTATCCTGGGCATCGTAGGCATATATTGCACGACATTGAGGTAAAGCTGGTTTTGGTTTAGCCGGGGGCTTTGGTCGACCACCTCCAGGAGGTGGCTTCTGTTGTCGAGTGTTCAACCTTTGCATTCTTATAGGAGAAAAAAATTTGTTGGTAAGGAAGATGATGGAATAAAAATTTGACTAAAACAAAGAATTTGGCATTGTGAAGATTTAAGAATAGATTAAGTAATAGTATATAATCATGCTTTTCAGAAACATAAACAGTGAATACCCAGCAACACCAGCCTCTGGAGTGCGAAGAAAGTCGCTGGATGCTTTATTCTGGGAATAGTTCTCTCTCGAAGAATTACTGATTCTCTTCTCAACTTGTTCCCTGGATAAGACCGGGACTCTCTCACTTTGCTGTTGTCGATTCTGGTTGGAATTAGCATTCCTGTTTGTTAACATACCTGGAAAAATTAAAATGCACTACATAATCACATAGAGGCTTATTCATATTTATATTTAAAAAAAATCTGCGTGAGAATCTTGTGCGATAGAAATGAAACTTTTATGCTTGACATGACTAGATTCATGAATTTTCAAAAATTTGTAATTGTTATAAATATGCCAATATAATATGAATTATGTCAAATAAAGTTTAAAAATGCATAAAAAACCGCTTGCACGCAGGATAAAATAACCCGACATTAATGTAATTTAATAAAAATTCATTAAAAATAAAAAAAAATTGCATTTATGACAGCACAGCCAATTAGGAGCTGGCACGGTGACATCACAAAACTTGCATTTGTGTGCGAAATACTCTCTCATGTGGCCAGGGGTGTGTGACATCATGGGGAGTGGGGAAAGGTCACAAACTATCTTTTTCTGACATGAACCGTCCAAACTAACCCCTCCCGACTTATTTTCTTACACCGTCTCCAACCTTTATTGATACATTCCTCACCACCACAGCAGATCTGTCTCTCAGACTTTCATCACACAATCAGTTAGAGGTAAAAAGAAAGTTGGGTTTTGAGGAAAAAAAAAGCATTCCAGTTTTTGTGATGCATTTACTTTTCCTCATAGAAATTCACTTTTATGTCGCTCTTCCACTGTTATGTCAATATAAAAGTTCCAATTTAATTTCTATTGCATGGGTCAGCACTTCCAAAAAAGTGGGCAATAACATTCCCTAGTAACAGTGCTGGAATGGACAAGAGGGTCGGTAAAGCTTCAAGTATAATAAAGGGCTTTATGTGGTTGGCTCAAAAAGTGGGCACGAAAAACATTTTCTTTCTGAGAAGCAGGTAGGACAAATAATTTTGGAAGATCCTGGCATAGTGTACGTGAGGGCAGGGCCCTGATAAGAGCATCGTGGACCCCCTTAGGGTAATTGATTTTTCTGAGGGCCCCACCTGACTAGAAGTGATTACTTACAAATTCCATGCTTAATCTTTGAAAATTATTATGAGATCTCATTATCTCGAGTCTTCCTCTGTACTTGAGGCCCTTGGGCAGTGCCGAGTGGGCCCATGAATTAAGATGGCACTGTGTGAGGAATCAAGAAGTAAAATGCATAAACAAATTTCAACATCTCCATAAATTCCAGTCACAAAAGCAATATAAAAGTGAAAACGTTTTTACTCCTTCGAATATAATTTCAAATGTTTTAATGACATTCACCTTCTGGCATCTGCTATTCCCATTGTGTGATTTGTTGACATTCTAGAGTGGAAATTTCCAAACCATATGCACTGGGAATCCAGAATGTTGAAAATGGGTGCCACAGGATATAATCGAATCCCATTTTTATGAACTCTAATACTTGCAACAATTAGTTTGTGAATTGGGAAGTTAGTAAATGGAAAAGACATGCAAAGAAACAGCGTACTGTTTAGGACCAGAGGACTAGTTCATAAAAAAACATGTGGGTTTGTTAAATCACATGGAAACTTTATTGTGAGCTATGAATGTAAAAGGATAAAAACCTGCTCTTCTTGATTCCAAAGCATGAGCAAGCTGTAACGCTGGATTTGAATTTGGTGGAGCTGGGGCAGACCGCCGAGGAGCAGAACGAGCAGATGTACGAGGTTGATGATTCACCAATGGGCGTAGCGAATTGCGGTTTTTACTTGATGCAGCAGTTCTGCTACCAGGCCCTGCAAGAAATGCATTATATACATATTTTTTTTAATATTAAATAAATAAGCACTAGATAAATATTTGTATGAATGACTAGAATATGATTTGTATAATAATTAATTAGAGGTTTGCTTATTAGCTGATGAAGATTAATGAAATGGTATTCAATCAAATTTGTACAACCTATACAAGCACAGCCCTTGTGTAAACAATGGAAAATTTGAGATGCAAAAAAGTTTTATACATTTTCTAAAACTCATCTTTTTTTTCAATTTCACTAAATCAGAATTTAAGTGGAGAAAAATTCTCAAAACAGCTTACTAGTGTCTTTGGGTAGACCAGAACCAATGCTGATGATCATGATCTTCCCTGATAATTTGCACATTGCTAGATCACCCTGTCCATTGACTACCCTCACTTGCTTTGTTGCCCCACCACCAAAGCCTTCTTTTTTAACTTTGAATTCCAGTCTGAGGAAAGAAAAAAATACAAGCACTGAGTAAAAAACACAATAGTGTATGAATGGAAATTTTTTTTAAAAACATAGAAAACATAACAATGCTGTATACAGGGTGTCCTCTCTTGTTGTTGTCGTCCAATGGCTGTTTCCTGAATCATTAAAGACTAGCCAATTTCTTTAGGGTGGTATTCACTGACATGGTTTAAACAATAATAACAATTTTTGGATAAGAGATTGACATGCATTGGTTGAACTCAGGTTTTAAACTAATCTGTGTGTGTTGATCTCCTATCTAAAAATTGGGACTATAGTTTAAACCCTGTTTATGAATACCACCCTTAGGGGGCAAATTATTATTTCCAGTTTAATGCTGTGTGCGCAGGAAGCAAAAAGATTTCACTTTATTCAAAAAAGACGTTTTCAGGGCAAAAAACTGTTGTAGTGAGTTAATTTTATCGTTTCGCTACCAACAGTGATTGTCGTCATCTTCAATCTTTGGTTGCCAACTGCTGGTGTTGGGGAAACAATAAGAAAAATGAGCTCATGACATGACCTTTCACCCCGAAAACTTATCTTCCATTTGCCAAAAGCTGCAAAAACCTTACAAATTTCTCTTTACATTTGATCTGTTTCTTTGCTCATTTTAATTTTTGATGAAAAACATAGATGTTGTTTGTCATTGCAAATTCATCACACTGATGAAACTGTAAAACGAGACATGGCACAGGCTCTGTCCCATGGGGCATATGAGTGCTGTATCCAGAGGAGTTCACTGATGAAACTAGTTTCGTAACTTTTTTCATTAAGCGAATCTTCATTGTACACAGTTTTAAATAAAACAGAGACAAGCTTATCTCACTCACAAGTCATTGAATTGGATACTCAAAGGTTTGCTGATTTTCTCCATGTATTTCTTAGACAGTAAAGTGAGGAATTCTGTTTTGAAAGTTATTTCCAAGAGGCTTCCATAGTCGTTTTTAACATTGAAGGCAATAAAATCATCCTGATGAGTGCTAAAAGAAAAAATTTAACAAAACTTTTTTATGATGAATAAATGAAAGTAATGCAAAATGTACAGATACGTTATGCAATGTCTAATAAATTTAGCTTTGACAAGATTTTTGGCAAAAAATAACTACTTTACTACTTTAGAATATTATCCTCACCTCAGTGTGATGTGAGATATGTTTTCAAGGTCTATTTTTCTTTTGATGATTTCTTTGATAAAACCTTTCTCTGGACCCTTTTTCACCTTAAGCACAAATTAAAATAAAAAAAGTCACCCTGAATCACATGATGATGTTTGATTGATAGATTCAAATGGGATACATGCACGGTGTCTATAATTGAAATTTGAATGTTCTGAGCTGCCTACAGCTTTAACTACCCATTAGGAAACTTTGAAAATGAAGAGATGAAAAAAAATCTGAAGCAAAAAAAAAAATCTGGCATTCATGCTAGAGGGTGTTGTCTATGCAAATGTCAGTGCACATGCAAATTTTTTGCATGTAGGATCTTTATGCAGGGTATCTAAACTTCTCCAGCATAGAATCATTTTTACTTCTTCACTAATCACACATGATATTGAGGTTGCAAGAACAAGCTTTGTTTGTGAAGCTCTTTTGCAAATATTGCGATTGACTTAAAAAGCTATGCAAAGACTTCTGTTCTTCAAAGTAGTTTTGGAAAATTTTTCTCATCTTTGCATTAGGATTTTCCTAAAGTTTCATAATTTTTTGATGGTTAGTCACGGCTGTAGACTGCTCAGTATAAGCCAACTTCAATAACGCACACCCTGTATTATAAGATCCCAAACAAAAAAATTTTCTATTTGTAGACCCTCATAAATATGAAAAATAATCTATTTCTATGAAATGATATTCGAAGCTATAATCTGTTCATAAATAGAAATATTTCAGAAAAATTTAACTGCACCATACATTTGATGCTCATTATAATGACCTCCCTTGTCATATCTAAAACAGGCACTATATAGAATGGTTGTTATATTTAAAAAGAAAGCATATCAGATAATCATTATATACAAACACTTTGGACTCATTATACAGGTTGTTGTAATAGAAAGGTGGTGTAATTGTAGAAAATTATTGTTAAATTTTTTTAGCATAGCTGTCTAAGCATAATCAAGAAAAAACTAGATGTAAACTCAAGTTCATTGATTGCACTAAATATACAGTTATTCAGTGAAAACGTTAAATGTAATCATATGTGCATGCTTATAGGGGACTTATTAACTTACAATCTATTTGTTATAAAAAAAAGAACTCACTTTCTCCCTTCCAATCAAATACACAAACTTTGGAGTAAGTATCAAATCCCTTTTCACAGACTATAAAAAAAGAGAAAAATCATTGAATTAATAGAAGATATCAAACACAAAATAAAATACATCAGTGATTTCATATTCATCTAGCAATCATCATACATGAACACAAAAAATTAGGTAAAAAATTTCATGCAAACATTACAAAATTTAATTCACCAAGACATGAATTAGTTCAGCATTAAGGTCAAATAAACGTTCATCAATGAATAAATACCTTGAACCTTCTGTCAAATTTATTGACAGTTTCGGCGAATTCGATCCTTTCCCTTTTTCCAACAAGTGCTCTAATGCCAGGATGATCTTCAAGACCAATATAGTCGCCGACAAAATTCCTATTTATGCTGTACCTACGTCTCTCTTTCTTGCCAACAAGAAGATCAGAGGCTAATTTAAAAAAAAAATTTATCAACAAGCAGAATTTTTTTTTATGAAGCAAATATTCTCTAAGCAATCATGAGGTTAATTCATTACATGTGATGTGTGTGAGACAGTTTTTGAAATTGAAAAGCCTGGTGCAAAAATGGCAGCGGGGCCGGAGGCATCTCAATAATTTTGGGACCCTCACCCCCGATTTTATATATTATGTGGGTAAGGGAAATCAGGCATCCAAAAAAAAAATCAGAAATTATTACAAAATATACAGGAATGCTGAAAAATATCCATAAAAAAGAAATATACACATAATTTAATGCAAATTAACAAAAAAATTATAAAAATTCCAAACTGAAGAAAATTTTAAATTGATGAAAAAATAATTTTAAAACCAATTAAAATTAGACCTAATGAAAATTCTGAATATATAAATTGAAAATAAGAAAAGCAATTGATAGAAATAATTCCAACATTCATGAAAATTCAAAATAAATAAAATAAATATTCTTAGAATTGATGAAATTTTTAAAATAAATGAAGGTTTCAGAATTCCAGAAATGACAAAGTTTGGAATTCCAGAACTGGTGGAAATGTAGAATTTATTTTAATGCAGAATTCCAGAATTAATTCCTTCTTGATGAACACACACATGCAAATTTCCAAAATTGATAAGTGTTCAGAATTTGAGAAACAAATAATTCCATAATTGACGAAAATTCAGCATTTGCAAAAGAAATCATTATTACCATAAGTGCAGGGCCCCCTAAAATGTGGAGCTTGGTTTGATCGCACCTGTTGAACATCCCTAAAGGCTGGTCTGATCGGATACCTACCGTCTATATCAGTGTTTCTCAACTGCCAGGCTGTGGCTCAGTATCCAGCCCTAACATTAGTCATACCTGGCCATGAATGATTTTCAGTTTCATTTTTTTTTTCCATTAATTTAACGTTAGTTGTGTGTACATGGCCACGTCTTTCACTTGCACACAAAAGAAATTTACCACGCTGCAGGATTTTAAAAGTTGAGAACCACTGGTCGATATGCACAATATTTATACTTTCAGTTCAAGTTTCATATTATTTGGATTCAAAGTCATGTTTTAGTTGATTAATAATATAAATAATGCCTCTACTTCAGCGCCTCACGACACAGTGCGTGAAATTAGGAAGGCCGATTCATGTGTCTCCAGTGGTGTAGATAGTAGCATGCTTGCCCGGTATGCAAGAGGGCCTGGGTTCGAGTCCCGGCGGAGACGTGATGACTTTTCTTTCCGAGCTCACCTCAGCATAATATCCGAAAAATAACCGTTTCCTTAATATAAATAATGATGATGATTAAATGACAAATTAGTAATGACCTTGTTCTTTAAGCTTAAGGAACTGCTTTTTTGAGAAGTACTGTCTGAAAGCTTTCTGGATCACCCTGGCATAATGATCATATTTTCTTTCTCTGAGCTCTTCCAACAGAAACAGCTGCAAGATAAAAAATATTACATTAGTTAAAAAAAACTCAATTAAATTTCTAAATCAGATCCTGTATACCAGCAGTTCTCAACCAGTGCTCCATGGAGCCCTTGGGGCTCTATGTGAACTCGCCAGGGGCTCAGCGACCGCTGGAGGAAAATATAAAAAAAAATTAAATTTGCAAAAAAAAATAATTATAAATATTTTTGAATAATGAAAATAAATCATTAACTTTGATGAGTAAATAAAAAATAGGCCTACAGGGCTTTGCCATACACACTTATATACCAAAAGGGGCTCCACGAGTCAAAAAGGTTGAGAATGGCTGCTGTATACTAATAGCAAAATATCAAAAAGTAGATATGTAGAAGATAGAATGGAAAACACAAATAAAAAAAAATGATGCTCACTTACTGATTCAGGAGCTTTGATGAACAACTTTGTTTTTCCGAGTTGATAATTATCATCATCAAGATTTGCAGCTCTCAATATATGTACAACACCTTGCTTCACATCTCCTCGCCATCTTGGCCAAGTCTCTTTGGTGAGAATGGCATATCTAACAAATATACATATATATTTTAGGATATATCATGAATTTATGAAGTGAGTGTGGCAGTGTGAAAATAGCAAAATAAACAAAGTAATTTATAAAATAGTTCACTAAAAATGTGAAATATAAAAATCTTTAATAGAAAAAGTAGCATTTTTCAGACAGCGTAAAATTTAGTTCAGTGCAGAAAAAAATAAAAAAATAAAATGAAAAATAAATAAATACAGTACAATCTTGAGAACGTGACATGCAGATATCTTGACAATCCTGATAACTAGATACTTTCTATTCTCATGGTTGACACAATACTAAATTCAATAGTGAGAAAACTCTAATCAACACAAGATGATTAAACCAAGCTGAAGTCGACTACAATTTGTGCTGTGTTATTCCAACTAATTTTTTGAATTTGCCCATGCATTGGCCAAATCCTTTAAATTTTTACAACATTGCTCTCATGTATTCAACATATCTTTGTTTCATTGTCTTTTCATGAGGAAGATTCTCCCTTCCATCTCAGGATAAGGTTACTTCCCACTGTTTGGAACCTGAACACTCGACATGTAGACTACTGCAAATAGGCGTGGATGGAATCTGAAATTTTTGAGCGAGAGGTGGAATAATTTTCCTAATTTTCAACAATTGTACTGCTCATTCACAAAGATATTTTGACACGCTATGTTTGCTCTTTTCATCCTAATTCAAGATTATTCTAAAACTTTTCATAAAAATTGCAGATAATTATTTTTTGTTAATTTATAGATGATGGAATAGAATTGTTCAAGTATATACAAAAATGATATTAGAACATTGTGAGGGTAAGATCAAATGAAACTTTGCTAACTTGAAATCTGCATGTTTATTGACACTTTTTGGGTTTCAAGTGATCGAGATGTAAAATGAGTGATCGATAAAATAAGTGATCGATAAAATAAGTGATCGATCAAACACTGTAGATATTTGCACTGATTCACATAATATATATATATATATATTATTTGTTTATGACATAATTACACATCATCAAGTGTTCGAAACACCAGGGATCGCATGGACCATGTTGGCGCTTACAAAAAGTTATTCAATGTAACATGTTAATATTCAAAAAACAAAAAAAGAAAATAGACCAAAAAAATTACAAATTATACACAAACATGAAACACGTATAATACAAAGTGTAGTCTGATTGAATATCAAGGTAGAGTGAATCAAGAAAAAAAAACAATAAGAGAAAAAAAGAAAAAAAAAACCATTAGTTTAAATTTCGTAATACATGGGGTGGCGAACAGCCACATATTAAATAGGAGAAATTTAATTTCTTAATGTAAACTGTAAAACATTTAAAAAAATTGCTTGCAAACATAAAAGTAACATGTAAAGAAAAAACTGAAATTTTTTTTGACGGATGCGAAATTAATTGAGAGAGAGATACTTTTTTTAAATACCTCAGTAAGAATTTTTCGAACACTCGTCGATAAGCATATCCTGCTCTCCTGACACGAATATTCTCTTTCAATCCAAGATATTCCACTTGGTGATGAACCCTGAAATAAATTATGAAGAAAAATAATTACATTTTCTTCACTAGGATTCACTATCTACTGATAGGCAGACTATTTTGCACAGCTAAAAGATATATAAAATTGTTGATTATGTATGTTAGATTCTATCATGGATGAATTGTTAAGAATTTATTTGCTTATATATATATTTTCTCTTACCGATCATCCTCCCAATCCCTGGGTCTTTTTGTCTCATTAGGTTTGATGCATCTGATATAATGAGGAGTGCTTTTCATGAGTGCTTCTACCAACTTATTGGCTTGCATCTGGACATAGAAACAGATATCACATAAGAACGCACAATCAGAAACTTCATTATAAGTATGAATAAAGTTTAAAAAAAAGGTTAATTTAACTGAGGAGTGGCTGTTTATGCAGTGTCAAAAATAAGCATGAAGATATACAATGTAAACAAATTCTTTTACAAAATTTGCCAATGCTCGTTATAATCGCACTATGTTCTAGCAACCATTCCATTACATCAACCAGTGGGATACGTCCCAAATGTTTTTATAGAATGACTGACTATCATATATGTTTTACTTTTGGTATAACAACCCTCCCAATATAATGTCTGTTTTTGACAGAATGAAGGGGGTCATTATATTGAGTGCAGACTGTAAAATGTATATGCGAATGTTTAAAGTGCGAAAAAACATACACTTATTCTACACTTTAACTAGTTATTCTATAAAATAAATGAATTATGCACTTTAATGGTAACAAATAGATTTAAAAATAATAATAATGATCTTGACCTTTATTTTGCTTCCAGCCGTTGTTGGTCTACTCCGAACAGTACCAGACACATTTTCTGGAAACAAGCTTTGAATGAAAGCGCTGCAATGAAGGAAAAAAAATGAATACAAAGTTTTAACATTTTGAGTTATTTTGTAATTTGGAGCAAAACTTCAACCCTTACAGTATTCTTAAAATGCTCTCATTTTGGCACTGATGTGGGCCCAGATACAGTTTTAAGTTTTCTTCTCCTCATGACATGTTTTATTCCCCCCGATCATGTCAATCACCTGCCAGTGGGACCAGTCAGCTTTTATTCAAACTCTGATAACAGAAGGGGGAGAAAGAGACTATGTTTTAACTTTCATCTTCCAGGTAGAACAGTATTATTGCGTACAGCATAAATAGCAGAAAACTATAGTTTTTTTTCCATTATCATTATTTTGTGTTGAAGGGTAAAAGCATATATCAGGTCGAAAGCAGAAAAAAACATTTTACTTGAAAATAGTTGGCAATTTCTAGAAGGTTTAGTGATTTCTAATGTGGAAGTTATAATGCGGATCAGGAGAATTTTAAAACTACTTAAAGGGTTAAGTGTAAGGTGGTTTCTTGACAGATAATTAATATATTAATGGAATGAAAAGTTTTGATGAATTTAGAATGATTTATGCAGAATTACAAATGATATATATTAATTACCATGATTTCCTATATTAAACCATGGCTCACTTTATTGTAATGTATATGTAGTTTTAAAAGTTATTTTTTTTAGCTCTTTCCACTAATGTAGTAGTTTTTTTCCTGGCATTCTGACTTCAAGGGATTTTAATTAATTCTTATGAACACTTTTTATGTATTTCTTTTCGACTGAGTTAGGAAATCAAATTTTCACTGCAGAAAATTATGACTATTTCCTAAATTCTCAAAGAAAACGGAAAAGGTAATTAAATGCACACCATTAAATTTTATTCCTATATCAGTGTTTATCTTTGAATCTTGATTGAAAATTACATGAAGCTTATACAAAACCGTGGCGTGCAAAAGTCAAAACATTTCTATGAAACCTTTTTTTTTAATTTGCTAGACATTTTTCTTAAGAGCTGCTAAAAAACCCAAATGACTAATTTACCGGAAAATACATTATGTTATTTCTTATCATATGGCATTACTGCAGAATTCAAAGTAACAAAGTAACAGTTTTTCACAAGAAAAAAACAAATTCATGTTCACAGTCATAGTTTACTCACCTCTCACTGGTTTGCATGACTTGAATTATGTCTGTGAATAGAACGTCACGGTTTTTCTCGCAGAATGCTTCAATGTTATATGTGACCTAAATTAACAAAATACAAAAAAAATAGAATGTGGTAGTCTCATGTAAAACCTAGAAGATAATTTTCAATACACATCATAGGCTACAACATTTATTAGAAATTTTATTATTTTAAATAAGTTGTGGAGAAAAAAATGATGTTAGATGAGATAATTTTCATGAGCCATATAAATATAACGTGGATTATCTCCACCAAAAAACTATGCGTGAAATGTAAGAAATTCAATGAATTACCTTTCCCGCATAATGATGAATTATAAAACCACCTCCGGCACTTTGGAAATGAGCATGGGATCCCACAGATTTGGAAAGTTTCTATGGAAGAGTTAAAAAGGTAAAGCTTTCTTCAGAATATATAAAATCAATGCACTTCTTAGAATAAGTGCAGCAATCAGCAAAAAACATTAAAATGTATTTTTAAGCAATCCATCATTGTGAATGCTGCAGTTTTCCCCCAAGGAAAAATTTAATATTTTCATTTGAATACTGTTTCCTTGCATTATACAAATACAAAAATACTTGCTAAAATAATCAGAACCAATATTCTGTAAAATATTTAAAATTTTTCTATTAACTTAAATTTAGATATTATACAATAGTATTCATAGTTAATATTTCGGGAATAAGGCTGGCATTTGAAACAAGGCACATCAGTGTGAGTGCAGCAAGCCTTCAAAATTATGTTCTTACAACGCAAGCACTGTAGCGGATATGTAAAGAAATAATGTAAATTGCATTTTTAAAAGTTCAAAAAAATAAATAAATTCTACTAAAAAAATTAGTTGAATTTTTTTAACATTTGAGTTGAGGTTTATGGAAAATATCTATAAATAAGTAAATATTATATAATGATTTTTCTACTGAAGATTACCCCAAGCAGTTGTTCATCTGATCCTTCATTCACTGCATGCATTGTTGCACAGACATCATCAATGATGGACATTACACCAGGTGGAGATGTCTTGCTTTCGATGAGATCACAGACAATTTTGTTGTTGAAATAGTCAATGGAATTCCATTTTATTCCCTCTATCACATATTCTTCCTAGTTATCAAAAAGGGAAAGAATCCATAAAAATTTTAAAAAGTAAACGTATTGAAAAGTTCACAATTTTTCTTTGTAAACACATACACCAGTGGTCCTAAACTTCTATACAATCGCAGACCAATGAAAGCAGCAGTTCAACAATTTTTCAGACCGATGGGAATGGGAGAAATAATTTTCGGGCTGGAAAAAAAAAAATCGCAGGAATAATTTTCAGCCCAGCAAACAATAAACAGGAGAAAAAATAAATAGCTGAAATAATTTATCGACTGCTGAAAATGGTTGAATAATTTTATGAACCGGTAGAAATGGAAGAAATAATTTGTGGACTGAAAAAACAAAAACAAATGGGAAACAAAAAATAAATAGGAGAAATAATTAACAGACAAACAAAAAGTAAATGGGAGAAACAATTTGCAGACCAGCGACAAATAAATGAATGAAAGAAATAATTTTCAGTTCTGCTGACAGAAATAAAAATCAATATATGAGGGGGTTAAAATCAGATTGGTGCAAGTTGATTAATCCTCATTTTGAGAAAAAGGTTTTACTAGAACTGCTTTCATAGATTGCCATGTTAAAATTTTTGCTATTTCCCAATCTAGTGGCGAGCTACTGAAGCTCAGACTTAGCTCATTTTTTCTTTCAATAGTTTAGCACTTCTGCATTGCATTTCAGGACTCGCGTCAGAATCATTGCAAATGTGATTCATACCACTCTGACTTTAACTCCCTCCCTCATATAGACTAAATAATATTTAAAACTAAATCTAAAATTATGTAATGGTTATATGAATTGAGTGAAATGTTTTAAGGATCAGCAGGGAATTGCAGAGCCATCAAATGACCAGCTATTAAAGAACACCAATGTATATAGAGACATTTATGGAAAAACATTTACTAAACTGACAAACTGTGACCTCGCATGCTGTGTAAATTTTCACACAAGCTGGAATTCCAATTTCATTACTATTACAATCTTCACGAGGAAAGAAAAGCTAATTAAAAATATGGCGTGAAATTTATACCTGTTCAGCTTTGAGTGTCAGCTCTATGAATATCTGCTGGAGTTTCTCATTCACATAATTGATGCAAAACTGTTCAAATCCATTCTTCTGGAATATCTCGAATCCATAAATATCCAGAATTCCTATTGTCAAGTCAATAATTTTTGTCTGCATTGCATTGTTCACAACCTTAAGATGAAAACGTTGGCTTATATTTACTATTGCTCTCATAAAATTTTTTTTTATAAAGTAAAAAAAAAATTAAATGTGGAAAAATTCTTTTAATTTCTTACAAATAAATAATTGATTTTTTTCTAGGTTATAGTATATATGTTGTGGTAAATGTGATAAATTCGGTTATTATGCATAATCACTGAGCATTTTTGTAAGTTTGAGAAATTTCCCTAAATTTATCCCTTTCACAAGTGATAGTACCCATGATGTACCCCCACACGTATCATTGGTAAATTTAATAAAAGGACTTAAAAAAATTAATGACCTTTACCGGCAATTATGCATAATACCCACGCATCGCACCATTGGTAAACATGATAAATCATACTATATACAAATACAACGCCACAACAGGTAAAATGCCCAATGAGGTGGCTGAGAAAAAAATGCCATAAATTTCAAAATTCCAAACACCCAATTAAAAAGCAATTACAAAAACTACATATATACATGAAAAATATTAAATGATATACTGTACATGATAATTCAATTCATACATGTATTAAATCATTATATTGGATAAGATCATAAAATTTGTTATTATTATATCACCGTTGGACTATATTCATCACACATACTAGACTCATTTGGAATTTTTTTCATACTTATCAAATTCATCAGTGGCACTAGGGTATTATGCATATTTGTCAATAAAAGCGATAAAATTATTAAACTTACCAAGACGATTGATAAGTATGCATAATAACCGGTTATAACCAATTTATCACATTTACCATAATGTAATAAATTTTAGTTAATTTATTTAATTAAATTATTTAAAATTTCTCATGAAGACCAATGGCTTTTACTCACCAGGACAAAAAAAGTAACATTATTCCTGTGCAGATCGATCGAATATTCAGGATAACTCTTTACTAATAATAATTTTGATCTACAATTAGCTTGGAATTCACATCAGATTTAGTAAATTTTCGAAAAATAAACAAATTAACTGAAAAACCTGAAACTCTGAATTATTGGGACGTTTGTCACCAGGTTTTCTTATTTGAGCCTGGCGACACAAATATATATTTTATTAGTTTATAATAACTGTTTGCAACAAACTGCATCATGAACAGCTGTGTGTCGTATTAAAATAACCACTAGGGGGTAGTGTTCAATGTTTTTCCTTTTAGACCTTAGTAGTGAGTGTGCTAAACAAAGAGCTAAACACTAATGTAGAAACATCAAATGAAAAGAATCAGGGCATAAGAAAAAAAGGAATATTTATACAACCTTACTATTGATACGGCTTATATGAGCTAGTGTATTAATAAAACAATGTCTTTTCACCATATCAACACATTTTTACATTATTTTTCTGATCAAAAACATATTTTTTGGGCGAACAGGTTCTTTGACTTTTTCTTGATCTGAAATACTTTTAGAAGCTTTTCATATGAAAACACAATAAAAGAAATCAAAGTTGTAACATAATTAATGTTATTTACATTAACCAGATGATCAAAAAGTCTTGCATAAACTCCTTTAGCCCAGGCATCTCTTGTGTAAGCAGCTTGCTCCACATTCAACTGCATATGAATGGTTTCGGTTTGACCTCCCCATTTACTATCCATGACTCGACTAGTAAGTTTTGACTTGACCAGCTCAGCATCAATACCAAACAGGAAAGCAGGAAATGCAAGGACTGCGAAAGAAATAGAAGAGAATACATAATAAACTCACTAATCATTACTGGGAGAAAAAAAAATGCATATCAATGAAATCGCATTGGTGGCAATCAAGAATTATATTTTAAGCAAATTCATGATAATTTACATGAAAACATTAATGTTATACAGCTGATGGACTGTAAAATTTTTAAAAACTTAAATGTACAAATATATTTTCATGCTCCTACTTGTTTGTGTGTACTTACATTGATCATCCTCGATAGAGGCATAATTTCCTTGCTCCACAAATGTTATGTTGCCTAAATGCAAGACACCAGCTACGGTTTGCAGGATGTTCATCTGATCTTCGTCACTCATTCCCATGACAGACATAGCTTTCTGATAAAATTGAACATAGATTATATTGTAGAGATAAATAAGCCACAACACACAATGAATACTCTCTAAAAGATGAAAACATGAAAGTGGAAAAAAAATGACCAGAATAGTGGGAATAAAAATGGCTACATGTTATCACGCAAACTAATATTTCGAGACTCAATAAAGTTTTTAACTGAACACACTTTTATTTAAATCACATGTGTGAAACTTTTTTCTGATGAGCTATTTTCTGGAACTATTTCAAAAATGAAAGAATTAGGTATATTTAACAGAGCAGAAAATTTTTTTCGTTCAGTTTATAGATAGGGATTTCAAAAGACGAGTATATATCATGCTGTGACTCTCTAATCTATGCTCTTTAAGATAATTTTCCACCAGTTATAGGAAGACTTGAGCCAGGTGTCTTCAAGTCTTCAACCTATGGCCCTCGTAACTTTTTGCCATGGCACGGCAACATTTTTGAGAAAATAGTTATTTAATATAGAAAAACAATTAAAATATATGCAAAAAAAATTGCTAAAGAGTGCTAACCACCGAAATTTGTGCAGCTGTATTTAGAAGTGATACACTTTCCAGATTCAATAGTAATGCTGTGTATTTGGTACATTAAAAGGAAAAATTGTAAAGGCTGTGTATTTGGTACATTAAATACATTAAAATCGGAATGAATTTGGGGGACCCAGAGCCAAATATTGTTTGAGACCTATGATTTCATATATTTAAAGAGGCAAAATTCGGAATCTAAAAGATATATACATAATGTACATAATTTTCCCAAATGCTGAAAAACACTTTCATGGAAGAAATAATTTTAGTATTGAAAAAATAATTTCATAATTGATGAAAATTTATAATTTATGAAAAAAAAAGCTACAGAACTACTGATAGAAATAATTTTAGAATTGTTAAAAGTGATAGTTTATGAAAGAAATAATTTCATAATTAATGAAAAAATAATTATAGAATTATTGGCACAAATTTCAGAATCAATAAAAGAAATAATAAAAAAATCAGAATCGGGGTAAAAAAAAAAACCTTATTTCAAAATCAATAAAAATTCAAATTTAATGAAAGAAATAATTTCAGAGCAAATAAAAGTGTTCAGTAATAGGGAACCATGTTCCATAACGGGGAATACTATAATATGACTTGGTGGCCCGCAGGCTTTATGGAAAGTGTTAATTTTGTCTGCAATATTGAAAGGTTGAAGACCTTTAACTTATGCAGACAATAATTGCATTCTTCTGATCATTAAAAATGAAAACTACAGGTTACTGGTTGATTCTAGTATTTTTATTTCATCTATAAATAAGGATCAATACTGAAGATACTACTAAAAATATACACCATGACTTTCAGCATAATCTTAATGAAAATGTAAATATGCATTTGGTAAAAATATAGTGAATGATTTTTGTGAGAATTAGTAAATAAACTCACTAGAGTTTCCTGGAAATCATGAGCATCATTAGTTCCTTCTACAGCAAACACACCACTTTGATTCAGGTACCAATAGTAATCTGGACTAGTCATGCCAAGGCTTTCTTTACGGTCGGGGAAGGAATGAAATAATTTAATAATTAAAGCAGAAGAAACATTCACAAGGGCAAAAAACAAGAAAATGTACAGAAAACGTTAAATATCGTAACTTTATCGTAATGAAAACCTCATACATCAAAATTCTCAACTACACAGGAAGAGCAAAAAAATGGAGAGAGAGAGAGATTGGACGTCTCAACACAAAATTCCATTGTCCACACAAAAAGGGTTAGTTTTTTTCTTCTGTACAGAGAGCACATCGTTGCCGAGTTGTAATATGTGAAATATGATGTTCTCAATCAGAAACTGTCAAAAAAATTTGTGTACAAGATTTTCATTATAAGGTCACCATAAGAATGCTATTAATTCTTTTCCTAAACTGCATATTCTAATTTGAAATTCATGAGTTGTTTACTAGTATGCAAATGTAATAAGTTAAGAGTATCGAAAAATGTAAAATTAAAATTGTTCACAAGGTAAATATACTTACGCTGCAATTCTTGCGAAACACCAGAACACAGTTGATAAAATATATGGAAATTTCTCTCATGAGGATTCTGAGTAACTACTCTTGACTGCAAAAATATAAATAATTATGGTGATAACTTTTATGGAAAGTGTACTTATATAATTAACAACTATTATTTTTGTTTGCACAATGATGATTCTAACACATGATAGTTTGTTCATACTAAAATACTGCCATATACATTAGCCAAACAATGTGATGAAAAAAGTTGGCACAAATGTCCATAAAAAAAAGATACAACAAATAAAAAAAATACGAAAAAATAGAAAAAAAGATTCACACACATGATATTATAAATCATTATCAAAAATTGAACACAAGACATTACATAACTGATGTCAAGTCACTTGTGACGATTCCGTGAATGTGCATGATGAAATGACTTACTTTTTCCAGCAAAAAATTTGAAATTTTTCCTCCTTTCGGTTCACCCCCTCTGCTGAATTGTATTTCGACATATTTACCCTAAGAAATAATTAAATAAAAATATAACTCAATAAACTATATTTGCAAATACCTGTAGATAGAAAGAATTCGCCGGAAGCCTATAAATAATATTTTAATGTTTTTTATAAAGAGTCAAATATTTAATCTTTCAATTTAACATTAAACAACCCTTTCACAAAAGTTAGATAAAAAAGAAGGGAAAAAACAACAATGATATCACATGTATAAATGCATTGCACATATAAAGTCCTAATCTTATTGAGAGGAAAATAGTTTATACAGTAAAAAACGAAAGGAAGTGTTCCTTTGAAAAATTCCAACGAGTGCATAAATTGGTGTTAGGCACCCATCCCCTCTCCCTGTTGAAATGAAAAATGAAATGCAATGAAAAATTATGGTTGTTACGAAATTTGTGAATTTATTTTACAAAAAAAAAAAAAAAAAAAAAATAGAATTATACCAGTAATTAATTAATAAACATAAATTATTCGATCATTTTTTATTAATTTGACAAATTTAGAGCTTGATCACTCTGAGAGTTTTGTTCTGCATTTTTTATGAGTCTGATGTTGAAGGAAAAAAACTTTTAGGATTACTTTTACTATTGAGGAATAGTAAATTCCTCAATTTATTCCAAAGTTTGACCCCTCGACCACTATTGATAAAAAATTTTCGCGGATGAAATTCGAAATATTTTCTTTTTTGGCTTTTCTATAATTAAATTTTCTGTAACTCTTTTATTGCTTCAAAGCGGAAACTAGTCAGTAAGAATTCTGATCTGATTGATATTTCTATAGATATATACCAATTGAAAGCACAATGTCCAAAATGAATAAGAAACTATCACAGTATCAAATAGTGGAACACTGATTTCATTTCTTAGTAATTGGTGTCTTGGCAGACTAATGAAATGCCACTGAGGACCACAAGTGCTCAACAAGCTGAAGACCCTATTCTAGAGGGATTTTTTATTTTTTTCATTTAATGTTGTTTTTCCCAACTTTATTTTTTGTTTTTGTTTTGTGGCCTCAGGAAAGAGTGAGCAACAACTTTGATTGGTTTTTCAGCAAAGGATGTCCTTGAGGTTCTGCAGAGGAATATGGACGAGGACATAGGCGTACGCAGAATTTTCTCAAGGGGGGTGGGGGTTTACATTTTTTCCTCCAAAATAACACTATAATCTCGGCTTGGGGAGGGGGTTAGAACCCCAAAACCCCCTTTTGCGTAAGCCAATGGATGAGATGCATGTGTGGTTTAGTAGTAGTAGCAGCAAAGGATGTCTGTATAAAAAGTTAATTTTATTATTATTATAAATATCCAATCCCTTGCAACATAAATGACATATGTATTTGAGTTTTACATGCTATTTGGATACTTTTTATAATTGGAAGTATGCTTCCAGGATCAATGCTTCACCAGTAATTTGCAGTGAAGGGACTTGCCTTACTACTCTGTATAATTTATAATTATCATAAACCCAGAAAATAAAGCATATGAAACAAATGACCACAGAAAGAGCTACATCTTGATTAATCTAACACAATTAAAGAGTTTATGGAACACACATTAATCTTTATAATTGCAACCAAAACACACATACAGTCATAATATATATATGGATACAAAATTAGACCACATAAATAAATAAACCACCACAGAAATCATTTAAAAACTTTAACACAAAATATTCGAAAATATTTCTTACAAAACGTGAAGAATTGTTGTTCCTCACAGTCTTTGCGTTCCCAAATGCTTCAAGCAAAGGATTTGATTCAAGAATAATTTCTTTTACTTTCTGCAATGAAAACAAAAATTGATTATTTGTAATGGAAAAAAAAAGGATATTGTAACAACGTATAATCATGATTAATAATGACGAATATAATCTCATAACTCATCACATAATAAATGAATATATTAAACCAATAAAAAAAAGTTCTAAAATACATAGACCTTCATTCACCTATGATACAGATTAGTTTCAGAACTACAGAGATTGATTTCATCACGATTTCATATAGAAATGAATAAATGAAAAACTGCTGCTGATAGTTCAACAGTGTCTTTCTTCTGGAAAAACTGGGGGAAAAGCTGGTGATCACTATGAAGATGTAATTACAGAAACTCCCACACTTCAACTGGAGAAAAATGATGCAGAGACTAGGTGCAACCAGAAAAAAAGCACTTATTGCTGATTGTAGCTAATTATGTTTTCACTTGACTACTCAGTAATTTATCTGAAGTACGCCGAAGTAAAACGTTTTTAGTGCTTCTTAGTGTGATAGTTATATCATGTACCAGGTAATTTAAAAATAACAGAAAAAATAAAAATTTATCATTTTAAAAAAAGCATAGATAGTAGCATGATGTGGGTTTTTGCAGAAATATACAAAAAAGGCATGTTTTTTAATAATGAAAAATATTATTGCCAGGATAATTTTATTTGTCACCAATGAGTTGTGTACAGTGTTTCTGTGCAGTCGTGTGGGCATCCTGATGAAATCGTATCACAACGAATCTGGATTTGATCCCGACAGGTGGCACAGTGGTGGTTGGCTGAAGTTATCTGTGGTTTTAGAACTTCAAGGCGGGAATGTGAGCTGGTTTTACATTGAAAAAAGTATTTTCACAGAGAGCAGGCAAACCAAAAACTCAATACTTGAAAAAAAAAAAAAAAAAATTCAGACATCTTCCACTTTCACTTCCAATATGGAAACCAGATGGCAGCACTTCTAGGATACAAAACACGTATGATACAATAAAAACTTCCTGGCATGCACCAATTTGTGAAAAGTTTCACAAGAGCACTTCACATATGCTTTTTCATTATTAAAAAAAATTCCCATGTCATTCTATGCATTTTTGTGAATACTGCATCGTGCTACTGTCGATTACTTTTCAAATTATTTAATTTTTACTTTTTTTCTGTTACTTTTGGATTACCTTCCACAAATAACCAAATTATGGAAACTTTTCACTTACAATATTTCTTTTTCTTTTAATTAAAAAAAAAAAAACGATTTGGCAGACAAAAAATATTTTTTGAAAGTAACTGAATGGTTACGCGGTTGACTGTAATTTATCTCAGATGTGTTGTTGAAACATGAAATTTTAAATCCAGTAAGAAGTTCAGAATGATAATAAAAAATCAGAAAGTTTATTTTTCATGTTTTCTACACTAAATTGATAAGTGCATAGACAAACTTTTACCTGCACTTGTTGTCCACCCCCTGATACTTGAGCAATATAGGACATGATATATTTGGCGGCTACTGTTTTTCCAGCACCACTTTCTCCACTAAAACCAAATAAAAAATTCTAAACTCATAATTTTTTAATATTTTTACGTTTTAAATTACACACACACATATATATAGTACTTTGCTAGCAAACTTCTGAATCAGCGCGCGAGTGATCATACATTTTATCAATTCCACACCAAATCGCAAATCAAAATATTATTTTCGACTCATTCTCTCCTGAAATGGATTTCACGAAGAGAAAAATAATCTGTCCAAAAATCTGATTTATTTCATTTTTATGAAGCCAAATTTATACAAAATATGAAGCTATTTATGTTCCAAATCGAAATAAATGCTCTACATTTTCTTTAAACTTTCCTAGGGATGAAAGTTTGATCGATACAAAACAGCCGATCAATTACAAGTAATCAATCACTTTCAGCTCGGTCAGAAAAATAAAGAGAAATAGTTTTTTCCCTTTACGGTGACTCCAAACACTTCCAGATTGCAATGTATAACATATCAAAAACCCATTGTTTCTAAAATAGTTTTTTACTACACAACAGAAATTTCTTTACTATAAATAGAGGACTGAACCCGTTTCAAATACAAGTAAATATCAGCGTGTGACTTGTAAAAGAGCTGAATTAAGGTACTTTGAAGAAAATAGAGATAAAACACTTTAGAAACGTTTTTCATCTTTTCATTGAATTTCACATAAATCTGATGAAATCAGCTCAAAATTTTTTGCATCATTTCTTTGGTCATTGACATCAATATCCCCCTTTCCCCCATTCATCTCGCACATACCATTGAACATGCTCCTGTAAAATAAATTTATTTGTTATTCTGGATGTGGGAGGTTCTACTATGGTAAACAAATACAGTGAAACCTCTCTTAATGGTCAACCTGCAAATGTGGTCACCCCTCTTTTGCGTCCGAATAACAATTAAATTTTATTTTAAAGGCTTCCATAAAATCATTCTTTTTTTACGATCAACCTACTTTTACAGACGCATTTATTTTGTCCCGCCAGTGTTTTGTTCGAGGGGCAACATAATGGTCAGTTGCAGAGTCACGGGCCACACCGGGGCATCACTCCGGCGTGTAAGCCACATCCGAAAAACTCGCAGATTTGTATGTCCATACAAAGTTGGTGAAACACGGGCAATTGTGTCGTTTAACTTTTACCCCTCCACTTCTTTAGAAGCTTTCCACTTATCTGGTTGTGTTCTCAGCTAAACGCAATGTATCAAAAAATTGAAGTTTCTTTTGCAAATTATTTCATTCAATACATTCAGTTTGAATTTTACTAAAGAAAAAAAAACAAAAAACAGATGTGATACAAGTATTTTTTCTATGTGAGCAGGGGCGTAGGAGCTGTTTCGAACCTGTGGGTGCTCGTCTTGGGCTTTACGCAGGAAATTTTGATTTCTGAATAAATTCGGGGGATTTTTTCGGATCTATGCCACAAATTGCAGTGGATGCTCGAGCACGTCGCCAACCTACCACACCCAAATTCCGACATGAATTTGGGCATTCCCTGTTTTCGGAAATAATCGTGTCCCTGTGTGGGATTTCCTCCGCCAACGGCAGAATATCAACCATCTATCAAATATGGTGTACATTTTTACCCAAAGTCTGCATAGCTAAGTCGGTTGAAGTTTCGAGGTATAAGTTGTGGTCCACTACGAAAAAGTTTGGTCGCCGTGAGCAAAACACCAAATACTGTTATGCATTCAGATACAACAGGCAAGTTGCCCAACGAGAGGGAGAAAAAATAATAGGAAAAAAAATACCTATCACAAAAATCTTCATAAGCAATTTGAGTAAAAAGGCAGTATGGTGAGAAACAGTTAATTATTTCCGCCACTAGAAATAATGAGAATGTGTTAGCCAGAAAGTCTGCGTTTTTTTTTTTTTTATACCAAACTCTAACTCTAGCCATATCGCTGTAATGCAATTTACTGCCATTAATGAGTTGGGTTGCAAATGAAGGCGCCATCTATCGGTGGTAGCCTCAAGCTCATTAGGGAAAATATCTTATCTAGATATTTTCTCCCAGGTTTGAACCTGAAACCATAGGCACCGGAACCTAGGGGCTGAGACCATTTCAGCCCCCCCCCCCAATAATTTCCGAAAAAAACAATGCAATGCACCTTCCCCCTCTTGCGTATGCGCTTGAGTCCCGTATATACGGGACGACCAGCAACTTCCAGTTCTTCCGATGTTTTCTTTATGTCGGTACCTCAGCCTGGGACCGTGGCGGCAACCTTTATGGTGGTAGACGAGCATCTCACCACCACGCTACTCGGGCGAAGTCTGCGGTTGGAACCAATAGCTCTAACAACGATCACAAATTTAATTCCACACACAATAAATACTTTTCGTTGTCGAGGGCCACACAAAATCATTTATCGGGCAGCTGTATATAATAGGGAAACACGGCCGGATAAATGTATCTGAGCATTCAGGTTAATTTTCAACTCCGAAAACGACCCAGTAGTTATAATTTGGCACCTTCAAGTAAATTATTATTTTACAGTCAATAATCGCTACAAAAAATTGGAACACACATCATTCCCCAAATCAGAGATTTAAACGTTCAAGAGATGATGCGCAGCTGGACGCGTATGCCATTGAATAATAAATTAAAAACAAAAAAGTCGGTACCGATCGGAACCATCATCAGATTATTCTAAAAATAACATCGTTTTTTTTTTATATGCAACTGTGCTTACTTCAAAAAGTGTAGTCAATATCACTGATTAATCTTGCATGTAATTATCATTATCCTAGTCAAAATCTTTGATCAACCAGATCAAAAATCTGAATAATTATGAGATTATTATTATTTTTTAAATTTTAAGTCATGGATATTCGATGTCTTGCAGAATTAACAGAGATATTGGAAGAAACTAGTTCACTAGATTTTTGTCGCAGTTGTTTTCGAACCCATTCAAAATTTCTATTCAGCTCTTTTTGAACATACTAAATGAAACAAGAGCACGGATTTTTTTCCCATCTCTTTCTAGTTAATTTGAATGAATTACACGCAGAATAACATATTAGGACATCCGTGTAACGATGAGATAGATTCATGAGGGGGGAAAAAAAATATGCGCCAAGTCTCAGATGTTTTAAAAAAGTTTAATACTACTTATGGAAAAAGTAGGTAACAAGGGTAATGGGAGCACTCTTGAGCTTCGATGTCGTCGAGAGCAGTTCCAAAATCGAAGCATTTTTTTATCTAATCTTATTACAGGAAGCAGAAAAAAAAAAAAAAAAATACAGTGACTGTGAACATCTCACAAGATGACGCCACGCTCGACAGGAGTTCGGGTTCGAACACGTGAAAAAAAAGCCACAACACACAAACATGCTCAATTGTGTATAATATGCCTCAGTTGTGATGAACACGCCCTACTGGAGACGAAAACAATGTACACATACAAACACATAAGTTTAAAAAAAAAAGGTTTTTTGAAACTGGTGTCTAGGATGAGCACCACGGAGGATGCACTCACGCACCCTTGAGGATAGTTTTCTGCTAAATTTTTCTCACCCATGAAGAATAAAATGCCCCGTATGATCTCACTGAAATCTTACTTTATCTTCTTTTCTTGAATTTCAGATACTTCCTGCATTTAGTAACAGCTCCCCCAAAAAGTGTAAGAAGCATGCTGCGGTGCTAGAAACTTAGACTGATGGATGAATCGAATAAAAAACGATGACTTGATTTGATAATTATAAATTTGTTTTAAAAAAAACGTCATTTACGATGCATTTAGATAATCAGAAACTATTTAGAGCTTTTAGACAATTGCAATAAATTGCATTTCAAATTTGAATACAGTACAATACTTCTAATAAGTAATTAGAAAGGAAAAAATAATTATTTTCAATACTGTCCTTCATTACACAAAGCCTTCTTGTATGATAATAAAAGCAAATAAAACTGAAAATTCAATCACTTAAGACATACATGCTCACCTATGGCCCTCGGGCAACGGGAGCCATCTGATATGGTCTGCGACCTCAAACTTAATTTTGTAAAAATGAATTAAGCAGCAAAATCACCAGATTTTTTAAGTGACCCGCGGCACATTTCTAGATCACTTGATCACTTGTAAATGACCCGCGGTACATTTACAATCAATTAAGTGACCTGGGACACTGTTCTACATCATTTCAGTGGCACGCGGGACATTCTTACCTCACTTAAGTGACCTGGGACACTGTTCTACATCATTTGAGTGGCACGCGGGACATTCTTACCTCACTTAAGTGACACACTGCACATCTCCAGATCACTTAAGTGACAAGCGGCACATTTACAAATCAATTAACTTGGGACACTGCTAGATCACTTAAATGGCACATTCTTACCTAACTTTAGTAACCCGCAACACATTCCCAGATCTTTTAAGTGGTCCGCGGCAACTTTTCAAACCAATGAAGGGATGATCACACTCTTCAAAAAGGTGAGCACCCGTGACGTACAAGTCCAAAGACATTATTTAAAAATAGTTCTCTTGATTCTAAGTCCTATTACATTAAATGGAGTCAAAAAATAGTTTGAAAACACCAAAAATAAAACCTCTTCAATAGGAAGAGAGCGGGAGAGCCAACTTTTGCCCTCCATAAAAAAACTGGTCCATCAAAGGTGTCTACGTAATAGAGGTAAACTAATATGAAGTTGAAAATTCCTGACCAGAAAAATTGACCCTATGGTGAGGAAGCCGAAAAGAGATTTCACACAATATTAGTAATTTTTACGGTATTTGTATTTATTCAATATTAAAAAAAATTAGCTTTGAAATGCATCAGAAAATTTACATCGATTGTATCGTGCATACTTAGGTGGGTAATTTCGTGAAGAATATCAAAAAACACGGAGCATTCGACGATGGCATAAGAATCCAAATTACGACACTCCAGTTTTAAATGCGAGCCCTTGGACAACTCTGACTTGGACATCCATTAGCATCTCAACCCGGATGACTCCGCGATTATTGTAACAAATTTCATCTCATCTTCACGCATAGTTCTTTTTTCTTATTTTTGCGAAGAGATAAGGAGATAAGACACTTGATGGATGGTGAAGAAACTTCCAGAAAGAAAAAAAAAGAGACACATACAAACTATCGTCATTTTATAGTTTTTCTTTTGTTATGTTGTTATCTTTTGCGGCGTAATTTTCATTGAGTGACGGGATACGCGGTAATTTACAATGGTTATGTTGGCAAAAATAGCTGAAAATTAGACGGGGAAGTCACAATAGAGGTTTTGGCAGGGGAGGGTGAATATGAAAAAAAAAAAATGGCGCATCAAATTAACAGATGAACGACGTCTAAGCGACGTCCCAAAACGAAGAGGTCCGTCCCCCCCCCCCCCCGACACGAATGGTGCAAATTCCACAACTTAAGTAAGGTATTGTAGTTAACAGTTGTTTCTCCAACATGCGCGGAAAAAATTGTCGACATCCTTTTTACCACTAATTCCTATGTTTTGCGAGGCATAGCCGTTTTAATGGAGAAGGGATGTAACACACGTCGTAACTAAGACCCGTTCGTTGTTTCATAAAGGCACTATCGGCATTTCTCAAGTGAGCACAAGAGCATCCATTCAAAGATAGTGACAAGTTCTCCAACTCAAATGCCAATTATTGAATGTAATTCGCATTTAATGGAGGAGTCCATAAATTTCTCGCTAGTACGGAATCATCGAACATTCTTGGGATGTTTCAGTACAAGCCCCGCGGTGCTCACTCTCTTTCAGCAAACGTAGATAACGCGAAATGTGAATATACGTGTGTTGGAAAAAAAAAGATCCCCCCCCCCCCCCACCTACCTTGTAGCGGAGGTTGCTCGCTTACCAAGAAGACACAAAGTCGAAAAATCTCTTGCTGTTAAAGTTGCCTTCATTTTAAAGGCAAAAGTTAGGTGAGCGAAAAAGATGAAAACAAAAGAGCTTCCATTCAAAGTGATATATGGCTTGAACACGATAATGTGTTCAATTAAAACTGGTGCGTCCGGTGAATTTTAAATTGAAGTACAGTGTTATTAAATGATAACGCACGTTATAAATTGAAATACACTTCAGAACAGCATCAATATTTACCTAATGATAACACACTGATTCTCACTGTCGATGAGCATGTTCCTATACATGTTATCGGACAGCGCGTATATATGTGGAGGGTTTTCATATGAAGCCTGAAAAATAAGAGGAAAAACACTTCAAAACGCTTTCAACAAAAAAGTATTTTGGGGTAAAAAAACTAATTCAATTTTAAATCTACCAGCAATTAAAAAAAAAAAGTGCGCCAGGTATATAAGTTTAATTTACCGTATTTCTTATGTTTCTTAACCTTAGTCATCTGGCTATGACGGAATAGCGCGTCATGCCGATTTTCAGTCTATTTATTTGAATTAAAAAGAAAAAACTATTAATTACTTCAATCATTAACTTTTTCCTTTGTTGATGGTTTTAAAACACAGCAAACAACATGATCATAAAAAATTTTAATTAAAAAAAATATATTTTATTATGACATGAATGTCGCTCTCCACCTGTCAATACAAGATATGCGGAAGACTGGATGTTGTGAAGATTTTTCCTTCCTTAAAAAATAAACATCTGAAATAATAAATATCTTCACAACATCCAGTCTTCCGTATATCTTGTATATTTTATTAGCCTTAAATTTCCAAAAAAAGGGGGGAAAATGAGAAATTAATTGGCCAGATGACTGGTTAAGATTATGCCTAATCCACCGCGGCGCTTACGTTTCAGAAACATAAATTTGGAGGCTTGGGATGATGCGGCACCTACGTTAACTTTTGTTTCGGAAAAGCCTGATCTTCAAAAAATTGACCGAGAACATTATAGTACAGCATCAAAATATCAATCCCCCAAACCGGCAGCTATTAAAATAAATAAATAAATAAAGTGCACCAGGCAATGGTTTATGGAGTTTAATGGTAAAAGAGTTTAATTTACCGTATTTCTTATGCTTCTTAACCAGTCATCTGGCTATTATGGAATAGCACATCGTGCCGATTTTCAGTATATTGTATAAAATTTCAAGTGCACAGCATTGGTTCTGAACTAACCAAGCACTTTCAGAATCGTTTGTTTTCAGAAAACGAGGAAACATTGTTTATTACGTAAAACTTTAATATCATCCTAGAAAAATGTGCGGTTGATAAGGGTTTTTTCTTGCCCGAGTGCGGTGCTTACTCCCGTGAGACGGATAGGCCAAGAAATATGGTAAATGGGCTCTGAGAAGCGTTAAATAATTATTTACCACCCAGTAGTAGGTCTGATAAAATATTTAAATAAGTAATTAAAAAAACGGTTACACGAAACATGTAATATATATAGTGAATATATTTTTAAAAAAATTATGTCTCAGCTATTAGAAGACAGAATAATTTCTGTATCCACTCAAGACTTGATATTTTTTTCAACATATGAGTAAGCACGTCAGCTTTTTAGAATAAAAGTGTATTTACTGTGTTCGCACAATGGCTGCTCTGCACTTTTTTGATCAGATAAACTTTTGTATGGCGAGTTTCTGCATATTTTAAGTAGTAGCAGAGCACGCTTACACACATTGTTCTTTCAAGGTTTTGTTTCCTCCTAGGGACAAGGTCGGAGATCAGTGGCTCATATGCATTACTATCTTAGATTCACGGCACTTTAGTCAAGGGGAACACGCATCTACTTACATAATCGACAACTACCGTACATATGACTTCACAAGATAAGTCTCGCGTTTCTCAACATATAGGTTACGTTCATTATTATGATCTTCGATTCTTTCATAGTAAAAAAAAATCAATTATCATAATCACTTATAATCTACTTATCTTTACATATCACTTATGAATTTAACTGTATATGTAAAGTTCTGCTGGAATATAGTCACACAATTCCCCCCCTCCACCATATTTCACTTGTGAAAGATTTATTTCTCAATAATTGGGATTTTTTTCATAGCTCCCAACCATCTGTCACTGCGCTTCTTCTACTTGATTTTTATCAGTGGCCCTTAATATATCAGGATCTCAAAGGAGCGATATGGCCACAGGTTGTGAGAAGCATTGCCTTATTACGCACAGAATCGTCAATTCCAGTTATTACAGAAGAATTATAATCTCAGGAAATAAATTACCCAATATTAGCCTTCAACTAATTTCTACGTTCCATTTGCATATCACAACCATCTCCGATTGAGAAGAAAACATTCTTCGTTTCTTCACTAGTCGGAGGAATAGGAACTGTGATAGGATGAATGATACTTACGGCACCTTGGTACTGTTCGATTTCCCTTTCTGTAAAATAAGGCATCTGCTTGAAAGGATTCACGGACACAAGTACTGGTCCAATGTAAGTCTGAATTGGACACGGTCAAAGAAAAACCAACAAGAAGGTGCATAAAAATTAAATGAATAACATATATACAAGTCAGGAATCTATCATATTTATTAATTAATCGATCGCATGCAATTAATCACCGATAAAATTAGAAGAACACAAGCGAGAAGGCTGTATG
Source organism: Pholcus phalangioides (assembly GCF_987345545.1). Lineage (NCBI taxonomy): Eukaryota > Metazoa > Arthropoda > Arachnida > Araneae > Pholcidae > Pholcus > Pholcus phalangioides. Next base: position 46,152,951 of record NW_028301596.1, on the reverse strand, counting down.
AACATGATGCCACTTTCCTCTACTTATACGTACTACGAACAACTGTTTGATGCGAAGATGAGAATTCTCGGAACAAAAATTCAACTGCCTCCACGAGGAATCGAACCACAGTCTCCTAGCGATCCCAGTAGACCACTAGTCTACAGAAGCAACGAACATTTCTTCAGAGTATATGAACACTAAACGGGACTTTACCTCATCGCATACTTCACATCAGCAATAGTCTAAACTTTTGTATGAATAGCGGATAGTGACATCACACATCTCCATATAAGTCGCAATCTGTTGGCAAATAACAGTATATATGAGCTATTAGCCGAATCAGTGTCCCATTCAGCGGATACAGTATATGCTCTAAGGAAAGATGTTCGTTGCTTCTATAGCGTAGTGGTCTAGCGCACTAGTCTGGATTGTGAGGGGACTGTGGGTCCATTCCTCGTGGAGGCAGTTGAATTTTCTCCCCGAATTAATCTTCGCATCAGCCAGTTACCTATTATCTTTGCGAGAAGGTTGTACTCAAAATTAAACAAAAACAAAAAACAGAGGTAAAGAAGTGAAAAAATATATAATTTTTTTCAAAAATCTTCATGGAAAAAAAAACACTTTCTCTCGCATATCAATGGAATGAGTTTTTTAAAACATTGAACAAAGAGATAAGCATTATCTATTTTGCAATGGAATCAACTGTGATAAGACGGATTTAGAATGATGAGTTTTATGTATTTCACAAGGAGTGACTTAAAGGAACAAAAATTCTAAAAGCAAAGTGAAATAGGAAAAAATATATTTGCGTATTAGTAGAGAGAGAGATAAATTCAGCTATGGTAATTCGGTAAGCTCAGTAAAATAATAATTTTTATACGGTCCAATTAAAAAAAAGATGTCGATTAGTAAAATTCGTGACACTATCATACGAAAAGAAATTTACTCCACAGCATTTCAATCAAAAATCACTGAGTTATCAGGGATTGAAATTCTTGATTATCATTATTTATTTACTTTTTACCTTTTTCTATGAGATAAGGCTGTCTCAAAATTTTTTAGAACTTCCAGAAGTGGCAAAAATCAAGAATTTTAATCACGCGGAATTTTTATTCGATTCTTAGCAAAAAGTTTTCGGTACCGTAGAGAGTGCCAAAAATTCTGCTAATAGTTTTCCTCACCATTTGCTCATTTTTGTTATTTTTTTCGTATTTTACATCAGTTTTAAAGTGAAAAATAGAATTTTTAGTTCTTTCGGACACGATTTATGGAAATAATCCTATATACTGTATACGCACTCGTATTTTTGACATTTCAATTTAAAAAAAAAAACAAACTTGTGTATTGTGAATCAATGTCACAGAGCAGCGGTCTTGGTAAAAGGTGAGAAAAAGCAATCTCATGGGCATGAGCTGGAAAATATTCCACTGTGTATTGACAATTCGAAGAGGGGGAGGGGGTGAAAGAATGTGAATTGACGTTCACAGGATACGCGGCCTAGTGAAAAAAAAAAAAATGTCCCAATGGAAGGAGATATGGGATCGTCAATGACGGCGCTGACTGATCTAACACATGCATGCATTGTATAAAAATTATCATCTTCATCATGTTCCCCCTCTAGTCTTTCAAGTCTATCTCTACCTATGGCAAGGTATACTTCTGGAGGGGAACACCGAGGATTTCTTCCAAGGAAAATTTTGAGTTAACATTCAAAACTAGCGGATATTGATCAAAATTTCAAACGACGATATTTTATTTCTGTATTTTAATTTCTAATTTCTCTGCGTGATAGAGAGTTATCAAAGGAAATGCCAGCAAAGTTCTAACCCCGATCACCGCCCTCTGTGGGGTGGAGATCGTATTCAAAGCACATTGAAATAAAAAATTCTTTTCTTCAAATAGAAACACACAGCAAAAAGTGCATTTAAAGATAAGTTGCCATTTCATTTCGATAAATTTTTTCCCTCAACATTGCGCATGCTCGTTCTGACAATGTTCAAAGCCGTTAAATACTGCAGCGAGACTCGTAAAAATACAGACCACTTAATGAATAAGTTATTTTTATAGCATTTGAGGAGCTTATTTTCAAAAGGGAACATTTCACAAAATTTACAGTAGAGTACAGGGTGCTTTACAAAAGTGGAAAATAGCCCAACAGGTAGCATACGGGAGTGGTATGAAAGAATATTATACCACTCCCGTATTATTATAGATTATTATATAAGAATATTTGAATACTGTGTTTCTTGATCGATATTCAAGGGAGTTAGTTATCTGATTTAAAATTTCGGAAATGTTCTGTTTCGAAAGAAAATTAGTGGAAATGTTATCTTTCGATTAAAATTGGAGCTGGTTTAGTCTGGAAAATTGGAAGTTTCTACGCCATCTGTAGATTCCAGGAAGTTTCACTTATCCAAGGAAGATACCCTTAGTACTCTCTCGTGCTTAACATAAGAAACACGATCATTCTACAGCGGAACCTCCCATAACGGGCACTTCCACCAATGGACACTTTTTGAATTACAACGACGGGACTCAATGCATTTTACTACTCATTAACGGACACTCCTCGTTAGCGGACAGAATTTTCGGTCCCATGGGTGTCCGTTATCGAGAAGTTCTATTGTGAAATGCGACTTTAAAAGCGCTTCTCTGAAAAATGTGACACTTTGAAAAAAAAAAAAATCCTTAACGCCAGTAGGACAACCGCTTCATCACGCTCCCTTTTGAATGAAAAATACCGAAGTAAATGAACAAGGAGGATATGTTCCCCTTTTTGGTAGTAACGACTAACTTAATGTCTACCAAAAATATTCCCGTTTGAATGAACCCTGTTGCATAATTCGACGGAGCTCATCCAAAAGATTCAGAAACCATTGGAAAGTGAATTTCTAAAAAAGTGGAAACGCTGCTCCCTTTTGAAAATAAGATCCTCATTTGATGATTGTTTTTTTTTTACAATACCTACGAACTTTTACACAATATGCTATTTGCAAACACTGAACAGTGATAACGTAAGCGCGTAAACCAGATTGTTATCGGGAAATTTTTATTTTAAAAAAAATGATTTTTTTTTTTTGGTAATTTACGGATTTGATTCCACTAGATAATAAAAAATTTAATAAATAAATGGAAGAAAAAACAACAGCAAGACCCCCACATAAGGTTCGCGAGAGGAACGACCCGTAGTCAACATCCCACGAACGGGAGAAAGGAAAGGCGGCGCTGACAGGACGTGTATGATATAATGCGAACGACCTTTCCTACAATGATGTCGACTTTGAACGTGGGCGTCATTAGACAGTAATACATGTATTAAATTCATTTTTCTTTTCTATAAATAGCATTCGATAAATGATTGGCGGGGCAAAGAAGACTCCCTTTTTTCCTCTCCCCATATCGACTTCTATAGTTTGTGTCAACCGAACTGATTATACAGAATATTTCACAAGGAACTGATCACAATGATCCCGTTAATTTTTTTTAAGTGTCAGTAACCTTCAGTAGGCCTTTGACATACGGCGGCTAGCCTGACGTGCCTCTTTTCATCGATAATTTTCAACAAATAACTTTTTCGACAAACTTTTCATCGATATTGTTAATTCATTAGCCGATCTTAAATAATTTTTATAAAAAGTTGGTACTTAGCTCATAGCTGATATTAACGTTGGATTTCGGGCATGAATCTGTGACCAGTCCGAAAAATGGCAGATGTCATACAAGCTTTGGGATTTCATTTCTAAAATCACACCGAAGAGTTTTCATCTTTTACAGCTTGCTTAGCTTATACTGTAGCCCAGTATTTCTGAGTTTCTCAAAGTGGGCGTAACGGAGAGCTTTCGACATTTATAATTCCCTGTTCAGTACTTTAAAGTATTTCTTTTTTAAACTATTCTGGGGCACCGTGGGTCAACGCTGTCATGACAAAGGAGACGCGGGTGGCAAAAGTTTTAGAACCACTGCTGTAGCCTGTAAAAATTCCACTTAGTTTCGTTAAACATGGTATTCTAATCGATAAAAAAATTATTCTTCCTTGAGAGTGACTTTATAATCACTACTATCTCAGTAATGATCCTTTGAATATACTTGAATCTGAAGAATGTGAATTTTTCACGGAAAATCGTGTAACTCCGAGTTCGCATAAATCAGAGGAGTGCTGAGATGATCACGTTACAGAAATTTCAAGCACTAAATTTTAATTTGTCATTAATGCGTGAAATGTTTCAAAAGGTAAATCACAGTAGAAGTCCGCTGTACCGATAACGCAATTTGCATGTGATTGTCAAAGATACTACAAAAAATATTCGGTAACAGCGAGTTGAAAATTGAGAAGCGTAGAAGCTATAACGACAAAAAAATTCTCAAAAATGCCAGTTTTTTTCCCCTTTCTTCAAAAATTAAACACGATGACTTTTATCATGCCACTGCTCCTTGTAAAAATTACTCTGAGGCTTTTCTGGGCACAGAAAAATAAATTTTTATAACCTATTTTTCCTATTTGAGCTTCTCCACTAAACACATGAGATATGTGACGCTTTTATTCGATTTTAGTTTCTCTCTCCCTGTGACTATGAGAAAACGGAACTTAACAGTTTGAAGTCATTTCCGAATGAAAAATCGTACTAAAATTTTTCTTCGATTAGCGGAAAAATGACGACGAGTCCATGAAACCACAGAAGTGAGCAGTGCTATAATAATTGAGAATTTTAAGTGTTCAGTTGATCGACTAAATAGGTTTGACAGCACGAAATTCTATGCGAAAATGTCTTACAGAATCAACTGCTGTGATACAAAGTCAATTTCATGTGTGATCAGAGTACTGTTCATTGATCAATATTAGAAGAAAATGATCTAAAACCGGGATTACACTATAAAAGTTTCATAAAAGTTCATTTATAAGACTCGAAAAATACAACCAGTAAGGTGATTGATTGCATTTGGTAGGATGTTACCGATGCTGTTATCGGTTGCATTTTTCAACTTTTATAAAAGAACTTTTAACAAACGTTTATAGTATAAATATCCCGACCAAGACACTTTAATGTAGATAAAACAGCAATTTTGTAGCATTTCATAACCTGACAGAAAATGGATATTCACTTATAATAAGTCCGTTATAGCGATAATTTCCCTCGTGATTACGAACTGTCATTATAACGGACTTTTACTGTATTTTCTATTTTTCTGCGACACAACAGTGACGCTAATTTTATGGCATTCCTGATTAACGATTTGAGATCGAGATTTTTCTACTCGATTTAGTCGCTGAAGCGACATTAACATTTTCCCTTCGATAATATCCGGGCGGGGAAAAAAAATGAAAGAAAAGATTTAAATACGGGAAGTTCACGGACGAAAAAAAATAAAAATAAATTAAGATCCGTGAGGTTCAGGTCGAGAAATTAGTAAAAGAAAAATGACATAGGATTCTATACGTATGGTGGTGCTGTTCACCACACGAACATGTTTCGCACATATTATCAACGCTTGGATGTGCTCGACGGAAATTAGACATCCGGAGTTAACGGAGCAGGAAGATGATGCAGAAAAATAAAAGACAAGAAACGACGTTTAAATCATTTCCATTCTCTGTTATTATTATTATTTTTTTTAATCGATTATCTCTTAATCGGATCAAGAGGTTTACCGGTAACGCATTTCTTCATCTCCTTTCTGATGCATCAAAGAGGTGAAGAGGTTGAAATACTATTTCACACGATATTATTTTATAGAGTAAATTTTCTCTCTTACTTTTGTGCCGCATTAGAGAATAACCGACGCGAAACGGAGTTTTTATGAAGAAAACAACGCAAGAGATACAGAAAGTTTAAGCACAAGTTTCTTTTCTTTTTCACCTAAAAGGAAGATTAACGAGTTCATTCTACGATTTCCAGATCGGATAAAAGAAATCCGGAAATCTGTTTACAAACAACCATCACAGAGACCTCATCTTTTCTTTTTGATGATGATGCGATTGGAATGAAGCAGTCGTGGAAATCCTAAGAGAAAATTCGATTTAAAAAATTGAACGTTTTACTAAGGTACGGCGACTACCTTGACTACCTTTCTTAGCACTTTTCCCTACAAAATGTTAGTGGAGTGAACTTTAATAACATTTTTTGACGAAAAGCATCTCAAAATTGGGAAAACAATATTGTATTTGACTACCTACGTCATTTTCTATGAAAAAAAATATATTTTTTGTCAAATTTTAAGCAATATTCATGTGGTATTAATAACATGATTGCGAAAAATTCTATAAATGATATGTTTGTTATTTTCACAGTACATTTAGCTAGTATTGATGCAGGTTAATTAAAGGGTTTTTAGGCAAAATTTAAAGGATTATGTTATGCTCATAAGTTACATGCAAATCTGTTGATGTACTTGTGAATTTTTTGAATTTCATTTTACATATCATGTATAAAACACAGTAATTAGACAAATACATGTGAGCGACCTTAGATTTTAAGTTGAAGACCTTAACAATATATGTCAGAATATCGTATTAAAATTTTGCAATAATACAATGAATAGATTATTAGAAATCATGTTTCACACTCAAGTGAAAAAAAATCGATATTTTCTTTCAAAATGACGTTTTAAACGTAGTCTGATGTCTTGATGAAAATAAAAATCTCTCGGTTATTAAATAAATCAAAAGAAAATAATTCGGGTCTGATTATGGATATAGGCCAGAACTACCCCGATCATCCGTAAGAGTAGGTTAGGCAAAAGAAAACATTTCAGCTGACTTTAATAGACGAAATACACAATGGTCTAAGTAAGCTAATACCAAGAAAAATGGTTTCGTGTCGTTGATATAGAAGCATAGACTTGAAATAGAATTCTTTTTTCTAGAATCGGCAAAATAAGATTCTGGCAGGTTTTTACAACATAGGTATCTGAAGCCACTGTAGTGAAGCGGAAGATTTTATGAAGTGGAAATCATAATAGAGTTGATATGCTCGAACGGGGTGAAGTCTGAGGAAACAGGGAGATCAAGGAAATACTTGGAAGTCTAGGCCATGCCCGTCCAAGAATTTATTGATATTTCTGGGCTCAACGAAATGTTATATTACCGTTATGAAAGATCCCATACGCTCCAGAGAACGCAATCTATAGAAGTATAAATGTAATCGCAAGGATGGATTCGTATTTATAATGCAATGAGACTAGAAAATGAGAGAACCATAACATTTCTCATACGACACTGCTGTTATCACCAGCTTGTGTCCTTCCGGCAATGGTTGCAGTCTCGGTCTCGAATATTTGCCACCGAATGTGACAGCATCCATCCATTCCAAGCAGCATGAAATGTGGAACACGCCATCGAGATTGAAGCGATTTCTACAAAAGCACAACTTCATTACCGTGGATGTAGTGACTAACCATATACTTTGGAGCCCTATACACAACATAGTTCACTGCACTGACATTTTTTTTTTTTTTTGGGGGGGGGGATGTAGTAGTTCTCTCGTTCCTTTGGACAGTGGAGTGCTCGACTGCAGAGTGTATGTCGGACAGCTATCTCTCCCGCAACTTCACAGCCGAGTTCATTTGTTTACATCAATTGACACTTGCAGCTCCATTGTCTCCATTTTTGTTTGCTTACCCGGTGTAGCCGTTTATCTAGGTACGGCAGACTTTAACGACAGCGGCATTTTAAAATTTCATAAACTGATCAGCTTCTGAGATATTGTGGTACAGGATAGCCAAGAGTAATCTTTTTTTTTGAATAAAAGTATTTGTGACAGTAACGACTGATACACTTCGAGAATGCACGCGTTTTCCTTATATTTACACCATGCCAGCTGGGACACTTGCCTTATCCCATAGGTTGATTTTCACACGGTGTCAGTATCCAGAGTTAAGGGGTGCTCACGATTATGTATAATGTGACTCGGTTGAGTTGCTGATATGTTCAGTTTTACCAATTTTATGGCTGTATTACCTGTGTTTGTAGTGATTTTATCCCTACGTCAGTGGTGAATAGTGTGTGTGCATCTCTCAGTACGTGACCATCAACCATCTAGAAAATGAGAGAAAAAAAATCATGATTTCTCTCTCTTTCAAGGAAAAATTGTGTACGGCGAGCAGATCATACGATACATTAAATGTATGAAAAATGGAAATTTCTAGCGGAACTAAAAGAACCCCCCCCCCTCTCCGCCAAATGCTTTTATTCAGCGAAAAATGAGTTATGACCTTGTTCGATAAAATGGCGTCGATTTGACAATAAAAAAATTCATTGAGAGGTAAGATATGAAGCTGGACTGTTTTTTCTTTCTCTCTGAAGCACCAAAAGTAAACGAGACGGAAAAATTTAGTACTGTGCTAAAACCAAACCGGAAGTAGACAAGTGCTCACGGGAGAGAAGAAACACACAACAGGCTACGCATTTCCTGGGAGACACGCAAATCTCGTGTGGGTTCAATGAATTTACAATGCTGTATATTTCGAATTAATAAAAGGAAATTGTATTAGGGTCGATGGTCGGTCAAATGAAAGCCATTCTTATAAATTTATTGAGACGCATAAAAAAAGTACAGTACTACCACGAAGTTACACGATAGGTGGGACCGACACTAAGCGAGTAGGTCGGGGTACAATTTTGCATACAAATACATTAAATAGGGGTTAACCCTTTACGTGGTTTTAAAATTTTCCTGATTCGCATTATAACTGTCACATTGGAAATGAAAGCGTGTTAAGAACCTGCAAGTTTAACGAGATATCTCGAGACTGCCACTGTAAGGGTCAATTGGAATCAATATTTCTGAAATATACCGGTCTTTCCGAAAAAAATTGTAATCAAATTAAATGGTTTCCCTCTACATGTAATTAAAATATTTCCATTAATGCTTTTAAATTTCTCCAAAACATGTACAAACGAAAGTTGTTTTTAGTGCAATATTTATTTTTTGGTTCATCGAAAGAAATGAGCTTCGTGTTGACGCAGGGAAATTTTGTGACTAGTTTTTGTTTCTTTGTATAAAGTTCAAATAAAGTATCGAAATTAATTAGAGTTGCAGGTGAATAATCGGATGCATTGTCAATAGACTTTAAATAGCATTTTTGAACTCAACGTATTGAATGGTGAACAAACCATTCTTCAAAAATGGAAGCTATGTTTCCAAATTGTTTCAAGGTCCAAATTGATTTTTAAAATTTCTGGTAAATAATTAAGTTTAGATCTTAAGCTGGTTTTTTCTGGTTCCTTCTTTTATTACTTCAAAAATTATCTCAGCTTCGCTAAATGTGGTGTTCTAATTGAAAGAATAAGACAAGGACAAGAAACCTATATAATTTTACTCAATGATGTCAGCATAAATAAGGTATTGTTTCCACATAAGTTATTATTTCATAACGCTTACGAAATGAGCTGGATGAAGTAACTGGCATTTTTTAAATAAGAAAATCACGTAACTGAGAAATCTCGTAAGTTGGGTGTGACTGTATATCCCATGCTGTGGGGGAATTGAGAAAATCAATATCTAAAGGAACTCTAAATGCACTTGTGTTCGTTATAGAAAGTTCACTTTCAGACACGCATCCAGCTTCTCGAGAATAAGACGAATACCGTCCATTTATATATTTTTTAAAGTTCTGAGAAAGTCACATCAGAGCAGCAGGATAGATTCTGGAGAAACTTACACCCTTTTCGAGCGAAAACATCCTGCACAATGTCGTTCCAAGATCACACCGCCTGAAAGCATGCCGAGTCGCTTATACTTGATGACATTATGCAACTTGCCCAATGTCTGTGTCATTGTATAACTTTAGTCCTTCTTCCTATATTTTTGTTCTCTAAAAGAAGTTGAACGCGTGTTTGAACACGACCACCTAGATAGGTTATATAGGAGGTCGTGGTTTGAATGCCCCGATGATGACTTCTATATATGTATAACGTACACACGAGCGTGTTGGCCTCTTCATATATTCAGTATATTTACTATTGCTTTGATTCTGCCCCATCCTCGGATTCAAATTTTCGTTTTTATTTAGTGTAAAAAAAAATCAAATATTATGGTTAATTGTCGGGTCTCCGATCTATAGCAACATGTCAGTTCTCCCCCTTGTGGGAGCCATCCCTGCCCATGGACTTTCGATTGAACTTGGGTCAAGATTTTGCCGAGGCCAATCTATGCATCAGAATACCTCTTTGAATGAATTTTTCCATAGGTCCAGATTTGTCTCTTAAAGCGTCAAATCCTTTTTGGAATATGCTATCAACCCAGAGATAAAAATGTCCATTGATGTATGAAGATGAAGTATGCTAAGATAAACAGCTGACACTGTTGAGCCCACTCCAGCTTAACAGGGGAAAAAAATCCCACACACAACTAACATTTCCTCCTAAGGCTTGTTGAATGAGTCCAAAGCATGAAGTGCCCAATGCTTTACGTGTTTCTTCTTATAACTGTGATGCATTCATCATGTTTGGAAGATCAAGGTCTCCACATTAGTCTCACCGTAAGTTTTAATAATTATATTCCGTGTATAAATATGCGAATGTTTAGAATTTACAACTTGCTTTTTGCTTTTCAGAATTTGCTCATTTAAATTCTTGCCACACTTTTTTTTTTAATTCACAGTTCATAGAAATTGTAGACGAAGATCTAACTCATTGATCTAACTCTAACTCATCTAACACATTGTTGAAGATCTAACTCATATGCACCGCTCTAGCTCCTCACCTATGGGACCCTCAGGACTTCCGAAGAGGCCTCAATGATACCATGCTATAACAATGTTTCTGTGCACACCAGGTGCAACATGTGTTCCATTGTGAAACAAATTCAAAAAATTTTGAAGGTTTTATATATTTCTATATGGATTATATAGACGGGGGGGGGGGCGACTACGCGCCCCTTGTTAAAAGGACATACGGGGGGGGGGAAGAAATGTTCTGTATGTCATGCAGGATATTACTGATTGTGGACAGTAAGGATTAATTGATCGTGAAACGAAGTTATTTCATGTCGCGATGGGAAATTTTCATCGCAGTTATTTTTAAACGAAAACCATAAAAAAAAGCTATTTAGGAACAATACGCCACTGTCTGTCGTATGATTAATAAACGACACGAAAGGATGTAGTTTTTTTTTTGTTCGAGTGGATACTTCACTGAAAAAAGTGGTGATTGACTGACGCCGAGAGACGATAGCGGAAGTAGTGACGCTCACAAAGGATGCGGTGACGCACGCAAAAAATAAAATAAAATGAACAAATAGGAATCAAAAATAGTCAAATTAGAAAACGAACCGATTTGCATAGCCATGGTCAACGAAAGTAAAAAGAAAGGATACGAAAATCTGATCGTCCATGTAACGCTTCTTGAGGTTTTCCACGATGGCCGCTTCGTTGATCTTGCACAGTAGCACCATGTCGTCGACGCCACTGTGCTTGATGTGGTGGCTCTGCCAATGGTACACCTTTAATGGGCGAAAGAAACGAATTCAACATTGATTACTTTCAGGTAACAGTAAATAAAAACAAAATACGAGTATGAAATACAGTACTAAAACGCTGTGTATGCTTAGCTCTAACGTATTTATGTTGTCAGAGTTATGCTTGAACACGAAACAAGCATAACCCTGACAACATAAATACGTTAGGACCCGACACAACACGTTCCTGCATATGCTAATTCGTTAGAAATTTTTAAGAGGAATGTTTACGAGGCGCGTGTGCGGTTAAGGAACAGTAGGTACTAAAACGCTCTGAGCGTGACTATAGCTTACTTTTCAGGTAATTGATAAAATTTTACCCTCAATATAATAACAATGGACAGCAATTACAAAACGTAGAAATATACTGTTTGAACATGTCACGTAGACCAACAATTGAATGAGAAATTATTGTTTTTGAAGCATTGTTAGCTGATCAGGTTTCCGCAGCTACTAACGAGAGAACTGTTTTTTCCGGCTGAAAGAACAGTGGTCCTCAAGGGGGGAGTGGGGAATCCTTGGAGAGGTTTCGAGGTCCATGAGCTTGGATGAGAAAACACAGTCAACTTATTGCTCAACTACGAACACCTTTGAGGAACATAAGGTGTTCGTGGCCTTCATTATTAGCAAGGGAGAGGGGGGGGGGAGTTAGTCTTCGTCTTATTGGTACAAAGGATGCATGAAACACATAAGGTTAAGAAGCTCTGGGGTAGAGGGCCGTCAGAGGTTAGTGTTTTCTTCAAAATTTCTCCAACTCAAGTGATTGCATTAATAAGAGATGCTTGCAAATATAGATGAAGCTCGCATATGATTTTCCTAAGGGCCCATTGATCTCGCAGAGGGTAGGCTAATAAGAACCTCTCAGGCTGAGGTGGTCTTCGATCTTTATCAAGCCACCAGCACCGCTCATGACCATTGGTATGGGAAAAAAAGATCTCACACATGTGGGAACTCTGAATATACTCAAATTCAAATCTATTACAATGATAATTATCAGATGAAGAATTCAGTTCCCTATGATAGGACGAATATTCGGCCGAATACCTGTGTAAATCTAAGTATATGAAACTAATTTTAAAGTTATGATAATTGGAATTTTTCACATAAATTAGAAATTTACTGATTATATTTTATTTTCTGGTGTATATCCCTTCTGTGAAGGAGGTTATGTCGGGTTGAATTTCTGTGATAAAGAAAACATGAAAATGGAAATAGAATCCTACTGCAATAAGGTGGAAGCGAACATAAATTAAGCAAGTCTAGTTCACTATTGATGGATGTATCTAGAAAACATACGTATTGAGCTATGGAGGAGGCAGAAAAAGGCAACAAAGAACATCTAGAGAGGAAAAATAAGTCTTAAATTTTATGATGCATTACTAGTTGAGAGTAACTAATGGTTAACACTTTTTTAATTAGGTGTAAAATTCTAACAAGTGTTGAAGAAAAAATTGATTCTTTAAGTAATATTAAAATACGTTATCGTTAAGTTTGATTGCCAGTATCATGGCAATGAAAATCTTTCAAATACTAGTTTTTTTTCAATATTTATTCAAATAAAAAAATTAATTTCAATCGTTTGAAATTATTTCAACAATTTTATTTTCAATTAAAAAAAAAATTTTATTCACATATACGCGATAAATTTTAAGAAAATTGATATTCGGCCAAAACATTAGTCGAATATTCGGTATTCGGTCAAATCATTATTCGTCCCATCCCTAGTTTCCAATTGTAACTCACGAGCACGAATGCGGGTATTAGGATCGAGCACTTTCAGAAGACTCCGAGAGCAACACTTAGATGCCTGCTCAGCGTTTTGCAATAGTCGCTCATGACCGCTGTGCGGTCGTATGGGTATCTTGCTGAACTCTCATCAAGAGGATCTAGTTCGAACCCCGTTCACGGCACAGTGGTGGTCGGCTGAAGTTGCTTTCCTGCGGTTTTCCAACCATAAATACGTTAGGATCATGCATACAAAAAAATACAAAAAAAAAACCGTTCCGGCATATACCAGTTCCTTATTAGGAATTCCGCAGAGGAATGTGTGCGAGGTGCATGTACGTTTGAGTAGTATTAGTAATAGCCATTCATGAGAGCGGGGGTGTATAGTTATATGAATTTTCTATCATATTTTGCTGCTTTGTTCTGAAACACATCCCGAAAAAAGACCAGTCCACGAACCACATTTTGATCACCACTGTTTCAGAGAGAGAAAGAGTCTCGATCCAACTAAAAGGTAAATAAACTGCCATATAACGATATTAATGGTAGCCAAGGTTTTTTCGGGGCTTTCTTTCGAATCATTTCGAAAAGTTCGCAACGATAATCAGAGAAGATGGAGGGTTATAAGGAAGGTCACAATATTGCATTCCCCATCCCCATTTCGTCTATAGGCCTCTGAAACGCATGTCAGAGCCGAATATTATAATCACCATTTTTTTAAATTAATCCAGCATATTCAAATTTGTCTATCTTTCTTTCATTATTCTGCATAAGTAGTGTGAGCCTGAATGATGCCGGATACCGACAATAAACCTTTAGAAAAGAGAAGGGAGACCCTTAGCCTCTCTTACGCCACTGTCAATAATGCAACCTCCGACACAATAACGGGAAAGGGTAGAGAGACATACAGGAAAAAAATAAAACCCAAACAACTCGCCCTAATTATCAGAACAAGCTGAAATGAAAAGCCGCATTTAAAAGCACCGATAAACTGTATAACTCAATGGCAGAACGGAAGCCGTACGTACGGTCATTGAAACGAAATCCTATGTACGATTGGCGGTCATGGCCTCCTTATATGACTGTAAGTTTTTTTTTCCTCCCTTTTCATATTATCTTTTGTGCGATATTTTCCGAGTGTGTTATACCAACGACACAAAACAATAGCCATTGGGGGAGAGGGAAAAACACAAACTCAATTGAAAAAAGACGGAGACAACGTTTCGAAACGACCAACCACTGCCACACATCGCGAAAAAAATCGATGAACTATTTGGAAATGATAAACAAATAAATAAACTGACTCTACATGGCATCATTATACTCTTCACACTCAATTGAGATCAGGAGAAAGATAAAAAATATATATATATACCATATAAATGTAGCATTATCGGTCAACTATAACCATAACTATCTGGAGCAGGGCGACCAGAAGTCGAAAGGGTTAATTGCATATGGAATTCGACCAGGGAGATACAAATGGCGAAATTCTCTTCCTTTCCCAATTTTTTTAAATACCTGTCTGAAATTGGAAAATAGTTATTTCATAGTTACAGTTATTTCAACGCATTATGTGACGGAATATTCTTCTTGGGAAACGCTGCTCTACGAAGAGCAGCGTTTCTCAACCTATAGTTCTCGGACTCAGTATTTGATGAAGGAAAAATTATTCAGTAGGGAAGCTTATTTTTCAAAAGGAAACATTTGCTAAATTTAAGCAGAAGAAAAAAGACCTTTTTTCCTTCAGAATGGACTGCTTTACAAAAGTAAAAAATAGCCCAACAGGTAGCATAAGGGAGTCGTAGAAGAATATTTAAATACTGCGTTTCTTGATCAACATTCAAGGGGGTTATCTACATTCAAATTTCGGAAATGCTTCGTTTTGAAAAAAATTAGTAGAAACGTTACCTTTTGATCAAAATTGGAGCTGGTTAAGTTTGAAAAATTGGAAATTTCTAAGCGCCACCCGTTGATTCCAGGTTTCACCTAGCCAAGTAAGATACGTTACTTCTCTCTCGTGAATAACAAAAAGAAAAAAAAGAGCACGACCATTCTACATTGGAAAAACTCCCGCTAGTAGACACCTCCACCAACGGATACGTTTTTCGAATTCCGTCGACAGGACTACATGTATTTTACTATCCATTAACGGGCACTCCTCGTTAGTGGACAAAATTTTCATTCCCATGGGTGTCTATTAACGAGGGGTTCTACTACGTAAAATGCAGATTTGAAAAATGTGCCGTTTTGAAAAAAAATTCCTTAACGCCAATAGGACAACAGTTTTGTTATGTTTGTTCCCTTTTGAATGAAAAATACCGAAGTGAATGAACAAAGAGGATATGTTCCCTTTTGTTAGAAACGACTCGCTTTACATAATTTCAAAAAAAAATATTCCCGCTTGAATAAATTCTGTATGATTAATCCCACGGAGTTCGTCCTAAAGATTCAGAAACCATAGAAAAGTGAAATTCGAAGAAAAGTGTAAATGTTGCCTTCTGAAAATAAGCTCCTCGATTGTAGAAATATCCTCATAGATTGAAACAAACATCCTACCTTCGTACTAGGGAGACACCATATCTACTACAAATCTAAGTGGACGAAAATTCCTCTTTCACTGAGGAAACAAAACATTCATAACGACGAACTAGGTGACCATATTTCATTGAGAAAGATAAGGGAAACTGGAAATCTTTTAAATGCAATGAATGAATGAACGCTAGGGGCTCTGCCACCGGACTTATCCCGTTACTGAGATCTCTTCCAGTCCAGCTTCGCGGCAGAGTCTGGAACAAAGTGAGTGCACCTAACAGTCTGAGTGTGTAGCTATTGTTGTGCTTGATATTTCAGTGCTGCCATCTATACTTCAAATTGTGAGTGAAGTGTAATGATTGAATATTTGTTACGTTGTAGGCCTGTTGCTCTCTTTTAAGTGCAGCATAATACGGGACATAGTCAATTGTAACCAAAAACGTTGCCATATGTCGGAGAATCGCCTTATTGATAAAATTACTAAAAATGGGAAATGAAGTGGAAATCGCAGTGAATTGATATGTAATGCATGAAAAAAACGTAGAAATGAACCTGACAAATATGTGAGATGAATATTCATATTTATCGCTATAATTATAATAATTTAAAGTTATAAAAATTGTTCAAATTCACGATTTTAGTGAAAATTACGAATTCAAATAAGCTTAGTTGAAAAAACAAAACAAAACAGCACTAGTTTATTAAAACGTCGGAACGGAAAGAGTACAGGCATTCACCGTAAAACACGGGCCATATGGTCACACTACTCATGCATAAGTTGGTAGTTCGTTGAACTGATTTGGACATTTTATTGGTCTTTCGATTTAGAATCACTGTCCTCAAACTTAGGAAGACCGTGGTTCGGTTAAATTTAATTTTACAAGTGGAAAGAGGGCTTAAGAGATTTCAGACCCGGTCTTAATTGATACTTTGAAAGAATTAGCAACTGTAATGAGTATGGCAAGGAGCCATGCATTCGACCGCAAAATATTACTGGAATATGACATGAGACGGGTGAGCCTCTGATGTCCCCGTGTGACTAATGACATCCGTATTTGTTATGGGCATCTTTTTCTCAGCCACCTCTTAGCGCATTTTGCCTGTTGCGGCCTTGTATTTGTATCAATTTCCACACACCTCCGACATTCAGAAATATCTCTAGCCAAATAAAAAAAAAAAAAAAAATTGAAAATAGTTCTATGACTGATATCAATTTATTGCATAGATGATTATCAGTTTAAAACCCACGAATCTGATAAAATGGCTAACAAAAAAAAAGACACGTTCAGACCGTTATAGATTCTCTAATCGATTTTTGATTCTCATCTAGTTTTTTAATCCTCGATAGTCCTGTTTATATTTGAATAAACATGGTAAAAAAATATAAATATATATACAAATACAAAGGCCACAACAGGCAAATTGCCCAACGAGGTGGCTGAAAAAACTTTACCCATAAAAAATATGGCCGTCAATATAATAAAATACAGCAACAAAATATAAAAGAATATACAGAAGACGCTCGATACAACGACCCCTTCGTCCCGTCAAAAACGGACATTATATCGATAGTATAACGATATATGAAACGTTCTGTAAAAACATTTAGGAGTTATCCCACCGGTCGTTGCAATGGAATGGTCGCTATAATGTGGGGTCGTTATAACGAGCATCAACTGTATTACCAAATAATAATTAATAATATATACTACACTGCCCGTAAAAACATCACACGGTAGTCTTATCTAAGTACGGATAGCTTCTCGATTTATCCCACTATGCCTATCGAACTTCTCTTTAAATGCATCAATTGTGTTAGAATTCACGACCCCTACCTACTAACTATTTCTTTTCTCAGCTTTTTGGTATTTTATAAAATAAATCCTTTAGTATCATTTCAGTACAAAATACGGCTATATAAATACAATACTACTAACAATTATTCAAAAAAAGTTGATTGTCAGTTGGTGTAATTTTTTTAGGGCTGCTGAAATTCTACGTGTTCAGAGATTTATAAAATCATACAAAATTGGGGGGATTAAAAATAAAATTCAAGGTAACAAACTATTCAAATATGCTAAGCAAGATTTTATCTGCTTATAAATAACATAAAAACAAAAGAAAACTGTATATTTTACCTTCAACTATTTTAGCCAATTAAAAAAAATCCCCTCCAATTAATTAAACTGCTGTGATGTATTGATTCATTAAAAATATGTTGAGAGCACCCATCTGCATCCGTATTTTGATTTTCTTAATTTAAATAAGTTTTTATGGGGGTGTATTACAGAATGTTAGATAGTTAATCTGCTTGTGGTGCCTTTAAGCATCACTATCATTAAAGGAAAAATCTATTTTTATGTCACATTTCATCGCGTTGAACTTTCAAACAGTTAAGAATACTTTCAAGACAAACTATCGATGGATTCAGATAATGTTTTTTATGCCTCTTCAAATTCATGCTTATATCTATGTCAGCCATTATATAGGCTAGAAATAGCCGCTTTTTTTACTAAGACAGCATGACCTCGTAAAATTTTAACTCGGTAGGATTCTGAATTCATTGGTAAAACGGAACATTGTAAGCTACTGTTTTAAACCTTAAAATTTCAGGCTCCCACGAGCACAGGTGAGGAAAAATAATAATAATTACAGCATCAAGATACGTCCTGTTTCATCGTTTCGCGATCCAAAATTCCGAATAAAGAACTGAAATACTAAATAATATAAAGAATTGGATATATTGTTCTTCTTTATAAATCAATACTTTCTTTTTCCTTCCACCGAATGAAAACCCGATCCTCATTTCATCGATCGCCCTGCTCATACAAAAAAACGAGACAAAATGATAAAATAAGACCTTCCCTTAATGCGTCAATTATGTCTCACCGGAAACCGTGAATAAGACGATGACGTCACGAAGTGGAAGAAAAACCCCAACGAATTAAAAACAACTAGTAGGTCGAACCATAAAAGTAAAGCGATTTCGTCAAGGATAGCTTTTGAAAAAAAGCCGCCAAGTGTCCACGAAAATAATAACAATATTAAAACCCACCGCTGAGCCTTGAAGTCAGAAAACTGAATTGAAAATCATTACTTCTAGAAAAAACACGGTAAAATCGAAATTGATTCACCGCAATGATGATAATCATTTAACTATTTTATATACATATATAAGAGTCACTATAATTATCAACATTCATCTTAAAAATATACATTGAATCAGCGGTTCAAGGTGTCATACTGTCCGAAAAAAAGCATACGCATGTAAAAAAATATGTCCGTTAAAAAAATGAAATTGGAATACAATAAATGAACATTTTTTATGATTTTTTTCCTTTCCAAAGAAGTTTTTGAAAAATTATTTTGATGGGGGAAAAAATGTATTCTTTCATATAATTGCACACACATTTATTTTCTGAACATATTTGTAAAGATGTTCGTGTTTTTCTCTTATTTGTCTTCTGTATAAAGAACTCTCGTATCTCTCGTATTTCGCTTAATAACAATTACGTATAGAAAAAAAACCTCTTTGTTGCGTCATTTTGAAAAAAAGAGGCAATTTTTCAATAGGAACAAGTTTTCTGTTCCGAATTTTTCCTTACATATTGATACACCTCTATTAAGGGACCACATTTTCAAGGAACTGATTTTTCTGAGTTGAATGAAGTGATTTGATTTCTTCACAAAAAAATTTTAATTTCATTAAAAAAAATAAAGATGGGCTGACATTTATGTTTTTAATGTATTTTTGAGTATCGAAAATGCAAAAACGTCATGAAAATTCCGAAAAGTGAATGCTCGAGTCTGAAAGATTACAGTAAAGTACAACCGGTCTGTTATTCAATCTCAAAGAGTTGCTTACATCGATGGAGTGTCATTGAATTTGTCTAAACATAAGCTATCCATAGCATAGTAGCGATCAAAAGTCTTTTGACAACAATAAATTTGTCTACGAATTTCGTATGACAAATTTATACGAATTTTCTAAGACTCATTGAGCCTAGAATTCGTATCCTTTTGTAATTGTATTCTTTTTCTAACATGCAAATATTCAACTATTATTGAAATATATCCTTGTGTAAATGTGAAAACATACGAGAAAATGTATTTTATTTTCGTTCAGCAATTTTGTTTCTGCATAAAATGTATGCTACTATTAAGTTGTTGGACTCATTGTAAATGTGCAACAACTGTATTACGCAAACAAATGTTTTTAAGGTGTATTTTGACTTATATTATTTGTTCCTGTTGCATAAAATGAAAGCAACTTTTTTATTCTAGTTTGTGCATAAACATATACACATTTACCCGTACCTACTGTCTATGGATATGGTAAGGATTCGACATGACACAGTTATGACTCCAGGATCGATAAGTAAATTTTTGATAAGTGAGCAAAATTTTAGATTGAGATCACCACCCTCTCTGTTGGTGTGTATTGGGGGTGTCTTCTTTTCTTTTATTTGTGTTTTTTCCCCTTTTTTCTACCGAGCGTGGAGCGATTTCTTTGCTCAGGTGGCGAGATGGGTGCTGAATGAATGAGTGAGAACTCTTGCTTCAGTTAAATTTTCAAGACATTCTTGCAACCTTTTGATATCGACATTACCGAATTTTTCTCTTCATCTTTCTGTTCACTATACACACTACACAAAACACATTACACGCACAATCTTGTCTTTCTCTTCATACTCCCGTTGAGGCAATTAAGTCGTCCGATTGCCCATGAGGGCCAGGAAATGACGGAAAAATTAAATTAGGTAGGTAGATGATCGACACCTTTAGCAGAAAAGCATTCCCCACTTTCATCGTGTTTAACAATAAAAAAAACCTGTAATACCTTGATAATTTACCTTACAACCTGTACCTATTAGAACCTGTAATACCTCATATGTTTATTGATTACCTATTTGTACCTTGGATTGACACTTCGATGTCTCTCTGAGAGAGATGAAGTGGGGTGTGTCTAGTTCTTTAATGTACCTTGGATGATTTCTCTTTTCAATACGAAGGTTGACATAATTCTCCCTTTCCCTTTTGTAATGGCAGAGACTTCGCCCCTTACTTACTGGACCAGCTTAATTTACGTCTTAATTACGCTTTTCCGGAAAAAATCCACCTAATATTTTTAATTTTTTTTTTTTTTGTGTTTCAGAGTTTTTATGTGTTTTGCATAGTCCTACTATAGATTCATATTAAATAAGAATTAATTACTTCCATATTTGATTAAGTTATATTTGTCAAAACACTTTCAATCCGTCAAAAAACAAAAATGAGACAATATATAAGCTCATTAACCCCAAACAAATAAATTTCGGATACAGGTGTCGATATATATCTTCCTTCCGCTTTATATATATATCAAGGTCAGGGCAGTGCATGCAAATGAGTTGGCACTACAAGCATTATTGCATTCGTGGTGAGTTACTTTTGAGCGCTACTGTATCGTTTCTCGGCTTTTTGGCTAAGGACAAAGTGTAGTATCCATAGGATATCATTGACCTTCATTTATATCGTTTATTTCCTTCCTGTGAATAAGGCAGGCTCGAAAAATCGAGAAAAAAAATTAGGCACCAGCAAAAATTTCTTACGAGAAATGTTTTTTTTTCTCTCCTGAAGAACTGCCCTACATAACGCTTTTAAATATCAATTTCTTAGAACTTAATGACCCCTCCATCCCAATGTTAGTAGATGCGCTAACGCAGCCAAGGGTTCAGTAGACGCATTCTTGTTGAAACAGTGCAAATTCATAATGAATATTAATAAACAAACATATTATTTACTGTAATTAAAAAAAACGGAGGAAAAAAAGCATAAATTTTCTGCTAGAGCAGAATAAAATAAGTAAAAACTCGATATAATTGATCAAAAATAGATACTGCTTCATGTGTCTGTTGTGATGTGATAAATCAGTAATAATATCGAGTGGTAAATTGCTGCGAAATTTTGGGTTAAAAGGCAAACAAAGTACTTTTTCAGAAGTGAATCGGTGGTAGTGAATAAGGGGCCATTCAAGTATTACGTAAGCAGATTTTCAGCCATTTTTGACCCCCCCCCCTTGTCAGCAAAACATTGATCCCCCTCCCCCCGTCAGCAAAATTTCGTCAGCAGCCTAGAATATTTCACATCTTCAAAAAGGGGTGGTTGATGACGTAAGCAGCCTTATTCCCCCCCCCCTTGTCATCAAAAGTCAGCAGATCCGAAACCCCTTCCCCCCCCCCGATGCTGAAGTAATACTTGAATGACCCCTAACTGAATATACAGGGTGATCCCATAATTCCCGTTGCCGCATTTTACTGGCGAACCTCTGATCGTAGAGGCATACTTCCAATTAGAAAAATTATTCAAACAATGTGTATATAGAAAACAGATACGTCATTCACGTTGCGAGGGGTTGTATAGTTACTAAAATATAAAAAATAACATTTTATACGGACACCCTGCCGAAAACCCAATTAGAAAGTTGTCCTGTCTCTCCTGGGACCAAAAAAAAAAAAAAAACAACAACAACAACACAAACACAAACACGTTTCTAAATGCAATATTCGCTGAATTATTTGAATTCAAACATCGAAAAAAAGTTGGGAAAGAACAACATACATTAAACAAGGAAAAAAAGCGTTGTCCGTGAGTTTATGTTGTTTTTTCCAAACTTTTCTCCGATTTTAAATTCAAATATCTCTGCCAGTATTGCACTTGGAAACGGGGATTTTTTTTTTTGCTGGTCCCAACAGAGACATGGCAACAACTTTCTAACTGGAGTTTTGGAGATAAGGTGTCCGTGTAAAAAGTTGTTATATATTTTAATAACTAAACAACTCCTTGGAGCATGAATGTCGATGATGATTTATGATTATAAATATTATAAATCATGAATGATGATTTATGATTATAAATATTATAAATCATGAATGATGATTTATGATTATAAATATTATAAATCATGAATGATGATTTATGATTATAAATATTATAAATCATGAATGATGATTTATGATTATAAATATTATAAATCATGAATGATGATTTATGATTATAAATATTATAAATCATGAATGATGATTTATGATTATAAATATTATAAATCATGAATGATGATTTATGATTATAAATATTATAAATCATGAATGATGATTTATGATTATAAACATATCTAATTATCAGTAGTTTTAAGAATGAGTGTTCACTTTCGGGTCCGGAAATTTATTGCAGGTAAAAAATACACGTGCATTGCTCGAAAAATTTAAAAGCATCGTGAACTCCGAAATTTGTCCATCTTGCATAAATACAGAGTAAACTCAATATTAATAATTAAATTTATCGGAGTACCTGTCTGATCCTGAGGGGATCATTTTCATCCGTAGTCTTTTTCTTCTTCATCGTAGAAAGAGAATTCAAATTTCGAGCGAAATCACTGCTTCAGAAAAAGCGGGATGGTTTTTTCCTACACACACACTCACACGTGGTACAAAAACACACACCACAACCTGCACGGGTGTATAATCAAATCACACACGAGGATACGCAGCGCTCAGGCAGCACCAAAACGCGCTCAGCATCAGCTGAGGGCATGCTATTCGGTCCGTTACAGCTGATTATCAAGAGACAGAGACGACAACACGCGCTTGCTCGCTCCCACTGACCAACTGTTGTTTTGTTGCGGAACACACCTTTTGGAACAATTCGTGCGTAACAAGTGGAATAAACCAACAAAGAGAAAACCAGACCGAATTTTGACGCAAAACCCCCCCACGCTCTCCACACGCATCGTGTGCGCGGAGCCAATCAAGAGCCGCTGCTGGATTGTTGACCTCGTATGAAGACAAGAGGGAGATGGGAAAAGTAATAATACTGGTTACAATGCATTACAGTCATATATATTTATTACCAGGGTGGAAATAGGTATATACATTAAAAGAGAGGCGCGCCCACTCTCTTTTAAACGACTGCAAATGAGCGTGTGTGTGAAATTCAATTTCTGACTTGCTAATCAAATGACAGAACATTTGAACGGGGGGATTTTTTTTCCCATCGATGTAAAAAGTGATAGGATCATACTGAACATAAACGGCATATTACGCGTCTGATGCTATATATCCACGCTAACTTAAATAAACAAATGTAGGTCGATTTTGTCACCTAAAAAGTATTTACGACCGCTCCGTTTCGCAGTCCGTGGAAAAAGTTCACTTCCGCGTCTCTTCCGGGTAAATGATCGCAAATCAAATCGCTTGATAGTGTGAATGTATGTGATGTGTGTAAAGTGTCCAGTGGTCACGTAAGGGACAATTAGAAGTGGTTGAACAGCAGGTTCGCGGTTCAGTAATTCATTCGTTGAGTTAGAACAGTCTTCCAAATTTATATGTTTCTCACTTCCCTTCTCAGAATAAAAAAAAGCTCTCAACGTCCCTCTTCGTATAAGCCAATCCAAAAGATCTGGACAGTTTTATAAGTGCATCTATCCTCACTTCCTCCCCGGGGGCGATATCACCCACTTTGAGAAACGCTGTAATGGTTCTCGAAGTGTGCGACGCGGTGAACTGTCCTCATTAATGCGTGCCTATTCAATACCATGAAGCGGTTCTTTCTTAGACTATTCTTGTGAGCCGCAGATACATGCCCACTAGGGCGAGGAAGCCGCCGAAGACAAAAGTTAAGCAACCACTGCTATATAGGATAAAAAAATAAGGAAGTCAATATTATATCGATGGGATTGTTAGCGAATTCGCAGATGACGTGAAGCTGATGGGGGATAGTCGAGAATCAAAGCGATAGGGCAACTCAAACAGGATTGCAGCGTGAGCAAATGAATGGGGCATGTCTTTTAACTTTGACAAGTGCATGGTCGCCTATTTTGGTTCGAGCAACCCACGTTTCACTTACGAGTTCAATGGTGTTATTATTTCGGATGCAATTAGGATCACCGATCTGAGTATTCTTATTGATGAGCGGCTTAGGTTTCCCGAACATTGTTCAGCGGTGGTCAGAAAATCGAATAGAATGCTCGGTTTCATTCTCAAAAAGTTTTCTTGGCGTTCTCCTAAAGTGATCCTTCCACTTTTCTGGGGCTTAGTTCGTCCTGGATTGGAGTATGCCGTGAGGTTTCGGAGACCATACTCACAGAGGGACATTTTTTATGGGCATCTTTTCTCAGCCACCTCGTTGGGCATTTTGTCTGCTGTGGCCAGGGCCGTAACTAGGATTTTTTTGCCACCTCCCCACGGATTTAAAATTCGATAATTTTGTAATGGTGTTCTTTGTTCCCACCTAAAACTGCCACCCCCCCTAAATTTTGCAGCCCGGGAGTTGCCCTGCTCCCTCCAGTTACGGCCTTGGTTATGGCCATTGCGTATTTGAATACAGCTTCTAAGGCGGGATGACAGAACGTATTGTTTGGCCGAAGCCTTTATACAAGAGAATGCGGTAGTAACATTTGACAGAGACAGGTTGATGCTACAAATAAAACTGTTGCACAATCGTAGATACATATAGAAATCCTTGTAATATTCATCTCCACAAATAACCAGTCTTTCAACGAATCTTTGTACAATCAGATATAATATAACCATAGATCTTATGTCTATGTGTGCAATCAATAATGATTGATAGGAGTTTGTTTTAATCGGTTATTGTTCGAGGAAAGAGGTTATGAAAAAAAATATAAAAATTTGTCAAGGGCAAAAATAGAATAAAAAATTTAATTGGTGATTTTTAATTCAAAGCAACCCACACAGACTGTATTTAGTACTATTTCACAAATAAGTCAGTAAAAAAACTATATATAGCACCAATCAATATTTTCTAACCTGCGGCTCCTGTCGTTTATATGGTTAGCAATGCCACATTTGTTACATAACCGTCTGTTCACGTAAAAAAAAAAGCGTCATCTTCATTTATAAATATTTTTCTCACAAGTGTGTCCTGCATTAATTTCATTTAAAATAAAGTAATAATGGTAACATATCAAGTGCTCAAGTGTCAGTTTGCTGTTTGTGCTCGTATATTTTACATAATTTCACGCTGCTTATTATGGCCAGCTCGAGTAATCGTCGCTCTCTACCACCGAGAGGAGAGATTCTGAAACGAAAAAATAAAAATTGATGTCATCGAATACAGTGAAAAACGTGAAGTGGGAATTCGTTCCCATGCGGAGAAATTCAATGTCGAGAAGAGACACATTTTGAAGCAAGGGGAACATTGGCAAGAAGAATGGCTGAAAAACGGAAAGCAAGATAGGAAAAAATAAATTCCCGATGATGAATCTGCTGATGTAAACAATGAAATGCGCGAAGAATGGAGTAAAAAATTACCAAAAATTATACCAAGGAATATTCAGCTAACGCTATATACCAGGGGTGGCCAGCAGCTGATCCACGGGCTGCATGCGGCCAATGTTTGAGAAACCCACCAAACATCGTTCGATAAGTTTTTCCAAAAGATGTAAATTCAGTATATGAATTATGTACACTATTTCTTTTGTAATTTCCATTGCGTATCTGTGCAAAATTATGTACAGGGTGGGCAAAAAAAAGTCCGTATAAACTTTAAAAATGAATAAAAACCGGAAAAAATAACTGAACTAAAAAACGGTTTGTAGGGTTAGCATTGCTAGGTCACGGGCATTTTTTTGACAGGCAAAAAAATAACTAAAAAACAGCCGATAGGTGGCGCTGGTAAGAGTGACTTCGGTGGAAATATGTGAATGAAAGATTATAATAACTTGCGCGCTCCTAATCCACAACCAGTTCACCGTTCTAAACTGTGTATGTGGACCTGCTGCCATCAGCCGTTGCTGGATTTGCGACTCGCCTGCAATGTGTTATCCTCTGTGGTGGTGGTCGTGTGGAACACACTGCTGTAATAAACAATTTGGAGGAATTCTGTTTGTTATTTGCGTATCTTTTCTTCGACTTGTGTACGTCACCACCAGCTATCGGCTGTTTTTTTTCCTGTCTTTAAAAATTCATAAAAACCGGAAAAATAACCGAAATAAAAAACGGTTTGCAGGGTTAGCATCGCTAGATCGCGGGAAGTTTCTACGGATTTTTTGCCCACTCTGTATTTTCATGACTTTAAACGCATCTCATATTGTCAGAATTCCGTTCATTTGCACAAACAAAGAACAATTTTAGTTATTATTAATACTGTATTTTAGTTTCAACGGGAATACGCACCCCCCCCCCCTGATGCGGTCCCGCAAAAGGGGGGGGGGGTCACTATATTCAGATTACTTCGGTTAATATTCAAGCCACACCAGACACCTCAATAGATTTTCAGCTTCCCAGCGCAGCCATAAAATGCGTATTTATAGCATGATTGCGGGGCTCTGCCCCCTGCCGCGTTTGGCGGCCAACCTCCCCTTGTCTCTCCACAAGATATCTTGTTTATTTCGTTCCATTTCATCAGAGTGCTATGAAAAGTGACATGTGAAAGCACAAGATTCAGCTTATTGACGAATTTTAAAACAATAACGCGACAAAAAACAAATGTGATTCAACAAGCCCAGAAAACGTCCTTCGTGGGGGTCCCCAGCCTGTTGGACCATGAAAAATTTTCACTTGTATTCATTTTACCAACAAATAAATTCGAGGGCTCCAATCAAGGACCTTATAATGTTCATCCAAGGGCCCCCAAAATGAAACTTGTCCACTTTACCATGGGAGCGGTCCACTTTACCTGGAAGATTGGCGGACACCCCCCCCCCCCCGTGAGGGCCTTCAAAATTTTCATTTGTATTCATTTTATCAACGAATAAAATTCAGGGCCCCAACCAATTACCCGGGATCCAAATTGCATAATTTTAGTAGGGGCCCCAGACTGATTTTATCTCGGGCTA
This sequence comes from Pholcus phalangioides, assembly GCF_987345545.1. NCBI lineage: Eukaryota > Metazoa > Arthropoda > Arachnida > Araneae > Pholcidae > Pholcus > Pholcus phalangioides. Next base: position 46,125,420 of record NW_028301596.1, on the reverse strand, counting down.
CCGATATAGCAAATTTTACAATGTTAAACAGCAAAATTCAATGAGATTCATTTAGGGGCCCCAAAATGAAACCTGTCAACCTGGAAGCTTGGCAGACATCCCCTCCCCCGTAAGGGGCCTTCAAAATTTTCATTTGTATTAATTTCACCAACGAACAAAATCCAGGGCCACCAACCGACTACCCGGGGCCCAATTTGCATACTTTTAGTGGGGCCCCAGACTGGCTTTATCTCGGGCTACCGATGTTGTAAATTTTACAATATGTTAAACAACAAAAATCATTGAGATTAATCTAGGTCCCCGAAATATGGTACCTGCCAAATTTTCCATGGGGGCATCCTCCCTGTGAGGGCTACGAAAATTTTTAATTTTTATTAATTTCACAACGAATAAAATACAGGGCCCCACATCCAGTAGCAGATCATCCAATAAAAGGACCCACTACGCAGATTTTTTGGGGGGGGGGGAACGCTTTATCTCGGGCTATCGATGTTGCAAATTTTACAATGGTAAACAACAAAAATCATTGAGATTTATCCAGGGCCTCCGAAATGAAACCTGTTAACTTTTCCATGGGGGCCCACACACCAACTCCAGTCATATACCGCCATATGGCAATTTCCAACTAGTGGAGTTGGGTGGGAAATATTCCGAGAGCCCGGACCTGGAGGCTTGTCTAGCATCCTTCCCCCTTGTGAGTGCCACGAAAAATTTTCATTTTTATTAATTTCACAGCGAATAAAATCCAGGGCCCCCAGACTGGATATATCTTGGACTTCCGATTGCAAATTTTTCACTATTAAAGCAGCAAGAAAACAATGAGATCCATCAAGAACCCCTGAAAATGAAACTTTTGAACTTTCCCATGAAGATATATGTGCAATGCCTGGTCCTAGGTACCCCTACCCTGTGTGTTGGGAGCATTGGTGATATATGTATATGTGTGCATCGCCCCTACAAAGGCAGGGCTGAGAGGGGCCGGAACCATTCGTATCATTTTCTGAGAGAGATTTTTCGCACTATAAAATAACCACAGAGGGTTTAGCCCGTGAAAAAGCTGATTTGGGGGCCCGCCAACTATCACAGCTTAGGGGCCCTGCTGCAAGATGTGGGGCCATGCCTCTCGGTACACACACATAACTTGGTCCCGATATATTCAAGAGCTAAATTAAAATTTGACCCAAAATCTCGTAAGATTTTCGTCACACAAAAACGTAACCGACTTCCGTAACATAAAATCGTCACCAATTTCCGTTGCACAGAAACGGGCCCTTTTCGAGTTCGTGATTTTATATTATAGAGTAGATAGAAAAGAACCGAAAGTAGTGATGGAAAGTAAATGAAACGTAGCTACTAAAAACAACTCAGTACTTCAAGAGCGACCAAATAATTTTGATTATTTTCATGATGGATGGTGTACGGAAATTTCTCAAGGAAAAAAAAAGTTCTAATTCAATTTGTAAAATATAAAGCATCTCTTCTATAATTTCAATAAATAATTCTTCCAAACTTACTTTTTCACTAACCCTTGTTTGCTCTTCTGTAAATAACTCAGGAGAGATTTTTTAACTCTCAGCACGTACATTCTTAGTATACAAGTCATAATGCTCAATGGATCACGGAAAAATATTTACGTGACCCTTCCTCTTTCCTTTTTTTTATTGGATGGATGTTATTGTAACTGGGACTTTCCACGATTGATGTCAATGGACCTGCGTTAGAATTTTGCAGAGAAAGCCCAACGGAGATTGATCTCACCGTAAACGATGATTCTGATTGTTTTTAAAACGGTTATTACGTTATTATTTCAAAGCAGAAAAATTGGAAAATTTTCATTTTCGAATGAAAATCGAACCATATTCCTTCATCGTGGCCCATAACCAGTTATCTATAAGTGGCCCACTCGCTCCAAAAGATTGATCACCCTCTGATAGAAATCAAAGCTCGATCTAATAATGCTACTTTTATTCGAGAAATGGATAAAACAATACATTATTTTTATAGTGAAAAATACTGTCCCGAAAACGAATTTAAATATAGCCACTTTGTGTTTTTTTTACCACATTAATTTTAATAACATAATTTGGACGATATAAATGATTACTCATGAGGATGGAAATAGAAAAATGGATATATGATGATTATAGAGACGAAAATAAAACATATTCAATACCGTACTAAATAGTACTATGATAATTGATTTAAAAGTCTCTTCACCTCTTCCTTTTTTAAGAGAAATACGAAGCGGTATTTTATAAGAACACATTTACGGAACACTATCCTCATTCTGTCATGTAGTTCCAGATTTTGAAAAACAAACTTCGGAAAGAGAGGAGAGAGCAATTGTCACAGAGAAGTACAAGATGATGAAGTGACCGTGACACTGACCTACCGTTACGCTAGTTGGTTACGGATTAGGATAATTTTCTTTTTCCTCCCTCATTTAAATGCGATTCAAATTTTTTTGGCTCATACAAAGAAAAAAAAAATTATGTATATACAATTTTTACTTCTTTTCTAAGCATTTTGAGCATTCAAATTCAGTTCTGAATATTCCGTGAATTGCTTCTTCCTCCCTCCGGTACTAAAAATAAATACACAACCCCCAAGCATGTGTAATCCTCACAATATGTAAATGACCGTATGAAATTGTCAATATAGGCTACTCCGTATTTAGGGCATTCATTGACGTAGACATAGGAAATAAATGACATGAAAAAAAAAGAAATGAAGAATATTTAAATTAATTTGTGCTCTGGAAGTAGAAATAATGAGGGGAAAAAATTCTGATAGCAATTTATTTCTTAAGGTGTTGTAAACACTTCTAACTGGAGCCTGACTTTGACTTTAGGACACCCCGAACCCCTCGACCAGGAATGTTTGGTAAGCCTGTGAAATAATTTTATATTATTAAGTCTGAGGGTCCCGGAATTATGTGGTCCTGAGAAAATGCCCTACTTGTTAGGAACACCGGAAGTGCTGTAGATCAGTGGTTCTCAACCGGGGGCCATATGGCCCCCTTGTGGTACTCGGATACTTCAAGGGGGCCACGGAAGAAAATGGAGAAAGGGGCCATGACAGGTGGTTTGGAGAGCTGAGAATAAAAATTAAGGTGTGGAGAAATTAAGATTTTATATTAGTGACTAACACTTGCACAGGGGGGTTTGCTTCACGAACGGGGTTTCTCTCAGATACAAATCAACACTTCCGAATTTGGCAGCTCAAATTTGAGCGGCTGAACTTGGACGTGACAATGTGGACCTCATCCCGATCTCGTCCTTAAACTGCTCAACTAGGTTGCAACCAGGATTAGAGTGGACCGCGCGCGCGACAATAGTTTCTCATTTAAGTCTTTGAATGCCCTCTAAACTTACGTGACAAGTAAGCACTTACCTGCTTACTTTACAACTGCCAGTTCCTGTATGTCACAGAGTATTAATGGCTGCGTTTTGCGGACTAGAGTGCCAATGTACAGGGTTGTCATAAAATAACTTCGACGAAAAACGAATTCCTAGTTCTCACGGTTACGGTCACAGCAACGAATTCCGAAAAGTTTAAATGGCAACACTCATTTTTATGTATTGCAAAGTGATCAGCGCAGTAAAAAAAATAAGAAAAGCATTAGAACGGTACCTGTAGCACCATAATAGCTGGCACTAGACGCAGACAAAGAAACGTGGACCAGCCAATGCAGATCGCATACTAGTACCGAAGCATAATAGTACCGAAGGAATTACCCCCACAGAGCGGTTAGCATCCCAACCCCTTGGCGAGATATTCTTCTATGTCCAGCGCCGGCGTACATAGTGCTACAGGTACCGTTTTAACGCCATTTATGGGTTTTTGATCACTTAGCAGTGCATAAAAGGAAGTGTTGCTATTTGAACTTTTCGAAATTTTGTTGCTGTGGTCATAACCGTGTGAGAGCTAGGGTTTCGTTATTCTCTTCATTCTTGAGCTCATACTTTGAAACACCCAGCACTGTATATCTCGAATTTCATTCACATTCGTTGATTTTTGCGGCCGCTATAGGCTCGTACATCGAAAAATTATTCTATGACCAACCTGTACTTATCCTTGTTATGGTCGTAGGTGTAGATGTAGAGGGAGCGATGGGGTAATCACTCGTTTCTCCTAAAAGCCGAATAATCTGGAGAAAATTAGTCTGTCACGTAAAGTAAGATATGATCCAACGAACCTATACAATAAGCCATACATAACCGTATGTCGGCGATGTGCCCAAGATTCTCTCAAGTTATACACTGCAGTCTTATACATCACAATTAAAAAAAATAAAAATAAAATTCGTGATTCGATAATTTTTAAAAACAAAATGTAGGAAAAATTCAATAAATTTTTTATTAAATACAAATTAGCTTCCACGTTACAGAAAAACTGCAACGTTTCCCTTCATACACGACGATCATTGAGCAAAACTTCATGCGCAACTTCATTCGTTCGTTGTTTTAACGTTAATCCGGGCATTCACTGGGTGTCATTCCCCCCATTTAAAACAATCAATATAATTAAGAGTAATAAGTGATGTGATCATGCTGGTGCATCTCAAGAACACGAGATACCTGCTCATTCTTTTTAGCGGGGGGAAAAAAATGAGCTTTCGCTTCGCAGAACATTTGTGTTGAGACTTCAATTAGGGACAATCGCGCGCTAATTCATTTAGTTCGCAAGCAAGTAAAAGTACGTGGTACGTCGTATACTCCTCGAGGAAAACTCCGCTCGACTAATTTGACCAGCCGAACAAGAACTTTAAAATATATATATATATATATATATTATATAAGAAGTTTTTCGCATTAGAGTTCATTTGAGGGATTCACCTCACTTGTTCCAAGTCGTTAAAAGTTGACTCTTATTCTCGAGATACTGTCAATTTTATGGGTAGATAAAAAAAAGTATATGCCTCGTTATTCGTATTCCGATTTTTACATGCACTAATTCTCCACACCCCACTAATTTCACAACATATATTTAAAAAAATGAAGGTCAGACATTTTTAAGAGTGATTAGAAACGAGGTGCCAAATGACAAAAAAAATGAAGAGATGGTATTTAGATGATGGTATTATGCACTTTTCTTTCCAAATATCAGTTTCGGCATAACATCCAGAAAATTCAATTTCTCATTATTTAGAATCGTTTTTCTTGAGATTAAAATCATTCTTGAAATGGAGGGGGGGGGGGCCTTCTAAGAAATTTGGCTGCAGCTTAAATTTCTTTTTTTTTGATTTGTCATGCCCGAGCTACAATAAAAATGAAATTTCACTATGAGGCCCTTGAATACAAAATAATAAATTTATTTTCGTTGCTTTGTATAATGGCATTGCCTAATTACAATATTAATATTTGAAGCTTATCTCTGAGAGAGAGAGAAAACATTAGTCTTACATTTACATTCAGAAATCATATTCTGTAACAAATTTCATTATCATGATACCCCCCTCCCTTAGGCATCTGAGGCGTTAAGATAACTCTGGTGGGCACGAAATCTAAAAACTTTCAATACTTCATAGGAAAATAAATAATGCACGCATATGTAAATTACTTACTGAGTTTTTAGTATGCATTCTTGGAGCAAATCAAATGTTTTGTTTAACTTAACTGCTGTTATGGCATTCATACTACCCTGATGTGCAATGTTTATAATACAAAAAATCATATATCAAATGATATAAAAATAATAAAATATTAAAAACTGTTCAATCCTGAATTATGTAAGCAAATTTTTACCCATTTTTGACCCCCCCCCCTCTACCTTGTCAGCAAAACCCTGACCCCCGTCAGCAAAATTTTGTCATCAGCGCCGCCCCTCTGAATCCTAATGTATATTGGTGGGATGAGAGACGTACACAGGTGGGGGGGGGGGGGGTGAAAACAGAAAAACCTCCGATTTTTCAAATCAAATACCTCTGCGAATATTGCACTTCCAAATGTTGAATTTTTTTTTGTTGGCCTCAGGAAAGACAGGGCAAAAGCTTCCTAATCATGTGCGACAGGATGTCCGTATAAAATTAATTTTCATTTTAATAACTACACAACCCCTTGCAACATGAATGACACATCTGAGTAATACACATTTGGATAATTTTTCTAATTGGAAATATGCCTCTAGGATCAACCGGTTCACCAATAAAATGTGGCAAGGGGGAATTAAGTAATCATCCTGTATACAGTTGGACCAGCATATAATGAAGTAAAAAAAACCAGTGAAACTATTCATTATATTGGTACTGACTTGAAAAATGATGCGTTCAAGCAAAAAACTTAAACATAATAAATTTATCTGCATGATAAATATTTTCAATAACCTGAACATTCGTATAATGAATAAGGAATAAGCATTAAAATAATAAATTTTAAAAAATGGTAAAAAATTCAATTATAATTTTAAATAAATGAAAATATCTGTCCATCGTTGTTTTTTAACCTTCTGGATATGATTATGGCTTTCAAATGTTTTGCGTTAAAATAATTGTTACCCAATACTGATGCAACTTGCATCATTATTGGCATTACATCTTGCATGATGCAAGATGTAATGCCTGTTCTTTTATCAGGAGCACGTTCAGTGGAACATTTCCTTTAGGCTCCTTTCAATTTTATCCATTCATTGTAGAAAGGTGAATTTATTGATAAGAAGATTAGGTAAAGTTATCAAGAAAATCGAGACAATTAGCGATCGAAAACCTCCAACTTTGAGGTGGGAATGCAAGCTAATCTCCCATGTGGAAAACTCTTTTCGCAGAAATCAGGTAGGCCTCCAACACGATAATTACATGCACGGAAATTCTCCATTAACTCTCAATTTTTACTTCAAATATCAAAGACTGATGGCAGCACAACGTAATACAAGCAATACACTAGCAACACATAAATATGTTAGGGACACACACATACAACATCATGTTCTGGCATGTACCAGTTCGTTAGAAATTCTACAAAAGATTGTTCACGAGATGCATTCATATGGTTGAATAGCAATGTTTGAAAATTGGTTATAGGTGTACTCTGCTGAAATAGGCATTCGTTAAGCCATTAAAATAACATAGATAAGCAGTGAGAAATATATGAGACATGGGAAAAACTTCATTATTAAATAAATTAGATAATATATATAATAAAATCAGATTCACAATAAAAACTAATTCCACTAACCAAAACAAAACTGAGTGTCATGCATTATCCATAAGACAAAACTATATACACAGAATAATAAAATTTGTTATAGCAAATGAAGAATGGTTAATAAAGAATCGAAACCGATCTTCAAATAGATTAAATATGGAATATCAAGTGCCAAAAACAAATAAAACTCTACAAGATTCATCGAAAGACTAGTTATTTGTGGAGATGAAGATACAAGGAAGAAAATTCATCACTGCCCCCACAGGGACTCGAACCCCGGTCTCTCGCTTGCCGGACGAGTGCTCTACCATCTAAGCTATGGAAGCAGATAGAATATTTCAACCTTGGAGAGTATATATATGTTGAAAGGCACCGTACATGGACGCTGTCAACAATCAACTAATAGCTCGTGAATGACAAAGGCCAACCAGATGGCCATATGCATATAGAAACGTCCTCTCCACTTCTCAATACAAGATTCATCGAAAGACTGGTTATTTGTGGAGATGAAGATGGGCAGTGATGAATTTTCTTTCTTGTATCTTCATCTCCACAAATAACCAGTTTTTTGCTGAATCTTGTATTGACAAGTGGAGAGGACGTTTCTATATGCATAAATAAAACTCTATTCAAAAAAAGTTTTAGTTACACTGCTCCAAAGGTATTAAATAAATGCCAAACTGCTAATCATACTAATAAAAGATTGAATTATAATATTTTTGATTTTGCAAAGAGCATTGTATTTGAAACACTAATACAATAGAAATATTTACATTGACATTTTTTTTTCTTTTCTAACTTTTACAATACATGTGTTTAATTTTTGTGCATAGAGATATCTATCATAAATATCTATATTTTCAACAATTTGCATGAACACTAATCAAAATTCGAACAAGATATAATTAATGTTTTAATTTAAAATTTTTCCAATATATTTTTGTGACGTTATAAAAATCAATCATTGTGTGTGCACACGAGCATAAATTATTACTGTTTATTGTTTATGATAATAGAACAATAATGAAGGTTGCTTGAAAAATAGAAATTTAGTATTACAAATTATTCAACCTTCTGGAAGGACAAGTAGTCCCTTGAGGGTCACCGAGTGGGTGTATATGTATATCCATTTTTTATGTATTTTCGTCTTGTCATCTGTGTTTTGTTCAATTAAAAAAAAAAGTAAAAATTTGTCCTATCCATACAAAACTCATGTGAGTAGTTTGCACACACATGTGTAATGTTCATTCACCAACAATATTTTAAAAAGGACTATTTATTTTGCGCTTGCCTTGTAATATAGCTTTGAATGTTAACATAAGCTCTATGTTCCGCTGACCTTAGAATTAGGCATTGTCAGCTAATAAGACAATCAATAAAAGATATAAAACCCGTAATTTTTATTTAAGTCCTGATTACATTCATATTTTGCACATCCACCGCAAAGTGATCCTATAGACGTTGCATAAAACTATTTTATTGAGCCTGAAACAAGTTTACCACTAACATAAGTCGTACTGAGCGGGAAAATGTTCTAAGTGGGAATGCTTTCGAATGGGTAAAAGTTAGTGGTGTAAGTCACATTTTTAACATTTCTGATTAAGTCCAGAAATGAAATCTAGAAGCAGGGATGCAACTAAGGCAGAGAGCAGGTGGGTCTGGTGCCCCCGGTCGCTGAACTACAGGACGGGGCACAAAATTCACCCTTTGACTGCACCTTCTACATTACACTGGGGTGACGGAATGAGTGCCCATAGTCTAGAACAATGTGCAATAGTGGGAAAATTGTTCGGTCGTCCTATATTTTATGGGCAGAGACAAACTTTTCCACATCATTCAGTTCTTAAAAGAGGCAGTAGTTCCTATCTGAATCCGCACCTGAGTGAAAGCGCACACACACACACACACAACTTCAGTTGCGAATGAGTCAACACAGACATTCAGCTGTGAATGATAGACAAAAGGCAGATACTTTCAGCAGCAAATGAAGTGGAGGTAGGCATCTTCAGCAGCTGCGATTTAAGCAGAAGTGAGTGTTGTATGGATGCATGGGCCCGGAGCCTCAAGAGAAGAGGAGCCCCAAAAATATGAGTAGTTGTTTACAGTAATTTTTTAAGAATTCACCAGGTAGGGCTCAGAAAAATCTCTTGGCTTGCCCCCCCCACCCTCCATGGTGCTCTTACGACAGCCCTGGCAGAGGCAAATATCATCAGCTGCAAATAGAGAGGTGAGCAGGCATTTTTAGCTGCAAATGAAGTGGAGGCAGGCATCTCCAGCTGTGAATGGAATGGAGGCAGGCATCTTTGACAGAAGCAAATGATTCCAAGGCAGATATCTTCAGCTACAAATAAAAGTGAGGAAGACATCTTCAGCTACAAATATAGATGAGGCAGGCAGATCCAGGGCGATGTGTCAGAGAAGCAATTTATTGAGTGGGTGCATCGGATCATATAGTATTTCATGGGATAGGCAAATTCCCCCCCCCCCATATTATTTGGCACTTGAGAGGGGCTTTTCCCCGCCATCTCTGAATCCACGCCTGTTGCCCGGCTGACAAAGTATCTAGTTGTGGCCCGGTTTAAAAGTGCTAAACTTTTCAAAGAAAAAAACAAACCAAGTTACAGCTTCAATAGTTCACCTCTAAATTGGAGAAGCGCGGTAGCCCGGTCGATAAGATGCTCGCCTAAAGTACCAAAGGATGCTTAGAGGTGTCGTGAGTTCGATACCCGGTTCATCCTTGTCAGAAAACTTTCCTGACACAGGGGTACAACAAAAAACGGCGACTTGACCGCAGCAAAAAATTGCTACCACAGGGAGTCCCCCATCGAGGGGTTAGGGCGCCAACCTGTTGATGAGTATAAAAAACAAGCATGCCGTTCGGAATCGGCAATAAATTGTAGGTCCCAGTCTAATTAGCCCTCGTGTGCAGAAAATGACCGTGGTGCGACAAAAATGATCAAATGATCACAAAATTTCTAACACAGGAATCCATGACAACAATTCTATTAAAACCTTCCCTTTATCGAAATGAGGCGGATTAATGAACTTACACCACTGTCACTTTAACCCGCCCATATATAAGTAGGACCCACTGCAGATAACTTCACAGAGAATCAAATTTCAATGCTAAGATACTAACTGAGATTTGGGTTACATATTATAAGACCTCGAGGGCAATGATCATGTATTGACCTCATTTCAATCAATTCCAGTAAAAAACGCATTCCAATTTACCAACAAGACCTCAAAGGAGGGTTGAGTGAAAGACACGACTTGTTATGTCATATAAACATTTTATTAACTCTCATATTAATTTAAGATTAATAAATATACAAATATAATCAAAACAATGATTAAAATAAATGAAAGGGGAGTTACATACCATCTTGGAGGATTATTTGATCAGTTTCCCTTACACGTGACAGTCAATACTTGAAGCATTCAAAGATAACATTTTCTCCCCCTTGTACACTCGTAGAAAAGTCAACAAATGCCATCCTCGCGAAAATACCATGAAGCAATGATCATCATCTCAAAAAAATACACAACAGTATCTCAATGTAAACAAATCCGCGCAGTTGCAGTTTGTTCTGTTTGGGCACAACCGGAAACGGCCTTGCCAGGAACCGGAAACGATGAGTTCTGAAAATAAACCATCAAAGAACTGGGAGGATGAACGAAAAAATATATATCAATTATGTTTATTTTTTTTTAATTATTCTACTCAGAAAAAATAATTTTAATGTGGGGTTCTTATACTTAGGAAGTGAATTAGTCACTTATTGGGAATTAACCGGAACTGGGAGTTTTATCTAACATTTTGCGTTTTTTTTCGGTATTTTTCTGAGGAGTATCGTAATGAGATATGATTAAATCGTAAAATGAATAAAATTACCGTATTTTCTATTGTACATGCAGATGGTGCTTCCATCTACATTTGGAAGTAATAACTAGAATATGGATATCTTATCGATTCGATTTTATTATACAGTACAGGCAACACCCCCCTATAGATAATCTTATCTATAGGGGGTGTTGGTACAGGGCAGGCAGGGTCCATTTCTCACACGGGACACGTGACCAGGGCCAACAGATATTCAGGGCCATGGCCCCCACATCCTAGACCAGGGCCCTTAGGCTGGGATCTCTTGCGGGCCCCGATTAGACTTCCCATGGGCCCTTCTATAGTTAATTTATAGCGGGAAAAAGCAAAAAAAGGGGATGAGAATCGTCCCGAGCCCTGTTGGCCCCCACCTTTGTGGGGGGGGCATGTTCAGGGCCTAAAATTAGCTGATTTTTGCATTTTAAGCACGCAGCTCACATGCCCCCACCCTCTCTGCATACGCCTTTGCCTCAATACTATATACAATTAATTAAAGGGCTCCAAAAACTCGTATTCGCCCTGGGCCCGAACTTGTGAAGAACTTGGGCCGTCTTGATGGCCCCATATGGTCTACCAGGGGCAAACATAGGCGTGAACTTGTATCCGGCTCATAGGCCCGAGCTCCCCCCCCCCCCCCCCACCATCTCCATATAGCAGGGGCGTAGCCAGAAATTTCGTTCGGGGGGGGGGAAACCAAAGTGACAGAACAATGGATTTGGCCATCTTTTTCCCTTTTTTCGGTCATTTTCTCACATTTCGGGGGGGGGGGACCAGACCCCCAAGCCGCCCCCCCCCCGCTACGCCCTTGCCATATAGTATTCTATCAGAATTATGGATTGGTGCACCTCATCCCCCCAAATAATTCTCAGCCCCTTCCAATATTTCCAATTACTTTACGCCTGTGCACGCAAAGTGATTTTTCTGTCTCCTTTATATGGCGAACAATATCCTGTCTACCAATTCACAAGCTTACTCTTAAAAATTCTAAGCAGATTTCATTTTCATTAGCGCCCCCCCCCCCGCTTCTGCCTTTTAGGTCCCCTGGGCAGTACCTGGCTGGGCCTATACGTTAAGACGGCACTATAGGAAACAAGTCCTGAAGGGGGGATGCGCAGCCTTCTCAGTGCGCGGGCGGTGATTTGCAATGAAGCAAGAAATTGGCGCACCTATATCGTGTTGTGTGTGCAGGCACCAATGGGTGCTTTTTTCCCCTTTTTTTTCGGGAACACCCTCTGGGTCAGAATAATTAGGAGAAATAATTTCAGCAGTGTGTGCTTTTGGTGCCCATTCTATTTTCTTAACCAGGGCTGGACAAATCGCAAAAAATCTAGGCACCAAACCAAAATGTTTTTACCCGAAGAAAAAGGTCCAAAAGAATGCTTCTTTTGACTTTTTCAAGGCATTCTGACCTTCTTTCATATTGGCAGATAGGCTGCTATAAATTACAAACATTTTGTGCTGCTCTCAGCTTGAAATTTATTTACTGCACAAAGAAAATTTTAGCTGCCAATACCAATTTTTTAGTCGCCATGGTGACTTGGCACCTGGAATTTGCCTAGCCCTGTTAACCCTTACAGTGGCATTGACGAGATAACCTCGCCTGACTTGATGCCTTCTATTTCGGCAATTACGAGATATCTCGCTTCCTTAATACCCTCTTATTTCAGCATTGCCGAACCAAGGTGCTCGGTATAGTAAAATCTTTTTTTTTTTGCGAACATGTTTTTAATCCCCCCTCCCCGCCCCCGCAACTTGTCAGATCAACTGCCAGTGCGCGGCATCTGTTTTTGTTCAAAATTTGGTGACAGTACAGAAGAGACTGTTTTTTCTTAGCATAGGAACATGCGTGCTGTATAAATAAATAGAAAGGCCATAGTATTTAACAAGATATTTTCCCGAATGAACTTGGGGTGTGATATGCCTCCTCGTGGTGCACCCTGGGTAACGCCAAATCTATCGCAATTCATTGTCTTCGCATATTTGTGCTCATATCCTTCACTCAATAATAGAAATATTTTACGTTTTTTGAATTCTTAGTATTTAAATTATTAGGGTAAAATGTATCGGTTCACTTTGATTTGTAATTTAGACTAATCATAGCAACTGTTAGAATAGTTAGCTTTTCTTCACAACAGAACTATTGCTCATTAATTTTACATATACATGAAATTTAATTTTAGTGTTTTAATTCTTCAAGTAGTTCATAAAGAGATAATTGAAATTTTCTGCCTCGAGTTGGCTTTCAATAAAAGTTGACGTACGTAATTCAACTTCTTAAATATTTAAATGGCTGAAAGAAGCTAGCCGATAAAGGCAAAACTTGCCAATTTCGACGAATAAATGCAAAAATTTGAATTTTTACCATTTTTCTGCGAAATCTCGATAATTTACACTTTTACACTTATGCTGCGCTCATAGTGGAGCGAAGAGTTACGAGTTACAAGTATTGAGACTAGTAAGAAAGAAATGGAGGAAGAGATGTCCGCTCATAATAAAAGAGGAGGGTGATAGAGAAAATGACCGGATGGGTTCATCGGATGGATCATCATTTTCACACCCTTACATTTCAGAACTCTGAAATGTAAGAGTGTGAAAATGATGATCCTTATACAGAAGAGGGAAAGAAAAAAAGGAGAAAAAGATCAACAGCAGATGATATGGAAACAACAGGATTGTTCAAGTCGCGCACCACGCTGAGTGGCCCTTCTCTCTTTCGCCTAGCTTCTCGAGTACGTGCGGTGTAGAACAAAACAATACAATTGTTTTCGTCGCTAGTCTCTATTATGCATTCTCGCGTGCCCCGTATTCTCTCCTCACTATGTGCACGGCATTAGACGTCGCTAATTCTTTCGTGTGCTTTCCTAAGCTATAATTGATACCTTAAAAGAATACGAAATTGAATACTCTCAAGTATGTATATAGGGCCTAGTATCAGACTCCACGGGTTACTGAATGCGTTCTTCAACTTATTAAAAACACTTATTGGTGACAGGGGCCATTCAAGTATTACGTCAGCATCGATGGGATGGGGGGGGGGGTCCCAATTTGCTGACTTTTGATGACAAGGGGGGGGAGGGGGGGTTTGAATGATGCTTACGTCATCAACCACCCTTTATGAAGATATGAAATATTCTTGATGGCATCTTATTCGGTGCGCCAAAAACGGAAAAAACCTTTCTATAGTTATTGGGTACCTGAACTAACATTCTCTATTGATAAATCCCCTACAGAGCCACTTTAATGATCTTTACATGTTTCACGGATCCTTCAAGTGCTCTGGAACTGTGCCACGCATCACTCAAGTGATCCGTAATTATGCCACGGGTCACTTAAGTAGTCACTGGGAATGTTCCGCGGGTAAACGAGTGATGTAGAAGAGATACGAGTTATACAAGTATTGGGACTAGGAAGAAGGAAATGCACAGGGGTGGAGGAAGAGATGTCCGCACATAATAAAATGTAGAACCGCACTGAGTGCTGCTTAAGTGCTCTAAAACTGTGTCCACATGTCACTCAAGGGATCTCTAAATGTGCCACGGATCGTTTAAGTGTTCTGGAACTGTGTCGCAGGTTACTTAAGTGATCTTTGAGGCTTACTTCAGTGATCTGAAAATGTGCCACGGGCCGCTTAAATGCTCTGGAATTGTACCACGGGACACTTAATCGATCTGTAAATGTGCCGCTTAGTTCATTTTTACAAAATTGGTTTTGAGGGGGCAAGCCACATCAGATAACCTCCAGGGCCACATTTGGTCTGCAGGTCAAGGGTTTACCATATATGGCTTAAAGGGTGGGTCGCAATGAATTTGATAAAGGGAAATTTTGAGTTCTCCCCCCTTCAAATAGCACTGAAATTAACAGAAATTGGTTATAATAACATATAAAAGGTATATTTTTAAGAAAAAATAATGTTTTGCATTAAAAAAATAATTTTTTTTTCGTCTGGGGGGGGGAGGTGCACGCGCGAGACCCCCTACGCCCCCTCCCGTCCTGGGTACGTTTCTGATCACACCAATATGCGTTAGGAGGTACGGGCAGCGCTGACGAAATTTTGCAGACAATGGGGGGGGGGGGTGTCAGAGTTTTGCTGACTTGCTAACGGGGAAGGGAGAGGGGGGTCAAAAATGGCTAAAAACTTGCTGTCGTAATACTTGAACGGCCCCCACAATATTTTTGTACTACCAATGCTGAACGCATGAACTCCATCTTGTGGGTGATGTATTATTACTCTTCCATTAAAGAGTTCATAGAATTTAATTCTGTTGTGGCCAAGAGACGAGACGAAGACAACTTTTATTTTGCGCTCAAGGAAAATGAAAAGTGCGTATTCGAGCTACTTAAAAGAAAAAGTATCACACAATTGCCAGCCAAACTCTTCCCGACGCCTGTAGTTGACCAGGTGGTATTCGTATTTCAATAGCTGTCATTTACCTGAGTGAATGTATGAAACATATTTTTGTTTTCCTCCATGAATATGGAGACGATATCTCCAGTATTTTCCTTTAAAAAAGTTTCACAATGAAATGCTAGCTCATAAAATACTAGTTCAACTAACTTTCGTTTCCGAGTTCTGTACAGAAATTATGTAACAAATAGACAATTTGGAAGGACTCAAACTGTCCATTCG
Source organism: Pholcus phalangioides (assembly GCF_987345545.1). Lineage (NCBI taxonomy): Eukaryota > Metazoa > Arthropoda > Arachnida > Araneae > Pholcidae > Pholcus > Pholcus phalangioides. The sequence continues at coordinate 46,109,768 of NW_028301596.1, read as the reverse complement.
AGCCACTGAGCTATAAGTAAACTGAACTTATAGAATCATTTACTTATAGCTCAGTGATTCGAGCACATTTTGCGAGGTTAGTCAGTAGACTTGAAATCTTCTCTCGAGTGCCAATTTCAAGGGTGTTTTCACGAAAAAACAAAGAATTTTGACAAATGACAAAATCACATCCAACCAGTGACACATTAACACATGGGCCCACCGGGCACGGCCTGGAGGCCTCGAATGCAGAGGGGTCTAATGAAAATGAGATCTGGTTTATATAAATTTTCGAGAGTAAGGTGGTGGTAAACTCATTTTAGTTGGTCATTTCTAGCAAGGTATGGGGGGCGGGGATGTCTCAGGAAAATCATTTTGCCCAGGCACGCATGATGCTCTTAAGACGACTCCGTATCCAAAGCGATAAATGAAGCTTACTAGCGTAAAGGCAGACTATATTCTGTCTGTCTGAGGCAGTGACAAAACCTAAATCATCTTAGAACAAAGATTTATTACTGAGAGAGAGCTTGTCGCTAAAATACTTCTTTTTAATTTGAAAATTGTTGTTTTTTTTGTGCGTGTGAGAGCAAATGCAAAATTTTTGGTTTGAAATACTTTTTATTTATTTATTTTTATTACATTTTTTCATTTTTTTGCGAATAAATGCAAAATTATTTTTTTTTGCTAAATTTACGTATTTCTATAGCTGGTGTTGGCACAATCGGTTCTACAAGGGAATGACTTCACGCGTGATGTCAGCTGGTACAACACCTTCTGCAACAGAAAGCATCAACGGGAAGGGGAGGGGAGGGGAGGGAAGGGGAGGGGAGGGGATAGGGAGGCTCTTCCCCCCCCTCCCCCGACGATCAAAAAAATTTTTTTTTTAAATTAAAATTTCGGAAGAGAAATACCTTTATGTGTTATTACAATCAATTTCTATTAATTTCAATGCTATTTGAAGAACTAAAAATTTCTTTTTAATAAATTCATTGCGACCCATCGACGTATATGATATTGCATACGTCCCTTGGCCCGCGGACCAAATGGACCGCGTGTGTAAATGTACTAAGTGGCACATTTACAGATCGTTTAAGTGACCCGTGGCACAATTCGAGAGCATTTAAGCTGCCCGTGGCGCATTTTCAGATCTGAAGTAAGCGCGTGGCACATTCACGGATCACTTAAATGACCTGTGACGCAGTTCCATAACACTTAAACGATGTGTGGTGCATTTAGAGATCCCTTGAGTGACATGCAGCAGAGTTTTAGAGCACTTAAACAGAACCCAGTGTGGTTCTACATGACTCAAGTTACCCGCGGCCCATTCCCAGATTACATAAGTGATCCATGGCACAATTATGGATCACTTGAGTGACGCGCGGCACAGTTCCAGAGCAACCACTTAAGCGGCCTGGACACATTTCCAGATCACTCGAAGGATCCGCGGAACATTTAGAGATCACTTAGATTAGTGGCTCTATAGAGGACTTATCAATAGGAAGAATGTTAGTTCAGGAGCCCACAAACTATCGAAAGGTTTTTCTACTTTTTGGCGTACAAGTAAGATGCCATTAAGAAATATTTCATATTTTCATGAAGGGTAGTTGATGACGTAAGCATCATCCATCGCCGCTCCTCCTTTGTCATTAAAAGTCAACAAATCGGAACCCCTCCCCCCCAATCGATGCTGCCGTAATACTTGAACGACCCCTTATACATCCAATGGCTATTTACTAGACATTACGGCACATATTAAATCACACGCATCCTGAAGCATATAGTACTTGCCTATCGGACCGGATAAAATTCTCAAAAGCACCAAACTGGTCCACGTGCATGAAGTTTGTGTGCACCCTTTTTTCATTATTTTCGGCAAAACTTTATTCCCTGATGTATCATTAAAAATTGATAAGCATTCACATGAACTGAATTAGAAAATTAAATTTTTTTTTTTTTTCAAAACTGAAAGTACAATATCTTTTAGTTGTTTTTTTTTGGAATTCCTGGAACAAAAAGTCTGATCAACGACACAAACAGACCATAAAATATTCAATGCATGATGCGAAATAAATACACAATCACAAAGAAAGGATTTCATAATGTTGCAACAGCTTTTTTTTTCCACCACGAATTCGGTCACGTGGTTTTTTGTCAACACTAAACGAGGTCAATGAAACCAGCGCTTAGAATGGAAAAAAAAAATGTTTCTCTCTTATTTTCAAGCTTATCAGTCAACAAACACACACTCACATAGTCGCTCGAAGGCTTGACGTAACCACGACGTCTCGATAGGCGAATTACATATTTAAGTTCCGAATCTCACCCAGACCAGACCCCGAAGCAAACAAAGCCATGCTCAAGCGTGTTGTGAGCATCCACACCCGTGCAGCGGGTCGGTTTTTGTTTGAACAGAGCCGCCCCATCGCCGATTTACCGTCGCCCATAACCGACCCCGATGTCCATTGCACTAAAGTAAGTGAATTCGTTTTAACAGAATAAATAAATTAACTCGAATAAAAGGAGGTCATATATTTGAAAAATCAATTTTCTCATTGGTAGTGAAATTATGAAAATTATCTGGAGAATATAGTTTGTGGAAAGCGCAGGGCATGTTAACCGATACGAGAAGCGAAGATGAATGCGTCGGAATTATATGTCTATATATAATATGTGATAATAAAAAAAATACAGGGTGTCCCATAAATTCGTAAATATTTCAAAAATTCATAAAAATTAAAATAATTGGTGTATTTGAATGCGGTTTGCGAAAAAATTCTCGCGAAGAGGGGATTTTTTTCTTTTGGTACAGAAAAAAAAAATTAGTTCGAATTTTTGTGAATATGGGGCGCTGCATGAAAGAAAATAACTGAAATACGGAAAACGGAGTCATATAAGATGCAATGTATACGCAGAGACACATTTACGGTTTTGCCACCTCTGGGATACACGAACTTAGCCACCTTTCTCCCATTCTATAACTAGACTAATTTTTAGACTAAATTCCTTGACTACTTTTTCCTCAAATTCCACACCTTATGCTGTAATTCCCACTCCTGCGAGTACACGTGCCACTAAGTCACTCTTTTGGTCACTCCCATGTTCACGCATACTCCACGTCACCCTTTTAGTCATTCACATATTTGCACACTGTTTTGGTCACTCACGTGCTCACACACTCTCTAAGTCACTCTTTTGATCATTTACAAGTATACACATGGTCTATGCCCTTTTTTCAGTTCATAAACATTCTTTCACGCCCTCTCTAAGCCACTCTTTCGTTCATTCACACGCTTGTCCACGCTTTAGGGCACTCTTTTGCAAACTCTCTAGGCCATCGTTTTGGTCTCTCACTGATCTAGTTCCTTACTGCCTCGGCGGAGGCTTATTTATTTAGGGTGATACAAATTTTGCCGCCCTTCTTCCATTCTACAGTCGAATCCCGTTATAACGAACTCCAAGAGACCGGAGAAATCACTTCGTTATAAAGGAATTCCAAGTTTTTGTATTGTTTCTATGTGAACTTATCTGGTGGATGAGAAAAGTGTTCGTTAAAACGAGATTTTCGCTATAATGGTATTCGTTAAAACGGGATTCTACTGTATTAATTCCGTTGTCCACTCATTCCTCAAATTTGCCACTTCCTCTGAATTTTCCGCCCTGGGCAGCAAGTGCAGAGGAGCCCGCTAAGCTCACTTGTAAATACGCCGCTGTGTGTACGATTAACATTGAACGACAGGACACACCCCCGCTTCACATCTCAGAAGCCCCGTTCGCATGTGCAAATATTGCGGTAGCATTGGGAGTGCTATAGCACCCGCTTGACGACTTTTTTCCTTCGTAAGGAAGGAAATGGAGAGCAATCATTGGTGAACATTCTTGAAGCGGGTTTTAAACCCGCTTTTCTATTTCCCCATGTGAACGGGGCTAGAGAGAGAGATATCGAAGCGTTCCCGAAGGAGGGTGTATCCGGAAATTTATTCATTTATGTGAAAATAACAGGCAACGTTATTTCATATATACATTCGTGTTCAATCACTCTTGTCGAGCTGGTTTCCCTGACCCTCTATCGACAAAAATTTGAACTAATTTTCCAGAAAGAAATCCCCCTTCATGTGAGAATAACTTTTTCGCAAACCACATTTCACGTATACCAATTCTTTCAATTTTTATGCATTTTTGAACTATAGTCGAATCCCGTTATAACGAACTCCAAGAGACCGGAGAAATCGCTTCGCTATAACGAAGTTTCATTATAAAGAAATTCCAACTTTATGCGTTGTTCCTATGTTAACTTATCTGGAGGATTAAAAAGTGTTCGTTAAAACGAGATTTTCGCTATATCGGTATTCGTTAAAACGGGATTCAACTGTAATTATGAATTCAGGGAGGCACCCTGTATAGTGGTACACTCTCATTTCTCGATCCACCGGCACCACAGTGGTTCCCGACTTCGAGACGCAAATGCGAGCAACAGGCCTACAACGGTACAACTATTCAATCGCCACAGTTCACTCATAGTTTGAAACACTTATGGCAGATGGCAGCACTACAACAAGAATTACACAGATAAAAGAGTTCACGTTAGGTACATAACACATCTTCCAGCATGGCCCAGGTCTTCTTGTTTTCTGGTCCGCGTCCACCTGCTTATACAGTCGAATCTCGTTTTAACGAATACCGATATAGCGAAAATCTGGTTTTAACGAACACTTTTTTTAATCCCCCAGATAAGATAACATAGGAACAATGCATAAAGTTGGAATTCCTTTATAACGAAATTTCGTTATAGCGAAGTGATTTCTCCAGTCTCTTGGGGTTCGTTATAACGGGATTCAACTGTATAAGTACTATTTTAGTGTATTTTCAAAAGCCGGGGTGGGGGCACGCCCCCCCCCAAATGACGAGCATGTGTAGGCACCCATTTCCGCATGATTTTGCAGCAAATTTGTAGAGTAAAAAACCAATAACGTGTCTTGAAAAAAACGAGTGGGAGTTTCGAACATTTGTTGGAAAGCCGTCTTGCCTCCGACTTCATAGGGTCCCCCTTTTCAGAGTGCCCTCCGATAGTTTCGGGCATTGGTTTAACTCGGAGGAATATAAGTTATGTAAATTGTATATAATAAGTATTATAAGTTGTTCTCTGAGACGCCCACAGTCAAACATCCCATTATAGTTAGAGGATTTGTAAAGGGTGCGCTTTTTTCCCCCCTCATAATGGACGTAGATGGTGCTTATGACTCAAAAACAAGTGTCCGAGTTGCACTTCTTCCGATTCTGGATTTTGAGAGCGCTCAACTCAAAAAAGTGAACACAGTGAACCCCGCAAATAACGTTCTTACTAACGTTTTCCCGCTTAGTACGACTTATTTTCGTGGTCGTAACTCTCATCGGGATTTCTCGCTTATATTTTTTCGTGACGGTTTTTTGAAAACGTTATACAGGGTGTTCTGTTAATGGACCGACAAACTCAGAGGGTTGTTGCATCAAGAGGAATTGCAACGTACATGGACTGCCGGACCCTACTCGGGCCAAGCTCACAACTGCTGACCCGGACAGTGAAAGGACGTGGGTTTGATTCCTCCCAAAGGCAGTTGATTTTTCTCTCTTTCCAAAAATTCATCTTCGCAACAGCCAGTTGTAAAAACCTTGTATGGATAGCTGGATAGCGGAGTATGGCCTCCAAGTCTTCAATACGTACATTTAATATTTTAATTTTTGTTCTCTGTTGAGCCAATAGAGGGCACTAACTTTCCAAATGAAAAGTAAAAATCTTAGGCACTGTAATTAAATTATTTTTGATGTCTGATTTACTCGAGAAGCTTTATTAATGTTGATCCTTCATCAGTTTTCAACATACAAACTATACTAACGTTGTAAAACGGCGATTACGACTTGCTCCCCGTATAATCGGATACCTAAGCAGGGCTGACTGTATATATTTTTAGGACCTTCAAAAGAGACGGAAAGAAGGTCATGGTTTACGAAAGTGACGACTTTTAGATATTTAAAATGCTCATGTATTCACTAAATTGGCGAGAAATTCACAGCTGGTTCAACATGCAAGAGATACTATGTACATATTTGTACACTTATTCAAATACACACGCAGACGTAACTCTGTTTATTTCTGCGAATAACTAGGTCTTTTATTATTCAAAACAATAATGATTGCTCTACTTTTTTTCTGTGGCACAATTAGTATCAGCTCATTCACAACTGATTAATTAATGATCTAATTTTGTTTCAGATATTTGTTAACAATAAATGGCATCAGTCGGCATCCGGGAAAAGTTTCCCGACGGTCAATCCGGCAACCGGAGAAATCATTGCTCATGTAGAGGAAGGTGATGAGGTAATGTATGACTTAGTTATCTACCATATAACAGCATAATAGCCATCTATGATGACGTATCAAGTCAGGGCTACGGGTCCCAAGATACGCTGATTAGATGTTGACACATTAACGTTCAGAGCTCCTAGTTACTGGGTTACATCAGATTTCGATCCTATTTAAGCTTTAAACTAGCTTAAAATTCATTTAAGATGATTAGATGGAGAAATATTAACATATGGGGGGAACAGATCTGTCTCAGGGTACCTACATTCCATGGTTCGACGCTTCCTGTATAATATATAATATATATATAATGTATAATAGATAAATATCGATCATTTACGGCCACACTCGTGTCCAGCATGACTCAATACGTTCCAAGATTGGTCATCGGTGAGTAGTGTGGCCGCTCCACCATTGGCAATGACCATCAAATGTAGGAGGTTGGTCGAAAAGAACGACGAGGATCTTCCAGCCTAAGTCGCCTAAGTCGAAGGAGCCGCCTTCCCTCCTGATCTTCCAATTAGTTTGGCCACACACAATAACGCCAACAGTCACAACACGTGTTGGCGTATTAAATTGTTCTGGAGGCAAATATTCGCCAAAGAACGTTGAGTCAGGCTGAGCCAGTATGTAGCCAGCCTATGCCACTGCTGATTTGCATCAGGGTAAGGCAAATAATGGAAGCAAATATTTGTGAGGATGACTATTGGGCCAGTTGTCACACGAGTGTGGCCCTAGATTTACCAGAGTTTCAAAACGGTAACTGTTTCTTAATTTCTTAACCCATTTACATGCCAGTCCGTATCATCATTCATCGGTAACGAAACTACTTTTATGTATTGGGGGGGAGGGGGGGGGGAGTTTCCCGATCGAATTGCAAGTTTTTTAGTTTTTTTCTTTACTTTTTTTTCACATTTGGCGCAAAACGGCCATTGGCCTGGTCGGACAATTCCACTCAGGTAATATGGACAGTAAGCATTTTGTGGACTATTCTGTTCTAGGTGATAAGAGACAGTACAACTTTGCGGATTTTTCCGCGGGCAGATGTTTTTTAGACCTTAGACATAAATACAAGCTGGACTTTTTCAGTTTTGAGCTTGTATTAACGAGCGATGCAGATGAATCGATTCAATTAAAAAAAACGACTCGCTCAAAATATGAATACTAGGTGCCTGTAGGCTACTTGTCATTCCAGGTGGTGGTCAGTTTAACTTTGTTTTCTGTCGTTCACCCATTTAGAAGCAGTTTTTTCTTCAAGAAAAGTCTTGCCACAGCAAAAAATCAGGTCCACAAAGAGAAAATTCATTCCTTAATTCACATTTTCTTGCCGATTTTTCCCTTCTGCTTATGGAGATAGGTGGCGGCACTATCTGAGCACATAACACGCTCAGCCTCAGATATAACTACATTTGCTTACTGTTTATAGTGTCCTTTTTTGAACTAATGTGTCATTACAAGTTCATATTAATTCTAAAATACTATATTATTATTATTACAGGCAGATGTAGATAAGGCAGTGAAAGCAGCTCATGACGCTTTCAGATTCGGTTCCCCTTGGAGAAGGATGGACGCTTCAGACAGGGGTCGGCTCCTCAACCGCCTGGCTGACCTTATTGAGAGAGACCGAGCCTATTTGTCAGTAAGTTACGAGAAATTGTTTGCTAGTAATTTCAATTTCACAGGTGAATATCTCAAACCTATGTGGCTTAGCAGCCTAAAATTGACTGTTCTAAGAGACTTTCACACTAGGTTCGATGTCCGTTTGCCACTCGACGATGTATACGGCCGACGTTTCATAATGCAACAACGTATGTGGTGATAATCTGCACTGAGGATATCAGGATACATCGCTGAAGACAATATGTTCTTGGGGGTTCTCCTCAAGTCAGTCGTATCTATGATGATCCAAGCTCGTCACTAATCCAGGCAACTGAGCATTTATTGAAATGTCCGTGGTAGGTGTCGGAATTGATGTCGAGACCTGGCTTTAGTAGACGTCCACAAATATGATACTTCTAGAGGCCTCTTCTATATCCTGTCCTCAGTAGATATCATTAGGGGGTGTCGGAAGTGTGTCGAGCGGTGCTCAAGCATCCACACCACCTCCGGCTCCAACACCACAGGCGTTATCCTATAAGATAATTTATTCAGTATCCCTTTGTACAGTATGTGTGGAGAATGCAAATGCCACTGAATTGTGATAGGGATGACATTGGTGACTATGGCTCTTATTGCTCGACTCACTCGCGCAGTCTTTTTCTTCTTTTTTTTGGATATTCTAAGCCTCGCCATAACCCACTGCTGCCAATCCGGCATAACCATGGCCATCTGAAGTTATGAGTTCACCTGGACATCTATACGCTATGATTTTCGAGAGTAATCATACGAATTGGTAGGCACTTTCAGCTAGGTAGGAGGCCCCAAGAACATAACTTTATCGGAAGGCCCACGGTTCTGACAGCAGTAAACCACATCATTACAAGATGAAGGTTGATACCGCGTCTTTAAAGGATATTCTGGTGGCTCTAGTACGAACTTTCTCGACTCGTAACGTCATCGAGTTCATCCAGAAGGCATCTTTTGTACTCAGCTTGAGGTCTCAAAATCCAGTCAAAAATGTCTAGGAATGAATGCATGCGACTCTCTAATGCAATTAGGACGAATCTAATAACACTAGGACTGCAACTGGGGGCGTGGGGTTTGGTGCCCCAAAGCTGATCCAGGAATGGCACTGGGTTTCTCTCTTTTTTTCCGTTAAAAATTACGTGGGGGAGGGGTGCCGAAATGGGTATCGGGACCCGGGATGACACTGTTAGTTTCCGTTTCTAGTTGCGGTCCTGATTAATACGGTTGATGCTGATATTTTGGACTCCGACATTCAGGGGTGTGTGTATATACTTTTTGCAACATATTTATAATATAAATGCAATAATAACAACAATGCAATCAAAATCTTATAAATGACGTAGATGACGCTATACACAATTATCGAGTCACGTTTCATCGACATAATCCAAGTCATATTCTGTAACTATGATCGAATACCCTTCGATATTTTCGTGGATGACCAAGCAGTTTCAACCCATTACAGCCAATTACAATAGTCCTCATAGGGGAAAAAAAAAGCCGAATAACGAGTTATATCGAGACATTTAAGTCACTTCAGCGAGTGTCAAAGATTTTTAAAAAACAAAGATCATTAACAAAATTTATACCGATTTCCCCGATATAACGTCGCTACAAAGCTCTCTTAATTATGACAGGAGTAAAACTATAGTGAACAACAATGATTGGTGACTTTTTTTGTTGTTATTATAGTTTAAAAGCTGTGAGATGAATAGCGGCGCTGCATGTTTTTCGGATATTTTCCTTTCTTTAACGAGTACAATGTCGTTATGAGGTAATTAATATGAAAATAATCGAAAGCTTGTTATTTAGAAGAGAAATGCAATTCCTTGTGACATTTTTTTTTGGAAAATTCTTATTAGCTCAACTGGCAATAGGGATCCTTGTATCTGATAAGGTTTTCACGCCTGTCATTCAACGGAAAATAGCTCTTGGTATTGAGTAAAATCTTAGTCGAAGTTTTTCCAACTCTTATTCTTGGTATCATCAGTGTATATGCTGGACTTGATAAAAATCTCACGCTTAGATTGGTCACTGTGCTCTTCTGCACAATGAAGAGCACGCTATTTACTGTTGGAGTTTGCAAACGGAACGACTCTGGCCCCCATATTGATTTGGCAGGATCAGGGTAATTTGGTACGTCGATCTTCCTTCCGACCACAAAATGTAGAGGGTTTTACGCGCTAGTCAAACAATGTAGCTATACAAGTTCGGCTTAACGTATTGGTATCTTTTCTCTCCTGTTATATAGCACTTGGGGTCGTCGGAAGATTTTGATAGCAGATTCTCTGAGCAGAAGAGGGTGAAAACCCCCCATCTTAGTCAATATTCGGTTTTATTCGAATGTATATGGTCGTAACTGCAGACATCTCTGCTTCACCTAACATGTGATTCCCATCCCCCATGTTCTTTTAACATACCTGTTGGTTTTGCAGATGTACGATGGATGGCCACACGTGTGAACTGTATTCTGTGAACTTTTCTACTTGCGATACTAGATTACCAAAACCTCCTCATTAACAAGAAGAACCTGCAAATTAACCTTGTACTTATTGTGGCCTGGCGGTCAGTTGCAACGAGAGAACACGGAATTAAGTTGCAGATTAATTACACGGATGCCCGCCCATGGTTAAGACCCATATAATTAGCCATTTTACGATCACGGACGAAATGTTTTGTCAATGATCGAGTTCTCTGTGTTTTATTTCCTCACTCCTCACCATTGCGAGGCTTTATTGTAACCCTATGAACCGAAGTTTTTTTTTTCTTCGCCGTTCTTTCCATACTCCTGACAGTGATTTCTTTTCCTCACATATAATGAATCTTCCTACTATATACGTGCAAGAGAGAGAGAACACATAGGGTGAGGGTGAAAAGAAACCTTCTGTAATCTCTCTTTCTTTTATCTACTTATCTATTATACTGTTTAACTTCTTTTCTATTTATTTCCTCTAATTTTTTTCTTTCCCCTTCTTCCTTTTTCTAATTTGCGGTTACATTAGGACAAGGTTGCCGGATTTATCGTTGATATGTTAAATGGGGATCATACAAATTTGTTGCCAAATGCCTGTACGCGAAAGGGGTTAAATTAAAAGATATCCAGGAATGCAAAAACAAAGGGAGGGGGGTGTTCCCTCGTTCGTGTAGTGAGAGAGAAGAGGCTATTGAAATTTTTACATTCCCTTCTCTCCTCCACAACTACTCTCATATGAGGAGAGAGAGGCTATCAAGTTGAGTCGGAACCATATTGAGGAGCGCGATATGACCCTCTTCGTTCCAGAGTCAACAGCAGAGAGGACGAGTTGGCCGATCAAATAACTCTAACCCCGCCAACTACTGGAACTTTTCCGTAGTTGGTAGCACACACAGTAAACTTCAACAACCAATCAACCTGATCACTGCACAGTAACTAATCAAGATCTATTGTCGAGCTGAGTTTGGCTTTGCCTCCAGGGATTCTGGTCAATCAAGATCTGTTAATGCCCTGGACAGCTCCACTTAAGTCTAGCATATTCACTGATGATGCCAACATTTTATAGTTAAAAAGGAACACCCAAGTGACAACTAAAAACATACGACGGACCTCGTGGCCCGAAAAACTACAACCATCATTGAGAAAGTTCTTGATTGTAAATAAATGACTGTTCGTTTCAGAGTTTGGAGACTTTGGACGGCGGCAAACCGTACAGCGATTCCTATTGCATCGACTTGACGTTGGCTCTGAAAGCTTTCAGGTATGTGTACGACAAGGATTTAAAAAAAAAAAAAAATTCAATTTCTCTCTTTTCAACATTCGAAATATTAATTGCCACCGTTTCCGTAGGTATTACGCTGGATATGCAGATAAAATACACGGGAAGACTGTGCCCATTGATGGCGATTATTTTTCTTTCACCAGAAGGGAACCAGTTGGTGTCTGTGGACAGATCATACCCGTAAGTGCATTTTTCCTTGGCCGCCTTTATTGTACCGACAGAATAGTTTCAGAATATTTGCACATACACCCTTCCCGAAAAATTTCTGGCTACTGTCCTACCACAACGAAAGGATTTAGATTGTACAGGGTGCACACAAAGGACTCCCTGATTTCAAAATGAAATAACTCGGAAATGGTGATCGATAGAGGAATAAAACAAGTGGTATGTTTATTTTGAAAGCCGTAAAAAAAATCTAAAGTTTCAAAATTGGGCGCAAATGTTGTTGATAGGTGGCGCTGTACTCTGTAGACGCGGTACGGATTCCGAGAAATAGGCTATAAAACGTTCTTTGCAAGCAGTCGTTACAATCATTTCATAATCGATTGAAAACGTTCATCTTTCGCAGCACAGAGAATGGCGCAAACGATCACTGCAGAAGGGTACGTTGCGATTTTGGAACAATTTGTCGCCTAGGTTGGAGGATCGACAAGGCATTTCGTGTTCCATGTCAAGATGGGACCCAACCACAACGTTTATACCTTTCTTAAGGAGCACTTCGGGTATAGAGAGAGATTCATTACATTGAACTATTCCCACATTTATTGGAACAGGCATGGATTTGCCTCCATACTCACTCGATCTTACCCCCTGCGACTGCCGTCTGTGGGACAAATTGAAGAACTGTTATCCGGAACAATCCTGCAACACGGGGCGAGCTTCAAGATTCGATCTGTGAGGCACCTGTTCCCATTTTCTTTTGAGACAACACGGAGGGTGACTGAACATTTCATTTTTCGTGTACGCCCTCTCTGTGCTGTGAAAAGTGCACAACGTGAATCGTCATATGATTACAACGACTGTTTGCAAAGGATATCATATAACCTATTTCTCGGAATCGGCACTGTGACTACCGAGTACAGTGCCACCTATCGGCAACGTTTGCAACTAATTTAAACTTTTATCAGATTTTTATGGATTTCAAAATAAACATACCACTTTTTTTATTCTTCTATCGATCACCATTTCTGAGTTATTTCATTTTAAAATCAGGAAGTCCTTCGTGGGACACCCTGTAAGCGCATGCCTGATTAGATAAGTATCTCAATCAGGTCGATGTAGATTCGAATGAGTCGATTAAGTCGTTCTGTTCGTGCCTTCAATCACTATTTACTGCTTGTTTCTTTCAATGTAGTGGAACGTTCCATTAGTCATGCAAGCTTGGAAACTGGCCCCAGCGCTGGCCTGCGGCAATACCATCGTGATGAAGCCAGCCGAACAGACACCATTGACAGCACTGTACGTGGCGGAACTCACGCGGGAAGCTGGTTTCCCGCCTGGGGTAGTGAATGTTGTTCCCGGATATGGGCACACGGCCGGCGCAGCTATTGCCGGTCACCCGCTGATCAACAAGGTCGCCTTCACTGGGTCGACCGAGGCGAGTCAAATTTATGATGTAATTCAGTGATATAGGTGATGTACTTACTACACAATAGAAAAATTGATGATAATGACTAATCTGTTTGTCTCGGAAGGTTGGCCAAATCATAATGGAAGCAGCAGCGAAATCAAATCTGAAGCGGGTTACGCTGGAACTTGGAGGAAAAAGCCCAAATATAGTTTTCAAAGATGCCGATAGTGAGTACTGACGTGTATTGTACCATTGCAACAACACGCAGGCAAAATTCATTGGACTATGCTCGTAGTGAAATAGGGCCGAGCCAGAGCCGTCTTAAGAGCATCATGGGCCCCCGGGCCGTGCCCGGTTGGGTCCATGCGTTAAGACAGCACTAGGCCGAGCTCAGTGTGATGCGACTTTAAACCTATTTGACGCCATAAAAGTGAAGCCAAAAATGCTGGCGAACACGTTCACTGGCGAAATGAGTCTACGGAAATAATCGAGTGCTTTTCAAATGTCTTCATTGTAGGAGCCCGATTCGTACATTCCGATAGATATTTTTCATCAGTAAAACGTAACCGCTGTCAGTGACGTGGCAGGCCCAAGAAATTAACTGATCGGGACTAGAATTCTGAAGTGTATTGTGGAAAATAACTGCCAAACATCCTTGTCAACGATCGAAAAGGCCTCCAGAGTAAGTTCGGATGCATAGAAATAGCAATAGGGGATGTTCCCACACGGGTAAAAAAGGCTTACATCCAGGAAGGGACAGAGCCTGGGTCGCGTTTGGTTTGATTTTCATGATTGCGCCGCTGCCACAGGGCCGTCTTAAGAGCTTCATGGGCCCTCCCGGGCCAAGTGGTTTTTCTGAGGCCTTACCTTGTAAATTCTAGAAAATTTCAACCCGATCTCATTTTTGTGAGGCCCTCTTCTCCTGAGGCCCCCGGGTGGGCCCATGCGTTAAGACGGCACTGCGCTGCCATCGAACTTATCGCACACTCTTCGACGATGTCGCTGTTTGGCATGGTGCAACCAACACCACGTATTGGACAGTGAAGCAGCCCCCCAAAAAAAGTCTTGGGTAATGATGAGTCATCACGATACATGACTAGCACAAGGATGGATCAGACTGATACCAGTGAATAACTAGAATGGCGTATGTGTTAAAAGTGGAATTCGGGGGTAATGGTGTAATGTTATCGAGATATTTTGGGACGATTTTTGGTTCACCGCGTGAACCAAATAGGGCCATTTCGCGTCGGTGGAAACGTGTAACCATAGGCGGAGATTAACTTGAAAGTCTGGGGGGAGGGGCACGATGATGATGATGATGTCAATTCATATATACATTATATCAGTCGACTCCACCTTTGACTCCGGGGGGGGGGGCAATGCCCCCTACTTCCCCAGTATCTACGCCCATGCGTGTAACTTAAACACACTATGCGTTTGTGTTTTCCTAGAGTGGCGCATCAGCTCATGGTGGCTATATAGTATACGGCCCCGCCATCAGCGATTCTCTTGTCTGCATGCTCCGGTTTGAAGGGAAGGGAAAGAAAACAAAAAATGAAGAGATCTCTCTCTCTCTCGGCGAAACGCACGACGAACTTGACTCCTCCAGAAGCAGTTGGCTAATCACGCCCGACGTAAGCTAGACGTATTTAGCTACGTTGAATCTTGAAAAGTAAAGCTGATAGAGAAAAACTGTTTTCTCATTTGAAATTAGCTAATTAGCATACCACACACCTGTGACAGCAGTTTGGAATAGGAAGAATAGAGGTTCTTTTGTAAGAAATGGTGCCCCTGTCCATAAAGCACGGAAAATTTTATAGTGGATTGACGAAGTGCGTGACTGACTTTCCTTAAAGAGTCGTAAAAAAATTCATCACAAGTATGCCAAAAACTTGGCAGCGAACCTGCCAGAAGACGAGTGCTGTAATAGGTAACAAAAAGTTCGATCAATATCGTATAAGATCCGGTGACGTCGGAACCGATAGCAATGTATGCCCAGTGACTTTTGGCAACACAGTGTTCGTACGTATGTAAGATTTGTCTCTCTCTCTCAGCCGAGTTTCATTTAATTTCAGTCGAGGAGGCAATCCAAGCTTCTTTCTTCGGTGTATTCTTCAATCAGGGCCAAGTTTGCTGCGCCGGAACGAGGATATTTGTCGAGGAGGAAGTGCACGACCAGTTCGTGCACAGATGCGCAGAAATGGCTAAGAACCGTCGTATCGGGAATCCATTCGATTTGAGCACAGAACAAGGACCTCAGGTACAGTTAATTCACAAATATTGAATCGAGACTGCAATAAGTATGAAATTATCATTAATTATTTTTTCATCCTATCGACTTATTTTGTATGCATAGATCACTCAAGAACAAATGAGTAAGATTCTGAACCTCGTCGAATCCGGGACTAGAGAAGGAGCGAAACTGGTTTGTGGAGGAGAGAGGCTAGGATCCAGGGGATACTTCGTCAAGCCGACCGTCTTCGCTGACGTTCAAGACGACATGGCCATTGCAAGACAGGAAGTATGCCAATTACACGAAATTTTAAATGCTATGGTCATGTACACTACTACAGCTCAACTGCACACCTCGTAAACTTCACGTATATCAAAATGATACGTATCGTTTAAGAAAAATCGATCGCATTTTAAAAAGAAAAGCCCTTTTTTGAATTAAGTCTTTCTGCACTTGATATCCAATCAAAGCCGGTCTTGTATACTTAGTGAGTTAAGAGAAATAATCTTTGTATTCCTTGCCTTTTCCCTTCAGATTTTCGGACCGGTGATGCAGATCCTGAAATTCCGAGACGTCGACAAACTGTTAGAAAGGGCCAACGACACCATGTACGGGCTTGCGGCTGGTCTTTTCACGAAAGACATCGATAAAGCCATGTACTTTTCCAATGGTCTACAGGCCGGAACAGTCTGGTATGAAATTCCATCTGCACGGTATAGCTCTCAAGGGAATGCCCAATGCAATACAAATCTCAGCGATTCTTTACATGATATGCAATAATCGTACTTAGATTTGCTGATTGTTGACTTCAATTGCTCTCTCTATCTCTAGGGTCAACTGCTATAATGCTTTTGGCATGCAAGCACCTTTCGGCGGATTTAAAATGTCTGGAATCGGGCGTGAAGGTGGAGAATATGGATTGGAAGCATACACTGAAGTCAAAACCGTGAGTAACTTTGATATCATTATCTAAATGCAGTAAAACAGCACTGAAGGGCCAATCTATAGGACCGATTTCTTTGGTTCAGAGCTTCCCCCATCCCTATCGTAGCAATGGGTTTTCTGAGGAAAGCAGGGATGCCTTCTCTAAGAAGTTTCACTGTAATCTGCTTTCTTATATACACATAGAGATTAACATGTAATCAGACACCCTGTATGCATGTCAAATTCGAAAAACAATTGATATAAGTATAAGTTTAAACAGACAGACCGCTCAGAGACCATCTTGGGACGGTTTGTGCTCTTTACCAAAGGGACCACAGAATCACAGTTCATCCTCTGTGAATTATCACCACACAACCCCATTTTTCATCATCTGGAATTTTTCTCCAGTTCACCTCAATTAAGGGACTATCTATGTGAAAAACTTAATGATCCTATAGGTCTTTATACTATTAAAAGCCTTAGTGCATATTTTCTAAATTTCAACATGTAAAAATCATATCAAAGCATATATGGGGCACTGTGGCCTAGGTTGATCAGACATATCTGCACAATGTACAAAAATACATCACATTCATAACTTTAACTACGTATATTTATCGGAATCTTTTCTGATGATGTTTCTACTGCACAAAAGTTTCCATGCAAAGTGGCCAGTATGCAAACTTCAGGAAAGACTTGGAAGAAGAGCCTTTTGAAATTAGCTATTAGTAGGTTCCAGTCTAATTGTCACAAGTCTGAATACAATGACCATATGGTGCAGTAAAAATAAATTATAGTATGTACAGTAACTTTGACCATCTCTACAAACTATCCTAAATACTGTGAAACCTGTATGAGAGTGAGAGAAAACAGAGCATCAAGAGACTAAAATAGTATTCAGTTTTGGACAGATTTCTGTTTCATAAAAATGAAAATCAAAGCATTAATCGTTGAACATATACAGGCTAAATTTTGATTCCTTTTATTGATCTGTCTCATACAGTGTCCGCCTTAGGGTTTCACTGCACTTTGAATTTACAATAGCATATAACAGTTCTGATAACATTTAATTTTGTTTTTGTTGATATTAATAAAATTTGTATGGTATTAGCTGTGTTGAAACTCTTACTAATGCACTAATGAATTTTTGACTCTTGAAGCAAATTATTTTTTTTTCAAGGTGACAATGAAAATACCAGAGAAAAATAGCTGAAAACGTCAGACAGGACAGGAAAAAGTTTATATATTTGTCTTCTAATTAAGGCAATGAGAATAACATTGAAAGCAAGGCAATGCATGCACATGGGAACACAGTGCAAACTGTTGCGGTAATTGCTAATATTTAAAAAAAAAGTTGGATCTTCTAAAATGAAGCCTCTTTATGTACATAAAAATATTATACAAACATGAGTTAAAAACTCTTTTCATGAGATATTTCTTCCCTTTATATTTTTGTTTGGATATATACCTAGATGTATATCGCATTTCATGTAAAATTCCATTCACTTTAGAAATTTTTCTTTGTGTAATTCAAGTGGTTTGTTATGGAAGCTTACTGATTATAGTGGAAAAAACAAAAAAAGTGTATATTCATGTTTGACTGTTTTTGTTTACTTGCTTGTGTTTTAAAATTAGATGCTGTGTGAAAATGACCCTATATATGTTTAAAGATTGATTTTCAACCTTTTTGGCTTCATGGCAAATCTTAACTTATTGCTGAAATTCTGCAACATGCTTAGAAATATATTTTGAAAATGCCATTTATATATTAGTTTTATATTTATGTACAATTTATTAAATTAAATATATAATTTTCATTTATAATATTTATATTTTAATTATACATAATTACTAATTATAATATAAATGTGTGTATAATTTTTTTCATGCAATACTAACAACCTCTGCACATCACACCAGTTGTATATTTTGATAGTTCTAGGCATTAATCATTTGGTCATTACTAATTTCATAATATACAGTAAAACTCTTTTGCAGTCACTGGCGAGAAAAAAAGGTGATCATTAATCACAGGTTTGAAGTGCGTACTTTTATTATACAAGGGGAAATTATCATTTCACCACATCTGAGGGGATGTCCATTAAGAGGGGTTTTACTGTATATTCATATTGCATTGGCTTAATAAAATAATTTTCATAGATTAAAACAATCATTTGAGTAGGGTGTCTGACTGGGTATGTACAAAAACTGCAATACCAAGAGGAATCAATTGAATTTATTGTGTCACACACAGCACCTTTCCAAATATATATAGTCGTAATTTATCTCCAAAAATGTATACTATTCTTTCGCAAGAGGCTATACAGGTGTCCCTCACTTTACACGATTAACTGGTTCTGCAAAAGTTGCATAAAATAAGTGGAATTTAAAAAGGAGAAAAATAGGGATTGGTTTTCTTCAGGATTAAAAAAAATTGAACCCATAGCAGAGAAACTTTTTTTTAAAATTAATTATTCAGACATGAATAAATTCTGGGAATTTATATATTAGGTATATATATATATATAACATGAATATAAAAGTTTTACTTTTTTTCAGTCTTCACTACTTCCGATTGATTCCAGTGAGCATGAATATTTTTCTTTCCTGAAGAGGCAGATAACTATTTTAGGTGAAAGTCTAAATTTGGATGACAAGTAGCATTTTTAGTCTCCTTATTTTAATAGTGCACACACAAAGCTAGAGAATTTTGTTATATATTTCTCTCAAATATGAAAATTCTAGTTTTACTGGAACTGCTTTTTGTGATTAAATTTCTCATGACATTGTCAATGTGTTACCAAACGTTCATCAGTGAAATCTGGCGAGTTGTATCTGAGAATTCTTCTCACATTTGTCTACATCAAATCCAACATATTTCATCGCCAAAGGATTTAATTATATCTTCAATTTACAAGCCCATTTCCAGGATTAAAGTTGAACTTCAAGCCTAATTTTAAAGGTTAGAATTCCTAAAAGCAACTTTTAAAAATAAATCATGTTACAGTGAAACCGTTTATAAAGCGAGGGGTATCTTGTATATGTGAGTATTGTTGTTGAAGATATACACGGGTTGTTGCTATTAGTCATGGCAACAATGTTTTTTTTAAACATGTATGATAGACACAAAAAACTGAAACAAAATTGAATAGTACATCATGTTGAACCTCATTTGGACGAATCTCTTGATATGAATTAAATATTTTTTTCATTGGATATAATCAAAAATTGCTGTTTTGTTTTGTCAATACTAAATTTTTTTCACATGTTATTTAACTTACTCTTAACATAGTTCACCCATGTCTTTCTCACATGAGGAATACAAGTCATGTGCTCCAAGACTAAGAGAAGAGAAAAAATTCACCATAAAAAGACTACGCCACAATGAATTCTTAACCTATAGTCTTCCATAATATCCACAACACTATTAACGATGTGGAAAATATCAAATAAAAAATATCAAAACCAGATTCTTGAAATGCACATTACTGTACCTCTCGTATTTTGTTATCTATGCTCCTGGAGCACATAACCTGTATTTTTCCAACTCAACTGTTCCGATACGCTGCCCTCTTTGATGTGGCATGGCCCTAAATCTTACAGCTGAACCCTTAGGCCAAGGTCTTTGGTAGGTCCCATGCTAGGATTTTCCACAGCCACTCTAAATTCACAGAGTAAAAAAAGCAAAATAGGATTCACTCATAAGGAGCCAACCTTCTGGAGTAGTACTCCAATAATATACATATACTGGAGTTTTTTGTTTCCCACTTTTTCAAAATTAAAAAATAGCTGCGGGTGGAAGTTATTTGAGAAAAAAAACCACATTTGATAGTAAATTTAATGAAACCATTTTTTTGTTACAAAGGAAACGTTTCTGATTTGTATACAAAATGTTTTGCACAAAACTTTGAACTTCATTTTGGCACGCTTACAAAAAAAAAAAAGACATGCAAAAAATAATTACAGTAACTACTTTTGTCTCGCAAACAAACCATTAAAACATAGATTTGACATTTAAACAAATCAGAAAATATGACATTTATGTTGAGGAGGCAAACAAACAGGAAAGTTCTCATAACTTAAAATTTCATACAAATTGTAAATGTTTTGAAGATTTTCATTTAACAACAAAATTTGCAGTAATATACTGAATCTTGTCAATTTGATCACAGCTTTGCAGTTATTTTAGGTATAAAAAATACGCGATATGAATATATTTTTTAAACAAAAAAGAAAAGTATTTATGTAAATTATTTTTGAACATACAACATAAAAATTCAAATTTTTAACCATTGTGTTTTTTGTAAATATCAATAACTTCTTGAACATCTTCAGGCGATCCCAAAAATGTTGGGCACCTTTGGTGTATAGATGTTGGTGTAACATCCAAGATTGGAATAGAGCCATTGGTAGCGGTTCCTCCAGCTTTTTCAATCAGATAAGCCATAGGGTTACACTCATACATAAGCCTCAACTAGGAGAAAAGACATGTCAAATCATTGACTGATGAATTGTAATTATAAATTCTGAAAATTAATGCCTTCACTACAGAGAAAAAGGCGTGTCAAAACACGTGTCTAAAAATTTTGAGAGAAGGATGGCAAAACAATTTTTCATGGTAACCGATCATTAAAAGTGCAGTTGATTCCCAATACAGCCCAACTCTGCTTAGCACTAGAAATTTCTATTGAACAAAATCTTCTATCTAAGCCTTACAATGAATTATTCAACCATGATGTGGCATAGGCCTATACCGAATTTTTCACAGCGCAAAAATGTTTCAAAACAGGTTGTGACATTAAAGCAGGGTTTTACTGTTCTAGTGAGCACATTTATGTTACAATAAACAGTTTCTCTCTCTTTAGCAGTTCTCTCATTATTTACTTTCAAAGTCTTCATAAAAGGATATACACTTGACATACTCTTCAAAGCGGTTCATTGTAGTGTGAGCACAGGGAATAATACAGTAGATTTTCAATTATTAAACTCTTAATTATTAGACACTGTTATGCGACACCTTCCCCCAGTACACTGGTGTCAAAATTAGAGTGATTTTAAAAAATCTGATACTAGAAATCTAGTACTTTTTCTAAAACTGACTGTTACAATTATCATACTTTTGTTTTTGTATTTTGTGTGCACTTAAAAAAAAACGTTACTAATAAATATATCCTTTCAGTAATTATGATTTTACTTATGCAATTATGCGCATGCCCTTGGGTCTGTAAATGTCAGATAATCGGGAGAGTGTTTTTTATTAATTTGAAAAAATTGCTGTGGGAATAAGACCATTATAGATCTGAACGTGAAATATGTGGTATACTCATATAATCATGCTTATTCAACAATATAGTTTTAATCATTAGAGAACACATCTCAATTGCTAATATAGTCGACTCCCGTTATGATTTTCTCATCGTTCCAACTAAAATGGGTGTAATATCATCCATTTTAGCTTAGTCTTCAAAAGGAAAACAAGGTTGTTATAGAATGGTTGTTATACAAAAACATTTATTGTACTGGATCATTGTAATAAAACAGTTGCTATAATGTCTGGTCATTATAATGAGCATTGACTGCTTCATATGGATAAGTGTACAGAAATATTTGCAAGGGGGAGCACTTCACACAAGCAGAATATTTTTTAAAGAATGTATTGTATAGCATTCAAAATCGTATATGTATCATTTCATATGTATCATTTTCATCAACCGGCAATTCAAATATATACCTTTCCATTGGGAGCATCTTTAGTTGCAGGATACATGAATATTCCCCCATATTTTAAAGTGCGATGGACATCAGCAACCATTGATCCAACATAACGAGCACCATATGGTTTTCCACTCTGAAATTAAAATAGGCTTCAACTACATGATATTCAAGATTCCTGCAATAAAATGCAATCAAAGGTTAATATTCCATGATATCTTATTAATGATAATGTGAAAATGACAAGTTTGAGTACCAGGATGGCAGTCTCATACAAGCTACAAAACATTCCTGTCTAAACATATGGTTGGTGTTAATCAAGAACATGCGCAACCTCTCCTCTCTATGATGTTATTATGAACTTTTGAGCGGAGCCTAAATATACTATCCATTCAAAGAGGAAATCTTATTGCAAGTCAGAGCTCTCAATCCTCACAAATATATTTTTCAGTGTATTGGTTTAACATTTTAAGCAGCACAGCAGAAAAATCTCACCTTCTTTCTTAAAATGCCACATCTTTTCTAACAAAATAGGCTTTCAAGGAAACAGTTATTTTCCGTATATTTTGCTGAGATGAACTCGGAAAGAAAAGTCATCACGTTTCCACCTGATGAGTTTTCTTTCAGAGTTCACCTCAGCAAAATATCTGGAAAACAATTGTTTCCTTGACATCTCGGGCTGAGAAAAAAGCCATCTATCTCACTCTAAAATAGGCTTTCCTACAATTTTCAGCATGTGCAAACTGAGGGGTATAAAACAAAGAGTTCTATTCAGGAATCAACTTTACAAAATATTTGGACTTGTCAATGTTTGTCTTTCAAGGAGGAGAGAGAGATCTTGTCAATACTGCTTAAAGGGTTAACAGAAACCAATCTTTGATGGCATTTCAAAGACTCACCAATTTGGGAAGATACAAGACTTTGATAGTGAATAGAATTATATTTGTATGTTCAATAAAACTTTTACACTATTCATATTTGCCAATACATCCATGAACCTTGAATTTGATATCAATGTAAGTGAACATAAATGCTTGCTGTAAAAAAAGGAATTTTTATCATTTTGTGATGTGGGGTAAATGAAATATTTGCGTCAATATGATGTGGTGACTGGATCGCTGTGGTGGGGTTCAAAGGCTTTTGATCTCTCATGAAAATTAGAAGGCATTCTGAAGGATTTGAAGGGGTCGAGTTTCATTTTATCATCTTGATCTGTTTTTTTTTGTAATACTGGGTGCCATGCCTTACTCAAGTTAGTTCTCCTGTCTTCCTACTGAAATTTCCTTTGTGTTTGTAGATCTCTATTGCGTTGTGGTTCAAACAAGGGTAGAAATGCAATTTGAAAGAGAGGACATCAAATATCTTGGAACTGGTTAATTTGAGTAAGACATATTGGGCAACAGCAGATTTTTTTCCCACTTGTCTCGGGTGGCAATGCGCCCTAATGCATTGACGCTCGGAGAAGAAAAATATTCATTTTTATTCTGTTAACTCTTCATAAAAAAACAGCGGTAGTATAACTGGGCAATTCAAAAGAAAACCAGAATATTGACTAAATACTACAGTATACCTTAGGATACTTTTTGCTATTCACATATTCTTTGACAGCTTCATCCCATTTCGAAGCATAACCTTCATTTATGCTGTAAATATTCCCTCTGGGCTTTATCCTCATGTTTGGATCAGTAAGAACAAACTCTCCTATTGCCTAAAAAAACAATAAGAAGAAAATTTCAATGCATAGCAAATTCACAAATCTTATCCAAGTGTAATTTATTAAACCAAAAGCAGGTTTATCTCTTCATTTGAGTCAAGATTAAACATGCATTCATAGCTAAAATGAATCCAAATACAGCGGAACCTTGGCTTATGAGTATTATCCTCTTTGCTCAAGAGGTACACACATAGATGCACCTACATTTTTAATGGTTTTAATAATTTTTTAAATAGTTGGTTTTGGCTCAGGTTTGAAAATAATTAGTTTATGAATGTGCTCATAATTCAAAACAGTTGTATTTATTGAATCAAACTTCTCCGCAAGAAATAACAGGAACTCAAATGATTAATTTCACGACTGTTCCCCTCGTGCCACCCATGATTCTTTTCAAAGATAAAGTGCAGGTTGATTTATTTTAAATTATTGTACTTTTACTCACTTTTATATACAAGCAAATATTTTCAGAATGATATACAAGAGCAGGGGGTTTCATTTTAGAATTCCTTCTTGCATTAACATCCAACAAGAAAGTGACAGTCTTTCATGGGCTTGTGATAGGAATGTCACTGCCATAGTCTGACATTTTCATGAATGGGCCCAAATTAAATAAGGGTCCTTAAACTATTATAGGGCTTCATTAATACACAAATATAAAATATAATTTTTTAATCCGGTCTTATTAAAATAAAGAGAGCCCTAAAAAATGTTTGAACTTGGCCCCGTAACTCGTTAAGATGGCCTTGCCTGCAGTGAAAAAGTGAGCTGCTATGCGATCACATGGGTATTGTGATGGACTCTCATCCTGAAGATCTAAGTTCAAACCCAGTTGATGGAAACTCAAATGATTCATTTCACAAATGTTCCCCTTGTGCCACTACTTAGCTACTTCACCAAACAACAACTCTGGCCATATCGCTATACTACTACTACTCAACAGTGCATATACTTCGTACACATTCCTCTGCGGAATTCCTGATGAATCAGTAAATGCCAGAATGCACATGTGTTGTGAACTAAAGTAAAGTTTGTTTCTAATACTGTTATGAGCAGTGATCCCATCTGCTATTAATTTTTTAAACTATGAGGGAAGTGTAATGATTGAATAATTGTACGTCGTAGGTCTGTTGCTATTTGTAGCAAGACTTTCTAATGGGGGGGGGGGGGGGGGGGGAATCAGCTCACATTTGCGCCTCAAAGTTTGAAACCATAGAAAACCAACTTCTGCATACCCCCACTATGGCAATATCGCTATACTGCAATTTACTGCAGTTAAGGAGTTGAGATGGAAATAAAGGAACCATTTCTTGGCGGTTGCCTCAAGCTCGTTAGGGGGAATACCTTGTTTTCTATATTCTTTCCCCAATGAAACCAGGGATCCGATGACAACCTTCACAGTGTCATATGAGCATCTTATCACCATGCCATTCGTACACAAAAAAAGCGATGGCAACAGCATACATAGTTTTCAGGTGGTCACCCTCCCAAGTAAAGCGCTGATGCTTAACTTCGACGATCAGACGAGAATTGGTGTTTTCAGCATGGTATGACTATTGTGGTCATCGGCTTGAGTTGGCTGTCTGTAGTTTGTCAACTTTAAGGCATGAATGTAAGCCGGTCTCCAATTAAAAAAAAATCTTTATACGGAGAACAGGCAGGCAAACACAAATTTTAAAATACTGTATACACATCATGCTGCATTGATTTTCTTACCGGATCTAGCATAAATCCATTAACCGATCCTCCTATCGACAAAACGACCATAGTTGCACTGCCATACAATGCATACCCAGCAGCAACAATATTTCTGCCACACTGCAAAGCATCTTTTTCTGTAGGTGCACCAGGCGAGGACTGAAATTGGATGCATGGAAATAATTAAAGCAACAACAGTTATAAAACATTATCATCACCATAAATATATCTGATTCAATAGGAACTGGAAAAAAAAAAAAAAAACCTTTATTTTCAAATAAAATTGACAGTGTTAGCTAAAAAAAGAAAAAAAGTGTTGAATGCTGCCGATCGAATTGAGAAATAAACTGTAGGTACTGTCTAATTTGTCATGTGAAGCAAATGGCCGTGAGATGCAACAAAAACAGTGAGATCAATCAATAATCAATCTAACCAAAATATGTTTGGCGAAAGAAAATTAAATGACCCAGTGACCATATTTTATTGAGAATAATACAGGGAACTATGATCCTATTGTAAAATATGAAACATCATCGGTTATCATCAAAACCAATGCCTTAAGTTGGCAAAAAAAATCCCCAATTCATTGTTAAAATTACGAAAAACTTTAAACCTGACAAATATGCGAGATGAATATTTACATTTATAGCCATAATTATTATAATTTATAAGTTATGAAAATGTTTTTTATTAACGATTATATTAAATATTACAAACACCATTAAAAAAAAGTTGGAATGACCAAAAATATAGGAATGTCCCATAATATAGGATGCAAACTCCTGTCAAATTGTTTCAGACATTTTATTGGTCCTCAAGTTCAGAAGCATTGAAAAATGCTGCACTAGAATAAGATTATTAGATGTCCATATTTAGTAGAGACAATGCCTTTCAATTACAGATTTTGAAAAAAATCCATATTCTTCCTGTACTTTCATGAAATCTTTGAAGTTGATTAGCAAATTTTGCTTAAGAAAAAAATTTGTTGATTATATCGTGAATAAAACTGTAAGACTTGCAACAATGCAAGAAAAGGCTGTAATGATAATTGGCTAAGCTGGCCATTAATATCACTCTTAGTCTTCTATTCGGGACTTTCACCCGACAGGATTTTGCTTTCCATTTCCATTCTAAAAACAAATTTAACCTGATGTTGGATGTGAATTGATAATGATAGGCTGGATGTCCTGCTTTTGTCTCATTGAAATATGCTACTCCTACTGCTGCTGTCAATGAAATATAGGGTAGGTACCTGAAATTTGAATTTAAAATTGTCACAATGTGACCAGAAAAAGTATAAGCAATTTGATATAAAATCAGTATGTCAAAGCTAGTAAGAATGCAATTCCAATTTGAGTTTTTTTTAAACACTTTTACATCAAATTGTATTTGTGTTTAATCAATACCCTAACATTCCACGGTCAAATAACTATTTATGTATTAATGCAACTAGGGTCACCAATTTGGGAATTCTCATTGATGAGCGGTTTAGGTTTTCTGAATATTGTTCAGCGATAATCAAAATTTCATTTTCAAAAAGGTATCTTCGCGTTCTCCTAAATCATTCATCTGATTTTCTGATGGTTAGTTTGTCCTGGACTACAGTATGCTGTAAGGTTTTGGAGACCACACATACACAGAGGGACACGGATTTGGTTGAAGGGGTTAAGAGAAGAGCTTTGCATGCCCTTATTGGCACACAGTTCTGAAGACTTTTTTTTTTTTTGAACGTTTACATTGGAAGAGCGCAGGTGTCAGGGTGGGGGATATGATCAAAGTGTTTAAAATTTTCAACGGGATGGATCATGAATTATTAAAATGACATCAATCAACTGCTTCAACAAGGGGACACCAGTATAGATTGGTAAGGGATAATTCCAGGTTGTGGTGTCGCAGGGAATTTCTCTAATAGGATTGCTAATAAATGGAATAGCTATCCCCTGGGGAGGGGGGAGTAGCAAATTCTAACACAACTGATGTTTAAAAATTTAAAAAGAAATATGATAAACATATTGGGGTAAATTGAGAAGCTATCCATACTTAGATGAGACGACCATAAATATTTTTTATATCGGTATCATATTATATTTTACCATGCATATAGTTCTTAGTTTTTACAATTGCATATTTTATTATGGATTGCTGTATTTTAGAAATATATGACATCCATATTTGTTATGGGCATATTTTTTCTCAGTCACCTCAATGGCCATTTTGCCAGTTGTGGCCTCTTGTTTTTGTATAAATATTTATAGAACACTGCCTGAAGGTATTGCCTTGAATGGTTGAAACAAAAATAAGAGTTTGTAGAAACATTATGAATACATCAAAAGCAATATAATTCTCTCTGAAGTAAAACCTTAAAGATATAAAAGCTCATTTTAAATCAAAATAAAGTCATGCTTCTTCATCTTAAAGCGTTCCTAAAATTCAATTCTACAGTAGACACTGCTTATTGGAATCACAGATAATGTTATCATTCGGGTAATCAAACAATCACACCAACAAAGAAATCTTTATCAGCCCAGAAACAGGACATACAAATATAAAAGAATGCATGATTAAATCATATACGAGTCATCTCGCCTATTTCGGATGTCGAAAGGCTAACGCTGGCTGTTTGGCGAATTTTGGCCCGAAAATGATTTTTTTTTTGTGACTTGATGCAATGGTAATAATTTACATTAAATTTGTGACGTAATTTTGGCGATAAAAACAAAAGCAAGTCCCTTTTCTGGATAATTTTTTTAAACAATATTCTTTCCCCTAAAGGTAGAGATTTTTACAATCAATGTCAAAATTGAGTAGATAAGAATTTTTTGGGAGTCCATGAGATGCAGTAGAAATTTTAGTCATCTGGAATATCCGGGAGCCTTGGTATCTATGATATTGTAATTATATTTGCTACTGGGTTTCTTTCAGGTATCAATTGGTCATTATCAGAACCCCCTTAGTCTTGATGTAATCTCAATAAGCACCGTACACTGAATTTAAAACTATTAAAAACTGTAGAAGTTACTCTAAATTCAAATCGTTTATTACAAAGACATATATTGTTTGAAGGTTTTGATAAAAATCTTCCAAGTAGTCATACACCCTCTTAACGAAATGTGAACAATAACTGATAAATAAATCACAATTTCATTGTATCAGTAGTTATCAAAGCACCCCCCACTACAAGCCCGATTCAAATTTATGTACAAGTCTAAAGTTCTAAAATCTGTAAAAATTACCTTTTTGACTATTGCGAAAATCGATCCAATTGAAACGAGACAATCAATGTTAGAGGAGCCATCTAATGGATCAAACATGACTATATACTTCCCATGCTTATCGGTTTCAACCTCTATGACATTGTCATTCTCTTCCGAGACTAGAAGACAAGTCGCATATGATGACTTGAGCATATTGATGAAGAGATCATTTGCAAGCACATCAAGCTTTTTGACAGTCTCTCCTTGTACATTGGTCGAGCCGGTGATTCCATAGCTGCAATATCAACAATGCAGAACTTGAATTATAGAAATCGTTCACACACACACAGTACATCACATAAAAACACTCACTTTGTCCAGTCACAGTGAAACTACAAGAGGAAGCATGCAAATGATATTTCTTAGAGTGATTATATCTTTCTTACTTAAGGGGGTATTAATCCCCTCAGTCAATGAAGGCAGAAAATAAATTTAATATTTTTCTGATTTTTTATTTTTTTCCCCAGGGATCACAAGTCAATTAGGGGTATAGACAAACTTTAACTGGGAGAGCAATTGCTCCTCTGCTCCCCCCCCCCCTATGGGCCCACTTTGACGGGGAGCTTCTCGGAGCTCCTCTATGGTAAATTAACAGTGCAAAATAAAAAATGATGAGAATTGTCTTGGACCCTGTCAGCCTCCCATCCTCATGGAGGTCATGTTACGCCACTGCCTGTAGCGCTCCATCAGTCACCACTCAATGTCCCTTACAGGAGTCACCATTCGCCCACAAATATATGCAATACATTGAATGTAACTGTGCAACACAATTGAACAATGTTACAAATACGAAAGATTCATGCTGCAGCAAACACATACTGGGCAGAGAATGTATGACAGAGACAGCGAGTCCTCAAGCACCCATAGCAACACCCCCTCCTCCCAACCAGTAAATAAATCACCATGACCTTCACGAATGATAATAGAGGTCACCCCCGTCACAACTACAAGGTCATTTGAGGTCACAGGTGAACAAAGACTATGTGTAATTAGATAACTGAAATAGTCACTCACAGACTGGCTATACCTGCTTTTCGGACAGCTGAGGAAATCGCCTTCAACGCAGTCAAAATGTTGCTGATCAGTTGCGTCAACTCGCCAGTGGCGTGAGGGATTTTCCGCTGCTCGTCGAGGACGTACCGAGTTACCGTCATGCAGTCGGTGTCGAGAGCATGTCCCTTGGAGGTCATCGTTCAAAGCTGAAACCACAGCTCGACAACTACTCCGGGGAAATGTACCAGAAATTTATAAATTCGCGTTTATATTTTCACGACCTTTAAATTTAAACACGGTAGGTTTTGGACACCGACCTACTCTACTGGTCTCTTCACCGTGAATTCAAATTGATTTCATATGCCACCGAAGATGAGTCAACTATTTTTAGAACCCATTAACCATAATTTGATGGAGCACAATGCGGGACATTTTGTGTGCTTTGCTACGACCTGCTCTTGTTTCTTCCGAGTGTCACCTTTTTTCCTGGATCAGGTTGTTTCCACGCAGCACGAACCGATTAGGAATATTTCGCGTCGGCAGAAACGCGTAACTTCATGACGCTAAAGTCAGGTTTTCCTAGGAGTAGAATTTCTGCGCCGTGTCAACGCCGTCTAGAGCAAGCCTTCTGCTTTAGAAGGTATTGGCCGTGTGCAGCGTGAAAACGCTCATTGGTTGAAAACCTGAAATCCAGGTTTATTTGACCAATCAGCGTTTTTACGCTGCGCGCGCTGTAGAAACCTGCTCCTAGGAAAACCCGGCTTTCGCGTTTGTTTTCCTAGCATGGCGCATCATCTGTTTCGTCGTCCACAAATCCACGTATTTTTGCACAATAAAAGAAGACAGAATGGAAGGGAAAGAACACAACAAAAGTGAAGAGAAGATCTGTGAAATGCATGGCGCACGACGCATTTCACTCCTCCAGAACATGGAGATACGGGGGGGGGGGGGGGCGCGTGAATGTCATCCACGCGTGCCTCCCAAGCGTCAAAGGTGGAGCTGACTGATTTAATGCATATGTTTTACCGCTAAAGTGCAGAAATCAGTTATTCTACAGATTATCTAGGTATCAAATCAGTTAATCTGCAGATTAGCTAGGTAATGGGCATATTAACGGCTTTCGAGCTTTAGCGGTAACGTGTATGGCCAATCACGCCCGACGTAATGCGGTGTGTGAGGCGTATTGTGCTCTGTAGGAAAATAGTCACACTGTTTTTATTATCGGTGGTCGACTGAGTTGGTTTTCTGTGGTTCCAACTTCGAAGCGCGAATGCAAGCCGATCTCCTCGTTAAAAAGTCTTGCCACATAGAGCAACAGGCTTCCAAACGGTACAAATATTCAATTATTACACTTCACTTTTGAAACATAGATGGCAGCACTGAAAAAAAAATCAGAACACTATTAGGATTAGGGGCCGTTCAAGTATTACGTACGCAAATTTTTAGCCATTTTTGACCCCCCCCCCCCTGTCAGCAAAATTTCATCATCAGCTCTGCCCCTCTGAATTCAACTCATATTTTCATAAAGGGTGGTTGATGACGTAAGCATTATCCAAACCCCCCCCTCCCCCATCAATGTTTATATAAATCAATCCCATCAATGAATATTTTTTTGAAAGATTAAACAATTCAATCAAAACACACACACACAAATTCATCTTCGCAACAGCCAGTTAAAAATCTTGTTGTGGTAGCGGAGAGAGACGTGATCCTTGCATTCTCACCAATGGCCGTCGAAATTCCCAGAATTCTGTCTGTTTCTGCTTTTTTAGTGGTTCTGTTTAAAGTTGGGAAAAATAATTGCTTTGGCCGGTTTTATTGGTCAGAATAGTCGCGCCATCTATTGCAGAAATCGGGATAAGTGACGTCATTAAGGATGCGGACGCAACTGTCGCCTTTCCGTCTTCGGATTTGGTAACCCTACTATATACGCAATCAGGTTGTTAAGTACTCTCACTTATGACACAATTGACTCTGTAGTAAACTGCCCATGGCGATAGATCGGAGTCGTGCTTTGAAAGGGGCCGTTCAAGTATTACGTAAGCAA
The DNA here is from genome assembly GCF_987345545.1 of Pholcus phalangioides. Lineage (NCBI taxonomy): Eukaryota > Metazoa > Arthropoda > Arachnida > Araneae > Pholcidae > Pholcus > Pholcus phalangioides. The sequence continues at coordinate 46,077,929 of NW_028301596.1, read as the reverse complement.
ATTTTTAGCCATTTTTGATTCCCCCGTCAGCACGCATTTTTGTACCCCCTGTACTGTTGTAGGAGAGATTAAAGTGAAATTTTCACCCCTCCTCTGGTTCAGCATCCGGGGCATTAGGCCAACGCCCCCCTAAAGAAGACACCCACTCTTCTTTCTTCAAAAAAAAAAAAATTGGGCGGATTAGGAAGACAAACGGAATAGATGGAATTAGGAACTCCTGGAATCGCATGAAAGGCATTGCTTGGAAATGGAAGAGGGAATTCCCCCCCCCCCCCCCCACTTCTTCAGTGTACGGCATTAGCTGTTGGTGAGCAAACAATGCTATTTTAAAATGGATGTTGCGGTTTTTTTCGAACTGTTCTTTTCCATATTATCCTGGAGTAAGCTGAGCCATCGTTAAAATAGCATCTGCCCTGTTATGCCCTAATATAAGAGTGGACACACAAAGATTCCAACTATTTTTGACTTCTCACAGAAACTAGCAAAAAGTTTCTTCAATTCGCTTGAAAAATCTGATTATCAGCATCTACAAGAAATTACTAGCTATCAAAAAGAAGAAATTGCTAATTATAGAGGCCTTAATTTATGACAAGGCCAGAGGTGCCTGGGTTATAAAACCACCCCCTGTAAATAAATTTAACCATTTCAATTACCTATATTTTGTAAATACATTTATTCGCATTTATTTAATATTTCAAACATATTTAATTAATGCGAGAATGTCTTCGACATCAGTAATAAAACTATTATGTATAATTGATGCAAAATATATAGAAGATAGGATAAAAAGGATTATAGTATTAATTAAACTATAATATACAAGGATGACGTCACTCTCCGCTACCATACGAAGGTTTTAACAACTGGCTGTTGCGAAGATATATTTTGGAAAGAGAGAAAATTCAACTGCCCCTGCGGGGAATCGAACCCACGTCCTTTCACTTTCCGGGTGAACGCACTAGACTACAGAGGCACCGAATCTCTCAATCTTTCCTTGGAGCTCGTGTACACTGAAAGGGACCGTATACGGACGGCCAGACCAGACTCAGGCCAAGCTCACAACTGCTGACGCTGCCACCAGATGGCGACTTACACTAACGGCGACTTGGGTAAGTCGCCATCTGGCCACGCTATACTCTGCCGTTACGTGGTCCCATGTCACGCCAGAGACGTTTTGAATTACGATAGGTGGAAATTTATGATTGGTGGGAATTCTGTGATGTGGGAATACCCACCTCACAGACGTGACGTGAAATACGCAAACGTCTGAGTAGTGTGTAGCGGCCTTAAGATTCAGCCTTGTGATTCATTTCATGAAATTCCCATTGCGTACGCCAGTGTTTAGATATTTGCCGCTGTGGTGGTCGGTGGTCATAGTGACGGACTCGCATCGCGAGGATCCGGGTTCAAACCCCACCGTCGCCGCAGTGGTGGTCGGCTGAAGTTGGTTCCCAACTTCGAGGCGCAAATGCGGGCAGATCTCCCTAGTGAAAAGTCTCGCCACAGAGAGCAACAGGCCTACACACAACGATACAATCATTACATTTTACTCATAATTAGAAAAACATATAACAAGCATTACTCAGAAAAAAACTTCACGTCAGGTTTCACTACACGTACATTCCAACATGTACTAATTCGTTAGAGGTTCCGCAGAGGAATATGAACGAGGTACATGTATGGTGTAGTAGTAGTGTTTAGATATTACACTAAAATGAGACAAGGCCGAAGCCAGGAATTGATTTCGGTGAGGGAATGTTGTTCCGGGGAGGTGGGAAACGAAAGTGATTTTCTGGTGGCCCTCAGGCCAGAGGTTTTTTTACGAGGCCCTTCATAGTGAATTTATAGTGTGAAAAAAAGTCGATGGCTATTCCCCCCCCCCCCCCCCAAGGGGAATCGGGTAATCCCACAAGGATGGATTGACAAGGCTTCAGCCGGGGGAATGAGGTTTGCCCCCCTCCCCATAAATTTCCGAAAAAAATAATGCAATGCACCTTCCATCTCCTGTATACGCGCTTGTGTTCCGTGTATACGGGATGATCAGCGACTTTCAGCCCCCAATGTTTTCTTCATGTCGGTGTCTCTGGGTCAGTCTGTCAGCTTCTCCCTTGTCGTGTGTTTGTGGAGGGCAGTGGAGCCCTCTGAACTTGGCCCGGGAGCCCGACGATAATGATATCAGGTTACAATTTTCCAGAGTTAACGAGAGCTGGTAACAGCTAACAGGTGGGGATACTCAAGGAAATCACTTTAACTGGAAGTAGCGGCGTCAGGCAAGGAGGACACCCGAGCACGCCCCTCAAGAATGACTCAGAAATCGATTTTTTTTAAACAATAACATGATCCTCGGGTATATTCCCAAGGGATCAGCATGATCCATCCAGGGAATCTGTTAGTGTTATTAGACTCCATGTGCCTCGAACCGGGATTAGAACCCTGACCTGCACAGTGAGAGGCTAGTTCCCTAATCACTACTCGACCGCCACGCGGCGAGTCGAGTTTTTTTTACAGTCGAATTTCCTACATGAAATTCAAGACGAGCATCCACAAGGTTCGAAACACTTTCAACCAAGACCGGGGGGGGGGGGGCGTCCACTCCCCTACCCCTCGAAATATGAGAAAATGACCGATATGCCTTGTGAAATAATATGGTTAAATGTATTGCTCTTCTGTCCTCCCCAAAATATTACTCGTCCCCCCTCTCGAATAAATTTTTGGCTAAAGCCCGGCTTCCGACAATCCTGCCCGGAGGCTTCTGATGCTCTCAAAGGCAGCCCTTAGAAATCGTAAATCGGGCAGTAAAATAGAAATCGAAGGCACAAAATGCTATAATTCAATTCATGGCCCCAGACGGTTTTCATCATTTTTTTGTTTTTCACACAATGAATTTACGCTACGAGGGCCTGTGATAAATCTGGCCTGGGAAAATAAATGCAAAATGGTACTTTGTAAAGAGTAAATTAACTTACATTGACAGCGAAATATTTGTAATTTAATGCAATAACGCCAGGTCGTCGATCAATAGCGATAGACGTTTATAATCGAAATGAAAAAGACTCACAGTTTTGCGATTCCAGCTTTTCTCACGGCCGATGAAACGGCTTTTATGGCCGTCAGAACGTTGTTCAGCAGCTGCGTGAGATCTCCAGTGGCACCCGGTACTTTCCGCTGCTCTGCCAACACGAACCTCGTCAAGGTCATGCAGTTTGTGTCGATACCCTGATTGCTCATCGCTTTAACTTCTTTATCCAGCGAATTTTATTAAAATTTTATAAGTTGGAGAGCAGTTTTATTAGGCGTGACCTTCAGGGTAAAAAAGGACGAAGCAGTGCAGACTTGGAACTTGTCGGTCGCTGCCACTTGTAAATAAAGTTGAAATCCGATAAGAAGCGCGATATCAACAGCGTATGTGTATTCAAAGGAAACGTGTTTTTCTTTTTTCCACTAAAAAAAAAAAGGAAGGCTTCTTTTTTGCTTCGTTTCTTCCTCTTTTCGTTTTGTTGTCATAACTGGTCCTTAACACATAATACAGTGGCTGCTGTGGTCTTTCCTGTTCGTGCAAAAAGGTGGTTTTTCTCTATCGGAGAAATTATCTATAAAAAAATGCTAAGGCAACGTGCGACGCAATTTGATTTTTAAGAGTGGGGGGTGATCAATTTGTCAGAACACCCGCAATTTTTATATCAGTTCAAATTTATACCTTTTAAACAATTTCTCGCCGACTCCTTTCTTCTATTCTTCTCTTTCAGTGTTTTCTTTAGAATGGGTTTGACCAGGGGTTCTCAATGTTTTGCACTCCTCGGACAATTTGTGCTAGTAAGATGAAGTCCATTTACCCCTCTGTGCAGTGGCGTCGGAGCCGGGGGTGCTGTGGGTGCTGGCCACGATAATTTGTGACGTGGATCTGAGTACCCCCCGACATTTTATTCAGAAATCGAAATGTCCTATGTAAAGCTCAAGACGAGCACCCACAGCTTCGAAAAAGTTCCGACGCCCCTGCCTCTGTGCTAATAACATGAAGAAAAATCTAAGCCCTCTGTATATTATTTGCAGTGTAGAAAAAAACGAGTTAATTATTTTCTCATATCCGAGCTCATAGTCACATCGAAGTCTCTCCAAAGACCCCTAGTTAAAAACCTATGCTTTTTGACTAAGTAAATGACCTTTTTGGCTCCCTCAACGTAGATATAAGCCTTTATTTATTTATTTGCACATCTCAACAGCCAGAGCCCAAATACAGAGATGAAACAAAAAATAATAATAATAAACACCAAGAACGTATCAAGACCTAAAATATAATAAGATAATAAAAATTATAATATAAATATTACAGTTTAAGAAAAGTACAATACGGAAAAGAACATTATGACGTAAAGGAAGTAGACTAAAATCTCTAAAAACTGTCAAAGAATAAACCTGACTCAAAGATTTTTTTATTGAACTGAAAATAAAGGCTGTAGGTAATTTCTTTTATATAATCGACACTCCATACACAAATGAACCGTAATTTATGAAGTGGAAACTCTTCCTTAAATAATAAAAATTATATAAACAAAACACGTAATTCATATAGACATAGGACATCCATTCATTAAGAAAGCTTTCTTCTCTTAATATTCTTTACTCCTTGAATTTAATCACAATAACGACTAGGTTGCAAATCGGAAGTAAAAGGGTGTGTGTGTGGGAAATTTAAGATTTAAATGTGTAATTCGGTTGTATAGGATTAAAAGTAATGTATTTTTCCTCATTGTATAAATTTAATTTTAGATCGTTAGCATAGAACCATTTTTAAATTAATATTGAATTGTTGTCAATACGATGCCTGAGATTTTCAAGAAAATTCACATGTGTATAGATTAATGCAGAATCATCGGTGTAAGTCAAGGATGGCCAACTTCTCTCTGTTCGAGGGCCAACATAATGGTCAGCTGCAGCGTCGCGGGCCACACCGGGAGTAACACTCCAGTGTATAAGCCGCACCAGTAAAATTACCCGAAAAACTCGCAGATTTGTCTTCGCCATTTGGTGAAACACGGACAATTTAGTCGTTAAACCCTGAATTTTGTGCACTCCTTCTCTTCTTCGTAAACCAATACGTATTTGTTGTGCGTCTAGTAGTGTTCCCAGCTGGGTGCTATGCATCAAAAATTAGTTTTTTTTTCTGTATTTCCATCCAATTATATTCATAGTTTGAATTTTATAGACTAAGCATTTTTTTCTAAATTTTTCTCCAATTATTTTGTTCCCCTTACCCGATTCGGCACCCCCCCCCCTCCTCCTATAGTGGCACCTCGTGCTACCGCACGTTCAAGGAATTGATTGATTCAGTCACGGATAGTATGGATAGTATTGACCATCCGGATTGGGGAAACACGTGATGGTACCAAGATAAGATGGACCAGCTTCGCATGGACCAGACAGATTACTATGGTAGAAAAAATTGTACTGCGTAATTACTGGTGAAGGATGCGCGCACACCATTATTTGTTGCTTCCGTACGTCTGTAAGGGTGCGATTATAGTGCGCGCGGGTTTCCAGAATCAGAAACATGCGTGCATTATAATCGCACCCTAAGATTACAGGGAACCAGATTTACGCACTTACATTCTTATTATGAGACCAATTTTCTTCAAATAGAATGTCTGTGGTTTTGTTTGAAGAAGTGCCAGTATATGATGTAACGTGCAATGCTTCCAACCATGTCGAAATTTAGAGATGAATGTTTCTGTTTTCGGCACAAATTCCTAATCATCGCGTCTGGGTGTAGAATTCTTGGTCAATGGCACAATCAATTCCACTATCAAATGTGATACATTTTTGCTCATTGGAATTATTAGGATCTGCGTAGTCGGTCTATATCTATAGTCGGCTGAAGTTTCAAGTTGCTATTTCGAGTTGGCATAGTGAGCAGAATATCAAGTATGCATTCAGATACAAATACAGAAGCCACAACATACAACTTGCCCAACCAGATGGCGGAAAAAGATATGAAAACAAAGTGCCCATAACAAACTTTATTAGCAATTTTGCATGTTCCAAAAAGCAGTAGGACGAGAAAACATTTTTGGCACTAGAAACAGTGAATGCAAACATTCTGTCAATCAGGAAGTCTGTTATTGGAACCTATTGTTTAAATAATAATCAGAACAACTCAATACACAGTATTTTTACTTTGTCGGGGACCTGTAAAAAAACTCCTTAAGGGCAGCCTGCGGCTCGTGGGCCAGCTATTGGCCACTCCTGGTGTAAGTGATCATGGAACCGTAAAATTCCAATTTGCGTGAATTCGAATTCTTTAAAACATGCAAAATGAAATGAAACAATAAGGAAAGGAAAAGAACAATAGCATCTTCTTTTTTTTGATTGACGTGTTTCGTCCTTTTATTTTCCTTGGCACTTTCTATATGAAACACTTATTTACATAAATTCCCTTTTTTTTTGTTTTTCAAATTATTTATTTATTCATTTTTCTATCCAAAATCACATACAATTTCTCTTATATTCGCCTGTTATTATAATAATAATAATATTATTGAGCTATTTCATCTATAACGTGGTTTATATTCCCATTGTTATCATCATCATCATCGTTTATTTCTTCTTCTTCTTGGAACAACATTTACAGCAAAAAAGAACTTTTATTTCACACTTTTGAGGCATTGCTAGTGGCACTTTATTTTATTAAACAACTATATTTTTGGACAGCACAGAAATAGTTCATCATTTTTTCCCCGATATCAAAAAATGCCTTAAAATATGTCCTTATTGTTATTGTCATTATTTACACTCACACAGAGAGAGACAGACAGACACGTGATTGTGAAAATAACCAGAGATTACATAATAAATATACCACGAACCACAAACACATTTAATCGACGCTCACAGAAGTAAATAATGAAGGGAAAAAAAATCGATTTAAAATTAAAAAATATACAATTATTATACACAACGAAGCTCAGTATCTAATACTTACACGTGTAATAATAAATATCACCATATGAGCAAACATTCCTTGAAAGATTTAGAAAATTAAAAGATGTAGTTTTTTCGTGAAGAGTCTTGCCCCTTGGGAAGATAAAGGTTTTAGGGACCGATGATGTGTGTGTAGCCTAAATGCCGCCCTGTGGGCTCACCTTATCAACTCGTTAGTTTTCAGTCTGTTTTTGTTTTGAGACGATATGGCATTCCCATAAAAGAAGAAAAAAATCCGAGCTGTAATTCGATCTCCATGAGCAAATATTAGGTGCTCAAATGACATTTCGTAGTACTTAGTGCTATTGATATTTGATAGATGGCGTAACAAACGAGATCATAGAACAGGAGGGTACCAAACCTTTCAGGCATTGCGGGCCGAATTAAAAATTTCCAGGAAGCCCGTGGGGCCATCATTCATACCCTGGTAGTCCCCGTTATTAAACAGGCTCCCCCGAATTATTTAACACTTTTATTTACTCTGAAATTATTTCTTTCATTAAATCTTATAGTTTATTTTGAAATAAGTTTTTTCATCCCGATTTCCGATTTTTTAAATTAATTATTTCTTTTATTAATTCTGAAATTTGTCCCGATAATTGGGCAATTATTTTTTCTTTAATTGCAAATTTTCATAAACTATGAATTTTTTTTTCACCAATTCTTAGTTTTTTTTTCTCTCATGAATTATGACTTTTAAAAATTCTGAAATTATTCTCAATGATTGTGCAATTATATCTTTCATTAATTCCATAACTATTTTTTCATTAATTATGAATTTTCATCAATTATGAAATTATTATTTTTAAATAATTCTGAAACTATTTCTTTAATTAAGGTTTTTGTAAATTCTACAATTACTTATACCTTTGGGATGAAATACGAAATACCGTATATATCACGTGTTTCAAAAATTGTTTTGACTCCCGGTCCGCCGAATTTGTTACGACGGCTCTTTTAATGTATCAGATTCACATCATTAGTATTGACTCTGGAAAGTATCTCATTGTTCTAAATACAGCAGTACACATTTTCAGTCGCCAGGTCTCTTGAAGACAGGGCTGGACTTGGGCAGGTGCGAAGGGTGCGACCTCACCGGGCCGCAAAACGGGATAAAAATACTTTTCTTACATTTTCATTTGAACGTTCTTAACGTTAACAAAACAAATAGCTTAGAATTCTGTTCAAGACCCACGGACCTGCACAAGAGTGGGACTGACATTGATCCATGCTGGGACGATTCTTATCACTTTTTGTTTTTTCATACTATAAATACTGTTTTTTCATACACTGCGGGAAGGGGGGGGGAAGCTGCCAAAAATCCTGGCATACGCGCTCTGTTACAGGATGGGGGGGGGGGGCATGCCAACACTTATAAAATTCAAGCATCGAACCCTCTGGCCTAGGGCTTTCGCATCCCCCCTCCCCTCCCTCCCAAGCTAGGAGAATAGGTATGGATCTAGTGCCCTAGGTGCTGAACCAGAGGATGCTGAATTCTCAGTTTAAATTTATTCAAAATTACACATAGGGGGAAGGCATAATGCGTACTTACCGGGCTGAAAGAGTATCTAGTTGCGGCCCTGTTTAGATAATCAGTTCTCTATCTCTGATAGCCTCCTCCCCTAACCTTTAAGTACCGAAGGCCCACACTTGTAATTTTTTAGCTGAGCAGCGGGGGCACTATCGTTAAAATTTATTGTCGAATGGTTTTTTTTTCATGACCATGAAATAGTAATTTGATATTCATTCTCGGGCTCCCACGTAAACATGGCGTGCACCTGGACATTGGGAGATCGGGAAACCCCGTTTTAGAGGGCAGCAAAGCTGTTTTTGCACCGGGCCGCTAAATATTTAAGCCCGTTCCTGGTTGAAGACCCCCCCTGGAATAAAACATTTCAAACGGAATTCATATATTTCTAAATTTTAGTTTTTAACTGTTCCACAAAATATTTATTGCTTCAATTAAATAATAATGTTTTTCTTACAAGTAAGGAAGGATTTAGTCGATCAGGAAAACTGATTTCAACCCATTCCCGATCCCCTTTAGGAAAGAGACTATATAATCGCCAACTGGCTAAGATGAGACAGATCATAAATCCGTAATCATGAAGTTATCGACTCTTCATGGCGAGATTCTAAGAGAAAAATATGTGGTTAAAATATCTCTCGTTCGTTTCCAAAGTTAAAATTCGTTCATTTAAAAGAGAATTTAAAATGTCTATGTTTGATGGCCAATGTACAGAAGCGTATACACAAAATTTAAAAACACGATGAAGAAAAATCACTAAAATATTGGTTAAAATGAATTTCTCTATAACCAGTACGTTATCGATATTTATACACTAAAAGATACCGAATTTTCAGCTCTTTCATTAAAAGGGCCATTAAAAATTCCACAAAAACGGGGGATTTTATTGGTGGGATTCTTTTTAAATTTATTTTATCAATCCTTTGTCAGGAATCATGTTTTTACATTATGGTTTCGAGTGTTTTTTTCCTGTCTTTTTTCTATCTCCATCGCCGTCCTGACAAAAAAAGTGCTATTTCCTGGTGTGGAAATAATAGCGCCGCCCCCCCCTCCTCGGGGGGCAGTAGCATCTTAACGGGGGGGGGGGTGGGGTCATTAATGTTGACATTATTTCTTTCACGAATTCTGGAATGATTGCCTTCATCAATAAAGAGTTTTCATTAATTTTGAAATCATTTCTTTCATTTATCTTGGAAATTTTGCTTTCGTTGATTTTGGGATTTTTATTTCATAAATTTTTGAATTTTTACTTCAATTAATTTTGGGATTTTTATTAATTTTGGGATTTTTATTAATTTAGAATTTTCATTAATCCTAGAATTACTTTTCTCATCAATTTTCAACTATTTCTTTTATTATTTTCCAACTATTTTTCCATTAATTTTCAACTATTTTTCCATTAATTTTCAACTACTTTTTATTAATATATTTCCAACTATTTCTTTTATTAATTTTCAAATATTTCTTCCATCAGTTCTGATCTCTTGTAGGTTTTGAATTCTCGTTAGTTCCGAATTTTCAGTAGTTTCTGGAATTATTTTTTCGTTTATTTTGAATTTTAACCAATTCCGTAATTTGGTTAAAAATTTTCCAATTTTTATTAATTTTGGAATTACCTCTGTCATTAATTTCGAACTCCTTCTCTCATTAATCCTAATTATTACCAGTTCTAAATTTTCACTGATTTTGAATTTAACTTCTGGAATTTTTTTATATATTAATTTCAAATTTCCATCAAAAAAAAAAAAATTCAGAATTTTATTAATTTTTGTGTTAATCTAAAACTATACGTTCATAATTTTATAGGTATTTTTTTACCATTACTGTTTATTCTGTAATAAGTTGCATTGCAAAATGCATTTTTTTTATACCGATTTTCTTCCACCCCCAAATATATGAAATCGGCTCAAGGGACCTAGAAAAAAGGTTCGGTCCCGAACCACGAAATACGTCCCAGTTCGCGGGACGAATAGCTCAAGCTATTCGTAATCCATTTAGCTTCTCATAAGCATTTTTGAAGTGCAGTCATCTTGACATTTTTTGACATTATTGCAAAAAAAAGTATTATAAAACAGCGTTTCTCAACCTATGGTCCGCGAAGATGTTACAGGTGGTTCACACAGGTAGATTTAACATAATTTTTGATTTCAATTGAATGAAAACTTATTCAGTTCCCTGTAAAAACACATATTAGTAATATATTTATTCGTTGCAATAAAAAATTAGGACTTCACACTTATAGTGATGATATTTCATCCAGAAAAAAAAAATGCGGGAAAATATTGATCCTGAATATCCTGAATTTATAATTATAAATTAAATTTTTGATAAATTTTCAATTATTGCTAAAATTGCTGAAAGGCAAAAACAAATAAAGGGTCTGGAAATCGCCGTAAGGAAAAATTTACTTCAAGAAAAAAATTTGTGACCATTTTATCAAGGGGAAAAATACGAATAAAAAAATAATAAAAGGACAAATTGGGATCTTAAACACGAAAAAAATAAGGGATATTTCCAGTTTCCACCAGAAAAGTTGCCATAAGTCAGCAAAATCACAAATTATTGCTAAAACTGCTAAACAATCACCAATGGGTTGGTTGGGAATGAAAAGCTACTGGAAGTCGTAGTAAACTGAAATGTAATTTATGGAAAAAGCGTTGAAAACATGACAAATATGTGAGATGAATATTTTTAATCATATACAGTCAACGCTCGATATAACGACCCCCTCTTCGTACCATCGAAAACAGACGCTATACTGGGGAGGGGGTCGTTATATCGAAAAGAAAGCATATATGATAGTCGTTATATGAAAACTTTTGGAACTTATCCTACCGGTCGTTGTAATAGAATGGTCGCTATAACGTGGGGGTCGTTAATAACGAACGTCATCTGTATACCAAAATTTAATTTATAAGTTATGAAAACTATCTGCATTTATTATTAAACAGAAGATTATAAAGTCAAATCAGCTCTTTTCAATGAAAATGTCGGTTCGGCCAAAAATGTAGGAATGCACCGTAAGATGCGAGTCATATGATCACATCACTCATGCTCTTATGTGAGCGGTCCGTCGAACTGCTTCAGACATTTCACTGGTCCATGGGCTCAGAAAAGTTGAGAAACGCTGCCCTAAAAAATTGCGGCTCTGCTTGGCATGAAAAACTCGCCAAGCTTCCAACGGAAAAACCTTGACACAGTGAAAAAATCGCTAACAATGTAAGTGATCATTAAATGGGAATATGCATTTTTAAGAATGAAATCTTACAATAAAAATGTTTCGATTTATAAATTAGGCATAACGAACTTTTTTCTAATCATCACAGAGAATATGAACTGTATCGATAGAGTTATTGCTTCCACGACATTCACTGGTATGCACCGGTGCATGCATGCACACACACACAAAAAAGCAAAAGCATACATAGCATCTGATAATACTATATATTACCTTTCAAATACATAACACTATAAGAAATACTTTTCATACCTGAGTAAATTAGTCGAATTGATGAACATTCGTAATTATATCGGTATTATTTTGTGTATTATTAACCAATTGGTTAATTTTAAAGATAAGAATGGTTTTTTTTTTGGGAGAAAATTTTTAAATTAGAATGGAAGACTACATTTCTCTCTAAATATATATAAATAAATTGTAATATATTTTAAAAAATTTCTGCTTTTATTGCTTTTGTGCATTTTCTTTCTGTATTCTCCTATTTTTAAAAACGTATTGATGAGGTAAAATCTGAAAATGGTTAAATTAAGAACTTGATATTGTATGTGCAACAGCTATGTTAACTAACATACAGTGTAGAGTATATGATGAACTTCACTTTTTTTTTCTTATTGTTTGTTAATAAGTTCCCAAATTTATTTTATGAGTCATTTCAGAAATTTTACAATGAATATAGCTTTACTTTGCAACTATCAATTCAAGATAAGTAATTTAAATCAACTCCGAAATTGTTACATAAATTAAACTAGATAATTACATAAAATATAGACTTCATGTTGGAAATATTGCATAGAAAAGTGTAGAATTTTTGACAGTTTTCGCATTAATAAATTCAATGAAAAAAAAGACTTGTTGATGAAAAACTCTCATAAAATTAATATATCATGCAATATGTATGTATATAAGATCTTTTTCAATATGCCTGAAACGCATTGGCGCACGCAAGAAGAGATTATAGTGTTATTTTACGGGGAAAAACGCAACCTCCTCCCTTTCAGAAGAAAGAAAATTTGAATTCCCCCGCGAGAAAATCTTGCGTAAGCCTATGATGAAACATAGTTTAATTCTTCTTTTAATGAATATATAAAAATTATTTTTGAAATACCCATACTTTGCTGAAATATGAGAATACCTATATAAGAAATTTCATTTGATTATTTTTAAATTAAATAAAGTCACAAATAAATAGGTAATTAATTTGAGGGTGAGATAGAAAATTTATTATTCGAAAATAACGATAATTAAAAACTCGTATAAGCAGCAAATAAATAGAACAAGTTATTTGTAGAGTTAGCGATTTTGTAAAAAAGTAAAAATAAAAAACTACGTATTTATATATTAATATAAGAACACACTGTGGGGAATTTAATGTGGAATGCACACTCTTTTCCATTATGAAGTAAATCAAATTCTTTCATTATGTATACGTATTGCTTGCTAATTGATATCCATTATCTGATGTAAAATTCACGTAGAAATTAACATGATATCGTTTGCCTTATTTGTTATTTGGACAGGAACGGAGCAAGAAATTATTTTGTCACTTCTAAGATTAGTTAATGCTATTTCATAAATACAGAAAAATTATTCATGATTTTAGTAAATGATTAAAAATTATCTCAGGTATCAAATCACAATTAATAAATCTTTGATTACTGAGAATTCGAAATTTTCATTAATTAATACAGCATAATTCACCAAATGACTATAAATACTTTAGATTACAGTAACAATACACAATCTAATCAACTTTATGCTTTTTCCATAGATTATGAAGAGTATTGATTGTACTCTTAATTATAGAACTAATAATCGAAAATCACACATGTGTGCACCATGGATCCACCATTTGACTAATGTTCTTGATAAAATGACATGAACAGTAAATTTTAAGAAACGAGGCAATATTTTATCGAGAAAAAGATACGTGACCTGGTCTATACCATTCGTTGTATGTACATACATTTATATTATGTAATTATTCATATTATAAAAAAAAACAAAGATCACGAAACATGCTTAAAAATCACAACAGAAACCACACATATAGAGTCTATATATAAAAAAAAGAAACACAAATGCAAAGCAATGCCTCAGAAATGCTAAGCTCATTTCGACAACATTTTTTTTTTTTCTCTACAAAATCTAATGATCTCCATGAAATCTAAAATTACATGCATATGTGGTTGATTTTTTTTTCCTGCATATATATCATATAATATTACCATTATACTAACTAAAATAAATGTTTCTATTCTAGAAAAATCATTTTTTCCCCCAAACAACTGCATATCTATATTTGTAGTCCAGAATGGAAATATTTGTTCTTTTCATTGGCAGTTTACGTAATTGAATTTTAGTATGCTTAACATTTAAAACCTATGACTTTATTGCTTATTATCCTGAAAAACAATGTGAAGTATGTATTACAGCAAGTACTATATCTCACAATTTATGTTGGAATGTTATGTAATGTTTGATAATACCTGGTCGTAAACGTTAACTGTGATCAATTTTAAAAGAAAATTATGAAAATAAATTTAGAGAACAGTTTTTAGAAAAGAGATGATGAAGACACTTTTCTATATTGAGAGATAGATTCTTTTTCTCAGCCTCAAGATATCAAGGAAACAGATATTTTCTGGATATTATGCTGAGGTGAACTTGGAAAGAAAAGTCATCTAGTCTCCACCGGGACTCGAACTCAGTGCCTCACGCCACAGTGTGTGAAATAAGGAAGGCAGGGTCGTAGTGGTGTAGATGGTAGCGTGCTTGCCCGGTATGCAAGAGGGCCTGCGTTCGAGTCCTGGCGGAGACAAGATGAATTTTCTTTCCGAGTTCACCTCAACATTATATTCAAAAAATGTTTTCTTGACTTTTATATATTAGTTTTCACAAGGAATCACATGCGTTATTATTGGGCGGTCGATAGTATCCATCCTGTATAAAGTAATAATCAATATGAGTATAAAATTTTTCAATATTAATCTCAAAGAACTTAACTAAAGTGACCATATGACCCATATTTCTCAGGACAATTCCAGTATTTTTCCTGTGATTTTCACCCTCCCAAAGTTGTTTTTATGGAAATATTTTCTGGTGTTTCCCTTATTTTCAATGAAGTCAATTCCAATTTTTTTTTTTCTGAAATCAAGGATGAAAATTATTTTCCCTACTTATAAATTATCCATTTTTCTATTTTTAATTTTTTTTTTTGTATACATATGTGTTGTTGCACAAAAAAAAAAATCTATCTAATCTAATATTATGATAATTATGACAATAAATATCAGTATTCGTCTGGCATGTTTGCCATGATGAATGTTTCTTTTGTTTTGGTAGAGTGTATTTCAAAAAATCACAGTGATCCACAATTACACTTCGTTTCTCATCACTGGAATTTTTTCAGCGAATTTTAGGAATAAAAAAACTTTGCTTCACAGTTCGCATCTAGCTTCAATTTTGGTGACAACTGATGATTTTATCCAGAGTCACCCATACTGGTGGTCAGCTCAATTAATAAAATATAGTCAATTCTGTACAGTCAAGTCTCACTCCGATAACTCGAATATCTGTTTAAGTCCAAGTTTTCATTCAGCCCTAGAACTTTTTACGTATTTTTGTTGCTAAAATTTTCCCTTACCTTGAAGTTTGCTTACTTTAAGTCAGAGGTTTTTGGGAATGACAGAAATTTAAAAAAGAATTTAACGCTTCATTAACAATAGTATTTAGCATTTAGCAATAGAATTTAGCATTTAGCAATGGAATTTAGCATTTAGCAATAGAATTTAGCATTTAGCAATGGAATTTAGCATTTAGCAATAGAATTTAGCATTTAGCAATGGAATTTAGCATTTAGCAATAGAATTTAGCATTTAGCAATAGAATTTAGCATTTAGCAATGGAATTTAGCATTTAGCAATAGAATTTAGCATTTAGCAATGGAATTTAGCATTTAGCAATAGAATTTAGCATTTACAAATAGAAAGGATTTAGCAATAGAATTCATCATTTGGCAATAGAATTCAGCATTTAGCAATAGAATTTAGAGCCGCCTGACAGTCCAGTGGTTAGGGAGCTAGCTTATGACTGTACAGGTCTGGGTTCGAATTCCGGTTCGGGCATGGATGTTTACTAACATACTAACGAATTCCCTGGACCGATCGTAAAAAAAATAGAATTTAGATTTTAACAATAGCATTTAGCAGCAGAATTTAGAGGATTCATTTGCCTGCTTGCAAACAGAATGTGAATGACTTTCTCACGAAAGAAGAGAGAGAGAGAGGCAGTCAAAAATCATTGCATTTTTGGACAGAAAATAATCTTGTATACACTTCATTGTATACACACATTCGTTTCATTTATACGAGTATCATGTATGCGTCAGTTCCCATACATCTAGTTTACTTCTAAATATTCTCATTCAATAATCAAATTATGATTACACTAGAATAACTTATCTTTCCGAATTCGTCCAGCAGTTTGACATGTTTTACCAACACGATATTCGTAAATAGCGCTGTTATTTTAACAAATCTTTCTTTTCCTACTCTGATATCGGAATTCCCGATAAGTCGAAGTAACGATAACTCGAGGTTTTTTGTCGGCCGCTGCACTTTCAAGTTATCGAGACTTGACTGCATTTAGTGATTGATTGCCCAATAATAACGAATTTGATGCCGTGGATTTCTTGTGAGATTTGTTTTTTTTTAATACTAATTATGCTAAATTTGTTGAATCTTTAGGTACCAAAAATTTAATAGTTATTCTTATCATAAAACTTTTATTATGGGTTTTATAAATTGGTATACTGCCAGGAAAAGAAGTCATTTTTCTCGGACTACTTACGTGGCTAAAAATAAGGCCATCTTACATCTTACATCTTTTTAATTTCTCAGTAACATTTCACGAACAAAAACAAGGTACTATCAGTATAAAAATTCTTTCGATTTATATATATATATTTATATATATATATATTTGCTTGCTATTTATTATATATACATATATATTCTGTTTTTATGTACATAAGTGCATCTCACATTATCTCAACACACACACAACTCTCTCTCGGCATTAGTATCAAAGCACAGAGCGCGAAAATGTTATTCTATACATTCCCCTCTGTCACACTATAATGTATGTATGTATGTATATAATATATATGTATTATTTATATATATTTATATGAATACACTGTCCTGTGTTGATTGTGCAATTACATAAAATTTGTGGCGGGAAAAATATAGATTCCTATACAAGAGATGACTTCATCGTGTTTTCATGTATATTCTACATTATGTACAGGAGAAGAGGAAACAGAACATTTTTTCCCATTCTTGGGGCACACTGTGTGATGGTGTACACCGAAAACAAAATCTAAAAGTGAAAGCACTTTTTTTTTTTTTTTAACGATTTCGTGCTTTCATTTAATGGACATTTGTTTTTGTTAATCATATCCGAGTCTATTTTAATGACTACGCAACTATAAAATATGCTTTTTTCATAATACTTCTTCTGTAATATCAATTACAATCAGTAAATTTACAATGTTAATTGTTACTAATTTTTTTTTTTTTTTTACTTTATTGATGTAACTATTTTTTTTCTTCTTAATTTAAATTTTGTTACGCCCTCTATACGAGCTAAAAAAAGTTAGTTTCTGTTTAATTTAGTATTCTAAAATTTATTAGTTGCTTCTTTTTTTTCATTTGATATAAATTGATGGGATTTTTTTTCTTTCTTTTTTGAATGTTATACATGTTATACGAAGTTCAATGATTGGATGTTGGCCGAGCTTTTTTCCTTCCATGTGTTGACATAATGATCTCTCTTTCATGATCTTGATGGTGATGTCTCAAAAAAAAAAAAAAAAAGGCAAAGCTTTCCCGTTGAAAAAAAGTTCTGCCCGAATCACAGAATCAGTTGAAGCAAAATTGGGTGAATGAACAAATTAACCGTGATGCAAATTTTGTTTTTCTTCTCGATGGAGGATTCGTTATGGTGTCTGGAGATTCAGAGGAGAGGATTGGGGATTCGATTCTGCGAGTACACAACTGCCGCTTGACCCTACCTATTGGGAGAGGATTGTCCTCGTCTTATGTATGGCCAACACAATCGGAGACTCGGCAAGACCTAAGGCTGACGCATCGATTGCGTGTGTTCGGAACGGAACATGCAGATTCCCACAGGATATACGTCTGCACGGAACAAGAGCACCTTTTGTTTTATCATTTGAAGATTTAAGTGATCCTCCACGGTGAAAGATTCACACTGTTCAGTGATTTATTCTCGAAATGTTCATCCATGAGTTTTTATGTTCAATTTGTTAATTTCCTAGAGGTCCATTGGCTTTTTTTTTTTTTTCACGCTTCTGTTCGTCATTGAAAGTTGAAGCCAGGTAAATTTATTAAACCGGGAACTAGAGGCACTATATGTCAGGGGCGCAGGAGTCCATTGTCCTCTGGAGCACCGCTGGTCGACTGGTAGAACGTCTCGGACCTGTGGAGGAATCCGGTCTCGGACTTTTCCATGTCCATTTGATTGAAGCAACTCTCGGATTTTGGCCTGGGCATCGCGTGGCGGAGAGTCTTGGACACGGTTAAGGCCAACGAGTGTTTCTTGAACTTCTTGTTGAGGAACCTCGCCGGGACCTCGGCCTCTTCGCTGCTCTCTTCCTCGGGGCTCCGGGTCGACAGCAGCAAGGCATTGACGGCGTTCAAGTCGTGCTGCAGGTCCTCCCTCTGGCTGACGAGGCTCGGGTTCTTGCCGATTTTGTTGAGGCGTTCGGCGGCGATCGATTCCATTGTCCGCCTCATGAGTGGGTACATGTCGAGGACGGCGGTGAAATGTTCCACGGATAGCGAAAATAGGTTGCAGTACGTTTCCGCCCTCACACTGGCCACTCTCTTGGCGTTCGTTAGAAGGCATATTTCTGCGGAACAAATAAAGTAATTAGTATTAATTTAGGACAATCCTTTGAACCCCCTCCCCCCTCCAAAAAAAAATAATTCTATAGTGATACTTCTAGATCACCATGGATCACCAAGTCAATCGTGGCATGGTGATTCTGATAATAATAATAATAATAATAATGATTTTGTATTGATGTGACCCACCTCCGAAATAGGACCCGTCTGATAAACTGGTTGCGACGTCGCCGTTGCTCATGACGATGTCGACGATGCCCTCCTGGATGAAGTACATCTTGGTGCCGATGGTTCCTTCCTTGATGATGATGTCACCAGGTTGGAAAACTTCGTACTTGAGCTTCGTGACGACGTCGTTCACGAAGTTCTGGTCCGCGTTTGCGAAAAACGGCACCGATGCCACCAGGGCTCGGCAATTGTAGTTTATCACGTCCTAAGTAAGGAAAAAAAAGATTAGAGAAATGAAGCTTAGAAAAAGACATTTCGTTGATGGCTATCAATATTTTCAAGTCAAATCAGTTTCAGTTATTATTCACTGAATATTAACGTATTAGCGTACATTACCAGGAGAAAAACAACAAAAAAAATCATTATATGGGGGGTACGATGGTAAAGATTTTTTATCGTTATATCGGGGTCCGACTATATTCATAACACATACTCTAGACTCATTCCGAATTTTTTTTCATATTTATCAAATTCACCAATTTTTATTAGGGTGTTATGCAGAATCACAGATAAAGGCGATAAATTTCAAGTGTTTATCGAATTCGCCAATGACACTTGGTTATTATGCATAATCACCGGTAAAAGTGATAATATTTTTCAATATTTATCAAATTTACAAAAGGCGCTTGGACATTATACATATTCGCCGGTTTAAGCGATAAATTTATCAAACTTACCGAGGCGATTGGTAAGCATGCATAATAACCGATTTATCAAACTTACCGTTACGTATACATGCTTATTCCTGTCCCCAAATAAGTAAGGATGGGGGAAAAACACGCCACGAAAACATTGAAATGACACAAAATGGAGTTCTCTTGCATTGGGCTCTTCAAACATAAAGTCGAATATTATGGTAAGATATAGTGAAATTAGGAGAAGTGACGGGTATGAAAGAAGAAGGTTAGATCGACGTATCTTTGCCTTTTTTTTTTTGCTCATGGCCCCTATTTGGACCACACTTTTTTCCTGCGCCCCCCCCCCCGAATCGAAACCACTTTTACTTACTGAAATAATTTTTTTGAATACAGTAAACAAAAATTTCATATACATAGGTGATATCTGAACCTCGGTGCCAGAAACCACTGAGCTTCCTTTTTCTAGTTTTCATGTTAACCTTATCAAGACTGTCTTCAGAGCACCATGGGCTTCAGGTAAAGTGATGTTCTGAAGACTCCGTACTTAGAGCAGAGCTGGAAGCAACAGCCCACGCATTCACGTACTCTGGAAAATCGTACTACCAGATATCATCATGCCTATTCCTATGGACATTATATCATCGAGATAGCTCTGGTTCTGATGAATTCTTTAAAGTAAATTCACAGTTATTCCCAATATATTTCTCTTAAAAAGCATAATATTTCAACATCTGTACTTTTTTTTTTTGAGGTGGAACTTCTTTAGCGACACAGGAGTAAAATTTTGTGAGGGGAAAGAAAAGCCGTCGCAGAGAGAATGGAACGCTTTCTTTTTCCTCAAAGCTGGTTCCGTAGAATGATTGTGAGATGAAGTTCCGTGAAGCAGGTGGATTGTGGTGGTGGTTGGAGGATGTCAATAGAGATTTGACTGTGTAAGAAAATAAAGTTGGGGGGGGGGATTGGTTTGGACGCTTTGTGTCGGACAAAGACAGTTTATCATCTGTCCCCCCGTGACGCCACTGGAATCGTAGAACGCCTCCTGTAGTATGAAGGGCGATGGCACAGTTTGAAAGAAAAGAAAATTGAGTTAGCGTGGAGTGGGAAGAAGTGTGTGTGTGTTCTCACACTATTCCTGCTGCCTAGAGGGTTGAACAACCTAGAAGTTTCGCTTCTATCGCGCGAGATTCTCACGCAGATATTTTTTTTATGTATCTGTGTGGCTGTCCCAAGATACCCCAGTACCAGGAAGGGTGCGGCCCCTCTGGTTAAAAGGTATCTAGTTTACCGTAGGGGGAAAGTATTCCATAAAAGGTAATTCATATAAAGGTACTTCATAAAAGAGTACTTTATAATACACTTACTTCCCGGAGCCTCTCGGAGAGTTCGTTAAGGATTTCCTCCTCGTCGAAAAACTTGCCCTGATACCTGTGTTCGAAGTACGTCGTGATTCGATGCCTCAGCTGCCTGGGCAGCTTTCTATACGCCATGTACTCCTCCACTTGCTTTAACTGCGTATTCAAATATACATACACATTTATTTTCACTTATGGTTGTATATAGAGAACAAAATTTCATTCAAATATAAAACTATTGATGATTTTTTTAACTTATTTGTTGGGAAACCAAAATTTTCGGAACTGCGTAATCATGTAAATACAGTACATTAATGAGGATAAGAGAAATACAGTGAAACCTGTGTGTAACGATAAACCTGCCTATAACGATATTTTCTTTGGTCTCGGTGGAATTCTCTCTCCTATTCAATAGGAAATAGCGCAAATGCTCAAACTGTCTACAAGGATAACTTGTCTATAGCAATATTTTATCGAGGTCCCTACTGTTATCGTTTTGGACAGGTTTTATTGCGTGAAGTTGGTTCTCTTTTATCCCTAAAAGTGCACCCATCATCTATAGATGACGAGCGTAGTAAGCCTGCTAAATCATCCTCTGCTGATTTCAAATATTTTTTTTAAAGTGAAATTCTTAGAATGACCTATAGATTGCGTATTAATACAGTAAAACCTCGATAAGTCGTCACCTCAAGTTATCGAAAAATTATGACGGCTTAAGCAGAGTGACGACTTAGGCGGAGTTCCGTCAGATTTAATGTGCGATGTTATGAAAATCGTATAAATTTAAAGTAATATGACATTTATTAAAGTATGAATCAAAATAACAATATTAATAAAATTTATACACTGCTGGCCACCGTAAATGCAACACCCTGAAGGAAGCATGCAAATAATATGAAATTTACAACATGCATTAGCGGAGGTGAGATATGCAAATGATTAGAATTTCAGCGCAGACGCACATCACGCGCGCCTGTGGCGCCACTTCAAAGCGCTATTTAAGGCTTGGAGATTTCGACGATTTGAAGTACGGCAATTGTGTTTTTCTTGTGGTTTTTTCAAAAAAAACGATCAATTATGCCTCGTAGAAAACAGCGATCATCTTTTGATCAAGTATCCGAGTTCGGCAGAGGAAGGATAGTGGCCTACCGAGATTGTGGATTATCTTTCAGGGAAATCGGTAGTCGTGTTGGACGAAACCAAACAACTGTAATGCGGATATGTGATCGTTGGATGCAGGAGGGTACGACGGACCGACGTGTTCGATCGCATCCACCTCAGTGCACCACTTCACGTGATGACAGGCGTATTGTGCGTATGACAGTGACGGATCGCTCAGCCACATCACGAACCATAGCACAGCACATTCAGTCTGTACCGCATCATCCAGTGTCTGCGCGTACCATTCGACGCCGTTTACAGCACAGTGGTCTGTCCGCAAGACGTCCATTGCTTCGTCTACCCTTGACGCAGAACCACGGACGTCTCCGCCGCCAATGGTGCGATGAAAGAAGGATGTGGACGGCACAATGGAATGAAATTGTCTTTACTGATGAGTCACGCTTCTGTCTGCAACACCACGATGGTCGGATTCGAGTCTGGAGACACCGTGGTGAGAGGATGCTGAACAGCTGCGTTATGCACCGCCACACTGGTCCTGCACCGGGTATTATGGTATGGGGCGGTATTGGATATCACTCTCGCACTCCTCTAGTACGCATTGCCGGTACTTTAAAAAGCCAGCGCTACATCTCCGAGGTGTTGGAGCCAGTTGTCCTTCCTTACCTTCAGGGCTTGCCCACAGCCATATTTCAACAGGATAATGCGTGACCACACGTGGCACGCATTGTCCAAAGGTTCTTCGTCAATCGCCAGATTGAATTGCTTCACTGGCCAGCTCGCTCTCCGGATATTTCGCCGATAGAAAACATGTGGTCCATGGTTGCTCAACGATTGACCCAGATTACATCCCCAGCTGCCACACCAGATCAACTTTGGCAACGCGTGGAAGCTGCTTGGTCTGCTGTACCCCAAGAACACATCCAAAGTCTCTTTGAATCAATGCCGAGGCGTGTGGCAGCGGTGATCTCCAACAATGGCGGCTACTCTGGCTACTGATTTTGGCAGGAACCACACTTCACAGAAGTCTATAAATTTAATCATTTGATGCTTGGTCAACATGTTATCTACAAAATAAATATTGTTGCGATATCTCTTGTCTTTCTTGGTGTTGCAATTTGGGTGGCCAGCAGTGTATATTGCAAAAGAAAAAATAATAGCAATTATTTATCTTTTTTATCTCTTATTACTTAAATTACTGTGGTAAAATGTACTGTACACTTTGATTTATACTAGTAATTTTTAGCTTAGACTAACAGAGCAACTGTTAGAATAGGTAGCTTTTCTTCATAACAGAACTCTCTATTGCACATTAATTTTACATATACATCAAATTAGTAGGGGTGGTAAGTCAATGGGAAGAATTTAGTACGAAGCTGTCCTCTGTTTTGCACGACGTCATACCCTTTGTTCGAAAAAAGCGTGTTTGTACATCACACCCTCTATGGTTCACGGATAGCGTGCGGAACCTTTATCTTGAAAAGAAAAGAGCATTCAGAGAGTATAAAAGTGGACGAGGTGACCTATCATTGTTTACTGATAAAAGAAGACTGTTGAAGAAAGCGATAAGGGATAGTAAAAAGCAAGTTGAATCTAGGTTGGCAGATAACATTGGCTCTGACCCAAAATCATTTTTTCGATACGTCAATAATGGATGTAAGGGGACAGTTGGTCCCCTCTCGATAGGAGGCTCTAGGTTAGAGAGCAATGTAGGCATGCGTAGTGCTTTCAATGACTTTTTCGCGTCGGTTTTCAATGGAGATAATGATATTCGGGTGTTACATGGGGTAATAAAACCCTCAACGATATTCAAGTAGAAGACGTGGAGGTCCTAAATCTTCCAAGAAATGTATGTGCAAGCAAAGCACCAGAACCAGATGATATCTATCCCAGGGTCCTCAGGGAATGTGCTAATGAATTGTTGGGGCCAGTCGCAGAGATATACAGGAGTGCTGTTGTTGAGGGTATTGTCCCAAGGGATTGGAAACTTGCTAACGTTGTTCCGATATTTAAGAAGGGTAGTAGAGAAGCGGTGTCCAATTCAGTTTGACGAGCTCCCTCTCGAAAATTTTGGAAATTATCATCAAAAGGCAGTTTGTGAAGTGGATAGACGAGAATAATGTATTGTCGGATAATCAGCATGGGTTCAGGAAGGGGAAGTCATGTGTAACTAACCTCCTTTGCTTCTATGATTACGTGACTAAGGCTTTGGGTAAGAGCAAAAATGTCGACGTTGTTTACCTTGATTTCCAGAAGGCATTCGATCGGGTCCAACATGGCAAACTCTTGAAGCGTTTACACGAGATTGGAATAGGGGGCAACTTGCTGAATTGGATAGAATCGTGGTTAAGAGATAGGTCGCAACGAGTTATGGTGAACGGGGAATTCTCTGGTTGGACAGACGTCACAAGTGGAGTTCCTCAGGGAAGTGTCCTTGGCCCCATACTTTTTTCACTTTTTATCGACAAACTCGATCAGGGTATCGATGGAATTACTAGCAAATTCGCAGATGATGTGAAGCTAATGGGGGTAATCGGAAATGAAAGCGATAGGGAGTTGCTCCAGACCAACTTAAACAAGATTGCAGCATGGGCAAATGAATGGAGCATGACGTTTAGCGTAGATAAGTGCATGGTCGCTCATTTTGGTTCGAACAACCCACGGTTCTCTTACGAGTTGAATGGTGTCACTATCCCGGATGCAACTAGAGTCACCGATTTGGGAATTCTCATTGACGAGCGACTTAAGTTTTCTGAACATTGTTCAGCGGTTGTCAAAAAATCGAATAGAATGCTTGGTCTCATTTTCAAAAAGGTCTCTTCGCGTTCTCCTAAAGTCATTCTTCCTCTTTTTCGAGGCTTAGTTCGTCCTGGACTGGAGTATGCTGTAAGGTTTTGGAGACCATACCTACAGAGGGACATAGACTTGGTTGAAGGGGTGCAGAGAAGAGCTACGCGTGTCCTTATTGGCACACAGGGCTTGAGTTATGAAGAAAGACTTCATTTTTTGAATATGTTTACACTGGATGAACGCAGGTGTCGAGGAGATATGATCGAAGTGTTCAAAATTTTCAATGGGATGGATAGGATGGACCATGAACTTTTAGTACACCGCCAATCGACTGCTTTTACAAGGGGACACCAGTATCGATTGGTGAGGGACAATGCAAGGTTATGGTGTCGCAGGGAATTTTTCTCCAATAGGGTTGTTAATAAATGGAATAGCTTACCCCCGGAGGTAGTAAATTGTAACACAATTGACACGTTTAAAAAGAAATACGATAAACATGTTGGGGTAAATCGAGAAGCTATCCATTCTTAGAATAAGACAACCATAAGTATTCTTTATGGGCATTGTATAATATTTTATCATGTGTATATATTGTTTGTAATTTGTGTTAATTGCATTTTTAATTGGGTTGCTGTATTTTTGAAACATATGACAACCATATTTTTATGGGCATCTTTTTATCAGCCACCTCGTTGGGCATTTTGCCTGTTGTGGCGTTGTATTTGTATTTGTATTTGTATTTGTATTTAATTTTAGTGTTTGAATTCTTCATCAGTAGTTCATGATGCAACTACAAAGTAATCTCGAACACTTTTGACTTGGTGGAGGGGCCCTGGGCAGGAAAAAGTAAACAGAAGACCTCGACTTCGGAAAGAATGTCTAATTTTCTTCAACAATTTTGTTTAAATTTCAAGCCCTAAATTAGTAGAATCCATGCTTTCTATCAATATTTATTATCCGTGCCACACACACACACACTGCACTTTGACTTTAACTTGATTAATTTGATTCTTCGATTTACATAATTTTTGATTTTCTTGCACTATATGTAATCTTTGACGTTATAAATAAATTTTGGTTTTGCCGGATATGACCTGGGGGGCCGAAGTGCTTACGTTGCTTCTTGCGACAGAGCCTGGGTGTCTCGCGGTTTGTCCAGTTTCTCCAATGGAGCCCATGCAGAAATGAGATCTAGCTTGAACAGTCCCCAACGTTCCAAAAACCTTAGTGGACAAATTAACTTCCCCAGCGTAACTTTCGTTACTTAAACTGTTCCACCTGGGTATATAGGATTTTATGGTGACTTTTAAGCATATGGGGATGCTGTTAACAAGCTCTTTTTTTAATGGGAGCCATAAAAATAGTTTGTTCCTCTTTCTCAAACTTTTTCATAGTGACGACTTAACCGAAATTAGTGACGAGTAAACGAGGGTTTAATAACATTGTGGTCTATGAGAGCTGGAAGGGTCTGAAGAAAAATGACGACTTAACCGGAGTGACGACTTAACGAGGGGTTTTACTGTATATATATTCTAGTTTATTTTTATTTTTTTTATTAT
Organism: Pholcus phalangioides; assembly: GCF_987345545.1. Taxonomy (NCBI): domain Eukaryota; kingdom Metazoa; phylum Arthropoda; class Arachnida; order Araneae; family Pholcidae; genus Pholcus; species Pholcus phalangioides. The sequence continues at coordinate 46,051,570 of NW_028301596.1, read as the reverse complement.
TTCTTTAATCTCTGACCAGTTTGCTTGCACTGTATGAGATGGGTGCATATGGGTTGGTGTAGTGGTGGAATGGTGGTTTGCAATCAGTAGTGTGTCGGTGACGGGATTCGAACCCAGTTTTTTGTGTTTGTATTATCTATTACATCATTTGTATGTTGTATCATTTTTCGATGCATTTGCAGTCTGGGTTTGGTCGCCATCTATTTTTCACAGAAAATTTTTTTTTCGCTCCCGCGCAGAGAGAGAGAGAGAGAGAGAGAGAGAGAGCATTTCTCTCTCCAGTAGTAGCTTAATGATTAAACTGTAATTTAATTATAGACATCAGTAATTATCATCACCTTCTCCCTATACTGTCTTCTAGATGAATCGAGGGACTGGATGAGATTGGTTGTATGGCCCAGGAACAGTGCGTAGCAGGTGGCGCCACTGATCATGCTGAGCAACGTGAGCCACATGTCCGTCAGGCTTTGAGGTGGGAATCGACCATAACCGATGCAAAGCATGTGCGACATAGCTTTGAATAAGGCCCAAGAGTACTGTTCGAGCCAGAAGGCATGCTAAATGGAAAATGATAATAATCACACACATTATTATTATTCATATAATGTTATGAAGAATACCACACACACAAGTATTTAAGAGGAAAGATATTCAATTTTTAAAAAACAACAACATTATTTTGAATTATTTTACAATTAGAAAAAGTTAGTTTAAGATTTGTATAACTTTAGTTTCCAGTTTCTTGAAAAGTTACTCAAATGAAAATAAATTTATAGAAAATATTGCAGAGAAAATTATTCTCAACATTAATAGTGATAAAACCTTAACTTGAAGGTTTTTAAAAAGAAAACACTTGAAAAAATTTAGTGGTACAGATAATTTACTACCAAGGACAATTTTCTTTTAGAAGTATAAAATTTATTTCAATGGTAAACAAAAAATTCTTTTGAAATTCAATTTGAAAAATTAGGAAAAATCCAGAATTTCAAATGAAAAACATTTTAAAATTAATTTTAAATTTAATCCTTTATATCCTGAAGGTACTTTAAAGTACCAGGTTAGATAATTTGTTTTGAATTAATTGTTTCGAAAACATTGTTTTTGTTGTTTTTTTTTTGTCTTTAATTAGAACTAAAATGACATACCAAGTAATTTACATGATAACTATTTATTATTATCATTACATTTATACTTTTATTTTAATTTATTATAATTTTCTTCTTATTCAAAAAAAAAATAATTCAGTTGAAATATTTAATTAGAGTTCAACTAAAAATATATATATAATTTAAATTCAATTTTGTAAATTTCGTTAAAAATGTTTCTGAAAGTATTTCAAAATTTCAAATTTAGTTAAAAAACTAATTGAAAGTTTCTTTAAAAAAAATTAATTGAAATCATTTCAAAATTTAGTTCAGGAAAACCATTCAAAAACTAATTTATGTGAAATAAATTATAAAAATTTATTTAAGACAACCATAAGTATTCTTTATGGGCATTGTATCATATTTTATCATGTGTATATATTGTTTATAACTTGTGTTAATTGCATTTTTAATTGGGTTGCTGTATTTTTGAAACATATGACATCCATATTTTTATGGGCATCTTTTTATCAGCCACCTCGTTGGGCATTTTGCCTGTTGTGACGTTGTATTTGTATTTGTATTAGGTATCAATTTGAGGAAATATATCTGATTTTAGTAGTGGTGGAATTTTTACGTTTCTGAGCCGGAACTTCTACGGCCCAGAAAAGAACATTTCACTACTACTGATTTTTGATGTGGCATTTTTTTTATTTCACAAATACTAACATGCAACACGCAAAATATATAATAAACAAAATACAGTCGATCCCGCTTATAACGTTCCTACATATAACGTTTTAAGTGGGTTTAAGTTAACGCTTGGTACGACTTACTTTCACGGTCTCAACTCCAAGTAATTCTCATTAAGATTTCCCGTTTAAAGCATTTTCCAGCTTACAACGTCTTTTTTGTGACGGCTTCTTTGAAAAACGTTATAAACGCGATCCACTGTAACACACACACATAATACTCGTAATACAAACAAACACTTCGTAGCCTCAAGGGACTGGAAGTCCTTTAAGCACGGTCCTATTTGCTGGTGACGTTTAAGCTGGGAAATTTGAGAAATAATTTGAAGAATTCATGTAATTAATTTTTCCAACGTTTTTATCAACTTGAAAAATGCTGATGAGGACATCGAAAACAGAAAAAAAACAAAAACCCACCGCTGAATCAAGAGAGAAATAGATTAAATATTTGACATCTAATGCCATAAACTTTCCAGCGCGTGCGGTTTTTCCTTCCCATCTAATTACACTAACATAAAAGATGGCTTTTTCATACAAATATCAGAAAAGAAAAAAAAAATTAACGTAAAAAATGTGAAAAAAACAGCCAATTTTATTTTCATAAACATTTTTTTAAAGCCATCAGAGACGAGTCCCGGCCAAAAAAAAAAAAAAATGCTATCTACCGAAAGCTACACTTCAACATTTGAAAGAAAATGTTTTGACGGTTTTAAGGTTTTTTTCCCCCCAGAATATTTTTCCATTCCACCAATGTCAGATTCTTTCCACACGTTAACAAGGAAACATAAACCAACGGGAAAAATATATTTCATTTTTTTCTTCGTAGGCGTTTCTATAGAAAAAAGGAAATTCGACCTTTTTTTCTTTTATCTTCTTCACTTTTCGTTTTCATTTTTCTCGTTTGGTGTTGCGTTAATTTGTTTACGAATCCGGCTGAGCCGTGAGAAACTGAGATTAAGCATCCAAAGAAGAATAATAGTAAAGAAACGACACTAAAGCACACACACAGCCACGGAGTTTTTTTTTGTTTTGAGTAATGATCTTCTCTTGCATCATCATCTATTTCTTTTACCAGAGAGAGAGAGAGAGAGAAGAAATGAGCCAAGAGAGCATTTCTTCCACCGAACGAGAAAATGGAGATCATACGGTGACCATGCGTCCCCTTATTTCCGGGACAGTCCCGTTTTTTTTTTTCTTTCTGTTTTTCTGGAAAAGTGTCTACGTCCAATATTTTTCGTAATATACGCATTTCAAATCGGGTGATTCTTTTTGAAAAACCCAGTAGATTTGTACATTAAAATCCTGGTAGTTATGCAGTTCATGAGTATGAATGTGCATGAATACTTATGCACTTCTGTATACGGATATAAAATGGCCTGTTTATTTATTTATTATTATTTCTTTTACGGATTATTTATTTCTCTAAGTTCTGAAATTATTTCTTTCATTAGATCTGAAATTTTTTCTCTTATTTATTCTCATGTTATTTCTTTCATTAAATTATTTTAATTTATTCTGAAAACAGTTTTTTTGCATTAATTTTTTTTTTTTTTTTTTTTCAGAAATTTCGAAATCACTTATTCGATTAATTCTAAAATTATTTCCTCCATTGGTCCCGAAATTTGTCTCATCAATTTTGAAATTGATTGAGGCAGGCCATCTGTGTCTCTTTGGGCCGTCCCACCCGGGGGCCATTTCCTGAAGTTAAGAGAGGCTACTAATGCCTCTACTTCAGCGCCTACTTCACGCCGCAGTGCGTGAGGTTGGGGGGGGGGAGCGGAGTCATGTGTCTCCGGTGGTGTGGATGGTGGCATGCTTGCCCGGTGTGCAGGGGGGCCTGGGTTCGAGTCCCGGAGGAGACGTGGTGACTTTTCTTTCCGAGCTCGCCTCAGCATAGTGTCCGGAAAGTGACTGTTTCCTCGATGTCTCGGGCTGGGAGGGGGGCCATCTGTGTCTCTCTGAACCGTCCCGCCCGGGGACCGTTTCCTGAGGTTAAGAGAGGCTACTTCAGCGCCTCACGCCGCAGTGCGTGAGATTGGGGAGGCAGAGTCATGTGTCTCCGGTGGTGTGGATGGTGGCATGCTTGCCCGGTGTGCAGGGGGCCTGGGTTCGGGTCCCGGCGGAGACGTGATGACTTTTCTTTCCGAGCTCACCTCGGCATAATATCCGGAAAATGACTGTTTCCTTGTGTATATATTGTTTATAATTTTATTTTTTAATTGGGTTGCTGTGTTTTTTGAAATATATGACATATATATTGATTTTTTATTAGTATATAGTATATAGGGTGTCCTGTAAGTACTAATACGGTCTTTATCTTATCAACCGTGTGTCGTAGAGGTATAGTTTCAACTTAAAAAGTGATTAAATGCCATTCAAAAATTACTCTGTACCAGTTTTGAAGTGATATGAGAGAGATTATTTTGAAATACAGTGTGTAACAAAATAAAAAAAATCTAAATATGTATACGGTCCCCCGTCCTTTAACTTCCAATTAGAAAGTAGCTGCTCTGTAATATTCGCAGAGATATTCAAATTCAAGAATTGGAGAAAAGTTGGACATCATAAATGAGGACAGCATAAATAAGGGGGAAAGGAACGATGTCCGTTAGTTTTCACTGTTATTACCAAACTTTTCTGCAATTTTTGTATTAAAATATCTAAGTGAATATTGCAGTTAAAAACATGGGGTTTTTTGGGCTAAGAAAAGATAAGTAAAGACAGCTAAGAAACACACTCTGCAATTAGAAATTAGACGACAAGGGGACCGTATAAAAATTTCGATTTTTTATTTTGTGATACACTATATTTCCACTCTGAAAACTGGTACAGGGTAATTTTTGAACGTCTTTTGAGCATTTTTTAAATTGAATCATATTTTCACAACGGATGGTTGATGAGATAGAGGCCGCGTTAGCACTGACGGGACACCCTATATGTGTAACACTGAATTTTTTTTAACTTTCCAAACCTTAGTGAGGGAATAAGGAATGCGAGGTAAAGGGGAAAAAAATCAATTCCCGTTTATAGAGTTACCATTTAAACGACTTAAAAAGGGAAAAGACAGAAGAAGATCGAATGTATATCTACCTGGCTGAGAATGTTTTATTGTGTGGCTGAGATATTTTGCTATTGTGTGACGGGAAGTAGTTTCGACGGTGTCGAAAAGTTATATATTCTACGGAGGATTTCAGAGTTGAAGTTGCATGTGGGAAATTATCATTTTTAAGTTAGTTGTGATAGTTCTACCTCTTTAAAATAATACGTAGTTTGAAGAAACGTGAGAATCAAAGATTTTATGCGATTTATAGTCAAAAAATGCAAATTGGTTAAATTTGCAACTCTGAAGTTCATAGCGAAAGAAATTCACCCCGTAACATTTGAAGAAATTTTTCCGAGACATCTCGATGGTTGAAAGTAGTAGTGGTAGCAGCATAATGCTAAATGTTAAAAATTTTGACTGTCAGTGTACACATTCTGAGTAAACTTTATATATTACCATGCCATCAAATAGAATTTCACAAATTAAAGCTGTAATTTTGTTTAAAAGACATTTAATTACCAAGGCAAGGTAAAAAAAGTTCAAGGATTTTCCACCAGTTGGTTGTTATTACAGCATTGCGCATGACAGATTTCGTATACCTAGACCCTTCTTTTCCATCACTCCATTTTCATCCAATCAAAAATTATGAGCACTTGAAGATGTCGTATACAATGACATATGCGCAGCTTCTTACAATCATTTTCATTGTCGGAGATTCATTTTGGGATGCCCAAAAAGCAAAGAGGATAAATATTTGAGAGAAATGAAGAACATTTTGGAAATTTAACATAACCTTGAATAATTCCGGAAATTTTGCAGATAGAATCATGAAAGTAGTGTAGTGTTATAGCACGCGCCAAATGATAAGAAATGTTAGAGTGCCATCTGGTGGAAAATTTGGGAATTTTTTTTGTGTTATCTTAAAATCTATTAGTAAGGTAGACAAAAAATTTCTCTCAACAACCAAGTCATAGAAAGGCCCTAGTTCATTAGGCCCTAGTCACAAAAAGGCCCATTCAGTTAATGACAATTGGCGTACCTAAAGTCAGGCGCGATCACATCTTGGTATTTTGCTGCTTATTCGGGAGTCATTTATCCTTTGTAAATTGTTGTTTTATAAGTGCAATACTATGCTGTAGATCTGCCTGTTCTCAGCTTAGAGAGGGGTCCGTGGAAATGAACAATCTCCCATCAGAAAAAAAAAAAAATCTTTAAAAGCTGCAAAGCGAATGGTTACATACTACGTATGGCGATTCCGCACTAGGGAAGCTTTGAGGAAACTATACGCGACAACAATGGTAGCAAAAAAAAGCTCTGAAACGTGTATTGGCAAGAGACTTCACGTGATGCCACCAATTATAGCCAGGATTCAAATCCTGACGGTAGGCCGTGGAAGCTCGACGATTCTAGTCTGAATAGGCCATGGAAGATGCTGTTGCGGATTCTTCAAGAATTTGATCTAGAATTGAATCCTTTGTTTTTTAGAAATTCAACTTCATTGAATCGAAAGAGGAAACAGATTAGAATTTTCAAAGAAAAAGGGATTCGTAAACTAACCGTACATTTTCCAATAGAGTATCAACCCTTACAGTGGTAATGACGAGATATCTCGTCTATCTTGATGCCTTTCATTTCGGCAATCCTGAAGCATCTGGCCTGCTTAAAACCCCGTGATTTAGAAAATGCCGATCCCAGCTTATGCGTTGAAGTTGCTTTCACAATCTTCCCCGCCCCTATTCTTGTTGTATAAAAAAATATTCTTGTTGAAAATAGGTAGTAATTTCTAGAATGTTTAGTGATTTTCACTGTGGCAATTATAATGCCGATCAGGGAAAATTTTAAAAACTGCTCAAAAGGTTAATGGGGTTAAAGGGTTAAAAACCCCGGGGTTTGTTTAAGCGATGTGTAAAAACAGTAAAAGTCCGTTATAATTACAGCTCACAATCACGGGGAAAGTTGTCGTTATTAACGGGTTTGTCTTATTATTGACAGCGAGTATCTTATAGATCCAAGTCGATAAGATACTCGCCTAAAGACGGGTTTTCCTAGGAGCAGGTTTCCGGTGCCGCGCGCAACGTGATTCGCCCCGCGCGACACGCCGTCCACTCACCAACAAGAAAAGCAGCATGACTGTTTTCCTACAGAGCACAATACGCCTTACGACAGCATTTTACGTCGGGCGTGATTGGCCGACTGCTTCTGGAGGAGTCAAATGCGTCGTGCGCCGCGGTTTTGCCGATATTCTCTTCACTTCCTGTGTGTTTTCTTTCCCTTCAAACCGGAGCAATGCAGACGACAGAGTAGCTGATGCCAAAGCCATATCCTATAATATAGCCGCCCTGATCTGATGCGCTCCGCTAGGAAAACACAAACGCGTAGCGTGATTATGTAACACGTTGCTGCCGACGCGAAATTATACTGTTCGGTTCACGCGGCGCAAAACACCGCCGGAAAGCCCAGCTTTAAGTACCGAAAGGATGTTTAGAGGTGTCGTGAGCTCGATACCCGATTTGTCAGAAACTTCCCTGACACAGGGGGGATGCAACAGAAACGGCAGCATGTCCGCAGAAAAAGAGTTCTACCACACGGAGGGGTTAGAGAACCCGAACTCTCGGTTAGTGTGAAAAAAATTTCCGTCCGGGATCGGCAATAAATTGTAGGTCGCGGTCTAATTAGCACCTCGTGTGCAGAAAATGGCGTTGACTGTCAAAAAATCAACCTTTCCGACAATCACCCGCAACTCACGCGTTAAGGGGAGATCCTCGTTATATCGAACTTCCACTGTATTTATGGGCACAATTTTTGACAAAAAAAAATCATATCTTTACAGCTAATCGGGGAAAAAAAAGGTATCTCGTATCAAAATATTGTGCGTAATATTTGGTGATGCATGTGTATATATTTTCAGGTTATGAAATACACACTCTACTCGCATTCATTGCAATGTGGGTGTGCGTGTGCATATAAAAGAGAGAACGAGCGGAGAAGAGAAAAGGCAAAAAGGAGAGACTCTCATAACCGCTAACATTTTCGTCGACGGCCATCGATTCAAACGGATCGATCGGATCAGCCACTTGGTGGTCGATACAACGAACACGGGGGTCATCAACGTTTGATTTGGCGACTCTGGGAATAAAACGGAGATAGAAAAAAAGAAAATATATATATATTCCGAAGCCAAAAAGAAGGGAGGGGGGGGGGGAAGAAAAAAAGAGGAGTTTCTAGGCGTTTTTTGAGATGGTCGGTGGGATGGAAATCCTTCAACAGCCGGAGGATAAACAGGATAAACACCGAATTTGAATTCCAGAGAAGGTAGAAGTTCTGCTCTTCTCTTTCTCTCTCTCTCTCTCCAAAGATTCGTAGCTAGCTGTCTTTTTGAAAAGCAAGACCGCAGTGGAGATCTATTCGCACTGGCTGGCTGGTGGGGGGGGGGGGGGGAGAAAATATAAAGAAATGCACGCAAAGTTTATGACGCCATGTTTTGGGAAAGAAAAAATTGTGTTTTTTTGTTCCTTTTCTTGAATGTAGTTTGTAAGAATCTTCCGCCTTGCGTGAAATCATCTACGTTATGCAATACGTTAATATAATGGTTACGGAAGTTTTGCCCCCGACGTTTCATCCCTGCCCTAGCCTTATGAATGATCAAGTGAGTGACGGTCACTCATACTGTCAGTCACTGATACAGTCACTCACTTGATCAATCATATGGTCATTTATTCAACCATACAGTAACTCGCAATCACTTACTCATACGGTCAACTCAACTTGACCACTCACACAGTGAATTGCACACTCACTTGATCACTCACATAGTCAATTGCACACTCACTTGACCACTCACATAGTCAATTGCACACTCACTTGACCACTCACACAGTCAACTGTACACTCACTTGACCACTCACACAGTCAACTGCACACTCACTTGACCACTCACACAGTCCTTCACTTGACCACTCACACAGTCCTTCACTTGACCACTCACACAGTCCTTCACTTGACCACTCACACAGTCCTTCACTTGACCACTCACACAGTCCTTCACTCACTAAGAATAATACGGCCACTTACTCATCCATACAGTACAGTCAATCACACACTCACTTGGTCATTTCTACAATCAATCACTCATACTGTCACTCACCCACTTATATAGTCACTTATACGGTCACTCACCCAATCACTTGATCCCTCACACACACACACACAGTCACTTACTCGGTCAGGGCAGGCGAAATGTACTGCGGGCGAAACTTAGCAGGGACGAAATGTCGGAGGCGAAATTTCCGGATCCCGAATATAACATGCACTAGCCGCTAATAATTTCCCGGACATCTGTGTATTTTTGGTCGGGGGAATTTTTTGCTTTTACGTATCTGTCTAAGGGTGTGAACATAGTGCGTCCGTATTTCCGATTCTGTAAACCCGCGTCGTCTCCGATTGGTTAAAACCCGAATTTCAAGAAAAAAAAGTTGGAATTCGGGTTTTTAACCAATCGGAGACGACGCGGGATTCCAGAATTGGAAATACGGACGCACTGTGTTCTCACCCTAAGGCAGTATTTCTCAGCCTGGGATCATATTATGAACCCCTTGTGGCCCTGAGATATTCCGGGGGGGGGGGGGAGGGGGCGGCGTGGATGGAAAATCAAATTCAATGGAACCAAGACAGACCTGTAAGGGGGGCCACACAGAGCTGTAAAAAAATCAAATGTGAAGGACATCTTTCGTTCTTTCTTTACATCTGACATCTTTCTTACATCTATTTTTTAAGAAGAAAGCTTTCTATGGGGGAGGGGGAAGCGAAACTAATTCTAAAATCCATAAAAAAAAAGAGCCATCTTAACGTATGGGGTCTACCGGGGGCCTCGAGTGCGCGAGGTGCCTCATGATAATGAAATCTATCACGTTTTTCAAGAATGAGTAAATAAATGCAGGGCCATCCTAACGCATGAGCCCCATCCAGCATCTACGCATTGCCCATGGCCAGATGCTTGGGACGAGATATGGTACTATGGTTTTCACAGGTGTAAGTGAATATATATTCTAGCAAAGTGCGGAACCCAAAATATTATTTTGGCCGAGGATCCATGGTGTTGAAACGGTCCTGTATAACTACCCCCCCCCAACAAGAACACCCAATAAGTAGGCAGGGTCTCACTCCTGGATGGGGGGGGGGGGTTCCGAATGAGACAAAGGGACAACTCTCTCAACAAAGGTATAAAGGGGGGGCACAGGCGAAAAAAAGGTTAAGAAACACTGGTCTGAGATAACTCGTTGTTACAATTACTTCTACTCTGTCTTACTACCATATTATTTATGACAGGAAATGTGTTAATTGACATTATTTAAAAGGTGATTGGTGCTGAAACTTCGTACCCTGGGTAACGCCGGCCTCAAAAACAAGTCGGCATTCTTTATTTCAGTATTTTATACAGTACACACCGCTTAATGTGATCACACTGAGACTCGGGGTGTTTCTGATAACAATAACCAAATGATAACTATATTCCAAAAAGTCCCGTTTGAAAGCACTGTAACCATACATCCCATTTGGTCGAACGGGATGTATGGTAAACAAACATTGTTGAAACGGGACACAACTCTGTTTTTTCTTTCCTACGTAATTGGTTGCAAAATGTTCCTGCATTTTTGTTATTCGGCCATTTGAGACGTTTGAAATGAAACTTTGTGATTTTTATCACTAATTACGATGTTTCTTTTTAATGTACAATACGTTTCATGGATCCCTTGAGAGAGAGTCTCTCGAAAAAAAGATATTTGAATGTGGTCAACTGAAAGACACTGATCAAGGGGAAGCGCTTTCCCCCCCCCCCCCCCCCATACATTTGCCTTCACTATAGGAAGTCCATTGCGAAAGCAGCTCTACCCGTACATGGATCACATATACTGGATCGTATACTACGGATTGATTGACTGATTACGATGTCAAGTATGGAAAATGTTTGTCAACAAGGGGGGGGGGAGGTGATGGGGAGAACACCTTCTAGAACACCTCTTACACGTGTGGTTCCCAACTTCGAGGCGCGAATGCGAGTTGATCTCCCCGTTAAAAAGTTTCGCCGCAGAGAGCAACAGGCCTGCAACGTTACAATTATTCAATCATCCCACTTCACTCATAGTTAGAAAACTTGATGGCAGATGGAAGCACTGCACACAACAAGCATTACAGAAGAAACAAACTTCACCTCAGGTTCACTACACGTACACACACATTCCTACATGTACCAATTCGTTAGAAGTTCCGCAAAGAAATATGAACGAGGTGCATGTCTGGTTCGGTAGTAGTAGCCTCTTAAATAGGTCTAGCAGCCTGATAATGATAATTAACAGGACAAATAAAAAGTTTGGTCAAACCTTAGTTTAAGAATGAGCCAAAAAAAAAAATTCTCGACGGAAAAAAGATAACATCATCCGAAGTCCCGATAACTATAAGCGAAGTCTTTCCCCCCGATGTTATGATATTGGTCGGTTCCGTTCTTTTGCAAAAGTGATAACAATTCCCAGATATAACATTATCCATGAGTCTTATAAGCGTCGTCGAGTGTATTTTTATTTGGCTGTCGTATAAGGGGGTCATTCAAGGATGATGTCAGTATCGATGGGGGGGGGGGGGTGTTCCGATTTGCTGTTGACAAGGGAGGGGTGTGAATGATGTTTACGTTACAGAGCCACGTTAGTGACCTCTCAATGTTACGCGGATCCTTCAAGTGATCTGGAAATGTGTCTAGGACCCTCAAGTGTTCTAGAAATGTGTCTAGGACCCTCAAGTGTTCTAGAAATATGTTGCGGGCCGCTTAAGTGCTCTGGAACTATACCGCGAGTCACTCAAGTCATCCGTAATTATGCCGCGGATCACTTAAGTAATCTGGGAATGTACCGTGGGTAAATTGAGAAATATAGAACTGCACTACGGGCCACTTAAGTGCTCGAAAACTATGCCACATGTTAAGGGATCTCTAAATGTGCCACGGACCGCTTAAGTGTTTTGGAACCGTGCCGCGGGTCACTCAAGTGATCCGTGAAGGTGCCACTGGCCTACTTGAGTAATCTTAAAAATGTTCCACGGGCCGCTTAAATTCTCTGGAATTGTGCCACGGGTCACTTAAGCAATCTGTAAATGTGCCGCTACTTAGTTCATTTTTACAAAATTAGGTTTGAGGTGGCGGACCACATCAGGCAACCCCGAGTACCACAGTTGGCCCATGGGCTATAGGGTGAGGCTGGGTCGCAATGAATTTCTTAAAGAGAAATTTTGAATTCTTAGCCTTCAAAGAGCATTAAAATTAACAGAAATTGATTGTAACAACATATAGAGGGCATTGATTTTTCTCACTCACCTGTAACTCGTTGATAGCGACCCAAGAGTTGGGTGGAAATCCCTGAAGCATGGGTACCAGAAACTGAAGGCATCCGCTCCAATGTCCGATCAGCAGCATCATGCAGATCAGATTGAAAATCTTCATGAACACACTGGCCATGTTCAGGAACTGAAACAAAACAACACGTATCGTGATAATACAATAACCAAAGGGGAGAGAGAGAGAGAGATGAGGGTGTTATCATTATAAGAAAGGCCAAATAATGTGCGATAATTAATTTTGATTCGATTTCAAACATATTTCGTTTTTTGATTCCAGAGCCATAATCAACGATTAGGGGCCGTTCAAGTATTACGTCATCATCGATGGTGGGGGGAGGAGAGGGGGTTTCCGATCTGCTGACTTTTGATGACAAGGGGGGGGGAGGGGGGTTTGGATAATGCTTACGTCATCAACCACCCTTTATGAAAGTATGAGTTAGGATTCAGAGGGGAAGAGCTGATGACGAAATTTTGCTGACGGGGTAGGGGGGTCAGCGGTTTGTTGACTTTTGCTGACAAGGGGGGAGGGGGGGTCAAAAATGGCTAAAAATGTGCTTACGTAATACTTGAACGGCCCCTTACATATTGATACACACTGATAATTCACACTGAAAGATAGAGTGTTCATACTCACCTTAGAGGCACATGGTTCCCCGCAGTTATTTATTAGGTATCTGTACAAACCCACGCTATGGGAGAAAGATGCTATACCGTGCATCTAGAAGTGGGGGGAATGAAAACGGGTTAAGAATACATACATTGAAAAGAAATTGAATCGATGAAGTATAATATTTCTGTTTTTTTTTTCAACATTGATTTCGCATGAGCACCAACGGAAGATGAGTTTCTCAATTCACAAAGGACTTCTCCTTCTCAAAGGTTATGCAGTTCATTGCAAACGAGGACGCGAAAAGGTTATCCGGAATTGCAAAAGACCTCAGAGGAAATTCAGAACGTATAAGATACAAATATTTTGGCTCGAGGGCAATTTTCAAGTGTGTCTAACCCTCAGAAAATCCTCTTAAGAGGGTCTCGCACCATGTTAATATGCTCTAGCACAGTGTTTCTCAACCTTTCTCTGAAAACAAGGACCAATAGAATGTCTGAAACAATTTAACGGATCGCATGCAAATTCAACTACAAAGACCACAACAGACAAAATGCCCAACGAGGTGGCTGGAAAAAAGATGCCCATAAAAAAACTATGGATATCGAATATATATCTAAATTATATCAAAAATACAGCAGCCCAATAAGAGCAATAAAAATCAGTAATAATGATGAACTATAAATATACTGCCCATATAAAATTATGATTGTCTCATCCATAGATACACGCTTTATTCCAATATGTTTATCGTATTTCTTTTTTAAAAGTGTCAGTTGTGTTAGAATTCACGACCCCCGGAGGCAGTGCCGTAACTAGGCAGGTGCACATATTGCACCTGCACAGGGTCCTTTCCGAAGGGAGGCCCAGTTTTGGTGAGAGGGGGCCTAAATGCAAATTCGTGCACAGAGCACAGGAATGGCTAGTTACGACACTGCCCGGAGGTAAGCTATTTTATTTATTCACAATCCCATTAGAGGAAGAACTCCCTGCAACACCACCACCCAGAATTGTCTTTTACCAATCGATACCGGTGTCCTCCCTCCCGCTCTTGTCGAAGCAGTTGATGCGTGTTGACCTGTGTCCCGTATTACGGGATATAACTGTAATTTGCATTGTGTTCCGATTTATTTATACATTTGTCCCGTTTTTTCCAACGATATTTATTTTAATTTGCAATAATTACTAAATTCGTAATTCGTTTTCAGAATAGCATAAATTATATTATGATAATTATGGCAAAAATTATAAATATTCATCTCACGTATTTGTCAGGTCAGCCCTCAATTTTATTTGAAATTTTAATTACGATTGGAGATTGTGCCTAATTCTGACGAGGTTTTAAATGATTTGCGATGTCCCGTATATATTTTACGGATTATTTATTCGAGATCCCAGTTTACATAATTTTATTTTTCTGAATGAAATATGGTCATTACATCATTTGAATATTTCTTTCGCGCGAAATACATTTTTGTTAACTGCGATTTATAGCGGCCCTATATTTTCACACCCTTCAGCAATTTCAGCAGTAATTAGCAAATTGCATTTAAACAATAAATTGAAATTTTTGACAAAATAGAGTGATATTCCCATATTTAGGATTACAATTTACTGCATTCTCCTCGATCATGCATGGTGAAACTAAGTATGAAGGTATAATTTTATTTTTGAACCCACGTGCATATATATAACTAATATCAATTACAATGGGTAAATAATTTTATCAAGAGTGCCGGCGGACCACCTATGCCATCGCCGCAGGCCACCTCTGGGCTGCGGACCGTAGGTTGAGAAACGCTGCTCTAGTAGAAAATATCATTAAAAATACTATTTTACCATTAATGTATTCTAAGTATTTTACACATATTCTTGATTGTATATGCTGTGTCCTATCCTATGATGATGATGATCCCAATTTAAAGTTTCACATATCTATAATACTTAATATTTTGCAAATTTTAATTTCAAATGCATTAAAAAGAGCTTGCACGCATGGTAAAATAACGTGGAATCAATGTAATTGAATAAAAGTTGATTCAAAATTTAAGAAAAAAATGTTCAGTTCATAAAATGAAGCAAAAGAATGAGATTCGATTGACTCAATCTTATTTTAAATTAAATACTTAATTTTTAAAATAAGATTATACAAGATTTAAGAAATGAATTTTAAAATTTAAAATTTACAATTTTTATTCATATTCATTTCAAGCTATTTTATGATGAGCGCAGGCTGTTTTCAATGTATTTAAAATGAAAGTTTGCAAAGAGATTGAGTATTAGAGATGTGTAAAACTTTGTATGCCGGCATAGGATAGCAGCATATACAATCAAAAATATGTGTGAAAAAATTTGGAATAAATAAAAAGTTGAATTTTAGAGTATTTTGAATCATATTTCTACTAGAGCATAGTTTTTCACCATTTTTAAAAGGGATGAGATCCATTAATGGAAGTGCTCTCTAATGAGATTTGTATAGTTCAGAAGATACTTCATCAGAGACAAATGTTTGACGAACAGAGTGATTTTGAGCTTGAAGTGTCATATACATTGAATAAAGTCACACGAAACAACAAGCAATTTCAGCATGGAGACGCTAGAGGGCAGCTCGTTTACGATAATATGGCTCTCTACTTAAAAACATCTTTTTTTTTCCCCCTTTTTTTAAACATTTACACGTGATAGAGTCTTTGATATCCACCCTGCTTATGTTTGATAAATGCTACTTCGCAATCTCTACATCTGCATGCTTATCAGCTAATAATCTCGGAATTTCGGGACTTCGCGATTTGATTTTTTATCAGTCTACATAGACTCTACGGAAGGCAGGTCTTAAAAGATCGCGCAGAGCATTAACGTAGTGGTTCTCCGTTAGGCTGATGCTATGGCAGATATAACCAAATCGTGAAGTCACTGACGATACTCATACATCTATAAAGAATATTTGCTTGTAAAGAGTGAATTTAGACCTGTGTTAACCGCAATCGCCCGAGTGGCACCGTGGTAAGATGCTCGTCTTCCACTATAAAGGTTACCATCAAGGTCCATGGGTTCGAATCGGGATATAGAAGCAAGTTCTTTACCTACCGACCTGGGGCGACCACCGATGGATGGAATCTTCATTTCCCACCAAATTCCTCTGGTTGGAAATTGAGTTGTTGTGCGGTAAAGTAGTCTTCTATATTCGCACATGCTCGTATCCAGGGCCGCAACTAGATGCTGGGGCAAGCACTCATTTTGGTACCCTCTATAATGTTGAAGGACAGGATAAAGGGTGAAATTTGCGCCTCCTCTGGTCCGGCGTCCGGGTCACCAGGCACTCCTGCTTCTCCCTAGTTGCGGCCATGTTCGTATCCAAGACTCTAGCTAGTGTGAATAATGTTTAAAAAATCTATTTCCAAAAAAAGACAAGGTACCCTCTATCGTCAGTAGGCTTAAATTTCGGGCATACATCCTATAAAAAACGCTTGTCTTGATATGACTCCCCCACCTAATGGAAGCGCGGCTGATTTTTTCATAAACCAATATTTTTTTACGAAAATAGTGGATGCCTCCATGCAACTGCTATGGGTAGGTTTCAAACTTAGCAAAAAGACTTTTAAACAAAATATAAAAATATGAAACTGGATAAGATCGGATCGAAAAAAGGAAAGAAAAAAATTCACATCCTTGAATTTTCTTCCCAAGTAAAAATTTAATCGGTGTATCTACAAAACAATAATAGCCCAGAAGATGGTCACATCTACAAACAGATCTGGGGCGCGGTAGCCCGGTCGATAAGATACTCGCCTAAAGTACCAAAGGATGTTTAGAGGTGTCGCGAGTTCGATACCCGGTTTCGTCCTTGTCAGAAAACTTTCCTGACACAGGGATACAACAAAAACGGCGACTTGACCGCAGCAAAAAATTGCTACCGCAGGGGGCCCCCATCGAGGGGTTAGCGTACCAACCTCTCGATGAGAGTATAAGAAACAAGCCTGCCGTTCGGAATCGGCAATAAATTGTAGGTCCCGGTCTAATTAGCCCTCGTGTGCAGAAAATGACCGTGGTGCGACAAAAATGATCAAATGACAAACATATCTGCATAATCAGCCCACCTATAATAACATCGAGTTTTTGTTTCCTCGCCACTGTAATGTAATAACTTAATAGGCAATAGAACAATCATGTCATCTTGTAAGTGCACATGAAAACAAATCACATCATTTTGAAAAATAAAGCCACTATATTCCAGTGTTTCTCAACCTTTCTGATAACAAGGACCAGTAAAATTTCTGAAACAATTTAACGGACCACTTGTGTCCCGTATTAGGGGACATTCCAGTAACATTTCCATTCCAATTTTTTTAAACGTTTTTCACGCGTATAAATTTTACGGATTATTATTTAATAGATCCCAGTTCACCGAGTTTTAGTTTTCTCAGAGAAATATGGTCATTAGATCATTTGAATATTTTTTTTCGTGAAATACATTTTTGTTTATTGCGATTTGTAGCAGCTCTTCATTTCCCACATTCTTCGGCAATTTTAGCAGTAATTAGCAAACCACATTCAAAGCAATAAATTGAAATTTTTGGCAAAATTTAGATAGCATTTAAGAGATAGAAATTTTCTGCATTCTCCTCGATGATGTATATAGTATATGGATATTTTACTAATATCAATTACAACGAGAAAATAGTTTTATCAAGCCTGCCTGCGGACCACCCATGCCATCGTCACGGACCATAGGTTGAGAAACGCTGCACTATTCGATGCCGTTTTCGAAATCACCACGCTAGGAATCCTTTAGGTACGCTATTTCTGAACCAGTGTTTTTATCAAGTGAGCGATATCACTTTCTGGGGATGAGGGGAAAGTGTGTTGACGCTATGGATACAGTCTAGCATCCTAAAGCCGGGTTTTCCTAGGAGCAGGTTTCCTGTGCCGCGCGCAACGTGAATCACCCAGCTCGACACGCCGTCCACTCACCAGTAAGAAAAGCGGCATGACTGTTTTCCTACAGAGCGCAATACGCCTGACGACAACGCTTTACGTCGGGCGTGATTGGCCGATTGCTTCTGGAGGAGTCAAATGCGTCGTGCGCCGCGGTTTTGCCGATATTCTCTTCACTCTTGTGTGTTTTCTTTTCCTTCCCTTCAAACCGGGGCATGCAGACGACAGAGTAGCTGATGCCAAAGCCATATATTTTACATAGTCACCCTGATCTGATGCGTCTCGCTAGGAAAACACAAACGCGTAGCGTGATTATGTAACACGTTTCTGTCGGCGCGAAATAGTCTAATTCGGTTCACGTTTCGCATCAAACCTATTCCTAGGAAAACCCGGCTTAAGGATTAGCTCAAGATAGCGTGTACTGAGAGAAAATCTCTTGAAAATGAGCTACGTCACATCAGTGTGTTTCGGCCTTTAGCCATTATTGACAAATACAAGAGCCAAAGCAACAACAGAAAAGTTTGTACATTAAATGGGCACTCTTTTAAAAATAGGCTACTAATTTAAATATACACTTTTAAATGGGCTGTAAGAAAAATAAGTTCAGAATACTCTGTGTTTTTGAAAAATTAAATATGTAAGCACTAATCAGAACTGTTGAAGCCACTACCACTCCCTTCAACAAGGCATTCTCATCCCTTTGAAAAAAGATGCGTGTTCCCTTTCTGTTCTGAATTTTTTTTTTCTTAACTTAAAACAACCCATAGGATCCCATATTACAACCATAGCTTCCACCGCCCTCTAGATCAGAGGTCTTCGTCCATTTCTTAGTCGCGAACAAGTGCTTGTACCACATCATCAGAAGAAGAGCACCCTTACGGCAAGTTTGACGTACGTGTATGCCTGAAAAATCATGTATGATTTTAATCCTCGAATGCAAGAAATAATATAAGTGGTTTGATTGGGACGTTGATCAAGTGCTCGCGAGCGTGAAAGCGAACGCGAGCATCAAACACCCTGGGCGCAGAAAGCACCACGGTGCTCTCGAGCAATAGGGTGAAAATGTCTGCTTTAGACCATTGCATAGCCTATTTTGTGTTCTACATAGTTCCCGAATCGGAAGATCGTGAACCCTTCAGAAACTTACCTAGTTACTATTTTACCACACACCAACTCCGGTCATATCGCCATAAGGCAATTTCTAACCAGTAAAGTTGGGTGAGAAATGAATATATATATATATATATATATAATAATAATAATAATAATAATAACATATCCTGAGACTGATTGATTCATCATGGCCGAGCCATGGAGCCATGAGAAACCGCCGAAGCTATAAATATGAAATTTGATCAATAGTTTTATTTTAAAATGGAAAAACTCGGCAAGAAGTGGTTTTTCGAAATTCGACCCCTAGGGGAGGTCATAAGGGTGGTGGTGGAGGGAAGGAGGTCAAAGGTTATATATAGAAATCATGCCGAGCCAAAACCGCTGAAGCTATAAATATGAAGTTTGGTTAGTAGATTTATTTCATGATTTCATGACGTAAAGGTTCACCACGAAGGAGTTTTTTCTAAATTCGACCCCTAAAGGTGTGGAGGGGATCAAAAAGTTGTGGAGCAATCATCACTGAAGCAATAAATACGAAATTTGGTCAGTATTATATTTTATGATACAGGGACTAACTGAGACAGGATTTCTGGAAATTCAACCCTCCCCTAATGGAGTTATGAGGGGTTCATATGCTATACGAGGGGAATTATCGCCGAGAAACTTTCAGATTACCAAATCCACGTGAGCGAAGCCGCGGGTAACAGTTAGTACAGTATATATATGCTCCCACATTTTCGTATTATTTAATACTACTTGCATTTTACTGACAAGAAAACAAAAAATATTGCAATACGTGTGTGTCAGTTCAGGCACCCGTGCTAATTTAGCTCCTTGGAGATTTTTATCCGGCCCACAGGAAACGACGAAGACATTTAAACTGATTTTATCTGGGTTTTCAATTATCAAATTCGAAAAAATAATTCGGCTTTTATACTGCCCTGGAATAAGTTTTAATAACCTTTTATATGGTTCTCGAAGAGATTGTTTAAGTATTATGCTGCCCGCGCACGCCAAAGTGATCCGGGGACGAAATATAGCCCGAAAGCAGACAGGTTAGAGCACCCATGATGTACATCAGCGTTTCTCAACTTTTTTGTTCCATCGCCCCTTTCTGCAGAAATTTTTTTCTTCCATCCACCCCCCCCCTCCCCACACACCACAGCAAGCTTACTCATACATCTTATCTCTTATATTCGAAGCCTCTACTACCCCCCCCCCCCCCCACCCACGAACTGTTCCATCGATATCGTGATGCGATATTGCCCACATTGGGGAACACTACTAAACCACACATGAAACTCGTCCATATTCCTTCCCGTAATTTCTAACGAATTGCTTCATGTTGGAATGTACGTGTACGTGTAGTGAACCTATAGTGAAGTTCGTTTCTGTGTAATGCTCGGTTAACGAGTGATGATTCGCATTACGAGCAAAGATTTTGCGGTTCGTCAATTTATTTCCACGTTATCACTACCGAGCTTTTATCGCTTTCGTCCACTCATGTAGTGTGGAATTGTGGGTAATACTCTTTCTTACAGTCTCCGTTCAGCGTGCTTCACTCGGAAAACGAACACCCGTGCGAGAGTGACTGTTTACTATACAAAACTAGATGTAGAATCGGACCACGCGTATTGTGCGTTTGAAGTTTTTTTAAATTCTGCTTGGAGAAAACTGGGCTGATTGCGTTATTGAATGTGACTTTGAGGGAATAAGCTCATAAATAGAAGCCAACATTTATCGAGAAGATTGTGTCCTTGTGGGAAAACCATAGGACTGGGGAGTTGCATGAGGATGACGTTGTAGAACTAGTGGAAGAACATGGTTGGGAGTTGACCATAGATAATGGATCTCCTTTGCACACAACAGCAAAACTTTATGGACGGTATCTCGTCTGAGGAAGAGAGTCAGAAAGTCAGAAGTCCCTAACTTTTCAAATGAGATTAGAGAGACGTATGGAAAGAATGTGGGAATCTGTGCAAAATATTGTAAAAAAGAAGAACCAATCAAATAAAGCTGTAGCAAAGCGAGCAATGAATCTATAAAACGGGAATGTAATTTCTCATTTACGAGAAATGATAAAAAGGAGGCAAAAGAAAGTGTCGTTCTTTCGTAAAGTCATAAAAAAGAACAAGTTTGCAAACAGCAGAGTCCGTAAATTGTCTTGAACTCTCTCTCGTCGTTTAGATTAAATTAATTTGTGACCCTTATCGTATCGTATGTTTATTTATTTCGTTACATTTAAATTCTTTTTATTATATTATATTACTACTGTGTTATTGTATTTCATTGTATTATATTACTATATTGATTGAATGCCGTTTTTAGTAGTCATTTTTGTGCGAGTGAAAGAGTGAATAATTATTGTGGGAACGAATTATCCAAATTTCTGCTGTTTCCTATGGGGGAAGTTTGATTCAAATAACGAGCACGTTGGCGGAACGAATTAAGCTCGTTAGGGGCCGTTCAAGTATTACGTAAGCAAATTTTTAGCCATTTTTGACCCCCATACCCCCCCCCCTTGTCAGCAAAAGTCAGCAAAACGCTGATCCCCTCCCCCCCTTGTCAGCAAAATTTCGTCATCAGCTCAGCCCCTCTGAATCCTAACTCATATTTTCGTAAAGGGTTGTTGATGACGTAAGCATTATCCACATCCCCCCTTGTCATCAAAAGTCAGCAAATTGGAAAATTGGAACCCCCCCCCCCCCATCGATGATGACGTAATACTTGAACGGCCCCTTAACCGAAGTTCCACTGAATTAAAAAAAAAAAGTTGCTTTACATTGAGTGCTTACAGATAGTCTGAAATAATTTTTAACGCTGTCTCAAAATAACTCTGGCTGCTCTATGACCATTTACTTGGATGGCGAACCTTCATCCGTGGGTACCACGAACTACTTCTAATTTGTTTTTTAACGGGTTTACAACTTTAGATCACAAAATCATTTTCAGCCTTATGTAAAAGAAGAAAAAACAGTTTTTTTAGGCCGCAATCCAAAACGCAAATGATAACTGACGACGACATTTCGAAGCCAAATTGAAGTTTCTAAGAAAAATATTTACATATGTAAGTTTTGAAAGTGCTTATTCTATACAGCATTGATAAATGATGTGGGATCGCATTCGTGCACCCGGCGGGCCAAGAATGCGATACCGCTTAAATTAATTTACTGATAAATTTTATCTTTTAATTTATTGTGCAAGTCAGCGGAAATCAAACATGTAACAGCAATTTCAAGATAATCGGCTTTAGAGAGATAGACGGAAGTAGAATGTATATATAGAAAAGAGAAATATCCATATTATTATAATATGAGAGGTTACATATATAACTTATATGTAATATCTATATAACTTATATTACTATCGCTATGGTTTGCTGACCAATGACTTCGCATGCCCACCGCAAAGAGCTGTGTAGCGAGTGGCCTGCTAGTGAGACTCTATGATACTTTCTTTCTTTCAACCCCGGTCTATCGCCGAGGGCGATTTACTACCGATTGAGTTGTGCCGAAAGTGGCAGTGTGTGTACCTAACAGTCTGAGTGCGTATACGGTGTTATATGCGAATTTTTTGTGCTGACATCTATATTTCAGAAGTGAAGTATAATGATTGAATATTTGTAGAATTGGTAGTGCTATTGATCTTTGCGGCAAGACTTTTTTAACTTAGGAGATCGACTCGCATTCGCGACTCGAAGCTCGGAACCACAGAAAACTATCTTCAGCAGTGAGATTATGTAAAAAAAATATTAATAATAATCGGCACCGTATATCAGGGGCGGGCTTCAAACAAACTTTTCCGTCGTGGGAACGATTATCACCGATAGCTTAAAGAGCATAAACGTTCCCACGACTTAAGGATTTGCTTGAAGCCCACCCGAGACGGTGACGACTTTGAATTTTTTTTTTCTGACCGACCCCAGGCCTTTGATGTTCGACTCAATTACCGTCATCCAGTGCCGTCTTAACGCATGGGCCGGGGGCCTCAAGAGTAGAGGGGACTTACGAAAATGAGATCTACTAAAAATTTTCTAGAATTTACCAGGTAGGGTTTCAAAAAAACCACTTTACCCGGTAGGCCCATGGTGCTCTTAATTTGAGGTGAACGATCAAGCTAAGACGCCTTGATATGACCGGGTGAACTCATCGTCCTCTATCTGGGAGAGACAAAACTAGTTTTACATTCAAAGACACGTTTAATTGTTGGAAAAGCGGCAGGGAACAGCGATTGGCTGAGCGATATAATACTGACGCCAAACTTCACACAAAGATGGCAGATAGGTCAGACTGAGTTCCCGGGAGACCTAGGTCAGATTAGGCTCCCGGAAGTCCTAGGCTTGTAACAAACATTATAATATGTATACAAAGTGAGTGCGTAACTCTCTTCTTGCGCAATTTAATGGTGAAACGTTGATTCTGGAGCGAAGATACTTCCAATTAGAAAAAGTATCCAAATAACGTGTAGAACTCAGACACGTCATTCATCCTTCAAGGGGTTTTATAGTTATGAAAAATAAATAAAAATTAACGTTTTATTCGGACCCCTAAGCTCAAAAACCCAAATAAAAAAGGTGTTGCACGTTTCTAGGTGCAATATTCGCCGAGATATTTGAATTGAAAAAATAAGAATGCAATTTGAGAACGAACAGCATAAATCAGAGAAAGAAGCGTCGTTCGTTAGTTTATTCTGTTCTTCCCGAATTCCTTCGATTCTTGAATTCCAATATCTCTGCGTATGTTGCACTTGGAAACATGGAATTGTCTTTCCTGTTGGCCTCAGGAGCGACAGCCCAATAACTTTCTAATGGGGTTGTCAGCACCGGATAAAAAAAATAATTTTTTGCATTTCAATAATTATGCAACCTTTCGCAACATGATTGACTACGTGAGTTCTATAAACGTTATTTGGATACGTTTTCTAACTAGTAGTACACGCCTCCAGAATCAACTGCTCGCCAGTATAATTCGCAAGGGGTAATTATGTAGTCATCCTGTATATTGACTGCTATATATGGTCAATGCTCGGTTTTACGTGAACCTCCAACTTACAAACACGCTCTTTTTTTTTACGAACTGGTCCTCCGCCCCGAACAGCAAGCCATAGAGCTAATGTTAAAATTCGCTCTATTTTACGAGAGAGAACTTATTTCTATTAACTCCTTTTTTTTTTAATAACGTGACCTTCACGTATTCCCAAGGGATCAGCATGATCCGTCCAGGGAATTTGTTAGTAGACATCCATGCCCGAACCGGAATTCGAACCCAGGCCTATACAATGAGAAGCTAGTTCCCTAACCACTCGACTGCCAGGCGGCAAGACTGCCACCGACTGCCATTTTACGCACTTCGTTTTCCTCCGTTATTATTTTCCGGTTATTTTATTCTTCCAGCCGCTTCCAAGAAAGAGAGAGTTGTAATCAATTTTTTACATTTCAATTCGTATGTTCTACGTGTCGTAAGAATCAATCACCTACATACAGATGTTTTGTGCACGCGTGGCAGGAAGGAGGGGTGGATTGTTGGTGGGGGTGATCATGAATTGAAGATGACAATGTAATTGTGTATTATGATTGGATAAACTGGTGGTTTCAGAAATGATATGATGCATTGCGTTATTGATAGGCCAAGTCGAGAGTTGGTTAAACTCTATTTCAGCCAACTGCTGTTCGTCTAATGTCAACAAAACGGAAAAGATTGTGCTTGGCAATTGGATGAAAAAGATATTTTTTTTTTTGAAAGAAATTAATGTGTGACGATAGAAATTGCCAAAAAAGTACGGGATTCAAAAAAATCACATTCAGTCGTCTAATCAAAGAACAGCAAAACATCGTTTCTACGGCAAGTGCTTGCAGTGGCGTTCCGTAATCTTGGCGATATTTCTGAGAAGCGAGATTCGCGTGAAATGTTATCACACATCAATTCCATGAAATTTTACATTTACGGAAATTTTTTAGATGAAGAAAGAGCAAATAAATGACTTTTACGGAAATTATCAATAAAGATGAAACAAACTCATTTTTCTTTTCCCGCATTTTTATTTTTTCATTGTCTCTGCCGTTTACGAACTAATCATCAAGTGCGTACGGGTTCGTAAAAGCGAGCGTCGACATTTATCGATGCTATAAAAGTTTATTTTATTCATTTTATGCTCTTATTTGCCAAATGTAGACAAAACATAAAAATAAAAGATTTAAGCAGTGGAGGTCATCCAATATGCCAAGTCCTGGAAATTTTCTTTCATTCCTTTATTCAATTAATTTTTTAGGGAATTAGTTTGTTACTTGGGAGCAGAGGTCTTCTACCTTTTCCTAGCCGCGAGCACTGCCTGTACCCATCATCTAAAAAAAGCACTCTTATGGCAAGTTTGACGTATGAATGCATGGGAAAAAAAGATTATTTCAATACTTGAAGGAAATGTGTACTAAGTATTGAATTTTAACGCTGATCAAGTGCTCGCGAGCACTAAATCGGAGACGACCATCGAGCACTGTGGGTGATTCAGGAAGCACCATCGTGCTCGCGAGCAACGGGTTGAAGATGCCTGCTTTGGAGCTATAGAAAAATGTCTTTAAGGAAATTTTGCTCTCAAACGGCTTGGTAGTGGGAGCTGGTGTTTCTTGTATATATGACAGCTTTTTTTTTTTTTCCTTACACAGTGGAGACCACGAATTTGAACGTATTTAGCTCTAAGTCGAAATCATCACGCACTTTTCCTTCTATCAACATGTATTTTAATATTTTTTTCATGACTACACTTCATAGAAAAATTTGAGTACTAATTTGTCAACGACTATCATTAGAATTATTTGCCCGACTAAATAAATTCTTATGGATGTATAGATTTAATTGATGAAAATGCAATTTACTATCTAGAATGCTAAAAAAAAATTAAAACATCGATTTGACTATCTTTTTTTCCTCCATTGCCTGTAACGATATTTCAATAGTACTCTTCCAATATTTGTTATCATTATCACATGGTATTACGAAGGTTTTAACAACTTGCTGTTGCGAAGATATAATTTGGAAAGAGAGAAAATTCAACTGCCCCTGCGGGGACGCGAACCCACGTCCTTTCACTTTCCGGGTGAACGCCCTAGACCACTAGACTACAGAGGCACCGGACCTCTCAATCTTTCCTTGGAGCTCGTGTACACTAAAGGGACCTTACATGGACGGCCGGACCAGACTTAGGTCAAACTCACAACTGCTGACGCTGCCACCAGATGGCGACTTATACAAGGATGACGTCATTCTCCGCCTACCATATACGAAGGTTTTAACACAACTGGCTGTTGCGAAGATATATTTTGGAAAGACAGAAAAAATTCAACCGCCCCTGCGGGGAATCGAACCCACGTCCTTTCACTTTCCGGGTGAACGCCCTAGACCACTAGACTTTTCTCTCTTTCCAAAATATATCTTCGCAACAGCCAGTTGTTAAAACCTTCGTATGGTAGCGGAGAGTGACGTCATCCTTGTACATATGGTATTATGTATCAATGTTTCCTATCATTTACTTTTCCAATGTATGGCAACATATGAATTTTTTCCTACAGTCAAAACATAAGTGTATTTGCTTATGTTCGTCTTCTCTACCCACTTGTTGCTTACTCTTTGTATTACTGTACATCATTAAACATGTATAAATTGTAATTGAAATGTATATATTTCTAATACCATCAACTTTTATCTTGTGTGAGCAACGCCATACCAACCATCAACGCCCCCACATTTAGCACACACACACATTCCGATTGTTCTTGCGTCGGTGAAACATACCCTTTTAGAAAATAAGAGTTAAAAAAAGTGTAACGTGATACTGTAGTATTGCCAACTTCTTGGAATTGCAGCAAGTCAATTCTGAACACGGATTCATGATAAAATAAGTCGCAATTGTGATACTTGAATGCATAAAATTTTCTCGGAATTGAATACTTATTTATTATTATTATTATTATTTGATGAGCTGAGAATTTCTAAGTAATACATGACACTCACGGTTTGTAATTTAACGCCTATAAAATCCTTGGGGGGGTTGGTGCAAATTTTCCGAAAAACCCATTTTCCAATTTTTAAATACCATGAAATTTTCTGCTTCTAACTGTGTTCGCGTTTTTTGTTCTACCTGTACTAAAAATATTTTTAATATACTTTAATATAAACTGCTGGCAGGCATCACACACATGCTAATGTTTTCACTAAAAAAAAAATGCGTTTTTCTCAAACTAAATTTTTTATATTAGATAAGGAACATATTTTTCGAACACCACTCATTCAAATGCCTTGAAACTTTGTGTGTCTCTCAATACTACGGTGTTACACGAGGACGTTTTACTAAAATTATTTTAAAAAAAAGTTATGGCACACAATATGGGTTAATTTTGGTGATTTTTGGAAAAAATTGCATGTTGTTGAAGTTAAAATTCGAGAAAAAAAAATTACCAACAATTGAAATCCTAAGTAAAAGTATACCAGCATAACACCATAATGTTGAGAGACACACAAAGTTTCAAGACATTTGAATGAGTGGTGTTCGAAAAAATGTTCCTTATCTAACAAAAAACTTAGTTTTCAGGAAAAAAGCATTTTAGTGAAAAACATTAGCACACATTATATAATGCTTGCCAGCAGTTTATATTGAAATGTTTGAAAAATATTTTTAGTACAGGTAGAACAAAAACTTTGACACAGTTAGACGCAGAAAATTTCATAGTATTTAAAAACTGAAAAATTGGAGAGAAAATGTGTTCTTTTTTGGAAAATTTGCGTGCACCAACCCCCCCCCCCACCTTAAATTCAATTAGAGCTATTCAGAGACAAGTAGAAAAGAAAGCCAGTATATATACAGGGTGATTCCATAATCCCCCCCCCCCCCTGCCATATTTTACTGGCAAACCGTTCATCTTAGAGACATACTTCCAATTAGGAAAAGTATTCCAATGGCGTGTAGAACTCAGATACGTCATTCGTGTTGTAAAGGGTTGTATATAGTTATTAAAATATAAAAATTAACTTTTTACACGGACACCCTGTCCTCAAAATCCAAATTTGAGAGTTTAGATCCCTGTCTCTCCTGAGGCCAACGACGGAAATTCCACGCTCCTAAGTGCATCATTGCAATATTCGAGATATTTAAAATCAAAATTCAGAGGACAGTTGGGAAAGAACAACCAAAGGACAGCATCGCTTTCCCTGACTTATACTATTCTTTCCTAACTTTCTTCAGAGATTTTTGAATTTAAATATCTCTGTGCAAATATAGCACTTGGAAAAGCGGAATTTTGTCTGTTGGCCTCAAGAGTGACAGGGCAATAACTTGCTAATGGAGTTTTTGGGGACAAAGCGTCCGTATATATAAGTTAACAAAAAAGTTAGTTTTTCTACAGTCGAATCCCGTTACAACGAACTCCAAGAAGCCGGAGAAACCATTTCATTATAGCAGAATTTCGTTACAAAAGAATTCCAGATTTTTACATTCTTCGTATGTAAACTTATCTCGGGGATTAGAAAAGTTTTCGTTATAAAACGGGATTTTCGCTATAACGGTATTCGTTAAAACGGGAATCGACTGTATTACAATAGTTACTTAGTTTTACTATTATACAACCACTTGCAATATGAGTGACAGGGTGTCCTGTAAGTGCTAATGCGGCCTTTATCTCATTTACCATTTGTCATAGAGGTATGATTCCAATTTAAAAAATGCTGAACGGGCATTCAAAAATTAACACTGTATCAGTTTTGAGAGTGAAAATACAGTGTGTAACAAAATAAAAGATTTAAAAAAAAATCTATATTTTTAAACGATTCCCTTGTCATCCAACTTCCAATTAGAAAGTTGTTGCCTAGTCTCTCCTTTTGAATCCAAAAATCTGAGAAAAGTTAGGAAAGAACAGCCTAAATGAGGAAAAGGACCGTTTTTTCCCAAGCTTTCTCCGATTTTTGTATTGCAACATCTCAGTGAATATTGCAGTTAAAAACGTGGGAATTTTTTTTTTTTTTTTTTGTTGGGTTCAGAAAAGACAGGGAAACAACTTTCTCATTGAAAGATTTTTATTTTGTTACACACTGTATTTTTCACTTTCAAAACTGGTACACAACAACACTGTAATTTTTGAATGCCTTTTGAACATTTTTAAAAAAATTGGAATCGCACATCTACGACGGACGATTGATGAGATAAAGGCAGCTTTAGCACTTACAGGACACCCTGTATATGAATCACTACAATGTCTAATAAAAAAATTCATTTATTGCCATATTAAAGAAAAATCTTTCTTTTTTGACAAAAATTGAGCGAGATATAATAATGATAACGTGACCATTACGTATTCCCAAGAGATCTTTACGATCTGTCCAGGGAATTCGTTAGTGTGTTAGTAGACATTCACGCATGAACCCACACCTGCACAGTAAGAAGATAGATTCCCCCTAACCACTGGACTGCCAGGTGGCATATATATTGATTGATCAATAGAATTATTTAATTTCTATGTATTTTGAGCAGTTTTCCTCACCAGGAAACACGTTATTTGAGCCAAGGGGCCGTATGAAAACTCACATAGGACATCTAGTATGATTTTATTGCAATTTCATTCAATGAGATTTTATCGGGAGCTGCTAGCCTGCTAGAGCAGGGAGCACCATGGTGCTCCCTGAAGCACCCTGAGTGCTCGATGCTCCTGTCCGGTTAGGCGCTCGCGAGCACATGATCAACGTTTCAGTCAAACCACCTTGTACAAATTGCATTCACGGATTGGAATCATCCTGATTTTATGCATTTGTATGTCAAACATGCCGTAAGGGTGCTCTTTTGATGATGGGTACAGGCAGTGCTCGTGACTAGAAAAGGTTAAAGACCTCTGTTCTAGAGTGCACCTGATGAATTAAATTGGTCACAATTAATCAGTCTTTGAAATAATTCTCTGTATGCCCATGGAATGGTCCATCTTGTCTCTCAGGAAAAAAAGAAGCTTCCACTCTCTCTCTCTCTTCAATTATCTGTAATTAAGCCAGTTTTAATCGTAAAAAAAAACGCATTTATGTTTTGTTTCGCACGAATTACATGACGTATGGATCGTACGGAAAATAAATAAGTTCCGTAAATTTTAAGAAATATATATATTTTTCCCGTTTGAGACCATTTTTTGCTGCCGTTGCTTCAATGATGGCCGCCAAAATTATTTTACAACAACACTGAAAACTTATAATACCTCCAGATTGCGATAATGAAATTCCCATTCTGCTGTTGTTGAGTTTGGCGCTACTCCCTATTTCGTAATTCTTTCCAAATACTATTTCGTCAAATATAACTTTTTGCAGAGTCCTATTTGCTTCTACATGCAGGGCCGTCTTAAGAGCATCATGGGCCCCCTCATTTCCCTCCTCATTTCCCCATGAATGAATAAACACCACCCAAGCAAATTTTGTTTCGCTTCCTGATTCTCCCTAGGAGGCCCTAAACAGAAATAATTCAGTCAGAACAAACCGGAAAATTTTGACGGATAAACCCGTGACCGATTCCATTTATAAGATATACAGCGTGTAACTAAGCTGATGGTCAGAGCTGTAACGGTTGGTAGTTCTCGCCAAAACAAACAACTTTCACCATACAGTGTGGGGTCGGAAAGCAAGCTGAGAGGAGCGAGAGGGCGCATGTGTGGTGAAAATGGAGAACATAGTAAAAATGAGTAATAAAAAAATAAAGAATATTTATTATCGAAAACTTTACAGCAAATGCTCAAATGTGGCCCACACACGTGAGTGTTGTGCATTTCATGTTAATTCAAGTTCAAGTCAAGTTGAGTCAAGTTTTCCCCATGTTAAATATGCCTCACATGTGAACGTAGCCTCGTCCGTAAACAGGACAGATGCTGCAAACTGTGGTTGCAGTATGCCTTACAGAAACCAGCGTGCAAATGTTACACGTTATGGGAAATCCGTTCCATATAAGCCTGGACCCGCTGGAGTTCGTAGGAGTGTAACCTTTGTTCGCGCAACACACGCCATATGGTCGACACTTTGGTCACTAGCTATTGCTCGCGTACTTCGTTCAGGCTGGTCGTCCACTGTATCAAGGATTTGTTCTATCCGATTTACCGTTCTCACAATCTTTTTTCGACCTGTGTCATGTCTTTGAGTGAGGAACGAGCTCGTTTCCAAGAGTTGTCTGTGTTAGCGTTGACATTTTCTCCGATCGGGTACCGCCCTGTTTGAAAATCACCAAAGCTTAGGTCTTACACCAAAGCTTAGTATCTTACCGCTTATACGGCAATGCCATTTACCGCCCCGTAAATAAAGGTGCACATCGGCTTTCTCTGCATTCGAATATTGCTGCATCTCTGCCGACGAATAGCATCTGAATCACGGGTTCTGCAAAAGGTGACATTTCATCCACTCTAGAGGAAGCGCCCTCTCGCGGATCGCCGCTTGCTTTCCGACCCCACATTGTATGGAGAAAGTTGCTAGTTTTGGCGAGTTCTATCATCCCTTACAGTTCTGACCATCAGCTTAGTAACACCCTGTACACTATAAAGAACATTTACAGCGATAGTAAATGTGCATACTCATTAAAATGTACTTATGGTAATAGGAATTAATCATGAATTAAGTAACCACTGGATTGGCTATAAATAAAAATATGCTTCGAATCCTTGTTAGTAAGCAGCAGTTTTCTTCACGAACTCATGAGCTAATATTCATGATAGACCGAATTTAAAGAAAATTCTAGGAAAAAAACGGCTTTATTGTAACATATAAATCAAGGCGACTGTCACATGACCATTTTGATCGGGTTATGCTCAATACCGAGAATGATCTTCTATTAGTCGGACAAAATTTTTGATTTCGTAAGAAATTTTGATCTCACGGCGTTAGTACAAGTGTATATATATACATATATTTCAAATATAACTTACAAAAAATATACTATACATCATATGCAGGTCGGGTAGGGGTAGCCGATGTGATTGGTTGTACACTGTGCATGTGGTATCAGACAAGAGGCAGGATTGGACGGATGCAGCCAGGCAGAGATAGATAGTTAGATAGAGATACAGAGACAGAAAAAATAGAAGAATATAGACAGAGGAAGAGAGAGAGAGAGAGAGAGAGATAGAGAATATTATTAGAGGACATTCGCGTGTACAAAATGGTGGACAAACGGACATTTACATAAATAGGAGGAAAAATAAACACATTTCCTTATACAGAGAGAGAGAGTTGGTGTTGAGCAGGGGTGCGGAAATTTATATTCGGTGTTTTTACTTAATATTTTCAGTGTAGAAGCAAGCAGTGATTGAGATTGGAAGGAGAAAGAAGCCATTGGTGCTCATGGAAAAAATCAACATATAATATTCTAGATATTTCATTGACATCATGAAAAACAAACAAATAAACAAAATAAATAAAAAATAAAATAAAAAGTTCACATTCTCAAGGAGACAGCCAGTGAACAGACGTCTCTTATATAGTCAACATACACCACCTACCAATAACTATCCGGACGACCATAGACATCTGTAGTTTTCGTCGTAAGTGCTTTCGGCTGCTGCTACGACCTCGACTGACATTTTACACAACGCATCATTGCTAGACTGTGGTGATACGGAACTACGAATTGCCTTTACCAGGATGGCTTCGTACTATAGTTATATTAAAATACGAACATGGTGCATGCTGGTTTCCGATTCTGCAAGTCGGTACCGTTAGGGATTGGTTAAAAAACCCTGAAATTTTCAAGTTTTTAACCAATCCGTAACGGCACCGACTTGCAGAATCGGATACCGGCATGCACTGTGTGTGTTCGTACCCTTACGCAGTGCCATGTAGATCGGAATGTGAAACAATTGCTGTGGCACACTGAGAGACCCGAATCAACTGAATCAGGATATTTTATAAAAAATTTACACTGGTGTGCCACTTTAAAAAAAAGGGGGGGGGGCATTCTCAAAGAGGAGCCAACAATAATGCACGGGGTCCCAGACTTTCTACGTTCGCGGCACTAAGAAATTTTAAAAATTTGTTAAGATAATATGTGTAGCGCAATTTTTGGAGAACACCTCGGGACAGCAATCTCCTGTTGCCAAACCGAAAGTGTAAAGATAAACGCTCGAATCGTGTCGAAAGATCGAGAAGATTTTCGTGGAACTCCATACGGTGGCGCCGCCAGACTGGTACTACTGTAGAATTTTCTGGAAAATCCGATGTATCTTTAAAAACGATGCGGGGGAATATAGAAAGAGTAGTCAGAGTGTTGTTGGACTTTATCCTCAATGCGAGATTCTTATTTGTAAACAGCTGTTTTCGGTGAATAAATCTGTGACTTCCTGAAAATTATTTCATCCTCTGATCATTTCAAGGACTTGTGAGAAATTATCCGGAACAATAACTTGCAGTGTGTGTGATCTCGATAACCTTAAGCGGCATCGTGGCCGTTTTCTTTAGAATTCGCGGCCCTATTACTTAGTTTCAATATAATTTTATTCTCACGAAACACTTCCGATCGATCTCACGATAACCCAGGAATCACTGCGCTAACAAGGAAAGGGTCTTTTGGGTGTCGTCCCCAAAAAATTATGAAAATTTTCAAGAACATTCATCTCACATACCCAGAAACACATTAAAAAAAAATTAGCGGCAGAATGCAATTGCTAAAGCCACAAAAAATTATTAAAAATTATAATAGCCAACTACTCATCACCTCTCGCGGTGATAGCGATATATATATAAACTTATTTCTTACTTTATTTTCCTTTTTTTCCTCCGGTTTCTCTGTTTCTAGAAAACTAGTTATTTCTCTTTTTTTTCCTTTGTCTGAGTTGTATTTGATCATGTGTTGATTGAATGACGTCACTCCAACACCCTAAGGTTGCGGGATTTTCGAATTCATTCTTGGCCTCTATTAGCGTTCAAATATTAATATTTACAATTTTTTTCGAGTGACCCATAATAATTCCGCCGGTTTTTTTTTTATTTTTACTTTTGTCCGTATTTAAATGAGTATAGGGTAATTTTTTCAAAATTTTTTGAAGAGTCACCTTGGGACCTTTATCAGGTATTTCCAAACTTTCATGCTCGTGGCATCTGAGACTCACTGTCCGAGGTGTAGTAGTGAGGTGTGTGATTTTTCACTTAGCAACCATCCGAGAACCACCTTTGCCAAATATCAAAGAAACCAACGACCCCCCTATAGTGCCATAGTCGCTCACTATATTTCATTCTACTTTATTCATTATTCTGAAACACGTCCTTTGAAATCTCCTGCCGTTATCTGTCTGGACTCATCTCTAGGAGCCACCTTTTAATGACTTTAGATTTAGACCACTCTTAGATTAAGAACCCCTGTTTGTTTAACACTCCCCCCTTCCCTAAAGGGAATGCGCTGAAGTGCCAAAAGTCATGGGATACCCCTTGATATTGCTGCGGGTAAACGGAAGTCTCACACGATATTAGGAGGTATCCCATGACTTTTTTTTGGCACTTCAGCACTGAGAAGTCATGGGATACGTCTTAATATCGTGTGGGACCTCCTTTTACCTGGCGAAGTTCAGCAATATTAAGCGGTATCCCATGATTTTTGGCACTTCAGTGCAAATGCGAATGAAGTGATTTCGAAAATCTCTGTAGTGGTACTGATGTCACCAATAGAAGAATGCCATAGCCCATTGACCATTTTTGTTCATTATTGGTGAGTCAAATAGAATGTTTGATGGGCTCCTTTGCCTACCAGTTAGCATGTTCAAAATAGGGGCTTAGAAAAATGATATAGAGATTACTTGAAAATTGAGGTGAACACACATGCACACGTCCGAGATGAGCAGCTCAACTCACACCGGTAGGTATCGCTCCCTTCCTCATAATAATTGTTTGCACACGTGTGAAAACAAACAACGTGCTGGTATGGACCTTAACCTCCGAGTGATTATTCCAAAACCTGCTCGATTCTGTTGAGATCAGGACTCGTAGCGGTTCCACACCTATCACCCATAGCTACATACCACTGCATAATAGCAGCATTTCTGTAGCACGGTGCATTGCAATTCTGGTAAAGACAACCCTCAGTTCTTTAATACCGCCACAGTTTAGCAACGTTGCGATTGTTCTAGAATGCGAACATTGTGAACATCCCGCCGCCATTGTGGTACAATGACCATTTGCTAATGGTCATTGTACCACAGCGAAGAAAATATTTTTTATATAATACGAGAAAGTATTTTCAAGAAATTTCCAAAACCGAAGTTACCTACTGCTGAGTCTCCGGAAAATTATTGGTAGGTAATATACAGTTATCGGACCATTACTGTAGGTGGGAAAACAAGCAGAAAAAAACCAGAATTTTCTTACTATAACAAAATGATAATAATAATCATTATTATTCTATACCAAGCAAAATGATAAATAATAACTAACAAAAAAAAAACATCAGGATCAAGCAAGAAACGGCCAAACACACAAATCCTGGACACGTCCGAAACTTTTCATTATATATCCCGCTATTCGTGAGGAATATAATTGGCGATAATTTCGAGATATAGCCAGAATACGTTATCATAGAAGTGGCTTCTAGTGTTTATCGAGGGTGATATTTCTAGTACACTTCGGAAGAAAACCGCATACCTACCAGCAAGGATCTTTCCTTTAATTCCTTGATGGATTCCAATTATACATTTTTGTCATATCAGTCAGGGGAGAATACAAATTATACAGTCAAATCCCGATTTAACGCCAACATGTACTTTGCAGAATTCTGACGCTATAAGGAATGTAATGTTATATAGAATCGTTTCTGTGTCCGCGTATTCTCTATGTATGGGAGATTTATTCATTGATATGACGTTTTAAGCGGGGTTCGCGCTGTATATATATCGGGGTTGAACTGCAGTTTAAGAGAATTACCCTTAAATTTGGCAGTAAAATAAATGAAACGATTCCGACATCATGGATTAGGGGTAACTGTGGATAGCGATGCCGTCTCAACGCATGAACTCACACGGGCAAAGTGCGGGGGCCTCAAGTAAAGAGGGTAGCCATCATGATAATGAGATCTGACTAAGAATTTCGGGATTAAGCACGTGAATTGGTAGGCAGAAGCATTTCTAGTCAGATAGAATGCCCTCAGAAAAATCAGTTGGCCCAGGTGGCCCACGATGTTTTTAAAACGGCCCCAGTAGATAGCTATTCGGATGAATAAGCTTGGCGTTAAAAATATATAAGGGCAATATCTACATTTTAGCCGTAATCCTATTTTTATGAGTTGTTAATCTATGCAACTGGGAATTGTTAAACTGCGGGGTGCTAGAATTCTGGAATTTCAAAGCTACTATGGGTATAAGCTAGGTTGACCATATTTCCTCGGAAGAAATTGGGACTCCAAATACGGGAAAATACGGGACATCGCCAATTATCGCCAAAAATGACGCCAAAAGTAAAAAAAGGTTGCCAAATATTGGAAAAATGACTAAAAACATCAATATGGCGGGAAATAAAGCATTACTGCAAATTGCAGTGGATTTAAATGAATTCCACGAAATAAAACGTTCACAAAGACAAATGTGAGAGATCAATGTTCTTATTTATAATTGTAATTATCTTGATATAATTTATGAGTGGGAAAATAATTTCATTCTTTGACTTCAATAAAGAATAAAAATTCAAGTAAGCTTCGTGTAAAAAACGGGGCACTTTCGATAAAAAGTCGGAGCGCCCAAAAGAACAGAAAAACCCGGACGTATGGTCACCCTAGTATAAACTCTTTAGTATTTGAAAACGAAATAAGATCTATACACAGAGTGGGACACTACCGCCCAATAATTACACACGTTATTCTTTGTGAAAAACTAATATGGAAAAATGCTTACAGTTTTTCTGATTTGACCAATAATTATGGAGTTACGGCGCATTATGAAGCTAATTTTGAATCCTGCCAAATTCAACGAATGCGCACCAAACGTATAACTGGTGTTTTTAAGCGCACAGCAATGCTGTAACCCTGAGGGTAATTGAGAAAGCTAAACCTCTCTGTGCAAAACGTTTTTTTCCTTGTCTTTTCTCTAGAGAAAAATTGACTTAACATTGAAAAAAAATTATCACATTTTGTCAAAAAAAAGTGTTGATTTTGGGAGAATTGTCCTAATAGATCTCGTTTGGCTAACACTTTACATATCTGGTGTAAATTTGCCAATACATTGGAACGAAGGTAACACGTTATAACAAAGTTATCATCGCTCTACACTAAGAGGGGGGGGGGGAAAGCGCCAATCGTACTTGGTTTCTAACGGGATTTTCATTTTCAATTAGCGGCAACCCTCTTCATGGGGATTTTTTTTTTCCGTTGGTTGTTTGTGGCATAACTAACCGTTAGAAAACTGACACGTCACAAAATTTCAAAAATATTCGTCCGATCCTAAAACAAAAAAACCCCTTTTCTAATATTAGTTTTTCATAAGGAATCGCGTGTATTGGGCGGTCGGTAATATCCACCCTGTATATAATAAAGTGTCTACATCGATTTATAGGAATCTCGTGGGAGGCGTTTGAAATTTTTAGGAGCTCTGGTGAGCCAATGGAGCAGGAAAGTTTTTTGAGAACCCCTTCTATATATAACGAAAAAAATAGGTATAATTTTTTAATGGAATATTCTCGATGGTCAGTTGGGGTGATAGTATGGAGGTGACAGGAAACAATTCCCCCATTGATAAAAATTTGGTCTCACATCGGGTTCGTCTCCAAATTTGAGAGGTTTTAGTGACTTATAGTAGCAGTTATGCACCACACCAACTTTGAGAGCAATCCGTATTTAAGGAAAGGGGAATTCTGTTCGAAACGCATTCGACCTATGCAACCCTTCATATGATAGCATTTATTTACGAGATCATGGACATCCACACATCAGTGGAATAAATTAAATCCAGTTCTTTGTGTTTTCTTTTTCCTTTCTCCTCATCATCGCAAAGTTTATTATAACCCTATGAACCAATTCTTCCCTATATGAAATATTTTTCCTATACTCCCGCTAGTGATTTTTTCCCTCACATATATATTTTTCTACTATCTACACGCGAGAGCGAAAGAGAATAGTGTGAGGATTAATAGAAAGACTCAAAAAAATTCTATCTATTTTTCCTTTTATATATTTTTTCCTTCCTTTTCTCCTATTTGTTTTTCTTCTTCCTTTTTTTGTAACTTGTGGACAAGGTTCACCAGATTTATCGCCGATTCGCCAAAAATAGATAATCAAAATTTGTTGAGAATCCATACTTGGCGACTTTTCTGCAGTTTCTTTTTTTCTAATTTGGTGTTGATTCTAATTATGAAATTCAAGTGGAAACATAAACACACTATCATTAGGAGTCGGTCAAGTATGAATAAAAGCAGCAAAGATAATCTCTTTACATAGGATTTGTGGCTTTTTGAGCTTAAACTTCTGACCTCAAAACTCACTGGTGAACATAATCATAGCCGTAACAACCTATTTATTTCATAAACTCGCGTAACAAACTTCGCTTCATAGCTCCTAAGTATGATTATGAGCACATTCATCCGGACAGTCCCATTCAAATGGCGATTCCGTCTTCCCTCGGTACACGGCATTCAAAAACAGGGAGATCAGTAAGATTTCTTTTTGTACCGATCGCGCAGGAACTTCCACAGGTAGTATAATCCGGCGACCGGTATCAGGAAGTCCGCCTTCGGATAGGCAACGTTTATGACGATGAAGATGGGCTCCAAGACGTACACGTTCGCGAGATGGCAAATCTCCACCGCGATCGACAGGCCTGCGGCGGCGACGCGGAAGACGCCGGCTACGAGCTTCAGGATTATGGCGCAGATGTAGATCAGGGACACGATCACCCTCGTGCTTAGGATGATGCCCAGAAAGATTAGCGTAACGATTCCGGTTACCACGGTCGCCAAATCGGCGGCGCCTTCCTTGGCGGCTTTCGAGATCATCTCATCGGCTTTTTTACGCTTGTAGACTTCTGGGTTCCTGCCTTGTCGCCTCTCGCTCCAGAACTCACTGCGCTCAGTTCGGGGTGGATGTAGGGTCATGTTCTAACAGGTCTGCTTTCTTATCGTAACCAAGTTCCATAGACTATCACTGGCTGGAATCTCGCTGGTAAATTTTTTTTTTTATGCAGTCTATAGACTGCGAACGTTCCTATCTGTTATAATGTATGGGCGTGTACAATAGATGAACCCATACACGTATCTGTTAGACTACATGACGTCTATGCTTCGTGGATCCTCGCAACAATATTTCTTCATATTGTTGGATTCCTCCGTACACAGGGTGAACGTGACCTATTCTGCCAAACGAAAAGGGGACGATGGACGAGCCCAAGTTGGAACATGAAACATCAGACGAACCCTGTCCAATCACGAACCGTTTTCGAGTTATAGGGGATATTCGATTATTGAACAAAAATGTGTCAAGTCTGAAAAAACACAAATTTCTGCAAGACCTTTCTTTCTTTTAAACCGAGCAAAGTTGTGCCGGAAGTGTATGTGTGCGTACCTAACAGTCTGAGTGCGTATCCAGTGTTGTGTCTGATTTTTCAAAGATGCCATCTATATTTCAGAAGTGGTGTCAATGGGGTTCGAATCCGGCACCTCGCGATGCGAGTCTGTTACTATGACCACTCAACCACCACAACGACTTCTGCAAGACCTACACACAAACTAAGCTCGCATCTAAAAAAAGGAGCAGAAAAAACCCTATAAGTGACACCAATTCCATCAGAATATCCGGACTTAATGGCGTGGTACTAGCGCTGAAACATTGGCAAAGTTGAAAATCGAATTGTAGCCAAAATTTTTATTCGCTCATTCCACAAACACCCTTTTAGGTACAACCGGTCAAATTTACCAAGAACTCGTCCATTACACCAGCTTTGTAAAGAACTCACAAAATACTCATGGTATTCGGTGTCGTAGTTCGGGGGAAATTTAGCCTTTTGTTCGCAATATACATAACTGAAATCAACATTCGTCTCAATAGATATTCGACGAAAACTCCGAATTTGGCGGTTACAGATTTTGGCGACAATTTGATTTTGCAGAAAAAATCCTATTAGGCGGCACCCTCCCTCTGTATTTTGATGGGGGATCCACACACAAGCGCTGAGAGATTGGCAAGTGGGTAATCGAACTGTCGAAAAAATCTACTAAAATGTTTTCTTGGGCAAACACAGGCGCGGATTCAGGACGAGGTGACGGGAGTGGCGAATTGTGTAAGTTAGTCCCATAATAATCGTCCATACTTTACGGGGCAGACAAATTCTCCGATGTTACTCGGATTTCGGAAGGGTGGTCATTCCCATCGCCCCCCCCCCTCCCCTCGCTGGATCCGTGCCTGAGCGAAGTTATACAGCTACACGCATGGAACGAAGGCCAGGCATCTTCAGATACGAATGAGCCTAGGCAGATAGCTTCATTTGCGAATGCAGCAGAGGTGGATATCTTCAGCTGCGAATGCAGCAGAGGTGGATATCTTCAGCTGCGAATGAAGCTAGAGCAGATATCTTCAGCTTTGAATAAGGCGGACACCTTCAGCTTTGAATAAGGCAGACATCTTCAACTTCGAACGTAGTGGAGGAAGGCATCTTAAGATAGTTGCCTGATAAGGTGAAGATGTTTGCCTCGGCTTCATTTGCAGGAATGAAGCCAATGCAAATATTTTCAGCTGTGAATGAAGCAGAGACAGACATCTTCAGCTGTGAATGAAGCAGAGACAGACATCTTCAGCTGTGAATGGAGCAGAGGCAGACATCTTCAGCTGTAAATAGAGCAGAGGCAGACATCTTCAGCTGCGAACGTAGTGGAGGAAGGCATCTTAAAATAGTTGCCTGATAAGCTGAAGTTGTTTGCCTCGACTTCATTTGCAGGAATGAAGCCAAGACAAATATCTTCAGCTGTGAATGAAGCAGAGACAGACATCTTCAGCTGTGAATGAAGCAGAGACAGACATCTTCAGCTGTGAATGAAGCAGAGACAGACATCTTCAGCTGTGAATGAAGCAGAGACAGACATCTTCAGCTGTGAATGAAGCAGAGACAGACATCTTCAGCTGCGAATGGAGTGAAGGTAGGGGGATCCAAGGCAATGAGTCGGAGAAGTGACTTATTGTGTAGATGCATTGGATCGTTCCGTATTTTACGGGACAGACAAATTTTCTTCAAATTATTGGGCTCTTGGGAGGGGGTGATCGCTCCCATCGGCCCCCCCCCCTCTGGACCCGCGCTTGGACAAACACCGATTTCAGTGATTTATCACCTCATGGGATGTTTTTCTGCTCTTTTCAAGTATGTATTTAATTAGCGTGTAGGTTTCTCAGAAACTTCATGAATTCTGTGGTTTTTCTTTAGTCTTGAAGCATTTTTTTCTGTATAATCGATTATCCACCATTACTCGAAAACGGTTCGAGAATTAGACAGGGTTCCTAGGGTGTTTCATGTTCCCACTTGGGCTTCTCTATCACCCCCCTCTCGTTTGGCAGAACAGGTTACGTACACCCTGTATGTCTATAGTCGGACATTGATACGGACCATGTTCGGAAAAAAAAAAGTTGTTGCTAGAGGGGAAAAAAATGCGAGGGTATAGCACGAAAGGTACATAAAATCATAATACACGCGCCACACCAATATCTACTAATAACTGTCCGGGCACCTACGTGTATCGGCAACGGGTAGTGCTGTTTAGGGGCATTTCCTGTTGTGTTCGCTTGTGTTTATTTCCGACTACCATACGTACGGTTTTCGTTCAATTTGCACTTGCCTACACACACACCCTTGGTAGAACATAAGGGGAAACGGGGGATATCCTGTGTTGTGTGTGTATACTATTTCATATATAGTCACTCGCTTTATTTATATCCAGATTTCTGAAACACATGTTTCGGATTCCTTAGTTACACCCTGTAGCGGGGGAGGGGGAGCTTAGCAGGCTATATAGCCCATTGGCAGCAAATTTGAGGAATGAGCAGCCAAAAAAATTAGTCGAATGGAGAAAAGGGTGGCAAAATTTTCATAACCCTCAATAAATCCGGCTCTGCTAATGCAGCAAGGGAAACGGGGAGTGAGTGAACTAGGTCAGTGAGTGATCAAAGCAGTGCCAATCATTTGAGTGACTAAAAGAGTGACTTTAGAGACACAGGCGCACTTGAAGGAGTGGGGGTTGGAGACCAAGGGGGTTAAAGCACAGTGTAGCGAATTCGATGAAAGAGTAGTTAAGAAAATTAGAATGGAAGAAGGGTGGCAAAACCATAAACGCTCCCCTAGTTACATCCGCCGTGGTACCACGGACGACCTTTAGAAAGCCACTGGTCTGGAATTTCTAGAGAGTGAGTGGCCCTGCCACGGTCAGCAGCAGTAGCGCAGATAACTAGGCACTGGGAAAAATACAGGGCAAGGCATTGAAAGACAATCGATTAATTACAGCTTAGGTATCCATACAAAATAACACTGATGTTGCCACTAAATCCAAACCGCTGTTCGAATAATATGAAATTTGTGCCGCAATGGTCCAAGACCTTGTCGAGACCACAGCTACACACGGTTAATATGCGGGCGTACATAGTTCCACCACCGCGCCGCATTTTACTGGCCATTGATCCTAGAGGCATACTACTTCCAATTAGAAAAAATATTCAAATAACGTATGGACGTCAGATACAATATTCATATTGCAAGGGTTGTATAGTAATTAAAATATAAAAATTCCACGTTTCTTAGTGCAATATTCGTTGATATAATATGTCAAAAATCGGAGAAAAGTTGGGAAAGAACAGCATAAAAGAGGGGGAAAGAAGCGTTTTTGATTCGTTTTTCTGTTGTCCCTTCCCCCAACTAGTGTCTGATTTTGAATTCAAATATCCTTACTAATATTGCACTAAGAAACAATGAATATTTTTTTGTTCGCCTCAGGAGAGATCGGTAACCACTCTCTCATAGGATTTTTTAGGACAAGGTGTGCGTATAAAAAGTTAACTGTACCAAACCCCTTGCAACATGAATGACGTATCTGAGCACTACACGTTAGTTGGAAACTTTCTATAATTGGAAGTATACCTCTAGGATCAACGGTTCTCTAGTAAAAGGCGTCAAGGACAATTTTGAAATCATCCTGTAATAGTGTGTATATACAGGCAGGATACTCTCAGGTGTCCCGTTCACATGGGAGATAGAAAAAGCGGGTTTAAAACCCGCATCAAGAATTTTCCACCAATGACTGCTCTCAATTTCTTTCCTTACGAAGGAAAAAAAAATCGTCAAGCGGGTGCTAGAACTGCCAATGCTACCGCAATATTTTCACATGTGAACGGGGCTAGTGTCCTGAAGAACCTTACCGCTGAGGGCACACGTCAAGACAAACATATTTTTTGTGACGGAACCTAGAGTCACAATTAAACATTGAATATAAGCCACTTGCTTCAAAACGGGGGGGGGGGATCCTTATAATAGGGATCCTGGGAATGACAATGAAAAAATATTTTCTCTCACATAATACCTTACAGCCCCGTTTACATGGGAAATAAAATGTCTCGCGGAAAGTTACCGGTAACAGGGATTTTCGCTATAACCCGTTTAAATGGCGTTCAGTTCATGCCGGTATTTCCCCTTTCTTTCCGGAAGTTGTCACTGGTTACGTGGGCTGAACGGAAGTGGTTCGCTCAAGATAGTTGACAAAGAAGCTAACAGTAGTTTCCATGGCGCAAAGGATTGTGGGAGAGGAGGTCGAAGTCACTCACCATTCTTCCGCAAAAAAAGATGGGCGGGGTGGTTTGAGGGATCTCCGTCGCTCTTTTTTTCCCCTACAAGGAAAAAAAATGTTACCATGAAGGTAATAATCACCAAAGCAACCCCCCAATCTTACACATGTAAACGGGGCTTCAGAGAGAGAGATGAAAGGAGCGATAGTAATTTTTCCTCCGTGATTGATGGAAGGGAGAAATTTCCCTGTCGCTCCTAATCGTGTGAGTAACATTGTCATATTTTGGTGACTTCGGTATTGTGGGCCAAACGCATCCTCCGAATAAATGGGCTGCGACTTTCGCGTGCGGAAAATTGCTTGCCTCGACGTGTACTATCACTCCTCTGATTTTAGCTGGTGGTAGAGTTGTTTGGGGGGCACCCTGCATAAACCCAGTAGGTACCGAGAAAATTATTGGTAGGCAGTGTGTGTGTTATATAATTACGAAGCCTTCGAAGGTCATTACAGGGAAGGCATTTCCCCTTCGACTGTCTTCTTAACGTGAAATTCGTGACAGTGCCTTTATCATTTATATGATGAAATAGCAGTGGGTGTCATAAGTGGGCTTTTAGAAAGGTCTTCCTAACTTTGAAATGACATGGACTTGGAAACAGTGATAGATAGAAGGATGGAACAAGTGGTTCGTTTGATACGGGCAGCCGTGGAATTTCAAATATGCAATTTAAATATACTGTTGATGAAATTAATCAGAGTTTCGACCAACACCCTTGGAGCTCAGTCGATTTATTTCATTACTTCTTTCCGTGGGGCCATTCGAAGGTCATTGTTTACAGCATATGTGCTCAAAATATGGCCCCGCGGGCTAAATGTGATCCTCGGAGCTATCTGATGTGGCCCGTGACCTCAAACCTAATTTTGTAAAAATGAACTAAGTGGCAAATTTATATTGATCATTTAAGTGACTAGTGGTGCATTTACAGATCACTTATGTGGCCCCTGGTACTGTCCCACATCACTCAAGTAACCCGCGGCACATTGAAAAATGACTTTAGTGACCCACGGGAGATTTACAAATCCCTCAAGCGACCCACGACATTTTTGCAGATCACTTAAGTGGCGTGTGATACAGTTCTAGAGTATTTGAACGGCTCACGGTGCAGCACCACATCACTCAGGTTTTCCGTGACACAGTTCCAAATCACTCAAGTCACCCATGGCACATTTCTGGACCACTCAAGTAGCACGCGGTGCATTTCCCCATGACTTAAGCGTGAGCCGTGGCATATTTATA
This sequence comes from Pholcus phalangioides, assembly GCF_987345545.1. Lineage (NCBI taxonomy): Eukaryota > Metazoa > Arthropoda > Arachnida > Araneae > Pholcidae > Pholcus > Pholcus phalangioides. Next base: position 46,006,648 of record NW_028301596.1, on the reverse strand, counting down.
GATCATTTGAGTGACCCGCGACACAGTTCTGGAGTACTTAAGCAGCCCGTGACACATTTACAGATCACTTAAGTGGCCCGCGACGCTTTTTCAAATCAATTAAACAACCTGCATTTTCCAAAAGGTTGAACAGCCTTTGTTTTCAGCCTTTGAGCCCAAACGCTATATCAGCTTATATAGTCCACCCGTGAGGCATACGCATGCATTGCAGTAGAGAGACATTGCAGGAAAGTGGATTGAAGCTCCACACACCCTTCACTTTTTTTTCGCATGCCTTTGCTTGGGCAAGGAAACCATTTCGAATCCATCGCAAAGCGATTTGACCCATGCTTACGAAGGGCAGCATCATCCACTGTTTAAAAGAATATGGTGCCACCTATCAGCCAAAGTTGTAACTAATATCACAAACCTGCGTGTTTGGTATATTCCAGTTATATCCATGAAATGAACAACTTGTCCCATCTTTCTCTAGTACATTCATATTTATTTTCTATACTACTTCTATCCTACATAAATCTTTCTATCTATCACTGTTTTCTAGTTACGCCATTTCAAAGTTAGGTAGTCCATTCTGAAACACCTCGTAAGGGGATAAAAGGTGAAAACGAATAAGGCACTATAATCACTTCTCGAACCCATGAATCTGAAATATAGCAACGTATTTACCCAGGGTGGCCCTAATAAAAGTGCCTAAACCTCGTATCTCCCCACCCCTTTTAATTCCTGTAAAATACAAATACAAATACAACACCACAACAGGCAAATTGCCCAACGAGGTGGCTGACTTAAGAACATCATGGATCCCCGAGCCCCTACCTACTACTGCTACACCACACATGCACCCCCCCCCCCCGTGGAACCCCCCAACGAATCGGTACATGCGGGAATGTGCGTGTACGTGTAGTGCAACCTGACGTAAAGTTTGTTTCTGTGTAATGCTTGTTATGTGTAGTGCTGTCATCTGCCCCCAGTTTTACTAACTATGAGTGAAGTGTTATGGTTGAATGATTTATCGTTGTAGGACTGTTGCTCTCCGTGGCGAGACTTTTTAACGGGGAGATCGGCTCGCATTCGCGCCTTGAAGTTGGGAACCACAGAAAACCAACTTCAGCCGACCACCACTGTGGGGTTCGAACCCGGATCCTCGCATCACGAGTCCGGCACTATAACCACTCGACCACCACAGAAATAAATTCATTAAGAAATTCTTTCCACTAAAATGCTGAATCAAATCAGAAATTTCCAAATAAAATTCAATGTTGAAGAGATAGAAATCTAAAAAATAATGAAAATGTTTTCAATCATTCCGTGGGGGCGGGCGTTTAGCTCGGGCTACGGACATTTCCCTCCCATTTATTAAGCTGCCACTGCAATTATAAATGATTCATCCTATTCCAGAATGTGTTGATTTCTGATTGTTTCTTGTGTTTCTTCTTCCCATGTAGAATTCTGGAAGAAATATTTCACTGTTAAAGAACGGCACCTGGTTTCTTTTGATGAAGACCGAATCGAACAGTTCTTTCAAGGAAATTACCTAATTGTATTCTGCCCTGTACACAATTTGATTGGTGGCTCTGGTTTGTGAGATCGCTTCCACTCTCATCTTATTGAATAAGCCCCGAATTCACCCGAGTCGTCCCTCCTTTCTCTTCCCCCCAATGGCACCATGACTTCACGATGCTTTCTTTCGGCTGAGTTACGAGACACTTACAAGATGCTGGGGGCAGGAGACGACATCTTGCCGCCTTCGGAAGAGTCATTCCTAAACCCCCCCCCCCCCCCGCCCTAAAGATAACAGAAGCTTGAGATGCATCTTATGTTGTATAATAAAGGACGAGGAGCCATCTGGTTCACTCACTCCCTGAGACATCGTGTCAGCTACAGTCGCCATCAATAAATTGTGCACAGGGAGGGAGGGAAGACAAAACCATAGGGAAACCTTGTAATTGCCGGGGGGCGAAGAAATTTCCAACTCAGAAATATTTTTCTCTGGAACATATTTGGTTATTGAACGTTTGTTTAATTGGTGCAAGTTAGATACGTCTATAATGACCCAATGTTATTCCGTTTATGGACGCAGCCTTGTAAACATGCACCCATAACCCGAATTCGACTGCAGACAAACAGAAAGAGATGCAATTACATGCTCGGATATACAATCCACCTATATTACTTACATATACTTCTTCCCACTGGCTCACGTAGCGCACCAGTCTGGACAGCCTGAGTAGCCTTAGGAGGGACAGCATCTTGGCAAGGCGCAGGATCCTGAGAGCACGACCAGCGTGCAAGATCTGCACGTTGTCCCGATAGTCCGGGTTAAATATGAGGAAGATATAGTCCAAGGGGATCGAACTTATCAAGTCCAAGAAGAACCACGTTCTTAAGTAATGCCTAGCGATCAGTTTCGGGTCCAGGATGACTTGCTCCGAGTTGTCTTGGTTCATTATACCTAGGCCAGATAAATTAAAAGAAAAATTAAGACACGCTCCAGATAGGCTGGTGCGGTAAATGATTCGGAGGAGGTCGGAGAAATCGGTGTTTTTTTACCCGTCCTGAAGTTGACGACGATGTCGAGTAGGAAGACTGTGTCCGACAGGCAGTTGAAGGCGATCCACCGGACGGACAAGTCGTCGTTGAAGAAAGAAATGGCTACTGGAAGAACGATCAAGTTGGCCACCAAAAAGAATAACATGCACAAATCCCAGTAGAACCTAAAAAAAAAAAAATAAGAACCAAAATTAATTTTAATGTCATTCATGTTGCGTGGTGAGAGGGGGGGGGTGACTGTATGACCCTATATTTTACGAGAACACTTGATTTGTTATGGATTTTGTTATGTTTGTTTGTTTACGGACACATTCATCCTTCGGCAAAACTTCGATATCTCTCTGCGAGATGTGAAGTGAGGTGTGTCCGGTCCTCCAATGTTCAATGATTTTTTTTACGGAAGAGTAGGTAAACTTTGCCTAAAATAGATTTGTTATCTCCATATGCTTCGAAGCATCTCGACGCGCAAGTTGGAAACTTTGTTGTTCTCTTTATAATTTCCTCTCCCGAAATGCTGGCCGATTTCACGGCATAACTAAAGTTGACGCATCACGAATTTTTAGAATTCATGCTCATTCTTGGAGTAGGGACGGGGGGCAGGGGGGTATCCAATATTTTCCGAGTCATGAGCACCAGAAGAGCATCCACACGGCAACTTTGATGTATCTTCCAACTGAGAATATGAATTATTGGATGAAACTTGAATGGGATAGATTAACTGGAGTTATGCATCAAGACTTCACTCACGAGTACGAAATCAGGCACATGTAATGAGCAACTTTTGGTGTTGCAGAGGTGCTCATCTGCAATAGGTCGGACTTCCTGCTTTCGTTTAGTACAAGCTGGACTGACTTCATGGCTAAAAGTCACAATCAACGGATTTAGTCACAAATATTAATGCATTTACTTATGAAAAATTTATCGCAAGCGTTAATTAGTACGACTACAGAGTAAGCGATTTCACCTTTCGGTATAATACAGAGAAAACTACGACTAAAAATCTCACTAAATCACTGACTCTCGTAGGAAAGGCTACCCTCCCCCCTCCTCATGGTTCGGGCTGGGTGGCTCTTGGGCCGACCAAAGAGGGAGTTTGGATTTACCAAACGAAACATGGGGGGAGGGCAAAGATGAGAGGAGACAAAGGCGAAGAAGCAGAACAAGTGATACACATTCTGAAGGATCAGTTCACTGCACTGAAGGAAGAAGTTGAGGTGAAGAAGACTCACCCACGGACTTCCATTGAGATGAAGTCTGGTCATGTATATGCTGGGCGGAGCCGCTGTACAGTAGAAGAACACGTAAAGTCTCTTCATTGCTTCAGATGCTGGAGCTTTGGACATGTAGCGAAAAATTTCAAGGCGAAAGAGTGCTGCAAGAGTTGTGGTCAAGAGGGACACAAGTTCTTAGAATGGACCATTGACAAGAGGTGCGTGAATTGCCACCACCACCACCAGAACAGCTCAAGGAAGGTGAAACGGGCAGCTAGCCACTCAAATACAGCAAGTGACTATAAATTGATGCAAAGGGAGTTAGCTAAGGTGAGGTCCCAGATCAACTATGACTTAGGGGTCATTCAAGTATTAAGTCAGCATCGGGGGGGGGGGGTCTGATTTGCTGACTTTTGATTTTTGATCTTCTGATTTCTAGTATCTCGCGATTTGAAGATTTGAAGAATATGTAAGTCGCGGACTCTCATGTAAGAGGAATGTCAGACGCGCACTTTTCGCGTGTAGTGTAAATAAAAAATGTTAATGCGTTCGTCATCGAGAAATGAATTTTGTAATTCTCAAGGGCTCATAAATAAAGGAGTTTTTCCCCCATAAGCGCGCGCACGCGCACACACACAAGTAGGTGTTAAATAATACATTTGACCTGACTTGATTCTTGATTCTTATTTTGACCATAAGCTCGAGAGTGGAGAGTTCACCAAGCCTCTCATGCTGGCGGATTCCTCTAGTGCATGGTTTAACAACCTTTTTTGTCCCATCGCCCCCAACGCAATCTAACCCATAGGAAACTATGTTATACCCGTAGCTTCTACCGCCCCCCTGGAACATTCCATCTCCCCCAAGGGGGCGTTAACGCCCACGTTGGGAATCATTGAGCTAAAGTAAGAGGCTCTCCAGAACAAAGTTGTTCCCCCGGATGCTCCCAGAGGCGAGTCGTCGGGAAGCTATCTTGCATTACCCCTAGGCACAACTGGACATAGCTATACTGCATGCATGTTAAACCTATGACCCGAGGGCCTCGGAGTCATCTGATGTGGCCTGTTATCTGAACCCTAATTGAACTACGCTGCACATTCCCAGATCAAACAAATTCACAGATTACTTGAGTGATCAGCGAGACAGTTCTAGATCACTTAGGAGACCGGAAAAATATTCACAGATCACTTGAGTGATCCGCGAGACATTCATTAAGGACATTTGGAGAGATCACATAAGACTCACAGATCATTTACAGATTACTTAAATACCCGAGGGACATTCACAGATCACTTAAAAGACTAGCGGCACAGTTACAGAGAATTAAATCTGTCTGCGGTGCAGTTCCGTAGAGTTACCGCAGCACAGTTACAGATCACTCAAGCGGCCCGTGACACGTTTTCAAGTGACTCACACTCTCCAAAAGGATTATACTACTACTACTACTTCACCTCGTACACATTCCTCAACAGAATTTCTAACGAATCGGCACATGCCGGAATGTGTCTTCTGAGTGGCCCTAACGTATTTATGCTGTCCAGTTGCGCTTGTTCCATGTTCGTGCTGCCATCTGTCTTCCATTTTCTAAATTAAAGATGGGAATGCTTTAATGTTCATGTTATTTTAATATCGTGTTGTAGGTCTACCTACTCTCTGCAGAGAGACTTTTTTCAGATTTGAGACCGACTCGCATTCGTGCCTCAAAGCTGGAAAACAAAACCAACTTCACAGCCGACCACCACTGTGCCGTCAACGGGGTTCGAACCAGTACGATGCCCACATGACAACACAGTGCCTACCCTTGCTATACTGTATGTAAAATGTTTGGAGAGAGAGTAAATACAAATGTACACGTACCGAAACTTGCTGCAGGGATGAATGACCCAATGCCCGGCCGCTTTCTGCCTCATTCTCTCCTTCATGAGGGCTTTTTTGCTGCCGAATAACTTCATGGCTAGTTTATTGTCCGAGGGCTGGAAAAGGGCTTCCAATTGGGTCCTCATGAAAGAGGATTTGACTTCGGCGATCGCCGGTCCTATCTCTTCCTTGGGGGTGCCGTAGAGGCTCACTTCGTCTTTGTCTGTGCCGCCGCCGACGCCACCGGTGGACGAGTCCTTGCAGGATGAGGATCCCGCCGTCGCGGGTTGACGACCATCCCGAAAGTTCATCTCTTGGGAGATGTAATCGTTGACGATGATCTCATCATCGCCCAGCGCAGTGACCACAGAGTCCGTGCAAGTGTTCGTGTTGTCGATGCTGATCTTGATCGAGTCCTGCCGGTACAACGTGCTCCTGATCGGCGGCGCCCTGGCATCGTCTTCGTCTTCCGCTGGCAGAGATAAGGTCGCACTGTTCACCCTGCCGTTGGCCAATCGGAAATTCGGCGTGCCGACGCTCCTCGCGCGCTGCTGCTGGTACGGTGGCTGGTAGTGCGGTTGCTGCTGCTGCTGATGCTGCTGCTGGTGGCTCTGTCCTTGCGGCTGGTGCTGAAGCGACGGTAGTGGCTGGGACTGGTGTTGCGGCGGGTGCTGAATGTGGTGATGATGATGTTGCTGTTGTTGTTGTTGTTGCTGCGGCGCATCGGGGTGAGGTGGCTGGTTAGGACCAGGTCCGTTGTTCAGCGTTGGCGCTTGCTGTGGCGTCGCGGCGTGACGACGGTTCTTGCCAGGGCCTGCATCCATACCAGTGAGGCGCCGCCCCACGCCCGAGGCTACGCCCGCCCTAAAAAAAAAAGAACGTAGCAGTTATGAAAAGGTTTATCAAGACACGAACCACATTATGACACATAAAATGTAATGAATTATTTCGATTCATTAAAACTCAATTTTTTTCGGATTCATTCACCAAGTGGTGACCGCATCTGACCAAAGTACATTAATTCTTTTCAATGTCTTCATATACATTATTCATAACCGAGTGTGTTTTACACTAACTGAATGCTTTTCTATACGACCTAGTTGTTGAATTTTTTTGTCTATATTGCTTAGCTCTTTGAAGGTAACACAAAAAGTTCCTAAATTTTTCACCAGATGGCGTTCTTACCTTTCTTATTATTTGGCGCGTACTTGTATTGCCATACCACTACGCTGTCGACTTCCGCGATTCTTTCTGTCATATTTCCGGAGTTATTCAAGATTCTGTGAAATTTCCAATGTTCTTTATTTCTTTCATACGGGTATATTTATCCTTTTTGCTCCCGGGCATCCCAAAAGGATTCTCAGAGGTTGCATATGTCATTCTATACGAGATCTTCAAGTAGCCATAACCACTTTTTGAATGAATTTGAATGGATGAAGGTAGAGCGATGGAAGAATTACCTCGGTTTACTAAATTGTATTTGCGCTACATGATAATAACAGCCGAAATGCCACCTGGTGGAAAAATCTTGAACTTTTATACTTTACCCTCATACAAATACCGAATTCACCTTTGGACTCACATCTTCACCATTTCATGTTGACACCAAAATTCGTGTTTATCCCAGCTGGCCAAGCCGTCTAGTTACGGTCTTAAATGGAAGAAACGAGAATAGCTCCTCAGATTGCTCTCTAATAATGTCCTTCCTAGATCGAGACTAGTTGGTAGGAATTCAAACTCATAATACATCATAACAAAGCACCTTTTCTGTGAAAAGATGATAAAAACTCTTGCCAAAGTTTACGAACACACTATGCTAAAATCCGAAGTGGATAATTCATTTTAGTCTTAATAGCTGATCTCGAACGGTTTTTCTTTCCGGCTCTTGTCAAGTGGTGGCGCAGGAGTAGTACCATAATATCCTACGTACAATCAAAGCCTTCTATCCCTCCCTATGGACGAAGACATATTAGGGGGGGGGGGGGCCTTTCAAGTAATGCGTCAGCAGATTTTTGACCATTTTGACCCCCCCATCCCCCGTCAGCAAAATTCTGTCAGCTCTGCCCCCCCCCCACCTTAAAGCTATGACATAGGCTGCTAAGGGGGGGGGGGAAATTCAGATATAAAGAGAAATGATGCTTCAAGTGAAATATGGTGGGACAAACTGTGCCTACTTTCAGAATGAAACAGAATTGCCCATATAGCCAGGGCCGTCTTAAAACATTCGCCCACTGACGCAGCCTTGACTGAATGCGTGAGGGGAATCAACGATAATAAGATATGATACTATATTTTTCCAGACTAAGTACGTAAATTTATATACAAGTACTCCCATTAAGATTGGGGGACCCTAATGCTGCTAAAATGGCCCTGGATATAACCAGAGCCGTCCTAAAACATGGGAACCATCTAGGCATGGCCTCGTAGGAAGGTCCTACAGGATGAGATTTGGTACCATGATTTGCGTATCAAGTAAAGTAAATACGCAAGCTATTATTTCCGGCTAAAACATAGCTTCCCAAACTTTTTGTTCCTATCGCCTCCGTAACTCAAGTGAACCCATAGGATACTGTGTTATACTCGTAGCTTCTATCCCCCCCCCCCCGGGCCATTCCATTGCTCACCAGGGGGCGATGTTGCCCACTTTGGGAAACACTGAGCTAAAGTAAGAGGCTCTCCAGAACATCTTTTCGGATGAGGGCCCGTGGAGGAGAGACGGGGCTGCGTGTAATCCCCACGAAAACCTTCACTGAATCAGGAGTCAACCTCACTCATAAAAATTTCCTTCAATACTGCTTTAATTCAATCAAAAAAAAATAAATCAATTCAATGATAAGACGGATGTCGCTCTTTCGTGTGGGATTGGGAAGGGCTGGATAAGTTAAGGGGCCACGAGAAAAAAAAATGGTCTAAAGGGAACCATGGGCGAAAACAGAAACCCTGTTCTAGAGCACTTTGGTTACAATCCATGGATTACACTAAAGAAAAAAATGATCTGAATTTTTCTCAGTGCGCGGTTTTGAAAGTTTCTCTTTCTATAATATTTTAGTAATACACCCTGCATAAATTATGAATGTTTTTGTATATACAATTTCATAGTATGATGGCGGTTTAGTAATTGAATATTTGTATGATCTCATTATGGCATTTTTTCCAATATATGTGTCGTGCATAGTAATGTTTATGTGTATCAACAACTAGCTGATACCCGGCGACGTTGCCCGCCCCGTAAAAAATTTATATATGTATAGCTTATTAATTATTTCTTACTCAAAAAAATTTCTGCGTCAAGTAAGAAAAAATTACTTTTATTTTTAAATATTTTAATTAAAATCTTCAGGCAATCGCTTGTGGATACACAATATTTTTTCTTTTTCCATCTGGTGTGTAGATGTACAAATTTTTGGGATTTCCAACACGCGAACAGGCGACGAAAAGCTGTCCGTGAGAAATACAGGGCTCAAGTAGGTTAATACCTGCCACTGCTAACGACTGGCCTCGCGCTTTGTTGATTGCCATAGGAAAAGCTAAAAGAATCGGGAACTAATCGCTTGAAAGTGAATGGCATTTCTTCAGTGATAATTGGGATGCGTGGAATGAAGACGTCTTCTCCTTTGGCACATACAGTTAGAATCGTTGCTTCAAGGATGTAATTGTGCAATTTTTTCACGCAGAGTCTGGTGCCATTGCAGAGTCTCGGTGTTTCCAAATTTCTTGAAAGCATTATAGGTACTCCGACTTTGAGGGTCAAGTTGTGTGGTGGCACACCCGGAATATCCAAAGGAGTTCAGAAATTCTGCAGGATACAGAACTAAATGTCTGCGCTGTGTCTGTGACAGTGTCAACCGATTTGTAAGATGTGAAGTCTCCCGGAATAGTTTTTAGGATTTTTTCGTTGATCTTGTTCACACTGTCATTTTTCGGTACCAGAATCGCTCTCAGAAAGACACTCATGGTTTCGGTGATTTTGTTGAATGTTTGGGAAGACTTTGTCTGCAAGTTCTTGAACTGAGTTTAACAACTGGCAAAATCCATTTGGTAACGTAATTGGTCCAGTGTTGGGTCTAGTGGTTGGTCAACTGATGTGAAAATGATAGAAGTGCTGAGTCATTTTGCAGTTGAACTCGCATGTTGGTGGATAATGATAATTTTTTAACTTCGTGCCAGAGTGTTGATGATTTGAGGCAAACATTGAGTTCATCAGTTGGCGTTGAACATTTTTATTCCCAGTTTTGTCAGCGTAGTTGTTGTTCTCTGTTGTTAGCGACGTCATACGTCCAGCTTGTGCAGCGAATATTATTCAAACGCCTTTTACGCATTTTTTAAATTGAAACTATACCTATCCGGTTGATGAGATAAAGGCCGCATTATCACTTACAGGATTACAGGACAACCTGTATATAGGCTAGCAGAAATACCCGGCGCTTCCCGGGTTTTCTGCAATTAAATTGGAAAAGTGACAAACCGTTATAAAAGAATAAACTGTTATAATAACAGAAATAAAGGTGTGACAAACCATTGTAAAGGCACATATACACGTCTGAAACGCATTGTTGGAAACCACGGTAACCAAAGTAAACGTTCCGAAAGCAATTGTTGAGGTCCCAAAACCTTTGTTGCCCGACAGTTTTTCGCCCATTTCGGGCATTTGCCCAGCTCTGACGAACTTTTAAAGTAGTCTACGGCTCAATCCCGGTCCTGTTTGGTATATGTGCAAAATCTGGCGACGATCGGTCTAAAACTGTAGATTTGTATAAAGAGCATACATACATACATACATACATACATACTTTCACATTTATATATAAGATTATATAAAAATGGAAATTTATATTATGTAAATAGTGTATATTATATAAATATATTATGTAAATATATGTATGGGAAATTCAAATGTGATAGCTGCCACCCAGCACTGTGAACGGGGGCTGTGTTTGATTGTTCCCGCCGCACTTTTATAGTATGATAGTAATTTTGTGACCTTGAATATATATTTGTATGAGCTCATGGTGATATTTGTACCCAATACTACCTTCATAGTAATGTTTATGTGCATTCCCAATAGTATAAAAAAGGGAAATTTTTGTAAAGTAAATAATGTATGCATGTAATTCAAATGTGAATGCCCAGCACTGTCAACGGAGGCTCTGTTTGATTGTTCCCGTCGCAGTGCGGGCTATGTGTGTATTCTGTGTGTGTATATATTGCATGTTCTGTAAGGGGAAGAGCGAGCAGAACACACTGTTCAGCGCTGTGGACGGAGGCTTTGTTTCTTCGTTTCCCGTCACAGTCGAGGCGCTGTATATATGTAATTTGTATGCATTGTGTATTTAGACCATTCTCAGATCTCTCCCACTTCAACATGCCAGCTTCTTTTTCTTCTTTCTTGTCCACAAGTCTTTTCCGCCCTTCTTTTGAAATCCCAGGCTGCGGTCTCCGGCCCTTATGTGCCACTGGGCGCACGTGCAATTTTTCTCCCTAGTCATTGGATTCAGTCACCCATTTTAGTCAAATGGCTTGTACGTTGCATCGAGTTGATGGCTGTCTTCATGGGGAGAACGACGCGAGTAATTCGAAACTTGCGAGCACGGGGCAAGGGGAGCCACCACTATAAATCTTTGCTAACTTTTCCGACACAACTCTGCCTCTTTTGAGGTAACGGAAGTAAGGTGCTTTGCATCAGTCCGGGGCTGTGAGCGGTTCGATCTATCTATCTATCTACCAATTAACAACAATATCTCCCATTACTTGATTATTACGAGCCATTATTAATGAGTCAAATTTGCATGTGCGGTTTACACAATGGCACACTTTTTCTTCAAAAGTTCGCATAACTGTTTCTTGAAATTCGCATCTGCGGAAAAATACGCGGGACATTACTGTAGCACTTTCCTCATAACATGCTTTACCAGGTTCAAACAGTAATTTTTCCCGTCCGAGACTTTTCTCGAGATTCAAGAGATAACACTGAAAATTTTCTACAAACTTTCGTAAAGAAACCCTTATTTGTACAATTCAAAGTGACGATGACAATTATAATATGCGACTTTTTCTTCGTCACAACTCTCTCCTCCAGAAATAACCTAAATTCCTTTCTCTCTCTCCATCAAAACACAAACCACAAAAGAGTTCAATGTTTTCCATAGATCTATTTATTTTTAATGTTGAAAGAGAGGCCCTTTTTCCTTTGCCAAATAAAGGAGGGAAGGAGAGAACAAACTCTCTCACACTCTCCTCCAAAATACTAGAAAGAGCGAGTACATTTATCTCGAGTATATCAATGGACATAAACCGCCATTCAGCGTATATTGGAAGTATCCTCGGGGCATAGTTAAGAAAGGACTCGCAAGAAAAAATATGCAGTCACAAAAAGGAATGCGTTTTTAGCTCAACTCGGAATTCATCAGGCATCACTTATTTTAGCCCCTAGCAAAACAGCCACGATAAAGGGAACACACACAATAATAATAATAATAATAATAAATAATACCATGAAGAAAATTTTCCTTTCCCGTAAAAATTAGTTTTCCCCCCCCCCCCCCACCCCTTACATAAAAGAAACAAAATCATATTTCGATTTCTACGGATCGATTTAAAGCTCTTTTCGGTAAGAGAGAAATAAAATCGATATATTCCCGGTTGTACAACATACATGTATATGAAGTACTCGTACCATCAACCCTTTAGCGTATTAGCGGCGAAAGGGGCGATTTGACCGACCTCAAGGAGGGTGTTTTCTCCCCGATTGTACTCTTCGTTCTTGTTGCTGGTGGAGGACAATGTTTGTATATAAAAGCAGGGCAATTGCAGTACCACTACGGCCTATGTCAGAGGTAAAAGTTCTCGCGGAACCCTTCATCGTTATGAAAAGTGCACAGAGTTTTATGATATGCCATGTTTTTGGACATTTTCTAGCTATAGGTCGTATTTTAAGCATTTTTGAGTGATCGGGCATATTTTAGGAATTTTCACAAAAATAGATCTTTTATTTTTTTGGTCATTTCATCACTGAAAGTTTCAATCTGTGGGCGTTTTCTTCAGAGATATAGTTATGTACTTACAATGAATTTTGGCCTTAAACTTTTCTCCTCTCTCTCTCTCTCTTTCATGAAAGAAACGTTTGCAACAAACAAAAATTGCCACTGTCAAAGTTCCCATTTTGGACCCCCCCCCCCCCACTTCCTCGTAATTTTAAAATATAGATTCCCAACCTTTTTGGAATTAGCACTCCCTTTTTCAGTGCATGATTTCATGCCCGCCGCCCAGTAAACTATTATACATAATGTATTGAAAAAACAAGGACAAATTTTTAAATTAGTTTATTGATTTAAATACCAACCTCTGACATAACATGCATAGACAGACTTGCTCCACTGCACTGTTGCACGCACCCGAGAAATGTACGCGGATCTATATGGCCTTGAATTTTTTTGCATGTGCTCAAAAGAGCAGCACCTTGTTCTCAACACCAACTCAATAGCCCCGTTTGCATGGGAAATGAGAAATAAAAGAAAAAACCTCCATCTCTACCAGTCAAAAGTTTTCTGCCGAACTTTATCAAACAGACCCAATTTGGCGGGGAAAACTGGCAACTCTGTTCGTGAAAAATCGCAAAGGATTATGGGTAAGGGCACCGCGAAACTCCCCAAGAGGATGTAAAAAAAGTCGTCAAGCCGGTGCCAGAACTCCCAATGCTACGCAATAGTGTGTGCTAATATGATTTGAATACAAAACACCCCCCCCCCCCATACTTCTCAACACCCCCTCAATACTACTTGAACAGAAAACGGCCCTCTCAGACGACTTCTCAGGACCCACCGGTGGGCACCACTGTTTTAAACGAACAAATAACAAATTTGGCTTCCTACTAGTCTAGCCAGCTCTCTCGTGGCATCATATCTCTCCCCCCTCGCCACTTGAGGCCCTGCCTACAACTGTACAAATATTCGATCATTAGACTTCATTCACCACGGCAGTGTCTCCGCCAAGTCGAGCAAAACAAGCCCGGTTCTGGAAGCAACTTATTTTTTGTAGTTCTTCGCGGAAATTTGAACTTAAAATTTCGTTATTTTGACATTGACTGCCTCAATCACCGATCATCGAAAATCATAGGCACTTACTTCTAGCAGCTCAGAAACATGAAATTTGGTATGAAGACAAAGCAAGGAAAAATTAAAAAAAATCCGGAAAATTCCTCTCGAGATTGGAAATACGGGAAAATTCGGGATATTACTAATTGTCGCCAAATGATTGTAAGATTGCCAAGTGTAGTTGAAATTGTTCAAAATTTGCCGGAGACCGGGAAAAAAAGGTTTTTATATACAGGGTACGAAAAAAGTCCGTAGAAACGTTAAAAATTAATAAAAACTGGAAAAATAACCAAAATAAAAAACGGTTTGCAGGGTTAGCATCGCTAGGTCATGGGAATTTTTTAAGACGGGGAAAGAAAAATTAAAAAAACAGCCTATGGGTGGCGTTTACGTACACAAGTCAAAGAAAAGATGCGCAAATAGCGAACAGAATGCCTCCAAATCGTAAATAACAGAAGTATGTGTTTCACATCCACAGGGAATAACACATTGCAGGCGTGTCTCAAATCCAGCAACGGCAGAGTGCAGCAGGTTCACATACACGGTTTACAACGGTGAAGCGATTGTGGAGTAGGAGCGCAAGTTCTTATAACCGTCTCATTTGCATATTTCCATTTGAAGTCGCGCGCTCCATCTATTGCTGTTTTTTTAGTTATTTTTTCCCTGTCTTAAAAGACAGGGAAAAAATAGCTAAAAAATGTTTCATATGCTGGGATAGGGGTTTTCAACACATAAGCCCGAGGGCCAAATGCAGCCCAAGGAACTTTTTTTCCCCTGGCCAGCCGACCATTTTGAGGAAATAGCTATGTTACATTAAAAGGGGGGGGGGGGATAATCCTCTCTTTTCCTTTCTTTCAGACCGAACACAACTCGGGTCTATCGCCATGGGCAATTTACTACCGAGTGAGTTGTGCCGGAAATGTGAGTGTGTGTGTACGTGAGTGTGAGTGTATAGTGTTATCTGATTTTCAGTGCTGACATCTATATTTCAGAAGTGAAGTGGGTGAAGTGCAATGCTTCAATATTTGTACCGTTACTCTCTGTGACGAGATTTTTCACTATGGCCACTCGACCACCACAGCGGCTAGGGGGGATAGTTCATCATGATACGTCATATGGTCCCGATCTACTTGTATATGTTACTGCCAATGCCCGAAATCGGTCGCTTCGCAAAGTTACTGGTCCAGTTGACCCGGCCAATGTTCGAATTCCGTGTTTTCGCCGGGTGTTGGCTGGCTCCTGTACGTCATATATCGATATTCCGATTCCTTTGATCTTCAGGGTTGCCATAGCTAACCATAATTATAAATGACCTCTTCCTCCTCCTAACTAGATCATGGCCCGCCCTCTGTCTCAACGAAGAAATTTTAGCAGGTGGTCTAAGAAGACCTGGATCATGCTGGAAGTTAGGCATGCACGTGTTGTAAACCTAACGTGAAGTCTGTTTATGTGTAATGCTTTTTATGAGTAGTGCAGCCATCTGCCATCAATTTTCTCTAACTATGAGAGAAGTGCTCTTATTGAATAATTGTATCGTTATGGGCTTGTTGTTCTCTATGGCGATACTTTTCAACGGGAAATCGGCTCGCATTCGCGCCTCAAAGTTGACAACCACAGAAAACAAACTTTAGCCGACCACATTATAAACGACCAATCACAAAAAATACGCCTACCTGGCGATGACCCCGAATTATAGGGATCGATATACAGGAGGAGGGCTTTCTAAATTCTGGTAATAGCCTGAAATTCGGACATTGGCCGTGTCAATTGGGCCAGCCAGTCTGTGAATTGACCAATTTAAGCCAACTAGTAAACTATACGTGAACTGGCCAATTTAAGCCAACTAGTAAATTATACGTGAACTGGCCAACCAGTAAACTATACATGATCCCAGGGCATCTGTGACTCTCGCAAGATGAGGGGGAACCCGTCTTTTTGACAACGCTTTCAAAAGACGGGCTCCAGGATATTTTCCAAGAACGGCAGACACGCTGGTCCAAGTGTGCATACAAGTACACTGTTTCCTCAACAGACTTTATATAACGGAATCTAATGGATAAATGATCGTCATCTTTTCCTACAAATGTCAAAAGCCATTTTATCTTTACGCGAAGTGCAGAAAGAAGTAACGCGCACGAGAGCGATTTCAATCTCCGAGATACTTGTTTGCGCCAACACATGTTTTATGGCACAATTTCATTAAGTTAATTGGATTCTTCTTCGAAGATCGAAGAGGCAACGGAGACAGACTGGGGGAAAAGATTTTTGCTTGTGTGCATTTGCTGCGCGTAAATGACTGGAGTTTTCGTTTGGCTCTTCGCCGAGACTCGAGGAAATATCGCGCTTACAATCGCTTACATGCGTATATTTATCGCGCAGGGTATAGATGCACTTTATATTATAGGGAGGAGATGAAAACGGCCAAATACACATTTGCCGCTTTGTTGAAGGAGATTTTCCCAAAAACTGCGCTTTGATTGGTGATTCAATCAAACTGGATTTACTTTTATGACCCTTTAGAGGTCTTTCGATCCTTTTGTACTAATATAAATGGGATGGTTTTATGATGACTCGTTCTGTCTACGACCTCGTGACTTTGTCGGTCGGTGAACGAACCCTTTTTCCTCTCAAATAAAGACTTGGCCTTAAATTTTACGTTGATTTTCCTGGAAATTTTCATTTCTGATAAAAAATTTAATAACATAAACTAACAATGTTGATTCTTTTAAAAACGTTAAGAAATGTCCCTTTTTTTTCTTAAGAGTAAAAGCCCGGAAGTTTAGGCACTAAAAATGGCGGACAAAAAAGACACTTAAAATGCCTGAAATAGGCATTAAAAAAAAAATGCATTTATAATTATTGGGGGAAAAAAAACCAGAAAGCAAAATGATACTAAGAGTACAAAAACTGTCTAAAAATTTTGTAGATTGACAGTAACATCAATTTTTGATTATAATAACTGTAATATTAGACAAGTTAATTTGATATTATCATGTCAAAAAAAGTGTTTGTGGTCTTTCAAGATTAGGTCGGAGTTCGATTTAATCGAATACTTAATATGGAATTATCTGCAAAATATTGCCGAAATTGAAAGATAATTATATCAAAACTATAACGTTTCCATATGGAATTATATTAAAACTATTTCCCTAATAACGACATATTTTCCGCCAAATTCTCAAATATTCAGTTTTATATATTCAGTGAGTCTGTTCCCAGTTAAAAATCAAATTCCCCAACTTTGGAGATGATCTTTACACCTATCTAAAATATCTAGCCATGGTTGTTCGTTGTGCATTTATTCTTAGTGCAAAAAAGGAAAATTAACATGGATACCATGGCAAGAGCTCTGTCAGCTCCTACTCCCACCCTGTTAGAGCTATGACTTCATCTGATGGGCAGCGCGACAACTCTTGGGACAGTCACCGGTCTGTTATCCACAGTGGCGTCGGAGCCGGGGGTGCTGTGGGTGCTCGAGCACCCATGGAAGTTTGTAGAGCTGGTTCGAGCACCCACAGAATTGATTCAAAATCGAAATTTCCTACATGAATCTCAAGACGGGCACCCACAGGTTCGAAACACTTCCGACGCCCCTGGTTATCCATCCGCTGTGGTGGTCAAGTGGTCATAGTCACGGACTCGCATCGCGAGGATCCGGGTTCAACCCCCCACTGTCGGCGCAGTAGTGGTCGGCTGAAGTTGGTTTTCTGCGGTACCCAACTTCGAGGTGCGAATGCGAGACGATCTCTACGTTAAAAAGTCTCGCCGCAGAGAGCAACAGGCAGACAACGTTACAATTATTCATTCATTACACTTCACTAACTATGAGTACAGGGAAAAACTTATAGTTTACAAAAATTGATTGCGTATGTCAGCACTACACATAACAAGCATTACACGGAAACAAACTTCACGGACGGTTCACTATACGTACACGCACATTCCAACATGTGTCAATTCGTTAGAAGTTCCGCAGAGGAATATTGACGAGGTGCATGTCTGGTTTAGTAGTAGTAGCAGTGCCGTCTTAACGCATGGGCATACCTGGGCGCGGCCCGGGGGGCCTCAAGAGAAAAGAGGCCTCAGAAAAATGAGAACTAGTTGAATTTATTGGGAATTTGCCAGGTAGGGCCTCGGAAAGATCACTTAGCCCGGGAGCCCACGACGCTCTTAAGACGGTCTTGAGTAGTAATGGTCAATTATCCATCTGTAATGCGTGAGCCAGACATGTTATGTGGAGAGACAAGCTTTTAATTCATTTTCAGCTTTTCTGATGCATGGGTCTAAAACAAAAGCATTTATGTCCCATCTGGCCAAAACACAGTTGATGCATGAGTAAGTAATTTTAATTGAAATTGTAATTCTGGTTGCTTCGACTGGAACTCTCACAATCTTGATGGGAATTCGACAGTGTATGCATTGAATCAGAAAAATTGTATATAGCAGAGATGAAAAGTCTTAATCACTTCTATGCCCAACACCAATTATCGTATCTCTCGGGCACTTATGATTATTTGGGTTTGAATGTGTCTGGGAGGAGGATGGGAATGTGTGGTGGGAAAAGAGGGGTTATTTTCGACGGAAGGTTTGAAAAACAGCAATGCTTTTGAAGTTCTCAATGCTGAAAATATCCAGATTCTTCTGAAAATGACTCTAAAATCCACGAATAAACATTAAAAAGAAGTGTCGAAATAAGCAATTATGGCAGGGAAAAATTCAAAAAAGACATTTTTACAAAAAAATTCGAAAATAGGCAAAAAAAAGAAGGCATTTATGGCATTTTTTCTGACCTCCGAGCTCTACTTATGACATAGATATCCATCATAACATTGTTACTGTGGTGCCTCGCGATCGGACACTGATTCATCAGCGATTAAATTTGGAATTGCGGGACTTACTCTAATCCAGATGACAAATAGCGAGGTTTCTAATTAAATACAGTCCGCGCCGCTTAATGTGATCACATCGGGACTCGGGGTTTCTGATAACAAATAAGACAATGATAACTATATCCGAAAAGGTCCCGTTTGCAAGTGCGGTGACCATGCATCCTGTTTGGTCGAACGAGGCGTATAGTAAACAGGTGTTGATAAAACGGGACACCTATGTTTAATTTCCCACTGATTGTAAATTCTATTCTAAAACGGGGCTTCTTTTTTCCTTAGAACTAAAATCCTGCATTTTTGTTATTAGCAATTGTGAGGCTAGAATTGGACTTTCTAATGTAATGTATATCACCAATAGCCACTTTTTTTAATGCACAATATGTTTCATAGATCCCTTAAGAAAGTCTCTCGGGAAAAGAAATTTGAATGCGGTCAACTGAAAGAAACTGATCAAGAACTAAAGGAAAAGACGCATTTTTTCGTCACGCATTTGTCTTCACCAGTGTGGAAGGTCATGGCAAAAACAGCTCTACACGTTCGTGAATCACAACGAATACTACGGACTGATAACATTAAATACGGAAATTGTTTTGCAGCCTGATAACGGTAACTTACAGGAAAAAAAATAAGTTTGGTTGTGAACCTTGGCTTCAGAATGCTCAAAAGAAATCTTCGATGGGAAAAAAAATCGATAGCATTATCCGAAGTCCCGAAAACTATAAACGAATTTTTCTCACGTTATGATATTGGTTTGCTCCATCCTTTGCAAAAGTGATAACTATACAAGAATAATAACATTAGGGGTCATTCAAGTATTACGTCAGGATCGGGGGGTTTTCGGATTTGCTGACTTTTTGATGACAAGGAGGGGGGGGTTTGAAGGTTGCTTACGTCATCAACCACCCCTTCTTTGAAGATATGAAATATTCTAAGCTGTTGACGAAAATTTGCTGACGGGGGAGAGAGGAAGGGGTCAGTGTTTTGCTGATAGGGGGGTCGCCGCAATGGTGGTCGAGTGGTCATAGTGACGGACTCGCATCGCGAGGACCCAGGTTCGAGCCCCACCGTCGCCATAGTGGTGGTCGGCTGAAGTTGGTTTTCTGTGGTTCCCAACTTCAAGGCGCGAATGCGAGCCGATCTCCCCGTTAAAAAGTCTCGCCACAGAGAGCAACAGACCTACAAAGAGCACAAATGTAATTCAATCATAACACATCACTCACTTCCCTTCTGAAATATAGATGGCAGCACTGAAAAATCAAACACAACACTACATATGCACTCAGACTGTTAGGTTACACACACAATTTACACCTCCGGCACAACTCACTAGGTAGTAAATCGCCCATAAATGGTGATAGACCTGAGTTGTGTTCGGTTTGAAAGAAAGAAAGACAGGGGGGGGGGGTCGAAAATGGGTGAAAATGTGCTTACGTAATACTTGAATGGTCCCCTTATCCATAATTATAATAAGCGGCGTTCGAGATTTAGAATTCTTTTAGGAAGAGCATAGGATAATTGAATGATAGTTGATTAGAGCATTGTATTAGTTAGGATCACAAACCAGTGATATCAATCGTTGCCACTTCTTGACACCTCAAGATTGTACATACATTGGACAGCAATGTTCCTAAGGAAGTAGTTCTGTAAGGCCCAAATGTATGTGAAGTGCACAATGAAATCCTGATAACTGGATTGGCCATTCTGACTGAAGGAGCGAATGGTAGCAAATGGGAAAAAGATCCACAAAATCGGAGGGAGGGGGGGGGGTAGAGGAACAAGATAGCTTAGTGGGAAAGAGGCCCGTGGTGTCAAGTGATATGAGCAATGATGATGCGATTTTTCTGCAAAAGT
This sequence comes from Pholcus phalangioides, assembly GCF_987345545.1. Taxonomy (NCBI): domain Eukaryota; kingdom Metazoa; phylum Arthropoda; class Arachnida; order Araneae; family Pholcidae; genus Pholcus; species Pholcus phalangioides. Next base: position 45,986,206 of record NW_028301596.1, on the reverse strand, counting down.
AATGTAGCACAAAGGCCAAAAAAAAAGACATGCTATCCAGAGTGTGTAACAAAATAAAAAAAATCTCAATTTTTATACGGTCCCCGTGTCCTCTAACTTCCAATTAGAAAGTTATTGCACTGCCTCTTAATAGGCCAACAACAACAAAAAAAGTTCCACGTTTCCAAGTGCAGTATTCGTTGGCTTCAGGAGATACAAGGCAACAACTTCCTAACCGAAAGTTAGAGGACAAGGGGGACCGTGTAAATATTTATATTTTTTTATTTTATGGCACATTCTATTTTCACTCTGAAAACTGATACAATGTAATTTTTTAGCATTTTTTATGCTGAAATCATACCTCTACGACGGAAGGCCGCATCAGCACTTACAGGACACCCTGTATGATGTTCAGAATGTGATGGTCCCCATAATATTATTGCAAATTGCATAATATATGCAATATTATTGCATTGGTGTCAAGGAATTCTGGTGGAAAAGATCACCCTCCACCCTCCCCTTAAAATGTATTGAGAACCCATATATATATCTGGTAAAAATATTTCCTCAAATGGTATCCCAAAAACTATAATCACAAAAAAATGCCGAAGTTCGGAAGAGGAAAAAAAAATGGCGCGTAAAAGAGTTAGAATTATCTTTGAATCATGCCAAAGTGTTCAGTGGTTGTACAAAAGAAGCCAAGTAGAAGAATTCTCGAACTGTTGTATTGTATACTTTTGACCTTGACTCGTGAAGGGAGGGTTCATTTTCCAAGGAGGAGAAACGGGGAGGAAAAACACTCGCTAAAATAGCGCAAAAAGACAGAAACGGAAAATGCCAACCTGCTCCTTTTGCCCGCGACCTTTTTACCGAAAGAAGATGAATGGAATCGCCCATCGTGACGTTCCATGACGTAGACAGAGGCCAACTCAGCGTGGGTGTACAATGCATTTTTGAGAATTATCTGTCATATGCGAAGGGGGGTGGTGCTGGTTGGCATAAGGAGCCAACTCGTATAAATTCTCTTCCAGAGAATTCTTTTCTCAGCTTCTCTTTTTTTCTACCGCAGAGTGTACGCTGCCACTGTCAGTCCAATTGAGGGTGTTGCATCAAATCCATTGTTGTTTCAGTGGGATGGGAGCTCCCAGGGTCGAAGGATGGCAAGTTTCCTGATTTCCTGCCAGGAAAGTTGTTTTTTTTCACTCAAAGTTTTTCTTATTCTGTGAAGCCCATGAATAAATACATTGAGGCGTTTTCAACAGTTGTGATGGGTGGAGGGGAAACGAAAATTTCGCCCCCTGGAACGTTTCGTCCTCGTTACACTTCGACCCCAGGAAATTTCGCCCCTGACACTTCGCCTGAACTGAAGTGACTGACAGTGTGAGTGACCAAGTGATTAGGTGAGTGACCATATAAGTGGTGAGTGACCGTATGAATGAGTGAGTGAATGTATAAATAACCAAGTGAGTGTGCGATTGACTATGAGTGACCGCATAAATAACCAAGTGAGTGACTGTACGAGTGGCCAAGTGAGTGACTGTATGAGTGGGCAAGTGAGTCACTGTATGAGTGGCCAAGTGAGTGACCACATGATTAACCGAGTGAGTGACTGAACGAATGGCCAAGTTAGTGACCGTATGTGAGTATGAGTGACTGCATGTTTGAGTGAATGACCATGTAAATGATCAAGTGAGTGACCAAGTGACCGTATGCGTGACCAAGTTAGTTAACGAGTGATTGACTCACTCGGTTAATCATGTGGTCACTCATACGGTCACTTGGTCTTTCATACAGTCACTTCACTCATACGGTCACTCACCAACTTATGTGGTGACTCCACTCATGCGGTCAATCATACGGTCACTCATGCGGTAAGGGTAGGTGAAATGTCGGAGGAGTAAATGTGCAACTCACTTGGTCACTCATATGGTCACTCACTTGATGGCTCATACGATCAGGGCAGGCGAAATGTACAGGGCGAAATTTCCGCGGGCCAAATGTACCGGAGACGAAACATGCTTGGGGACGAAAAATGTCGGAGGAGAAGTTTCCGTAGACCGGGTGGTCAATAACGATTGTATTCAAGTGTTGAAATGCTTAATGGAACTTTTGCGGAACAGTGAGGCTCTTGTCTAAGGAGTCATGTTGGGGGTAAGTTGGCATCCCAGCTGAGGAGAATGTTGGCATAGAACACGTGCCATACACCAACTTACCACGGTTTAGTATAACCGCAGAGCAAAATTGTACGAAAATTACAACCTGCAGTTAAAGTGAGCGATCGAACTGTTTTCTTGGTGGACATGAAGCTGTGAACGATGACTTCTTTGTTGTTTTTAGGTTTTTTTTGTGAATTTTCTTTTTACTTTCCGTTTATCTACTTCAGAACTATTGAGTGCTGGACACGTCATCACATCTCTTTTTTCTGCATTTTTATAATGAAAGTTTTGCAGTTACCAACTTACGTTTATTCCTCAGATTCCGTTCACCGTCAACTTGGCATGGTTTTTGACAACTTGTTAAAAAGAATTTGTCGAAATGAGCATAAAATTTTAAATGATATTTTTTCCTCATTAGTTTTTAGCCAAGGAAAACCGCTATTCGCAGCATCGGTCACATTTGCTGTAAGTATTAAAGGGCCAACTAGTTCCGGTCTACCCTAGAAATTTCAGAAAATTTTCCCGTATACAGTGATACCACGGCTAACGAAAATGATTCGTTCCGGAATTAGGTTCGTTAACAGAAACGTAATTTCCCATAGGTTTCTACGGAAAATCGTTTAATTCGTTCCAGAAACGTCCCAAAATTTGAAAATAACTTTCTTAACCACTTCGTGTACAAGCGTTTAGCAAACGAATTTGGATTATCTTTATTTGACGAATCGGCGATAAACCTAGTAACCTCGTCGTAACCTAACCGCACGTTAGAAAATGGAAGGGTAAAGGGAAATGTATGATAGATAAGGTAGATAAGAAAGAAAAGTTTTTTAGAGTCTACTTTCACCCTCACTCTACGTGTTCTCTTTCTCTCTTACATGTATATAGTAGACAGATGCATTATATGTGTGTGTGGGGGGGGGGGGATCATTAACAGGGATATCGAAAGAGAAGAACGGAAAGAAAAAGTAACTTCAGTTGATAAATAATCAGTAGCGTTACTATAAAGCTTTGAGATAGTGAAAAGAGGGAGGAAAGAAATCACTTCAAACTTGTGTGAATTTATTCCACAGGTCTTTGAACGCAATATTACGTCCGTGATCGTGAAGGGGTTAAAACACCAAGTAGTGCTATAAAAAAAGGCAAAAACGTACTGAAGGCTAAAATCAACAGCTTCAAAATTGAATAAATCTACAAGAAGATTTGAGATACTGAAGATCTTTTTATTTTACACTAATATACACAACCAACACCAGCTTCACTGAACTTGACAACAACAGTCTACTAAAACAGTTGTTGTAAAAACCCAGTCGGGATCGTAGGTGGTCTCCACCCACGATCAGCTCATTTCTGTGTCTGAAACCTGCAGATGGAAGGTATAAGCTCCTAGAATTAGTCCAGACTCTGTTCAACTTGATACTAAGAGCCTTGCATTGAAAGAACGCGTGCTCTGAAAACGTAACTCCTGTTTACAGTGCATCTTATACTAGTTTAATCTTCCATTTCACACATGAAGCCGTTCAAAAACTCTCGGAAGGAGAATCGAAGATACATATGGAAGAAAATTCCGAGGAAGACATGAGTTAACAGGGCTGTGGAGTGGTAGCAATTCTGATGATGATTGGTGCTAGAATTAGTAAGCTCACGACACAACTGTTTTATATTAGCACGTGCATACATACCAACGAAAACTTTCGCTAGCCGAAAAATCCGTAAGCCGAGGAGCATAGGCGAGATTGACTTGGAAGTCTGGGGGGGCAAGGTCATTATTGCTGGGGAGCACGATGATGATGATGTCAGTTCATATATACATTAGATCAGTCGACTCCACCTGTGCCCCCCACGCCCCCCCCCGTATCTCCGCCCATGCCGAGGAGTCCCGTATGTGCGTACACGGCATTTCGAAAAACACGGCAAATTCTTCAAGAAAGCCATGAATCAATTCACGCCGTATTTAAAATCTTCATGAAATGAAAAATTCGTGGAGAAAGAGAGACATCTCTCTCTTCCCCCGTCTCCGCCCGGTAATCAAGTGCGGTACCATAACACGTGCGACACAATACTTATAAAGTAATAATTCCCTTGATTGATGGCCCGGTTTCCGCCACGTCATTATTTTTCGGGCGCTGAAAAAAAAAATCTCTAAAAAAAGAAAAATCGAACAAAAATCAAAATCGTATCGATTTTTTGTCCTTAGTCCGGTTCCGAAAAAAAAGAACAGTTTTTTTTGTATATATACCGGAGCTTAAAAGTGCAACCGATCCATTTTCGCCATAGCACACACACACACACACACACGTACATACCACCTACGCCGATCGAACGGAGGTTATCGAGCGGCTTTAGTTGCTTGTGTATGTGTTGGTTGCTCTCTCAGCTCCTTGGGCTATCACCTTCCTCCTTCAGGATGCTTTTGTGTATGTGTCCATGGCACTTTCCCCTTAGCGCACATTCACACACAGCACATGATCCGAAAAGAAGCGCGCCGTCTAGACTAGCGAGATCTGCGAGTGCGACGCCAAGGGCGAAAGAAACACACACACACGCACTTTATTATATCCATCCCGTATATATATACACACAATTGACATTAAATTTTTCCTCCAAATATCTTAACAGATTCGAGCTAAATCAAGATCCGAGTCATCGATGTCTTTCTCTTGATACGGACTCGTTAAATGTCCGAGAGAGATCCGAGATTTATTATTTCATGGCATATTTTTAGAAGTATTTCAATATTAGAAAATTATTTTGCTACGTTTTAAAATAAGTAATATAAACATATGCAACTGTACTTTTGTATCACTTCGAGGAGCTTTCATAAGGATTAGTTCGTACATGCAAGGGCGTAGCCAGAAATTTCTTTCGGGGGGGGGGGGACCAAAGTGATAGAACAATAGATTTCGTCATCTTTTTCCCTTTTTTCGATCGTTTTCTCACATTTCGTGGGGGGGGGGGCAGACCCCCCAAGTTCCCCCCTCGCTACGCCCTTGCATAGATGCATCAGGATTGGGTCTTGCCCCGGATGTCTTTTATGAAATACACCACTGCGGCGACGGTGGGGTTCGAACCCGGATCCTCGCGATGCGAGTCCGTCACTATGACCACTCGACCACCACAGCGGCTGGATAACTGACCGGTGACTGTCCCAAGAGTTGTCCCGCTGTCCATCAGAGGATGTCGGTTTACATAACGGCATGAGATCTTTATGTATATAATGTATATATCATGTACATATTTTTTGTCTTGCTTTGTAAATATTTTTTCATAAGCAATAAAAACCCCGCATTTGCCCCCCCCCCCCCCCGAAAGGGATTCGGCAGTAAATTGTCCCTAGACGATTTGCCGGGGCTATTGCCGGCGAATTGAATTGAATTGAATTGTCCATCAGAGGATGTCATAGCTCTAACAAGGTGGAGGTAGGAACTGACCATGGTAGGCTCTTGCCATGGTGCCCATGTTACTTTGCTTTTTTGCACTAAGAATAAATGCACGACAAACAACCATGGCCATTTTAGATTGGTATAAAGATCATCTCAAAAATTGGGGAATTTGATTTTTAACTGGAAACAGACTCACTCTGGATATAAAGCTGAATATTTGAGAATTTTGGGAAAAATATGTCGTTATTTGGGAAATAATTCTGATATAATTCGATATGGAAACGTTATAGTTTTGATATAATTATCTTTCAACGAATTTTTTATGAAAAAAAACCTGTTTTTACTTCGGAATATAGTAAATAATTTTCATAAAATACTACATCATCTGTCTAAGGCCGAGATGACACACTACAGAAGTTTTATAAAAGTTCTTTTATAAAACTTAAAAATGCAGCCAATAAGACTATCGGCTGCATTTGCGCGAATGTAACCGGTACGATTATTGGTTGCATTTTTCTCAAGTTCTATAAAAGAAATTTTAACAAACTTTTATATAGTGTAGCCCGGCCTTAAGCCGGCATTACACTACAAAAGTTTCAGAAAAGTTATTTTATAAAACTTGAAAAATGTACCCGATAAGCTTATAGGTTACATTCGAGCGGGTATAACTAATTTGACTTATTGGTTGTTTCTTCGAGTTTTGTAAAAGATCTTTTATCAGATTTTCATAGTGTAATCCCAGCCTAGGCCGTACTACACTTATACCTCTCCAATACACAAGTAACTACTGACCTATGTATCAACTATGAAAAGGGAAATCTCCCAGTATACTCTGGGCTTACAATGATTGGAAGGTAATGGAAGGTATCACACACACGCATACATAATTGCTAGTTTACATATACAGACGGCTCCGCTTGATCGGGCAATGGATAATCCGAGAGATATCCCGCTTTATAAACTGATAAAATTTTCTGGAACCAAAATCCCCCCCCCCCCCCCATAGCGACAATGGTAAAGTTCCCCGCTTAATGTGATGATTTCTAGAACTCTTCCCCAGCTTAATCGAATATTGGAATTCACATGAAAACTGCAAATACATATCAACCACTACGTACCTAATATTTTTAATAAATTAAAGCATTCGCAGAAATTACGTAAAATATGTGAGCAGTTATTTTATGAAAAATCTAGAATTGGTGCCCCCTCAAGTGTTGTATTCACGGGGAGGGGGGCTATAGAGAGCCCAGAGTGGCAAGTTCAGAGGGGCGGCAAATTTCAGGAATGAGTAGCCAAGAAAATTAGTAAAATTAGTAGAGAAGGGTGTCGAGATTTTTATAAATCCACCTCTGCCCAGACAGCAAGGGACTAGCTCAGTGAGTGGCCTAAAGAGTGTGTAAGCAAGTGGGTGACCAAAACAGTGTGCAAGAATGTGAGTGGCCAAAACAATGTGCAAGCATGTGAATGACTAAAAGAGTGTGCAATAAATGTGTGTGACGAAAAGAGTGTGGAATCACGTGAGTGACCAAAACAATGTGCAAGCATGAGAATGAGTAAAAGCGTGACTTTAGAGCCACAGGTCTACCAGAAGGTGGGGGAGGGGGGGAAGACAATCGGGTTATAGCAGAAGGCGGTCATGGGCGGAGATACGGGGAGAGGGGGCAATGTCGCTTCCCCCAGTGTCAATGACCGAGCCGATTCATGTATATATATATCAATGGACATAATCATCATCTTACCAACCCCCCCCCCCAACCTTTGAAGTCTATTTCCGCTTATGAAGGTGGTGAATTCGAGGGAAGAGTAATCGAGACAATTAGGGGCTAGAAAGCGGGAAGGGCGGCAAAACCATAAATACGCCTCAGGGTGTCCTGTAATGCCAAATTTATATCTTCGGTGAATTTAATTATTTTATTTTATTTCTTCGTTTAGCCCATAGTTTCCCAACCTTTTTTTGTTCCATCGCCCCCCTTCTTCAGAATTTTTTTTCTCCCATCGCCCCACAACGCAATCTAACCCATAGGATCCTATGTTATACCTGTAGCTTCTACCGCCCCCTAGAACTTCCCATCGCCCCCCAGAACTTCCCATCGCCCCCCAAGGGAGCGTTAACGTTGGGAATCACTGGTTTAGCCCATAGAGGACGTCAACTTTTCAAATAAGAGGAAAAAATCTTTAAAAATCGGCGCAAACACCATGGCTTTATGGGATGTCTTAAAATTAGAAAAACTACGCGAAAAGAATAATTTCTGTTTGTGAAACAGGATTGAAAGTTTTGAATGCAATAATAATGATAAATTACTTAAATAATGATAAATACTTTCTTGATTAAAACACGTAAGAGAGAATCTAGTTTCGACGTGTCGACTAATTTCTATTGCAATTGCTTTATGCCAAAGATGCAAAAAAATGCATCAATCTTGATATTTTGCCATGATTAGGCAAAACAGCAAGGAAATCATCAAAGATTTTGAAAACTGCGAAAATATAAAAACATAATATGATAATTTAAATTTGAAATTTTATCCCTGTTGATTTTCTCTCTCGGCATTGGGCTCACTTGCTTTTTGAATTCATTTTTTCCTTCCGTTCTATATACAGGGTGTCCCGTAAATGCTAATGCGGCCTTTATCTCATCAACCGTTTGTCGTAGAGGTATGATTCCAGTTTCAAAAATGCTCAAAACTCGTTCAGAAATTACCCTTTACTAGTTTTAAAAGTGAAAATACAGTGTGTCACAAAATAAAAAAAATCTGAATTTTCATACGGTCCCTTTTTCTTCTGACTTCCAATTGGAAATTTGTTGCCCTGTATATCCTGAAGCCAACAGAAAGAAAAAATCCATATTTCTAAGTGCAATATTCGCTGAGATATTTGAATTCAAAAACAGAGAAAAGTTATGAAAGAACAGCAAAAAACTCACTCCTTTCCCTCATTGCCAAATTATTGGCGTGACCCCGAAAAGAACTTTAAGGACGCTGATTTGTCTGTAATAGCAATAAAAAAAAAGGAATTTCCAAGTTGTCCGATGGATGTTAAGCGGACAAGGGACGTTCAAAATGACGATTATACACCCAGTGGCTAAAAAATTAGGAACACCCTACTACTCACCATTAATATCACGTGGGTCCTCCTCTGGCTTTGATGACAGCAGATATTCTTCTAGGCATGGGGACTTAAAGAGTTGCTGAAGCCGTTGACGAGGAATATAGCCCATGCTAACGAAATGGCAGCGATTAATTTCCTCAGATTAGAAGGTTGTGTTTCGGAGTTTTTTACCGACCTTTCAACCTCGTCCCACAAATGCTCAATCAGGTTGAGATCGGGTGACTGAGGCCACTGAAGCAATTGGAACTCTGAATCATTTCCTCAAACCATCTAAAAAAATTCCAGCCCCGTGGGAGGGTGCATTGTGCTGCTGGAAATAGCCATCATCATCATCATCATCATCCACGGGCGTAGCCAGAAATTTCGTTCGGGGGGGGGGACCGTTTTCATTTCGGGGGGGGGGACCAAAGTGACAGAACAATCGATTTGGCCATCTTTTTCCTTTTTTTCGGTCATTTTCTCACATTTCGGGGGGGGGGGACCAGACCCCCAAGGTCCCCCCCCTCGCTACGCCCTTGTCATCATCAACAACATTATGGCCATAAACGGGTGCACGCAGACAGCAACGTTGTGGCGCTGGCATTGACGGATGTGTCCAGTGGACATAAGGGACTAAGAGCATACCAGAAAAATGCTGCCCAGACAGTGATTCCGCCGCCAGCTGCTTGAACAGTTGTAATGTGGCATGCCGGATCTCCGGCTTCGTGCTGCTTGCCATCAACGTCATGGATAAGAAATCTGGACTCGTGTCAGACCAGACAACCTTCTTCCATTCATCAAGTGCCCGATTTCGGCATTCGCTAGCCCACAAAAGCCGATTTCTTTGGTTTTGCAGCGAAATCAAAGAGAATCTTGTTGGTCGCCGGCTATTAAAACCAATTCGGTTTTGCAGAGCGTACGCATATGCTTTGCGATGCGATGAGTTGCACTGCGCTGTGGCTCTTTTGTTACTGCACAGAATGCGTGTCAGTCGCCTGGCACCTCTTTCGTACACAAGTGATTTCCGCCCACTATTCCGCTTTCCACTCAAAGTTTTTTGGTTTTGCTGCCATTCTTTCTGAAGACTCGAGATACTGTTGTACGAGGGAAAACCAAGAAGGTTAGCGGCTTCGGAGATACTGAAACCGCACCTTCTGGGGCCCACAATTATGCCGCGTTCATAGTCACTGAAATCTGTTGTTTTCCCCCCATGAACAGACAAATTGCAACGTTAACTGGTGCTTCTCAGCAGAAGAAAGCTTTTTATCCGCAAATCCGGTTTATTGCGTCAGCGCACGTGCTGCACGGAGGAGAGGTTTGAGTGAGGGGGTGGTTTCTAATTTTTTTGCCCCTGAGTGTATTTCTTTAATGCTTTCCTCTACGGAATTTCTAATGAATCGGTACATGCCGGAATGTGTGCTCCGAGTGTTATAGCGCTAACGTTTTAAATAGCGTAAACATACGCAATAAATGCATTTTGCTGAATCTAACCAATTTATTTGGAAAATTTTTGTTTAATGAATAACTTATTGAAAAACAACTACAAAACTGAACTGGGCTTATATTTGTCCCCAGCGTTTCCTATTTTGATGAAATCCATTCAAATTTTTTATCGTGCTTTCAAAGCCACACGCACAAACATTTAAAGTATAAGCATGCATTTAAGGATGTGCCGAACGGTATGTGAGAAAAAAAAAGGACACTAAAATAATCGTATCAACGACAATTTTGTTGGTTTTTTTAACAATTAATTCACATTTTTAGTAGTAAATAGTGATGGGTTTAAAAATGAATGGATTTTTTTAGTTATCTCAAATAGGCCATAAGAAACAAGTATGTAAAATTTGGAGTAAATTGAACGAAATTTGGTTCGCAAGGGACATTTTAAATATTAGTTTGTGACGAAAAACAAACGCGGATAAAATTAGAAATGGAGATACTATTTCCCGTAGATATAATCATGATTTTTCAATTATAAAGATCGCAGTGGAGCAAAAAAATTTTAATGCGGTTTGTTGAAAAACATTTTACGCTGTTTACGCATTTTACAAATTTTGCTTTTTTTTGTGTAATAAAAAACATTTTGTAATTTTCGTGATTTCAAATACAAATACAGGGTCACAACAGGCAAACTGCCCAACGAGGTGGCTGAGAAAAAGATGCCCATAAAAATATGGATGTCATATATTTCAAAAATACAGCAACCTAATTGAAAATGAAATTAACAAAAATTATAATCAATATATACACATGATAAAATATTATACGATGCCCATAAAAAATACTTATGGTTGTCTTATTCTAAGCACGGATAGCTTCTCGATTTATCCCAACATGTTTATCGTATTTCTTTTTAAACGTGCCAATTGCGTTACAATTTACTACCTCCGGGGGTAAGCTGTTCCATTTATTAACAACCCTATTAGAGAAAAATTCCCTGCGACACCATAGCCTTGCATTGTCCCTCACCAATCGATACTGGTGTCCCCTTGTAAAAGCAGTCGATTGACGGTGTACTAAAAGTTCATGGTCCATCCTATCTATCCCATTGAAAATTTTGAACACTTCGATCATATCTCCTCGACAACTGCGTTCATCCAATGTAAACATATTCAAAAAATGAAGTCTCTCTTCATAACTCAAGCCCCGTGTGCCAATGAGGACACGCGTAGCTCTTCTCTGCACTCCTTCAACCAAGTCTATGTCCCTCTGCAGATATAGTCTCCAAAACCTTACAGCATACTCCAGTCCAGGACGAACTAAGCCTCGAAAAAGCGGAAGAATGACTTTAGGAGAACGCGAAGAGACCTTTTGAAAATGAGACCGAGCATTCAATTCGCTTTTTTCACCACCGCTGAACAATGTTCAGAAAAGCTAAGCCGCTCGTCAATGAGAATCCCAAATCGGTGACCCTAGTTGCATCCGGGATAGTGGCACCATTCAACTCGTAAGAGAACCGTGGGTTGTTCGAACCAAAATGAGCGACCATGCACTTATCAACGCTAAACGTCATGCTCCATTCATTTGCCCATGCGGCAATCCTGTTTAAGTTGGTCTGGAGCGACTCCCTATCGTTTCGATTCCCGATTACCCCCATTAGCTTCACATCATCTGCGAATTTGCTAGTAATCCCATCGATACCCTGATCGAGTTTATCGATAAAAAGTGAAAAAGTATGGGGCCAAGGACACTTCCCTGAGGAACTCCACTTGTGACGTCTGTCCAACCAGAGAATTCCCCGTTCACCATAACTCGTTGCGACCTATCTCTTAACCACGCGATTCTATCCAATTCAGTAAGTTGTCCCCAATTCCAATCTCGTGTAAACACCTCAAGAGTTTACCATGTTGGACCCGATCGAATGCTTTCTGGACATCAACGTAAACAACATCTACATTTTTGCTCTTACCCAAAGCCTTAGTCACGTAATCATAAAAGCAAAGGAGGTTAGTTACACGTGACTTCCCCTTCCTGAACCCATGCTGATTATCCGACAATACATTATTCTCGTCTATCCACTTCACAAACTGCCTTTTGATGATAATTTCCAAAATTTTCGAGAGGGAGCTCGTCAAACTCACTGGACGATAATTGGACACCGCTTCTCTACTACCCTTCTTAAATATCGGAACAACGTTAGCAAGTTTCCAATCCCTTGGGACGATACCCTCAGCAACAGTACTCCTGTATATCTCTGCGACTGGCCCCAACAATTCATTAGCACATTCCCTGAGGACCCTGGGATAGATATCATCTGGTCCTGGTGCTTTGCTTGCACATACATTACGTGGAAGATTTAGGACCTCCACGTCTTCTACTTGAATATCGTTGAGGGTTTTATTACCCCATGTAACACCCGAATATCATTATCTCCATTGATAACAGACGCGAAAAAGTCATTGAAAGCACTACACATGCCTACATTGCTCTCTAACCTAGAGCCTCCTATCGAGAGGGGACCAACTGTCCCCTTCCATTCATTATTGACGTACCGAAAAAACGATTTTGAGTCAGAGCCAATGTCATCTGCTAACCTAGATTCAACTTCCTTTTTACTATCCCTTATCGTTTTCTTCAACAGTCTTCTTTTATCAGTAAACAATGATAGGTCACCTCGCCCACTTTTATACTCTCTGAATGCTCTTTTCTTTTCAAGATAAAGGTTCCGCACGCTATCCGTAAACCATAGAGGGTGTGATGTACAAACACGCTTTTTTCGAACAAAGGGTATGACGTCGTGCAAAACAGAGGACAGCTTCGTACTAAATTCTTCCCATTGACTTACCACTCCTACTGATTCCAACCGGTCTTTGAAAACTTCCGCTAACCTTCTTCTCAAAACATCAAAGTTAGTTCTCCGAAAACAAGGAACCAGTCTTTTGTTATCAACCTTACCCGAGGAAAAGTTACAGTGAAATCTGACGATACGATGATCACTGGAAGAAAACTCTTCCCCCACCGAAACATGTTCAACTAGATCCTCAGAACTAGTAAGAACTAAATCCAAAATAGCAGTACCCCTAGTGGCTTCTGATACATGCTGATAAAAAAAATTTTCGAGCACCAACTTAAGAAAGTCTCTTTCATACTGATCTCTCGATGAAAGGTTCTCCCAATCAATACCTGGGTAATTGAAATCGCCTAGTATGAGAACCCTCTTACGATTACACATGTAGGAAATTTCATCATGCAATTTGGCGATGTAGTTTGGATCCCTATTAGGTGGATTGTAACGAACCCCAACAATAAGTTTATGACGTCTTTTGTTCTCAAGTTCAACCCATATGGTTTCAATATCACTTCTCTGCACGTTACACTCTCTAGCCTTCAAACAGGATTTCACGTATATCAACACTCCACCCCCTTTCCTATCAGATCTATTTCTCAAAAACGTATCGTGTCCTGAGATGTGTAAGAAAGATTCATCCCCATCGTTTGTCCAAGATTCTGTAATGGCTATAAGATCCAAGCCCTCCACAACTATCATAGTTTCTAAAAAATCTTTCTTATTACCCAAGCTCCTGGCATTTATTAGCACACATTTTAATTTGCCCGGTGATTCAGTGTCATTCAAAAAGGCATCCAAGTCAGAGGTGGGTAAATTCCCCGTCAGTACTGTTGTGATTCAACGTCCCGTATAGCCTAGAATAATGCCTATACAACAAATACAAATACACATAAAAGGCCACAAAAGGTAAAATAAAATACCCAACGAGGTGGCTGAGAAAAAAGTGCCCATAACAAATATGGATGCCACATATTTCTAAAATACAGCAACCCAATTAAAAATTCACTTATAAAAACTAAAAACTATATAGGCTATACTGTACATCATAAAATACAAGTTGTTTCAAAAAGAATCACCCAATTAAAAAAAATCATAACTATTCAGCTTTTAATCCGTTTTGATCGAATAGTGTAGAAAGAGAGAAATCTCGAATTTCGCGCAGTTACCGACAGGTAACGCTCTTCCTTCGGCCGCTACTTCAGTGTTTGTCAAGATGGCGACTGCACAACAGAAATCGTTTTCTGTTCTAAGCTTCACGAAGTGTGAGTCCATAACAACTGTTCATCGTGCTTTTCGTAGACAATGCCCTGGTGTTGAACTTCCTACCGTTCAGAGCATTAGGCGATGGTGTAAACAATTCCGAGACAAAGGTTTTCTGTGTAAAGCGAAATCCCCTGGCTATCTCCGCATGTCAAACGAAAATGTGGAAGGCATCCGACAGAGTCTCTCACGTAGTCCACAGAAATCCACTCACAGTGGATGCAAACATGCTCGGAAAAGTTTGGGACGAATTTGACTACCGTATAGGCATATGCCGTGCATCCCAAGGTGAAAATATTGAGCACCTTTCATTTGGTTTGAAAAAAAAACTTTATAATTATCCATGTAAAATATAAAATTAATCTTAATGTATGTGTTCAATATTTTTCGTAATATACGAATATCAAATCGGGTGATTCTTTTTGAAACACCCTGTATTATACAATGCCCATAAAAAATATTAATGTTTATCTTGTTCTCTAAGTACGCCAAAGTCGCCAATGTTTCAGAGCTAATAGCTCGCCATTAAATCCGGATATTCTGATGGAATTGGTGTCACTTATAGGGTTTTTTTCTGCTCCTTTTTTTTTTTAGATATCAGCTTAGTTTGAGTGTAGGTTTTGCAGAAGCCATTGTGGTGGTCTAGTGTTCATTGTAACGGACTCGCATCGCAAGGTGCCGGGTTCAAACCCCACCGTCGCCGCAGTGGTGGTCGGCTGAAGTTGGTTTTCTGCGATTCCCAACTTCGAGGCGCGAATGCGAGCCGATCTCCACGTTAAAAAGTGCCGCCGCAGAGAGCAAGAAGTTCCGCAGAAGATTATGTCTGGTGCACGCGGTGCATGTCTGGTTTAGTAGCAGTAGTAGAGAATCAAAGATTCCAATAGCAATAATGATGTAATAATAAAATTTATATATATATATATATATATATAAAGGTAAAGCAATTATAACTGCTTAGAACATAATCACTGGATGTTCTAAAAAGCAGCTAATATCCAAATTTATATTCTTTTCCAAGGTAAGAAAAATCCAAAAAATCGGACATATTACCAACCTTGCCATAACAATTTCTGGCATCTTTACGACACTAACAGCCGTAACGAACGGAATAGTCTTAACGTTTTCATAAAGCCGTTACCGAGGGAGGAAAAAAAACCCATGTCTTCTCTTAAGAGGAAATTATAATCCGTTAGCAATTAGTCCCAGCCGAGTAATTATTCGCATACACTGTAATACCATCCATTGGTGGGGCGGGGGGGGGGAAGAAAGAACAACGAGCTTCATAAACGTTCTCCTCTTAACATAGACATCAACGTCAGATTTTTCTACCCATTTAGGGAGTTTTACTACCTGATATTCCTTTCCATAGCGAACAACAAAAAGTTGTCAGGCTAAATAATGTTATTAGATCGTGTCGTGTGGGGAAAAGTGAAATCCCTCCTTCGTACAATTTTTTTGCTGTTGTTTCGTTTTCCGGTGCAGAGATTGCGGCTCTCCCTTCTTTTTTTTCTTTTTTGTTTCCACGCCCGCCTTCCAAGACGAAATCCATGGTTTCGCCCTGTCCATTCTGGGAGGGATAAGGTAAGGCAAGAGCGGCGGCGGCAGCGGCAAACTCATTAAGTCGATAATTTGTGGTCTCTGAGCGATGATCTGTCAAAGATGAGAGGTTTGTGTTTGCAGCGCCGCGTATCATATAAAGACACACGTGTGTTCGAGTGTGTTCATAATCGATTGCGAGCACGGGGGCCGGCCAATGAAGAGAGAGAGAGAGGTCGAACTCAACCAAGTATATACCATTTGGGAACCGTCTCTCTACCCCCTCTAATCTTTATACGGATGAACAAGTTAAAGATTCCCGAAGTCATTTTCCCATCCGTGTCGTGCCATTTCCCAAGATGCCATTCAATATCGATGCGATAGAGACTATAAAGGAACCATGTTATGAATTCATTAGCGTGCGTGTGAAATTCACTGACACAGCCGGTTCGTGTACGTTTCATTTCATACCGTACACTGCCCAGGCTCTATCGACCATTGTCAATTTTAGCCCCGGATGAGAGGTTGGACGGTTTATTATGCATGCATGAATTATGCATGCATGTGCACACACGGCAACAAAACACAAATCCTCCTCAAAAAAAAATACAATAATACAAATAATAAAAAAAAAATCAATATTAATAAATTTACAACATTTACAAAACGGCTCTCAAATATCGCCACCATGCGAACAGATTCTCATTCGAATTTGTCTCATTCTGCGCGGTTGTATGCTTCTCAGCCATGTCTCGACATAGCCAACCGGCCCAGGTGCCGGCCGAAGGGACAATGTGTAACGGGCTCCCATTTCAGCCCCCCCCCCAACAATCGGTTGAGCTTGTCACCATATTTCGAAGTTACCGGCCACAATGACTTTGTGTTGAGCCCAGCGATCGGTTGAGCTTTTGCGCCAATATTTCGGAGCTGCCGAGACCGGCCCAGGTGTTGGCCAAAGAGGCTTTGCGTCGCGGACTTCCAGTTGAGCCCCCAGCGCTCGGTTGAACTTTTTCCGCCTTATTTCGGAGTTGCCGACCGGCCCAGGTGCCAGCCAAAGGGAGTTTATGTTGCGCGCACCAAGTTGAGCCCCCAGTGGTCGGTTGAGCTGATCATGTCCGTGCAGAATGGATACGGTAAGAAAAAATTGGTTTTCTTATAGCGATTATGACCTTCACACGAGATGCTGAGTTCTAGCACGTGGGGGAAGGGTTGACCAAGATCAATCTTTTAACTGATACAACACCTCGAACGAGGGATCACTCACTTAAATAAGTATATATATATATATGTCCCACAGCAGCTCCAAGACTACGCCCACTGAACCAAGAGCCGCAAGCGCAACATCAGAGATGAAACAGCCCTTACTATACAGGGTGTCCTGTAACTGCTAATGCAGCCTTTTATCTTATCAACCGTCCGTCGTAGAGATATAGTTCATATTTAAAAAAATGCTCAAAAGGCGTTCAAAAATTACTCTGTACCAGTTTTGAGAGTGAAAATACAGTGTGTAACAAAATTTTTAAAAAAAATCTAAATTTTTATTCTAGTCCTTTGTTTTCTAACTTCTAGAAAGTTGTTGCCTTGTCTCTCCTGAAGCTAGCAAAAACATCTAAGTTTCTAAGTGCAATATCCGCTGAGATATTCAAATTCAAAAATCGGAGGAAAGTTGGGAAACGACAGCATAAATGAGGGAAAGGAGCGTTGTGTGTGTCCGTCAGAGTTTCTGTGGTTATTCCATAACTTTTCTCCAATTTTAGAATTCGAATATCTCAGCAAATATTGCACTTAGAGACATGTAATTTTTTCTGTTGGCCTCAAGAGAACAGGGCAACAACTTTCGGATTGAAAGTTAGAGGACAAGGGGACTGTATAAAAATTTAGAGTTTTTATTTTGACACATACTGTATTCTCACTCTGTACAGGGTAATTTTTGAACACTCTTTGAGATTTTTTAAATTGGAATCATAATTCTACGGTTGATGAGATAAAAAGCCACATTAGCACTTAACGGGACATCTTGCATAGTGAGGTATCCTTAAAAAACTGTATCTTTTTCGAATATCTTTAATGCAGCTGTGTCTCCAATCTTTGTTTTTCATTTGAAAGCAATTCAAGAATCCATATTAGATCCTATTTCAAGTTGAAAAAACTCAAGCTTATCATTTTTATAATTAATTCAGGTTTTTAGAGGGTCTTTAACTGGCACAGTGTAATTTTTGAACGCCTTTTGAGCATTTTTTTAGCCAAAATTATATCTCAACGATGGACGGTTGATGAGATAAAGGCCGCATTAGCACTTACAGGACATCCTGTGTAATAAATTCAAAAATTTGATTAAATTCAAATTTTGTGAGATTCATACGCAAAATAATAATCCACAAGTGTTTATTTTAAATCAAAGGTTTGTTTACATTGATATTTTTCAATATAACTCGCCATCTAACTAGGATTTCTGGGTGCGGTTTCCAATATATGGTCAAGTAGAAACCTTATGTCGATGAGAGAATATATTATTTTGATGGGCTAGAAAGTGTATATACAGGGCGATTATAAAAAAACTATCCCGACATATGGGCCCCTAACTATCATACCATTCACAGAAACTGAATGAAATTTTGGCATAAGGTATTTTGATGTATGCGCTCAAGAATGATATGGAAAACAACAGTGTCACTCTAACAGTTACAGTTACAGTGATAAAGTTTCGAAAATATCAAATGGCAACACCAAGTTTTTTGTATTGGAATGTGATCTCCATTGTGAAAAACCCTAAATAGCGTTCGAACGGCAACTGTAGCATCGAAATCACCGGCGGTAGATAGGCTAAAAGTGAGGACAACCAATAAGGACGGAGAAGCAGCATAAAATAAAGCATTTTATTGTGTTTTCCACATGACCTTGTGGAGGACTAATCAGGCTGGGATCTCAGCCGAAGAAACGGTGTGACGAATGAAACGAACATTAATGCTCTGGTGCACGGCAAAGTCCCTTTTACTTTTTCCTTGCCTAGCTCCGGGGATTTTCGTGCTACAGGTGCCATTCC
Source organism: Pholcus phalangioides (assembly GCF_987345545.1). Taxonomy (NCBI): domain Eukaryota; kingdom Metazoa; phylum Arthropoda; class Arachnida; order Araneae; family Pholcidae; genus Pholcus; species Pholcus phalangioides. The sequence continues at coordinate 45,967,477 of NW_028301596.1, read as the reverse complement.
AACGCTATTTAGTGTTTTTCAGTATGGAGATCGCATTCCAATACAAAAAACTTGGTGTTGCCATTTGATATTTTCGAAGTTTTCTCACTGTAACCGTAACTGTTAGAGTGACACTGTTGTTTTCCATATCATTCTTGAGCGCATACCTCAAAATACCTTATGCCAAAATTTCATTCAGTTTCTGTGAATGGTATGATAGTTAGGGGGCCCATATGTCGGGATAGTTTTTTTATAATCACCCTGTATATATATATATAGGAGACTCCCCTTAACATATAATTAATATATACTTAACGTTTATCACAGACATGATCCTTGATATACAGTAAAAGTCCGTTATAACGAGTATGGCTTAAAACGAGAATCTGTCTATTAAAGCGTAATTCGAAAGTGACTGTCAAATATCCAACGTTAAAGATACAAAAAGAAATACTCATTCATGCGAGTAATTTATAAATGAAAATCAGAACACATTCCCCAAAGGAAATTCTTGAAAAGCGTGTTTGCCTTCCCTTTGTTCAAGAATTAACATAAAGTGGAGACTGGAAAGAATAGCATTTTTTTTAAATCTCTTCACCCCATTCATAGGTGTTTATAAACGGGGCATATCCCCCCGTAGTTCCCATATAGACAAGAAGACCACATGCCGTATCTGCTGTTTTTAGGAGGTGGAAAATCACATCATTTTATCTGTGTTGGACAGGTGGGGAACGACCTCTGGTTTTGACATCGCTGTTATTTTCCCTTGAAAAATTACTTCTCCCTCCCTCCCTCTTCCCTTTCTTGGAATCTTCCACAACCAGATACGGCGAGCAGGTCTTAAACGTTTTCTCTGTCTTAAATGTTATTGGACACTTTTATAGTGCAACGAATACTCCAGTTGCAGAAACTGTTGCATTAGACAAAGTACAAAATTTTGTGATACAATAAGTGTTGCGTGTATGCATAAGCAATTAAATCTAGACGCATATTTCAGCAAAAGTAGTTCAAAATATAAGGAAAAGAAAAGTAAACTTATCTACAGTTGATCCCACTTATCAAAATAATTTTTCAAAAAACCGTGGAGGAAAAACGTTGTAAGAAGAAAAACGTTTCAAACGGGCTTGATGAGTACTAAGAGTTGGGACTACGAAAATAAGTCGTACTAAGCGGGATACTGTAGTTCATTTTTCCGGCCTATGAGCACTGGCTTGGTTTACGGAAACTTTGCTCACGGCATTCCACCTGCCTTGACAGTATGAGCGATCAAGTGAGTGATCATGTGAGTGACCGTATGAGTGATCAAGTGAGTTGGACATTTGCCCACGACATTTCGTAATATGATCGCTCATTTGATCCCTCGGTCACTCACTTGGGCACTCATACGGTCTCTCCCCTGGTCATTTATATGGTCACTCACTCGGTGATTCGTACGGTCACTCTCACTCATACAGTCAATTACTCACTCTCTTGGTGATTCGTACGGTCACTCACTCATACAGTCAATTACTCACTCACTTGGCCATTTACATTGTCACTCAGTCACTCATACAGTCAATCGCACACGCGCTTTTCCACACATACAGTCTGTCATTCGCTCATTCGTTCCCTCATCCACTTATATGGTCAATCATCCAATCATTTGGTCACTCACGCAGTCAGTAACTTATAAGGTCACTAATACGGTCAGGTTCTAAATTTTCGGGGACGAAACGTACCGGTGGGAGAAATTTCCGGGAGCTTATAATGTACCGGGGACGAAGCGTATGAGGAGAAATGTCAAAGGCGAAATTTCCGGGTCCTCCTTGGCTTATCTACGAATACACACTTCAGAAGAACGTTGAGCTGCGTGTGTATATATATATATATATATATATATATATATGTAAAGTTGTTTCTAGAGCAAGATTACACTCTATGCAGAGAAAACAGCATCACAATCACTCAAAACAGGACCGGTCGAAATCTTTCTTCACAGGAAGAGAGAGAGAGAGAGAGATACGAGACGATTGCTTCCACGTTGAGACACTAATGATAATTCATAATAATTTTTTTGACTTCCTATATGACTCTCTCAAAGACTACCCACGCTACCGTAGACAGCAAGAAAAGCATCATCATCATATCTCCTCATCCTATTCCATCCTGGCTATATCCGTCTCCACTAAATTTCAACAAACCTCAAACGTTCGTTTACGCCGGGCGTTTTAAAGAGTCATCGTCTCATCCCATAACAAATAATAACTTCTTTGTTGCCGTTGGCCACGCAATATTAACCACCACCACCACCATCCAAGGAAAGAATCTTCTCGGGCCTTTTTCCACCCACTTTTACAAAAAAAAAAATTTCTAACTTTTTTACCCAGAAAACGAGAAGAAGAGGTAGGTTATGGGTAATTCTTCTTCTTCGTCTTACCCTGGGGATCTATAATTGAAAGTCTTCGCATCTGGGTCAGATGTATTTTTGGAGAGGAAAAATATATATATAAAAGGGGAGGGGGGGGGGGTCTTTCCATCACTTTAAAAAATATAAAAAAATAAAATAGAGTTCGGAACAGTTAAAAACTCTCAGAATAGAAGACGCACACGTTCTCTCTACGGGGGTTGGGCAGTTTTCTCCTCATTCCTCTTTTCTTATTCTTCCCCCATTTCCCGTTACTTTCACCGTCTTCTCTTGGGCAATCGATTCTTCTTAGAATCGTGATACCAGAGAGACATTGATTTTTTTTCCTCTTTTTTTTGTATTTGGAATTTTTCCGCGATACTTTGTCGAGATAGAGGGTTGAGGGGGGGGGGTGGCGGAGGACTACGGGAAAAGCAGAACCGTAAAAAGGAAAAAAAAATGGAGTGACTTGCTGCTATCAGTGGATCACTACGCATCCGTGCTATTTATACACATTTGCGCGTGTGTGTGTGTGTATATCCGTATTTACATAATTTCTAGAACTACAATTTCACGGTGTGAATTCCTTCTTAACATTTTCGGTGTTTCAAGTTTGAATACAGTTAAACGCGGTTATAACGGCAACGTAGATAAAACGCTGGGCCGTCTTGAGAGCATCGTGGGCTGGCGGGACAAGTAATTTTTCACCTGGCAAAAATTGTCGAAAACTTCAACCAGATCTCATTTTTGTGAGTCACTTCTTCTCTGGAAACCCCTGGGTCCATGCTTTAAAGACGGCACTGATATAACGTCAATTATATATATATAGATTCCGGGGGGGGGGGCTCCACTGAGTCTCCCCTCCCAGAGCAAAGTTTCTCAATAGAGGTTCCAGAGAAATAGTGTAGCAGAGAGCTCTAGGTAGGTTCGTGATCGCAGGTAAGGGCCTTTGGTACAGAACGTAACGGAACGAGCTCTACGAGGCTCTGTCACTTACGCGATGTAAGCTCATTGCCCCGGAGGGCGTGATCGTACCGGAGAAACTTTTGAGTTGCAAGGAGAAGAAAAAAACAATTATCGGGGTTTCTATCAGGGGGATCTATAGCCCAGTGCGCAAGTATCGCGGTAGCATTGGGAATTCTAGCACCCGCTTGACGACTTTTTTCCTTCTTAAGGAAAGTCATTGGTGAAAATTCTTGAAGCAGATTTTAAACTCGCTTTTTCTATTTACCATGTGAACGGGGCTTAAATGAACCATAGTCATGTGTGTGCATTCGTATACATTTACAAAAAATACATGTGTGAAATCAGACACATAACGAAGAGAATCAGATTATACAATGAGTTTGGGTACAATGAATTTCGGTATTTTAGGGAACCTATATACAATATGCATTCAAATATGAGATTCAAAGCAACGTGAACTAGTATAAATATATACACAAAGTATGAGACTGTATAAGCAAATAAGTAAAAATAAATCGGGTCCCTGGCGTGGGACCTAAAAGACCCCGAGTCATGTACATTCAGAAACAATTTCAAAAACCCTGTGCGAGGTGAGGTACAATGAAAATAATCAGGTTATATAAGGAGTTCGGGGGCAACCCCATTGACGATATGAATGCCTTTTCGTACAATGTTTCTTAACTCTTAACCATTCCTACCTCATTGACCCCCCTTGGAAAATACTTTCTTCTCTTAACCCCCCTTGCCTTATCCAGAGCCCCGACACTCACCCAGGAATTGACTCTGGGCAAACTGACAGTTTTGTAAAATTTTACGAATAACCCATAATAGATCCCTGAGATAAGTTCAGTGAGTTTCCTTGATGGGGGGGGGGGTTCTATGCAGAGCTGTCTCAACGTCATGGGTCGCCGGACAAAGATATACAAATACAAATACAAATACAGCGCCACAACAGGCAAATTGCCCAACGAGGTGGCTGACTTAAGAACATCATGGATCCCCGAGCCCCTACCTACTACTGCTACACCACACATGCACCCCCCCCCCCCCCCGCGGAACCCCCCAACGAATCGGTACATGCGGGAATGTGCGTGTACGTATAGTGCAACCTGACGTAAAGTTTGTTTCTGTGTAATGCTTGTTATGTGTAGTGCTGTCATCTGCCCCCAGTTTTACTAACTATGAGTGAAGTGTTATGGTTGAATGACTGTGGTGCCCCCCCCCCCTCCATACTTAGCTTGAAGTAGTTTCAACTTACATGTTTGCATACTTACTCTTGAAAATCATAGTCCCAGATCTCATCGTGTAGACCGACCTATTAACCCCCTATGCCTCCTATGCCCATGCATCAAGTTGGCCCTAGTTCTATGCGTAGTTCATTCTACTAGGATTCTGAATGTAATCAAACTTTTGCCCAGAATATTTCACTTAAAAGTTTCGCACCCGTAATTTTTTTTTTCACAACTATCTGTGATCTTTTGTTAACCTCTTGTCATGGCTCCCCACCCCCTTCCGGTAAATTTCTGCCTGTGGCTTCCCTCAGAATACCCCAGGCTTGCAAGGGAGAAGCATGGCCCTAGTGAGAACTAATCGAGGTGCGAGGGAGAGAAAGCTTATTGTCGAATGAAAAATTTTCCAAGAAATGAGTTATTGATTCTCCACGTATAATTATTGTTCAAAGGGTGCGAGAATATAATTTTGAAGCTCATTGGAGAAGCAAAACGGTTAAGGACCCCTGCCTTATGGCGATTTAAATTTCCTCATGACCACACATCAACCGGAGATGATGTGAGGTAAAGAAAAAAAAAATGTTATCTTGTACCCCCCCCCCCCCACCCTGCACAAAAAATGACAGTCAGGGGCTCCCGCCACTTAGTGGATGAATTTGAAACACTAATTTCTACTTATGAAATAAGCACTCCACGAAAAAATTCGATCATAGATCTCAAACAATCTTTCCCTTGGTTACAACGATACAATTCCGTGGTGCCTTGAGTCTCTTTAAACCAGGAGTTCTCAACTTATGGTTGGTGACCCATACTATGGTCGCGGTCACAGGGGCTCCTGAGATGAGTTATACAAATCCACTAGCAGTCAGATTTTCTTGAGCTATAGGTCATGACCCAAACTTGATTTGCAGTGGGTCGTACAAATTTGCTAGATGGGTCGTACAAATCTACTTTCAGCCAGGGATTCTTGAGCAATGGGTCCCACCCTAAACCTGATTCGCAGTGGCTTCCTAGATGGGTCGTATAACTCCACTATCAGCCAAGAATTCTTGAGCTATGGGTCACGCCCAAACTTGATTCTCAGGGGCTTCCGAGATGGGTCGTATAAATTCACCTTCAGCACAACGGATTCTTGAGCTACGGGTCGTAACCCAAACTTATCTTCCGAGATGGGTCGTTCAAATTCTCAAATTCTTCAACACACAGCCAGAGATTCTTAAGCTACGGAACCCTACTTTATGTCAAAGTTTGACTGCATAATGAAATGCGATGGTCAAATAACGTATCTTTGATTTTGTAACATTTGAATTTGCGTTAAAGCCCTTTCGAGAATGAAAACGAACTGTTGAATGAATGGGAGTCTTTTTTTTTCCCGCCATTTTTTGTTCTTTTATTATCACTTTTTTGGCTACGAGCCACACACACACACACGGAGAAGACATTGCGTTTCGGTATTTGCGGCTGGTAATCGTTTTCGGCAACAAGTCGTAGATCTGTTACACGCTTCTTCCTTTTTTTTTTGGTAGATGAGAAGAGAAAAATGCATATAAATCGAGTGTCTATCGTCTACTCGCAACAGACGGAAATCTGGCAACAATCCCAATAGGTTAGTCGAATCGGAAGCAAAACAAACACTCGACTTTCAAGGTTTGTTTCTTCTATATTCCACCCTTGACATTAAGATAATAATAACAGCAATAAGTGTAAAAATATTAGATCGTCTATGTTTTGGGTTTTGATAACATTCATTCTACGTTGAGAGGTAAAAACCTTTGAGATTTTCAATGATATAGAGCAAGAGCGTGTCAACCTCAATCGGACCCCTCAGGCCATTTTCTTCAGATTTATACCACACACACGGGCCATCAATTATTTTCTATTTTTTGATATCTAAACTAAAAATAATACAAAACTGCATTCAACTGTTACAGAAGGTAGGTGAAAGAAGAATTATAAATGAACTATAAAGTTAACAATTATAAATTCATTAACTATAATTGAGTGTTAGCTTATTGATTATAAATTAATTATTGTGTGGTTTTTTAATATTATTTTATATATATTATTATTTTATATCATTTTATTATTATTTTATTTATTTTAATATTATTCTACTATTATTTTTACAATATCGTTTGACCGAGCCTATACAAGAGAAAGCGATGATGTGGGATATGGTAGGGCCAAATTTAACAACCCCCCTTTCTTTTGGTAGGGTCGTTTTAACGCATGGACCCATCCGGGCACGGCCCATGGGTCTTCTATGCATAAGGGGATGTCCAGCATGATAATGGGATCTGGTATGATTTTTGAAAGTATGAAATTAGGGTAAGTATTCTCAGTTAGTACATATACTCTGTTTCATTAGTTCGTCCCGTCCAATAGGACATGCGACTATCTCCGATGATCAGACGCCTCGAGAACCGTCCTGTTCAGTATTTATTTTTTCTATGGGTGTTATTAGTCCCAATCATAATTATTACGCCTTTATTGTTTCTAATCTACGTGATAAAAGTTAATTGAGTTAGTTGAAGATTAACATAAAAACAATGAGTAAATTAGTATTAAGACTTGTCCTCCAATTTTAGAATTTGCCAAAACAAGAGAAAAGAAAAGAAAGAAGAAAATTGTGCGCAGTGCCTTCCGAGACTCTCGGGACGAAACGACAAAAAACACATTACATCAACTATTATATAACGATTTACAAACTATCCTGCAACTTGCATGTGTTTAACAACAAATATACAAAATTTAGTTACACACGTCATCTTGCGTGTGCAAAATGAAAAGATCTAAATATTCTTCTGCATAAGTTCTAAATACTCTATGTGATATTTTCACACAAATCACAAATACTCATATTGTTAGTGTTACTTTGTCAACACAGTGTTACCCGCTTCACAATACGGGTATACACAATATACATTATTGATAGGTACAATTTTACATACTCATCAATATAATTAGTAAATATGACATGAATGTCGCTCTCCACTTGTTAATACAAGATATACAGAAGACAATAGTCCATGAGCTATTAGCTGATCGGTTTCACCGTCCATTGCACGGTTCCGTTCGGCATATATACGCTCTAGCGAAGGAAAATCTATATCTCCTCTGTAGCTTAGTGGTCAGAGCACTCGTCCGGCAATCGAGGGACCCGGGTTCGACTCCCGGTAGAGGCAGAGATGAGTTTTTTCCTTCCTTGAAAAATTAACATCTGAAATAATAAATATCTTCACAACATCCAGTCTTCTGTATATCTTGTATAATTAGTAAAGTTCGAAACAATTGCATCACTATTTTATATTTTTGGTACAAATTTTTCAAAAAGCAACACACCCATCATGAAATATTCATGTTAATTAATAGAAGTTTGTGAGAAACACTAAGCAAAAATGAAACAGTTACGAGTTAAAAAAATTCTAGTTTACAAATCTCAAGATATGTTTGGGTATTTCAAATCACTCACAAAACATGAATTATATATAAACTGAACAATATTCCAGTTAGTATATAAGACTTCAGAATATTACCGTGCCTATGATCACGTGACGCTATTGAGAGTGCGTATGATGTCTGCGTGAGCCGGGTGTTTGCTAATTTGAATACTGAAATTTTTAGAACTTTTTTAGAGCCAAACTGAACTACCCAGTCAGAATATTTTCAGCCTTGTGTGTGCATCTGCGCAACGTTGTTGATCTACCATTCGGATGAGAAGGTGGTACACCCCCGTTGGAAGGAAAACTAATTTGGTAACAACGTGTCCATGCCTGGTAGGAGACGTGGATTAGTGTCAAGCACTGTAATTGCTGCCCAATATTGAAATTCGGTCGTAATGTCAGGAAGGAAACGTTTGTATAAAATTAGTGTTTCATTATTTCCCTTCCAGCAAAACGGTTTTAATGTTTTGCGCGTTGAAAGATCTGCTTTAAAGGTCAAACATATCCCCGTTTTATGCAGCAATTCATAGCAACGTTCGTAGCTCCACCCACGTTTCAAATAGCAATCTTGGAAGTGGGTGTTTTTCAATTAAACTCAATAAACAACCGCAAAAATGTCTTTAAAAGTTTTATAGTACGGTAATTTCCTCTCATATAAGACTCTTATATCCGGCGCTGCTCGGGTTCATGCTACATACACTGGTAGCATGAAAGAAGTGACAAACACCAAGCCATTATAAAGGAATAAACACACGTTTCCTGGTTCCCTAGCAATGTGTTTGTTCCTTTATAATGGCTTGGTTTGTCACTTCTTTCATGCTGCCAGTGTATGTAGCATAACCTCTTTCAGACAAAATCATTTAGTTATTTTTTTTGGAATTTTTAAAATGTTTTTGCATTTCTGATACTCAAAAAATGCATTAAAAACATAAATGCCAGCAAATCTCTTTTTTTTTCAATTGTTTTTTCAAATATTCATTTTTTTTTTAATTGTTGTGAAGAAACAAATTCATTCCATTAAAATTTTTCCAGTCAAGATGTTGATTGGATCTTCTCCTGGAAGCCGTCCCAAACCCCCCCCCCCCTGAAAGTTCAGCTTAAAGTAAAAGCCCTCTGATGAAAGTCCCCAAAGTTCATGTTCACCATATTTCCAAATCAACACTTATACAATTCTTTAAGTCGGGGCTTAACTCCCTGTGGTCAAAAGAAAAAAACATTCTACAGTAAGAAAAGACAAAGCTTTCTCAAAGTTGAGGAGCGAATGCGAGCCAATATCTCTCCGTTAGAAAGTCTCGCCACAGAGAGTTCAACAGGCCTTCAACAATTATTATTCAATCATAACATTTTACTCATACTTCGAAAAATATGTGGCAGGTGGCAGCACTATAACAAGCATCACACAGAAATAAGCTTCACGTTAGGTTCACAACACGGACACGCGCATTCCAACATGCAGCAATGCGTTGGAAGTTCCGCAGAGGAATATGGACAAGGTGGATGCGTGGTTTAGTAGTAGTAGTAGTAGTAATAGTGAGAAAAAGCAACCCACACATTTGTGTTACCAGAGTCTCAGAGGGTCACATTTGTTTGGGGACATTTTGTTGACTTGGCGAGTTTTACCGCATCACGCTTCTGTGTAATGCAGTGAACACTTTTAGTCATGGATTCGTGCCCCACGTTGGACGCAATTATTTTCACATAGAGCAACAGCCCTCCAACGGTACAGTTATTCAATCATTACACTTCACTCGTAGTTAGAGGAACCGATGGCAGATGGCAGCACTACACATAACCAGCATTACAAAGAGACAAACTTGACGTTAGTTTCATAACACGTATACGCACATTCCAACATGTACCCATTCGTTAAAAGTTCCGCAGAGGAATATGGATGAGAAGCATGAGTGGTTTAGTAGTAGGAGTAGTAGTAATAAAAAATTTTACAAGGGCGAAGCGTCTAACTGAATTTAATTGATTGAGGTATTTTAAAAACTACTTGTCCCACACTTGGTGGTAATCATAAAGTAGTTATACAACACCTTTATACTTCAAAAATACCAACTCCCAACAACGCATGTAAGGGATGTTACGATGGTTAAAAAGTTGGTGGTACCTTAAAATCAGGCCCGTCATTTGGGGGTCAGGGGGGCCGTTGCCCCCCCCCCGGCTTTTGAAAATACACCGAAAATGGTATATATATATATACATGCATCGAGTACATGTTCTTTGCCCCCCCCCCCGGAAAAAGTTGAAATGACGGCCCTGCTTAAAGTACCGTCAGTACTGAAAGGGTTGAACAAATGCTGAACAATCCTGTCCAAAATGAAAATTCAACGATCAGTTTTCACGAGTTCACACTCAAGTTCCTTAAATGTCGAACAGAGAAAACAAGAGTCGCAAGCACCAAGGTCACACACAAGGTCATTCATTCTTAGAACTCCCATTTCTCCCGGATCATAGGAAAAATAGAAGGTCACTCACTAACCGGCCTTTCAATTTGTATCAGGCTTGTGTCCTCGAAGAAAGAATATCGATCCGATTTCCGTCAGTCACATGGCCACGCGGTTGCTCATTACGGGAGAAAAAAAAACACACACACTCGTTAATGATGCTTTTTATTAGAATCGAGGTTTCTGGCCTCACATACGTGTACCCTTGTCATGCAGAGGGGGGGGTTGAGAGTAATCGCTGGGAATCGCCTTCCGGCCCGGCCAGGGAGTTACATTCCGGGTTGGTCAAAAGTAGTGACAGTAAAAGCTATCTAATAACTGCAGAAAAAAAAAATTAACATCAATATATAACGATGGTCCTTAAAATAGAGATGGCCTCACCTTTTTGATTTATCATCTCCCAGCATCCTTTTTATGAATTGATGGCAGTCCTTGGTGATTTTATCGTGGATTTCATCAACGAGCCAGGGCCGCCCTTAAAAGACGCGGGGCCCGATGAGAAAATAATAGCAGGATCCCTCATCCCCACCCCCCTTCATGATTTCTTTCTTCTGAGAGAGAGGGGAATCGAAAATTCAAATCATGAAAATTCGGAACAAATGCAAGAAATAATTTCAGAGAATTGTTGCAAATTTAGAACAAATGAAAGACATGCTTTTATACTGTAATTGGTGAAAATTTAAAATAAATGAAATAGTTTCAGAATTGATGAACATTTAAAACAAATGAAAGAAATACTGTAGTTTCAGAACTGAGGAAAGTTCAGAATTCCAGAATTGATGAAAAATCAAAATCCCAAAATTAATTAAAAATCAAAATCCCAAAATTAATTAAAAATCAAAATCCCAAAATTAATTGAAAATGAAAATCCCTGAATTGACGAAAAATCCCAGAATTCACGATAAACAGTAAACTAGTTGTTGTGAAGATATTTATTTTTTCAGATGTTGATTTTTTAAGGAATGAAAACACTCATCTCTGCCTCTATCGGGAGTCGCATTGCCGGACGAGCGCTCTCTCACCACTAAGTGTAGAGAAGGTGGAGATTTTTTTTCCCTTCATTATAAAACATATATACGCTCTTGTATTATAACAGCGTATATATGCAGCACCTCCTAGAGATAGAAGGCCTCCGCACGCTACTTGTGACGTCGGTAAGTAGTCTATTTTCCCTCAGAATATTCAGGGGGGAGAAAAAAATTCCCTGCTCGTGCTAGTATCATCGTTTTGAGGAAAAGAAATGATCGGGCTCAAAATTGGTGATTTCTATGCCCCACATCCAATCACTGTGCGTTATTTGTGAACCAATCAGGAAAATTCTACGCCAAAATAAGAAGAAACTAAATAGGATGCTGTGTTTCAAAATGTGCTAGGTAGTCTGAATGACGCTTATGGCTAACAGTGCAGAGGCCTTCTATCTCTAGATCTATCTATAAATAAATATATATATATACATGATGAGAGCGACATCATGTCATATATAAATCCCAAAATGGTATAGAATGTATATATATTTTAACATATGTAATTTTTTTTTTAAATTGAGAAAATAAATGCTTCCTCCGGGGAACCCCGTATGGTGAATCGCATTCGCTAGGTCGGGGGGTAAGTAACTCTTAAATCCCAGAATTGATTAAAATTCAAATTTAAGAAGGCAACTAGATGAGAATTTCAATTAAATAAAATCAAATTTATTCATTTCCAACATACAGAGATTTAGATTAGTTAAAAAAAACATATTTATCATACAGAGGCTGAATGAATGAACGCCAGGGTCTCTGCCACCGGACTTATCCCGTTGCCGAGATCTCTTCCAGCCCAGCTTCATGGCAGAGTCTGGAACAAAGTGAGTGTGTACACCTAACAGTCTGAGTGTGTAGCTAGTGTTGTGTATGATATTTCAGTGCTGCAATTTATACTTCAAATTGTGAGTGAAGTGTAATGATTGAATATTTGTAACGTTGTAGACCTGTTGCTTTCTGTGGCGAGACTTTTTAACGGGGAGATCGGCTCGCATTCGCGCCTTGAAGTTGGGAACCACAGAAAAACCACTTCAGCCGACCACCACTGTGGGGTTCGAACCCGGATCCTCGCATCGCGAGTCCGTCACTATAACCACTCGACCACCACAGCGGCATCATCCAGAGGCTGTGATGCCCGTACGGATGATAGAAAATTTACATGATAATTAATAAATAAAATATATAAAGCTACAACATAAAAGAGACAAAATTATCACTGTCAAATAAAAAAAATACGTAAAGATGAAAAATCAAGAACGAAAAAACACACAAACACAAAACAGACAAAGTTCTTAATGCATGGCGAGAAATGTGAAATAAAACAAAACATTAGATAAAAAATATATGAAAAAAAATTAAACTCGCACATACATAGACAAACACAAACAAGAACAATTTTTTTTTAAATTGAAAAAATATACATAATTAAAGTGGCAGAGCTAAATTGAATAAATTTTATTGCTCCTCCTAAAGGTCAAAATAAGAGTCTACATCGTCTATTGAAATTAATAATTTGAATAATGATTTTTTAAATTGCCTCGTTGTGTGGGCATATTTTTTAGTGGTAGTGAATTATATAATTTCGGAGCTAAATAATAAAAATGTTTACAAAAAATTTCTTTCCTAAAAGTAGGAATACGGTAAATCATATGAGGTCTTCGCTCGGAAACATTATCTTTTAAACTGTATAAGCCTTTATTACGGTTTAAGAAAAGAATAATACGAAAAAGAGCATTATATGGCGTAAAGGAAGTAGATTAAGATTTCTAAAAATTGTAGAAGTTGTTAATAATTCCAGATAAGATGGAAATTCAAAATTTATGAACGAAATAATTCCAGAATTATTTCTTTCCACATGAAAATGTAGAATTCAACTCTTTCTAAATGAAAATGCAGTTTTTTAGAATTTATGAAAGAAATTATCGTTACTTTAAAAAGGGGGCTGGTATTACCCCCCCCCCCAGGTCACACACCCGTAAGGGCGACTCTGCAATGAGAAAAAGGATCTTAATGAAGATCTGAGAATTTTTTCCCCCAAAAATACAAAAACGGTGTTAAAGCGTATCGTAACCGGACAAGTGGCACCGAAATAAATAATCAATGTAAACAGCACCAAATCCTATTGATGTAAGAAGTAAACGTTATTTAGATGGTGCTTCAGGGCCGAACAATACGTTGAAGTTACAAAACTTCACGTGTCGTCAGTTCCGGGGGTGGGGGGAGCCTATAAGACATCTGCTAGTGCATATATGGAGCACTAAAGCAGACGGATTGTGACACAAAACGCACATAGTAACGGAGGTCCATCGGCATAAAAGACTAATTTGCATGATGGTAACACAATTGGAATGCTGATTTTCAAAAAGTTGCCATCTTCGACGGGATCAAATTTCATGCTTTGTGGAATAGATTTTCTAACCATCGCTGTGTGGATATTGGTGATGGCAGTGTTACCATCTGAGAAATGACATTTTGCAATTTTTTTTGTTCAAGAGTGCTCTCGATTATAAAGCTACCGTTCGCAGATCCAAGATATACCCAAGACTGTGCAGTGACATGGGTCCCGAACAAAGTGATCTTTTTGGGCTCCCCTACTTAGCTTGAATTACCGCCTACAAATTTATATATTCTTACTCTAGAACATCATGCTACCAAATCTAATCATCAGTAAACCCCCTTATGCACTCGAAGCCACCGAGCTACTATGCCCGGGTTGGCCTATACGTTAAGAAGGCATTGCACACAAATATTGATTGTATTCTTTGAGACGTATTATCCTATTGCCACGGTGATGCAATACGTTATTTGACCAAAAAAATGTTTGAAAATCAAAGGAGTCCGATCGAGACTTCCCCGGCCACCTATATTTTCAGACTTCAACAAAATCGAGCATATTTAGAATTAACTCCGTAGTTACTCTCTACTGTACAGTCTTGTTCTCAATTAGCTTTTACCCCTGAAACCTGTAGGCCAACAGCGAGAGAAATGAAGATTCCCCACACCATCTCATAACCATTGAATTTGTCTTCATTCTAATTTCTGCTTTGTTTTAACCCCTTTACGATCACGGACGAAATATTTTGTCCAAACGCCAGAGGATTACATTCAATACAGTTTTCTGTGTTTTCTTTTCTGTCCTCTCACCATCGCGAAGCTTTATTATGACCCCGTGAACTGATGTTGTTTCTTTTCCTCCAATGTTTTTCTATACTTCTCTGATAATGAAATTTCCCCCCACACATATGTATGCATGTAAAAGCGAAAGAGAACACGTAGGATGAAGATGAAAAGAGAAATCCACTGTATACTCTCTTATCCACTTACCTATTATAACTGTGTTTTTCTTTCCTATTTATTTATTTTTCTTGCTTTTTCTACTTTTTTTTTCTTCCTTTTTTATAACGTGCGATTAGGTTAGGACAAGGTTACCAGATTTATCGCTGATTCATCAATTATAGATCATCCGAATTTGTTGCTAAACGTGTTGTACGTCAAGGGGTTAAAACTAATCCCGTGGACCACCCTCTCCCGCCCTCTAAAGAAGCTCTTCCGGAAACTCCCAGGAGTTTACGGAACAGTTTTTCAATACCACCACTCTACAGAACCATTATCAAAATCAGGCACTCTTCAGTACCTGTGCAATGTACTGCAGTCAGTTTAGATCTATATCATTTTAATTCTCACTAAGAAAAATATTCCAGTATTTTATAGCTGGGATCCCACAATGACTGGGTCATGACGCATGGTAAGATAATTAAGGTAAAAGATAATAAAAAGTCTTTGTTGGACATGAACCGTAAACCGCAAAATGTTATCGGCAACCGCAAGAAAAACCGTACTTTTCCAGAAAATTCAAAGGAAGACGCTTGGTGTGGGCGAAAAAACCTCCCGTTCCGTCATTATTCTATGGCCTTTGTATTAAGAGCCATAAATTATTGCTCCCTTGAAGCCCGAGGACGATGCCTAGACCCAGTCATTGTGGGATCCAAGCTTATTGGTCACTTCCAGGCCATCAGTTCCTGCCTTCACTACCCAAGTGTGGAATTCCGGATACCAACTCGAGATTTCACAATAACATGACTCGACTGTGTATATTTCATAGCATAATATTTCATCAAGATCCCATGGATTCCTTAAAAAAATTGCCAATATTAAAAGAATTTTCCTAGAGGAGAGTTCATAAAACTTTGTTAAATTTTTTTTTTAATTATAAAATGTCTTGCCCTTGACCTTAAAAGTTCTATAATTTCTTTTCATTCCATACTACACGGATTCGAGAAAGAAAAAAAAGTGTGAATTTCATTTTTTTTTTGTTTTTCTAATGACCTAAAGTAAATTAACTGAACATTAAAATCACATGAGAAAAATATCTTTCGTTTCCGTGCAATGTTCAAGAATATTTTCGGGGAAAGAGCTGAAAAAATCTCATTTGCGCTTCCATCGACGGAATAAACGTTTAGAAATCATCAAACGTACTTTTCGAGACAAATTTTTTTTTTAAAGAATAATTTTTCGAACACAAGTACGTAATGAAATATTTTCGCGTTATATATATAGTGGGGATATTCTCTTCTTTCTTTTTAAATTTAGTATCCCCCTTTAATTTTTTTTTCATTTTCATATCAAAAGGGGGAAAAAAAAAGCAGATTTGAAATCCATGTATCGTTTTTTGCTTCTTTTTTCTATAACCTGATTTGATTTAGTTTAAGATCTTCCGAAAAATGGATTAAAAAAAAAAATTAGATCACCGATCGATCGAGCGTTCGATCTAAAATATTCTAAAACAAGATTATTTTATTTCCGAAACATTTTTGAAAGTTTTAAACATCGTGAGAAGTTGAAGTCTTTCGTAAACGAAAAAAAGAAAAAAAAGATCCCTTTTATATCGTTTTTTTACAAAATTATAGATCATACATGCTCAACCAATGGGCCCGCGGATCAAATGTGGCTCTCGGAGTCATCCGATATGGCCTCAAACCTAATTTTGTAAAAATTAACAAAGCGGCGCATTTCCAGATTATTCAAGTGAATCGTGGTGTAGTTCCCCATCACTTGATTGGTCCAGAAAATATTCCCAAAAATCACTTAAGTGTACATTCACAGATCACTCAAACAGATAACTTAATTGACCCGTGGAATATTTACAAATATCACTAAGACACAGTTCCAGAGTGATTAAGCGGCCTGCGGCACATTTACAGTCCATTTGAGTGACCAGCGGATGCTAACACATCACCGCGGCATATTCCCAGATCACTTGAATGACCCACGCCATACTTACTGCTCATTTAAATGACCCGCGGCACAGTTTCAGATCCCTAAAGCAGCCCAAAGCACATTCCTAGGTAACTTTGTGCACCGCAACAAATTTACAGATCACTTGAGTGACCTGCGGCTAAGTTCCAGATTACTCAAGTGGCCCTTGGCACCAGGGCCGTAACTAGGATTTTTGCCCCACCCGGGGCAAACATTATTTTCCCGCCCCGAAAACTTCAAAATTTGATAATTTTGTAACGGTGTTCTTTTTCCCACCGAAAACTGCGGCCCCCTAAATTTCGGCACCCGGGGAAGTTGTCTCCCCCCCCCCCACCACCACCAGTTACGGCCCTGTTCGGCACAGTTCGAGATCACTTTATCAAGTGGCCCGTTTTCAAACTAATGAATTGGCGCGCACTCCCCAAAAGGTTGAACAACCTTGTTATAGATGATAAAGATAATTGTGACGTAATTTATTTGTTTTTAGTTACAAAAAAATATTAATCAAATATTATGTTTCTTCAAATTTTTATGACATGTATATAGTGATAGAACCGCTCACAAATCCGGACTGATGCAAAGCACCTTACTTTCGTTAAAAAGCTCCTCCGCGAGGCACCGGTGGGATTCGAACCCACGATCTCCTGTTTACTAGACAGGCGCTTTAATCAACTAAGCCACGGCGCCACGTTGCGTTCCGTGTGTTTACCGAAAATCATTTAAACGGGCAGCTTTTCTTTCTATTATGACAATCGGGGGGGCCATATCCAACATGCGTAAATTGGGGTGAAAAAATAGTATCCTGACAATAGATTTTAAACTCGTTCATGACGACATTCAAGAGACCGCAAGAATGTGTCTTTGTATCGTAAAAACCGAGGTTGGATTTTCTGGTTTGAAATATATTAACAGATGCCATCACGAAATCATTTTTTCCACAGTAAAATAAATAATGCAGGCATAAACAAAGCTTTTACCACCCCTGGGAGATGGTTCTTGTATATATATATATATAGAGAGAGAGATGCAGAGAAAAAAGACCATTTAAAAACCTGAATATATTTTAAAAACGATAAGCAAGAGTTTTTCAACTTCAAATAGGCTCTAATATGAATTCTTGAATTGATTTCAAATGAAAGACAAAGATTGGAGGGATAACAGCATTAAAGATCCTGATATTCGAAAAAGGTACTTTTAGTTTTTTAAGGATACTTCACTATACAGGGTATCCCGTAAGTGCTAGAACGACCGTTATCCCATCAACCGTCCGTCGTGGAGGTATGTGATTCCAAGTTAAAAATTGCTTAACGGGGTTTCAAAATATACCCTGTACCGGTTTTGAGAGTGAAAATGCGGTGTGCCGTGAAATAAAAAAAAATCTAAATTTTTATACGGTCCCCTTATTTTTAACTTCCCGTTAGAAAGTTGGTGCCCCGTATCTCCTGACGCCAACAGAAAAAATTCCTATGCTTCTAAGTGCAATACTGGCTAAGATATTGGAATTTGAAAACTAAGGAACAACGTTCCTTCTCATTTTATTATTTTATCCTTTCCCAACTTTTCTACGATTTGTTTATTCGAATATCTCAGCGAATATTGCACTTGGAAACTTGGATTTTCTTGGTAGCCTCAGAAGAGACAGGGACAGAACTTTTCAATTGGAAGTTAGAGGGCTGGATATCGTATAAAAAGTTATATTTTTTATATTGTTACACACTGTATTTTCACTCTCAAAACTGGTACAGAGTAATTTTTGAATGCCTTTTGAGCATTTTTTAAGCTGAAACTATACCTCTACGACACACGGTTGATAAGATAAAGCCCGTATTAGCACAAGACACCCTATATACCATATACTAATAAAAAATGAATCCACGGCTTTTAGAAACAATGTTCTCGAGTTCAATGGAAGAGAAATGATCAAAGATCGACAATCATGTTACGAATCCTCTTATTTAATTAAGTGCCATTTTTATCAATGAAATATGATGAAGACAATTTCTTCAATGTAATGAGCTCAAATTCTGAAACATTCTTGGGAGAAACGCCCCAAAAACCGAATGCAAAAGTCTACAACGTTGATGTGTGAAAGCAAAGTTCATAAGCATTTATTTGGGGATCCGTCGGGACCAAAGACTATTTACGCTATAGCCGAAGTGAGACGATTACCGAGCTTAGATATTGAAAAACAAATAAAATTTCATAGAATGAGTAACATTAGTGCATTACCATGTATTTAATGTAACCGTAGCTCCATCAAGGGATAAAAGAAGTAATTTTATACATACATATATATGTATATATGCTTGTTACTCATATTCCCTCTATAATGAAACAGAAAAAAATAATAAGAAATTGTTCGACCTGCGTCTATAAAGGAAATGGTTTTTAATTATGGGTGCAAAAAAGCAATCTCAGAGGAGCTTCAATCTGAAAATATTTCACTGTTCTAGCCATTAATTCTTCGTGCAATGATTTTTCGAAGTGAGACTTATTTACATTGTCGAGTGCGAGGGGGGAATCATTTTGTGAGAATCGAAATTCAAGTGCACTAGACCTAATTGAAGTGGTCAAGAACAACACCACTGAATAATTGACACAATATACCACGTGTTTTTTTTCCCCCGTAACGATACAGTATGACCATTTGTATTGTTTTGTTTCCATCAAAAAACCTAAAGCTTGCATGAAATATTTATGATTAAAACGAGGTCATATCGCAAGTAAAAACAGCGAAAGTTAATAGAAAAATTCAGACAATTTCTTTCCAAATCAAAAATATATAGGAAAACCTCGCTAGAACGATACTCAATATAACAATAAATCCCTCTACAACGGTAATTATTTAAATTTCGTTTGTGGAATTGCCTACAGTCTAATGATAAGCTCCTTTCGATACAACGGTAGCCTTTACTACGATAACGATAATATAATACTCCATAACGGTATTTTTTAAGAGATTTTGATATCACTACAACGATATTTCATTATATTTCGCTAAAAATCGCTTTTAATATACGTATATCTAAATTCATAACTAGTTTTTGTTCTTCTGAGGGCATCTAATAACTTCAGTGTTTTGTGCAACGTGCCCTCAGAAACTATTTATGACTTTGCCGTGAAGCTATTTCTTGAGTAGTACACAAAACTGTGATACAGTAAACGTGTATACAGGGGCAAAGCACATCTAACTCGATTTTATTAATTAACTAATTAAATAAAAAAATTTCTTGCAAATAAATACTTGTGTATTTTTTGGTTGAACTAACAATGCCAACCTAGAAGAAATGCAAATAACAACCTACATTTTGTAGCGCATTATGGTAATATTACCTCTCAATATAACGAAAATCCCTCTGTACAACGATATTTTTTCTGAGTCCATAGGGTATGGTTATATAGAGGTTTCGTTTCACTGTGTTAAAGTTTAACATGTTTTATAATATCACCACTTGGCGAAATAGCTTGAAAATAACAAGTTATGTAGTTCAGAATCACAATAGAGAAAGAGCTGATTGTACTCTGTCAAAGGTACACTCCTAATTAAAAAACGCTTATGATAAAATTTAAATGTAATCGCTTTATAAATACAAGGCCAACAGTAAAAATTCCCAACCAGGTGGCTGAGAAAAAGATGCCCATAACAAATATGGATGTCATACATTACTAAAATATAGAAACCAAATTAAAAATGCAATTATAAAAAAAAAACTAAAAACTATATATACATGATAAAATATTATACAATGCCCATGAAAATATTTATGGTTGTCTTATTCTAAGTATGGATAGATTCTCGATTCCCCCCAATATATTCATCATACTTCTTTTTAAACGTGTCAGCTGTGTAAGAATTTACTACCCCGGAAGTAAGCTATTTCATTTATTAACAACCCTATTAGAGTAAAATTCCCTGCGACACCACAACCTAGGATTGTCCCTTACCAATCGATCAGAGCGGGGGCCATGTTTGGTGTTTGCATAACTCACGCCCCATGTGCCAACAACGACAACAAAAGATTATAAGTGTTTATAACCTTTCTTCTTTTATTTTTAAATTATTTTATGTGTCTAATATGATAGGTCCCTATGTTGTTGCATTAATTAATATTTAAAAATTTCTAGTTTTTTAATATTTAAAAAGTGCCGGTTGTGGTAAGAAGTTATGGGAAACAAAAAAAGAAGTGTTCGTTCAGACTGACCTTAAAAATGAGAGCAAACAAACTATTTGAAAACAGATTTCTTAAGGAAAACCCACTTGCAAAAATATCTAAGATGAACTCGCAATATTGTTGAACTGTTCAAGCAATTATTATGGGATAACCGAAGAAATTAACATTATTAAACCTTAAAATCTTTCGCAAAGCCAAAGCATCATCATAGCATCCCCGTTGATACATTTTGAGAAAACCGTCTGATTTATCTAATCTCGAAATCTTTTTCCTTAAGATTCAACTTCATAAAATGTATTTCTTTCTTCTTTCATAAAATTTAATTAGAAATTATACCTTTAGTCAGATTTTACAGGCAATTCCCATTCGAGAATATATATAATGGATCAAGAGGCACTTTAGGAATCTCTCTGATAAAATATTGTGTAATGTGTGTGTATTGCATTAAAATTAATAATAAATACAAATAATGGAGTATATTATAATTTTTACGTGTTATGCTTATTTATAAAAATTTAAGAATCACAATTATTTGATGTAAATTTTTATGGATAAAATTTTTACGGACATTTGAAGAGAGCTTTCTCATGATAAGGGTAAGGCTTAACCAATTCGGGGCCCCAGACTGAAGTATATTTAGAGTTCTAAATTTTATATACAATTGCCCTACAAGAATTATAAGCGAATATTTTTAGAATTTTCGATGAAATACTTATTTATAAAATATTTTTTTGGTGAATACATTTTATAAAATACTGTGCCTAATTCTTGTTATAATTCGTGATAAAATATTGCACTTTCATTAATGATTTTACATAAAAATAGTACAATAAGATAATAACTTTTATGCACAAAAAAATTTCATCTAATTTTAGCCATATTATTTGTTGAGTTATAATTTTTTGACCAAAATTTTGAATAAATATTTTTTACGTTATTTCAGAATTTTCTCACAGTGAAGATAATCTTCACACGTTTTGGGGTCCGGGGAAGAAGCAGGAAGCAGTTTTTAGGCCCCCTTGAGTCCAATTTGTATATCCGTATTGATAAATATCTTCAACAATTTTAGGAACCCCCAATTCGACTCGGACTTCGTTGGCCCATCCGTTGAGAGGCATTGTTCATAGTTATATCATGTTTAAGGTTATGGTTAGCTTAGGAATTCCATGAGTAATGTTTACCAACTTCGAATAAAGGTGATATAGATGAAATTTTCATGATTTATGAACTTTTATGCGTACAATATTCTGGAGCATATACAGTACCGATATTTTGAAATTTATTCAGAAATATTTTATAACACGTATTTTTCGAAATTTTTTTTGGCTGAAGCGTATTTAAAATTATATCATCGCAACGTGGATAGTCGCATAATAATTTTGTTGTTGTTCCAAATCAATTGCTGACGTTTGGAACAAGGAAAAATCGCATCTTGACTTGCTGACCTTGAAGAATGACAAAAGTTGAGACTTTTAAACTCGACCAGACACACATGTCACATTTCATGATGGAGGGAAATTGATTTAGCGTTGGAAATTTGTTTCCCCCAAACTCATACTTCATCCAAAAAAAGAGAATTGGAAACAATATCAATTTTAATTTGAAATTTTTTTTTTTCTAAATGAACTTACCTAACGACTTCCCATCCAGAAGAACGCCATTGAGGCGACGACGACGATGTGGATGATATGGAACCTGAGGACAAGGCAAATTGGTGAGAACAAAGAGTTGTTGATGGATGTTGTTGTTGTTGCTGCTGTTGGACTTTGTTGTTGTTGTTGGGCGGCCGGCCTGCTGATGACGATGAGGAATCCAAGGCACCTACCACTACAGAATTGTCCGCCCCTTTATCAATGACGGCTGAATGTAAGGGTGTCGTGGCTGACGGGGAGTCTGACTCCTCAACACTGACTCGTAAAGGGGGTCGAATCCCTGCGTCTCGGATCCGCCCCCTGAGTCTCGCACTCCATCGTATTACGCATCCATAAAAAGAACGGCACAACGACGACCAACTCCTCCTCGATGGATCCGATTCAGTAGTGATGGTTCTTCTTTCGTCAAAGTCAGCTTCGGTCTCCGGCACCTGATGATGATGGTATTAACACTGTGTGTGTGTGTGTTGTTATTATTATCTTCTTGGCTTTCCTTTCGATGTGACGACGACCGATATCCTTTTTGCCCGTCTTGACCAAAGTGCCTTTGGTGAGAAGATCAAGATCAACACAACTCCGTCGTGGTTGATGGGGGAAGAGTGTTAAGTCAGAGGGTTAATATAGAGGAGGGTTACAGAGGGTTGAGAGATCTTTTAGAGTTTGAGGCTATTATTGTTATTTTCTTAAGAAAGTATGATAGAGGGTGGCGGGAGGAGAGAGAGAGAGAGGCGTGTTTGTGAGAGATGGTGCGTGTGTGTGTGTGAGCCGCACCCAAAGGACAAAGAAGATGTGAACAAACGGACAGCAACGGGCCCCCAACGTAAGAAATGTTCTGGTGAGCGGCGGCGGAGGAATCAAGAGTATAAAGTGGGTGATGTGTTCCTGCGCAAAAGCATCCCAGAGTGGTGCGGTTCATCCTACAGAAAGAGAGAGAGAGGTGTATCACACCGCCCGCGCACTACCTTTTTCCATCATCGCATTCTCCCTTTTATATTTAAAAGGAATATGTATCCCTGCGCCTCTCTTTCGTTTTAAGCCCCCCAAAAAACTCCGGCGCCTTTCCCACGTCCTTGGCGGAAAACGCCGTGACATTAGTCAAGGAATTATGTCTTTTGTGGATAAGTTGTTGTAGATCTCTCTCTCTCTCTCTCTCTCTCTCTCAAAAAAAAAGTAAGGTATGCAAGGGGTTGTTTTTTCGTATGTATGTGAAGCGTAGGAGATGTATGTGTGGGAGGATGCGTGAGTGGTAAAAAAAGAGAGAGAGGCTGGGCCTGATTGCGTGCTCGTGAATGGTTTGATACGAGAGCCACGGATGGATCAAAATTGTTTTTTTTTTAAGATTTGGATAATTTTATTGAGTTATTACTTACAAAATAAATATTAACCCTTTCTCAATACCGCATTATGAAAAATAAAATATTTATCATGAAAAATTTTTGGTAGGTAATTTTAATTCTAATTAAGGCTCAAAAAAAAATCTGTCTTTTATTCAAAAAATTACACTAGTCAACACTGATTTTGTTCTCAAACATATTTACATGATTTAGAGTGATTTTGGGGCACTGATTCGGAATCTGGCATTAATTTTGTCAGATTGGTTCTAGTTTCTGAGATAAAGTGAAAATTAAATTTCAATAGTAATATATAAGCAGCATACCAAATCACATTGGAACTATCCGAAATGTGAATCAATAATAAAGACCGCTGATGTCTGATGATGTAATAAATGCAATAATACGTACAATAGGAAAATAAATGAAAAATTCAAAATAAAAATTTGATGAAAAAATTAATGGCTGCAGACTATATTTAAATGTTGAGAGTATGCATCATCTCAAAAACTACAGCCAATTCGGCAAAACCAACATCATTTTCAAAATCAGCAGCCCCAATATACCCCAAAACCGTTAAAATGTTCTTGAGAACATTGAAAAAATAGAAAGTTTCTTCAGCGCAAGAACGCTTACAATGAAAATGAAAAATACGAATTCAAATATGTTGAATAATGCAGAATAATGAATATTTATTTGTGTTATCTAAAAGAAACCCACAATTTTTTCCCATACAAATTTGTTAGGGAACAATTTGTGAAAATTGTGTTTCACTGCACTACACAAAAGTGTGATGCAGTAAACACTTGTACAGGAAAGATGTTCCACTCCTGTAAACACTTTACAGTAGTGGAACATCTAAAACTGAATTTTAATAATTAATATTTAAATATTAATAGTCGTGCTAC
Organism: Pholcus phalangioides; assembly: GCF_987345545.1. Classification (NCBI taxonomy): domain Eukaryota; kingdom Metazoa; phylum Arthropoda; class Arachnida; order Araneae; family Pholcidae; genus Pholcus; species Pholcus phalangioides. The sequence goes on along the minus strand of NW_028301596.1, from coordinate 45,942,686 downwards.
TTTACCGCACACTACCTCCGATCATATACCGCCACAGGTAATCGTAAAGTAGTTACACATCCTTTATACTTCAAAATACCAACACCCCACAATGTATATGTTACTGCAAATGTGATAAATCGATTATTATGCGTACTTACCAATCGTCTTGGTAAGTTTGATAAATTTATCACTTTGACCGGCATGCATATTACTCAAACGTCATTAGTAAATTTCATAAATACTAAAATATTTATCGCCATTACCGGAGATTATGCATAATACCCAAGCGTCGTTGGTAAATTTGAAAAAAAAAAACTGAAGACATCATTAGTTTCATCACGGATTATGCATACTAAGCAAGTTTCGTTGGTGAAATTCATAAATACTTGAAATTTTGTCGCCTTCATCTGTGATTATGCATAATACTCTAGTGTAATTGGGGAATTTGATAATATGAAAAATATTCCAAATGAGTCTATAGTATGTGTGATAAATATAGTTGGACACCAATATAATGATAATAAATTTTACGATTGTACTCGGATATAATGATACAATGCATTATATCGATACATACAATACATACAATGAATTATCATGTATAGTATATCATATAGTACAAGATTTATCATGTTTACCACCGACGCGACACTTGGGTACTATACATAATCGCGGGTAAAAGTGACTAATTTAAGGAAATTTATCAAACTTACCAAAATGCTCGGCGATTATGCATAATAACCTGATTTACCACATTTACTGTAACATATACAGGAGGTGGTAACTATCGACAGCCTAAAAATTACACACGTGATTCCTTGTGAAAAACTAATATGGAAAAGTGTTTTTGTTCAGTTTTTTGATTTTATTTGACCAACAATTAGTGATTATAACGCTTTAAAAATTGATTGCGTCACTTAAATACTGTCAAATTCACCAAAGGTACAAAAAAACGTACAACTTGGCATTTTTGAAGCTGGATAAAAATAGTATGACCCTAACGGAAAAAAATCGGGAAAATCAAAACCAGTTTTTTTCCCCTGTATTGTGTGAGCGACTGCACTTTCAAATTTTTACACCATCGTTATACGCAAAATTTGAGAAATTTCATTTGATTTGTCTCGTTTAAATGAATTAAGCATCACCAACAACTTCGAGATGAGATTTTTTTTCCAGTTCCAACTTATAAGGTTCCGAAGATTTATATGTTTGCATCCATGCAGTGCCGTCATAACGCATGGGCCTACTCGTGCACGGCCTCAAGAGAAGAGGAGTCTCACAAAAATGAGATATAGTTGAAATTTTCGAAGAGCATATTATACATGTAAATTTGCCTGGTAGAGCCTGAGAAAAATCACTTGGCCGGAGGGCCCATGGTGCTTTTATGCCTCCTCACAGAGGAGGGGATGATAGGGCTCTAGCCCTGAGGCCCGACACAATTATCTTTTTTTTATCCGATAAATTCACTATTTAAGGACCTGTGAAGATCCCAGTCTATTGACGAATCCGGGCGTAGAACGTCGAAACAAGTTCTTTGCCTACCGAGCCTGGAGCGACCCCGATGGATGGAACCCTCATTCCCCACCCAACTCCACTGGTTGGAAATTGCCGTATGGCGATATATGACCTGAGTTGGTGTGCGGTAAAGTAGTAGTCTAGGGACCCTACCCTAGATGTAGAGGCCATGGTTGCGCCACGGCTTTTGATTGTAATTCTGCACAACATAATTAACTTGATTAATACAATAAGTTTGTTGAAGGAAATAGATCACAGATTGTCATGATGAAGTCTAACAAATACAGTTTAAAAATTTTTACAGCATCTTATTTATAAAAAAGTTTGTCGTGAAACAATACTCAAAACCATATTTAGAAGAACAAACGGTAAAGAGATGACTTAATTTTGAAAATTGAGAGCTAAGGGGACAGGGCATGATTTTTCGGGAACAGAAATTAAAAAGCAAAATCTAAGAGCAGGGACGGCAAAATTAGAAATGCCTAGAACGGGAAAAAGCCTGAAGTCCGGCTGTGCTAAGAGGGGCTGGGGGCAACCAACCCCTTATAAATACACATCCGAATGAAACATCATTTGAAAAAATGACAAAGTTCTGCGCGAATCACGTAAGCTGGAATGAATTTCGAAGCCGTCAAAATGTCTCTTGTAAAAAGGTAAAGTGAATTTATTAACATTTCAAGCGATAAAAATCAATTGCAAGCACTAGAAAATGGAAAATCTTTATTACAACATGTATAATTTGGTGGGAATTGATGAATAATCAATTCGCAACCACTAATTATTTTGAATATGCCAATTGATAAAATAATTAATTTGATTACATCTTTGTTATTATTTTACTGTCTCTCACCTTCGTCACAAGCTACCATACCTTTTGACAATCGTCGTTGAAGCTTTTCACGCGTAACAGTTTCGATGAAATTTTAAAATAACTCAAAAAATGTAGCCTTGTTTTACTGATCAACATGTAACAATCTGATTAAAACGGCATCATAAGAAAATGATCACGCAGCAAACACTATACACTGTATGCACCTTTCCTCAAAAAATTTGACTTGACAATGAAGAACAATTTACCACATTTTGGCAAAAAGTGATTATTTTGGGCTAACAATTTTTTTCAGTAGTTCTAACAATTTCTTCTAACACTGTACAAATCAGGTGATAAATTAGCCAGTATGGTGGACGAATGTAGCTCGTAATAACGAGGTTGAGATCACTGTACACGAAGATGATAAAGCGCCAATCACGGAAAAAAACAAACTTTCTTGGCTTCTAACGGGATTGAATATTTCGGTTCAATTTCAAAAAGTTTGCAACGCTCTGCTGAGGAAGAATTTTACTTTCGTTGGTTGTTTGGCACGTGATTGACCGTTATAAAAATGACACGTCACAAAAATTCAAAACGTTATAACTCATTAAATATTCATCTCATCCTTGTTTTTTCCGAACACTTTCTGTATAAGTTTTCACAAAGAATCACGTGTATAGTAATTATTGGACGGTCGAAAGTTTGATGCACGGGCGCATAAGAAAATATTGTGTGTGCGTGTGCGCACTTGAACTAGGAAAAATTTTGAAATTAAGATTTCTCGAGGCCCTTCACAACTCGGAGGCCCAGGGCCGATTCACCCGCCGATAAATTCATCCCTGACTGAAAGGGTTAAATAAATAATCTATAATAGATTAAAATACAGTCGAACTAGGTGACCTTAGTTATCATAGCAGAGTTGCTATGACATCGTTAAGTGACGGTCTCAGCTGATTCCTGCTTCTCGAAAATTTCAAGCTGCGCAGGGGTTCTTAACAAGGGGAACATGGACCCTTTAGGGTTGTTGGAGAGATTTTATGAGGTCCGTGAGCTTAGATGAGAAAACAATTGACTTATTAATTTAAAATAATATATATACTTCTATACTACTAAACCACACACTCAACTAGTGAACATTCTTCTGAAGAATTTCTAATGAATACTATTATCGAAAATTTTTCTGTAAAGGGGTCCGTGACCTCCATCTTATTGGCACAAGAGGTCCGTGAAACAAAAGACCAAGTGTCCCCCCCCCCCCACCTTAGTAGATGATATTAATAAATTTTGTTTGAATTCCTATAAAACGCAAGTGCAATGACCTTGGATGTAACAACGAAAATGTTGGTCTGAATTCTGCATTGATAATTGTAACGTTAATAATAGGATTCGTTGCGGAATTATCGATCACTGCTCATTTTCCTCGTGCAAAGCAACATCGGCGAGTTCTAAATCCTTTCTGGATGTTTTTTTCCTATACAGGGTGATCCTAAATTCATGGGTAAAACTTTGAGAGGTGTAATAAAATCACCTCAATAAGCATTTTTAGTCATAGAATGTGTGGTCGAATCGCGAAAGCAAAAGCGGTGGAGGGTGGTTTTAGAGAATGCTGAGCAGCGCTTCACTAAAAGAGAAAATATTTTTCTGACGTATTTGCTGCGGTATGTACTATAAATCATTCGAGGTTGCGGGGGATTGTAATGTGGCAAGCTTCCACGTGGTGCCACCTGGGTAACGCAAAATCTACCACAAGTCATTGTACCGCTTGTCACACAGTAAGGATCCAGAGAGGGGAAATAAGGGGGGGGGGTTTAATCACTCCTTGAAAGAGCTGGATAATAATATGGAAAGAAATTGGTGTGTCCCGTATTTCACAGAGCAATCAAACGAACCTACACAATGTATCGCCTCTTAATTCATTTCTCTGGGTCCGTGCGTAGATTGTCATTGCTTTGCTCTGCATGCCCTTGATGGTCCACTGCGAATAAAACCAAACTTTGGTTTAAAAAAAAATTGGTTTTATTGGTGCATATGCCTCTTCGGATTGGATTGGAGAGTTTAGTTTTCATTCATGTGAAAACTATCAAGGTTATGCGGCGCCAAACAATGACAAGAGGTATAATGTTCTAAATTTTGCGTTACCCAGGTTTCACTATGAAGAGGTCGATCACATTACAATCCCCTGGTCCCTCGAGTGGTTGATAGCACTCATCACTCGTGGAAAAAAAAATCACTTTGCCCTGGGCTTAAGACGGCCTTGGTTTCAATTAAAACTTTATCTTTCTATAGTTACTTTATAACACTATCGTAAGCAGCTATATTTTGTTAAATCCGAAAAACTAGATGTCCAGATGGACATCAAGATGGCGCTATAAACATTTTACCTGACTCAGCGCAGATGACCTACTGTCAAATATATGTTTACAATCCTAGGAAATGATTGCTTACCGTTTCCAAATGGTATAAAGTAATTTCAGAGATGAAATCGCATCTCTTCGTGTAAATATTAATTTAGCGAGAAATTAGAAATCAATTCTATCGACTGAAAACGGTTGGCAAAAAATTTCTTGTTATTGAAAGAATTAGTTGATAAACTTATTTTAGTTAACTATTCATACATTACATTAAAAAAGAAAACATTAACAATTTGTATTTGTATTTTGTAAAAGTTCTATGTGTTAAGTCCTGCGTATAGAAAGCAAAATAACTGGTACTAATCTTTAAGTCTCAAATTTTTTCAATGACTATAAGTATACACATTGTTCATAATCACTATATTTTCATGAGAAACTATTACTTCGCCATGGTGGTTTAAATTTTTATTAAACATGTCCAGATCTTCAGATGATGTAAAAAGTTCTGGAAATGATCACCAGGGAGTGTTTTAGATAGTCCCATCGTGTAGCGCATACCCATGTTACTATACCACTAGCTTACTTCCATGATTCTGTCTGCCGCATTTCAAGAGTTATTCAAGTTTATGTGGAATTAATTCCCCATGCTTTTATTTCTCTTAAATATTTATCCTTTTTACTCCCGGGTATCCCAAAATGATTCCGTGAGGCAGCAAATGATCGTAAGAGGCTTCGCAGATGTTAAAATGTTCATAACTTTTGAATGAATAAAGATAGAGAGATGGAAAAAATGTCTACATACACTAAATTGGTCCTGCGCTACAAGATGCGAGCAATAAAAACGCCCCCCGGTGGGATATTTATGAAATTTTTCACGTTATTTCGACACCTGGGTGAGCTATGAACAAACTTTCAACATGAAGTTGTGGATTTTATTTAATGTAAGGACAAAATATAAGATTCTCTTGGAATGTGTACACCAGATGTAAAAAAAATTAGACCCTTTTTTCACATACTTCGGCACAGTTGCTTATATACTGTATAATTGAATTTCTGAGAAAAGGAACGTAACTTAATTTTTTACATTTTTATGACAATAAGGTTTTTTCAACACTTATTACGACTTTTTAGTATCTTTAATTTGGTTACAATCATTTTTTCCTCTCTCACATACACAGTCATTATCAATATATATATCCTAACGCAGAGTACAACAAAGATATGGCTATGCTACTTCACTGAAAACAAGAACAGTGCCGGTTATTTCTACTGGTTCATCCATAAATTGGCAGGATACGAATCAACGTTGATATCATCATGAAGTGTACAAGCTGCATTACTGGATACTGAATTAGCAGATTCGTTGCAGTCCAAGATTTTTCAACGGCTGACTGATCAACAATCGCGTATGCGTCTATGCTTTTTCAGCTTTGCAATCAGTAATCTAACTGTCTCGTTGGTCACCGAGTGACTGTTGATCACAACTGTGGTTTCGAGAAAAACTCGAAACCACACAAAATGTGATATAAATAGTATAGGTATAGATCATTGTTTCTTTATCTTTCCTAGCCAATGTCCTCCTCCCCTGGACCATATTTTCTTCTAGTAACCCCCCCCCCCCTCTTATCAAGGGCTCTCGCTCTCAACTAGGAGCTCAGCCCTTTTTATTATTGAATTCAATTTGTCAAAACTAAATTGGTAATTAATAAGAAATTCATAGATATATATAAGGTCGATACCCCTAGCCAAGTGTGGATCCAGAGGGGGAGGAGCGGGGGCAATCATCCCTCCCCAGTATCGTGAAACCTCGTTACAACGACACTCGATGTAACGATAAATCCCTCTACAACAATATTTTTCCAAATCTTGTTTGGAATAGCCCATAGTCTAATGTTGAACACCTCTCAATACAACGATATCTTCCACTACGATAAATCCCTCTATAACGGTATTTTTTTAAGAAATTTTGAAATCACTGCAATGATATTTTATTATATTTCACTCAAAATCACCTTGAATTTAATTTCAACTCCGTCACTTGTTTTCATTCTTCCAAGGGCATCTAATAGCATCGATGTTTTTGCCAGTGGCGTATTTACGGGGGGGGGGGCTTAGCGGGGTGTAGCCCAGGGCGGAAAATTCAGAGAGACGGAAAATTTGAGGAATGATTAGCCAAGAAAATTAGTGGAACGGGAGAAGGTCGGCAAAATTTTTTAACCCTCAATAAATCCATCTCTGCCCAGACATTTAGGGCTAGGTCAGTGAGTGACTAAGAAAGTGACCTAGAGAGTTTGCAAGCACGTGAGTGAGCAAAATAGTGACTCAGAACGTGAGCAAGTATGTAAATGATCAAAAGGAATGACTTACAGAGTGGGGGACCTGATCAGTGAGGGACCTAGAGCGGGAGCAAGATTGTGAATGACCAAAACAGTGACCTAGAGTGCGTACAAGCATGTGAATGACCAAAAGAGTGACCTGGAGCAGCGGTTCTCAACCTTTTTTGACTCGCACGGAGCCCTTTTAAGTAAGAAAGTTCTATGGCGGAGCAACGTAGGCCGATTTTTTAATTATTCATCAAAGTTACTGATTTATTTTTACTATTTGAAAATATTTATAATTATTTTTTCAAATTTTGCTGTTTTTATAATTTATTTTCCTCGAGCGGCCGCGGAGCCCCTGGAGAGTGCACAAGGAGCCTCAAGGGCTCCGCGGAGCACCGGTTGAGAACCGCTGACCTAGAGCATGTGTGAAGGTGTAAATGATCAAAAGAGTGACCCAGCAAGAAACCACGTCAGTGAGCAATCAAAAGAATAGCCTAGAGCGTGTGCAAGCATGTAAATGACTAAAAGTGTGACTTAAAGAATGACTGTGAGAAACACAAATGTACTTGCAGGAGAGGGGGGGGGAAGCCAAGCGGGTTATTGCACAGGGTGGCGTCTTCGAAGTAATAGTAGTCAAGAAAATTAGTTCAGAAAGGAGGGTTGGTCAAAATTCGGGTAGCCCTCTGGCGTCAAAACCATAAATTCGCTTTTGTGTTTTGCACCACATGATCACCGAAAATGTTGATAAAGCCTTTGACTTTCACTCTTGTGTGTTTTCTTTCCCTTCCCCTCAAACCGGAGCATGCGGACGACAAAGTAGCTGATGTCAAGGCCATATACTATAATATAACCGCCATGATCTGATGCGCTCCGCTAGGAAAACACAAACGCGTAGCGTGATTATGCAAAACCGCGGCGCACGACGCATTTGACTCCTCCAGAAGTAGTCGGCCAATCATGCCCGACGTAAAGCGCTGTCGTGAGGCGTATTGCGCTCTGTAGGAAAACAGTCACGCTGCTTTACTTGTTGGTGAGTGGACGGCGTGTCACGCTGGGTGATTGACGTTGCACGCGGCAAAGAAAACCTGCTCCTACGAAAAAAAAACAAACCCGGATTTAATTATTAATTCACTTCACTTTTGAGAGAGAGAAACGAACTTCACAATCACTGCATGTGTCATCCTTGATATCGATGTTAGATGGCAGCACCAGTGAAAACATCAAAAAGACAAAAAATAAGTTAGATCTTTGTTGCTATTTCTTCACTTTACTAATAGATAGCGCTACAATAGTTTCGATTCCAGTGATAACACTTCATTTAACTTCATTCTAACTTTGGCTGCATTTCATCGAGATAGGAAAATAAACTCCGATACCAATAAGTTGCATTACGCAATTGAAATAAGTTCATCAGCATGTTGCGCTCATGTTTAGTGAACAACTTACGGCATGTTTCAAAAATCAGGGATACGTGCCTGTATTCGGCAGCGGCGGCAATGCCCACCCCTCAAACTGATCCAGACATTCATTTTACGAAGGTAAGTTTCTCGTGTGCCTGTAGTTCCATTCAGTGCCGTCTTAAGAGTATCATGGGCCCCCGTGCCAAGTTGTTTTTTGGAGGCCCTACTCGGTAAATCCTAGAAAATTTCAAACGGATCTCATTTTTGTGCGGCTGCCCTCTTCCCTTGAGGGCCCCGGGGTGGGCCCATGTGTTAAGACGGCACTGCGCATGGGCCTATCCAGGCACGGCCCGGGGCCCTCTCAAAAATAGGATCTGGTTGAAAATTTTCAACGTAAGCAGATAAATTTGCCTGTTGCCCCCCCCCCCCCATCGATGATGCTCTTAAAAGACGGCCTTAGTTCTATTACTCCAGCCTCTCATTTGGGGGAAGGCCATGGCTCCCAGATCTTAGAGCAGGGCCGTCATAAAAGCATCATGGGCTCCCGGGCCAAGTGATTTTTCTGAGGCCCTACCTCGAAAATTCTTGAAAAATGCAACTACTTGTTTTTCTGAGGCCCCCATGCGCTAAGACTGCACTGCTTTTGCGGACCTCAGGTGAGACTTTTCAGGGGCCCTTCTGTAGTTAATTTTTGCATGTAAAAGCAAAAAATAATGAGAATTGTTCCGCGCCCCCAGGGCTAGAACCCTGCCAGCCTTGCCCCTGTGGGGGCCATGGGAAGGCTAATGGAAGGTCTCCATTGTCCGAGGGAACAATCTTATTGTTCTGTATTTTTTAATGCAATAAACTTGCTTGGTGAAAGGGCCCATGAAAAATGCTAGCTTAAGAACCCACCAAGGTAAAAGGGTGTGAAGTGAAGGGGGGCTCATGAAAATTTGATCTTATTAAAAATTTAGGGTGTAAGCAGTGGCGGATTAAAGTCGGTCGAGGCCCCTTGTGCAAAAGAAAATATTGGGCCCTTTAAATAAGAAAAAACGTGTGAAGTTTAGGTTTTTTGGGGCCGTTTAGCAGTTGGGGCCCAGGGTGGAACCTGGTGCGCCCGCTATTAAATCCACCTCTGGTTGTAAGCAAGCAAGGATTTGTATAAGGTATGTCTAGCCAGGTAGGTTAAGGGGAAAACCTCAGAAAAATCACTCAAAATCATCTCCCCTTCCCGGATCTGCATTTGCCTGGAGACCTGCAGAAGATGTGGAGTCCATGGTGCCAGTGTAGTCTCAGGCCCTTGTCTCCATAGTGAAGCTAAACAATTGAATTAGTGCCAGGCATGCCCCTCCCCACAAGGGTTGATTCTCATCATGTTTTGTTTTTCACATTATAAATTCACTATAGGGGGCGTAAAAAGTCTGGCTTGAGGGCCGCGGGGATAAAGACGATGTGATTTCAGGGGTGAATTTTGTAAGTTTGATATTCCTGCATTTTACGGGATAAATTTCCCATATTATTCTGCCCTTAGGATGGGTGGCATTGCTACTGCTCCCCCCCCCCCCACTCTGGATCCACACCTTAGTAAAGGCAGGTATTTTCAGGTACAAATTCAGCTATGAATGAAGCCGAGACATGCATTTTCAGCTATGGAGCAGAGAGAACAGAACTCTGCCTCCAAACGTATCCCGTTACCAAGAAATGAGGCGGGGACATTTTTTCTCAGCTGTGAGTGAAGCAGAGTCAGATATCTTTAGCTGTAAAGTAAATAAAGCTAAGGTAGACATCTTCAGAGGTGAATGCAGCTGAGATAGACATCTTCAGCTGCAAAAGAAGCAGAGATGAATAGCTTCAGCTTTGAATAGCACAGTGGCAGAGACATCATGCATATGAAGTGCAGTTGCATATGAAGCAGAGGCAGGTAGATTCGCACAGGACAATGTGTCTGTGAAGTGACTTATTGTGTAGGTGCATTGACCCCCCCCCCCCCATATTTTATGGAAAGAAAAATTTCTCCATGTTATTCATGCACTTGGGCGATCACTCCCCTCCCTGGATCTGCACTTTCCGGGAGACCTGCCATAGATATGAGGTTCATGGTGCCAGTGTAGTCTCAGATCCAGCCTGGGGCTCGTGTACACAATAGGCCTTGTAACGATGAGATTTGGTGGCCTTTTTTCAGAGCAGTGGTTTTCAAGCAGCGATTCACCAAGAAAACAATTTACTGACTGTTTTTACATTATGTTAGTGTGTGCGAGATAATATTCTATGAAAGGATCCGTGGAGCAAAAAAGGTTAAGCACTCATGTTCTAGAGCAGAGATCTTCAACCTTTTTCTAGTCGCGAGCACGCTGCCTATACCCATCATCAAACGAAGAGCAACTTTGCGGCAAGCTTGAGACATGAATTCATGAAATCGGGATTGATTTCAATTTCTTGAATGCAATTTGTACAAAGTGTTTGATAGGAACGTTGATCAAGTATTTGGGAGCACGAAATCAGACACAAACATTGAGCACTCTAGGTGCTTCAAGGAGCACTGTGATACTCACTGAGCAATGGGTTGAAGTGGGGCTCCTAAAAGTATTGCCAACCTTCATCAATGCCATCACGATAACCAGCTTATATTGGTTTGTTGTTCTTTGTTAAACTACTACTCTGAAAAGCCTTGGATAGACATTGACTGAGGCGAGGACTATGAGTAACTAAAATTTGAGAACCACAGTTCTAGAGTAAGTATGAAAAAAAATTGGTCATAGTGATGGGCTCGCATCGTGAGGATTAGGGTTTCAACCCCGCCAGTGGCACAGTCGTGGTTGACTGAAGTTGGTTTTCTGTGGTTTATAACCTCCAGGCGCAAATACGAGCAGATCTATTTGCTGAAAACTCACCACAGACCTACAACAGTACAAATCTTCAACTATTCACTCGTAGTTTGAAAACAGATGGCAACAATACAGCAAGCATAACACAGAAACAAACTTCAAGTTGGATTCACAACGTGTACACACATTCCAACATCTCCTAATTCGTTAGAAGTTCCACTGAGTAATATGGATGAGGTGTGCATGTGAGGTTTAGCAGTAGTAAGTACGAAAATGAGCAACTATTTTCAGCTAGTTTTGAGACTCAAACATCACTTTTCTAGAGCCCCTTGTTGCAGCTAAGACACCTATGATTGTTTGTCTGAACTTTTATATTTTATGTATATGACTATGAATCGCAATCTGAAAATACCAAGAATTTTTCCGAAACTGTTGGCTCTGCCAACGTGAAAAAGGATCACCAAGTCATGAACAAGTCAAAGAAAACATTATGTTTGAGACCATTTTTCTCAGAGTAAAAAATACTAGACGTGTAAGAAATTTTTTACTGGTGCCAGAGAGAGCTTTTTTTTTTATTCCGTCAGTCGGTGCTTATTCTGACCAACTAAGTTGTGTTAACTTACTGTGTTAATTTAGGCATTAAATCTCACTATGTTAAAATGTTGAAACAACTTTGCTTTTATGTTACATTTTTACATCATCTTACGGCTATTGCTTCCTATTGAATCATTTTAAAATTTTTGGTAGATATTCATAAACAATGAATGGCAAAAGTCTATTTCTGGAAAGACATTCCCAACCTTAAATCCGGCAACTGGTGAGGTCATTGCTCATGTTGAAGAAGGCGATAAAGTAAGTTTAGTTCCTTTCAGTTTTTTTAATTTTATGGAATGCGTCTTTTCATGCCCAGGTCATTCATCTTTGTTCATATTTTTTATTTATAGATTGATGTAGATAAAGCTGTTACTGCTGCTCGAAATGCTTTCAAGTTTGGATCTCCTTGGAGAAAGACAGATGCTTCTGAGAGAGGTCGACTTCTCAACAGGCTGGCAGATCTAATCGAGAGGGACAGAGGTTACCTCGCTGTGAGTATATAAAAATACACTGTACTTCAATGTGGCCGCTGTGGTTAAGTGGTCATAGTGATGAACTTTCATTGCGAGGACACGGGTTTGAACCTTCACTGACACCGCAGTGGTGGTCGGCAGAAATTGGTTTTCAGTGGTTACCAACTTTGAGGCATGAATGCGAGCCAATCGCCCAGTTAAAAAGTCTTGCCACAGAGAGCAGCAGGCAGGCAGAAGATGGTACAAATATTCAATCATTGCATTTCATTCACAATTTGAAATATAGATGGGAGCACTGAAAAATCCATCACAACACTAGATGCACACTCAGACTATTAGGTACACACTCTGTTCCAGACTATGTCATGCAACTGGGCTGGAAGGGATTGCTGCAACAGGATAAGTCTGGCGGTAGAGTTCTGGCGTTCATTCATTGTACTTGCATATGTATGTTCTTCTGCTCAATTGTTAGAGAACTTATAAGTTTGGATATTTTAGACTACTTGTTCTTAACGTTTTCACTAAACTGCACCCCTTTTCTTTTTTCTTTCAAACCGAGCACAACTCAGGTCTATGGGCAATTACTACCTAGTGAGTTGTGCAGGAAGTGTAAGTATGTGTCCCTAATAGTCTGAGTATGTATCTAGTGTTGTGTCTGAACACCAGAGGGATTTATGGAGTCATTTTGTATAAATGAGTTAATTGGGATCAAATTTTAGGGAGAACTCCAGTTTTTTCTCTTTTTTTATTGTGACTAATGCTATGGTACTTTTTTATGGGGTTTCAAAAATTTAACTTTCATTGTGACTGCAATCCGCTCTGGTAAAAAACTATTCAAATCTATATTTGCACACTGAAGTCTGTACAAATGAGTCATGTGTTGAATGCTTCGAATGTTTTGATAACACTTTGATGCATTGAAAGAAATGAGCTGCTCGTGTTTGTGGGCAAGACAACAAATTTCTGTCACGAGTTGAAACTAATTATAAGTTGCAGGACTGGGTGCATTTTGTCATCAAAGAACAATAATACATTAAACTGCCGTTCGATTTCAGGTATAAAATTGTGACCTGTGTAAAAAAATATCAGCTATCAAACAAGCCTTGAGATTCCATTTCTAAATCCCAGCAAAATTTTCATCTTAACATATTTTAGCCTCTCAAAATTTAGTGTTATTTCATTACATATAATGTTCTGATTGAATAAAACAATTCTTTACTTGATTATCACTTAATGATCTCCAAATGTAATCACTGTATTATTGTTGAGAAAGTGAATTTCAGAAATGTGTATTTTTCACGGAAAAAATCATGTAACTCTGGATAGCATAAGTCTGATATTACTGTAACAGAATGGCAATCATTGCTTGTTGCACACAAATTAAAGCAGCTCTAGAATGGCTTTAGCTAATATTGAAGCTGCCCAATAGATTAGGGACCATTGGTAAATCATTTCATATTATTTGATAGATCCTGGTTGGGAGAAAATTTGTTTACAATATGCGGTTTTGTAATTTATCATCAATTTTACCCGAGGTCTAATATTGGAGCAGCCCTAGTGAATTTGGCGATAATTGCTAATCTATTTAGTGATTTTAATTTTAAAAAAACATGTGAGATTGTGTGATGTCTGAATTTCGCAACGACAAGCCACTTCAATATTTAATCACCTATATTTTGGGCATAAAAAAATGTGAATTATGTGCACAGAACTATGAGAAGGCTGCAAAAGTTTACTTCAGCGCTTAAATGTTAACCTACAGTAATTGTTACATCTGTTGCACTCAATATCCAAAGTCCCTCTGCAAAGTGACCAACCAGTTCCTAGTCAGTGTGTAAAGCAGTCTCATTGTGCGTGTTTATTTTGAAATGTATGTTAAAAGAATCATTTCATTGTTCATTGCAGAGTTTGGAAACGCTGGATAATGGGAAGCCATATGGAGATTCATACCGAATCGATTTGGATCTGGTGTTGAAAGTATACAGGTACTTATTTTACTCTGTATTGTTTTGTGATTGGAAGTTTAGCATTTAACTTATTGCTTTATGTGAAGAATTATGATTTGATTGTCATTTGCTTTATGAACGAGTTACATTATAAGTTCAATACAATGGTTGAGGCTTATAACATGAGTCTCACTATTACAAATGATTTGCAAGTTTCCCTGCCAGTTAACCAGCATTGAAAATACTTATCGCTTTAAAATATTTCTTGCTATTGATTGTCATTTGCTTTATGAACGAGTTACATTGTAAGTTCAATACAATGGTTGAGGCTTATAACATGAGTCTCACTATTACAAATGATTTGCAAGTTTCCCTGCCAGTTAACCAGCATTGAAAATACTTATCGCTTTAAAATATTTCTTGCTATTGTAGTCTTGTTGTAATAGACTTATGTACTTTGTTTTTATCGACCAATAGTTAGTTTTCAATTTTCGATAGTATCATTTGCAGCTGCTGTGTTAGTGTGTTGCTGATTTCTTTTTGCCTCCCCTAACAGTAGCAAGTATTCAGTCCTCTCACTGCCCATTGATAATTGCCCGAAGTTAGTTTCCAAAGCACCCCTCTTTTGAAAGTGGTCTCGAAGGAGCATCATTCTTAAAAATCTTACGTGCCTTCATAATTTGCTGTGCATGGTTGAAGAAAGTTGGCAGATTGGACTGTGGAAGACACCAAAAAAAAAAAATTAACCAAATCATTTCTGTCATTTTGTTTATTACGTGTTTAAAGCACGCCAGAGAAAGAGAGGGAGAGACAAAGACAAATGAGAAAAGTGCATAGCATCCATGTTTAGTTGGTACATTAGAAAAACATGCACCATGCTTCTAGAATCTTGTATGGTAGAATACTTTTGTGATGTTCTTGCAAATGATTTGTGCGTGGTTAGAAAAAACTTCAAAAGTCAGACGTATTTATTATTCCTCAAGGAGGAACCAAAGTACTTGCTATGTAGACACCCCCCTTTAGGTTTGTTTCTCTAACAAAATAATCAAACACAACTCATTGCTTTGGAGAGAGAAAAAAATTAACTGGCTCAATGGCAATAGAATGGACTTTTATAGATATTATGGAAGTTTAATATAGTTTATAAAAGCTGCACATTAATATCAGTGGAATAATACTTTGGTCCTCTGTTGTTTTATTTTATTTTTTACTGCAAAGTTGATTTCATGAATAGGATGTTAAAGTGCATATACATTATCAAGTAGAACATGTGGTAAGACCTTCCCCTTGGAGCAGTTCTAAGGCTTTCGTGGGCACATAAACTTTCTTTGTGTTTGTTAAAAATACAATTTCCGGTGGTTCAGTTCAAATTACTTAGAAAGGATTAGTTCGTTGTTCACACGACCCTACAAATTACTAACAACCAATTGCAGATGCTTACATTATGGAATCCGCTCACTAATATGCACATTAAAATTAGCCAACAATTCAATTTGGCATTTCTCAAACTTTTTACAGCCGATTTAATGAAAATATCAACTTTACTGACGTACAGTCGATAAATGTTTGATTACTTCTCACCGCTTAGTAAGCGATGCCCTTTATATGTTTTGTGATTCATTTGGGTGCCATGATGCACACTTTGTGGACCACTGCTATATATATATATATATATATATATTTTTAGGTATTATGCAGGCTTTGCTGATAAAATCCATGGAAAGACCCTGCCCATTGATGGTGATTATTTTTCCTTCACTCGGCATGAACCAGTTGGAGTTTGTGGTCAAGTTATTCCTGTGAGTTAACGTTATTTCTTGTGTTTGCAGTTTTAAATAAATATATATTTTTAGTTGGCCTATTTCATAGGTGAAATAATTCTGTGGAGTTTCTTTCTTTGATGAAATTGGCATGTAAAAATGATAAATATCTCTCATTTCTAGTGGAATTTCCCTCTCCTGATGCAAGCGTGGAAACTTGCTCCAGCTCTGGCTTGTGGCAATACTGTGATTCTGAAACCAGCTGAACAAACTCCACTGACTGCTTTGTATGTTGCCGATCTCATTAGAGAAGCAGGTTTTCCACCAGGTGTCGTGAATGTTGTGCCAGGATTTGGTCCAACAGCTGGTGGTGCCATAGCCTCGCATCCGGGGGTCGACAAAATTGCCTTTACTGGATCCACTGAAGTTAGTTTTATATAGAGACTAGCTTTTTGAAAATTTAGAATTTAAAAAATTGATTCAAGGGATATAAATTTAATAATCTCATTATTATTTTTTTGTGATGCTGATACTTTTTGCAGAATCATTCATTTTCTAATTGATCAATATTAAGTAACTATACAAGGTGTGCGTGAAAAGTAATGATACAACGAATATATATATATATAGTACTTATTCAAAGCATTTTTGTTGGAAAAACGTCTATTAGTCAGTGCCATTTGGTGCAAGGTCAGGGCTATATGATGGATGGACAAAAACTGACTTGTAGAACCTTCTGATATTTACCGAGTGAGTCGGAGCGATATCATGAAGCAGGCGGATACCACTTGTCAGTTGTTTGTTTTGACAGCCTATAAAAGGTGTTGCTAGGATTTGGCTGTATGTGGCAGAATTAAATATAATCCTGGGAAGGTATGAAGTCAATCTGGGGAGATATCCATATTCTGTCCCAAAAGAAGAAAAGTTTTCCGGAATTGAATTTTTTTTACTGAAATTGAGGTTACGAATTTCTTGGCTTTTGGGAAATATGTGTGGTGCTATTGCTAATGATTGTTTTGCTTGGATATATGAACATAGGTCTTAACTCCAGAGAATTTACAGCACCACTTTGTTACATTTTGCCAATTCATTTCCCAACAAAAATAATTCCTTTGTGAATATCTACAGGATTCTCACGTTTATTGGGAAAGTATGACAGAGCACACTTCACAACTAGCAGAATTCTGAATCGCTATCCTCATTGTAAACACTTACTATTTCAACTGATGATTTCAGTTTTGAAATGAGCATTGCCAGCTTATACAGTGAACCATAACTTTTTTGCATGCACTTTATGTATCTTTACTTTTGGAACAGCCCTCATACTGTGTATAACATGTAATGGAAAAGTTTATTTATATTCTTTATTACATCTTGATTCATTTCTTCCCTATTTATAGATTGGAAAGATTGTAATGGAAGCAGCTGCAAAATCGAATCTTAAACGTGTCACCCTAGAACTTGGAGGGAAAAGCCCTAACATTGTTTTCAAAGATTCTGACTGTAAGTTATGGAGTTATCAAATTCATATTTCCACAAGTTTAATTCATTCCCAAGAGCTACTCACCTTAAACAACTTGTATTACTCAAATTTTCTCTTGCAAAATAATGGAAATGTCATTATTTCTTCATGCTTCTCTCAAAAGATTTAATATTCCCAAAAATCAATTTGTAAGGTATGGTGTCTTCTATGCAGCATAAAATAGTTTTGATTTCAAGACAAATGCAGTTTGTGTTACAGTTTTTCAATCCCTGTCAGGAGCATTAGAAGTGCATTAGACCTGTGGATGCTTTTCTTGAATCCTTATATAGATTTTAATTTCTGAATTGATTATGTAGGTGCTTGAGTGCCAACAGCATCTCCTACTCTTATGATACTGATCGCTGCCATTTTTGACTTATTCAAAGTCCCTGAGATCACTTTCAAGTGTTAATTGCATTTTCTCATAAATTTTAAGCTTAAAAGTCAAATATTTGCAAGTGAATTGAATAAAAAGTTTTAGGGAAGATTATTTTGATTGTTTTAAAAAGCATTGCACGCTTTTTAACTGTGCATGCCAGAAAGTGTTGAGTGTGTATATGTGTGACTATAACATATTTATGATATCCGAGTTATGCGTTTTGTGTTCTAGTGGTGCTGTGCCACCTGTCTTCAATGTTAGAATTGAACGTGGCGTACTTAATGTTTTTTATCTAAGTATTTTATTGAATGTTAGCACCACACCACTACTTAACATGCAGGCACCTTGTAAACTTTTTACAATTTTAACTTTTCTATTTCTAACTTAATAATTCTACTTTTTTAACAATTTGTAACAAATTGCTATATGGAACAGGTTGTGTGTATATGCATTGCCCTAACATGTTTATTTTGCCAGAGTTATGAGCATATTGTGTTATGCTGGTGCTTTCTATCTTCAACATTTTGAAGTCAAAATGAGAAATGCTTGAATTTTCATTTTTTGTTAGCATTGTGCTGAAGTTCTGTCTGTGGAGGGACTATTTGAAATGAGAAACCTACTCGCATTCACGTCTTGAAGTTCTAAAACTGCAGAAAACCAACTTCAGCTGACACCATTGTTCTACCAACAGAGTTTGAACCTGGATCCTCATGATGAGAATCCAGCACAATGCCCATACGACCGCACTGTGGCCGTGAGCACCATTGAATTTCACGTCATTGATATATTCTCTCGCATTAGTCAGTATGCTGGGAAATAGTAAGGATGACCAGCGTGCCAGGAAATTTGAATCCGGGATTTCGAAAAATTTCTAATTATCTGGACTCAAAGAAGCAATTGAATTGGCTGATTTGAATCTTGTTTGTTTTCTGCATTTTAGGATCTTTTGTATTTGACATTCAGCTACCTGGAGCTTTAGGTTTACTTTTGCTATCATAAATTTTGGCTCATTGTGCAAATGTTGAATGCTAATGCTTTTGTTTTCGTAGATTGGATTGGATGAACAAAATGGAAAAATTAAAGAGACTGCAAACTGCTTTTGCAGTTTTCTAATTTTCATTATTGTTGTCAAATTCCTAGACAAAACACGTTTTGGTACAACAGTGAAAACTGTTTTTCTATTCTGATTCGTGTATTAATTCAGTATTAAATATAGATTCATATTGGTCTTCTGAATGTTTAATGTCATCTTTATTTTACCTAATTTTCTCCAAAATGCTGGAAATAGACCAGACTACAACATCTAAAAGAACTGGCGTGCTGCCCCCCCCCCGACTTTTACGGTATCCCGGCTAATATGGGGGAATACAG
Source organism: Pholcus phalangioides (assembly GCF_987345545.1). Classification (NCBI taxonomy): domain Eukaryota; kingdom Metazoa; phylum Arthropoda; class Arachnida; order Araneae; family Pholcidae; genus Pholcus; species Pholcus phalangioides. The sequence goes on along the minus strand of NW_028301596.1, from coordinate 45,923,454 downwards.
TTATTACTTTTATATACAGTAAAAAGGTACTTGGCTTTGTAAACGATCATTTTTCTCTATGATGGTAATTATTTTTCAAACCTTGATATAATTTAAATTGTATGTTACAGCTTAATTTATATTTTTTCCCTTAATCTTTTTTCTTGATCATGAAGATTTTCAATCGAGAAGCCCTACTCTGGATATCTTTTAAGATTGAGGTTGTCTAGCAAATACTAGTAATTTCGATGCAAGAACAGTTCCATGAAAAATTGATGTACATCTATCACTAAAATAGATGCTGTGTAATCATAAATTTTTGGTCCTGCATGAGCTAAATGGAATTATTGCCATTTAACACTAGACAGTGCATTGTTTACAATACGCCGAACTATTGAGAGAAACATCTTCTACTTATCTGATCATGCCAAGTTAAAATTAAATTTGTCATGGCAATTATGATCAAATAGCATAGAGGATTTTGGCAAGATGGTAATGTATTACTTCAATTTACTTAAAATTTTGATTTTCAGTCTTGTGTCTTAAGGAATGGTGATAATTATCATCTTCCATTCCAGTGGATCACGCAATTCAGATGTCAAACTTTGGTTTGTTCTTCAATCAAGGCCAGTGTTGTTGTGCAGGTTCCAGAATATTTGTCGAAGAAGCCATCTATGATGACTTCTTGCAAAGGAGTGTTGAAAGTGCTAAAAAACGTCATGTTGGAAATCCTTTCGATTCAAAAACAGAGCAAGGACCTCAGGTTTGTACCATGATTTCCTGTCTTTGTGATGACACAAAAAAGAGCAAGATTCCCGGGCTAAAACAAAGAAACCTTTTAATTGTCCAGCAAGCATATCATTTCTATTTTGGTGGTGATAAACTGTCTCTATGAAAGTGAAACACTGAATGCCTAACAATAGCATTCTAAAAAACCTAATAAATGCCTCTTGGCAATGCACGATCGTAACCATACTTCTGAGAGGTTTCTCCCTATTTCATTGAGCATTGTGCCAAATATAAAAATAATGAATGTCTAGTTATCACGCGGTTATAGTGTGCATTGAATTTCTATCAAAACCCTTACATGTTAAAAGTCTTCTCATTCGCTCTACAACCTGACTTTAATGGATATTATGTATAACTAGCTATAATACCCGGCGCTGCCCGGGTTTTCTTCAAAGAGGCTGTTTGGATCACGTGATATCTCCCTCTTTCTTTGAGGGAAATGCAAACCGCGTCTAAGTTAACCAATATGGCAACTTCCTGCGCGACTTCATGAAATAAACAAATCGAAATTTAAAGAAACATAGAAACGAATATTTCCCCCCCCCCTTTTTTTTAAGGGGTGCTAGGTATTTCGATCCCCCTCCAAAACTTCAAGTTATCTATTTCTGCCTGTTTCTGCTTCCAAAAATGCTTAAAGCTGTGGAATTTCTTCGATGTACTTTATGGGCCCATAATTGATTTTAAAACAACCTAAACTATATCAATTTATGCAGTTGCATATCAAAAGACAATACGGGGAACTTAATTTTCATGCTTGAGGAGATATAAATAAAAAGTTGAAATTAATGTTATTGCCTGGATATCTAACGCAAAAGTAGATCCGGATAATTACTTCACATTTAATCTCCTGGGCTTTGTATATCTCTAAGCAAACGCAATATTTCAAAAATCGAGAATTCAATACAATTTTTAAAGTTATTGATGTAACAGAAAACCCCACCAAATTTTCGCATTTCTACAGTAAAATTGGCAATTTTAACACTGATTCCTATGAGGATCATCCTTTTCCTGATCTTCAAAGTGATGATGATATTACGATGTCTATTCAAAAAGGCTCTGAGCCTCCTTACTGAGAGTATTGAAAATGTGGCAAAGCATTATAAAGGCATAAATTATTATTCATATAGTAACAGGATTAGAGAAGTAACAAACCATTGTAAAGGCATATACACGTCTGAAATGCATTGCTAGGGAACCATGGTAACCAAAGTAAACGTTCCGAAAGTGATTGTTGAGGCCCAAAAACCATTGTTGCCCGACAGTTTTTTGCCTGTTTGGGACATTTGCCCTGCTCTGACAAAATTTTAAAGTAGCCTATCGTTCAAGTCGGGTCCCATTTGGTATATATGCAAAATTTGGCGACAATCAGTCTAAAATTGTAGATTTGTATAGAGAACATACATACACACACACAGACAGACAGAAAATCAATTATATATATATATATATAAATTGTATTTTTTATTTTTATGCTTAGGTTGATAAAGATCAAATGGATAAAATTTTAAGCCTTATAGAAAGTGGTAATAAAGAAGGTGCCAAAATGCTTTGTGGTGGAAAGAGAATTGGAGACAAGGGATATTTTGTGCAGCCTACAATTTTTGCTGATGTGCAGGATGAAATGAGGATAGCTAATGAAGAGGTAATACTTGATCACTGTGTATTTAAATGTTTTTTAAGTAAGTAAAAAAAAATTGATACTTTTCATTTTAATGTCAAACGTTTTGTTAAAAAGTTTTATCTAAGTGAAGCTCTAAAATTTTATTCTTAGATCGAGGAAACTCTAATATTAACTCTTTAATGCCCAGATAGAAAACTTGGGTGGTTTGTGAAAATATCAAGTTTTTCGTGTTCAAAGTGGACTCGTCCAAATTTCGGCCATGTTTCCTCTCCCCACCCTTTCTATATGAGTTTCTATTCATGCTACCCTTTGCATTTATGTTCACCCTTTCATTTCAATGCATTTCAGGAGATAATTTGTCTACTGAAAACACCCCTTTCCTCACAGTATTCTCTTTGTAAAATGCATTGAGTACCCTTATCTTTCTATAATTGAAAAGACTGGTATACATGTGTGTGTAAGTGCAAGGAGGTGTGATCCATACAGGTCTATTGTGTGAGAGGGTCTACTGTGTCAGTAAGGAAGACAGTAGCTTTACTTGGATATAATCGGTCCATTCTCAAGGAACATTTTAGTACATCAGCTTTTAAAATCCCATTGATAGGGCTTTGTAGTTGTCTTTTGCGTCCTCGCCTCTGACAAGAGCGTTCATCTTCTTTTCGTTGGTGACAAAAGCCCACCAAAATATACCCATACCCCCCTAGCTGGGCCGACTTGAGGCGGTTACGGGTATTAACCTACTCGGCCGACTTCGGCCGATCTGGGCATTATAGAGTTAATCATTTATTTTATTAAGCACTTTAATGTATGTACAGTGATACCTCAGCTAACAAAGATAGTTCATTCAGGAATAATATTCATTAGCTAAAAAATCTTTGTTAGCTGAAATATAATTTCCCATGGAAAATTGTTTAATTTTTTTTAGGCACTGCCCAAAATATGATAATAGCTTTTATAAAACACCAAAAAACACTGATCAAAACCTGAGATGAACAACTTTACATTTGAATGGAGAAGAATTTGTAGGAAGAAAGGAAAAAATTAAAACCTTTTATTTAACTCCTAAGTATGCAACCCAGTATGTGTTCATGGTATCTGTGTATGGGAAATGTAGAAATGTGTGTGTGCCTGTATCGAGTATAAAATATCATTCTCAAGTCACCCTGAAAATACAAAATATTTCATTAGTAAACTAACCAATATTTAACAAACTGATTTAATTAGATTAATTATCATCCACAGTTAAAACCTTAAGTATACAGTGATCTCTCACTTATGTTTCCCTCACTTGTTAGAGGATTTTCTGCACACTCAAGCAAAGGGATATAGGTAAGTAATTTATACGTCTCTTATTTATGTGCCTTTTTTTTGTTATTCTGTTGCGCCGATGCAAAAGTGAGAGATCACTGTCTTTACTAAAGCAAACTTCTAATAACCATTTATATCCACTGTATTCATTTGAGCACAGAGAGAATTTGGCTTTGTATAATATTTTAGCCTTGCAGCTAGATGTTGCATATTTTAGCATGTGTAGATGACAACCCTACTCAGAGATTAGCATCAGAAAAGTTCTCAAGCCATTTCTGGTTTAGAAATGAACTTTTGAAGCTGGTGTATTTTATTTATTATCTTCTGGATACTTTTGTTTTCCACCTTATGTTATCGACATTATGCTATTTTCATGCAAGTGATTTTTGTAATTGATTATTTAAATTACAGTTTAATGTGTGTGTGGGAATTAATTCAATTAAATTCAATTACACAATTCAATTAAATTCAATTACACAATTCAATTAAATTCAATAACACAATTCAATTTTGTTTCACTTTTCATTTCAACTTTTTTTCAAATATCTTATTTTGCTTTCCTCAATTGAGGACACTTGTCTCATTCAGCGTCCTACTTCCTGTTGATGTATATAAAAAATTTCTTGGAATATTCTGTATTAGTACAATTTCAAAAAATATCCCAATATCAAAATGGAGTTCAAATCACATCAAGGTTCAGGCACAAACGGGATAAAACTGTAAGATGTAACAACTAAGCACTGTAAACAAAGGTTTGCAATGTTTTCATAAAACCGTATTTAACATAGAAAAACATACGTTATAATAAAAGTAGGCAAGTTAAAAAAGGCTGAATGATTATGAGAGATTCAGATATTTTTGATCATGGAGGCTCACTCTGGTGGCCGAACCTAGAATCACTCCTCTATTTCATTTACAGTGACTGAGACATCATCTAAAATAAAAAAAAATTAGAGTATGTACCCAAGTTATCCCAATCATCAAGCTACCCCAGTTTGCAGTATGCCAATTTTTTTTTTCTCTATTGATATGGATTTTTTGTGGTTTTTCTTACTACCACAGAAAAAAAGAAATAATTTTAAAAATTAGCCATTTTCTTTTTCTCATTGTCCACAGATTTCTTTTTATATGAAAATTAGTAACTAGAAAAATTTTAAAGTAATAATTGTGTGTTGTCTACTGATGTCTGATTCCTGTATTTTTGATATTTCTATTTCATTCATTCAGATTTTTGGTCCAGTGATGCAAGTTTTGAAATTCAAAACTGTGGATGAGCTTTTGGAAAGAGCAAACAAAACTATCTATGGATTAGCTGCAAGTGTTTTCACCAAAGACATTGACAAGGCAATGTACTTTGCAAGTGGCCTTCGGGCTGGCACAGTATGGTTAGTAAATCAATTATAAATAATGTGATAGTTTGATATTAAAATTATTGTTATAAAAAGTATCAAGTTTTTTAAATGAAGAGCTGTAATAAGCAACGGGAGTGACACTTTGTATTTTGCCACCTGTTAATGATGAATACTGGAGTAAAATTTAATTAATAAGTAAAATAATTTACTTATTTTACATAATCTATGACCATTCATTTTTATGAATAAATGCTGTTGAATTCTAATGGTCCTATGCAGGACCAGAATTTGGGAGGAGGGGGCAGAGGTAGTAACTACTCCAGGCTGCCAACTTTAGAAGGCAGCAAATTTTAGAAGGTAAGAAACAACTGAATATTGTAGCAATTTTAAAGTCGGAGCAAAAAAAAAAAATCAAGTTTTCCCGCCTTCCTCCTAAAAATCTTTGTTTCAGCCCTGCTCACATATATAGGCCTACACTAGAATTTATTGTTTTCCTTTTGCAGGATCAATTGTTACGATGTGTTTGGTGCTCAAGTTCCCTTCGGTGGATTTAAAATGTCTGGAATCGGACGGGAGCTTGGTGAATATGGTCTTGACGCCTATAGTGAAGTGAAAAGTGTAAGTTGCATGAAATGAAAATCAATTACATTATTATTATATATATAATTTGGGTTAATGTGCAAAATGATTGAGCATACTATAAATTTCACTTTTTTATGCAAAAACAAAGACCACAACAGAAAAACTGTCCAAGGAGGTGGCGGAATAAAAAGAAAAAAAAATTCTCATGACGAAATATGGATGTCAATCATGTCTACAGTACCATAACTAGGCATGTGCAACAGGTGTACCCACACAGGGGGTCCATTTAGGCCCAAGAATGGGTCAGAAAGGGCCTAAATTCTTGCACAGGGTAAAGGAATGGCTAGTTATGGCACTGCATGTCTACATACATTTCAGTGCCTCTGATCATCCAGAATCCTGAACTTTTGAGAATCATATTGTTGAAACTCAACCATACTACTGTTAATCCCAAATTCTGTTCGAATATCAAAGGTCAAGGTCAAACACACTCACAGACAAATTTTGTCGATTTCTTTTCAAAAATAGGAGTAGCATTAAGTTGAGACATTGTAATAGATTGAACTCATTGAAGAATCTTGATTTATATTGAATGAAAAATAATGTGGCAAGAATAGGAAAAAAATGTAGAACTTATCGTAGTGGTTGTTGTAATGGAATGGTGGCTGAAACGCACATGGTGGGTGCGTATTCCAAAAAACTGCAGCCAAACTTGTAAAAATGTCAAGTTGAAGCGGGATTTTCCATGTTGTATCAAAGCAAAGAAAAATTTTCAAGAATTTCTATGAAGTAATTCTAATCCTGAATGCAATGCTGAAGTTCCAGACTCAGTCTACATTAGTTATAACAACCATGCGTTATTGTAACTTTTCCATTATAACTACCAGTAAGATAAGTCTTTGAATGCCACAATGGTGGTTGGCTAAAGTAGGTTTTCTGTGGTTTCCAACTTTGAGGCGCAAATGCAAGCCAATATGCCCATAAAGAATGTCTCGCCACAAAAAGCAACTAAGATAATTATTCAATCATTACGCTTCACTCATAGTTAGAAAAATTTATGGCAGATGGCAACATACTACACATAACAAGCGTTACACAGAAACAAACCATGTTATGTTCACAACATGTACACACATTGCAACGAACATGCACCAATTCATTGAAAGTTACGTAGAGGAATGTGTATGAGATGCATGTACGGTTAAGTAGTAGTAAGATGAGTTCCAAATATATTTCCCAATTCATACCCTTCTCATTTTGATCCAATATATGTAATGCCCTGCAAAGACAAAAATTCAATCTAATGCAGTGTTCGAGCTCAGATTTGCCCTGCCTCTTTATGCAAAAAAATGTTCAAAATCCTTGTTTTTCATCATTTGCCAAAAATTGTGTGACCTTGACCCTCGATATTAGAGATTTTGGTGCATAGTTTCATGCGTGTAATTTATTCTTATAATTTTATTATTTTCTTACTTGATGCAGCAAAAAGAGGTAAATTGTATGTGATTAGTTGTGTCCTCCCCGAACCAATAAATGTCAACTGTAGTACCTTCAACACCAAACTGAATGGCACACAGAAATGGTGTATGAACACAATAGTACTGCTGCGGTAATGATGACAAGAAAGCAATGCTGAATTTTCATACAGAACAACTGTGGAACATCCCCACCCCTAATATTCTGTTGCATTAGCTAGCATGACCCATATTTTCTGGGAAATTCACGTTTGAAATGCTAGAAAAATTAAAAATTTCCGGACTTGAATCTGTTGAATTGTGGCTGATTTGAAGCTTGTCTGTTCTCTGCATTTCTGCAGCCCCCCCCCCCCCAATTGTCCTACTTTTCTTATTTTTTTGTTAAAATGTCCTACTTTATAGGTTTTGTCCTACTTTCTGGGTTTCATCTTACTTTTTCCCACCAAATCCTGTCAACAAAGTTTGAGTAACTTTTTAATTGAGAAGAGAGAATCAATATATTGACATATAATACAAATGTAGTAGGTTGCTGACAAAGATTCTGCCGATACAAAAACGATAAAGTTTTTTTTAGATTATTTAGGGGTGTAATGTAGACCATTTGGTATATTAATTTTCCTCTGCTTAGTTTAAGGGTTCAAAACCTCATTTTGTGTCAATGTTTTGAGTAGTCATTAAGAACTTTTGTCTGGATGTAAAAAATAATTTTGTATTTACTTCTTCATGGTCTTGGATTATTCATTATCAGTAGCAGCTCGTGGTCAAATGTTCTGGGAAGAGGGGCACCAAAACAAAATGTCATTCTAAGATACCAGTAGTCAATTTTAACAAATATAATTCTAATTTATTTATTTTAATTAGATCATTTGTGTGTTGAAATTTTATTTTCAATATGCGTCTGTTCAAATAAAAAAATTTATGCTCAACCTGGCAGTATAGAAGTAAGCAGTCAGTACAATATTCCTGACTCCGATTTTTTTCCACAAAATGCTGAATTTAGTTTGTTTGCATGTGCGTAAGTTGTGTAGTGTATGTATGTGTAGAAAATGAAAAGAGCCAGGAGATGATTGTTCACAAATATTTGCAAAATGAGTGCTCATTGAGAGAAAACACAAAAACAACACGGTCAAAAGAATTATGTTGTAAACGGGGGGAAAAGTAGCAAAGGAAAAAAATCGGCTTGACCCAGTGGTAGGTGAACTTTTGTAGGAGCGGGCCAAAAAACAAAAAGAGAAAATTTTGCTGGGCCAGACATATTCAGCCATTTATTCATAATTGGAATTTTTATGCTTAGAAAAAAAGTGCTGGTATGTGTTCCATTCTTTGAAGACTTCTAGGTTTTCATTGCAAATGAGAAACAATAGTTTATCCTTTACAACTGTGAAAAAATAAATGTAAATACAGCATATTTATTGCATATTATGTTCAGTTTTTTTTATTTTGCATATGCAAAGGTTTTTGAATCAATTTTTATTTTTCTCACAGCCATATTTTCAATATGCAAAAAGTGGAACAACCCCTTGAATAAATTTTTTACAAACACTGAAATTGAAGCGTCTAGCTATTATTTTTAAATATGCGGCGGACCAGATAGAACCTCTAAGCAGGCTTTAGTTAGCCCAATCCTAGCTTAACTATAAAAAATTAGGTTTACCAAAAAAATAAATAATTTGAATATAACATACTGCAGAAAAAAAAACCTTGAAAAAATATTGGTCTAAAACTGACATACAATTTTTATAACATTCATTGTATGCAGGGATGATATCCTAACTTTTCCTCACACAAAGGCGTGAATTTTTTTGATAACGAAAAATTTAATTGCCAAAATAGTTAGTTGTTATCAACAAATAGCGCCTTAAAAAATTTCAACTTTGGCACCTTCTGTTGGCAGTGAATGTAACTATTCTGACAAGAAATTTTTGTTATTTAATAAAATCCTGTCTTTCTGTGCAAACTAAATCATTTGTTTTTCGAATTACTTAATTTTTACTTTTTTGTTATTTTTTGATCACCTTATGGATATTTATTCAAGGAAAATTTCCCTTTTCAGTAAATTTTTTCCACACATTTTGAAAAATGTGCTGCCATCTATTGGTGAAAATATGAAGTAAATTACCCTTATTAAATTATTGAATTCTCATGTATAATTTGAATTAATAATTTTTTTTATTTGATGAACTCAAAATTTCCATGAATGTCAAAAAAAATTCTTACGTAGATCAACTTTTTCCCGAGGACATGGGAAATTTACCACTAGTTACCATCACTGGGAGTGCATGCTGTAATGCACTGGGGAGACATAACAAACTGCATGAAATTTTTCTTTTTTTCTCCACTGCTACATGCTTACTTAAAGAGCTCTTAGTACCAAAGTGTTACTCCTTGAGCACCAAAAATATAAACTGAACTTGTCATTTGCTTGAATTTCTTGCTACAAGTTCAAAATAATTCTCCTGCAAATCAAAATCATATTTCGCTTCAGGATATTTTTTTTTCAATTGAACGGAAAATCCACGGGATACATATATTTGTTTTGAGGCATTAAATTAAGATTCAGATAACTTAGGGATCTAATTGATGCCTAGAAATTCTCTTTGGGGACACTCCTTCAGTATGAGCCGCCCGTGTTCATTATACAGTAACTAACATTCATCATTCAAAATTATAGTGCACATTTTGTACATAGGTGAAACAACAGTTTGCATAACAAAGCAGTTAGATACGTAGGTCTATTCTAGGTTTTGCTGCTCTGATGCTACCCAAAAGCATTCAAGTGGCTTCTGTATTTTTTGGAGATGCAGGGGCATAAACAATGTATACAAAGCTCAGCAAAAAGCTAGAGATAGAAGTGCTTCAAAAATGATCTTGCTGGCATTGAACAGTAAAATGTCAACAAATCCCTGTAAAAAAAAGATGGACTGCGGTAAAATCATCTAGTTCACCTTGACTTAGTTACACTGGACTTAGGAATTTACACATTTTGCACTGTTCTTACACTATGTAAAGCTGTTATTTTTATTGATGATGTACATTTCAATTTCATTTAATTTCATTTATTTTGCAGGTTACTATCAGGATTCCCGAGAAAAACAGTTGATCTACATGTAATCAAAGTAAAAAGATTCCTTGAATTTAAAATTCTAATATTCACTGTTGTCATATATTGATGAAAGTTTGATGTTATCGAAAATAATACACATGCAGTATTGAATTTTTGAAGTTGGTGTTACATGTTATGTTGTCTAGTTGGCATTAAAAATCTTTATTTTCTTATATCTTGACCATTTCAATGTAGCGATTAATATTTTTGCAATCTCAGTAATTTTGGGAAAAAATGGGATACATAAAATTATGAGAAATTGACATTTCAAATAACTTTGAATAGATCAAATCAGTGGTTGTCAAACTATGAGTTACGTCTTCCAACAGAGGGTTCGAAGTTTCTCTGTGAAGACATGAGAATCTTGAAATTTTCAAAACCACTTTTTCTTAATTTTTTTTCTCAAAACAGGGCCAGACTTATGGGCGTAAAAAAATTCATTTAAAATTACCTAACCACAAAAGAAAAGTTTTGGTAAAAACCATGTAGTGACACTTATCACAAAAAGACATCTTTTTAAAAAAATAAATGTCATATTTCTTTGCGTGAAATCAGAGTTACTAGAGGTCAGTGGTGTCTGAGCTGGAGGTGCTATAGGTGCTCAAGCACTCTGGGTAATTTATGGCATATGTCTGAGCACCCAATGATACACACCATGAAATACCTATCTACCAATTTCTATACTTAACACCGAAAATCATGGTACCAAATCTGATCACGGTTTCCCTCTTCATACACTTGAGTAGGACCGAAAATAGAAGTGGACAAATGGGATAATTGCTCTGGGCGGTCAACTTTAGGGGGGTAGCAAATTTTAGGAAGGGCAGCCTTGTCTAAAATACTCTAGTACAAGTTGAATCTCCCTCCACATACATGAAGTCATTTCATACCATAAACTATATACAGGGTGATTTCATAATACCCCTTGCCATGTTTTACTGGCAAACTGTTGATCCTACAGCCATACTTCCAGTTAGGAAAAAGTATCCAAATAACGTGTAGAACTCAGATACGTCATTCATCTTCCAAGGAGTTGTACAGTCAGTGGTGGTCTTAAGGCGGAAACACACTACACTGACGTGAAGTGTAACTATGGCACGTTAGATGACACGGGATCATATCAGACATTATATGGTGTGTACACTGATCTGATGTTTTAAGAGATGCATTAAGGCATGATGACAAATTTGTGAAATCTTATTCATGGAAATTCTGTGACTTGGAATTCCCACGTCATAGAATTTCCACGAATAAGAATTTACAAGGTATCTGGCATGACAAGAATTCACGTCACGTCAGTGTAGTGTGTTTCAGCCTTGACACCATTAGTCGAAGTAAAGTCAATGTGTATGTTGATCGTTATATCTGTTTTGACTTTTTGAAAAACTGGTCTTTTTTCAACACCCATGGATGTGAGATGTATTTTTAGATGACCTGGAGGACGACTCATGCATCCCATACAGGGCTGCCTTTACCATGCATGGGAAGTGTAAGAAAAGTACCATGCATGGGGCCCGTCACGAAAATAATTGCTGGGCCCCTTAGCCCAATTTTTTTTTTCTTCTGTAAGAGAGGAATCGAAAATTCAGTTAATGAAAATCATGAAAATTCTAAATAAATGCAAGGAGAAATTTTTTTCAGAATTGGTGAAAATATAGAATAGAAATATAGTGAAACCTCGCTACAGCGTTACTCGATACAACGATAAATCCCTTTACAACGATATTTTCCAAATCTTGCTCAGAAATGTCTATATTCTAATGTTAAAAACTGCTGCTTCTCGATATTTTAATAATCCTCCTACAGCGATATTTTTCCCAAGTCCGCAAAATATTGTTGTATCGAGGTTTCATTGTGATATTCCAGAACTGATGAAAATTCCGAAATTATTAAAAAAACAATTCGATGTGGTGGAAATTCAGAATTATCTTTCTAAATGAATGCTGATTTCCAGAATTTATGAAAGAAACTATTGCTACCGTAAAAACGCAGGGCCCGGTCAGACCGCACTTGTCCCACACTCTTAAGGGCGGCTCTGATTCTCATAAATACAGATCGACAGCTGTGTGGCGAGTAAACACCACCTATAGCAGGAAACCTTCGCGCGAACCTTTGACGTCACTGAAGTCATCCATGTCCATTTCACCTGTAGCCATTGGATTTGACAAGTAAATAGCAGGCCGACGTTTGCGAAATCTTTACCTTTTTTGCAGCACATCCAATGTCTATAGGTGAAATTAAGGCGACTTTTGATAAGTTCGCCCTTATTATAGTGGCTATAGGTGAAATGGAAGACTTCCGTGACGTCATGAGCTTCGCGCGAAGGCTTTCTACTATAACAGGTGTTGGTAGGTGGTTCCGTTCATAATCCCGATGTAGGGTCGAATTGAAAAACTTAATTTCACCGTATAAGCCGCACTTCGGGATTTGCATTTCTCGCGGCAAGAGGCGTTGGGGTGCCAATAAGAATAATAAATTGCGATCAAATAAATAGAATAAATGATTTGATGCAACTTATTATTCTTATCAACGTTCCTCGCCGCGAGAAATGCAAATCTCTACAGAAAGCTCGAAGTGTGGCTTATACGACGAAATTAAATTTTTGAATTCGATCGCGTCGGGATCAATCGACAATCTTTATGACCCAGACCCGTTGCTAGGTCATAAAGCATAGAATTTGACCAAACATGTTCGATAAGTTCCTCTTCCATCTTCGAAACACGAACAAAAAACCCGAATGAATAAAAACACGAACAAAGAAACAAAATTGATCAAAACACGAACGAAGCAAAAAAAAAAAAGAACGAGAAAAACAAATATGGCGTCTTCACGTGCCATTGACGAAAATCTGAAAGGTTTGATTTGTTTTTGACGTTTAATAAGGCTTGTTACGTCGGATTTCATAATCCGACACATTCCCACCACGTCAGCAGTGTGAACGCACCTACAGAAGACTCATTGGTGGAATTTACATCGCACGCATTTCTCTACGTGGTGTCACGTCAAAGTAGTGTGCACGGATTTTTGCGTGTTCCGTCAGATTACATCATCACAGGCTTTACCACGTCATGTCAGCACAGTGTAAAAGTACCTACAGAAGACTCGTTGGTGGAACTTATCACACGTATTAACATGGGTAACACGTCACGTCAGCGTAGTGTGTTTCAGCCATTCTGTTGCTATTTCAGGGGTGGGAACTCTGCGCCAAAATTTATATCTTGCGCCATCCTGCTCCAATAGGGTATTTTCGTATTTTTCTGCGCCAAATAGTGAATTTTGCTTCAGTATGCCCGGAATTTCGGAAAAGACGTCAAAAATTTTTTGTTCCTCATTGCCGCGAAACGATTCTTTCCGAAAAGAGCGTGTTTTATTCCACTGTACTTCAACTATCGCCGTATTTAAACTATCGGCCCATCATCGGGCTTTCCATCGCGAAACGCCAATAATATTTGCAATGGTCTTTCAGCTTTAAAGCGCAAATGCGAGTCAGTTTCCGTTTTCAAAAAAAAATTCGCCACTGGAAGCAGCAAAAATTACTGTAGTCGATCGTCATTTCGTCAAATCCGGATGTTTCGTAAAAAAAAATATTCCGGGAGTGAAAAGAGCATGTTTGCCGAATAACGAACGTTAAATCGCCAAATAACGAGTACGATCGCCAAATAACAAGTGTCAGATCGCCAATCTCGCCAAATAATGAGTGCTGAATCGCCAACCATCGTGTTGATTCTTCCGAAATTCTCTCCCATTTCGCAACAATTTCTTTCTGAGTATAAACAAATTGAAACCTTGATATGGAAAATTAATAATATCTATAAAGACTAGAAAATGTTTAGCCCATTTGAAGGGCTGCTGTTCCAGACAGCAAATAGTGCCCTCAGTACGCAAAAATCATCTTAAATAGACTGGTGCGAAAAATTTTATGACAGCCACTCTTTCAAACAAGGTGTCAAAAGCCTTTGATACCTTGTTGAACACCGAAAACAAAAAACAAGCTGATGAAAAGATGTTTGCTGCTCCAATTTATAAATATCTGCTCCAAATCCTATATTTTGCTGCTCGAAAACTGCTCCGAATCCTGAATTTTGCTGCTCCAAAGCTGCTCCGAAATGGACTTTGTCACTTCCCACCCCTGCTATTTGGTATTCGGTCTATTCTGCCCTTTTGCCGAATATTCGGTTGGGCTAAATGTCGCTTAGGTATTTGGCCCAATGTCTGTGTAAATCGTACATGAAACTAATTTGAAAAAGTTATACTGATTGAAATTTTTCCCATAAATTAAAAATTTACTGGTTATATCTTATTGTATCGTGTGTATATCCCTTTCTGTGAAAGAGATTATGTCAGGGTGAATTTATCAGGGATAAGTAAAACGTGAAACTAAAGATAGAATCCTACTGCAATAAGGTGGAAGTGAGCAGGAATTACACAAGTTCGGATGTACCTATATAGATAAAGTTAAGATACGTATTGAGCTACTGAAAGAGATAAAAAAATGGGGGGGGGGGGGCAAAGAAAAACCGGGAAAAATTAGAAAATAAGTCGTAAATTTTATGATGCGTTACTAGTTGAGTGATAATGACTAATATGGTTGACATTATTAGAAGTAAAGTTGCAACAAGTGTTGACAAAAAAAAATTTATTCTGTATTTAGTATATATATTTATATAATAATTACATATATATATATATATATAATAATTATATACACTGCTCAAAACAATTAGGGGAGCAAGCAAAAAAGTGAAGAAAACCGTGAGAGACAGCCACGTATTGGCATACAATGGATAGTACACGCGTATCAATGCGCAATACAGAAGAAAGACGTAAAAAAATTAGGAATTAAACTTTAATTCTTTGAAAATATGGAAAAAACATGAAAAGATGATTTGGGGCAACAATTTGCTTACATGTAAACGATAAAAAAAAAAGTACTGTTTAGACATGATGCATGAGTTTTAATAGGGCGTGTGGTCTCCTCGAACAGCTAAGACTGCTGCACACCTGTTTGCCATGGATGCGATGAGGTTATCGATCAGACTTTGGGGAATACTGTTCCACTCCTCAAGAAGTGCAATCTGCAAGTCTCGGACAGTAGCAGGCGGCCTTGGTCGAGCAGCAATGCGTCGTCCGAGCACGCTGGCCATTCCATACGCTGTATTGTTTCAGCTTCAAGCATGTTCTCACCAGACGATCTCTATGCGGTCGGGCATTATCATCCTGGAAAACAAAGGAATCTCCAATGGCTCCAGCGTAAGGGATGACATGAGGTCGCAGTATCTCGTCTGCATACCTTCGGGCCGTCAAAGTGCCATTCCGAATGATATGCAGGTCCGTACGTCCGCCTATGCTGATTCCACCCCATACCATCCAACCAGCTCGTCTGCATTGTGACCTTTCACGAACGAATGTGGGGTTATTTCGAGTGCCCCTGTCCCTCCATACCAGAACACGTCGGGTGTCACACTCCAGACTGAATCGGGACTCGTCTGTAAACAGCACTTGGCTCCAATCATGTTGCTCCCAATCTCGATGTTCAGCAGCCCATCCATCTTCTTCGGGCCGCACGGTGGCGTGGGGTCAACGGAATGCAGACCATTGGCCTACGTGCATAGAGCCCTCCCTCATGAAGCCGATTACGTACTGTTTGGCTGGACACCCTTTGTCCTGTTGCCAAGAGCAACCGTCTTTGCAGCTGCGTAGCATTCTCTGTTCTGTTTCGACGGGCTGTTAACCGTACATACCGGTCATCAGTTGCTGTAGTGGCGCGTCGCCAACCTTGCCCTGGTCGACGTCTAACATTTCCTGTTTCTTGGAATCGATTCCACAGCCTTGCAACAACAACACTTCTGGCGACTCCAACAGCGTCCGCGACACTACGTTGTGTTTGCCCGGATTCCAGTCTGCCTATAACACGCCATGCCATGGATTCCGGTAAATCACGTTGTTGAGACATCCTCAAGTCACCTTGTCTCAAAAAAAAATACTGCGCAATCGAATTTCACAGTTACGGCAGTAAAACAGACGTTTCTGCAACATCCCGATTTCCGCCCTTATCTCCTTTTTCTGAGAGTGACTCATTAACGAGGTTTGACTGTATATATATATATATTAAAATACAAATACGTCATCATTAAATTTGTTTTAATTGTTTGCATAATTAATGAAATTACCAAAAAAAGTATTTTCAATCAAACACACCAATTTTATTTATAACTAGCTGATACCCGGCGACGTTGCCCGCCCGTAAAAAATTTATATATGTATAGCTTATTAATTACTTCTTAAAAAAATTTCTGCATCGAGTAAGAAAAAATTACCTTTATTTTTAAATATTTTAATTAAAAACTTCATTCAATCGCTTGTGGATACACAATATTTTTTGTTTTTCCATCTGGTGTGTAGATTTACAAATTTTTGTTATTATCAACTCGCGAACAGGCGACGAAAAACTGTCCGTGTGAAAAACAGGGCTCAAGTAGGTTGATACCTGCCGCTGCTAACGACTGGCCTTGCGCTTTGTTGATTGTCATGGCAAAAGTTAAACGAATCGGGAACTGTAATCGCTTTAAACTGAATGGCATTTCTTCAGTGATAATTGGGATAGGGGCCATTCAAGTATTACGTAACCAGATTTTCAGCCATTTTTGACCCCCTCCCTCCCCTTGTCAGCAAAAATCAGCAAAACACTGACCCCCCCCCCCCGACCTTCCCCCCTGTCAGCAAAATTTCGTCAGCAGCTTAGAATATTTCATATCTTCAAAAAGGGATGGTTGATGACGTAAGCAACCTTCAAACCCCCCCCCCCCCGTCAATAAAAACAGCAAATCCAAAACCCCCTCGATGCTGACGTAATACTTGAATGACCCCCATACGTGGAATGAAGACGTCTTTTCCTTTGGCACAGCCAGTTAGAATCGGTGCTTCGCTAATGTAATTGTGCAATTTCTTCACGCAGAGTCTGCTGCCATTGCAGAGTCTCTGTGTCTCCAAATTTCTTATAGGTGCAAAGCATTATAGGTGCTCCGACTTTAAGGGTCAAATTGTGTGGTGGCGCACCCGGAATATCCAAAGAGTTCAGAAATTCTACAGGATACAGAACTGTCTGCGCTGTGTCTGTGACAGTGTCAACCGATTTGTAAGATGTGGAGTCTCCCGGAATAATTTTTAGGATTTTTTCGTTGATCTTGTTCACACTGTCATTTTTCGGTGCCAGAATCGCTCTCAGAAAGCCACTCATGGTTTTGGTCATTTTGTTGAATGTTTGGGAAGATTTTGTCTGCAAGTTCTTGAACTGAGTTTAACAACTGGCAAAATTCATTTGGGAGCATAATGAGTCCAGTGCATGTTCTCGACGGGAATTCTTCCATTGCCAAGTTTGATCACAACTGACGTGAAAATGATAGCAGTGCTGAGTCATTTTGCAGTTGAACTCGCATGTTGGTGGATAATGATAATTTTTTAGCTTCGTGCCAGAGTGTTGATGATTTGAGGCAAGCATTGGGTTCATCAGCTGACGTTGAACATTTTTATTCTCGGTTTTGTCGTCGTAGTTGTTGTTCTCTGTTGTTAGTGACGTCATACGTCCAGCTTGTGCAGCGAATATTATTCAAACGCCTTTTAAGCATTTTTTAAATTGGAACTATACCTATACGATGGGTGGTCGATGAGATAAAGGCCGCATTAGCACTTGCAGGATACCCTGTATACAGGCCAGCAAAAATACCCGGCGCTCTTCCCGGGTTTTCTTCAATTACTGGGAGGATTGGAAAAGTGACAAACCATTATAAAGGAATAAACTGTTATAATAACAGAATTAAATGTGTGACAAACCATTGTAAAGGCATATATTCCCGTCTGAAACGCATTGTTGGAAACCACGGTAACCAAAGTAAACGTTCCGAAAGTGATTGTTGAGGCCCCAAAACCATTGTTGCCCGACAGTTTTTCGCCCATTTCGGGCATTTGCCCAGCTCTGACGAACTTTTAAAGTAGCCTACCGTTCAATCCCGGACCTGTTTGGTATATATGCAAAATCTGGCGACGATCGGTCTAAAACTGTAGATTTGTATAAAGAGCATACATACATACATACATACTTTCACATTTATATATAAGATTGTTATGAATTTTAAGAAAACATATTCGCGCGGCCAAACCACTATTCGCCACATCCCTACTTCTAATTAAACAAGTTCGACTGTATATGACTACAGTAATTATTGATACAATCGGAGAAAATTTAGTTTTTCATTTTCCAGGGATTCATGAAGGCTTACAACGAGCAGAAGGCCTACTGTATTTACACTTCACTCACTTCACTTCTGAAGTATAGATGGCAGCTTTGAGCGAAAAATCAGGCACAACACTATGTACGCGCACAAACTGTTAGGTTCTCACTCACGCTTCTACATAGGCGTACGCAGAATTTTCTCAGGGGGGAGGGTTTCAATTTTTTTCTTCTTTTCAATGGGGTGGGTTACGTTTTTTCCGGCAAAATAACACTATAATCTCGGCTTGGGGGGGGAGAGGAGGTTAGAACCCCAGAATCCCCCTTCCCCCTTTGCGTACGCCAATGCACTTCTGGCACAACTCACTAACTAATAAATTGCCCGTGGCGATAAGAGAAGGCGGTAGAGAAGCTCGGTTGAAAAGAAATTAAATAGAGCTCACATGGTTTTTCGCCAAAATTTTTTTTATTTCTAGAGTATTTTCAGTCGACAAAGAGGCACACCTTCGCCGTCGATAAAACAATGGCTCTCGAGACTCGTTCAAGACGATTTCCTCACGCAATTTTCGGTTGACGAGATTTCCATTCGTGTTCATTTTGTCAAACAAGCTAAGGGGTTTCCTTAGAAAGGTTGTTAATATCAGCCAGAGAAGATAGTTCGAATAAATATTCCACCAAATTTACCTTAAGGAAAGGATCTAGTCAGAGTGATGCCACGCGAGTGCCTCTATAGATGCCAGGACAGGAAAATCTCCAACTTGGGCAAGCAGACGCAGCGTCAGTCGTGGCGCTACGACAACAGGCAGTTCACGAGGTCGTACACCGTCGAGACCAGCAACGAAATCCGTCGGGTCGACGAGATCTTCGCCAGGCACCTGCTCACCGTTGACGAATCCGACGACGATCTGGACGAGCGACAGATCCCGGTCCCGGAGAGGTGCCGTTCCTCCTCCACCGTCACCGACAGCCAACAGGCATTCGAAGGCGTTGTCGACTTCCCCAAGACGGCTCGGAGAAGCAGAAGCGCGAGTTCGATGGCGGCCGTCGTCAAGTCCTTCGCGGAGATGGCGAAAGCCGGCGACCCGGTGACGTCCGCTGCCCTGCAGTACGGGCTTTGGTGGCAGAACCAAGCGGGACCCGAAATCTTATCCGGGAACGCTTTCGTCGCGGACAGCTGTGCCGGCTACACTTGCGTTTCGTACCGATCACCCGTTGTCACCGATGCCCCAGACTTTCTTAATGAGGTACTCATACCGGCTCTGGACCATGACGCGACAAAGACGGAACTGCCTCAAGCACCCGTCCAAAATGATGTTGGGACTAACGATATCGCTGCGGACGAAGAAGGAGGAATTGCGACGAAAGTATGGGAACGCGCAGAAGTTTGCGAGACCAAGGTGATGCCCGAAGACTTGGACAGCGAAGGGATAAGTGCCGACGACACAGAATGCCAAAACTCGACGCTAAAAAGTAACTTCGTTATGAACAGTGATAACGAGGCGTCCGGATATGACGCTGACATCCTGTATCCAACATCCGGCGGATGCTCTACTCTAGGGTACATCCCTACTAAGGTGTACTACTCGGTTAACAACACACCAGAATGTCGAGCTAAGACCTACGCAGAGGTGGTGGCGAGCAGTGGGATCGCCGCAAGAAATCACTCGATCACAGTGCCACTCAAGTGTTCCGGATCGACATCCACAGCGCCACGTGAAACGAGCAGCAGTCAGGGATCTAATGCTAAGGAACGGGACAACGACGCGGAACAGGGCTCATCTCGTCAAAACATAGGGAAGTTCTTCTGGAACGAGAACGAACTCAGCGTCGTCGGAGTGGTCGCCGACGGCTCCTGTTCAAAAAGTAACTCCGACCCCGTCGTACAATCACTGTGTTTGAAGACGCTGTTTTCGGTACCCAGTGACACAATCGACCTTTACCAATCGTCCGAAGAAAGCTCTGTCTCTCCAAGATTCGCGAGGCTCTCGGACCTGAACCAGTACGGCGGTTTTTATAGTAGCTCCAGTTCCTTAACTGGAGCTCCCGGACGTGGTACCTAACGATAAATATGTGGCATCTTCCGATCCGAATCCGTTCTCCAAGAGGAACACGGGATCTCCTGACGATTCTCGTCGTAGATCGGATTCGTCGGTAGTCACCAGAAGCGACGGCCAATCGGGAAACAACGCTGCCACTCTCAAAAGGTGCAAGAGAATGGTTTTCGATCAGGAACTTCAAGAGAACTCAAACGGCAGGAGATTTCAAAGGCATTCCAGGACGGGGACGTGCGACACGCAACCGAATGCCACCATCGAGAAACCGCCGTTAAGAGGCGAGAAATCTGGCATCGTTAAAGCCGCATCCGAAGTAGGTGCCGAAACTGCCATGGGCTCACCTGGAAAATGTCACGCAGCACCTGAAGTACTTGAGGCAGCAGCGTCCTCAGACGGGAAAGACGCTGCCCAGGAAAATCAGCAGCTGCCCAAGAAAAAGAAGCGGCGTCCTCGTAGGAAGAGAAATCGCAAAAGGATGGCACCACCTCCGCCGACATCTCCGGAGAAAGACCCTGAGGTTCAGGGGAGCGTTACGGACGTCACCACCAAGTCCATCGCGGCCGAGGTCGGAGGACATCCTTCGAACGGGAATCGAATCTCTGAGCATCCTGCCCAAACCAACGTTGCTGTTGCTGAGCTCGAATTGATAGCCAAAACAGTCAACTCCCATTGCTGCAGTGCTTGCGGCTCGGAATTCGATTCCAGCGACCAACAGCAGCAGCGGTTAGGAACTCCGATCGGTGAAGATCCGCTTCCAGCGCTGCTGGCTCGCGGCTTCGAACAGTGCGGCGGCGATGATCGTTCGCGGTCGACGTCTGAAGCCGATTCCGCCGTCTACGAGAAGAACGGGTGCAGCAGCTGTCGCCTTCGGCGGCGGCACGACAACTGCGTCTTTGACGTTTCGGCGAAGGGGACCTTTGCGTCGTCTTCTTCTTCCTCGTGTATAGAAGAAGATTCCTCGGACAAAGAGCAGCAAGTGGACGGTAGTGTTGCTGAGCCTCCTGTTGACGACGACGACGACTACGACTGCTACCCTTCGTTACCAGAAGCTGCGCCTTCCTACTCCCTGTACCTGGTGACTGTCATTGCCGTCGTCGCGCAAGTCCTCGCAATGTGCCTTTCGCCGGAATAAGGCGCTCGTGAAGTTCGTCACAGATTTGTTCTGTCTTTTTTTTTTCCTTGTAGGAGGGAGAGGGGTCAGGGGATTTTTCGTCGTTTGCTAGACTGTGTGGAGAATCAATTCATAACAGCCAGAAACAGCGTAAACAGCCTTTTATAGATAGGGTTCGCAAATAAAACAGAGAAAGGACATTTCTTGATAATTCCTCGTGCCATTTTGTTTTTTTGTTTTTTTCGCTAACTGTGATGTCCAAAATGAATTTGAGATCAACCCTTTAACCCATGCACGCTCAACTTATGGCTCGCTGGCCAAATGTGGCCTTAGGAGTCATCTGATATGTGAAGCGAGTGATGTGTCGTGACTGAATATTTGTACTGTTTGTAGGTCTGTTGCTCTCTGTGACGGGACTTTTTAACGGAAACCACAGAAAACCAACTTCAGCCGACCACCACTGTGGCGACGGTGGGGCTCGAACCCAGGTCCCAGTGATGCGAGTCCGCCACTATGACCTCTCGACCACCACAGCGGCTTATAAGAGGACTATAAAGGGATGAGCACGACTCATCTAGGACGACACTGCGAATCGGGTTTGGGTCGCGAATCAGTGCCTTTAAATGGTTTTGCACGGGCCATTTAGGAAGCCTCTGCGAATTAAGTTTGAGTCGGAACCAGTAGCTGGACAATCCCTGGCTGTTAGTGGGTTTTGGCGACCCACCTTGGAGGCCTGTGTGACCCAAACTGGCGTCGCGACCCATAGGTTGAGAACTCCTGACTTGTGGTCCGCGTCACATTCAACACATTATTTCAGTGACCCACAGCACCTTTATAAATCACTTTAGTGACCTGAAGCGTTGTTCCAGATCGCTTGAGTGGACTGAAAGACCAGACGCGCCTCCACGTTAATATTCGTGAGAACCTCTAACGTATTGGAGACGCGCCGGAGGCCGTTTATTGAGTAAAAGAAAATCTGACTGGAAGAGCCATACAGAATGGACACAACCGTGGAAGACAATACTGTCCCATCACGAGTCCAAGATTCTTGGATAGATATATGTGAGAAAAGGAAAGGTGACAGAGCAGCGCGTCCGCTTTCGAGGGAGCTTGGTGTCCAGACCTAGGCTCCCACCCGGGCCGTCTGCGCCGGGGAGCATCTCTGCTGGCCGTCTGCCAGAGAGTGATGGCTCCCATCTAGCCGTTGCTAGAGAGCGCTCCCATCCAGGAAGCTGGAGAGCCAAGTTTTACCAAGCGGGGACACCGCGCCGTCCCTCTACGACGGTAACAGGAAAGAAAAAAAAAAAAAAAAGATTGAGCGAAGCAGAGTGCCCGTGCTGTGCAGATTTCCAAAATGATGAAAAAAAATATAGTGCAAGAAAGAACAGTATACAAATATACAAAATGTACAGGAGATCCTATAATACACACTATATACACACGATAGTAGTATAGAATTGAGAGAATGAGAACAGGGGCGCCAGGGGCGCATCCGGGGGCGCACCTGTGTTCCGGAAGTGGTTTACCCCCTCCCCCACTGTTCTCGTCTCTCCCCTCCCTCCACCCCTTCGGCTGGCGACGGACTTCTTTTTTCGCGAGTGGGTGACGGACTTCCGGTATATAAATGTCTTCTTCTCCTCTATTTTTTTAGAGATGGAGAACGTTTACGATAATCCTCGTAGTGCAGCAAGCTATGGTGGTATAGAAGCGCTGTATAAAGCCTTGAAAGGGAAAGTTTCTCGTGAAAAAATAAAAGAATGGTTGGAAGGTGAGAAGTCGTATACTCTTCACAGGAAAAGAAATAACAAATTCGCTCGTAATCGGATAATAGTAGGGCGTATAGATCAGCAGTTTCAGGCGGACCTGGTTGATATGCGAAATTTATCTCGGTATAATGATGATTATCGATATCTATTAACATGTATAGACGTGTTATCGAAATACGCATGGGCCGTGCCGTTAAAAGATAAAACGGGAAAGAGTGTTGTTGAAGCGTTCCGAAATATATTTAATGAGAGACAGCCAATGGCTTTGCAAACTGATAAAGGCACGGAATTCAAGAACAGAATTTTTCAAAAATTTCTCAAAGAAAGAAAAGTCAAATTTTTTACCACTGAGAATGATACTATTAAAGCGGCTATAGCGGAAAGATTCAACAGAACACTGAAATCTAAGATGTGGAAGTATTTCGTGGCGAAAAACACCTACAGATATGTGGAGGTTCTTCCGGATCTGATGCACAGCTATAATAACACATACCATCGGAGCATAAAGATGTGCCCAGTGGATGTTAACAAAGAGAACGAGAAGCAGGTGTGGGGTAACCTGTATGGAAAACATGAAAAAAAAGTGAAACAGAAATTTCAAGTAGGCGATTACGTGCGTATTTCACGCTTTAAACACACCTTCGAAAAAGGTTACGAAACAAATTTTTCGTACGAAGTGTTCGTGGTGGATCAGTGTGTGGACAGAGTGATACCAGTGTATATATTGAAGGACCTGATGGGAGAAGAGATAAAAGGGACGTTTTACGCAGAAGAACTAGTGAAAGTCAAACTTGATGACACGTTTCCAGTGGAAAAGGTGCTGAGGAAAAGAAAAATGAAAAACGGTAAAACCGAATTTTATGTGAAATTTTTACACTACCCGAAAAAGTTCAATTCGTGGGTGGAGCTATAAATACCGGTCGCATCAAGTGAACGTGATTATTTTAGCAAGATGTCTTCGTTTTACCTCACGTGTCCCAGCCATGCTTCTTTAAATTTCTTCCCGCAAAATACGTTATCCGAATTTACAGTGAAACTTCCCAACGCGTTGGAATTTGATTCTGATGTTGAAGTTGCCCTTACGGAACTTATATTCCCGCATTCTTTCCATAACATAACGGAGCAAACTAATTCATTCGAGTTTGATGTAGGAAACGGAGTGCTCAAAAAGGGTAAAATCCCATGTGGTTTTTACGATAGCACTTTGGATCTTATAAAAGCAATATCACATAATTTCCAAGACAAAATATCGGTTACATTCAACAAGACTACGAAAAAAGTGAAAGTGAATTTGAGGAAGGGATCCAGACTTATTCTTCACACCGGTATAGCCGAAAACTTGGGATTCGAGCCCGGTGAGATAAAGGGACCAATTGTGGAAGGTCCGTTCGCAGCTGATCCGAAACTGGATTTCCATCTTCTCTACGTATACTGTGACATAGTTGAACCTCAAATCGTTGGAAACGTATACGCGCCTCTGCTTCGTATAGTTAAAGTGCACGGTCAAGACGGTGAGATAGTGAACTCCACTTTCGAAAGAGGTCATTACATCCCGCTCGCTCGAAGGAGTTTTGACACCCTTCATATTTATATAAGGACGCACACGGGTCGTAAAGTTTCATTCAAACGTGGGAAGGTGATCGTGAAACTTCACTTCCGATTGAAACACTTGTGAATATGCCGTACAAAAAGTACTGTTGCTGCATTGACGACATAGCTGGTTATTATGTTAGTCAATCAGGTGGTGGCGGTAATTATCCATATTATCAAGGAGTGCCGCTGCAGCGTGGATCGGGAGGTTTCGGATCGATTTTCTCTGCCCTTTTTCGTTCGGCAATACCTCTACTGAAAAGTGGCGCGAAAGCGTTCGGGCGACAGGTCCTGCGTTCTGGAGTTGACATCGTTAACGACGTGGCACATGGAAAAGACTTGAAATCTGCAGCAAAAGATAGAGCGAAAGAGGCGGGGCTTGTACTCACAGACAAAGCATCGTCTAAAATTAAAACCATGCTAGGTGGGAAACATAAAAGGAAGCGTCTGGTTAAGAAAGCTATCATTCGTAAGAAAGCGAGGACAGCGTCAACACCTGATATATTCGACTGATGGCTTTCATTATGGAGAACTCCCCCGAATGTTTGAAAAGTGAAGTGGATTTGTTCACGTTGCCCCCAACGCAAACAGCAATAGAAGGTGGTGAATGGATAGAGTTTCTCCCTCTCTCCAGCATCAGAGATGGCAATGGACCCTTGGAATTCAACGTCAGTGGAAGCGGAGACGATTACATCGACTTGTCCTCCACGAACCTATACGTGAGGGTGAAGGTTTCTAAGGCGAACGGAGACGCTCTATCTGACAAAGACACCATTTCTACAGCGAATCTATTCCTACATTCCCTTTTTTCACAGGTTGACGTCTCGTTGAACGGAAGAAACATCACTAATTCTTCTCACACTTATCCCTATCGCGCGTACATAGAGACTTTACTTAACTATGGACATGATGCAAAGACCGGCCCCCTCGCTATGGAAGGGTATTACAAGGATACGGCCGGATTTATGACAGATCTACAAAACAATGAGGGTTTGAAGAAACGAGGTGAATGCATTGCAAATAGTCGATCATATGAAATGATGGGCAGACTTCACTGTTCACTTTTCTTTCAGGAAAGGCTGCTTCTCAACCTAGTGGATATGAAAGTTCGGCTGGTGCGTTCAAAGCCATCGTTCTGTCTAATCGCCGCAACTACCGATTACGACGTTTTAATCGAACACGCGAGTCTATTTGTTCGCAAAGTCAAAATCAATCCGGCTGTTGCAATCGGCCACGCGAAAGCCCTTGAAAAGACAACTGCCAAATATCCAGTCAACAGAGTGCTATGCAAAGTTTATTCAGTTGCACAAGGAAGCATGTCATTTGTTCAAGATAACGTTTTCCTCGGGACTATGCCGCGCAGAGTTATCATAGGCATTGTGGATAACGACGCTTTCAACGGAACTTACACCACCAACCCTTTTGAATTTAAACACCATGATCTGAATTTCATCGCAGTTTACTTGGACGGGCGACCGATGCCCCATAAACCCCTGGAACCAAACTTCCGGAACGGCAACACTGTTAGGGCTTATAAAAACCTGTTCAGGGTTGACGAGGACCACGGAATTGATTTGACCCGAGAAGAATTCGAGAAGGGGTACTCATTATTTTGCTTTTCCCTGCTTCCTGATCAGAGTGATTGCGGGCATCTGCAGTTGGTGAGACAAGGAAACCTCCGCGTCGAATTAAAATTCGATAAAGCGTTGCCGAAAACCATTTCTGTTATAATATACGGAGAATTTCAGAATCTCATAGAGATCACGAAATCGAGGAGCGTGTTGTGTGATTATTCCAGCTAATGGATACCAATCAGATACGTCGAGCCCTCCGAAAGAATCCAATCACAAGAGAAACATTTAGAGATGTTTATGCAAGCAACACCCTACCATCGCATATACGAAGTTATCCAACTGCTCTGGTTGTGAACACAGACACCAGCTTCGAGGGTGGAGAACACTGGTTAGCAATATATCTGCATGACGATGTTAATGCAGAGTTCTTCGACTCCTTTGGAAGAGCACCTACGGACTTTCAAAAAGGTGACATCGTCAACTTCCTGAAGCGATATCAACGAGTCCGCTACAATGATGTAGCGCTGCAGTCACCGGATACGGAAGTATGCGGGCAATACGTGATATACTATATATATTGTAAATGTTTGGGGGAGAGCATGCACGCCATTGTCTCGCGTTTTAATGTGAATAACGACAAGCGAGTGCATAATTTTGTGAAAAAGAAATTTTTCGTCTAATAAAAAGAAATTGCATTGTGAAAGTTTTGTCATTATTCAGCATGCAACCGTTAACGTTGCATCACCCATTCACAGCTGTGTGTGCAGGGGCGAGTGGAAGCGGGAAAACTTTCTTTTTAAAAGAATTATTGGAGCATAGGGAAAGACTCATGAAACCAATTCCAAAGAGGGTGATATGGTTTTACAGCGAATCTCAACCAATCCACGACGAAATAAAAAATGTCGAATTCAAAGAAGATTGCGATTTCGATAACGTTTCTGACGCGCTACTTATTTTTGATGATCTTATGTCAGAGCTCTCGGGTGATCAGAAAATTATTAAACTTTTCACCAAATACAGCCATCACAGAAATTTATCAGTCATTTTCATAACCCAAAACTTTTTTCACAGGGGGCTGCGAGAGATAACGCTGAACGCGCACTACATTTTCTTGTTCAAAAACAGGCGGGATTTGAATCAGGTTACTCATTTGGGGAGGCAACTGTATCCCACAAAGCTGAAATTCTTTCAACAAGTATATGAAGACGCGACGAAAGATTGCTATTCGTATCTCTTGATCGATTTACGTCAAGAAACGGATGAGAAAATGCGCCTGCGCACTAACGTGCTACCCACGCAAACCCAGTACGTTTATCTACCGCGAAGATGAAATCAAGCACCATTCCAACCATGACTGCAGTAATAGAGGTCGAAGGTTTTCAGCTCTCAAGCGGAACTTTCATAATTAAAGAGCTAGCATACTGCTGTCTACACACGGGTGAAACGTTTCGTGGGTCTTATAGACCCCCGTGTAAATTCGACGACCTGGCCGACAAGGACCAACGTCAGATTCGATGGGTCACAAATAACATACATCACATTCCATGGAATAATGGGCAATACTCATTCGAGATGGTGGAGATTGTGATGGAGAAATTGAGAAAAAAATTCACAGTGCTGTATACGAAAGGTTTAGAGAAAAGCCGTATGCTGGAACAGCAATATGGTTTACACGCTTTCAATTTGGACCCTGCTTCCTGATCAGAGTGATTGCGGGCATCTGCAGTTGGTGAGACAAGGAAACCTCCGCGTCGAATTAAAATTCGATAAAGCGTTGCCGAAAACCATTTCTGTTATAATATACGTAGAATTTCAGAATCTCATAGAGATCACGAAATCGAGGAGCGTGTTGTGTGATTATTCCAGCTAATGGATACCAATCAGATACGTCGAACCCTTCGAAAGAATCCAATCACAAGAGAAACATTTAGAGATGTTTATGCAAGCAACACCCTACCATCGCATATACGAAGTTATCCAACTGCTCTGGTTGTGAACACAGACACCAGCTTCGAGGGTGGAGAACACTGGTTAGCAATATATCTGCATGACGATGTTAATGCAGAGTTCTTCGACTCCTTTGGAAGAGCACCTACGGACTTTCAAAAAGGTGACATCGTCAACTTCCTGAAGCGATATCAACGAGTCCGCTACAATGATGTAGCGCTGCAGTCACCGGATACGGAAGTATGCGGGCAATACGTGATATACTATATATATTGTAAATGTTTGGGGGAGAGCATGCACGCCATTGTCTCGCGTTTTAATGTGAATAACGACAAGCGAGTGCATAATTTTGTGAAAAAGAAATTTTTCGTCTAATAAAAAGAAATTGCATTGTGAAAGTTGAATACCCTTCTAGGGTATCTGTATGTGTGTGTGTGCATGTGTGTGTGAAAGGTTTGCATGATGAATTCATGGGGCAGGTCCGAGACTGTATTCCATCCATCTTTTAATGCCGATGGTTGGAATCTGTTCACCTGAGTTCGGTAACTGGAGTGGCGTCCAGGCTAAGCCCCCCCCCCCTCACTTCATTCACCGTTTCATAAAAGAAGCCTTTTCCCCCCCCCCTTAAGATAATTAATAATCATAAAATAAAGGAGTAAAATACGCACAGTAATGTAGCAAACAACAAGTTATTTTGAAATAAAATTTTTTTTATTTCTTTAGATTAAAATATCAATTGCATGTTCAATTAATTTGTACATCTGCTTAGAATTTAAATTGATTCCTTTAATCGTTGGTGTATTATTTGCAAAAACTCGAATATCATAAATTGCATTGCATTTCGTGAAAAACACGCCATCGCCAAGAGATTTGGAACGTGAACAGTTTCCTCCAAATTGGAACTCTTTACCTCTCTCGTCGTACGCGAGCAATGTCAGGCTGGATAAAGTTAGTATAATAATTATGAGCACAATGATGACCGATATTAAGGCTTTTCCTGTCTCATCAACGCTGAAGTGTCTCTTTCGTGTTGTTACAGCATGATCCATTTCTTTTGATAAACCTTATTTTTTATGTACGTGGAAGGAAGGTTGATATCACTTAGTGCATTCAAAAATTCTTTCTGGGCTGGAAAAACTTTCTTCTTTCCCGAGCTGACGACACTGGACATAAGGTCGATTATGTTAGAATTTACAATTTTCCGTCCTTTATATACCAATTCTCCCTCTGGTGTCCATCTCACGATTCGCGGATGTAACTTCATGTAAGAAAGTATTTTTTCTACCGCCGGTCTGTTGGATTTTGGAGTTCCAAGAAGAATCACATCTTCGAGATCCGGTTTCTTTTCCATCATTGTCTTAGGCATTTTCTTCTCTTCGGTTTTTGGGGGATTCGTCACCGGCTTGGGCTCTTCTTTGTTCTCATCCTCCTTTTCTTCAATTTGAGGTAGATTGTTTTCATTAGCTGATATCCGCTTGTTCAACACTTGCTGATACAATTTTATTTTAATGTAATCAGGTTGTCTGCTTTTCAATATTTTCTGCATCTCCATGTCCATCTCAGAGAGATAACGTTCTGGGATTATGTGACGATTGACGCGTTCCTCGGGTACAAGAATCATCTTCTTTGTGAATTCCATATTCATTTAGAGATTAGCGAAGTTATCGCACTCAATGCAAGCGGCAGCAGCACGTTCAGGAAACCTCCTTTTTGTACTATGATTTTTTTCTTTTTATACAGCGGGAGCTTCCGGTCTGCTAATCTGCGAATAACCAGCTTGTGCTTTCGTAACTTTGTTTTCTGAGCGCTTGTTACGGGAATATTCCCCTTAAGCAGATTCAAAGCGCATTCACAAACTGTTTTTATCCCGCTATTCGGTAGTTTTTTCAAAAGTTTTTTTCGTTGATTCTGTGGGCAAGCGCACAGGAGACGTAGCATATGTTGCTTCCGCACCGTCATAACGTTGAATAACACGAGAGTTCGAGAGGTCATTCTTTTAACCATTCAGCGTACGCAACCGCTTTGGCTAACGCACAGTGTTTCGAGTGATGTAAATTACAGTCAACTTCGATTTCGGGTAACTCCATGATGTTGGGGCATAAGACACAATCCAAATTGAAAGCGTGTAAACCATATTGCTGTTCCAGCATACGGCTTTTCTCTAAACCTTTCGTATACAGCACTGTGAATTTTTTTCTCAATTTCTCCATCACAATCTCCACCATCTCGAATGAGTATTGCCCATTATTCCATGGAATGTGATGTATGTTATTTGTGACCCATCGAATCTGACGTTGGTCCTTGTCGGCCAGGTCGTCGAATTTACACGGGGGTCTATAAGACCCACGAAACGTTTCACCCGTGTGTAGACAGCAGTATGCTAGCTCTTTAATTATGAAAGTTCCGCTTGAGAGCTGAAAACCTTCGACCTCTATTACTGCAGTCATGGTTGGAATGGTGCTTGATTTCATCTTCGCGGTAGATAAACGTACTGGGTTTGCGTGGGTAGCACGTTAGTGCGCAGGCGCATTTTCTCATCCGTTTCTTGACGTAAATCGATCAAGAGATACGAATAGCAATCTTTCGTCGCGTCTTCATATACTTGTTGAAAGAATTTCAGCTTTGTGGGATACAGTTGCCTCCCCAAATGAGTAACCTGATTCAAATCCCGCCTGTTTTTGAACAAGAAAATGTAGTGCGCGTTCAGCGTTATCTCTCGCAGCCCCCTGTGAAAAAAGTTTTGGGTTATGAAAATGACTGATAAATTTCTGTGATGGCTGTATTTGGTGAAAAGTTTAATAATTTTCTGATCACCCGAGAGCTCTGACATAAGATCATCAAAAATAAGTAGCGCGTCAGAAACGTTATCGAAATCGCAATCTTCTTTGAATTCGACATTTTTTATTTCGTCGTGGATTGGTTGAGATTCGCTGTAAAACCATATCACCCTCTTTGGAATTGGTTTCATGAGTCTTTCCCTATGCTCCAATAATTCTTTTAAAAAGAAAGTTTTCCCGCTTCCACTCGCCCCTGCACACACAGCTGTGAATGGGTGATGCAACGTTAACGGTTGCATGCTGAATAATGACAAAACTTTCACAATGCAATTTCTTTTTATTAGACGAAAAATTTCTTTTTCACAAAATTATGCACTCGCTTGTCGTTATTCACATTAAAACGCGAGACAATGGCGTGCATGCTCTCCCCCAAACATTTACAATATATATAGTATATCACGTATTGCCCGCATACTTCCGTATCCGGTGACTGCAGCGCTACATCATTGTAGCGGACTCGTTGATATCGCTTCAGGAAGTTGACGATGTCACCTTTTTGAAAGTCCGTAGGTGCTCTTCCAAAGGAGTCGAAGAACTCTGCATTAACATCGTCATGCAGATATATTGCTAACCAGTGTTCTCCACCCTCGAAGCTGGTGTCTGTGTTCACAACCAGAGCAGTTGGATAACTTCGTATATGCGATGGTAGGGTGTTGCTTGCATAAACATCTCTAAATGTTTCTCTTGTGATTGGATTCTTTCGGAGGGCTCGACGTATCTGATTGGTATCCATTAGCTGGAATAATCACACAACACGCTCCTCGATTTCGTGATCTCTATGAGATTCTGAAATTCTCCGTATATTATAACAGAAATGGTTTTCGGCAACGCTTTATCGAATTTTAATTCGACGCGGAGGTTTCCTTGTCTCACCAACTGCAGATGCCCGCAATCACTCTGATCAGGAAGCAGGGAAAAGCAAAATAATGAGTACCCCTTCTCGAATTCTTCTCGGGTCAAATCAATTCCGTGGTCCTCGTCAACCCTGAACAGGTTTTTATAAGCCCTAACAGTGTTGCCGTTCCGGAAGTTTGGTTCCAGGGGTTTATGGGGCATCGGTCGCCCGTCCAAGTAAACTGCGATGAAATTCAGATCATGGTGTTTAAATTCAAAAGGGTTGGTGGTGTAAGTTCCGTTGAAAGCGTCGTTATCCACAATGCCTATGATAACTCTGCGCGGCATAGTCCCGAGGAAAACGTTATCTTGAACAAATGACATGCTTCCTTGTGCAACTGAATAAACTTTGCATAGCACTCTGTTGACTGGATATTTGGCAGTTGTCTTTTCAAGGGCTTTCGCGTGGCCGATTGCAACAGCCGGATTGATTTTGACTTTGCGAACAAATAGACTCGCGTGTTCGATTAAAACGTCGTAATCGGTAGTTGCGGCGATTAGACAGAACGATGGCTTTGAACGCACCAGCCGAACTTTCATATCCACTAGGTTGAGAAGCAGCCTTTCCTGAAAGAAAAGTGAACAGTGAAGTCTGCCCATCATTTCATATGATCGACTATTTGCAATGCATTCACCTCGTTTCTTCAAACCCTCATTGTTTTGTAGATCTGTCATAAATCCGGCCGTATCCTTGTAATACCCTTCCATAGCGAGGGGGCCGGTCTTTGCATCATGTCCATAGTTAAGTAAAGTCTCTATGTACGCGCGATAGGGATAAGTGTGAGAAGAATTAGTGATGTTTCTTCCGTTCAACGAGACGTCAACCTGTGAAAAAAGGGAATGTAGGAATAGATTCGCTGTAGAAATGGTGTCTTTGTCAGATAGAGCGTCTCCGTTCGCCTTAGAAACCTTCACCCTCACGTATAGGTTCGTGGAGGACAAGTCGATGTAATCGTCTCCGCTTCCACTGACGTTGAATTCCAAGGGTCCATTGCCATCTCTGATGCTGGAGAGAGGGAGAAACTCTATCCATTCACCACCTTCTATTGCTGTTTGCGTTGGGGGCAACGTGAACAAATCCACTTCACTTTTCAAACATTCGGGGGAGTTCTCCATAATGAAAGCCATCAGTCGAATATATCAGGTGTTGACGCTGTCCTCGCTTTCTTACGAATGATAGCTTTCTTAACCAGACGCTTCCTTTTATGTTTCCCACCTAGCATGGTTTTAATTTTAGACGATGCTTTGTCTGTGAGTACAAGCCCCGCCTCTTTCGCTCTATCTTTTGCTGCAGATTTCAAGTCTTTTCCATGTGCCACGTCGTTAACGATGTCAACTCCAGAACGCAGGACCTGTCGCCCGAACGCTTTCGCGCCACTTTTCAGTAGAGGTATTGCCGAACGAAAAAGGGCAGAGAAAATCGATCCGAAACCTCCCGATCCACGCTGCAGCGGCACTCCTTGATAATATGGATAATTACCGCCACCACCTGATTGACTAACATAATAACCAGCTATGTCGTCAATGCAGCAACAGTACTTTTTGTACGGCATATTCACAAGTGTTTCAATCGGAAGTGAAGTTTCACGATCACCTTCCCACGTTTGAATGAAACTTTACGACCCGTGTGCGTCCTTATATAAATATGAAGGGTGTCAAAACTCCTTCGAGCGAGCGGGATGTAATGACCTCTTTCGAAAGTGGAGTTCACTATCTCACCGTCTTGACCGTGCACTTTAACTATACGAAGCAGAGGCGCGTATACGTTTCCAACGATTTGAGGTTCAACTATGTCACAGTATACGTAGAGAAGATGGAAATCCAGTTTCGGATCAGCTGCGAACGGACCTTCCACAATTGGTCCCTTTATCTCACCGGGCTCGAATCCCAAGTTTTCGGCTATACCGGTGTGAAGAATAAGTCTGGATCCCTTCCTCAAATTCACTTTCACTTTTTTCGTAGTCTTGTTGAATGTAACCGATATTTTGTCTTGGAAATTATGTGATATTGCTTTTATAAGATCCAAAGTGCTATCGTAAAAACCACATGGGATTTTACCCTTTTTGAGCACTCCGTTTCCTACATCAAACTCGAATGAATTAGTTTGCTCCGTTATGTTATGGAAAGAATGCGGGAATATAAGTTCCGTAAGGGCAACTTCAACATCAGAATCAAATTCCAACGCGTTGGGAAGTTTCACTGTAAATTCGGATAACGTATTTTGCGGGAAGAAATTTAAAGAAGCATGGCTGGGACACGTGAGGTAAAACGAAGACATCTTGCTAAAATAATCACGTTCACTTGATGCGACCGGTATTTATAGCTCCACCCACGAATTGAACTTTTTCGGGTAGTGTAAAAATTTCACATAAAATTCGGTTTTACCGTTTTTCATTTTTCTTTTCCTCAGCACCTTTTCCACTGGAAACGTGTCATCAAGTTTGACTTTCACTAGTTCTTCTGCGTAAAACGTCCCTTTTATCTCTTCTCCCATCAGGTCCTTCAATATATACACTGGTATCACTCTGTCCACACACTGATCCACCACGAACACTTCGTACGAAAAATTTGTTTCGTAACCTTTTTCGAAGGTGTGTTTAAAGCGTGAAATACGCACGTAATCGCCTACTTGAAATTTCTGTTTCACTTTTTTTTCATGTTTTCCATACAGGTTACCCCACACCTGCTTCTCGTTCTCTTTGTTAACATCCACTGGGCACATCTTTATGCTCCGATGGTATGTGTTATTATAGCTGTGCATCAGATCCGGAAGAACCTCCACATATCTGTAGGTGTTTTTCGCCACGAAATACTTCCACATCTTAGATTTCAGTGTTCTGTTGAATCTTTCCGCTATAGCCGCTTTAATAGTATCATTCTCAGTGGTAAAAAATTTGACTTTTCTTTCTTTGAGAAATTTTTGAAAAATTCTGTTCTTGAATTCCGTGCCTTTATCAGTTTGCAAAGCCATTGGCTGTCTCTCATTAAATATATTTCGGAACGCTTCAACAACACTCTTTCCCGTTTTATCTTTTAACGGCACGGCCCATGCGTATTTCGATAACACGTCTATACATGTTAATAGATATCGATAATCATCATTATACCGAGATAAATTTCGCATATCAACCAGGTCCGCCTGAAACTGCTGATCTATACGCCCTACTATTATCCGATTACGAGCGAATTTGTTATTTCTTTTCCTGTGAAGAGTATACGACTTCTCACCTTCCAACCATTCTTTTATTTTTTCACGAGAAACTTTCCCTTTCAAGGCTTTATACAGCGCTTCTATACCACCATAGCTTGCTGCACTACGAGGATTATCGTAAACGTTCTCCATCTCTAAAAAAATAGAGGAGAAGAAGACATTTATATACCGGAAGTCCGTCACCCACTCGCGAAAAAAGAAGTCCGTCGCCAGCCGAAGGGGTGGAGGGAGGGGAGAGACGAGAACAGTGGGGGAGGGGGTAAACCACTTCCGGAACACAGGTGCGCCCCCGGATGCGCCCCTGGCGCCCCTGTTCTCATTCTCTCAATTCTATACTACTCACGATAATACACATGTGATCCTATAGTTGCGGCGTCGACATCAGGGAGCTTACACAAGCCCTGGGTGTGGTGAGTGGGTGAGTTGGTCGTATCGCATCTCGTTGAGGGGTTTCGGATTACACCAGCATAAAATGTTGACCGGTGGAGCGTGATCTGGTAACTGGCGGGTCAAGATCATCCGTATTTTCGCTGTCAGAGTCGCTAGACGGGGGGGTCAGACATGGTATCTTGACGTAGAAGGTGCGAAAAAGCTTCCAAGAAGTTAATTAGTGCAGCAATTTTGTTGTAGTTGAAGGGGCTGCGCATCATACGTCGTTTCCATGCATATTGGTGCACGCTCCAGTCTCCCAAGAAGAAGGAGTGGTACGATTCCGTAAGGGTACATATGGAAACGTAGTGATGGAGATCGCCGATTCCCCCGCAGGCGCAGAAGTGGTTATTCGAGGCCTTAAACCTCTTCAAGTACGTCGGGAAGGGACCATGTTCCGTGTAAAAGATGATTTTCGTCCTTGACCACACCTCCCGACCACGTGAGACCGTTGGGACAATGAGGTTAACGTTGGTGGAAGTCTCCTCCGCATTCCATATGAGTTGCCACCTGCGGAGGACCAGCGTAGCAAAATGTGACTTCGCGTGCGAAGCTGGCAGCGGGAGAGTGATGGCAGAAGTGGCTGTCGTGGTGCTTTTTGCTAGGGTGTCGGCCTCCTCGTTGCCTTTAAATCCTTGGTGGGCTTTAATCCATGAAAGGCGTATGCGTGGGTGCAGGAGGAGGGTATTGCGAGTGTCGTTCACCAGTTGGGTTCGGTTGAACGGGTTTGATATGGCGTGGAGGGAAGAGAGGCTGTCAGTGAAGATCATAGAAGGTTCAGAGCATGATGAAGCGAAGCGGACCGCTTGGAGAATGGCAAAGATCTCGGCTTGGAAGATCGAGTTGAAATTGTTGAGTCGGGAGCTCCAGTCTTGTACTCGGACATGGTTGCGGAATGCCACGAATGCAGAGGCCACGCCGTCGGAGTTCTTGGAGCCATCTGTGAAGATCTGCCACTGTTGTTCGTTGAATGGCGCCTGGAAAAGAGCAATTTGGTCCGTGGGCAGCTCCTTTGACGGGTGCTGGGGAACGCTGGGGACCGGGCGTTCAAACCTGTCGGCCAGGAATCTCACGTTAAAAAACGTGACGTCTTCCCTGAACATAAGCAGCCGAACCTGGCGATTCTCCGCTTGCAGAACGAGGCCCAGAGGAGGGTTGTGGGTGGCCAGCTGGAGTACCTTGTTCGACGTGGACCTGTATGCTCGAGTGATGAACAGGAGGTGCGGGCGCTGAAGAGCCTGAACCGCCCTTGAGAGCCTGACGCCGGGGTCGGAATACCATATGGATGCACCGTAGGCCACTTGCCTGACAATTATCTGACGATAGAGGGTATTCCGGAACTCCTTGTCGTAGCCCCAATTCGAGCCTGAGAGTCGCCTGAAGTCTTTGAGCATCTTTGCCGTCTTCTTCTGCAAGTACGACACGTGCGAGAGGAAGTTAAAGTTCTTATCAATAATTATCCCTAGAACCTTAATTGATGAGGCATGCTTTAGCCTGACGTTGTTCAGTTTGAACGAGGGCTTCTTCAGGCGCTTGTTTGGCCACAGGACCAGTGATTTGGATGGTTCCACCTGAAGGTCGTTTTCCTGGAGCCATCTGGAGATCGTAGGGAGAACGATGCGTCCCAGTGACGTGACATTCTCCGAGCTTGAGTGGACTGTGTCACATTTCCATTTCAATAATTAAGTGGTTCGTGAAACAGTTCTAGGTCACTTAAGCAGCATACGGCACATTCAACTAAGCGGCCCGCGACACCTTTTCAAACCACTGAAGTGGCCCACGCTCTCCAAAAGGTTGAGCACCCTTGCTTTTACCCCTTTTCTATCACGGACGAAATATTTCGTCCAAACTCCAGTGAAATAAATTCAATCTAGTTCTTGGTGTTTTCTTTCCTCTCCTCATCATCTCAAAGCTTTATTGTAACCCTACGAATGGAATTTTATCCCTCCGCGTTTTTTTTTCTGTACTCCTGTTAGTGATCCCCCCCACATACTTTTTACAATATATACACGTAAGAGCGAAAGAAAACACGTAGGGTGAAGGTGAAAAGAGAAATCTACTATATACATTCTCTTCATCTACTCTTATGTATAATCTGTTTTTCTTTTTCAATTAATTTTTCCTTCCTTTTCTGCTGTTTTCTTCATTCATCTGTTTCTTAACGTGCGGTTAGGTTAGGACAAGGTTACCAGATTTATCTCCGATTACATCAAATAGGAATCATCCAAATTTGTTGCCCAAACTTGTACTTTGAGGGGGGATTGAGCGGTACACACCGAACCCCCTCTTCAAAATAATGTCATGCATATTTTTAAATGAAGTAAGCTTTCTTCCGATTTTCAGCTGGTTGAAACCAAGAGGTGTAGGGAAAAGTGTTCCATTGCGTGTGGGAAATCAGCTTCACACAAAATGCCCGGGATTGCTAAATTAGGGGACGAAGCGAAGTACCTCGTCAATTCGCTTAAAGGGTTAACTGTTGTATAATATGGTCATTTTGGCACTGAAGTCATGGGATACCTCTTAATATCGTGTGGGACTCCTTTTACCCGACGAAGTGCAGCAATATATTAAGAGGTATCCCATGACTTTTGGCACTTCAGCACTGAAGTCATGGGATACCTCTTAATATCGTGTGGGACCTCCTTTTACCCGGCGAAGTGCAGCAGTATATTGAAAGGTATCCCGTGACTTTTGGCACTTCAGCACTGAAGTCATGGGATACCCCTTAATATCGTGTGGGACGTCCTTTTACCCGGCGAAGTTTAGCAATATGTTAAGAGGTATCCCATGACTTTTGCATACTGCGTAGTAAGCGTATATCAACTGCGTTAGGTTGCTATATTTTGGTGAGTTCCAAAGTGAGGTGATGCATGAATTCCCCCAAATGAAAGGGGTTCGACCCTGTGGGTTCCATCGGAATTTTTTTTTTTTTTTTTTTGTCTTGACCTGCATTATGTACTTCGGTTTCAATGGCAGAGTTCTGGACACACACACACACACACCCTGTATGTGCACCTTACGAATTATGGTATCCATCGAAACTTTACTTGGTCTGCAAAAGCTAATGCGGGTAGGGCTGTTCCTTCGAGGTAGGATCTTGGGTCTCTGGTAGTTATTTTACCAGGGTTATGAATGCTATTATCTACTGCATAAAATCGTGCATACACCGCGTAAACATTCCTCTGGAGAATTTATTATTTGATATGATACAATAATAATGACATGATATAATAACAATGACAATATAATAATCACATGTCTCGACACAAACATGTCTCTTTAGTCGAGTAATACACATCTTAGCGTGTTGGTGGTGCAATTTTAAACGTTTTAACCTATGTTGGCCAGGGCCGCCTCAACACATGTGCCCTTCCAGGCATGACTCCAGGGCCTGAATTGAATGAGAGGCCTCGGGATAATGCGATTTGGAACTATTACTTTAGAAATTATGCTTGGAAACTTGTAAGCAGGTACTTCGAGGTATGTAGGGATTCCAGAAAACACCACTTTGCCCTGGGACCCATGGTGTTGCTGAATACCACCTGTGCTATGGGCCATCAATTGGGTTCTGAGCAGCACAAAACTCCCCCAATCAGTAATTATCTAGGTGGTTTAATCACCCTCGTATGGATCTTGCCTGGAGACCCTCTGCGTGTATATTTCACGTTCACTACTCGAGTCATGGATCGCTCGCGTCGAGGATCATAACTTGAATATCGCTTGCATCGTGTGGATCACAACGAATATCAACAGCATAGCCGTCAGTCCCAATATGAAGTACATGACTTTAGCGTAGCAGTTGAAGATATAGTCCTCCTCCTTGTCCGTGAGCTCGGCGAGTAGCGCGAACGCGCTCGATGTCCTGGACACGTGGACGCCGCTGAAGGAATTGGACCGAGACCTCGGCAGCGGCACGCACAGCGAGAACGCCTCGTTTCCGCCGTTGTCCGCGACGAACAGCGAATGCGAACGTTGCCTCTGGAATCCGGGCGTCGTCGTCACTTGCAGCTGCGACGAAGCGATCGTTATCTGAGGTTGCGACAGGTTGCGTACTGCTGATCCGTTCGCGCAACCCGGCGGTTTCGTCGACGCAGCTGCTGAACTGATCGCAGCGCGATCTCTGTAAACCGATGAACGGCGGTGGTACAGACGCATCTCTCTCTCTCTCTCTCTCTCTTCTTTGCGATTCTCTTGATTCTCAGGGGCCTTTTCCCACTCGCCTCATCTGAAATAGAAAAAAAACAACACCTAAAAATCTAGAAATTGAATTTCCTACCGAATGAATAGGAAAAAGTTTGTTCTGTAGGACAGGGGTGGTCAACAAGTGGCCCGTGAGGTGGATTTTGTCCCACGACTAGGTAAA
The DNA here is from genome assembly GCF_987345545.1 of Pholcus phalangioides. Classification (NCBI taxonomy): domain Eukaryota; kingdom Metazoa; phylum Arthropoda; class Arachnida; order Araneae; family Pholcidae; genus Pholcus; species Pholcus phalangioides. The sequence goes on along the minus strand of NW_028301596.1, from coordinate 45,883,242 downwards.
ATTACTGTAGACCTGATTGACCCCCTTTACGATCAGGCAGGGCCGCAACTAAGGGGGAGCAGGCAGGTCTCGTGCCTCGTGCGCTAGACCCGAGGGGGGCGCAAATTTCATTCTGAAACCTCTCCTTCAACATTACAAGAGGGCGTCAAAATGGGCGCTTGCCCCGGGTGACCAAGCATCTAGTTGCGGCCCTGCGATCAGGGACGTAATATTGCGTCCAAATGTCAGTGGAATAAATTCTATCCAACTGCCTGTTATTCCACCTCTGCGCGAATTTCCTCATCGCGAAGCTTTACTGTGACCTTATGAAACAAAGTTGTGTGTGTTTCCCCCCCCCCCAAGTTCTCCACGGTATTCCCCCCACATATAGCCTAATGTGTCTCTCATAACAATCCTTCTATTATATACATGGAAGTGAGAAAAAGAACACGTAGGTGAGAGCGGAAAAACGAGGTAATGTACATCCCTTATCTCTCTGTAACACTTTCTTATCTGATTATCTACTGTCTGTACCTTCTCCAATCCTTATCGTTTTTCTTTCTTTTTCTTTCTCTCCCTTCCCTTTTTTTAACGTGCTTACAAGGCTGCCATATTTATCGCCTATACGTCTAATACAGACCATTCAAATTGATCATCAAACCAACAGCTTGTACGCGAAGGGTTAACATACTGTTATTCATTTTTTCTGGTGATGATAGTAATTGAACATGCTCTCTCATCAAACTGCCTTTCCGTACACACGTATTGCTCTTAAAATATGTTATGAGCATTTTCATCCCATTTCTTTCTGCCACCTCGTTGGACAAGTTGCCTTTTTGTGGCTTCTGAATTTCTAGCTGAATGCATATTTGGGGTTCTGCTCACAGTGACGAAACTTTTTCGAAGTAGATGCCAACTCACAATGACACCTCGAAATTACAACCGACGTAGGTGAGACGTAGACTCTAAAAATTCTTAAACTATAACTGGGCAAGGGAGCCGCGAGTCGAAAATGTTTGAAAACCACTGTATTAGGGGGAAGTGTTGATGCAGAGAGGATTTATGGTCGGGGGGGGGGGCCTTTTGAGGGCGATGTCTTCAGCTGTTCGGACTTCTCTGGGTCTGGATGCCGTTAAGTTCCCCCCGTGGACTACGATCTCAGAACACAGAGTAGGGGTCACAGTCGGTTTCGGGGGGTACCCCCCGACAAACCAGTCACGGCCCAGGCTCTGTCCCTCCAGAGATATAAGCTTTTTACCCTTGCAAAAAAAAATATCCATGTACCCCCCCCCCCCGTACCCATCCATTACTCTCAGCCTCTATCTTGAATTAAAGCTCACGACATCACGTATATCTTTCCGTATTTTCACGACATTGAACTGGAATTTGTATATATAAGTTGCATCATGTATCTGGCAACCAAATTATGAAAAAATAAAATACATATTCGACGCTTGCGCAATTAAAAATTAATTACTAAAAGTGCTCAGTTACTCAGTTCTCATTAAATAATAACATGTCACATTCTAAATTCCTATGCAGGGTGTAGTGCAAGATTTTTTGCACATTTCATAAAAATTGACTGGAAAACTCCGCATGTTATAAACACAAAAACATGCGAAGAAAATTGGAATTTTTATAGAAAACATTTATATTTTCGTGAATGTACGTGCTGTGCTCACGAAAATGCGCGCAAGTATTGCACAAAAAGTTAGCAAAATGGGTTTTTTTCGAAAGTTGTGCGTCTCGTTTGCAGTTATTTATTATACAGGGTTCATTATTTAATTTTTTGCCGGTCCCTTAAACGTGACTAAATTTTCACTGGAAATATTGATATATACGCATAGGCTCCACGTGACCGAAATTTCAGAAGATTTAGTCCAGTAGTTTTCAAGAAATTCCAGAAACAATGTATAAACTCTCCAATAAAAGGACACAGACTTTGCGAAATACTGTGTATGTCTATTATTTACTCAAACCCATGTAGATATCGTTTATAATTGGGACATGAGAGAGAAATTCAAATTTGTCTATTATTAATTCTTCAAGTCTGACTTGATATCTCGAGTCAGAAGGCCATAGAGTGAGAAACGCTGCTTCTAGAGGACAGGACCACAACTTGTCACGTCACCCGGGGCAAGCACTCATTTTGTCCCCCCCCCCCCCCCCACATTGGGGGGTACTATTGGCGTTTCCAGCTTTGATGCACTTCTGCAAACGCCAGAAAGGGAGAGGAAAAACAGCGAGGGTCATAAGACCAAACACGAATTCGCGTGGGATCAAGTTGAAAAGACTTATGATCCGGCTTATTAGACGCGGCCACGCCACGACGGAGTCCAAACAATGGCATCGTCCCAAATGTCTGGCGTCCAATGAGTCACGCTCAAACGGCCGCGTCCAAACGTCCCGTTCCGTTGTATCACTAAAAAAATGTCCACAGAATAAAATTTTATTTGATAAAATGACCTAAAAATGATCTATTGTTCGAAGATATGACGGATCGCTCAAAAATGTTTAAAATATGACCAATTGCTCGAAAATGCCCCAAACATGACTTGTGATAAAAAAAAATATGACATGATTTATATCATGACAAATATGACACGTCATAAAAATCCGAGCCCTAGTTATAACGAATATCGGATATTTCTATGCTGACCTTATTTCCTCGAGAAAAATACGGGAAATTGAGATTCCAAATACGGGACATCGCCAATTATCGCCAAGAATGACATCAAAAGTGAAGAAAGTTGCCAAATATTGCTGAAATTACGGAAAAATCGCAACGGCGGGAAATGAAGCAATATATACTGCAAATTGCAGTAGATCAAAATGAATTCCACGAAATAAAACGTCCACCAAGACAAATGTGGGAGATAAATGGTTATAGTTGTAATTATCATAATATAATTTATGAGTTGAAAAATAATTTCAGTCTTTGACTTCATTATTCATTCTTTCACCCAATGAAGAATGGAAATCTAAGTCGGCGTCATATAAAAAACGGTAAAAACCGGGACACTTTTGCGAAAAAATCGGAACGGCCAGAAAAAGAAAAAAAAACTGGGACTGTCCCGTGAGATACGGGACGTATGGTCACCTTAATACTAAATCTCGTCCATATTCCTCCGCGGAATTTCTAAAGAATTGGTACATGTTGGAATATGTGTGTACGCATAGTGAACCTTGTATAGTCACCCTTAGATATTGCGAATATTCGTCACGTTCCCCCGCGACTTTATTAAATCCTTTATTTAATTCCGTCCCTCTATTTGTGACGACGTCACAAAACGTCTTCATTAGTTACAAGCGAATATTTAGTAGATGTCGATGCATTTTCTTTCGAAAAAAAGAAAAACATCTCGTTTTGTGAGAGATGCGTGTTCTATTTATATTACTTGCTGCAGGTACCTTCTCAGATGTGCGTCAATCATTCGTTGTTATTTGAATTATTCATTGTGAGTCATACACCTGTGTACGTATTGCGTATGCACACACTTACACACGTTTATGTTATGCGGAATGCCGTATGTGTGTTGTTGTCGAAAATGGCAGCTGCTCGAGTAGTCATCATTTGGAGTTCCCTTCAAAAAGAAAAAAATGGTTTCAAAGACATGGAGAGAGGAAATGATGCGGGTTCGGTTATTATCATCATCATCGTATCGGGTAAATACGACATTTGTGTGTGTGTGTTCAGGTGTTTTCCCACGAAACTGTGGCCGTATGTTTGCTGGAGATATTCGATACTCAATGTCCATACCCTGAGCATTATTTCTTATTTTCAATACGGCGATGACTGCGGTAGACGCCGCTTATTGCAATCACGGATATTGTTGTCACTTTGGCTAAGTACGGAAAGGAAAAATGTCATATCATGAGAACAAAATGGTTCATAGTTATGCAAGGATGACGTCACTCTCCGCTACCATACGAACTTCATACTTATCGGGAATTTCTTTCACTTTTATCCCCACGTTTCACTCGGTTTTTTAAATAATAACACGATGTTTTCCCCCGAATTTCTTTTTTTTTTTTTTTCAATTATTCAATTTCTTCACATTTTCCCTTAATTTCTTTCACTTTTCTCCTTCATTTCTTTCACTCGCCCACTTTTCTCCTTAATTTCTTTCACTTTTCTCCTTCATTTCTTTCACTCGCCTCCCTATTTTCATTCACTTTTTCCCCCTTAATGCCATTCACCTTTTCCTTAATTTCTTTCACTTTTTTCTTTAAATTCCTTTCGCTTCCTTTCCATTTCTTTCGCTTTTCCCCTTTTTAATTTCTTTCCCCTTTTCCCCTTAATTCCATTCACTTTTTCCCCTTGATATCTTTCATTTCCTCCATATTCGCTTTCACTTTTCCCCTTGATATCTTTCATTTCCTCCATATTTGCTTTCACTTTTCCCCTTAATTTGTTACACTTTTCTCCTTAATTTCTTTCACTTTTCTCCTTCATTTCTTTCACTCGCCTCCCTATTTTCATTCACTTTTTCCCCCTTAATGCCATTCACCTTTTCCTTAATTTCTTTCACTTTTTTCTTTAAATTCCTTTCGCTTCCTTTCCATTTCTTTCGCTTTTCCCCTTTTTAATTTCTTTCCCCTTTTCCCCTTAATTCCATTCACTTTTTCCCCTTGATATCTTTCATTTCCTCCATATTCGCTTTCACTTTTCCCCTTGATATCTTTCATTTCCTCCATATTTGCTTTCACTTTTCCCCTTAATTTGTTACACTTTTCTCCTTAATTTGTTACACTTTTCTACTTAATTTCTTTTACGTTTAACTAACTTGAATAATAAAATTCAAATTGGCTTAATCAATTAAATATTTGATTAATTCTTTTTTTTTTCTCCCTAATTTCACTTAATATTTCCTCTAATTTTTTTTTTAAATTTCATTCATTCTCAATTCTTCCATTTTGTCCTAATTTCTTCCATTTTTTCTTCCCAAACTTCACACAATTTTTTTTTGTCAATTTCTTTCTTTTTTTCATCTCACTTAATTATAATTATTTTTAAAATTCTTCACAATTCGACTTACACTCAAAACGTAACTTTCCAATAGAATTTCGCAATAAATTTAAAATTTAACAAAAAAAAAACAATATTTTTGTTATATAAATAAAACTCCATTCCAAAGTGATGCAGAATTTTAAAAGAATTGAACTTTTCATTAGAACTAATCGATGATATTAATTTAGGAAATGTAATTATTTTATGTAATCCATGTACAAATAAAATTATAATTTATAAAAATTGAATCTGATTAAAATTCACATGCTAAAGATCGTGTCTATTTTCTCCACACAATGTACGTTATTATAATATATTTCTTTCAAACACTACGTGCGTCACCGATGTCAAGGGATGACGTCATCGGCGTAATCCTTATCAATATTAACTCGAGATACCGAACGGGTTACCGAAACATAAACATATGTATATACCGTTTATTATTTCATTATTAATCTTAAAAATAGAGATCGAAGATCAACTTTTTTTTTGTTTGTGTGTGTGTGCTTTTATCTTATTCATCCGATAACAAACGCGTAATAACATTGTCCGGAAAATAAAGATGGCTTGGTTAGGAATAGTAATGTTGCGTTCGTTATTTTTAGCGGTCGATTGCGTGATCGAAAGCGTATATCAATCATGATGTGACGATTCGAATGACATGTGCCACGTGTAAGAGACACCGAAATTCCGTTTCGTGTAATAATCGTTTCATATAGTAGCGGGATTGATAAAGTTAAGGGGGAGTCACAGAAGCGCGAAGAAAACATTGTGGGTGTGCTGGACGTCCCGTATATACGGGACTCAAGCGCGTACGCAGGTCTGAAGGCCCTTTTCGAAACATTTTTTTTTTCTTCAGAAATTATTGGGGGGTGGGCGACTCAGCCAACACCTTCTAAAGGAAGGAGAGGAGGTGTCTTCTCAGGGGCTTCAGAGTAGGGTTGTTGGTTGTGGTCCTTCTTTGGGGGGGGGGGGTGTTGGCTCAGCCCCCTTCAAAATTTATTGGTGGGGCCTCAAATGGCCTCGGCTCCTAGGTTCCGGCGCCTGTGATGGGAATGAATGAAAGAGTCAATGTGAATGATGGTTAATACAAGATGGCCGCAAAAACATACGGCTACCAAAAAATGCTCCCATATTAAGATGTTCTCAGAATCTTACATGATAGCTAGATATTATATTCTCTGGTCGAAGAGAAATAGCTCCGAGATGGCCACGTAGGTATCGGGCTGCCCACAATATATTCTCCCTGCCGAGAGGTTGGAATGTTTCCCGATGGCTAGGTACTTACCAAAGCCCCCTAGATACTATTAGTTTTCTACATGTTAGTCATACTTACCTAGATACTGCATTAGTAGCATATACTACTTTCTTTCTTTCCATCCGAGCACAACTCAGGTCTATCACTATCTATGGGTGATTTACCAGCTAGTGAGTTGTGTGCCGGAAGTAGCATATACTTTATCTTTATCTGAAACCGACTATAGCTCAGGCCTACCACAATGAAGTGTAAGTAGCATATACTACTAACAGCAGAGTTCGAAATCATTAATGGTCCACTGGTCCGAGACCACTGATTAAACAATCGGACCACCGAGAAAAAAAATTCTGGTGGTCCGGGGAGACCAGTAGCGAAAAACTTTGCACCCATCTCCCCGTGCTGATACATTGATCGCGGAAAAATCTCCGACGGGGGAATCACCGATCCACAGTGGATTTTTTATGGCTTTTTGCAGCCTGTTGGTGGTACATCACACTTCTAAATGCTAATGTATTTGATAAAATTAATTATTATTATTATTTAGAGCAAATTTCATTCGGAGGACCAGTCTTGATGTCTGCGGACCATTAAGTTCTCGTATTCACTCGGACCAATGACTGTTATTTTTCAATGCTAACACTGCTAATAATATCTAGAAGAATTGGTACGACCTCCTCTCAGAGACGCATTTATGGTTTTTCCACCTGCGGGTTATATGCACGAATTTTGCCTCCCTTCTCCCATTATAAACTAATTTTCTTGCCTACTCTTTCCTCGAATTTGCCACCCTGTGCTATAACCCGCTGGGATGCCTCCCCCCCCCCTCCTGTAAGAAACTTCAGAGCCGCCCTTAGGGGGTGTGTGACAGGTGCGGTCGCACCGGGCCCCGCACTTACTGTAATAATAGTTCCATTCATAAATTCTGGAATTCTGGATTTTCATCTAGAAAGAAATAATCCTGGAATTTTCTGAGTTTTCATCAATTTCTGGAGTTACTTACGGTGCTGGAATTATTTCTTGCATTTATTCTGAATTTTAAAATGGACGCGTTGGAATTTTTTTTTCTTTTTGCATTTTATCTGAATTTTCATTTTCTAAATTTTCGATCACTCTTCCCCCACCCCGTAATATTCTCGCAATACCTAATTCGGGGCTAAGGGAGGGGGCCCGAAATTAGCAAGACGCCTCTGGCCTGCTATTATTTTTGCACCGGGCCCCGCGTCTGGTAAGGACGGTCCGAGTAACCTGTGCCTCTAGGTCACTCCCACGCTCACAAACTCTCCAAGTCATTCTTGGTCATTCACATGCTTGCACATTGCTTTAGTCATTCACATGCTTGCACTTTCTTTGGTCATTCACATGTTTGCGCATTGCTTTGGTCATTCACATGCTTCACATTGCTTTGGCCATTCACATACTTGCACATTACTTTGGTCATTCACAGGCTTGCACATTGCTTTAGTCATTCACATGCTTGCACTTTCTTTGGTCATTCACATGTTTGCGCATTGCTTTGGTCATTCACATGCTTCACATTGCTTTGGCCATTCACATACTTGCACATTACTTTGGTCATTCACAGGCTTGCACATTGCTTTGGTCATTCACATGTTTGCGCATTGCTTTGGTCATTCACATGCTCGCGCATTGCTTTGGTCATTCACATGCTTCACATTGCTTTGGCCATTCACATACTTGCACATTACTTTGGTCATTCACAGGCTTGCACATTGCTTTGGTCATTCACATGTTTGCGCATTGCTTTGGTCATTCACATGCTCGCGCATTGCTTTGGTCATTCACATGCTTCACATTGCTTTGGCCATTCACATACTTGCACATTACTTTGGTCATTCACAGGCTTGCACATTGCTTTGGTCATTCACATGTTTGCGCATTGCTTTGGTCATTCACATGCTTGCACATTGCTTTGGTCATTCACATGCTTGCACATTGCTTTTGATCACTCACATGTTTACACAGATTTGGTCTTCTGATCGCTCACCGAACCGACATGGTTCCTTACTTTATAGGTCCCTCTTTTGATCATTTAAGCGTTTACAAATGCTCTAGGTCACTCACGCGCTCATAACTCTCTAGTAGGTCACTCTAACTGGCCCATTCCCTTACTGGCAGAGGCGAATTTACTTAGGGTTATAAAATTTTGCCGCGCTTCTGCCATTCTACAAATATTCTTGGTCACTCATTCCTCAAATCTGCCGCTCCTCTGAACTTGCCGCCCTATTCTATTTTAGCCCGCTAAGCCAAAATGGCAGATGTTGCTCGTTTGGGAAGACACGTCACAGACCAGGAGGGGGGGGGCAGCCAAAACAGAGTTGCACTTACTATACACGGGGCTCAGTGAGAAAATAATAACGGGGCTAGGTGTAACTCAACGGTTTCGGGGCACCAAAAATTTCTATTTAACCCCCTTTGCTCCGATTTTACTTGTTTTGTTGGTGGGAGGGAAATTGGCATCTTCTATTTCAGGATGTAACTAATGAGAGAACCATTTCCCGCAACTAACGAAAGAAATAGTTTCAGAATTGATGAGAAATCATAATTAACGCGAGTAAAGTAGCAGAATTGATGAAAATTCAGAATCAGAGTTAATGAAAGGAAAACAATTCAGAACTAATGAATGAAAAAAATTTCAGAATTGATGAAAGTTCATAATTAATGAATATCCAGAATCAACGGAAGAAAATTTCAGAATCGTTGAAAATTCTGAATAAATAAAACAAATAATCCCAGAATCTATGAGAGAATCAACAGAATCAACGGAAAAAATGATTCTAGAGTGTGTCCATTCGAATTCAGAATTAATGCAAAAAATAATTTAAGAATTGGTGAAAAAGCCTCCAATAATTTATTATGAATGTGGAGGGCCCGGTGCGACCGCACCTGTCGCGCACTCCCTAAAGCCGGGTTTTCCTAGAACTTTGGCGCCGTGTGCAGCGGGAAAAAGCTAATTGGTTTCAGGTTTTTATAACCGGGCCCTTCACATCAATTTAAAAACCTGAAATTCAGGTTTTTTTCACCAATCAGCGTTTTCACACTGCGTGCGCTGTAGAAACCTGGCTTAAGGGCGGTTCTGAGCTAAAGCTATTAATAGGGCGAATATAATAGGGCTATATAATAGACCTAGAAGGGGCGGCAATGAGAAAAAAAAAACTTTTCAGCATGGATGAATTAGTTTCGAAGACTATAGATATAGTACTTTCTTGTACTCTATAGTACTCTCCCCCACCTTTCCCTCCTGGGGCTGAAAGTGCTCCATCCCTCAAATACGGGAGGGATTCGTGGAAGAACCCTATCTTGTAGCATATGAAAGATCCCAGCCTGGAGGCCTCGGCTGTAGGATGGGGGGAGGGGAAGGGCATCACAGGTTGCACAAGAAGTGATATGACTAAACAACAGGAGGACAGACCCGGCGTTGGACTCCAATCAAACGGGCCTCGAAATTTTCGAATTAGAGTCGACGTCCGTTAGAACGACCTCCTCGTTACACGGAAAAGTGACGTTATATTGGGAAGTCGTAATATCCAACAGTAATGTCAAACAATTTCGGCAAACAAAAAAAAAACAAGAATTTTGTTCGTTTTTTTGCAGAGAAAGAAACGGAGCAGCGTTGGCATCTCGGACGCCGTATTGGATTCAATGATCGGTCGCTATATTGGATGATAATAGCATGGGATGCATGGAAAAAGATTTAGGACTTATCGTTCCGGTTGTTATAATGGAACGGTCGCAGTAACGTATGGTCGTTATAACGGGCGTCTACAGTATATTACACCAATACAGGATTTTTTTAATACGTAAGTTAAGCTCAAATAGGCACCTGAAATATTTAATAACTCATTACGTACTGTTTCCACGATCATTACTTGGTGGCCTCTTAAAAAAAAATCGAATACACAGTTAAATTGTATTCAAATAATTTATAATAAGTGTTTCGGGTAAAATAATTAATGTATTCATTACTTGCCTCTTCAGAGTGATGATTTCCGCTCCTTCCCCTTCAATCGATTCAAATCCAACAAAAAAAAAAATCGATGAGAAATTATAACTGATTGTAATCGATTATAATCCTAGTATGATGTATTTTTCCCAACATGAGCGGCATTAGTTGTTGCTTATCGGAAGAACATTTTTATTCGAACGTTCGGTCCGAGCTGCGTTAGAAGCACTTTTGACAAGGGAAAAAAAAGCGATAAAATGAGATGTTTTAGTTCCCGATCGGTAGATGGCGCTCTCAAAGATAATCACCTGCTTGTTGGAAAAAGTTGTGTGTGTGCGTGTGTGTACAGTCGAATCCCGTTATAACGATCATTGCAAAGCGCACTACTGCAACAGGAATTAGCAGAGTCATGATGAAGGGGGTTTGACGGGTTATGACTACCCATTGGAACCCCGATTCACCAATTATGGTTTTCGGTTTTTTTTCCCGTTATAGCGAACTCCAAGAGACCGGAGAAATCACTTCATTATAACGAAATTTCGTTATAAAGGAATTCTAGGTTTTTGCATCGTTCCTATGTAAACTTATCTGGGGGATTAGAAAGGTGTTCGTTACAACGAGATTTTCGCTATGACGATATTCGTTAAAACGGGATTCCACTGTATAAATCAAACAAATATTTCGAGTACAAAACAAAAAAAATCGACTCCAGGGTAGGGGGGAGAATATGCTTGTCCCCCCCTATGCCCCCCTGAAATTTAGACAATCCTATGGACCTCCCCCACCCCTTATATAAAGGAGGCTGTTCGACAGTTCAATACCTCGGAGAGCTTAACTTGTAAAAGAAATTATCTCGCCCCTTGATGGGACACTGCATTCCTCAAAGTTTTTCGGGATTTTATACTCAAAGGCGTTCACTGTTCAACCTTTTGGAGGGTCCCGGCCGATTCCTTGGTTTAGAAGGGTAGAGGGGTCACGTGAATTATCCAAAAATGTGCCTCGAGTCGCTTGAGTGACCTGGAAATGTGCCGCCAGGAATTTTTAGTCATCTGGAAATGTGCCACAGCTAATTTAAGTAATCTGGAAATGTGCGTGTGCGCGCTTCGAGTCGCTTAAATGATATGGAAATACGCTTTGAGTCGCTTAAATTGTTTATAAAAATGCCACGGGGTGGGGGGGGGCACTTATGGGATCTGGGAGCGTGCCGCGCGTAACTTAAAGTAATCTGTGCAAATGGATCGAGTCACTTGAATGAACCGGAGTTGTGCCGTGGGTCGCTCAAGTGATTAGGAAATGAGCGTGGTGGTCGTTTAGATGATCTGATGTGTGTGCCGTTGACAGAATTTTTCCAAGCTGAGGCATAATCGACCTTTAGAGGGGAGGGCATAGAAGGCTTGGGGGGGGGGGATTTAAGTTTAAACCCTTCAAAAAGCATTTAAATTAACAGAAAAAGGGTTAATAAGGTTGAAATTTAATTTTTGGATGCAAATTTTTTTTTAATTTAAAATATTGGATGAAAGTACTTTAATATATTATTATAATCGATTTTTCTGTGTTAATTTCAATGCTATTTGAAGGCAAAGAATTGGGTCGTTCATTGCGATCCACCCTCTTAAGTCAACCACCTTCAACATGTGTTGCTCGTGAGCACCACGGTGTTCCTCGAAGCACCAAGAGTGCTCAGTGCTTGTGTCCGATTTCGTGCTCACGAGCACTGTTGAGAGCAACGCTTCGATTAAACACCCTGCAAAAATTTCATTCGAAGATCACAATTTTGCAGATTTTGCACGAACACCTATGTCAAAGTTGCCGTCAGGGGTGCTCTTCGTCTGATGATGGGCATATGCAGCGCTCGCAACTCGAGGAAGGTCGGAGACCTTCGCAATTTAATCGCAAAAGCACCACTACAACGATGGTGGACTGCTAAAAAGTGATATTGTTATGATTTTACAAAAGGAGTACGAGACGTTGTACGTACGTTTTTGTACAGTCCAGTAGATGTCATTGTTATCGCATCACATTTACTGGTTGAAATGTCCCTCCGTTGTTCGGGAACATTTTCGATGATAGATGGCTGCTGTCATAAATGGGAGGAGGGGGGGCTCCATGCAGCACCTCCTAGAGATAGATGGCCTCCGCACTCTGCTTGTAACGTCAGTAAGTAGTCTATTTTCCCTAAGAATATTCAAGGGAAAAAATTCCCGTATCATCGTTGTGAGGAAAAGAAATGATCGGGCTTAGAATTGGCTATTTCTATGATCCACATTCAATCACTATGCGGTATTTGTGAGCCAATCAGGTATATTCTACGCCAAAATAAGAAGAAAGGAAATAGGATGCTGTGTTTCAAAATGTGGCAAACTTGCTAGGTAGTCTGAATGACGTTTATGGCAAACAGTGCAGAGGCCTTCTATCTCTAGGAGGTTCTGGTCCATGGCAGACACCAAGATTTCTGGGGGGTGGGGGATCCATAACTCACGGTCGTATTCACCGACAGAGTTTAAACTACAATCACAGGTGAAAAGATTGGAAATCGACACGGATTGGTTAAACTCGCGATTTTTACCAATTCGTGTCGATCTCTAATCCTCTAACCTGAGATTGTAGGTTATATACGGCCGTAAAAGTATTTGGGAAACGCTATTATAGACGATTTCGACTTTTCATGAAGACATTAAAAACAAAAACGCCTAAAGAAGATTTAAGAGAAAGAGGGAGTTTATTTTTTCGTATCTTTGTATTATTACACGAGCATTCATTCATCCCACCATAAACTTAGATAAGGAATGTTCTCCAAAATTGGCGAGAACTCTCTCTCTCAAATTCTATGTATAGCCGCGAAAACGACGACGTAGACGACGAACAGGACTCTATCGATGGCCGCGCCGACGAGCATCCACTCGTCTTTTGCGGAAGGGTGGTTGATGACCTGTTCGGAATCCTCCTTCAGCTGTATCTTGTCCACGGCCGTGCCGTCCAGCCACCTGGCGTAGATCGCGATGTTTCTACCGACGGGACCCGACAGCAGGTTGACGATGACTTCGGGAGGATGGGTCGGTCCCTCGATGCTGCTGATGTTGATCACGACCACCTCGAGCAGGACCGCCGATGCCACCGCGTACAGCGTCGACGACAGGAAAGACACTGCGGGGAAAACAAAACATTCATGTATATAATGATTCCCATACACTTAATTATACGGGGTGAACTGCACCCCGTATGGCAGGTGGCAGTTTTTGGCGAAAAAATTTGATTTTGCAGAGAAAAAACCCACAAGGCGACATGACATGACCTCTGTAGATAACTCGAAACGAGACAAGACAGGATTGCTATCAAGCAGGGATCCAGGGAGGGAGGACGATCGCTTTTCCCAAGAACCAAATAATATTAGAGTCATAATATGTCTGCCTTCTTTTGCAGCTGAAGATGTCTGCCTCATCTTCTTCAACAACTGAAGATGTCTGTCTCCACTCCATTCGCAGTTGAAAATGTCTGCCCCCACTACATTCGCAGCTGAAGACAAGGGCGTATCGAGGGGGGGGGGGGCCCGAAATGTGAGAAAATGACCAGAGAAAGGGAAAAAGATGGCCAAATCTATTGTTCTATCACTTTGCCCCCCCCCCCCGAACAAAATCTCTGGGCTCCGAAATTCCTAGGCTACGCCCCTGGTTGAAGATGCCTACCCAGCCTTCATTTGCAGCTGAAGATGCCTGCCCAGCCTTCATTCGCAGCTGAAAAGATACCTACACAGCCTTCATTCGCAGCTTAAGATGTCTGCCTTCGCTCGGGTGATAGAAGGGGGGGGGGGGTAGATAGGAACGATCGCTCTTCCCAAGAGCCGAATAATATGGGGAAGTTTGACTGTCCTGTATTTTACGGGACGATACAACGAACTTGAAAAATTCGCCCATCTTGACACATCGTACTGGATTCGCATATGGTTGCTATGGTGTTTCAGGTCCCACGTGGGCACGGCTATTCCCCTCCCCTCCCCCCTTTCGTTTGACAAATCAGGAGAAGTTTACCCTGTACAATGATTTCCCATGATCATCGTGGTTACGCTCACGAAGCTTGATACATAGGAAATACTCACCAGCTATGAGAGGATAAATCGGCGACCTGGTCTGGATGGCCACGTACACGATGAGCAGGCTCAGTATCAGCAACAGAACGGGTCCCAATACCAGCTTTTTGCCGGAATCAGGACGGATAAAGAACATGGCTAGGGTGAGAGCCATCACCAGCACGCAGGGTGACCAGGTGACCTTCAGTTCCGCTGGATACCGGCGCACCATCGGCAGCTTGACGAAGACGGTTATGTACGGTTCCTCGCAGCAGTTGTAGTGGTTCACCTCACGAGTGATATTCACCTGATCTTCGAGGAGATCCCATCTTTGGTAGAAGAGAATAAGAACAAAATAATCTACCCCTCCTATTGGCTAAGAAATTAATAAACAGGTAACAAAATTTGTAGCCTATTGCAAAACGTGACCGGAAAATTCACCGACCTCAGTTCGACATAAGTGATTGATCGAGTGAAAAAAAGAACGAGTGAGTGAATGAATGAGCGAGTGAATGAACGATTGAGTGAGTAGATGAACGAGTGAATAAATGATCGAGTGAAAAAATGAACGAGTGAGTGAGTGAATGAATAATCAACTAGTGAACGAGTGTGAATTAATGAATGAGAGTGTGAGAGTGAATGAATGAACGAACCGGCTGTCACAAAAGAAAGCTCGATCTCGCTTACTCACCAGGTCACTCAGTGAATCACTAGGTAGCTCATTCTATCACTCACTCACTGTGTCCCCCCCCCTCTCTCTGTCACTCACTCATTCACCAGGTTATGTATTGAGTGATATATCATTATATCCACTTACTCACTAGGTCACTCACTTACTCTCCCTAGATAATTCATTTACTCACCAAGTCATTCACTCACAATATCACTCGATAACTCTCTCTCAATAGGATGGTCATTCACTTGATCTCCAGGTCACTCATTTACTCCCTAGGTCACTAGCTCACTATTTTCAATTACTCACGAACTTTCAATTAGAAAGTTGTTGCCCTAAGGGACCATATAAAAATTTAGATTTTTTTACTTTATTACGCACTGTATTCTCACTCTCAATACAGGGTAATTTTTGAACGCATTTTGAATTTTTTTTCCCAAATTGCAACCATACCTCTATGACAGAAGATAAAGTACGAAATAAAGGCCGTATTAGCAGGACACCCTGTAATATAGTCTGTCGCAGAAGTATATTGTACCGATGTTTCAAATTGTGAATGAAGTGTGACGATTGAATATTTGTGCCGTTTTAGGCCCGTTGCTCCCGTTGGCCCGTCTCTGCGGGGAGACTTCAGAGCTATAATACTTTAAAAAAATGACGACATTGGGGGAAAAATATGAATTGGTCGCCTTAAAGGTTTTTCCTATTAGATTTAGGTCCGGCTCATAAATAGCTGAACATCGCAATTCACGCCATTTATCGGTAAACGTTGTAATGGTGGATGCAGATGTAGGAAGTGTGAATAGAAAGCGTTGACCACAGTTGGGAAAAAAAACAACTCAAAATGAATGTGCTACGCGCGTAGCACAGTTCCAGAGCACTTAAGCGGCCCGGACACATTTCCAGATCACTTGGATCCGCGAAACATTCAGAGATCACTAAAGTGGCTCTGTAAGGCACTTACCAATAGGGGGGGGCGGGTGATGTTACTTCAAGTGGCTACAAACTATCGAGAGGTTTTCCTCGTTTTTGACGCACTGAGTAAGATGCCATTAAAAATATTTCATATTTTCACAAAGGGTGGTGGTTGATGACGTAAGCATTATCCAAATCCCCCTTCCCCCCTCGTCATCAAAAATTAGCAAATCGGAAGCACCCCCCCCCCCCCATCGATGATGACGTAATACTTGAACGGCCGCAAAGCGGAGATAGACTTGAAAGTGTGGGGGGCACCGTCATTATTGCTGGGGAGGGGGGGGCACGATGATGATGACGTCAATTTTCAAATTCTCATATATGCATTAGATCAGTCGACTCCACCTTTGACGCTGGGGCGGGCATTGCCTCCCCCCACGCACCCCCCCCCCCGTATCTCCACCCATGCTTTAAACAGTGTACAGTTAGGGAGTGTCGGAGTCACTCCCTAAGTTGGAATGCCGGAGTATGTGTTTTTCGTTCTTTAGGTGTGGATCCCTGGACGTATTCATGTTGTTAGAGTTGAGCTTTTCTCATGCACTGCTGGTGCAGCCATCTGTCTTACATATTCCCAACTGATATAGAATTTGTATAAGACTGAAGATGATAATTCTTGAATTTTGATGTCGCGCGTGTGAATATCGTGTTCAAGGTCTGCCTGCTCTTTTGACTAGAATTGGGCTGAAACGGGGGGCAAAACTATACAAATCCGCCCCCGAGTACAAATATTGGAAATATTGATTGTGAAAGGTCTTTAGACCGATGGGTGAGTAAAGAATCGACCATAGACCGGGATCCGGAAATTCCGTCTCCCTCTCGCCCTGGACTCTTCACCTGCCTTGACCGTATGAGTGACAGAGTGATTGGGTGAGTGACCGTATGAGTGACAATATAAGCGGCTGAGTGTCAGTGAGTGACCACGCTCACTTGGTCTCTCACGCTGTCTTATACTGACACACCGATGCGGTCGTTCACTCAAATGGTCACTCACCCTTCAATTGACCACTCATACTCTTTCTTTCAAACCGAGCACAACTCAGGTCTATCGCCATCTATGGGCGATTTACTACCTAGTGGGGAGTTGTGCCGGAACTGTAACTGCGTGTGCACCTAACAGTCTGAGTGCGTATGTAATGTTGTGTTTGATTTTTCAGTGCTGCCATCTGTATTTCAGAAGTGAAGTGAGTGATGTGTTATGATTGAATTGCATTTGTACTGTTTGTAGGTCTGTTGCTCTCTGTGGCGAGACTTTTTTTTAAAGGGGAGATCTCGGCTCTTGAAGTTGGGAACCACGGAAAACCAACTTCAGCCGACCACCACTGTGGCGACGGTCACTCATACTGTCACTCAGGGGTCGTTCAAGTATTACGTCAGCATCGAGGGGGGAGGGGTTTCGGAGGGGTTCCACTCACTTCGTTACTCCCCCGGTTAGGGCAGACGAAATGGCAGAGGCGGAATGTCGAGGGCGAATTGTCAGGTGTAGACTATCGGGGCGAATCGTCGAGGGTGGAATGTCGGGGACGAAACTTCTGGGGCGAAATGTTGGAGGCGAAATTTCCGTAAACCCCATGGACCCACATCATCAAAGAATTGAGTCGAGGATGCATCACCTCTATCAAGTTCCATGATAGGATTGGCATCATGCTGATTTGAATTCAAGAATACGGGTGCTCTTCTACTGATGACGGGACAGGGACGGTGCTCGCAGCTAAAAGGGGAAAAAGGGGGGGGGGAAAGAATGAAGATGTCTTTATATATATAATCGTAATTGTGCACATACCTCGGATTGCTGTCTATGAACTCGTCCATGTATAGTTTCTGGTCATAGATCGACAGGTCGACTTGCCATCCGTCCAGAGTCCAACATCCGAACACCAGCTTGCACTCAATCCTATTGTAGGGATACGTCCCGACGGCGCTATCCATCGGGCAGTAGGTGGTCGTAACTGCAGGCGGCACCATCAACACGTCACCGCTGTGATATATGACCACGTGGGTGTTCATCATCGGGTCCACGTTCCAACTGTAGCTGGAATTGGGAAGACAGTTAATTAGATAAACAGTTAATTCTTTACCAACGACGCGTCGCTCGAATATTATGCATAATCACCGGTAAAAGTTTCAACCTTAGGGAAAAATTTATCAAACTTTGCACTGAGAAAATTATAAAAAAAAAATGTTCTGCGATTATGCATGATAACCGGTTATTATGTATATACTCTAACCGGATTCATATTACACATTTACCGTAACATATACATAAATACCTGTTATACACCCGGATATCCGGTTGCCACACCATATGATCAGGGACGTTGATGACGTTCAATCCGTGATAATCCTCAGGGTTCCAAGCGAGTCGGAAATCGTTCCAGTGCTGATCACAGCCGGAAAAACAAAGGTGCATTTGTATGAGGAGGTGCATTAATGGGGATTCCATCACTCGATTCAGGGATGTGTACCACCTGCTCCTCGTCGGTCCGAAGTCAGGACCGGTTCGTATAATTAGCTAAAGACTATTACTACTACTTGTAACTACGTACATGCAATTTTCGTACTATATTTTGAAAGTTGCAATTACGTGAATCTTCGTCATGTTATGAAGGTCGGCCGATCTCCGAGGAAGGCTTTTTCAAATAGCTGACAGAGGGAGGGTTCTTAACCTATCGGTCACGTGGGAGCTTTCGAGATGCATGGCCCCCACAAGGGGTGGGCTGACAAGGCTCCAGCCCTGGGGCCCGGGATGATTTTCACCTTTTTTTGTTTTTTCACGCTTTAAATTCATCATAAAGGGGCCCCGTGAAAATCTGGTCGGGGGCCCGCATAAGATCCTGGCCTGGGGCCCTGTTCCAGGATGTGGGGGGCCATGCCGAGATGGATAGTCCGAATCCTCCTACTGCTAGAGATTTTTGAGCTATGGGTCATCAGATTTAATTCGCAGGTTCTCCCAAGAGACGGGTCGTACAAATTCACTTACGGCCAGGGATTCTTGAGCTATGGATTACGATCCCAGACTTGATTTTCTGGGGCTTGTGAGATAGGTCGTACGAATCCACTTACAGAAAGGGATTCTTAAGATGCTTGAACTATACATTCACCACATCCACATTTCTCTGCGGAGATTCGTTTGTGGATTCTTAAACTATGGGTCGCAACTCAAACTTGATTTGCGGGGGTTTGGGAGATAGGTCGTACGAATCCACTCGCAACCAGGGATTCTTATGCTCTCCCTTCTTTCCTACTCTTTCAAACTGAGCACACCTCCGGTACTATCGCCATGAGCAATTCACTACCAAACTTGCCGTAAGGGGTGCTCTTCTTTTGATGATGGGTACAGGCAGTGCTCGCGACTAGCAAAAGTTTACAGACCTCTACCGGAAGTGTGGGTATCCAACGGCTTGAGCGCGTATATAGTGTTGTGTCCGATTTTTCAATGCTGTCATCTGTATTTCAAAATTGAAGTGTAACGACTGAATACTTGTGCCATTGTAGGCCTGTTGCTATCTGTGGCGAGACTTTTTAACGGGGAGATCGGCTCACATTCGCGTCCCGAAGTTGGGAACCACGGAAAAACCAACTTCAACTGACCACCACTGTGGGGGGGGGGGCCCTATATCCTCCCCCGGGTTCGAACCTGGGACAGCAACCTTCGCGGTATTACCACCACGCCACTCGGGTGCTAGTGGGAGGGGTTTGAACCCGGAACTTTGCGATGTCGGGCAGTCACTATGACCACCACAGTGATTGGGAGCGGGATTTATAAGCTACGTCACAACACAAACTTGATACACTGTGGCTTGTGAGATAGGTCGCATGAATCCACTTACAGCGAGGGATTCTAAAGCTATGGGTCGCAAACCAGACTTGATTCGTACGGGCTTCCTAGACGAGTCGTATAACACTTACAATGCTGTTATAAATGCACTTATTGCGTTACTGATTTCGAAAACAAACAGTCCATGGGACGCGAAGGTGATCTTGCAGCTTATTTTCGGTCGCAGCTAGAAAAGGTCAAGAACCGCAGAGCTAAGGACTAAAAAAGGACTAAATGCTCGACGACAAGAATATGGTACACCTCCCTGATCCTGATTATTCATTAGGAAGGACGACTTACCAGAATAAGCAACGAATCCAACCACAACAGGGATCTGTCTTCTATCTGGTTAAGGAAGAAGAAAACCACAAGTTATATTATCACTAACTAATCGAAAAACTTTCAAAATGTTCATTTGGTTTTAGTGGTTTTTTTTTTTTTGGTTACTGGTTCAGTAAAACCTCGTTATAGCGTACCGTTTAATAACGAACTTCCAGGTATGAACACAAGGTCGTAACTATGATTTTGAGGGGGGGGGGTGCAGTAGCGTATTTACAGGGGAAGTGGACTATAGTCCAGGACAGCAAGTTCGGAGGGAGCGGCAAATTTGAGGAACGAGTGGTTGCAAGCCATAGAGCGAGAGAGAGATAAGCCTCTGCGTAGGCAGCGAGGAATCAGGCCAGTGAATGACCAAACGAATGACCTATAGAGTGGTCATTGTTAGTATTGTAAGCATGTGAGTGGACAAAAGATTGTATAGGCACGTAAGTGATCTAGAGTGCGTGCGTGCAAGCGTGTCAATGACCAAAACAGTGAGCTAGAAAGCAAGGGATCAGGTCAGTGAATGACCTCTTAACCAGAACATATGGCCCGCCGCTCTGTCTCAAAGAAGAGATTCTTTTGGTCACTCATGCCCACCTTCTTATGTAACGCAGAGAGCGGGGGGGGGGGGGCAGGTCAGTTAGTCCGATTTGGTAAACCCTAAATGCAGCCAGTTTTTGAGGTTTAAACTGCGATTTGGAGAGGACAACAAGGCCATGGGCGGAGTTACGAGGGGGGCGTGGGGGACATTGCCCTCCCCCCAGCGTCAAAGGTGGAGTCGACTGATCTAATGTATATATGAATTGACATAATCATCATCGTGCCCTCCCCCCCCCCCACCCCAGACTTCCAAGTCTATCTCCGGCTATGAACAAGGCTGAAAAAATCTCCAAAAATTTGGATATCCGAATGAATAATTTATATATTTTATATGCTAGCCTCTGGCATGTGGTTGAAAAAAGCCCCTAACGAATTATTTGGCGAAACTGAATTTCGCCAAAAGCTCCGCCCCTCGTGATGTCTTGCTTTCTTGCTCGTAGTAACTCTATAGTAGTGACTAATCACTGCGTGTTAAAGCCTCTCGTGTTACTAAGAGTGCGAGGACTGTAATTACGCTCCCCGACTATGTTGCACAATGGATTTTCTCAGCCCCGTGAGGCAATTATTACAATTGATCAATTTTCTTGAAGCAATGTTGAGTGTCATTGTGCGACTCCTCGGTGAAAAGTGACTGTCGCTGCATACATACATACCAGGTCGATGATGTATTTGGGTGCCATCGACAGATAGACGACGGTCGTATTGCTGTGGTGCGTGATCGGCCGGACTTTCTTGTCGTACTGCTGCTCCTTGAAAAGTTTGTCCATCACCCTCTTGATGTTCGATAGTTGGGGAGCGCTTTTGGCGTCTTCGGCCGATTCGGTCACTTGGGCCATCGTCACACCTGTAATCGTCCAATGTAAGAGTAAATCGTCATGGGAGAAAAAAAGCATTTGAAACTTACCCCTATATACCCCTGCAACCCTTGAACATTGCTGGAACGATTTGAAACGACAATTCATCATAAACGACAATTCACTTCACCTTTGGTACGTTTCACCCCCGGAAATTTCGCCTGCCCTGCCCGAGTGAGTGACCAAGTAATTGGGTGGGTGAGTGACCAAGTTAGTAACTGATTGTATAAGTGACCATATAAATGGGCGAGTGACCGTATGAGTAGGCAAGGAACTGTATGAGTGAGAGACGGTATGTGTGACCAAGAGAGTATGTAATTGACTGCATCAGTTCGTGACCGTATGAGTGACAACACTCACTTAATCTCTCATACGGTCACCCACCCGCTGACTTGTTCTCTCATACGGTCACCCACCCGCTGACTTGTTCTCTCATACGGTCACCCACCCGCTGACTTGTTCTCTCATACGGTCACCCACCCGCTGACTTGTTCACTCATACGGTCCCTTCAATTGGTTACTCATACAGTCACCAAGTTGATGACTAATACGGTCACTCCCGCAGTCAAGGCAAGTGGAATGTCAAGGGCGAAACCCAACGATGACGATGTCCGTAGAGCCATGTCGGATGAAAAAAAAAAAAAAATTACCAGGAAAATGACAATCTTCCTTAGAAATCTCCGTCAAACACCCGCATAGGACCTTCCCCCCCCCCCATCTTCACCCTGTTACTTGCGAGCACCGATGAGCTAAACGAAGCACCTCAGGGTGATTGTGACGTTCATCATTCATTGAAATTGCTTCAAGGGTTTTAAGTAATGCTGAGTTTGAGAGTATAACAGAAATGCGACACATGGGGTGCTCTTCTGATGACGGGCCTAGTCCATGTTTGAGGCTTAAATAAAGGAGGACCCCTTTCCCCCCAATTTAATATAACGCTGGTGGTAAAGGAAAAAGGACGGGTCGATCTAGTGGCACTAGACTGGTGCACACATGCTTAACACTATGACCCGAGCGCCAAATGTGCCCTCAGAATAATGTGATGTGGCCGGCGACCTCAACCCTAATTTTTTTAATGCACTGAGTGGCACATTTACAGACCCAAGGAACATTTACAGATCACATAAATGACCAAGAAACATAAGCAAGTCCCAGAAAGAAAGGACTTACGTATGCCTCATACGACGCGTCTTGGCTCGTTATACACTGAAGAGCCAAAAGAACTGGTCCATCTGCCTAATGTCGTGTAGGGCCCCCGCAGAAGTGCCGCAACACGACGTGGCATGGACTCGACTAATGTCTGAAGTAGTGCTGGAGGTAATTAATTGACACAATGTTTCCTGCAGGGCTGTCCATAAATCCGTAAGAGGGGGTGGAGATCTCTTCTGAACAGCACGTTGCAAGGCATCCCAGATATGTTCAATAATATTCATGTCTGGGGATTTAGGCGGCCAGCGGAAGTGTCTAAAGTTAGAAGAGTGTTCCTGGAGCCACTTTCGTAGCAATTCTGGACGTGTGGGGTGTCGCATTGTCCTGCTGAAATTGTCCAAGTCCGTCGGAATGCACAATGGACATGAATGGGTGCAGGTGATCAGACAGGATGCTTACGGACCTGTCACCTGTCAGAGTCGTATCTACACGTATCAGGGGTCCCATATCACGCCAACTGCACACGCCCCATACCATCACAGAGCCTCCACCAGCTTGAACAGTCCCCTGTTGACATGTAGGGTCCATGGAGTCATGAGGTTGTCTCCATACCCGTACACGTCCATCAGCTCGAAGCAATTGGAACCGAGACTCGTCAGACCAGGCAAGGTGTTTCCAGTCCTCAACAGTCCAATGTCGTTGTTGTCGGGCCCAGGCGAGGCGTAAAGCTTTGTGTCGTGCAGTCATGGCTCAGTATTGAAATCTGCAGCAATTTGCGGAAGGGTTGCACGTCTGTCACGTTTAATGATTCTCGTCAGTCCCGTTCTTGCATGATCTTTTTCCGGCCGCAGCGATGTCGTAGCTTTAATTTTTTACCGGATTCCCGATATTCACGGTTCACTCGTGAAATGGTCGTACGTGAAAATCCAAATTTCATCGCTACCTCGGAGATGCTATGTCCCATCTCTCGTGCGCCGACCATAACACCACGTTCAAACTCACTTAAATCTCGATAACCGGCCATTGTAGCAGCAGTAACCGATTTAACAATTATGCCAGACACTTGTTGTGTTATATAGGCTTTGCCGACCCGCAGCGCCGTACTCTGATTGGTTCCATATCTCTTTATTTGCATACGCATGCCTGCACCAGTTCTTTTGGCTCTTCAGTTTATATTATGAGTGTATATTATCATTAAGCGACCAATAAAGTGATCTAGAGAGCAAGTTCCATTCAATAGAGTGACCTGGAGAGCAAGCTGCCAGAGAGCGACCTACAGAGAAAATGCCATCAGCGACCAATAGTGATCTAGAGAGCAAGTTGCCACTGAGCGACCAATAGTGACCTACAGAGCAAATGCCATTGAGGGACCAATAGTGACCTACAGAGCAAGTTGCCATTGAGCGACCAATAGTGACCTACAGAGCAAATGCCATTGAGGGACCAATAGTGACCTACAGAGCAAATGCCATTGAGGGACCAATAGTGACCTACAGAGC
The DNA here is from genome assembly GCF_987345545.1 of Pholcus phalangioides. NCBI lineage: Eukaryota > Metazoa > Arthropoda > Arachnida > Araneae > Pholcidae > Pholcus > Pholcus phalangioides. The sequence goes on along the minus strand of NW_028301596.1, from coordinate 45,859,085 downwards.
AAATGCCATTGAGGGACCAATAGTGACCTAAAGAGCAATGGACCAAGTCAGTGAATGAACGATTTAAAGAGTAACCCTTTAAAAGTGGACGATCATGGAAGAGACCAAAAGAGTCATGGGAAAGACAAAAGTGCGAGCATGCGGAGTGACACAGAGTCACTTAAAAAGCGAGGGACCAGGTCAGGGAACGACCAAAAGAGTTACCTTGAGAGTGTGTAAGCATAGGAGTGACCCAAAGTGAGCTAGAGACCAGGTTGGTAAGTGATCCTAGGAGTGAACTACAGCTTACAAGAGCATGCGAGCGACCAAAACAGTGATCAAGCATATGATTGATCAAAAGAGTGACCTAAAGAGCAAGCGTCTAGCTCAGAGGTCTTCGACCTTCTTCCAGTCGCGAGCACTGCCTGTACCCCATCATCAAAAGAAGAGCACCCTTACGCATGGCACGTTTAACATACGAATGCAGGAAATGACGATGATTTCAATCCTTGAATGCAATTCCTCTAAGGTGTTTAATTGGAGCGATAATCAAGTGCTCGCGAGTACGAAATTGAACATGAGCATCGAGCACTCTGGGTACTTTAGCGAGAACGTGGTGCTCGCTAGCAACGGGTCGAAGATGCCTGGTCTAGGTCATTGAGCAACCAACCACTAAAATAAAATCTAATCCTCTAAAAAAAATCCTGTGTTCATTAATTCAATAATTTTGGGGGCATTTGTTTTGTCCGGCGCCCATCATTAGACACGTCGCCGAGATGTTACTGATTCGGAGTTAGTCGCCGCCCCCAGATTCTAAAAATATACAAAAATGCGCCGGGGGGGGGGGGGCATGATTTTTTATTATATTTCCACAATGTTTCGATATTAATAATAACAAAATTTATATATACGTGATTTCAATTAAAATAAAATCAACAAATCCAAATACCGTTGCGCTCCCTGTTGATGAAAATTTAAACTCTGATCAGTAACCGTCAACCTGCATGTACAGCCATCTAGTAATGAGCTGGTGAACTTGCAAACGAGTTTCCAAGTATCAAAATGTTAATAAATGACAATATTCATTCTGATTTATTGTATCACAAAAATCAAACGGTGAAAATTTTCATTTCATTTGTCGTCTGCTCAATTCTGGGTCCTTTGTTTTTGACTTCTCCTTATTTACCAAAGGAATAGCTGAACTTGCCATTCAGTTCGGTTTGTGGGCGCAGGGCACCGTATCGAATGAAAATTTCTGCTGTCGTCTGATTCACATTCTAGCTTTTTTGTTTTTCGACGTCTCCTTATGCCCCAAACAATTAACTGTACTTGCTATTCAGTTCAGTTTGTAGGCTCCGCTCGTAGGGAACTGTACTGAATGACTGTCGTCTGCTTCATTATAGGTTCTTTGTTTTTAACGTCTCCTTATTCCCTAAAGAAATAGCTGAACTTGCCATTCAGTTCAGTTTGTGAGCTCCTCTCACGGGGAACTGCACTGAATGACTGTCGTCTGCTTCATTATTGGTTCTTTGTTTTTAACGTCTCCTTATTCCCCAAAGAAAGAACTGAACTTGTCATTCAGTTCAGTTTGAGGACTTTGTTAGAAAGGGACTGCACTGAATAAAAATTTATGCTTCTTGATCCAAATTTTATTCTCACCGCTCGAGTCGTTTATAATTGTTACAGTAGATGGCAGCACAAACAGTATGGATCAAAAGTGGAAATTTCCATTTAAGGAGTTCTAGGCAGTACCTCCTAGAGCAGGGGTCTTCAACGTATGGCCCGCTTTTCATTTTTAGGAAATAACTGAAAACATTGAAAGACGATTAAAAAGAAGGAAATAATACATTTTTTATTGAGTTCCCCCCCCCCCCTTCCGCATTGACAGCGTGCACCTGATATATTATCAGGGCCATTTTAAAAAATTGGGTGGAGAGCGGGGTTTAAAGCCCAAAAACTTTTAATTTTTGTTTAAAACTTTTTCTTAAATTTAAATTATTCTCTAATAAAATTAATTTACATTTTTAGAGAAGTCAGCGCATCCAAATAGACATACATAATTTACAGAAATGATCGCAAGCTTCTTAATGGAAAAAATAATTCCAAGTATTTGCAAGAAATAATTTCTGGATCATGTGAAGCAGCGAAGCAGCATGGCCGGAGAAACGGGGGGTGGGGACGGTATTGCCCCCCCCCCCATCGTCAAAGGTGGATCCGACCGACCTAATGTATATTCCTATATATGAATTGACATCATCATCATCATGCCCCCCCCCCCAGACTTTCAAGTCTATCTCTGCGTGAATATATATACAAACTGAAGAGCGAAAAAAACTGGTACAGGCATGCGTAGCCAAATAAAGAGATATGGAACCAATCAGAGTACGGAGCTGCGATCGGCAACGCCTATATAACACAACAAGTGTCTGGCACAGTTGTTAGATCGTTACTGCTGCTACAATGGCAGGTTATCGAGATTTAAGTGAGTTCGAACGTGGTGTTATAGTCGGTGCACGAGAGATGGGACATAGCATCTCCGAGGTAGCGATGAAATTTGGATTTTCACGTACGACCATTTCACGAGTGTACCGTGAATATCGGAATCCGGTAAAAAATTAAATCTACGACATCGCTGCGGCCAGAAAAAGATCATGCAAGAACGGGACCAACGACGAGAATCATTAAACGTGACAGACGTGCAACCCTTCCGCAAATTGCTGCAGATTTCAATGCTAGGCCATCAACAAGTGTCAGCGTGCGAACCATTCAACGAAACATCATCGATATGGGCTTTCGGAGCCGAAGGCCCACTCGTGTACCCTTGATGACTGCACGGCACAAAGCTTTACGCCTCGCCTGGGCCCGACAACACCGACATTGGACTGTTGAGGACTGGAAACACGTTGCCTGGTCTGACGAGTCTCCGTTCCAATTGCTTCGAGCTGATGGACGTGTACGGGTATGAAGACAACCTCATGAATCCATGGACCCTACATGTCAACAGGGGACTGTTCAAGCTGGTGGAGGCTCTGTGATGGTATGGGGCGTGTGCAGTTGGCGTGACATGGGATCCCTGATACGTCTAGATACGACTCTGACAGGTGCGCAAGCATCTTGTCTGATCACCTGCACCCATTCATGTCCATTGTGCATTCCGACGGACTTGAACAATTTCAGCAGGACAATGCGACACCACACACGTCCAGAATTGCTACAAAGTGGCTCCAGGAACACTCTTAACTTTAGACACTTCCGCTGGCCACCTAAATCCCCAGACATGAACATTATTGAACATATCTGGGATGCCTTGCAACGTGCTGTTCAGAAGAGATCTCCACCCCCCCTCTTACTCCTACGGATTTATGGACAGCCCTGCAGGATTCATGGTGTCAATTACCTCCAGCACTACTTCAGACATCAGTCGAGTTCATGCCACGTCGTTTTGCGGCACTTCTGCGTGCTCGCGGGGTCCCTACACGATATTAGGCAGGTGTACCAGTTCTTTTGGCTCTTCAGTGTATATACGAAGCAGTTTCAGAATTAATAACAGAAATGATTTTTAAAAAAAAATCAAAATAAGAAATGATAATTTCAGAATTAATGAAAGAAATGATTTCAGAATAAACAAAAATCTAAAATTATCCGGGACCCCTTTTTAAACTCGGGGGTCGTGTTGTCCAACCCATTTTATTACACCACTGTGCAGTGCTTTAGGTTCTTTAATAATATTGATTTTCTTGCATACCGCAAGAGTACTGATAGAGATAAATACCGCAGTATGACTTCGTGTGGTGGCCCGCGAGCTTCATAGGATGTTTGAATTTGGCCCGCAATGTCCGAAAGGTTGAATACAGTTGCCCTAAAGATCGAAGGATTCCACACGTGTTTCCAAATTCGTCTGTGACGTCACTAGGTGGTAAATCCCCCATAGATTGTGATAGATCCGAGTTGTGCTCGGTTTGAAAGAAAAGAAAGTACTTCTAGTATATAGCCCTAGCATCAGCTACTCTGTCGTCTTCATACTCCGGTTTGAAGAGAAGGGAAAGAAAACACAACAAAAATGCAGAGAAAATCGGTGAAACGCGCGGTGCACGACACATTTGACTCCCTCCAGAAGCAGTTTACTAATCACGCCTGACGTAAAACGCTGTCGTGAGGCGTATTGTGCTCTGTAGGAAAACAGTCATACTAATTTTCTTATTGGTGAGTGGACGGCGTGTCGCGCTGGACGATTCACGCGCCAATTACAGCCAAAAGAACTATCAAAGGCAAGTAAAGTTACAGCCACAAAAAAATGTCAAAGTTAGCCAAAAAAATTGTCAAAGTAAAGTTACAGTGAAAAATTGTCAAAGTAAAGTTACAGTGAAAAATTGTCAAAGTAAAGTTACAGTGAAAAATTTGTGGCAAGTAAAGTTACAGTGAAAAATTTGTGGCAAGTAAAGTTGTCAATTACAGCCAAAACAAATGTCAAAAGCAAGCAAAGTTACATCCAAAAACTATGTATGGAAAGTTACAGCAGAAAAAAATTGTCAAAAGAAAGTTACAGCCAAAAATTGTCAAAAAGACCTTTAGAATACCTGCCATATTCAATTTTGTAAACATTCCCAGCTGATCAACGATGAATTTAAATAGAAATATGTTCGGAAATCGGTGTGTTTTTTGAGATATTTGAAGGCTAACCATAATACGCTAATACCACAAATACATGTATAATACATTTAAACCTCGTTGAGGCGGAAAAAAACGCCGGAAATTCTTCGTATCAACCCTTTGAGCGACAGCAGAAATCACTGAGCCACCCCACGCCCTATAAAATGTTTTTTTTAAATGAAATAGGCACTCTTCGGATTTCCAGCTGGTGCAAACTAAGGAGTATATAGAAAGAATTACTTAGAGTTGGTCCCACGAAAATAAGTCTTACTAAGCGAAAAAACGTTTTAAGTGGCAACGTTATAAGCGGGATCGACTATACCACTTAATCTTGCCAATGCCACTTAAAGAGCTCACCGATAAAAACAACGCTTTTAATCATGTCCGATGTGAGAAAAAAATATTTATTTTTGGAGCACGCGAATTTGCCAAAGAACACGTTTTTTCAGTTTTCCTATTTTTTATACGTGTATTAATATTGTAGGGGGCGCGTAGAGTCCCCAGGTCGATAAGACACTCGCCTAAAGTACCAAAGGATGTTTAGAGGTGTCGCAGGTTTGATACCCGGTTCGTCCTTGTCAGAAAACTTTCCTGACACAGGGGTACAATTCGAAATCCAAAGTTAGAAAAAAAGTTCGAATTACCCGATTAATCTATATCCTGGATCTGTAAAATGACTACAAATTGCAACTTAATCATCAACATTCACGTGTGATAATAATTATCAATTATTAAAATTTTATCCGAAACTGTTTCCCAAATTTCTCAATAACTTATAATTATGATAATTGATGTTACCTGCTGCATTATTCCACTGTTCTGGAATTAGCATCACTGCAGGATTTCTTGACCATGTTCGAAGCCTGATTTATAGAAACAGTTCGTCATGAAACTGTTTTCCCAAATTTTGCTCATCATTCTTATTGTTCTCAAGGAAATACACTTTCATTAACGCATTACAATCAACTTTCCGATACTTTCCATACTCTTTTTATGACGTCAAAAAGATTCAGATTTTGAATGTTGTTAAACCTTGATCTATATGTTGAAAGGCATAATCGCTATTAAGAGGTACAGTCTCGATGCATTCCAGCTGAACAAGAGGAAAAACAGTTTTCAATGATCCTAAAAGAAGGGGATGTTTCCCACAAAAGGAAAGCATTGGAAGCCAAGACTGTGCACCAACCTCCTTAAATTCGACTGCGTACCCATATTTGAATTTTCCTCGAAATACAGTACTGTACTTTCACACCAGAATTTGTCAACTTCAATGAAAATAATTAGTCTTTTATAACTAATTAATAACCGATAAACTAAACTAAGGAAAAAAAAGCTTGAATCGGATCGAAAATTTTGTAAAGAAGTTTTCAATCTTAAATTCAAATTTATTATAATTAAGATACACTTGCCTGTACCGAAACACAGGAAACAGTATCCGACTACAACAAGTAGCAGGACCGATCCGGAACCCACCATGGCCTTAATTTTCTTGCCCGATGAATAATTAGATAATTCGAATAATAGTTGCGAACCTGGAAATGAAAAAGTTTCTTAAAGAATAATAAGAGAAAGAACGCCTCTTTCTTCTCTTTCTATTTCTTGCTTGGTTTTTGTTTTTCGGTGCCTGGCAGTGCCAAGAGAAGTGCGTGCGACGCCCGTGCAGAGACTCCAGTGACCCCCAAAGGCAAAAAAAAAACAATAACGTATTCAGTTTCACACGAATGGACTTCCCTACATTGATGTTTGCATCGTTATTAAGACTATTTATAGTTTCTATTTAGATCTTATGACATCGAGTTGAATTGGTTTTCAAGGAAGATCATGACTTTATGGTTAAATACCAGCGTTCATTGACCAAACCATTTTAGGAGAGGGGTGCACAACCTCCGACCCGCGTACCGAATGAGGCCCTGTTCCAAGACGTTCCATATGGCCCCAGAAAGGTGTTTCGGCAGAAAAGTATCATTGCACACAACACGATATAAACTGACCATGAAATACGGAAATCCATAAAGAGATTCAGATATATATATACGGGATATCGCAAATTATTGCAAAATAATTGTCGAAGGCAAGTGAAGTTACAGCCGAAAAATTGTCTAAAGCAATTTTCAGTGGGAAATAAAGTTGCCAATTACAGCCAAAAAATGCCAAATAATTGTCAAAAAGAAGTTACCGTCAAAAAAAATTTTCTATGCCAAATGAAACTGCCAATTACAGCCAAAAATATTGCCAAAAATGTTATTTTAAAAGTCATGAGGAAACTATCTCGCTTCGGTTTTTGAAATCAAGAATTAAGTTTCGTTGAAAATAAGGGGGAAAAAACGGGACATTTTTTTAATGAAAAACCCACGAACGGTAGAATTACCGTATATCTGGCCCATAGACTGAAAAGGTTGTGCACTATGTTTTAGGGCTATTGATGGGCATGTTATAATTAATTTTAGACGTTTTTATTTGGTCTTGCATACATAACTACTCTGTTTAATTGGGGGTGTCACGAATTCGGGTCTTCATGTTGAAAAAAAATAAATCATTTCCAATTATCATGTTTTTTTCTCACTCCAATAGCCCCACCTAGGGTTACCAGATTGCCGCTGTGGTGGTCATAGTGACGGACTCGCACAAACCCCACTGGCGCCACAGTGGTGGTCGGCTGAATTTGGTTATCTGTGATTCCCGACTTCGAGCCGAGTTCCCCCTCCCATTAAAAAGTCTCGCACCAGAGAGCAACTGGCCTACAAACGGCACAAATATTCAATCATTACACTTCACTTCTGAAATATAGCACGCAGACTGTTAGGTACACACACTTATAACTCCGGCACAACTCACTAGGTAGTAAATTGCCCATGGCGATAGACCTGAGTTGTCAAGGGGTGCGGTGAGTCTACGGGTTGATCTTACCCTAACAGTAGGGGAAGGGCGCTCCCGTCCCTCTACAATATGACCTAACCCAACAGGGTAAAGGGCTTGTATCCCCTTAAAGGACAGAGTCCGCTTTTTGCCTGGTCATGAAAAAACTATTCACACATGAGTTGTGTCAACACCATAGCAGAAGGCTTCCAACCGAAGCTCGTGACGTCACTGAAGTCATCTCACCTATTGACACTGGATATACTACAGAAAAGGGTAAAGATGGCGTATGTGTCGGCCTGCTATATGCAATTGCTATAGGTGAGATGACCTTCTTCAGTGACGTCGCGAGTTTCGCGCAGAAACCTTCTGCTATAGATGGCGTTAGTAGTCTCGACTTGAAAGAAAGGGTTTCCAGATTCAAAAACTGAGAAAGGATGACGACTGCGCGTACACACTTGATAACGTCAGTTTTTCACAACAGATGGTGACACTATACGAACAAAACCGAATAATTTTTCCCAACTAAAACAGTACCCCTGAAAAAGTAAAAAGAACAAATAACGATCCGTCTCCCCTCGTTTAATAATGAATTTTTCCCAACAGTCTGCTCAGTTTTATTTCTTTGCCTGAAGCAAAGCGAGAAAATTTTTTTTTCTTTTTTTAACCGTTGCTTTTTTTCTTCTTTTTCTCCAGAACTGATTTCACCATAGGAATCAGCATTGCGAGCGTTGTTTACATCGTATTTTCTTAATTTCTGAATGAAAGAGGTAACACCATCCCCTCCTTCAGTATACTGCATTAGCCGTTGGTGAACAGACAATGGTACTCTTTAAAATACATTATAGATGTTGCAGTTTTGTTCTTGTATGAGCTGTTTTTTTTTCGGACTATATTTTACATGATATCCTGTAGCAAGCTGGGCTGGGCCGTAGAATAGCATCTGTTCAACTTGGAGGCAACTTCAGTTCTTGTATTCTGGGAATTTCGACGATGGTTGATCAAAGCGTGTTAAAATGTATGCGTGTGTGTGTATGGGTGGTGGGGGACAAGAGGCCGATATATATATTTCAGAGTGAAAAAAAAATTTTCACGTAAAAAATGAAAAATAATTTCGGTAAACCTGAAAAGAACAACAAAAAAGTGCAAATTCTCTGAAACGTAGGAGGACGCTTGAAATGACATTAAAAAGTAGAACATGCGTTCTCCTAAAGGAGGACGTCTGGTAACAATTTTCCCCACCACCTGAGTTCCCGAATTCCGAAACACTGAGATAAGGCCCAATCATTAGGAACGTCATTTTTTTTTAAAATAAAAGATGGCGTCATTGTACCAACAAAGAACAACAACATATTGCTTTCGAACCACTTTCAATAGGTATGAAGCAATTTTTTTAGAGGAGGCGGTACTTTTTAGAAAAATTATCTAAATAACGCAGCGCGCGCGCAGAGGTCGCAGATGAATCATTCATGTTGCATAGGGGTTGTATATACATATACATAATATATATAACTATAGTTATTAAAAACATAACTTTTTATACGGGCACCCCGTCCTTAAAAACCTAAAGGTTACGACATCAAGTACGGAAATGTTTTTCAGCAAGGAAGGGGGAAGAGAGAAAACCTTCTAGCGCCTCCAACATAGTCTTGCTGGATAACGATAACTTATGGCGGAAAAAAAAAAAGTTTAGTTAATAAACCTGATTAGCTTCAGAATGCGCAAAAGAAAAACTTCTGACAGAAAAAAAATTGATCACACACATTATATCCGAAGTCCCGATAACTATAACAAATGAATTTTGTCCCAATGATAACATTATCTGTGATTCTAATAAGCAATGTCGCCTGTGTATAGGGGGTTCTATTTAGGGTTACCACACAACCGTCCTTCAACGTTTCGGAAAATTCACCAATTTTTTTGTCCATTGTTTCAGGGTTTACAGAATTTTTTTTTCTCCACTATGAAACATATATACCTCATCTTCATTGATATGAGTGTTTTTTTTTCCCCCCCACATGTATTCACCAATAGCCGTTGAAAAATTTACAGAATTTTTGTTTTTTTAGCGGTTCTGTTTTAATAAAGTTAGGAAAAGTTATTGTTGTGGCTGGTTTTATTAGTCAGAAAAGTAGCACCATCTATTGTGTAAATCGAGAAAATCGATGTTAGTATAAGGATGTGTGCAGGCATTCTACTTTTTCTGTTTTCGAATCTGGTAAACTTAGTTCTACTTAAGACGCCTTCGTATACAAGTGTATTAAGGAGTTCTAGTTCTACTATAGTTTGGAAAAATTATTAGGGTGGGGGGGAAATACTTTTTTAGTATAGTGGCGCCATCTGTTGTAGAAATCGGAAAAGGTGACGTTAGAAAGGGTGCGTACTCACAAGCATCCTCCTATCTCAACTTCCGAGTCTGGTAACTTACCAATATAATAGGCCAGAACCGTACAGCTTTTCGGGACTTACGTCAGTAACGCAAAAAAGATAATTTTGAACTCGATTATCTGGACAACCATTCGCCCGATTTGTTTTCTTCACTTTACTTTTTTTTAGGGGAAATGTGTCATATCGATGGTAGCGTGTATCAACAATATTGTCAGAAACATTCCATCAGGGCCTAGATGCAGATTCAACTTGTAGACAGCCATGTTTGTTGACATGAAAATTTGGACGGCTTTGATCAACAGGTAAAAAAATAATCCCATATGAATTTGCTGCCATCCGTGGTTTGAAAATAATACCAGTTTGTGTTTTTTTTCTAAAGGCAGTAATAGATAGCAGCATAAGCCCTATTTTTCTTTGAGATTCATCAAGATGGAAGCTATCAAATTTCTGGATATTTAAATGCAGTATTTGAATTTCAACAGACGTCAAATTGCATTAGTACTAGGCTGATCATATTTCCCTGGGAAACATACGAGAATGCAAATATACAAACATATACTATATTCCTAAGAGATTTTGAAAAGCATATAAATTAGCCCTTGGGGTATTATTTTACCCCATGATGCTTCAGCGACGATCCCAATTAACACCCCTCCTCCTACAGACCAAACTAATTATTTCATCAATGCACAATTACTCCTTTTGGCTGGCTACACTTCTTGCAAAGATCAGAACGATTGAGGGATTTTGTCCAGCAAAATCTTTAAGCAGCAACACTCCCCACCTACACGACTGGGTATCCCAAACCAAACAAACTGGTCCAAGGAACAGCACAGAATGTAGTTTTGGTGAGCTATGTGTCATGTGTTAGAATGTATCTAAATAGAATGTTTTGAAGGAAAAAATTCAACCCAGGATCAAAATCACAATCACTGCTGTGCCAATCACCGAACAGGATAGCTGGCATATAAATCCTAATCGCCTCTGGACAGGACCATCTCAACAGTACCATGAGGCCTCCCTAAATAGCTTGAATCACCTGAGTGCCAACCACAATTTCCATATAAACTCTTGAACATTAGTACCAAATATCATAAGACTGCCTAGGAGGACCCATTTATTGAAGCAGCCCGGTCTTGAAAGAATGAATTTCTGGTCATGCTGTCCCGCAATAACCAGCAATTAAAAGTTCTCGCATTATCATTCCAAAATACACATATGGGGGACAGAAGGTTAAGGTTATTTGTCTTTAAGTCAATGAATCCTTTTTGAAAAGTTTTACTAGAATTGTTTTGAAGAGTCCAATGTTGAAAATTTTGATTACAAAATCTTGAAACTATTGAAGCCGAGACTTGGTTCGTTTTTTCCTTTCAACAGTTTAGCACTTCCAGATTGTATTTCTGGGCTCGAGTTAGAGTTGTTAAAAATGTGACACACACCACTCTGACTTAAACCTGTATAATATAAAAAGCCATATCGTTTCAAAAAACACCATAATTACTCATCTTTGATTATATAAATGAGCATATTTTCAAAATAGAACTTTTTTCAAAATTCACTTTTCAACAATTTCTGAATCTTCTGTTTTGAGATGCAGTCTGTCAGACTATGCAACAGGTTTTTTTTTAAATGATTGTTTCAAATTTTGGTAGAAATTATAACTTAAGTTAGCCATTTCTACCAAGAGAATTAAAAAAAAAAACAACCCCACCTTTTTTAGAGAAGCACTGTCAAAAAGTCCCATTTTCCCATTCAATAACAGACACCCATGGCACCGAAAACTTTGTCTGCTAACGAGGAATGCCTGTTAATACATCGAGTGCAGTCGACGTCATTTTAAGTGTCCGTTATGGAAGGTTTCACTGTCGAATAATTGTGTTTATATGTTACTCACACGAGAATAGTAAGAGTACCTTCCTTGGCTAGGTGAAACCAACAGGTGGAGTAGAAATTTCTAATTTTTCAAACTTAAAAACTCAGATTTCAATCAAAAGGTAATACATTTCCACTAATTTCCTTTCAAAAGGAACATTTCCAAAACTTAATAGATAACTCCATTGAATGATTCTTATATCACTTCTGTACGCTGTCATTTTCTATTTTTGTAAAGCAGCCCATTTTGGAGTTTTTTTTATTTCAACAGTAAATTTAGTTATTGTGAAAATTTCTTTTGAAAACAAGCTCATATGTTTTGCTGTACTACATAAAATTCCATAGCATACTGAAATTAGCAATTTGACTCAGTTTCTCCCGCAAAAAAACATAGTCAAGAAATCTTATAAAACCTCCCGAAATGAATACAAATTATATTTTTAGGGAAACTTTATTCTTTTAATTACGTATCAGAAGAAAAAAATATATTTTGCCAATGACAAAGGAATGACATTTTCTTTTTGAAAAGTGACTACTATAGCAAAAAAATGAAAGAAAAAAAAGCTCAAGTAAGTCAGTTCCGTATCTGTGGAAAACAAAAAAACTACCTTTCTTCGATTCTGTTTTATTCACCAATTAACAAAAAATTCACTAAATTATATTCATTCTCTCGAGAACATTGAGAATTATATTTTCTTTTGCCTAAAATATGAAACAATCTTCAGTGACTCTTCTCTGCGCCCGATTGACCTAATTTCCTGAAATGAGGTAAAACAAATACAGCATAAATCTCTGAGGAGAAATAAAAAATTACCTGCACTTAATTCACCTTTTTCAGTTTATTGCCATGAATTTAAAGGTTCGATGAGTAGAAGCAAGATTAACTTGCAGAGAGCAGACCACTGTCAATCTCAAACTTGCCAGTTCATACATACTGCTTTTCGAGCTAGCTGAATTTTCTTATGCAACGGTAGAAGTTGACGAGTGCCTTGTTCTACCTTCATGCACATGCTTTTCTGTCCATTTATATCGTATTCTTGATTCACTCATATAGCTTTTCCATAGTGGAGCAGTATATTTATATTTATTTTTTTATTGGACTGAACACAACACATAAAACATATATTCTAAACAACCGGGAAAAACACACAACAACCAAGAAAAACACAATGACATACATGACAATAACACAGACACTATGACCCCAAGGAGCTGAAAGTCCTAGTAGGGTCAATATGAATTAAAGAGTTAATTTGATGAAGCAACAGCTGTGTCAATGTACAGATTGGTTAATAAAATCATATATATATTTTTAAATTTGTTAACTGAACAAAGAAAATAAACATATTTGAATACTAACATATAAAATTACACTGGTAACACATACAGGAAATTCACATACAACCATGCTTCCACATGTATTTTTTATTTAACAAGATCGGTCATATTCTTGAAATGTTTAGAATGAATTGTTGTATGTGTGTTGCTTTAAGATATATAATTGTTGTCATAAGTGCTGGAACATAGAGCCCCCCCCCCCAATAATTTCTGAAAAACAATGCAATGCACCCTCCCTCTTCTGCTTACGCATTTCAGTCCTGTTTGTACGGGACGACCAGCAACGTCCCCCAATGTTTTCTTCATGTTGGTACCTCTGATTGTTGTTCGTAATATGGTTTCTAGACTGGTGTTTATTGAAAATATTGTGATTGGATCATAAGCATACTGTGAAAGTCCCCAACCCCCTCTACTCTGGTGAACTTCACTTCCTAGCATTTGTTCAGACTAGAGACATAGGCTGAGATAGACTTGAAAGTCTGGGGAAGGCGCATGATGATGTGAATTCATATATACGCAAATAAATTAGCTTAGTCTGCTTTACCTTTGATTCTGGGGGGGGGGGGGGCGGAAATGCCCCCCCCCCCATCTCTGCCCATGACCAGAGAAATTGCATCACTGCTCCACCCACAAAGAAGAATGTTTTGCACTGTTCTGCAACGAGCCTTCCGCTGAGTGGAAATGTTCTACGGTAAAAATCTCCATAATAGTTTATTTTTCTTCTTGAAATTCTTCCAGATATTATTCCTGTTATGCAGTGGCATTGTTTGTTCTGTGAGGGAGACATAATTTTGTCATCTCACCCACTTGATGGTCCTCACATATTATCCATGCCAAGTTGCCAACACAAGACTAAGGCAAATTATGCATCAATACGAGACAAACAACACAGTTTTTCCATGGAAAAAAATTTTTTAGCTATAATTCCCATCATCCCTGGCCTGTTACTTTCAATTTATCAACCCTGGCACAGATAATAGCCCTATGTAAGAACCAAATTGATTTTATAAGTTTTTATTCTTGTTTCCCCTAAAATTTACAAACACTCCCTCAAAATTGCTGCCCAGAGCAACTGCACCCTTGTCCAACCCCCTTCTGACTATGCTTTGTTCCTTGATGTATGATGCTAGCCGAATGATCATGTTTAGATTGAAACAGAGGCAAAGGAAAATGCTTCAAAGTCAAACCTTAATAACATAAGCATAGTAGTATCAACACCAAGCACACAATGCACAGAAAGCAGTGTGGCGAAGCTAATATATCATATTAGCTTCGCCACACTATATATATGCTATAGCGAAGGAGAGTAAATTATTTTTTACTCTTACATAAATAATAGACAAAATTCAGGCATGATGAATCGGGAATTTTTATTATAGGTTGCTGGGGAAAACACCATTCATCTAACATGTCAAAACAGGGAGTCAGCCACAATGCAAGCAGGTTCTGCTGCAGCCGAGAAGTGGCATCACTGCATAAATTGGTATTTCTGGTGACAGTGCAGAATGTGGTCAGTCTTAAAGTGTCCACCACTGATTAGCCAAAAACATTTAATCAAGCAACAGTGAGATGATGCCACAGATACTTCCAAAGTCTTATGTTTTTTTCTAGCAAGTTTACATCAACAATGTACTTTGAATTGTCCTCTGTTAGCCTGGGAGAATTTGTTGCATTAGATTTTATTTCCTGTGTGAAATATTTCACTTCTCCCTCAAAACTCAGGAAGGTTGGATTTTCCACTCTTGTCTAGCTAAAAGTGGGAAGGGCCAGCACAGCCATTCTGATAATCAGTGCACTTCAAATGACAATAAAGATCGCAAGAGTTCTCATGCACTAGTACACCTAGCAAGTTTTTTCTCCCGGGTTAATTGATTAGTTGCCAGATCATCGCTATGCATCAGGCTCTGATTGGCTGCATGTGAATTCAGATGACAATTAGTTGTTGGAGGTCATTTCCTCTGATTCTTTGCTCCATTGAAATAATGGGACCAGAGTAGAATTAACTATAATGGTTTCCCACTTTTGATTTATGTTATTGCCTCACACACAAATAAGAGATAATTCCGCACTATTGTCTCTTACAAGCTCAAGTATTTGATAGGGAAGGATTTTTTGAAGGATGTCTTTTACGCTTGATCTTTCTCAATTACAACTTACGGTTTACATGCATGGGGTGGAGCATACCATTGTAATATCGTGAAACTAAATAATACATATAACAAGGTAAGAACTATGCTAATGCAAACCTATACTGAAAACAACAGAAAAATAAACTGCCACACGCGCTGGACATCAGATAATTATATATTTATAGAATGATAAACTTTGCAACAAAAAATAAAGATTGGCTTCAGAGAAAAACATATGAGATTCAAACATGATTTTGAAGTGCCGAAAACAAAAAAACATCTTTCAAAAGTGTTCATCTTTTGCTGCTCTATTAATGAAGTCATCTCAGTCAAAAAACTAACTGCTACAATACTAATCACAAATATGAAATTTACAAATATGCAAAAAGCATTCACAATTATGATGGCAAAGTTCTGAAATTGTTCATTGAAAAGCTAGATAAGTATAAAAATAATGATACTTTATTAAATATTACTGCTTAAAATTATATAACAATATATTTTTATGTGTATTAATGTTGTAAACATTCCCAGAATATACTTCCATCATATTGTTTGATTTACAAAATCCGATGTAATTTTACATTGAATTGTTATACGACACACATCTTGAATTTTTTATATATGTCCTTTTCTATAATTATACTGTGTACTTGGCAGCTTACAATGGCGGTGCAACAATGTAATGCAAATTCTTTTTGGCTTCCTGGAAGGACTTGGTGTCCTTTGGGACCACACATAGTGTATATTTATGATACATGGTTTTTTTTTTCTTTTATATTCCTTTTTGTTTGTTATTGTCCAGTATTTGTGTAATGTGTATGTATTTGTTTACAATAATTAGGCTTTCTCTCTAGTTGCAGCCACCTACAAGTTATAACTACAAAGATATGGGTCAGGAAGTGAATTTCTCTGACCATGGCCTAATTGCCCAGAAGCTGCATGCGTTTCATAGAAGGCTGACAATAAAAGCCTATGACAATATTACTCAGCTTTGCAACAGTTGCCCAATCAGAAAAGATGATTACCTGCCTTCTCTTCAGACATCAGGATGCCCTAGAATAGGGTTTTGCAACCTATGATCTGCAACAATGGCATAGGTGGATTTGATAATACAATTCTAACTGAACAAAAAATTATTCAACTGTTGTAATCTATATTAATGATATCCACATATGGGTTCAAATAAAAATTCTATATTCATACATAGGTTCACCATATACCTCATTAAGGAAATTTATTCTATAAATACGGGGCATCACTAATTGTAGCCAAAAGAATACATTTACAGCAAATTTGCTAATTACTTCTAAAATGCGTGGGGGGATAAATGCTTGATACAAATTGCAATATAAAAAATGTATTTCCCAAAAAAGCTACTATGCCAAGGATCTATCGCATGTACATAGATACCAGTAAAATAATCCCACTTTGGACCAACTGCCATGGATAACAGCATGAGGATGAGCGAGATTGATGTCAGCTAGCTTGCATGGTAACAGCTTCGATTCATTGCAGGGGGCAACAGCACAAAAAATCCAAAAAGTAGGCAGTAAATGAGCCAGAGCCATCTCCTACCACTGCTGACTGCCTGTCGCAAGATGTAACGATTAGCCTGGACACCAGTATCTCTAATTCAATTGCTCTTGAGTGTAAGTCAAAGTAATACTGTAATAGCCTTGATGATTACACATCAATTCTTGGTAAAATATTATATTCCCCACCCCACCATTCACATACTGCAATTACAACACACATCTTCGCTTACCTGAATAGAGGTTTATCAAAAACATCTGGAAGCCACAGCTCAGGTTTGTCATACCCCATCTCTTCAGGAGTGCTCACACCCAATTCATCAAGAGTTGGTCGTATCTCTTGTAACAGGTAGGGATAAATTTCTTTCACTCTGTTACCACATTTGTCCTTGGAAAAAAAGCATGTTAGTTTTGGTTGCAAAACAATGATAGGAAAAAAAATTCATCTGGCGAGCCAGTTGAGCTTCGAACAAATATGGATTCTATGAAATTATCCTAAAAACTTTCAAGATGCTAAAAACATGCATTGCCATTCAAAAGTCATGAAATACATTGCAAAACCTTAGAAAGCACATCAATGAGGATCATACATACTGTCTTTTGAGCTTTCGTAGAGATGATCAGGACAGAATAGAAATATCCATAGCTGGACACTCTTTTGTCTATGACATAGTTCCCAACTTTTTGTTTCATCGGCCCTATTCTTCAATTTTTTCTTCTCATTGCCCCCCCCCCCCACGGTGATATCACTCATCACAGGAAACATTGCTTTAAAGCAAGGGTTTTCAAACTTTTTACGTTCACTGTATTTATTGGTTTTTTGTGGGACTAAGGACCTAGACAAGATTGACCTCCGAAACTCAGAAAGGGAGCACACTGGGTTGTGGGGGGGGGGGGGGAGGAGTCACAAGGAATCTCTTCTAAAGAAGTTTTGCATTCCTTGCCTCAAAAAACATTTCAAATCAATAGAAATTGATTAAAATAGCATAAATACTAATTTTCTTCTGCTAATTTACTTGTTTACAATTAATAATACTAAAAAATAATTTTAATTTTTGACCTTGAAAAGAGGCATGGACCCCCTCTGCCCCTTACATACTCCTCTGATTGACATCCTGAATTGTAACACACACAAGCAGATGTTAAGCTCTTCAAAGGAAGAAAGAATAGCTGAAGGTGAATATAGTGAACAGAGGGAGCTAATCACTCACTTTGCCCACCCGTATCCACCTATAACAACAAACGGATTGGGAATAAGTCCTTAATATGTTCATATCTTACATAGGCCTATAAATGTGAAAGTATGTATGTTTATTTTTTATAATATCACTCCAATTTTTTTTAGGATTCTTCACTACGTAATGTGTGGAAGGAGTGTAAGCATATTCCCATCTTTCTTTTTATTGCAGAAATTTCCCGAAAAAACCATATTTCACTATTCCCCCGCCCCCCATGTTTTCAACCAAATTTTTTCTACACACAAAAGATGCATATTTTAATGGGTTTTCTAGTGCAATTTGAATTTAAAAAATCGTTCAACAAATAAGGGAGTCAAATAGGTTTTGTTTCACACCAAATCTTAATTTATAAGGAATCACAGACAGTTCTCCATCGAACAGAATTTCTGAACCCTTTGGATGTTCCGGATGTGCCACCAAACAACTTGACCCTCAAAGTCGGAGCATCTATAATGCTTCTAAGAAATTTGAAGACACAGAGACTCAGCAATGGCACCAGGCTCTGCGTGAAAAAATTTCACAATTACATCATTGAGGCAACAATTTGAACTGATGTGCCAAAGGAAAAGATGTCTTGATTCCATGAATCCCAATTATCACTGAACAAATGCCATTCACTTTCAAGCGATTACAGTTCCAGATTCGTTTAGCTTTTGCCATGACAATAAACAAAGCGCAAGGCCAGTCATTAACAGTGGCAGATATCAATCTACACTAGAGCCCTGTTTTTCACACAGACAGCTTTGTTGCCTGTTCATGTGTTAGTAACCCCAAAAATTTATACGTTTAAACACCAGATGGAAAAACAAAAAATTGTGTATCCGCAAGCGATTGCCTGAAATTTAAAATTTTTACTCGATGCAGAATTATTTTTGCTTACAAAATTAATAAAATTTAATCAATTTTTGAACTTTCAAATTAATAAATCTTATTGTAATTTTTAACATTATTGAATCACTTTATTTCAGATGAGTCTGGAAAATACTGGCTATAATTAAGCTGTAGATATATAAATTTTTTATAGGGCGGGCAACACTGCTGGGTATCAGCTAGTATATCCATAAAACATGGATTAAATTTTCTATTCATACTACCTATATATAAAAAAAAAGTTATATATACAGACATGCCAACTTTTGGAATCCAGAAATCCGGAGATTCTCCCGAAAGGGGGTACCCCTACCCCCGGCACTCTCAGACTCAATCAAAAAAATATTTCCTAATCAATTGAAAAAGTTCCGTCCCCCTCCCTCTCAGAGCAGAATATAATTCTATGCAGAATAAAAATAGAAATCACATCTACATATACTGTACATAAAACATAAGTTTCCTTTCGTGGATGCTATCAGTGATTGATAATCTTGGGTATATGAACTATTAAAAGCTTTATATAGCTTAAAGTTTTATATATTTTCTTTCTGAAGACATATTTAATTGGAGGAGACAATTAAAAACTTCAAAATACAAAGTTGCTGACGAAAAAAACTTGTATTTACCGCACGGCTGTTAATGGAATACAATAACGATTATACAGGAATTTCGGCAACCAATGTCATGCCCCTGATAAATGATTGTCGATAAACGCTAAGTACACAGAGTCATGTCTTTGCCAGTTTATGCTTAAATGCAGTCACCAAGACTTTTTCATGGCTGCTCGATGGGAATGACCACGGCTGTCCTCTATGGGTGTTTTCCCTAACAACGACGGCAGTCATTGACGTCATGACTATATGAAAGCTCACGTGAAATCTAATTTTGTGTGAAAATCTGGAGAGCGGGAGAAAGGATGAAAAATCCAGAGTTTCCCGCTCAAATCTGGAGAGTTGGCAGGTCTGTATCTATATATCATAATAATTAGGATTCAATTGAGTGAAATGACAGTTTTACCAAAATTTAGAATTTGAGTCTGAACAAAAATGTAGTGTAGTTGAAGTTATGCGGTACATAAATGAAACATTTCAACATTAAAAATTATAACATAAGAATAATTGAGGCTGAACCTAAATGTGGCATAAATGACTCATATAAATGGGATTCCACTGTAAATAAGTGATTTCCCGTTCTTAATAGCTCCAAAACGTCCAGACTTTGGATATAACAATGCACAACAAATATTCTGGGCTGTTAAGCTATAGTTCAAATGTAAGGACAGAACCAGCTATTTACTCCACAGCTGTAGCAAAAAAAGACGAAAGTGAAGGTTTGCAGGTGCATAGGTGAAAAATCTCAACTCAAAAAATCTGTAGCTTGTCACATGACACCCCGGTGGTCGGTTGAAGTAAGTGTTCTATGGTTCCCAACTTCAATGCACAAATGGGAGCTGATCCCCATGTTAAAAAGTCTTGCTACAGAGAGCGACAGGCATACAACAGTATACTAATGTAATCATTGCACTTCATGCATAGTTAGAAAAATTGATGGCAGCACTACACAACAAACTTCAGGGAACGTTTTACTACACGCACACATTCCAACATGTACTAATTCGTCAGAAGTTCAGAGGAATGTGGACAAGGTGAATGTCTGGTTTAATAATAGCTCATCAAGTAAAATATTTCACTGTGGAAGAAAACATATCATACAAACAAAAAGGGAAAATCAGGAATTTTCCTGAATTTTCAGTCACTTTGATGCTCCTGACTTGTTGTAAAAATTGTCCTATGAATATTGATCTTCACATATTTTTCATGGTTTTTTTTTATTGGAATTCATTTTAATCCACTGTGATTTTCAGTATCATCTCATTTCTTGCCACAGCCGACTTTTTTTTTTAAAGATTTCAACAATAATTGGAAACTCTGCTCAGTTTAGGTATCATATTTGGAGACAATTGGCAATTTCCCATATTTTTCTACCAGAAAACATAGTTACTTTGAAATTGTAAGGACCGAGGAATTTTCTTTGGGGATTTTTAATTTCTGTGAAGCACGATTTCAGGATTTTTTATAAGGCTAAAAAAAATCAGAAGACTTCTAACATTTGCATTGACATATGTGCAGATGTGTCACGCCGATGCATTAAATTACAGCATTGTAAGCACCAGTTCAAAGAGGGAAAAAAAACCAATTACCTTCACAGCTTCAAGGAACCTGACAGCTAGGGCATAATCGTTCAGCCTTCGACATGCCTTCAAAGCAGCGATGACTATTTTAGGTTCTGGAACAAGATCCATACCCTGCAAGTCGTTCATAGCTTTACGAATTTCCCAGCCATCGATATCAGCCCTGTTGAAATATGCTTCATATCTAGCATCAAACTCTTCATCTGTCTCTTGAACTGCAGAAGAAGAATATCGGACGAGTGGAGCCGAGACCGCTAGATAAAATACATGCAAAAAAAGTCAGAAATATTAAAATTCTGTTTAAGAATTACCCGCAACAACATATTTAGACTACTTAAAATTTCTTATGAAATCTGGGGCCCCACACACGAGGCATTCAATTTAAAATCTCCATACTAGTTGACTACTGGGATAACTGCCAAGAATCTGGTTTTTCCCCACCTGACAATGGAAAAACCAGACAAGTTTTAGACAAGCAGAATTCTTTTTTTTTATTTATTCTTCAAATTTATTGTTATAATTATTTAATAAATTTATTTAGTAAGTGGAGTGGTCGCAGAGTCTCTGGGAAGTACAGATAGAGCACTAAGAGCTCATCAGAACACAGACTGAGAACCACTGATTTAAAATATAATCGCTCTCACCTTTGGTAACGGTCATACATTTTTTTCCACTACTGGTGGTGAACCATCTTTTGTGGTGCCGCTATATCATAATCCGCAGATTTCCTCGTCAACTTTTTTTTGCGAGTTTGTTACCAGAAGGCTGGCACTGTTTTCCTCGGGTTCTCTACTGATACTACGTTGCTATCCATCCCCATTTCTGTCTAGAACTTTCTATCCTTCATCTGTGTGCAGGTGGCACTAGTTCCACTGGGTTTTCTCTAGTGTTCAAGCTAACCTCATGAGGTACTAACCTCGCTCCTTTGTTCATCTCGCACACATCTTTTGAAACAGCATTTCTTTCTTGCTTTTCAACATAAGTAGCTGGGAATTATCCTTTTCCATTATTACTTTTATTTTTCATGTCTTGTGTGTTTAGTGTCATTAAAAAATACCAGGATAAATTCTCCAAGAACCTCAGTTTAAAACTTTCTAATGCTATGCCAACCCAGAGCTGTCTTAACGCATGGGTCCGGCACAGCCCGGGGACCTCACAAAAATGAGTAGTTGCAATTTTAAAGAATTTTCCCGGTAGGGCCTAAAAAACATCACTTGGCCCACGGGCCCATGATGCTCTTAAGACAGCCCTGTGCCAACCTTGGGACAGGAGAGAGTGAGAAACACGATTTTATTTCTCTTAGTTAATTTTTCATGACCATGGTTAGCAACAACATGGCAACTTTTCTTTTGCAGCAAGAAATCACTGCTGATATGGCGGTAAATTCAAGATGGCCAACAAATACATATAATTGTACAAAAAATTCAATTTATTACATGAAATCAATTTAAATCAATCACAATATACAGGAAATCCGGGAAACTATGAAGAAACTAGCATACACTGTATCAGCTATGAAGGTTGCTAATTTTGGTGCAAAAAAAGATTTATCACATTGGTGTTGACCACACTTATGGAAAATTAACCTCTCTTACCAACTCACCAAAAACAAAAATTGCTAAGGGAATCCATGGATAGTTGTTTCGCTGGAAAACATTCCACAATCGGGATAAATGCTAATTGGGCAACATTTCCAACCTCGCCAAAGAAAAATCTGTCAAATTCTACATTCGCTGACTATGAGACCTTGACAGTCTTATTTTAATTTTTAAGTATGTGGTTTACAGCTATTTCTTCTGAACAGGGTTTTATCGGTTTTAACTAAAAGGGCAGTTTAAACCATGGTTAAAACAGGTCTGGTCGATATTAGTTTTGACCAGTTTCAGCCATTTCAAGTGGTCAGAGATTTTGAACTTAAACTTCAATTTTTTCCCATTGAATCGTAAAAAGTAATTACATGATACTACCTTAATAATTCAATTATATTAACCCTTACAGTGACAATCTCCCATGCAGGCATAAATCTATGAGGAGGGGGGGGGGAGAGAATAGCGAAATGCAAATATAATAATATTGTATTTAATAAATCTGTTGAAAATTACTAATATCAATGTTTTCGATTAAATAACAAAGAAAACTTCGGCTAAAAATCAGAAAAAACAGTATTTTTCAAAAAAAATCAGGACAAAGAGAAAACAGTGCCTATCCCGGAAAATACAGGACGTATGGTCACTCTATCCATCATGTGGAAAATAAATCACCTCTCCCAACAGCGATCTCTGCTCCTTATCATGATATTTGTCAAACTTGATCTGCTTTGTTTGTCACCTCAAAATATCTTGGGTTCTTAACACGTTTTTATTTCTGACATGGCGGTTATAATGCAGATCAAGAAAACTTTTAAAACCGCATAAAGGGTTGATGATCGAAAAGATGAAATGAATATTTAGGCTAAGATTACATAAGCAGGGTTGTGCCAAATTTGTGATTATTTTTTGTCCCCAACTGATTACCTGGGAGCTTTGACTCTCAAAATTTTTGATTGGTGACAATTATGTTTTTTCAAGTCACCACGCTGCTACCCTTATCAAATTTAACACCATTTCCATTTCTTATTATCACGAGGGTCTTAGGTTGGGTAATCGTGTTTGCTGTCACTGAAATTTAATGAACATAGGTCTGTTTGTCATTATGCATTTTTTGCTTCAGAGTTTTTCATGGATGAGCATTCTTCAGTTAGATGAGGTAACACTTCAGTTCTTGACATAAGTCGGTGTGATACCTATGAACGAAATTATAGTTTCTTATTCAAAATGCGTCACTAGCATGGTTTTGAACTGCGATTGCACCAAGAAATTAGGTCTGTGTTGGGTTTGCCAGAATAAGAACATAAAATCTAAATGTAATGGGGTGGTATATAAATCTCATGGCCAATACTTTGTGATGGTTAGAAATTTTTTTTTTCCAATGTTCTAGCTTGCAAAAATAGAATAGAATTTTTTCGTCTGCAATTTTGGCATTGAAGATGTTCGGCGAGTAAAAAATTCCATGTCGTCAAGGGTAATAACCTTGACGAAAAAATAAATCACCAAATTTGACACATTGCTTATGGAATCTTAGCCAATATTTAATGTGTATATTACGTAATTATATTCAATTAAAGGTTTTGGTTATAATATGATTTTGTATTACCGCCTTGTTTGAATGATTTGAAAAACTGTTGAAGCACTTTTTATTCCTCTCTTTATATACCATTTGGCTTACATTTCCCACAATGGAGTTTGTGGATTGCAATATTTCCTTTCATACATTTCATTTTGGGTATCATGTCTTTCGAGTTGTACCTTTGACGCTGTGGTGGTCGAATGGTCATAGACTTGCATTGCGAGGACCTGGGTTCGAACCCTACAATTGCCACAGTGGTGGTTAACTGAAGTTGGTTTTCTGTGTTTCTCAACTTCAAGACGTGAATGCGAGCTGATCTTTCGGTGGAAAAATCTCGCCACAGAGAGCAACAGGCCTACAATGATACAATTATTAAATTATTACACTTCACTCATAGTTAGAAAAATTGATGGCAGCACTACATATAACAAGCATCACACTGAAATATACTTTACTTTAGGTTCACAATACCTAAATGCACAGTTTCCAGCACGACACAGGTGTTTTTCAACTACCTGCTACATGCTACAATCTCTTCGTTGAGACAGAGCGGTGGACCATGATCTGGTTTAAGAGAAAGTTGTACCTTTAATATTTATTACTTTTTTTGCATGCCAGCCAGTATATCTCTTTTATCATTTTACTATTTAAAAGAGTCCAGGTTTTCATTTTTTTTAGTACAGAAAATATTTATATAACAGGACCGTTGGAACCATTGTTTATTTAAAATAGTCTGGATTATTATTTTTTTATTTGATCATTTTTGTTACACCACTGCCATTTTCTGCACACAAGAGCTAATAAGAGGGCCAGGAAAGTTTCTGATAAGGTTGGATATTGAACTCGTGACACCTTTAAACATCCTTTGGTACTTCAGACGAGTACCTGGGCTACAGCACCCCTTATTTTTTACTATATAGAATATTAATTTTCTATCAGGAGAGACTACTGCATTACAAGAGAGATATATCGGTTTCTATTTTTGATTACTGCACATTCATTCTGAAATCATTTCTAACACTTCCAATCTGATCCCGTATCTAGTCTAGGATGTTTTATTTTTTCATTTTGATCTCTCCCTTATTTAGTCTAAAATGTTTCATTTTAAATCTTAATACCGTATGATGTTGTTTTGATGTTTTACACCTCTAAGAACTCCATTTTCGTGTTCAAATTCAAAATGTGTTACTTGTTGCTGGTAGCCATATCTACACTAAATGAAAACACCTGCAGTAGCCAAAACATGGTATCGTTAAAATGTGAACAATAATTCAGTCTCCCTTGATTACTACTCTCTCGAAATCAAACTTTTTCGAAGAATTATGAGTGTGTTCTGACAAAAGTAACCATTTTCATCATAAATTAAATGCTAAACAAGCTTTTACTAAATTTTGAATAGTAAATCTGCTTCTACTCAAGCCCGACCCTCAGAACCAGTTCAGATAGACAATAAACATTCATCGTTTTTTCAAGGAGTGAAAGAGTTTGCCTAACAAAAGAAAAAGGGGGAGATCAGAATGACAACTTTCCTCCCATCCAAAGGTCACAAAAACATATACTTGGCCAAAAATTATTTTCTTTTCAGCAGGTTTTGTATCAGCAAAGGTTAAATATACCTTCTGTTTCCGCGTTAGACAATGTCCATCTTAAAGCATTACTTATTCACAAGACTATAGGCCCTATATTTGTTCTATTTAAGACAGGTTTCACTGTATATAACCAGAGAATACTTATTTTTAATCCAGAAATCACCAGAGTGTATTTATTTCTTACCCAGGAAAGTTATAATCCAGAGACCTCAAGAGCTTAGTTATATTTATACTGTAATATTTTTCTATATGTTTAGTCCTTGAGTCTGGCATAATAGTACCAGGTTAATGTAATTTTTTTTAGATTTTCCATTCCAGGTGCGTTAGCGACACAGGCTATTTAAATGGCATCTCCCTTTGTGTAATAGTATTTGAACTAGAATCATTTCGTTTTCCTTTGACTCATCTCACTATGATTATGTGTTTTCATCAGATGTATTTTTTCGATATATTTATTCTTCTTTTTTGTAACTTCTGTCCTTCCATTTTCAGTGTCATAAAGAAATATCATTCATTTCAATTAACTATTATTTCGAAAAGTGGGTACACAGTGACTTGTGCCCGGATCGGTTTATTTTTCAAAGAGATTCCAGCTTTTTTTTTTTTTTTTTTTTATGGCGAATATTTATTTTTACAACTAGAAGGATCGTAGTTTACTTGAGGGAATTCCTAAAAGAGTCTGGATACCCAGAGAAACTTATGCCCGTATCGATTTATTATTGCAAATCAGGGTTGGTAAAAAAACGTTTTTTTTTTAAAAAAAACCAGAAAAATCGGGTTTTTATGGTTTAAACCAGGTTTTTTTGTTTTAAATAGTATTAACATTAAAAACAGTAAAATTTCTGAAAAATCATTCAAACTTCTAATAATTAATTAAAATAAAATATTTATTAATGTAATTAACACTATTCCCATATTAATTAACCAATAAATATTTCTGACATTTTAACAAAAACCAACTTTTGCAATTTAATTATTTTTTGCAACTCAATGGATCACTGTGTGTATGAAAATTCTTTTAATGTTATAATTAATCATATAATATATAAAGGTTTTTTTCTCCAGTTACTTTCAGTATACTTAATTAGAAAGCTATTTCGCAAAAACTAATAAGAATTAGGTGAATATAATGTATTTAATGAAGCATAAATAATGCAGATTAATTAGCAACGATTTACGATATACAGGGTGATTATAACTAAGGTTCTGATTTCAAAACACTGTAAAAAAAGAACGATTGTCAGAATGACTTGAAAATTGACATGAATATTCCTGAAGAAATGGAATTTTATTTGGTAAAGGAAAAAAAAACCCTTAAAAATGTAAAACTAACGACATCCAACACGTGGGAAATTTGCTTGCAGAACGGAAACGATAGCCAGTCGTGGCAAAATAATTATAGCATTTCACGATTTCATAATTAATGGAAACATCACAAAAAAACAAAGTAATCAACAACTACAACTTACTCAAGAAATGTTAAATATGTTGTCCACCGTGTTCTGGATACGAGGTGAAAGCACAAAAATTCTTGTTGAACAACAGTGTATGCCATGGTCATGATGTGGATGCACTTGCAATTCATTTTTATTGAACCAACCTCTTTCCCCCCCCCCCCAGCAGCTGCTGTGCTGGTATTGCAATGTGCAAGAAGTTGTTCTATCTGCACACTGATGCTATGGAAGTGCCGAAATGATGTGGTTGCACAAAATAGATTATACTGCTGGCCAAGTGTACTGCATTATCTACTTGCACATTTTGCACTACTTGCACTTTTTTCCTTTTGCGAAAGAAAATTCCATTGCTTCAGGAGTATCCATGCAAATTTTCAAGTCATTCTGACCAGTACTTATTGTATAGTTTTGGAATCAAAACTTAAATTATAATCACCCTGTATATAGCTGATTATTTTTCATAAATCTGTTACTACTATCCACAAAACTTTGATTAACTGGACTTAACCATGAAAGTATAAAAAAAAACAACTATTATTATTAACGAACATTAAGAATGGGAGATATACAGTAGATGTGCTACTTCTTATGGGAAAGAAAATAAAAATGTATGTGAAGGTAATGTAACTACTAGTACACTAGTCTTTGTCCTTTAAGGACAGCTGGTGTCTTTATTGGATTATAGGACCACCTGCCCCTAGCATGATGGTGTGACTACTGTTGCTGCTTCTTTGTGAATAGAAAAAGAAACCCTGTGAGATAATACACCACTACATTTAGATGTGTGATGCAATCTTTATTCATGAATTTGCTGAAGATAGAGCATCAGAATGTAGCCAAAGGTTAGAAAATGTGGCAAGAATGAGAAATTTTGGCTTCTGTATATAGCTTTAAATAACTAAGATATTTCAAATGAAAAAAATATATATATTCTGGCCACTTTTATGGGACTTTTTGAAAAAAAACACTTATAAAATCTTATGTCATTTAAAGATATACCATCAGAATGTACACCAAGGATATAAAATGTGGTAAAAATGAAACATTTTGGCTAATAATGAATCAATATGATATTTTTCAAGGGAAAAAATGATATTTAGGCCACTTTTATTTGATTTTTAAAAAAAAAACCACTTAGTTTAAACCTTGGTTTTAACCCAACGTGGTTTAAACTAAACAACCCTGTTGCAAATAGAGTCCGGGTTTTATTTTTTTCATACTGAGAATGCTTATTTGTACTATTATTGTTGGTTTCCACTTTTGATACGTGTTCTACGCTGGTTTTTTTTTTTTTTTTTGGCATCCGTAGTTAGTCACGGCGTTGGACACTTTTTCTGGGGCATAGGCGGAGATAGATTTGGAAGTCTGGGGGGCATGATGATGTCAGTTCACATATACATATATACATTAGATCAGTCGACTCCACCTTTGATGCTGGGGGGGGGGGCATTGCCCCCCCACATCTCCGCCCATGTTCTCGGGCTGTCGGACATGTTTGGCACTGAAAAAAAAAAGTCGCCATGGGATCTGGATTATACTGCATCTGTTCCCCACCTGACCTAAGTGACTTTTTGTCTGAAGCATTTGGTGCCGAAAAAAAAAAGTTGCCAATCTATGGATTATACTACACTCGATTCCCATTTTAACGATCACCGTTATAACCAGAATCTCGATTTAACGATAACATTGGAACATTTTTTTTAATCCCCAGATACGTTTACATAGGAATAATGAAAAAATCTCTAATTCCTTTATAACGAAATTTGCGTTATTACAAAGTGATTTCTCCGGTCCCTTGGAGTTATAACGGGATTCGACTGCAAGGTTGTTCCCAACCCAGCTTGTGGAATCTCAGCCAATATTTAAATATACATTAGTTAATTACCGTATATACCGTTTTTTGTGGAAAAATTCGTTCCCCAAGTGGGGGGGGGGGGGGGTCGGCTTTTACTCGGGTCAGTTTTTCATGAGAAAATATCTACCTCCGCAATCAGTAGTTATTTTTGTAGCAGTGTTCAAGAAACCAGCATTATTGGTATGGGGTATGTTCAAACCCCCCCAGAACTGTCAAAGCAGAGGCAAAGAAATCTAAAATATCATTGGTTGGTGGTGGCTAACGTTGATTATACAGCCTTTAGATGTTAGCATCAACAAGCCTCTCAAAGACTATTTGAGGGATTTGTGGATCGAATGGATGGGGAGCGTGGAATTCTGTTTCCACCAAAATTATCATCCAATCCTTCAAAAAGTGTTGCATCAGCAATACGATGGACGGAACTGAAGATGATACCCTCTTTGAAAGTCACAATGTCGATAACAGCCCGATAACAGATGAGGATAAAAACGAAGATGCCGCACCCTCTATGATGATCTGATGGATTACGATTAGCTTGGAGACTCAGAAGAAACGGGTTAAATGTTTGAATCATTTTCTATTGTAAATTTCCGTAAGCTATTCATTTTGCGTGAAAATATAAGATTTTTTTTCCTCTCAAATGCACGGATTTTTTGGGGGTCGGCTTATACACGAGTATATATGGCATATTTAATTAAAGATTTATGGTCAACTTGAATAACATTGAATTCAAGCCATACGGAAAAACACATCCAAAACCAAATAAAATCAAGTTTTTTCTAACCTTTCTTTTAAATTATCCAATTATCGGAGTAGGTCTGGTCCCAACTGATTTGGATAATTGGAGCTTCACTGTACTAGCAGGGCCGTCTTAAGAGTATCATGGGCCCCCGGGCCAAATGGTTTTTCGGAGGCCCTACCTGGTAAATCCTAGAAAATTTCAACCGGATCTTATTTTTGTGAGGCCCTCTTCTCTTGAGGCGCCCGGGTGGGCCCATGCGTTAAGACGGCACTGTGTACTAGCACTATAGAAATAAGGGATTTAACTAAGGTTGTATCAAAGAGACACTTATATATAAATAAATAATGCACTAACCTGTGCGTGCGTATCTACCAGCATTTTTTAGGATGAGGCCACTTCGGATAGATTGGACCGCGCATTTGCCTAATGTCCGAAGAAACATTTCTGTGTGAGTGCGGCTGTTACTCTCGAAAAATTTTATCAAAAAGCGATGCGATTTTACTGTTTGGGTGAATTTACAGACGGATGTCCTTTCCGATGCCCCGTGCGAAAGATTCGTTGTCGTTGCCACCTCTAAAAATACGAACTAGATAGATTGATCCGCCATTATTAGGCTAACTTATCAATTTCTTGTGTCGACATTTTTTTCGAGATTATGACCTCTTCCCCCTGATGATAATTAGTATACAATAATATAATGAGCTAATTAGTGTTTCATTCAGTTCGTGGATCCTTCCCAAAATCATCATGAAGACTAATAGGCACCTTAGCAGGCAGGGCCGCGACTAGATGCTTGGCCACCTGGGGCAAGTACGCATTTTGGCGATCCCTTGTATTGTCATAGCCGCCCGAGACCCACCTGCTCCCCACTAGTTGCGGCCTTGTAGGTTTGAAGAATGAAAAAAATTGGTACGTTCATTCTTGTGTTTCTCAGCCACCTCGTTGGGCATTTTGCCTGTCATGGCGTTGTATTTGTATTTTTGATCTGCGATTGACAACAAAAATGTTCTAAAAAAATTCTAAACCACCAAGTAAAAGAAAAAAATCAGATCTTTGTACTCCTTAAACATTACTTGATTATTTTTCCTCTTCATTATTACTCAATCTATCATGACCATTATTGATTTGAATAAAAGCCGGACACGATGATCGTTCGGGATAATAGTGAGCGCCAACTTTCTTGTTGAGGCCCATGGATTTATATTTACAAATTGCTAAAACTCTGAAACCCACTAGCATGAATAAGTGTGACCAAAAAAGTTTGCAAAAAAAAAAAAAACTTTGTTTCGAACTGGTGGCGCCACTGCATTGACTTTCAATTCTTCAAATGTTATTTCAGAAACATTTCTTCAAATAGTTTTGAAAGTTTGAAAATACAAATACTTCAAAATTTTTTTTTCATAGGAATTGAATAATGCAAATGATTTATGTCTGTGACTTAAATAAAAATAACAAATTCAAGTTAGCTTCACTGAAAACGAAAGTGAATTTCTCCTTCATGGAGAATGGGTTTAATATGTTACATTCTCGAAAAAAAATGAATTCAATAATAGTAACGTCAATATCTATTTTTTTCTTTTTCAATGAAAGTAATAAATAAAATCAAAAACGGTGAATTTGGAGGGATTTCTCCCAAGATGACTGTAAATGGCCGACGAATGAAGTAAATTACGTCATGCCATCATGATGACCGTAACCGCGAGTCTTTTTTTTTGTGTTGGTGTTTCGCGGCAAAGTCTGAGATCATGGCAAATCGCTTGTTGCCGCAGCCGATGCCGGTAGTAGCGTCGGAGCGCGCGTGTGCCATTGTTATTATTGTTGTTGCGAGTTTATTGAATTGTGATTAAATATTTATACTGAAAGAGAAGGAAAGAAGAAAAAATGTCTCGCGTTGAAAGTGACGCCGAGCAGGATATTGGAGGAGGCGGCAACTGCTCCAACGAGTGGATAGAAATGGACAGGAAACAGTCTCTGACAGATCCCAAGCAGAACCGTTTCCAAGTCGCCAAAGTCGATTTCGTGACCGATTCACCGGCGAAACGTATCAGTAAATACGGCAACGATGACGATCCCAGCGAGCGACAACCTCTCACCACCGACGGCGGCGATCGCAATTCGATCGGATCCAAAGCCAATTCGCCGGACCTGCAGCATTATTCCTCGTCCTACGACACCCATAACGTGAGGAGCCTCAGGCATTACACGAGGGAGGCACTGCCCAGGGCCGATCACTACAGGAACGTCATGTCCATCCACGGCCAGCTGAATCGGCCTACCCTGGACGAGCTTCACGACCCTTCGATGTCCATGTCCCCCGAACAAAAAGTGAGTCACTTGTTTTGTTATCAAATTATGTTCAGCATTTTGCTCGTAGATATTTCCTAACTTGTACAAATCAATTGCCATTTCATGTAGGGCTGGATTTTTTTTCCTATGTTTTAATTCACATCCATGGCCCCGAAGAGGGTCGAGCTCATAGGGTCCCAGGCCGGAACAACTCTTAACATTTGTTTCCTTTTCTCACATTATAAAGGACCCATGAAAAGTGGTCTAGCGGGAAGGGGGGATATGTTCACATCTATGATGAGGAGAAAACTATTTTTCCGAAAAGCTGCGTCTCAGGAATGCCCCCACCCCCCGCTCTGATGGAAGCGTTCACCCAGGGCTGCAGCTAGATACTTGGTCAGCTGGGGCCTGTATGCGTTTTGGTGCCCTCTTGTAATGTTGGAAAGGTCAAAGCGTGTAACATATCAATTACACTACACCACTAGTCGAGTTTTAGAGGTCCCCAGTCAGGGCCGTCTTGAGCAGCATGGGGCTCCGGATCAAGTGATTTTTCTGAGGCCCTACTTTACAAAACAAATTCTCGAAGTAACTACTTTTCATTTTGCTGAGGCCTCGGGGGGGGGGGGGCACATGCATTAAGACGGCACTGCACCTGGTAAAAGCCTACTTGTTTGTACAATTACTAAGTAGAATCATGGTACCTCTATGATCTAACTAAAGTGAAGGCCCCGCGCCCCCATGGTCCATGCATTGAGACATCGTATGCATATATTTATAAATTACTCGACCCAGCCATAAGGCCATGCGAGTTTGTTTGTTTTTGTCAATCAGGCGCCAAGCTAGCAATCCTACTTAGGGCTATGTTTGTACAATTGTCTGCCTTTGGTTTCCCGGTGGTTCTGTAGTCATCATTAGAATTGTGCACGATCCTCATTACTACGCCTCATTCCTGGGTGGTCCCCACCCCTCCCTTTATCTAACGTTCTTCCAGAGGGGTTCCCATTAGTACCGGTCCGCAAAAAATATATGTTAGTTACATAATATAGTTATGTTACACACAAAGTAGTTAAAATTCATGTTACTTGCATGGAGAAATTAATAAAAAAGAAGGAAGTTTCTCCTTTATTCAAGGAGTGGTCATGCTACTCGCACGCCAAACAAAAAAAATAAAAGTATTTTTATACTGATTAATTTTTCAATCGCTTACAAC
Organism: Pholcus phalangioides; assembly: GCF_987345545.1. Lineage (NCBI taxonomy): Eukaryota > Metazoa > Arthropoda > Arachnida > Araneae > Pholcidae > Pholcus > Pholcus phalangioides. The sequence continues at coordinate 45,825,738 of NW_028301596.1, read as the reverse complement.
AGATTTAAGAATTTGCAGGTTTAAAATATCTATAGAAGAAAAGGATGGTCGAGTCCCGACCATCTATATGCTCGTATGCATATAGACTTTTTGTTCTATTCAACTATTTAGAGTGGGCTTAGCGAGCTTTAGCCCAAGTCAGCAAATTTGAGGAACCTAGTAGAATGGGAGTAGGGCAACAAAATTTGTTTTACACTCAATGTCGTGCCTCTGTCCCGACAGCCAGGGACTAGGTCAGTGAGTGAACAAAAGAGTGACTTGGAGCCTGAGTAAGTATGTGAATAACCATACGAGTGACCGACAAAGCTAGGGGGCCAGGTCAGGGTGACCTAGAGCGTGTGCAAGCATGTGGGTGACTATGACCAGTTTTGTTGATTTAAACCAAGTAGTTTTTCCCCCAAAAAATCACATTAATGTGGCCAAAATATAATTTTTTTCCCTTGAAGAATATCATACTGGTACATTTATCTGACAAAATTTGTAATTTTTACTATATTTTCTATTCTCGTGGTACATTCTAATGGTATGTCTTTAAATGGTATAAGCATGCCTGCCATTTCAACTTTTTCTTGGTGGGGGGGGGGGGAAGGAACAAAACATATATATATATTCGATGTGTGTATATATATATATATTTCTATATATTAACTGCCAAAGCCCGAAATTGGCCAAGTCATTAAATATTGACCCGGCCAATGTCCGGGATTCCAGCATTGGCCGGTGATCCCTGGCCAAAGTCCAATAACAAAAGAAGTGATTCAGGACCATCGTCGTGTTGGTGTATTTTTTCGTGATAATTATGTCCACATTAGTTATGGCAACCCATCAAACCAGTCACTTAGAGTGTAACGGTAATAATTTTCTTCTCCAAAATTTGGCAGAAAAATATAAATTTTTATATAAATATTTTTATAGTTTTTTCCTCATTTCACTTTTTTTTCCTCTTGTCACATTGAGCCAATCCAATACTGATGCGATATATGGATCTGTTTCTCACATTGGTGATTAAAAAAAAATGGATTTGGCTCGTACCAGGTCATCTTGCATCAGCTCATCAAGCTTTGGCCAGGTATTTCTAGTCACTCGACGAAATGGCCAGTCCAGTCGTGAATAATTTCCGATTCTGCGTACACACCCGTGAGTTTCGCGATGCGAAACGGTGACTACCACATTGCAGCTAGGTGACAAAACTGCGGATATTCAAGGTCCAATTTTTACAGATTCGGTTTTTTTCCACGATCTCGGGAAAGTTACAATTTGAACGGGCGTTCCAATCCTTTACGATTAAAAAAAAAAAAATGCTCATTCGCAATATTCTAGGAACAAGGCGAATTTACGCCGTGTAGACGCTGTCTTTGAATGCCGGCAGATAGCCGCGAAAGCACCTTAATTTCCGGTATGTGACCGGAAGGTAGAAAATCCGCAGGGGAATAAAAACTCCAAAATTTGACAATTACACAGCCCCTCATTCAGAGAAGCAACTAATAGATATCCTTTCTTCAACAACCCTCGTGTATAACAATACAGTACAGTGTATAAAGTAGTAAAACCACTTTTTCAAGGTCGCGCGATCATGATAGGCGGTAAAAAGAAGAAAAAAAGGGGAAAAAACGTGTTGGGGAGTATTTTTCTCTCCACTTTTTTCTTCTAGAACTAAGAACGCGTCCCGGAGGACGCGTGAATAAAAGTTTTATGCGTCCTTTTCGGAAATTCCGGGTATTTGACACGTTATTCGCGTCAATGGCATCTCTGCTCCTCGAGTCAAACAGGGCTCCGCCATAGAAATTTTATACTTGAAAGGGCTCCGCGTGTCAAAAAAAGGTTGAGAATCGCTGGTCTAAAATAAAGAACCGCAGGAAGGCATCAATGTCGGCAGCTCACCGTGACGCAAAAGAACCATTGACTGAAACAAAAGGCCTAGTCCAGTCGCGAACGCCATCTGAAGAAGACCATCGGTATGAAATTAGATTAGGGTGCAGAAGCCCTGGTCGATAAGATACTTGCCTAAAGTACCAAAGGATGTTTTGAGGTGTCGCAAGTTCGTTACCCGATTCGTCATAATCTTTACTGACTTGGAGGTACAACAGAAACCATGACCACAGAAAATGCTTGCTACCGTAGAGTTCCTCACCGAGAGGATAGCTCACCGACCTCTCGACGAAATAGAAAAAAAAAAAAACCATGTCGAACGCTGTCGTTCGGAATCGGCAATAATCTGTAGGGCCCCAGTCTAATTCGCCCTAGTGTGCAAGGAATGACCGTCGTTCGACAAAAATGATCAAATGAAGTTAACTTTTGCTAAAACTCAAATCATCATGATGTCAAATCACCATTCTTGTAACAAGACTGTTCGGAATCAAAAAATCTTGCGGCGCATTGTTTCGCTAACCGATCGATATCGGAGGGGGAGATATATAATTACGGCGTCCGTGGACGAGGGTGGACATACACAACTACCGTAATCACTATGGTGCCCCTCAGCTACAGGTTGAAGGTGCCTGGCCTGGGCTAATTACCATAAAACTACATATCCATTTACAGTAGCTTACTCGGTTCCGTAACTTTCAAAGAACCAACACGAATCCGAAATTCAGAGGATTCAATTAGCAGCCCCCCCCCCTCTTTAGAAACATCTTTGACCACCTTTGCATTATTGTTCTGAAAAAAATTCGTCGTGTGCAAGAATTTCACAAAAATTATGACTGTGTAGCATAATTTTCAAGTTCGAATACTTGCGGTCGGGGTTAGTCGATAATTACATGCTGTTTCGTGCGTGTTCAGGGTGCTTCAGGCCGCGAAGATAGTTCAGATCCGGCTATTTATATTTCACACCGAAACCACAAATTCTATCGCGTGAGCGGTTTCGTGGTTAATTTTAGACACCAATGATCGCGCTATTTTCTAACGGTGCTCCTGGTTTTGTGGTCAGACAGAATTAATTTTCTGTCTCTTACTAACCAGAAAATGTACCCAAGAAATTATATTTTTTTTGTCTCTGCCAATTCATAATTTACTTTCGTCATTTCCAGGATCCTACGATATTTTGTAATACAATTTACCTGTACTAAGATTCGCGTGAAATAGCGCTCATCGTGACAGTGGAATGTAAGGAATGAAATATGATGATGGTACAAACGTTAATTCAAGCAGCGTATGAAAGATAATACCTCTGAGTGGCCATTTCCTTATTAGGCCGATTTCTCTAAACCTCATATACTAGGGCTGAACAAATCATCCCAGGTCGCCATGGCGACTAAAAAAGTGGAATTGGCGCTTAATATTTTTTATGTATGATAACTTAATTGAAGTCGAAGGGCAGCACAAAGTTCTCGAAAATTACGCTAGCGTGTCTGCTAACATGCAAAGGCGTCCTCAAATCAAAAATACACTAATTTAGACAGATTTTGTGGTGGGGGGGGGGCGCAAAAAATTGTTTAGTGCCTAATTTTTTTTACCGATTTGTCAATCCATGTTATATACCATAGTTTCCCAACCTTTTTTGTCCCATCGCCCCCCTCTTCAGAAATTTTTTTCTCCCAGCACTCCTCAACGCAGTCTAACCCATAGAAACCTATGCTATACCCATAGCTTCTACCGCCCCCCTGGAAAATTTCCATCGCCCACGTTGGGAATCTGTTATATACCGTATGCCGCCAAACTAACTAGAGGGACAATGGATTTCTTAATGCTGGTGTCTCTCTGGTCCGTTCCTGGCATGCCGGAAAAATTGAGGCATAATAAAGATCACAGTATGCGTTCAGCCAATTCAACGGATTTTTTAATTAAAGATAAGAATTTTCGAGAATCGTTATTCGAATTTCCCGGCATACTGGGGCCCTACCATCCCCCCATGATTATAAAAAGATATCCGAGAGAAAGTGACGTCGACCGCTAGACGTGTTTCTGTAGTTTATATTTTCCAGCTAATGCGGGGGAATACGGTAAATTATGCCCCTTATATTAAGAGCCACAGTTAGATGCTCGTATATCCGAAGCATGTCTGAAGTTTTATCTTCCTTCCGTGTGATTTTGAACGGGTCGTTAGCGCGTGAATTCTGTGATGCAAAAGTTTGTAAACACGAATTGTGGCGGTCAGTGATTTAGGGACCCTCTTTTCTTTCCGAAATATTTTTCTGAAGTCCGTTGGGAGGAAGGCCATTCTAAGAGAAATTTCTCTGTATTTGTTCATCTTTTATTCTCTTTTAATCAACAATATTAAGCGGAATTGCAAAATGCGATGTTCTGATGCCCATCTAAATGGATTTTTAATGAATGTTTACCGGGATTTCGAATTAAATTCGTGCTGAAAAGAGAAGCAAATGTAAGAAATCTCCTGAAAGACACCGGATTATAAAGAGGCATCACGACTGAGATTTTGCAGTTTCTAGGCCATGTTGAATTTTTTTTTTTGAAGTGAATTTCAACTTGCGAAATTCATTACAATCGTTTAAAAAAGAGGGGTTAACGTAATTTCACACATTTATAATGATTATTGTCATTTTTGCCTACACGTGTTTACTGTATGGTACTCGACCCACTTCATCTAAGCATTAATTGCCTTATCGTGTTTCAAAAACACCGCTGGAAGATATCGAATTGGCTGCTAGTCGGCTTTTGCTTGCTGTTCCTCTGATGTGAATGTTAAACATCGTGGAAATGTCAGACTGGTATGGAGCAGTACCTCCTGGAGTTGGAGGGGGGGGGGGGCTGTATTGAACCGAAATTTGTTAGAGGAAACTTTTTATGTATATCGTACTCTTGGAATTTTAATCAATTTCAAAATTATATTTGAACTTTCAAACTGCAAAACAGTAGTAGCGATCTCGCTGAGCTCTCAAAACTAGTTTTAATCTTTAAAAAAAAATGCGCCCCACGGACTCGACAAGCAATTTAGGCCCCGCAGTGAACGTGTTAAATCTTGAGTATTCTTATATTGTTCTTCTGAAGATTTGAAAGAAAAAAAATGTAATTTTCACTTTAACGGGAAAGATTTTTTTTGTTTTGTTTGCTATCATGTTGCTATTTGTTTGTTTGCTATTTGTTTGTTTGCTATTTATTACGCTTCATATGATCATTATGAAGCGTAATGAATCGAATCTAGCTCTTCAAAAGTTGTCTAAAAGAAAAGGACCGAATACTGGACATCAGTGTTTCTCAAACCATGCGTCGTGGCTCGCAGGAGCATCGCCAACCTTTGTCAAGGGCGTCGCGGATAGCTGAAAAGCGTGAAGGAAATTTCCCCCAACTGGCAATCATTATATGTGGGTGGGTTCACCGAAAATTTCAAGATTCCGCACCCCAGTAACACATGACTCTCAATGTCCAATCGGTGCTGGTCATGTAACATCACGTGACAAGCAAACATTTAGCATGTTCCGGAAAAAAAAGCTACATGGGGTCAGTTGCTGAAAACTGATCGTCCTTTCACTTCATGTTTTATGTTTTTGCGCAAGTTGGAACTTTTCGATCGTCTGAGACCATGATTTCAGTTTGTGCTGAAATCGGAATAATTTAATCTTCATATTCGTATAGCTGGTTTTGGATTGGTGCACTGGACCGGGGAGGGGGGGGGGGAGGCATTCTCTCTTTTTCTTCCTTTGACCTCTCGTTCTATATTTCGGGTGAGAATGGTGTATGCCAAAATTCACACTTTCTTCGGCTGACCAAGTACAGTGAGAAATATTTTTCCCTTTGTTCGGCATTTTGTTGTTAATATTATTTATTATTAAAGACTATTTCATCAAGCATTCTCTACTATGTTCTTATTCTTTTGAAAGCTTCTTGCATTTCTTGAATTATAATGGGAATACTTGAACGAAAAATCTGTGAAACTGTGTATTAGTTGTCATGATTGAAAAATTTTAGGTATTTGTGGAATACTACTTACATAGCAGTGGAATATGGTAGCCAGGTCGATAAGATATTCGTGAACTGTGCCACAAGATGCTCAGAGATGTCGTGTTTTCGATACCCTCTTTTGCCCTTGACAGTGTCTTTTCTGCTTCCAGAAATATTACAAAAACAGCGCCGAGATGATCAAACAGCAGATCGCGATTGAGGAAAGTCTGCAAACCAAACGTTTGGAGTACGAACCTTTCGGTGAGAAACATAAAAAAGCCGTTCAGAATCGGTTGTGAACTGTATAAGTGACGGTTTAATTAGTCCTATTGTGTAGAAAATGAAGATGGTGGAGAAAAAAATAATTAAATGAGCATGTTTTTCGTTAATCTGAAGCTATGTGTATAATTAGGATGAGCAAATGAAATTATAAAAGGACAGTTTCATTGATGTAGGGCCTACAGCTCGTGTTAAAATAACGAATTCACGATTTAAAAATTTCACAGTGAGTTTTTTTTGCGGCTTGACAAAATTAACAATTGTACTAAAACGATGAAATAGCCAAATATTATGAAAAATAATTCTGTCTCGTGAAATATGAGTCATATGGTCACACTATGTGTAACTCAAATATATATTTTTAGACACTTTTTATCTACAAGTTTCGATTCTTATTCCGCGGAACGAAAAGACTTTTGGGACACTCTGTATATTGAAGAAATATTCAAAATTTGTTAAGGGTTCCGCTGAATAGCCTCGTAATCAGCAAGGGTTCCGCGCGAGCGTTCACGTTGAAAATCCCTGCTCTAGCGCTCCGATCTTGCACCACACGGCCCCCTGCAGCGGTTGTAGTCCGCTCGTGGGTACACAACTTCCTTTGTATTCCTTTCCTTCCTTTGTGTTCGTTGAAAAAACCGATTCCAGGTGGGTCCAGTGAAGACAGCTCAAGAATCGTTCACAACACCGTACAAATTACTGAACAACTAATTGCGAATGCTTTCATTGCATGATCCGCGCGCTAATATACACGCGGCTTTATGTACACACATTCACACTTCCGGTAGTAAATCGCCCATGGTGATAAACGGGAGTTGTGCTCGGTTTGAAAGAAAGAAAACAATTGTTTTGGAATCGGTGATGAGTCCGTTATGTTCCGATTCCACCCTTTTCTTTCGAATAGTATTTGATGCCGTTTTTTATTGCGTCTCCAACCTAATACCTCCTCGGGCACCTATGATATTTCTTTTAACGCAAGAATTCTATGAAGGTCGGTAACCAATGAACCCACCTTCCAGACGAATCGTCGTTTTCCTATATAGATATCAAGATTTCACGATGATGCTGCTTGCACAATTTTTTTTCTTTTTATTGAGATGGGTGAACAACCTCCATGGAAAAACAACAATAAAATAACAATACCAGTGGCCGGTGTTTATGGCATCACATCACTTTGCTACACATATGCGATATTTATAATGCAATCCTTCGCTGTCATTTCCGTTCTGCATGGCGGACAGGCATTGGGGGTGTGTATGTTCACGATAAAAATAAATAAATATAGAAGTATTTTTTTTTCTTATTCTATATTTAGCAACCTCTGCTTCGTTTTTTTTTTTTTTGTATTAAAAACTGAAAAAAAATTCTAATGACGTCACGAACGCTTCAACGATTCTATTGGAAGATCGTTGAGTACTTTATAGTCAACCTTTGCAGGGAATCTATCCATGTACCCCAACTCTGTTTTTAAGACACCTACTGTTTGAAATTGGGGCTCGTTTTCGTGGAACTGGAAGATAAAAGAAATAATGGCGAGGAGTTTTTTTTTATCCATCCTTGAACTTCTCTTACCTCCAGACTGTCAATAAACTTAACCACAATTTCAATATCTGTCTGGCACGAAGACTTTTAAAAAGAAAAGGTTATGGGGTCTTCTCTGTTTTACACAAGATATGTACGTGTCTAAACCAGAGAAAGAAAAGTAAAACAAAAAGACTTTTTTAAGGTTAGCATATTTATCCCAATGGAGTCTTGGCATTGTTGCGAATGAAAAGTAGCGATTTTCTTCGATAGAAGCTTTTTCGCGTTTCGATAGGTGTTAAAGCTTGCGCAAGGGTATAGCACTTACTATGTCACCTCTATCTCAAGACTTTTGGATGTTCGACTTTACATATATACTCTCAACCGTGAATGCAATCTGTTTGCTCGTACCCACAAACGACATGATTCGTGGAAGAAATGAGTCAATACGTAGCGACTGTCAAGCTTTATACACATAAATGGTTTTTTTCTTTGTATGAAAAACAAAGTTCAAGTAAAAAAAAATTGTTCTTTGTGGCATGTTTCATCATTCGTTATTTCTAAGTGAAGCTTACTCATTGAGCAATCTATTCTATATCAAATTTATGTAATGGAATAAAAAAATTAACAATGATGTTTGGAACGGGTGTACTCGCAAGCCCGCAACTAGGGGGTGCAGGCGGATCTGGTGCGTCGGACTAGAGGGGTGCAATTTTCACTCTTTAACCTCTCCTTCAACATTATGAGGGGGCGCCAAAATGCGTGCTTGCCCCGGCTGACCAAACATCTAGTTGCGGCTCTGTGTACTCGTTCAAAGAGCTTCAACTGTAAAGCTCGACACACCCCATTTGAGAATCACCGTCTTATACCAATGTTTTACCCTTTTTCCCACAATTTTAATGCGCATTCGGGTGTTTGGCGCATCTTATTAGAACTGCTGCTAAAAATTAAGCTAACAACCTAGGTGAAGTCACCGGTTGTCTCGTACGTTCAGTTTTTCGCGTTTTTGCTTTGTCTCCCGAGATGCGTGATATAACGAGAGGTTACTGCATTTGAAATCTCAACTGGAACGGATTGTAGAACAGGAATAAATAAGTTGCACCTAAGCTTTCTATTTACAATAATAGTTCTTAACGTTTCTAGAAAAATTGGAAAAAATATTGTTTGCTTGGCTTAATAAATGTCTTTTTATGTAATTTATATTCTATTGTGCGCCTGCGCAAAACGACCGCCGTGTTGTCTTTTATTTTAGAGCCAATGTCAGAGATTTCTGCACGTGAGGGTCACTGAAACACGAAATCGAAAATACATTATGCGTAGAAGAAAGAGTTTTATTTTATAAAAAATAAATATAGGCCTATACAGAGAGAAGCATTGACCGTTCAAAGAAGAAAATGCTAATGGAAATAGGCAGAAATATTTTTTCCCCTTTTCGTACTACTTGAACCAAGCTCTCTGTTCAAATATATATATATTTTTAAATTTTTGTTATTGAAGTGAGGAATCCCGTGAGTGATATATGCATATGTACTTGGCGGTACTTCGAAAATTCCACCATCGTTCTGAAATTATAGGTTTATGAGTTAAATAAAAAATACAAAACAGCGCAGTCTTGCCTTGTATTAACTAGAAATATACAATATATCTCGTGTGCGTGTATTTCTTTTTTAAATATAAATTCTTCGAATTCGATTGCCATCCAGGATTTTATGTTTCAAAGATGAATTTCCTTTATGCCACTGCATCAAAGCGGTTATACCACTTGAGCTTGATAAACATACTTATGTATAAGCTTTTACTTGACGAATAAGATTGAATAACATCTTTAATAGCATATTTTCGATTCTGAGGGTAAAAAATCATTCGGACTGAAAAAATTGGCACTTCAGTGATTGGTCAAGAGCAAAAAGTATTAAGCCGAATTACCTACAAGTATTAAACCTAATTGCTTTTTTTTTAAAAAAAAACTGATTACGGTAAGTTCTTTATTTAGAATGCAAAATAACAATATTTCAATAGCGCAAAAACATGGGAAACTCCAAGGCCATGACGTACTGTATTTGTGAAAAAAACATCGCTGTTCTTCTTCCTTCCTTGTTAGCGTCGTGACTACATTCATTCAATTAATTAAATCTAAATGACCGAAACTATAATTCATCGAAAGCAATCTTTTAGCCAAATAAGAACCTTTTCCCGGTTCTAATTACGACATTAATTACCATTGGGAAAAATTCAGTGAATGAAAATTTGATTAGAATAATTGGAAAAATAGGCCTGAAATGGTAACAGAAATAATTCGGTTAGGGAAATAAAAAAATCAATTACGCAAATGAACGGGGAGGGGGGGGGGGAATCAAGCATTCGGGTGGAATGCTGTTTGTTTTCAAAAGCGTTGGTATTTAAAAAATGAAAAATGTTTTGTGTTGTACAATTTCATTTTCCGATTGATTTTCATGCTGTAAAATGTAGGTCAAAATATATTGTCAGGAACTAGAACCTTAACTATTATTTTCGGCAACTTGTGCCCTTCAAGAGCCTTCACTTAAGCTAATTATGCGGAGGTTCCAACAGCTGGCTGATACGAAGATGAATTCCGGAAAGAAAATTCAACTACATCTGCGGGAAATCGAACGAACGTTCTCTCACTTGCGAGGTGATCGCGCTAGGTCCCTACGCAACAAAGGCAATGAACCGTTTTCCTTAGAGCAAGTGTGCTGACGGCGGCAAGTGAAGAGGACCTTGGGTTTGATTCCCCGCACACGCAGTTGAATTTTCTTTCCTGAATTCCTCTTCGCTCCAGTCAGCTGCTAAAACCTTCATATGGATAGCGGAGAGTGACATCATTTCTGGATAAGCTAATTATATGCAGAAAAATTAACATCCGAGACCGCTGCAACCAACGGAACGGCAATGTCTGTGACGTGGATATCTGAGTTGCTGTTGAGTCTAAAAATTTTCATGTTTTTATTAAGGTAATAATCCATATTGAAGCCCACATAAAAATTGATTATCTGTGTATGTTCACAATATAAATCTAGAATTTCAGACCGATCTCGGCCAAATTTCATGTATTCAGAACCTGACATTAACCCAGTGCTTGACAAATCCCGGGCGCAGGGTCGCCATGGTGACTAAAAATATCCGTTCCTTTTCTGTGGCTTCCCCCCCCCCCGAAACAATGTGTTTTTCATCGTGTTTATCTCTTTACAATGGTTTGCCGTCACTTTAATGTTCGGGTATAGAGCTAGTACATAATGTATATATATATACACACACACACACACACAAATTCAAAGGCCAAAACAGGTGAATCGCCCATCTATTATACATATGCAATGCAAAGGGGAAAAAAGACTGATGACGATGAGCACGCTTTTTTGCGTATTGTGAATTTTCAGATGTGGAAGCCGCCATTAACAGCACATTTCAAAGACCACATGTGGCATAGTTACAGACGATAAAAAAGAAAAAATAAATATACATATACAATAGATTATTTACAAGGTGGTGCAGTAGCGACAGCTGAGCAAATGTGTTCGGAAAACTTCAATTAAAATTGAAGGGTTCGTGGAAATAAAAAAATGGGAGAAAGTTCTGCGCTTTACAAGGTCGCTTGAGGAATGAAATTTGGTGTAAAACTCGGATACTCAGTCATGTTGCAAGGGGTTATATAGTTATTAAAATAAAAAAAACTTATGCAGACAGACTCTGTGCTCAAAAACCAATTAGGAAGTTTCCTGCTTCTCCTGAGGCAAAAAAAAAAAAAAAAAATCCACGTTTATAACCATACAGCCCCTTGCAACAATGACGTATCCGAGTTCTACACATTATTCGGATACTTCTTCTAATTGGAAATATGCCTCTGGGTTCAATGGTTCGCCAGTAAAATGCAATGCGTGCTGGGTAGATATGCACCTTGTATAAGCAGCATATCGTTACAGTTTTTTGATCACACATTTTCGATAATACGTGTATCACAAGCTTTATCAAAGTCGCGATGTGAGGGTTGTTTCAGGCTCTCCATTAAGTTTAAAAATACAGTTTGGGATTGATACCTGAGATTGGATTGATTTTCTTGACTATATTTTCATTTTTCACTGTGTGATTAACTGATTAATTACTTTTCAATTGGCGGCAATGTTCATTTAAATTTATTAAGGCTATGTATAAGGATGTACTGCTATAAAAAAAATTCATATTCAATAAGGCTTGACAAATCCCTGGCGCCAGGTCGCCACAGCGACTAGAAAATCGGTACCGGCGCCTAAAGTTTTCTATAAATGACTGTTAAATTGTCTATGAATGGCATAACATTTTCTAATTTCATGGAAGTGCGGCTTTTAACATAGGCATAGGGTAATAAGTCCAGGAAAAATTGAAAAACATTATTTAGTACATTTTTCTTGAGCAAAAACTATGCTTGGCTCCTAAGAAATGTGGCTGCGCCTAAATTTCTCTTCGATTTCTCAATTCCTGGTATACAGTAGAAAATTTGCCATTTACATGCAGTTCGAATTAGTTGAAGTTTCTTGAAGTGCAAATTCGCTTCTGAAATCGATGTATGCACGATTTCAGACATCAACTGCTACTGTTCATACTTACGTCACTTTCGTTGAATGACCTACCGCGCAACCCCCTCCCCCTTCCTTACGCACAGTATCCCAAAGGTGCTCTATTTATTATTACTAAGTCTACGGAATGGTTCTCGAACCAGGCAATAGCCAACCATGACTGGTGAGAAGTTATACTGCTGGTACGTACCCGGATCCGTCGGGATGGATGATGAACATAAATGGATGAAATCACTGATCACAGAGTGGAAAAGAGAGTTTAAAGTGGTTGGGAACAGGTACGAAAAATCAAGAGAGAGAGCATCCAAAGCTATTATTGAGACACTACGGCCTTACGCTATTCTTACCTAATCGCATATTCCCATCCTCCCATCGGCACGGTGTAGTTGGACGCGCCAAAGCTATTGCATAAATTTAACTTGAAACACTAACCATTCGTATAACTCAAAAATAGAAATGTGTTCTGTATTGAAAGCACATCATCTTCGATAAGTGGCTAATTATGCACATGTGTGTGTGTTGTATATTTCGCAATCACTAGAAACCTCGTATTTTTCTATAATAATTGGTATAATAATTTTTCCATAAAAAAACACCGGAGTAACGCAAATCATGATTTGTACGGGAGAAAAAAAGAAGAGCACATTTTAATCCATATGAGTCATCGTTGCCAATTTTTAAACACTCGAAATTACGAACGACTCGTCGATAACCATCCTTAGCTGTTTCTCATGCGGAAAAATTGTTGACTTTTTCTTCAGACATCTCCGAAAATCTCAGTGGCTTTTTCCTATGGAGCAGTATGCCTACGGTAGGACTGGAATTGTGAAGAAAATTTTGTTGTTAACGAAAGTTATCAGATTTCCGTCACAGACCAGTATTGTAGGTGTTTACTTGTGGTGTAGGTTTGAAAGAAAGAGATACATGTTGTATCGTATTATAATTTCTTTTTCTAAAATAAAATTTTGATCTGGAGTGCGATTGGAACACGTAGACACACTCTCTCTCCACGCACACACCCCTATATTCATGATTTCTTCGATTGTCCTTGAAATTATTTCACAAATTTTAATGATTCACAGAGACTTTGCGAATTTTGGAATGCGATCTCTTCTCTCAGAGATTTCTGACCATTCTTTACAAACTTTTTTTACGTTAGCCATTCAACATCTATTTGAAATTTTATGCTTTGTCAGAAAAGAAAGTTATACTGACTACCATTTTCGACTTGAAAGCAGAACTACAATTATTTTACATGGTACCACACAGTATCAGGGTGTGAAAAAATCATGAGTCAAAAATAGAATCACATTTCTATTTTTGAGTTATACGAATGTTTAGTGTTTCAAGTTAAATTTATGCAATAGTTTTGGCGCGTTCAACTACACCGTGCCGATGGAAGGCTGGGAATATGGGATTAGGTAAGAGTTGTGTAAGGTCGTAGTGCCTCAATAATAGCTTAGGATGCTCTCTCTCTCTTGATTTTTGGTACCGGTTCCAATCGCTTTCAATTTTTTTTGATTCAAATTAACTGACTGCTTAATAATTAAAACATCTTGTTAATCATTGAAAATGCATATTTTCATATCACCTATCATTTTCACATAATCTCTCAAATTTAATTCATCATTAATGAATTAAATACCAACCAGCTACAAGAAAAAATATGAACCTTCAAAATCTGTGTTTTTGTAACATGAAAGGTCATTGAGCCCGTATTAACATCATGGATTAAAATTTTTCTGGTGTAGAAAAATGCTTTTATTCAAGAACCCCCCCCCCCCCTCCCCCGAAGCGAATGCCTAGTGGCAACTCAGTGTCATATGGTGGCGATTTCTCGATTTACAATACAACCAAATCATTCACCAGCAAGTAAATGAAAAACATTCTATTGACAAGATTGCTCCTTGCGCAATTGATGGATGCATTTATTATGACGTGTTTCCATCTTGCAGCATGATTGCTGCTTAATAATTTACACATTTTTATTCCTTCAGATTTAATGAGTTTGGTAAAAAAAATGAGCAAACTAGACTTTTTTTCACTTTTTATAGGAAAAACCCTGTTGCCCCATTAAAGTGCATTGGTAATAATTAGTGCAGTTAAATCTAATTTTAGCTCCCTATATTTTTGTGCAATTTTTTCCATGCGTAAAATCTAGAAATAGAACATATCTTTCTGCACTGTATCTAGGGATTATATTCTGTGGTTTATAATTCTAAATTCATGAGAAAAACTCTTAAGAGTTGATATGAGACACCTAAACAAGCATTTTTGATCATAGTATATGTGTGGTCGAATCGCAATAGCAAAGGCGGTAGATGGTCTTTTCAGAGAGTGCACAACAACACTTCACCAAAAGCAAATATATTTTTCTGACGAATTCGCTACAATAAGTACAATCAACCATTCGAGGGTGCTGGATATTGTAATACAATACAAATATAACGCCACAACAGGTAAAATGCCCAACGAGGTGGCTGAGAAAAAGATGCCCATAAAAATATGGACGTCATGTATTTCAAAAATATAGCAACCCAATTAAAAATGCAATTAACAAAAATTGTAAACAATATATACACAAGGTGGTAGGCTTTCTCATGGTGCAACCTTGGTAACGCAAATTCTACCATAAGTCATTGTACTAAGCGGTACTTAGATTAGAGCAAACTCTAATCCAATTCGAAGGTACATGTGTACCCTAGGGTGGCTGATAGCACGTATAACAGCAAATCCATCGGAAAAATATGCTATTTGTTTTTGGGGAAGTGCTGTTGTGCGCTCTCTAAAAACACCCTCCATTGTCTTTGCTATTGTAATTTGACCGCACATTCTATGACCAAAAATGCTTGTTTTGGAGTCTTCTATCACCTTTTAAAGTCTGTCCAATGAATTTGGAATCGCCCTTGGCAATTCGAATAACGAGCAAAAACTTGAAACAAATTTTGACTCCGTTAACTAGCGATGATTCGCATTACGAGCAAAAATTTCGTGCTTTGTTTATTTATTGTCACGTTTTCACAACTGAACTGGTGGCTTTATTTTTTTGCTTTCGCCCACACACGTGTTATAGAATTTTGGTAATATTTTCCCTACACACACACAGAGAGAGAGAGAGAGAGAGTCTCCGGTAAGCGTGCCTCACTCGGGAAATTAACACACGTGCGAGTATGAATATTCACGATACAAAACTAGGTGTAGCAGCATTGCAGCCATGCGTATGTGCGCTTGAAATTTCCATTAAATTCTTTTTAAATTCTGGAGAAAACTGTGAGCTGATTGCAATATTTAACGTGACTTTGAGGGGCTAGCTGATGAACAGGGGCCACTACTTATAGAAAAGATTGTGTGCTTGGGGAAAACCATGGACTGGAGGTGCATGAGGATTGCATTCAAGAATTAGTAGTGAAAAATGTCTAGAAGTTGGCGATAGATGAAGTTATTGATCTCTTGCACGTACGTACCAGCAGGAGTTTTTTGATGGTATCTCGTTTGAGGAAGAGAGAAGTAAGAAGTCCTTCTCTCTTTCTCATAAAATGAGAGTAGAGAGATGTGTAGAATGTAAGAATATGTGCAAAACTCTGTAGAAAAGAACCACCCAAATATAGCTGTAGCAGTGTGCGAGCTATGAATTGATTGAATGGCATCCAACGAACACTGCAATTTCCTATTTTCCACAGAAATCCTAGAAAAGAGGAAAAAGCAAGTGCCATTGGATAAGGTTCTTTTTGAAATTCACATAAAAAGAATAAGTTTGCAAATACGACAGTGAGTCTGTGAATCGTTATAAACGATAGTCGTCCTCTCTCTCTCGTCGTTTAGAGTAAGTTAATTTGCAAACATTATCGTATTGTATGTTTAATGTTAGATATTATGTTCATTTTTATATTATGGTTATTTTATTGTATATGTATTATTATTGTGTTTAATCATTGATTGAATGCCGTTTTTATTAATCATTTTTATGTGAATCAATGATTGTGGAACGAATTATCCGAGTTACCATTATTTCATATATGGAAGTTTGATTCGAATAACGAAAACGATGGCGGAACGAATTAAGCTCGTTAACCGAAGTTCCACTGTATTTATCAAATCTACTTATACTTCTTTTAATCACAAACTCTCCCACATATCAATAACATGCATACTATACTAGGTTACTTTTAATTCAATATCATTTAAGTTATGTGAAGCAAGAATAGAATTTAAATTTTGTGATTTAAATCGATGATTTTTTTAAAAAGAAATCAAGGGATTTAAATCGGCGTACCCTGCACAGTATCGTGCTGATTCATATTTGTAATTTCTAATGCTTACGTGGATATGGAAAAAATTAGAGATTATTTTTGATGAAAATTTTTGTCGGAATAAGTGTTTTTCCAGATATAAACTATTTTTTTTTACCGCATAGCAGGGTTTTTGGATGTGTGCGTCGCAGGTCCTAGGGGTGTCGCGACGAGCTGGAGATATTGATTTGTGTTTCTATTTATGCTTTGAAGTGGTTCTTTTATATGGAAAAGTATGTACCAAACTATTCTGCGGAGCCGCACATGAACCATGAATTGGGTAAGTGAAACCGCGGGTGACAAAAGTTTGACAGCCACTGCTGTATAGAGAACTAACTGCGAATAAAATGAACGGAACAATGAGGAAAGAAAAATGTCTGTCGATTGCTAGACGAATGTTAAAATGTCGATCAAGGGAAGAGAATGTCTGTCTTCTGAAGCTTAATGGTAGAGCACTCGCCCGGACAGTGAGAGGTTGATAGTCAATTCCTCACAGAGGAATATGAATTGTCTTCCCGAAATTCATCTTCTCTTGGTATCCAGGCAATTGTAAGTTGTACAAATAAAATTGTCCCTTACCCCTCAGAGGTTTCGCTGTATATAATCCATGTTTTCATCATACATAGTAGATTACGTTCCTATTCTGTGTTGAGAAATAATGTAGGACCACCATCGCGATGTAAAAACTGTGTTATGAGCCTGCAGCTCTTAGAGACAGAAAAAGGTTGAGACATTTGTGATTTTACCCTAATGCTGTGTGTGTTTTGCCATTTTTGTCGACGTCGAAATATGCTACGCTTCGTTTTAGTAATTGTGTATTTCTGCAGCGTTTTTCTTTGATGGGCTTTGATTGTGAGTCATAAAATATACGTTTTATTGACATTTCCTTGTTATCTTTAAGACACAAGACAGTGTAACACAGTTTTTTTTTTGAGACACTGCCATTTTGCATATCAAAGATGGGAAACATCCTGTTTGCCCTCGTTCATAAACCAAAGTTCATTAACAATGCGGGTAAATGTCATTTTACTACAACTGTATGCGACAGTTTTTTTCTCTTTTCTTTTTAGCAATGACGGTCTCCTCTTATTTTGCAAAATAGCCATTGTGATCGTAAGATGCCGTCAATTACATATGAGATTACATTTAATCGCTTATACTGTGATTCGAAATTGTTTTCTAGAAAATTATTCTCGCTATAGTTATTCATTACAATTTTCTGTGTGTTTCCATCTCTTTTTTTATAGCATATTCAAATGGATATTTATTGTATTCATTTCCTGTTTGCCCATAAGTCGAATAAACACATACATTATGTTTAATAAGTCGGCCGAGTTTGTTCTCTCACGCACATTGGCGCTTTTTTCTTTACACGCTCTTTTCCATCCTCATGTAATCAATAACTATATTAAAGCTGCAGGTCTATGTACAACCGGAAAAATAATACGCAACATATAAAGCAAAACAAAAAAAACCCACACCTCCTCCTTTTCTTTCAAAAAAGCAAGATTACTCTTCCTTTTTCTTACCGTGGAAAGACGTGTCTCACGGGACGCGTGTACAAAATTGTTACTCGTCATTTTCCGAAATTCCCGGTATTTGACGCGCTATCAGCGGTGCTTCTGACTAATCAAGATTTAATCTTTAAAATTCATCTTCTACTTAGAAAAAAGTTTTTAATTCCCTCTATATAAGAGGGATCTCTGAAATAAACTAGCACCTAATTTTCTGAAGTTTAGATATTTTTCACGTTAAAAGTGGTATAAATGAATAAATTTAATTATTAATATCTCAATGAATTACTTCCAGATCGATGATAGTTACAAAGTAAATCTCTTTCGGTGTAAAAAAAATAGTACAAATTTACCTTTATGGTGAGAGGATGAAAGGAGTGAGACGACATCTATAAAAGTTATGGGAAAATATTTTTCCAACAACAATCGCGGCCATTCACGAGTGCGTTCGGAAATCAACCAATTCCACATTGTTGACGACTAGAGATGTGAGGTGAGAATATTTTCCGGAGAATAAGAATATTCTCCTGGATGTGTGAAAATTGGAAAATAATCGGGAATATTAATTTTTTTCTTTAATACTGAAAAAAAAAATACTAATTTCATTTATATTATGAAATATAATTCAGCTCTTAATGCCTGGAACATTTAAAATAGTGATTTTTGGCATAATCACCATGTCTTCATATTGACAACTTTCAGTTTGAGAATATTCTCTTGGTCATAATAAGATGTTTTAAAAGTTTAGTTATGAAGATTTCAGAAACCTTATAAGATTAAATCCTTAAAAAGTTATTTTAAAGTTAGATAAATTTTCAGAAATTGGTTCAAAGCAAATAGTAAAACTAAAGTTAATTGATAAAGGATGCTATTCGTATAATCACCTTAATTCTAAGAAGATACAGAACTGTTATTGTCTTCAATGTATATACACTTAAATTTAGTATCACTCGTATTTCTTTTCTTGCTTTTAAAGTTTAGTATTGTGGGCTACAAACGTCACTGTCTTCATGACAGGGAAGACGACGGGGAAACAGAATATTTTCTGTACATAGGAATATTCTCATCGAGGAGAATATTTGAGAATATATTATAATGGATAAAATATATATCTAGAATGACATATAAATAACTTGAAAATAATTCTTTTTATTTTCGATAAGAATATTCTCCAGTAATTTGTAATAGTAGTCCTCCTAGAGAATATTCTCAAGAATATTTGTAATAACATGCATTATAATAAATAATCTCTAAATAACTTGAGAATATTATCAGGAAAGACTACTGTTATAAATAACTGGAGAATATTCTCGAATAATCTCTTAGATGAGAATATTCTCGAGAATTTCACATCTCTATGGTCGTCTTTGACTGAGGCCCCACACCGTTTAGGCATTGTTTTACAAAAAAATTTTTTAATTCACCGGTTTAAGTTTTTACATGAGTTATGTACTACAGGATAGACGGATACGGGAGGGGGAATCGCCATCTTCTCCGTTTAGTGGAAAAATTGTATTGTCATAGGCGGAGATGGAAATTTGCTCCCCTTCCCGTTCAATATGCACACCCTTGGTGATTCGTTCCCCTCTCCCGTTCGAGGCCTGTATAAAGCTATGATAAAATCTGTAATCGTGTAAGCCAGGTCGTCTTCAACGCAAAAATAAATAAATAAATAAAATGGAGCCTGTGCGCAAGTGTTGCACATTTTGAGATCACTTTGCTAAGGTGACGGTAGCGCATCTGACTCAGTATTAATGAGACATAATTTGAGATACATATTTAATTATGAGGTTCAACGTTCGGTGTTATGGCATTTAATGGCCGTTTTTAGTGGTGGATGAAATTCCTCAATCAAGCCATTCGCTTGAGGATGGAAAGCGGTAGTTCTAGCTCGTTCGGTGCCTAGAAGCTGTAGGAGAGAGCGGAAAAGGTGGGACTCAAATTGTCGACCTTGATCAGTTGTTATAACTGATGGAGCACCATAGTGGGATACCCAACAATTATAAAAGGCTTCCGCTACAGATGGAGCTGTGGTGTCTTTTATTGATTGTATTTCTGGCCAGCGGGAAAAACGATCAATTATGGTCAAACAGTAAGAATAACCATTTGATGAAGTTAATGTATACACAGAAGCAAGCTTCACGTCAGATTTCACTACATGTACACGCACGTTCCAACATGTACCAATTCGTTAGAGGTTTCGCAGAGGAATATGGACGAGGTGCATGCGTGGTTTAGTAGTATACTGCACAGGTATGTAAGGACGTGCACTTCCAGTGGAGATATCACAAACTCAATCTATTTCAGATTCGGGAAGTTTAATTTTTTTCAATTTTAAACCACAATTTGAATCAATCATCAGTTTTGATAATTCATCATCTGTTGCTTGAGCTTCAGCGATTTCATTGTAATTAGTTGGGCTTGGCATTAAAATAGCACATATGTGGGACATTATATCAGCTGTTATGTTTTCTGAGCCAGGAATATGACAAATATCACTCGTGAATTGGGGAATGAGATCCAAGTGCCTGATTTGGCGAGGCGAGAATTTATCATGCTTCTGCCGAAAAGCATAGACCAAAGGTTTTTGATCTGTAAATAAGAGTGAATTGACGTGCTTTGAGCATATGTCGAAAATATTTTATTGAAAAATATGCAGCCAATAGTTGTCATATGCGCTGTAGCGTGTTTCTGCAGGAATGAGTCTACGAGAGAAAAATACTAGCGGTTGCAAAGAATTGTCAACTACCTGGTGCAATGTACCACCAATTGAAAAATCAGATGCATCAACATGAAGTGCAAGTTTTGCAGATGTGGAAGGATGAGCTAATAGAGTGACATTAGCTAGCTGCTCTTTGCATTGATTGAATGCTACGAGTGCATAATCGGTCCATTCGATTATCTTTTTTACGGCGAGAGCCCTTTAAAAAATCGTGTAAGAGTATTTGAGACTCAGCAGCATGTTTTATGAACCTTCTATAGAAATTTGAGACCAAGAAATTTTCACAATTCAGAAATTGCGCCAGGTCTCTTAAAATCTAATATTGCTTGCACTCTGCTAGGTAATGGCTCAATGCCAATAGGAGGAATTAAATGGCCCAAAGATTCCAAATTATCTACACCTAATACACATTTAGAAATGTTAAGCTTTAAGCCATACTTGTGTAGGCGCTCAAATATTTGCCTTCCTTAAATTTTGTGCTCCTCAACAGATAATGAATATACGAGGATATCATATCTAAATATGCATAACAAAAGGATAACCCTCTTAACACTTCGTGCATGAAACGCATAAATGTTTAAGGCGCATTTACTAAGCCAAAACAAAGCCTTGTATATTCGAACAGACCCCACGGTATTGCCACCGCTGTTTTAGGAATATCAGGTATCACTTAGGTGTGGGATGGGATAGAAATCGAACTCTGTGACAGAATTTAATTTGCGATAATCTCTCACTGGTCTTATAGATGTTTCCGACTTCGGAACAATATGCAGTGGTGAAGACCATGAACTTTTTTAAGGAAGAATTATTCCTTGTAAGAAAAAAATCGGATTCCGTCTTCAACCTCAAAGTGTTGAGGGTGAAGCCGTTTCTGTCGAGAACATATTGGAGGACCTTTAGTCACTATGTGGTGAACTGTGTCGTGCGGTGCAAGTTCACCTATTAAGCACGGATTTGTCATGTCTGGGAGTTCACAAAGAATTTTCTCGTACTGAAGATGGGCCTGGGCCCACTATGGAAATTGAGAGATGAGTCGTTTGAGGCACTGATCCCAGGGAGTGAAGTGATGTGCTAGAGAGAGCTAATGAGACAACGCTTTTTCAAATCTATCATGAGATTGAAATTGCACAGAAAATCTGCTCCAATGATAGGACACGAAACCTTGGTGACGACGAATGTCCATGGAAAATTTTGTCGCAAACCCAGATCTAGAACAATATTTTTGATACCATAGGCCGGCATGGACGTCTGGTTTGCTACGTAAAGACGAAATGTGAAGCAGGGAGTGGTGGAAGCGGTCGCTGACGGCGGAACTACACTAATTTCACTGCCCTTGTCAACGAGGTATTTTATTCCCGTTTTATGATCATGGATGGCCTGCTGGTCTCTGAGCTCATGTTTGTCATGCCAGCTATGACGCAGCTCCTTCGTTTTTTGGTGCGCTGAAGTTGTACGGTATAGTGCAGCGCCAAGCAGTTTTACGAAACGATGATGGTGGTAGCACATTCCGGAGGAATTTTTCCTGTTTCTGGAACCGGAACTCCTTGAAATTGTTTCGCCCGCGATTTGGTGAACGTCCACGTTGTTGAAAGGAAAGTTCATCCACTTTTTTGGTGAGCATTGCCATTTGTGCACACAAGTAATCATGCATGGGATCCGGCGGTGGAGAAACAGCACAAACGGATGCATTTTGGCTTATTTCCGCGATTTTGTCAGCCAGTTCCGCGAGTTTATCCAGTCCATCACTCGACATTGAGAGGACAGTTTGGATTTGAGTAAGAAGACGTTGCAGCCACAATGTCATTAAGAAATCATCGGTTAGCCGGGATCCCCCGAGAGCTGGCGCATTTTCCGTAGCAGCTGTGATAGTTTGTCATCACCGAGTTGAATTTCTTTCAGCAACTTCTTGATTTTTGCCGTCTCAGTTTAGGCGAGCTCATGGACCAGCCGGTCCGAAAGAGCCTGGAACTTCCCCGTCTCAGGTGGATTGACGACTATATCGGCAACCGCATGCAGTGTCTCCGAGTCCAAATTCGCCGCTCTCGTCGCTAATACCGTATTGTCACTAGTAATGCGGCTGAGGAGGAAGGTTTGCTCACATTGCCTCACCCAGAGAGAAACGTTGGTCTTCCAGAATAGCGGGAGGTGGGGAGCGATACTGGAACTGGAAACTTGGGGAGCGGTGTTGTCCCCTTCTGCTGGCATCGTCCTGTTGCTGGAGAGGGAAGAAAACCAACAGGTCAAGCGGAAGTGACCTTATGATGTAGGATGCTCCGTGGTCCGCTGTTGCTGGAAGAAAAATCTGCTCTCATCTAAAATGGCGTCTTTCGCCGAATATTCAGATGGCATTATTATTTGCGTTAAAGCGTCTGCACAGGGGCGTAGCCAGAAATTTCGTTCGGGGGGGGGGCCCACTTTCATTTTGGGGAGGAACCAAAGTGACAGAACAATAGATTTGGCCATCTTTTTCCCTTTTTTCGGTCATTTTCTCACATTTCTGGGGGGACCAGACCCCCAAGTCCCCCCCCCCCCCTCGCTACGCCCTTGCGTCTGCGGTCACCAATGCTAAGGTGACGGTAGCGCATCTGACTCCGTATTGATGGGACATAGTTTGAGATACATGATATTTAATTATGAGGTTATAAAGAGGATATTTACAGGTACATATTTACATTAGATTAAGAAAGAGAGACGCCGACGTGGATGCATCTCGTGTGAGAGCTGGAGCTGATCTGGTGCTCTCACACGTGACCCTTCGGAGTAAAGCTGTATTAAATCTTGAACCGCTTTGCTTCGGAGGGTTTGAAGGGCCATCCGGTCACGTGATCATCTCGCGTTTCAGTACAGAATGTACTAAGATTCTTTCACGTGACCAGAGCGTGCTTGGCAAGAGAGCCAATGTGCAGAGTATAATAATACATATAAGAATATTGAGGCGCTACAACTTAAAGTGCATTCCCCCGATCATTTGAGTGACCCGCGCCATATTTACAGATCGCTTGAGTGACCCGCGGCACATCTACTGGTCACTTAATTAAGTACCCGTGACGCGATTCGAACCACTCAAAATCAATGAACTGGCCCCGCACACTCTTCTAAAGGTTGGGCACCCTTGTTGTAAGCAAATTGACTGTCGGCGTGTGATTGAGGTGAAATTGAACTTCAACCGGTCATGAAAACTCATGAGGCACTCAATGAAGCCTTCAATAAACGAAAACAGTAATTTTCATTTTTACAGAGCTCACCTTGACATTTTCATAAATTTTATGTTTGTGGATGAGACTTGATGCAATAAGGAATGCTTTTCCTATAACGGTTCGAAACGATGAACCTCTCTTCTAATTATACGAAGTACAGATGATTGTACACCAAGCGGCGATAATTGGAAAAAAAAGTCACATTCCTCTGTGTGGGTGGGAATCGAACCACCAACCTTGCACTTTCCGGGCGCGTGCTCTACCATTAAGCTACAGAGGACAGACATTTTCTCTCCTAAAAACACCGTGTTCCTTTTGGGCTGAACGGGACTGCGCAATAGACAGCGGCGTCCTAACTCAGCAACACGTGTGAAGTTGGTGGCTCGATTCCCCGCAGATCAACGTGACTTTTCTTTCCAATTATATTCGCTTGGTATCCAGTCATCTGCAGTTCGTATAATTAGCGGAGAGGGTTCTATGTCGCCATCTGGAGGCTAATTTCACTACGAGCTGTTGCTGAGTCAGGCTGTCTATTGCACAGTCCCGTTCAACCTGAATGAACAGTGCAGAAAATGTGTCTTCTGTAGCTTAATGGTGGAGCACGCATCCGGAAAGTGAGAGGTTAGTGGTTCGATTCCCCACAGGGAATGTGACTTTTCTTTCCAATTATCTTCACTTGGTATAGTCCAAGTCATCTGCACTTCCTAGTACGGTTGTCTATGCCCAATAATGTGGCTCTTTTGTTCGATGTTTCACTTCGGCAAATTCATTGCATTGCACGTGTTGATGCCATTGAACCGATGTCGCCGATTCCTTGACGACCTTTTTTTTCTGGTGGAAATTATCGTCACTGATGATGGTCTTTGGTTCAAGTAATGATAGACGCCGTTCCAAAAGAAATAGGAACTTACTCTACACTATCATTATGAGAAGACGCTGTTATAAGACAGCCGAGATTTTTTTTTCTTTTATTTCGAATTGAGTCACTTTGGCTCTGATATATTCATTTATGTCCTAGAAATATCTTTTTATGTTTGGTATATTTGAGCGTTCCCCCAAGTAGCATTGTATCACTTGAATAATAACTCTTTCTGATCGTTTTGCGTAACATTCTTATGGATTGTTTTCCTAATGAAATGCTTGCAATAGGTTTAATTTTTTTCTTTTTTTTTGCGGGGTACTCTCGTGATAGTTGCATGTGGAAGTAAAGTCTGTCTCCCTGTATTCGCGGAAGTTACGTTCCGGGGGTGGCCGCGAATAACCGAAACCAGTTTTTTTTGTACAGTATATCTCGTTTATTGAACATGAGAAAAACAGGGTGACGCAGAAGTAGAAGGGAATGTAAAAGAGGGTGCAGCGACTGCCGGCAATGTTTTCTGAAAAAGCATTGTAATTTCTGGTTGCCGTTTTCTCTTCATATCATCAAGTCTACTGACAAGGCTTCCTCTAACAATTTTTCTACATGTGAAGAGTATTTTTATACGTGTATCATAGAGAGGGGACCTATGTCATCAAAATAATCTATTGCTTATTTGAACGTGCGAAGCCCTTCCGCTATGTTACTCATGGTGTGAACTTGTTCTCCACTTTTTTTATCTTGTCTTTATCTGGTACCGTTTCAGGAGCAGTCAGCTGCATTAAATCCTCCTCGGTCAATGCCTCTGAATTGCTATTAATTAACTGCTCGACTTTTTCCATACTCATATCATTGAACCTTTCTCCACCTACTTGTTTCGCTAACGTGACAGTGTCTTTTATAACTTTTTCAGTTGGCTCTGTAGAAATAACTCTTCCAGGATCGTGTCCTGGAAGACCATTGTGACCAAAGGTTAATCCAACCCTAGTTGACCGTTTCTCTTTTATGAGCGGCCACGGCTCTAGTGATGACAGTAGTGACGGATGACGGCATTAGTGATAGTGTATTGAATGACATGTCTTCACTCTCAAGGCACCTCCTGACTTCCGGAACGAAACACTTTTTAAACCAATCCAGGAAAAGCGTTTTCATAGTGTCCAAGCCCTTTTATTATTCATCCAAAATACTGGGAGTCGGATTCGAAAATTTGAAAATAACCATGGGCTTTATCATGTACCCATATGCATTTGTACAAAACGAAATATATAGTAAGTCTATCTAAACTTACCTTAAAACAAGGGGCTCGCTTTTCTTTTTGGGTAATAAATGTTCTTTGCGGCATTTTCCTCCAAAATAAAGTTCAGCGCAGCAAGTCCGGGCCCGGCTTCATTTGCATAGTGCATAGAAGTTCCGCCACGAGCTGGACAGAAGAATTGGCAGAAAGAATGTTTGGTCGTAGGAGCTCTGATACAAAGAAAACTGGGTTGGGGGAGGGGTCTAGGGTTGCTAGACGTCCGTATATACACTCACAAGGGCGTATGCAGGTTGGGATTGCATTGAATATTTATGAATTGATAACGGACTCGGTGACCTCGGACAGTTGCTTCGGGAGGCCTGATTTGGTTGGTTGCCTTCATTGGTTCCAGTGCCAATGAAGTGCTGTATTTAATGAACTTGCAATTAAAATTAAAAAAAAAAATTAATTAAAATTAAATTTTTTAGTAATTTTTTTTTATTGTACTGTGATTATATTGTCCTGGGGAGGGGGGGGGGGTACCCCCTATGGCAAAGCTGAACATTCATCAGTACTGATAAGTTTTAAGCCAATGTTGGCATGTCTGCACATGCGTGTACCATTTCCGGTGCCCGGGTCAAGCCGACCCATTTAGAAATTTTATTCAGCCCACAAAGTGATCGAAAAATATACATTTATGCCTAGATGTGATTGTCAGTTCGTGGAAATAGGCTACTTGGCTGAAGTGGTGTTAAAAAAAAAAAAAAGAAACATAAGACATGAAGCAATATGTATATGAAAGTTGTATGAAGTAATCTGTTTTTCCAACTTCAAGTTGTGAATGCCAGCAGGTTTTCTGTTTGGGAAGTCTTTTTCCACAGAGAATAGCAAGCTCAGAATACAGAAGAATTGTATTCGATAAAAATGCCTTTTATCTTCCAATTCCCCATTTTTGATTGGGAAAATAGATGGTGGCGCTTTCATAACACGCAGAACGTGAAACATAGGGGGCCGTTCAAGTATTACGTAAGCTAATTTTTAGCCATTTTTGACCTCCCTCCCTTGTCAGCAAAATTTCGTCATCAGTTCTGCCCCTCTGAATCCTAACTCATATTTTCGTAAAGGGTGGTTGATGACGTAAGCATTAAACCCCTCCCCCTGTCATCAAAAGTCAGCAAATCGGAAATCCCCTCCCCACAAAATCGATGATGACGTAATACTTGAATGACCCCATACACGTTGATTGTTATAGTTCACAAAAATGATACTGAAACCTTTTGTTTTTCTATGAATAGTTCTTCGGAGGAATATTTACGAGTTGCATGTACAGTCGTTGCAGAGGAATTAACTGTAACATATACACGAAATAGAATCTAGTCAACTAAAAATGTCGGTTGACGTTCATAAATACCTCTGTACGAATTGAATCGTCAGGTTTAAGAAGGGAATAAATCGCGGGACGCGGTAGCCCGGTCGATAAGATACTCGCCTAAAGCACCAAAGGATGTTTAGAGGTGTCGCGAGTTCGATACCCGGTTCGTCCTTGTCAGAAAAAAACTTTCCTGACACATGGGTACAAAAAAAAAAACGGCGACATGACCGCAGCAAAAAAATTGCTACCGCAGAGAGTCCCCCATGGACGGGTTAGCCAACCTCTCGATGAGTATAAAAAAAAAACAAGCCTGTCGTTCGGAATCGGCAATAAATTGTAGCTCCCGGTCTAATTAGTAACCCTCGTGTGCAGAAAATGACCGTGGTGCGACAAAAATGATCAATGGAATAAATCGAAAAATCAAAAGTTTTTGAGTTGAGAAATTAAAAAAAAATGTATATCTGGGGTAGGGGATTATATATATCATTTTCGATAATCACCAAAGTTTTTGGTGCCATGTCTCCTTTAGGGACTGGTTTTTTTCTTTCTTACCACTCACGTGTGGAGGGAATCTTGGAGATACCTTTCAGAAAGTTGTTTTTGGTCTTCATTCTCTTAAACCTGACGATTCAATTATAAGAGGCACTATGTATTTTTAAATTGGTGTAACCCCTTTTTCCCGTTCATATTTGACTCTAGAAGAAATTATTTTAACGTGCCATAAAGCAGCTAAATAATCT
This sequence comes from Pholcus phalangioides, assembly GCF_987345545.1. Lineage (NCBI taxonomy): Eukaryota > Metazoa > Arthropoda > Arachnida > Araneae > Pholcidae > Pholcus > Pholcus phalangioides. The sequence continues at coordinate 45,797,608 of NW_028301596.1, read as the reverse complement.
TTGGTGAATGTAGTCCACTAGCCAAAATGTTTGTACATATTCATATGGTCTCCAGAGAAATCAGAACTCGCCGTTCGAGAAAATTATTCTGGAAAGCAGCACACACGTGGATATTGCTATCAGAAAAGTACCGATCGATATCGATCCGCGTTTAAATCGTTGTGGTAATATGAATATTTTCTTCTTTTTTTTCAAAGTGGCTCACGTGATTTTGCTATATACTGCAATTATTCCCTATTTTGTATTCTAGACCAGTGGTTCTCAACAGGGGGCCATATGGCCCCAGGGGGGCCCTATGATATTCCAGGGGGGCCACGGATGAAAATCTTGCAAAAGGGGAGCCACGGCTACTGATACGGGGGCCACGAAAAAATTTGTGACATTAAATTTTTTTAGTCAGAGTGACTAAAAAAATTTAATTTCAAACAAAATGTATAAAATATATTTTTCGTAATTTTTCCCCATTCAAGTAACATTAACATGAGGAAGAAGGAAATAAAAAAAGTGGTTCATGTAATCTCACTGGTTTTACGACTTGGGGGGGGGGGTGATAGTAGGCCCTGACACAAACTATAGAAGAGGTTTAAGCAAAATGGAATAACTGTAAAGACAGAAGATTGTGTGTTCAGACTTTTCATTCAAAGAGGGCTGTCATAAAGAAAAAGGAAACAGACAAAGATTTGTTGATCATTCATTGACATTCTTTTGAGTGCTGGTAGTAAATGTAATCCAAGAAGTAGATGGGTGAAAAATGAAAGCTTGTAAAAAACCCCATCGTTTTCATGCAATTACAGATGGATAGCCATCTAGTTTAGCACAAAGCTATCTTCAGCCAGCACAGAGTGGTCTGATAGGGAATATATTTATAAAAATCGAATAGAGAATGATTGCTCTGGGGTATTTTTTTATGAATTTTGAAAGGGGGTGCCAATCCATTGCCTCTGCTGAAAAGAAATAAAGTCGAATTCAGTTATAACGAACTCCAAGAAATCAAATCATACATGGGGAAAAATACCAGCGAAATTTAAAACTTTTTAAAACTACATTGCTGTGATAATCTATTGGGACAGGGGCGGCTTAAGCGAGGGTGCAAGGGGTGCGGTGCACTCGGGCAGCAGGTTGTAGGGGGCGGCAGCGTAGCCTTTACTTAAGACAACAAAATTTAACACAGTAAAAATTCACAACATCACGCTTTTGAGTCCTACTATACCTCGACAACGGAAACGTTGAGAAAATAGACAAGGCCTCTGATCCTAATACCAGAAACAAGAATGTAAGCTATCTGGGCGGCTCGAGACAAAATCTGTACCCGTGTGGGACTTATTTTTTGCACCTCCTACCTATTGCTCCCTCCATAGCCCCTACCTCCTGCGTCAGGGAATCTTTTGTGGGGCCCATGCCCGATTTTCCACGGGGCCCTTCTACAGTTAATTTATAGAGTGAAAAAATAAAAGTTATAAGTATTTAGTTCCGTGCCTCAAGCTGGAGCCCTGTCAGCCCTACCCTTAGAAGGTCATGCCCCTCCCACACAATTTATCCAAACAATTCTTAACAAAACATTTTTTCGGCCCTTCATTTCCGATTTTGTGCCCCTCCAGAGCCGACAGTTTGGTTTTTTTTGGCAAATTGAATTTTTTTTTTACCCATTCACCCCGGATTTAGCATCCTCTTAAGCGGTGCCCGTGTGGCCGCAATGGGTCACGTGGCCAAGTGCCACCCCTGTACTCTATTACAAGGGCCATTTTGGTTCCCTCACCCATGGCCCCCGCAAGAGCCCGGGATAATTCTCATACTTTTTTGGCCTTTTCAGGCTTTAAATTAACTATAGAAGGGGCTGTGAGAAATCTGACTGGGAGGGGGCCTGCGAAAGATCCCAGCCTAGGGGCCCATACCCTCACTCAGAATTTGATCCACAATAGTTAAATGAAGGCAAAGGAAAATTTTGGTTTTTCACTTGTCCGGCCCCTGGAATACCAGAAACACCTTTTGAAAAAATTTTCTTAATAAAAATTACCCCGTTAAATATCATCTTCACAGGATAAGTGATGATGGCTCACAAAAATAAGTGCTCTTTCAAGGATTAAGTTATCTGGCATTTATTAAGAATGGTAAAATAATTCTAGAACAAAAAATTTTCTACTTCAAAATGTATGGTCACGCACATTTTGCACGGTAAACAATTATGTGCGGCTTTCTTCTGAAAAAAAATCAGGTATATTTCCAGGTGCCCTTCACTGAATCCCTATCAGACTCCTGGCAGGGTCGCCAGTAGGGGCGACACATGAGGCTTCGCACCCGGGCGGCAGGTAAGCTCGAGCCGCCCCTGTATTGGGACTTCCTCCAAGATTGACACCACATCTTTAAAGTTTTTTTAATCGATACTGTAATGCTTCCTTTTAACGGCCCTACTAATTTTATCCTATCCTGCAAGAACAATGTTGTGGACATCAGAAAAAAAATTCTAAAAAGGCGTATGACTACATTTAAAGCAATTTAAATCCGTTTATTAGAGACTCGCTGCATCTGCTGATTTCAACAAAAAGTGCAATAAATTCTCACGTAAGTCTTCACTTTGAAATGTCCATAACCCGCTTAATGCATCTCTTTGTATCTGTCAACCTAAAATTTATGGTTTTTAGTGTTGATAATACGCATACAAAACCAATTCAGCGACGCGTTTTCACAATCTGCAAAAACTGCTTGGATTTGATAGTTGGAAATGTCTAAATGCCAAAGATTTGGAGTTCGAATCAAAATGAAAATGTCAAATAATTGAAATTGTGCTTCGTATAAATGAAATATTTTAATATTGAAAGAGCTATATATATAGAGATTAATCGTGCCCGTAGTCCTACGTCTCATGAATGTGAAATTTTGTCATAAAACTGGGAGTGAGGCACGAATCCCCTTGTGCAGAAGTGGAATTTCGAGGCATTTACGCACAACCGAACTCCTCTTGACCATTTTTCCTTTTTTCTCTCCACCCTTTCTTCCTTTTGTTTCCTTTCTAAATTTATAAAAGTAAAAAGGACATAATCATTATAAAAAGGACTGTTTTCAGATCAAATTGCCGAAGTTCACTTACTTTACTGCAACTTTCTTGGAATATCTCAGTGAAAATTTGAACTTAAACACGTTGAATTTTTTTGTCGGAGACCAGGAAACAACTTTCCAATTGGGTTTTGGGGCACAGGGTATCCGCATAAAAAGTTAACATTTTTATTTTAATAACTCTGCAACCCCTGGCAACATGAATCAAATATCTGAGTACTACACATTATTCAGGTACTTTTCCAACTGGGAGTATGCCTCTAGGACCAATGGTTCGCCAGCAAAATGCCATATGCCCCGTTACCTATTCGCCCTGTATATGAAATATAGTACAGACTGTTATGTGAAATATTGTGTTGTATTTAAGCCAACACGCACGTTGCTTCGTTCGCCTGCGAGAGAGCGGTCACATTATGAACCAAAAAGCCACTTGAAGGAAGCTTCTCATCCAATGAAATATCAGATTTTCACCGTATCGAAATTGAAGTCAACAAACTGATAATTTTCGTATTTGAAAATCTGATTATTTATGTTTTCCGATGGGCTTGAAATCCTGATAATGAATCATTATTATGTTCATACTAACAGTTTTGTCACTGCGTACATGATTTCTCTGGAATGAATGGTTCAAACAAATATTTAAAAAAATTTTCACACGCATTTTAGTTTTTTTTTTAAATGCATAGTAATGAACCTATATCTGTGATACATGTATTATTGTTGAAAACGATGTGGAAGGTTGAACTTTCAATTGTGATTCATTTGTGTGGCTACTCCCTCATTACTACATTTATCCGCACGAAGAGAATAAAATTAATAAAACTGCTTGCTACCACTTTTTGCGATTTTTATCATTATAAGAATGCGTATTTTGGATGCTACAACTGACATTTCTCAATGAAACCATAATCTTTTACACAAAAACAAAACTAATTTGGAAAAAATACAAATTTCATCATCCAGTACAGTAAATTGATGACATTGTGCCGTCTTCAAGCACAGAGTTTACATTGATTAAAAATATATTTTTTTTAAATTGGACTGTGTGACACAACACATAAAACATACAAATCAAACTGAGAAAAACACAAAACAATAAACTTCACAAAAAGTAACATTACGATGATGCAGACCCTTTGTGACCCCCAAGGGATTTATTCTATTTTTACTGTATTCTATTATGTTTATTTTGCTTTTTCGTTATTTTCATAAATTAAAAATTAATCAAATTAAATTCAAAAATATTTATACTTCAGACAATTTTTGAATAACTATCTTCTAATGGGAAAACGGGGGGGGGGGAGAAAGGAAGGGGGAGTAGAAAATTATTCATGTTCGCAAGGGGGCCACAGGAATGAGAAATGGTTGAAAGGGGTCCATGGACAAAAAAAGGTTGAGAACCACTGTTCTAGACTACGCCTCATCTGCTAGTCGATGACATTGACATTTGGGAAAATGAGTGTAGTAACATTAACCCGCTGTTGTTTTTTTTGCTGACTGTTAATCGATGCCGGCAATGCCGATTTTTTTTTGTTCTCCTCCCGACGTTTGACAATCGTGACATTCTTAATATGGACAAATCCACATCGTATCATGATGTCATTTATAAGATGTAGTTTTGACGAATACACTATGGAAGTATTTCTGAGCCGTGAATTTCTTCGGATTCGAGTGAAAATACTCGTATTTTTTGCTCACATAATTTTTTTTCATCAAATCCCTATATTGATTGTGAAATATAAAGTGCTCTTTCACTTTCATTTTAGAATTGTCCGGTGATGAAAATACCATCTTCTCAGTATGTCCAAATGCCATACCTTTTGTCTCGAGTAGAAGATTCCTGTACTAATGCGCAAAAGATTGGCGGCTCACTAGGGAATTCGGGTTAATGGCATTCGTGGTCTACTTTCTTAGGGGAAATTTTCAAATTTGTGTGAAATATGCCTTTCGGGGCTCACATGCTTCGTATTTGAGAGTTTGAATTTTTCACCAGTGGCTAACTAAGTTATTTTCGAAATCAGGTTCTCTCTTACACACACAAAAATCATAATTCAGATAATATAACATTTGAATAACCGGCGTTGTTCGAGCCTTTTCGTTTTTTCAGTGATCAACTGTGTTAATCTGAGTCGATGTGTGGCGTACAAAATGTTGACGAAATATTACTAGTCACCTGCTGTTGTAATTATTTATTCCTTTTTTGTATTTAATACAGTCAAACCTCGATTTAACGAATCAGAGAAATCGACAATTTTAGTCGTTAAATCAAGGTCAGATTGATGCGGATCATAAACACACTCGAAACGACAAATTTTAAAATTCACTTACTTTGGGGGGTTGCTGTTATAACTTATTTCTGACAAGTTGGGGGGAAAAAATATGCATGAACTTAAGAATAAAGTCAGAATTCTCTCATGAAAACATTGTTTGACAGAGCATAAACTTCAAATAATTATTTTTTTTACTGAAATCTAAAGATGCGGACAGCACAATGTTACATGGTATTGGTGTTACACGGTTTGCTGAAACTTTTTTATGTACATTCTCAGAGAGAATGACTATTTTCTTTTTTATTTAAAAAGGAACAGATTCCTGTCCCCTCCCCCCTTCCCCCCGGACATAGACATAAGATTAAAGATTAAGTGTTATATCTACGCTTGCGGAGCTGGAGCAGACAAGCCGCCTTTGCTACAGGAATTCTATTTACAGGCTCAACAGGGAGTGGCCCAGGATTGTTTGAAGAGCATTTGTCGGGGTTGTTCTATAAGCTCCCGAAGCGTACAGAGGAGGTATCCTCTCTGGATTGAATTCAACCTATTTGATAGCTGTGTCCTAGGCGGTGCAAACCGAATCGACGTTAGTTCGCTCTGCTACCGTCACATAGAGGATTCTGCGTATTTCTTGGTTAATCCCCCCCCCCCCCACTTTGCTCCGGCCATAAGTTGAATCTTTTAGAAGGTAGCGGCTATTTTATCTTTCATTTTCTCGATATCCGACTCCCATTCAAGGTCTTGGTTTATGGAAACTTCTAGATAATGCAACAGATTTACAGTATTTAGATGATGCAAACAGCATAAATTTGATCATGCGTAATGACAATGCTGTCTCTCGATATAACGACAATCCCTCTACAACAGGGCTTATTAACCACCGTGCCGTACTACACAGGTTTGCCGTGAGAGGATCGTAGTTGTGCCGCGAAAATTTTCAAAAGAAATGAACTAAATTATTTTTAAGTCCAAACATAAATCCATTTTTATGATTAGGTTTTGTTTCAGCAATGTTAATTGTTTTTTATTACAATTTTCAATAAATTGATTTGTCTGGGTTAATAAGTCATTTTAACTGTACTTTGTTTAAAATCTCAATTCAAGTGTGTTGCACGAGCATGTCCCCCTCATCCTGCTGCAGAGCCACTTGTGTGGGATCTTGGCGGGCCTCCAGGTTCAAGTACGCCACCAGATAAGTAAAGCTGAAAAACGCTGCTCTACTACAGTACGATATTTTTGTCGTGATACGCAGAATATCGTTATATCGAGGTTAATATAGGCTGCATACACACGTGTATGATTTTACTTCTGTGTGAGAAATATTACAATGCTATGCGGTTTTTTCTTTCACAGCGCATTACTAATCGCCACTATTTTTGGTTGAACCGCATTTTTGTGATTTTTATCACAGCCGCTATACATGTAAAGTGATCGCTCTTCTCTGGCTTTTGTCACAGAATATCAGCCATGGGAAAAATCGTTAGGAATGTCAAGTGAAACCACTTCTCTCTATCTCTAGAGAGAGAATTTTCGCATTTCCCCCCCCCCCCCATCGTTTTACGTCCCTCCCTCAGATGCTATGGCTATAACAGTTTTTTTCCCAGCATCAACACTTTGTCATGTTCTTACTTTGCATTAAGTGACATTGGATAGAAAAGTTTTTTTGGGAGAGGGGGGGGGGGAAACCGGCGAAGAACTGGTTTTTGACACCTGTGCATGTTCTGGTTTTGAATTTGTTTTTTACGTTCCCCCTTCCTATATGGTAGCAAAGTCAGACAGTCATCATTGACGATCAACGATGATGCGTCTGAACGTTTAATTTTATGAGTCGACGTCAATCGTTGTGATGAGTTTCATTACTTCAACTGTTTAGTATTCGAAGCGATTCCACATATACTCGTTTGGCCAATATATTTTAAAAAATAAAGTGCTCGTAATAGGTACGTATAAAACATTTTTAGGAACACATGGGAAAAAAAAGGCATCCTCAACCTGTTATTCAGGAGCACCTCTGTGTTTACCGGAGGACCTAAGAGTGCTCAATGCCCATGTCTGGTTTTATACTCGCGAGGTATTGAATGATGATCCCTTGATTAAACACCCTTTAAACTAGCATCCTAAAATCGGATGTATGATTTGAGTTTTTGTCAACTGTCACGTGCGTGCACTTCTGGTGATGGGCAGACATTGTTCACATCACTTGGAAGAATTTCGAGATCCTTACTACCGAATTATCGCAGAAGGAATGGATCCCGAGACCTCGTTCAGTGGAGTCAATAGTATACTGACTGAATTCGGTTATATATCTAGACAGGTACTAGATAACCAGCTCTTGTGGAAAGAGAAAATTAATTCTATGTTTTCAACCTAATTAGGTGAGAGAAAAAGTTCTTATCTCCTGAGAGACAAGTGTTTCCACCCATGGGTAAAAGGGGGCGCTGTTTTATTTTTAAAACAGACTTTTCCGGCAAACTCTTGCTTTTGTGGTTTTTGAGTTGTTATACAAACTCTCTTCACGAAACCACTTCTCCAAAATGGTAGAATTCGTCCAAGTTGATTTGGGGTCATTCAAGTATTATGTCAGCATCGGGAGGAAGGGGGAGGGGAGCTGTGGTCTCGGGTTTGCTGACTTTTGATGACATAGTGGGAGGGGGTTTGAATGATGCAAATGTCATCAATCACCTTTTATGAAAATATGAAATCCTATTCTTGATGGCATCCTACTCGGTGTGCCAAAAACAAGAAAAACCTTTCGCTAGTTTGTGGGCACCTGAACTAACCATTATCCCTATTGATAAGTCCTCTACAGAACCACTTTAGTGATCTCTAAATGTTCCGTGGATCCTTCAAGTGCTCTAGAAATGTGTCGCGGGCCGCGTAAGTGCTTTGGAACTGTGCCGCGCGCCACTCAAGTGATCCGTAATTATGCCGCAGATCATTTGACCCTTTATAGTGTAGGGCAAAAGATCAAGAAATAGATTTTTATCATATTTTTAGTGGGAATAGATCCATGAATCCACGTTATTCTTATCCTATTTAAAAAAAAGTGGGAAATTACTATCCCAGAGACCTATAAAGGGTTAAGGGGGTTGGTGCACGCGAATTTTCTAAAAAATACATTTTCAATTTTTTAAATACTATGGAATTTTCTGAGTCTAAATGTGTTTTTGTTCTACCAGTACTAAAAATATTTTTAAAATATTTTAATATAAGCTGCTGGCAGGCATTACACATGCTAATGTTTTTCACTAAAATGGTTTTTCTCACAAAACACTAACAGTTTTTTGTTAGATAAGGAACGTTTTTTTTGAACACCACTCAATCAAATGTCTTGAAACTTTGTGTGGCTCTCAACACTATGGTGTTGTATACTTTAACACGAGGATTTTTTATTAAAATTATTTAAAAAATTTTATGGCACAAAATATGGGTAAATTTTGGGGATTTTTGAAAAAGTTGCATGTTGTTAAAGTTAAAATTCAAGAATTAAAAAAAAAACAAAACAAAAAAACCAAGGATTAAAATCCTGAAAGCTCGTGTTAAAGTATCTAACACCATGGTGTTGAGAGACGATCAAAGTTTCACGATATTTGAATGAGCGGTGCTCCTTATCTAATAAAAAGCTTAAAATGCTTAGTTTTGAGGAAAAAGCATTTTAGTGAGAAAACCATTAGCATGTGTAATGCCTGCCAGCAGTGATATTAAAATATTGTAAAAATATTTTTAGTACAGGTAGAACAAAAACTTGTGGGGAGTTTTTGCTGACTTCTGCTGACAAAGTGGGGAGGGTTCAAAATGGCTAAGAATCTGCTGACGTAATACTTGAACGGCCCTTTTTCTACATATACAGTAAGTGTAGGCAACAGAAAATGACGTATTTTGCTCACATAGATGCAGGAGGGGGGGGGGGGTGCCCCGTTAAGTGAAAAGTTTTTTTTGACATAGGAGGGCGGGTGGAGGTGGATATTAGCCTCCTGTCCGTTTGTGATCGTTGATATGTTTCAAAGCCCTCGTCTTCATGATTTTTCGATGTAAAACAGCTAGAGTTTGTCACCCATAACTGGTATTTTCACATTTCTATCGACTCCGGTCTACCTTAGTCGGGCTCCATGCCTCGGTTAATAGAGGTTTTGTCGATCGAGGTGTACTTTAATTTCTTTTTTACAGTTCGTTTTTTTTTTGGATTATTTGCTGTATTCGAGATTTTTTCTTTTCTTTTTTTTTCCTATAATGGGCTTTTGTTTTCATTAATATGTAACTCAATGAATATGGAATAACATTTTTTGTGTCAGCTTAAGTCGGATTCCCGAAGGATGTCGTTAGATATTTTAGGGACAAAATTATATTGTTATAAATCGATAAATTGACGATGCTGCAGAAAAATATTGTTGAATAGGCATAACGTTTCCAGAAGTTTTTTTCACGATTTGAATCGATTCCTGTATACGCACCTGAGCTTTATCTGTGGTTTGCGTGTCTCTAAATATTCTTTTTTTATTTATTTTTTTAATCCTCAGTTAAGAGAGTGCATTGAACATGGATAAATATCTGACCAACCATTTGTCAAACAAACGTAATTCCAAGTCGATCTACATGAACTTCGGATTCAATGAACTTTGGAGAAAAAAATATATTGGAGGATGTGGATGAGAAGAAAAGGTTGATAAAGTCTAGAGTATTTTTTTTCCCTTCCTTATTGTGCGATGGTATTCATGTTTAGGTCTAGGGGTAATGTCCGTGGGAAGCAATGCTAACATTACGAGCGAATTCCTTTGCAGAGATGCTTGTCACCGAGCTACTGACAGACGTCGCCGCTCCCGTTCAACTTCGGCAGCAGCAGCAGCCTATATAGATAGCTTCATGACCACGTGACAAACAGCTTAAAGTATAGCATCAACGGGGGTCATTGCTTATTAGGGGTCAAGGTCCTCTGTTAATGTCGCGTGCACGGCGCACGAGCTTCAGTATTTTCACTGTCGCTCGTATATAACGTCGAATCAGATGAAAAGTAATAGGAGAGGGGAGGTTATAAGCGTTAATTGAGATCTGTCAGCGAGTAATGTCTCGTTTCGAGCACCGCCGACTTGCCGCCTTGGAAATAATTCGTAATGCAATTAGTCTGATAATTGTGACCAATTTTCGCGATCAACCTCAGAATGATTTCTGTGCTTCCCTATAGGTATTATTTTGAACTTTAATGGTATGATATGACTCCCCCCCCCCCCCACTGATTTTGCAAAGTCGTGCACCCCCCCCCCCTTCCATGCAGAAGCACAGATGACGAATCTGATGCTCTATCTGTGGAAATTTTGCAATACTCTTACTATATTTGTGTTTTCTAAATCACTAGTTTCAACGTAAATTTTCTCGCGGAGCCCTTGATGATAATGAGGCTGTTCTACGAAACTCAAATTTTTGGATATTTAACAAAAAAAAAAAAAAGTGTACTTACTGCTGACTCAACAGCAATATAGGCTCCAGGTCGAAATGAAAGAAGGTGCAGACACCACCTCGTAATTTACTGTCATAAATAATTGTAATGCTGTAGATCTTATCGTAAGAGCCCCTGTGCAAATGAGGTCCCCGTGCCGTGTCCAGGTGTGACTCGTGTTAAGATGACCGTAGGTGTCCCGTAAAGTATTCGTAAATTCTGCAATTCAAGAATCCTCACTTCTAGCGTATAAAAAATTCTATAAAACACACATCGTTTTTACGAGTTATAATTTTCTGATGAAACGGAAAATGACATTCGTGAACTATCTTCTCGTTCAAAAATTCGATGTGAAATAAATTAGAAACATTAAATTAGAACATTCTTAGAACGATGTCACTGTTTCTAAGTTGTTTAGTTATCTGAGAGTGGTCTATTTTTTAAAACCCAGTTCTATCTCGTTAAAATAAAGAACAGCTTTGCGAGTAATGTATTAGAAGAAAGTTCTCTTCTTTAAAAGCTCTCTGGGTTTCCGAATCTTTAAGGGTTCCGTGGCGTTTGATCGTGTAGAGCCCCAGTTGGAAACCCACGTTCCAAGTCATTATTCCCATCCCTTCTTTTTTTAAAGGAGGTAAAAGTGAAAACCAAATTTAAAGATGGGAAGGGGCGGTTGTTGCATTACTCCGGAAAACGAATGTGTGAAGAGAGATCTTTATATTGTCAATATCTTGGAGTCGCGCTCGATTTTATTGCTTGTATGCTTTTTTTTCCAATTGAAGATGGGCTGAGACTTCAGTTTTAGTTGAAACGGCCACACTGCAGAGTGGCATCTTTAATATTGATCATAACTTCGCTCGCATAAGTGAATACTTGCCGACCATTTAAGGTTCTCTAGAATCTAGACAGCTATAACTTACATATAGTACTGCCTTCAATAGTTTTTTTATAACCCCCTGAAAATTGCTATGTTGATGGAGGGATTTTTAGCTGTTGCCCCACCCTTTTTTTGCTCGGTTTTTTAGACTTGTCATCCATTTTACGAGACGTATTGATTATTTCCCGAAGAGAAATCTTTGACTACAAGATTATTATTCTTAACCACTGAGACAGGAAGGAGGGAGCGAACAACATATCACGCCACTGGCCAGAATCTAATTGGCTGTTTCGGTGTAATTTTCTTCAAATATTTATTTGTAAAAGAAAAATATGCGAATTCGTGTGTTCAACCTGCAGGACTTGGCCTGCATTCAATTTTTAGCGCAGTCCAATAAATATGCAAATCAGCCTGTCCTCCCGGGGTCAGTCCTTTTATGTTCTCTAGATGCCTTTTTTTCTTTTTATTCGTCTTCGGCTACTTATAATATTGCTATTCTCCCAGCAACCAAAATTTTATCCCTCTACAACGTATTTGTAATTTTTAATGTTGAATAACTTGACAGGCTTATTCTCTTATCTATTTGCTCCTTCCCTTCCCCCCGCCCCAAGATTCATTCGTAAAACTAAATAACGTCAATTAAGCTTGTTCCGTCATGTTCGGTTGAGTATTTAGTATTCGATTGATGTTCGTATTCAAATCAGGATTTATCTATCTATCGATGACGGGCTGACCTCTTTTTTTTTTTTTATTCGCCATATTCGAACTTATGTTGGGAGGATGTAATTTCATCAGTTCTTGCTGCTCCTATATATCGTTATTAATAATATCGGATGATGTTAGTGGCGTCTTTATAATTTGCGTTAATCTTGTTAATGTTATGTGCAAATGTAAAAAGAGTCGGTTTAACCAGAGCTCATGGTGTCACTTATAATCGATTGGTATGAAATATAAGCGTCACGACTTGGAATAATATCCCCCTCCCATTTTAAATTATTCTTTCTACTATTTCCAGGGCAGCAATTTGAAACCAGTCACATAATTCAGCTCACCTTGGAAGCTGAATATACGTAACTCGTTCTACATATAAGGTGTCTTCAAATGATTAGAGTGGTTTCGTGATTTTTGTTCAGAATGTGGATGATTGCGTTTGGTGTTGCAAGATAAGTAGGCCTATTAATTGTAGTTTTATTTGGTTTTTGCTTGCTGTCGCCAAGAAAACGGGGGGGGGGGCGTTGGTTATCTTATATACTCGGTGAGATGGCACCAACCATCGAAAAAGTGTTTGCTCTTTTCCTTCTACGATTCTACGAACAGATTGCTACAAGAGAAATGTTTATAAACGTGTTGAAAAATTGGATAGTGCCGCAATTGGAGACCGACAGTGTTGACATCATCTCTCCACACCATCGTGTGGAGAGATGATGATGAGACCATTTCATTTTCATTGTGATATCCGTGGATTTTTGGAAATCCAGATTGTGAACCTAATGGATCGGTCGTTTCGAGGGTGGCAATCACCAACTGTTGCTATGGCGTCCACAGATTCAGCCCCAATAGCATGCAAAAAAAGAAAAAAGTATATATGTGTCACATAATATGTGATGTATTATGTCAAATTTATATGCCTAAGGCCGGGATTACACTTTGCAAAAGTGCTTTTATAAAACTTGAAAAATACAACCAATAAACTGATCGGTTGCATTTGCTCGAATGTAACAGATCAGCTTATTCGTTGTATTTTTCAAGTTTTATACAAGCACTTGTATAAAACTTGAAAGTAGTGTAATCCCGACCTAAAATGGGGATTGTCATTCTAAACCACGCACACACACAGCGTGCGCGTTCCCTCCCCCCTGCACAAATCTACAATTTTTGCGCCGGTTTTTTGCCAAAATCTGCATATATGTAGTAGGTCCTGCTTGTAACGTTTTGAAAAAATCGTCATGAGAAAACGTAAGTGAAAAATTTCTCCTTTTAAACAAGAAACCTCAATGAATACTGATAAAAGTTTAGACTAGCGGTTCCCAACCGGTGCTCCGTGTGCACTCTTCAGTCAAAAAAAGGTTGAGAACTGCTGGTTTACACCATTTAAATAATTTCTACTAAGCGGGAAAAAGTTCTAAGAGGGAGCGTTATAAGCGGGATTCACTGTATACCAAACCTGGCCCGATAGGCTACTTTAGAAAAGTTGAGGCTACGCAAATGCCCGAGATTTTCAAAAAACTGTCGGGCAACTGGTTCGTGGACCTTAAGAATGACATTTTGAATGTTTACTTTGGCTACCGTGGTTCCCTAACAATGCGTTTCAGATATGTTTATACCTTTACAATGGTTTCTAACTTCTTCAGTGCTTCCAATAAATGGAGAAAACCCGGGCAGCTGAGGATATTATAGCTATTATAGTAGAATATAAAAATAATGAATTGTTTTCTCTTTTGCAAGCTCACAGAACACTTGAAGCTTCTCTAAGGTTTAAGAACTCCTGGCTTAGAATAAAATATCGGAACAGCTTCAGTAATTTACAGACCCTCCTGCACATAGCATTTTTCTGAAATTCCTGCTTTTCAAATAGTTTTTACCATTCTTATGTAAATGCTTACCCGGCTATTAGGATTAGAATATGGTACATCACCTTTCCATGAAACGAATTGTTTGCTTCGAAATTCTGTCGCCCATCAGAGATGAACCAGCTGTTCGTTATAGATTATTCCCCCCCCCCCCTCAACGAATCAAGTTGCGGCAATGGAGCCTATCTCCGTATCAGATGTTATGAACCCGGATCAGAACCATTTATTGCACATAATTCTCGTTGAGAATATTTCGTTACTTGTTCGTTTTGTTTTTACGCATATATATATATTACATTATTATTTTTCCCTGGTGGCTAAATATTCTGTAATTGGCATGTTGTTCAGTTCTAGTTTCGTCCCCGGGTCACCAGTTACTCCATCATTACCACTACTACTACCAGATGCATTATTTCGGAGCTTGCAAATTGCAGTAGCCGTAATATGTGTTCAGTCGGAAGAAATATTAATGATCTGGTTTCCTAGAGTATTTATCACCATCATCGCCCACCATCCTCTTACCCCTTTTACTTCTCTTACGAATGCACGCACGCTCACGATATTCTGAATATCAATTTATTTCTTTTTGAGATTTCGCATTGTGTATTATTCACTTTGCTTGGCCCAATCGGGGGGGGGAGGGGATTGCGAATCTTACTTATGCATATGTGTGATGAATTGGGAATAAATAAAAATTTAATCAGCTCTTGTAATTCATCGTTCTTTTTTTTCTCTCTCTTTCCCTTAACCTTCCTAATTTTTGTTTTTTCTTATTTCGTGATTGATATGCTTGTATGTCTATTCGATTTTGGGTCTACCCATGAATCATGGAAAATATGCGTCGATTTCAAATAGCCACAAGAATTAGATCAATTGCCAATTACTTTTGCTCCAGTTTTTGGGGGGTCTCGAGGCGTTTTTTTGAACCACTTTTCTCTGGAATGAATTTTTCTATTAATAATTCACTTGCAGCGTACGCAACTAATCACTCAATATTTGAGTTTTTCTTTCTTTTTTTTTTGATTATCCTGATGCTTTAATCCCCCACTTCCCCCTAATGACAGTGAAAGTGTTACAAAACTACTGAAGAATTTGCACTCTTTCAGAAAAAAGAAATATATGAAAAAGCTTATGCTTTATTATAAATACAAATGTATGATGGATGTCGCGTTTCGAAATCCCGTGAGATGCCCGAGGGTCTCATTCTGTGTGAAAGTTCCCTGACTTCGATGTGTATGTCAGTGTTTTTTCGCATGGTTTTGTAATATGGGCCAGAAACCTTCTGGTGTGTTAGCTGAAGCTGTGGAAAATAGGGCAGAAATAAGCTTAGACGTCAATGTGTGAGGTGAGCCGAAATCGAAGTCGGGAGTATTCGTTTCATTTCAGAAATGCAGGCTGTGATTTACATTCATTTTTTCCCCTCCTCTCTTCCCTGTGTTTATGGGTATAAAGGCAAAAAATATTCGAGGTGTCGCTTTTCAACTCGTTTGCGATGATTCGGGGAAATATCTGATCTGTGATCAAAAATTCATTGACAGCGACATAAAAAAAAAGAAAAAAATGTAGTGGGGATCCATATTACTATTATATCTTGTCGAATGGTATGTGGACTACACCAGAACACTGTAGGTCAAAAAATGATTATAACTTCCAAAACCAAAGGGTATACATGAAGGGGGGAATATTAAGGGTTTTAACTGTGTTGTGTAAAATATACTTATAATAAAAATGTATTCTACACATTATGTTGTATACTCTGGACGATCAAGCGATCCCTTGAGTACAATATTGTGATATATCCTGTATTTTTTTTCAATAAAATATTAAAAACACACAAGGTGATTCAAAAAAGATGAGCTAAACTTTTCATGGTAGTATTCACCAGTTTGCCAAGCCGTAAGTTTAACGTAAAGCCACTACAGGACGCTTACTCGCTCGAAAGCGTCATTCTGAGTGGGTTTTAGATAATTTTCTTAATTGTGATTTTGTTGTAGGAGCCAACCATGAATGCAAATTTCGAAAAATCCCCGAAAAGAGGAAGTAGAACCCTTATGCGCAAATTTTCGTAACGCCAAATGCACGACCATATAAAAGGTTTATTCAGTTTGAGAGAAAGAAAGAGGTGGAGATCTGGTTCGAGAGTGTTCGCCAATCTCTCTGTCGCCGCTCTGAGACGTGCATTTAGGTTGGCATTCTTATAATTATTTTTTATTATTATTGCATGTCATGAACGTCGTATTGTAACTTGTGATAGATTCTTGTGTTTAAAATTTTACCTCATCCATTTAACTATAAAGGGCCCTTTAATGCTTTTATGTTTCATCTCCGACCCGGTAAACAAACTATGGCGATAAATATTTGGTTTTGTGAGTACCTACTACCACCTCGTCGAGTTTTGCCCCTTTTCTTTTAATCACCCTGTACACCCTTTTCACACCTGAACCAAGACTGACTACTGAAAAAAAAATAATTTAATTTGTGTTTATTGTATGTCAAAATGCCCTTTAAAAGGAAAAAAAAATAATTAGGATCGATATCTTTACTAGAACCATTCGAGTTAGGTATGCATGTGTACCTTAGGTCTTAACTTAAACGAAGAATCGATAAAAACCATTAAAAATGGGGTACACGTGTATCTCTCGAGCGAAGAAAATACATGAGCAGACCTGCCAACACTCCGGATTTCGCATCCTTCCGCCTGCTCTCCGGATTTATTAAAGTTTCTCCGGATTTTAGCAGAAAATTAGATTTTATGCGAGTTTTCACGTCGTGACGTCAATGACTGCCGTCGTCGTTAGGGAAAACACCCATAGAGGACAGCCGTGGTCATTTCCATCGAGCATCCGTAAAAAAGTCTTGGTGACCGCATTTAAGCAACTGGCAAAGACGTGACTGTTTATGTAGCGTTTATCGGCAATCATTTATCAGGGTGAAGCCCGTGGTTGCCGAAACTCCACTATAATCGTTATTATATTCGATTAACAGCCGTGCCGTAAACACAAGTTTTTAAGCTTTTTCGTCAGCAGCTTTGTATTTTGAAATTTTTCGTTTCCTCTGATTAAATATGAGTTCAGAAAGAAAATATAAAACTTTAAGCTATACCTATAAAGCTTTTAATAGTTCATATACCCAAGATTATCATTCACTGATAGTATCCACGAAAGGAAACACTTATGTTTTATGAACAGTATATAGAGGTGATTTCTCTATTATGCATGAAAAGACTGACATGGAATTACATTCTGCTCAGGGGCAACGTAGAACCTTCCTTGGGGGCGGAATGGAACTTTTTATTAACTGATTAAAAAAAAAAAAATTTAGAATTTTTATTTTTTTATTTTTTTTATTTTTGATCGAGTCTGAGTGCCGGAGGGGAGGGGATACCCCCCCCCCCTCCTCGGGAGAATTTCCGGATTTCTGGATTCCAAAAGTCGGCACGTCTGCGTGTGAGGTGTGATATAATTAAAAGTACGGTTTTTTCTTAACATTTTAATTTTCTCACTGCTGTTGAGTTTTTAATTCATAATTTCATACACGGCTTTCTGGTCTTTCACGTGTTGTGGGAAGTTACCTCTCGCATCAGCTGATTTTTATGGAGAGAGGCTTACAGTATGCGCGTGAGTTTTTGCGAGTGAAGTAGCCATGAATTATGAGCTCATTTCTCTCCGCCTGCATGAATTATGCACCCACTTTCTTGGAAGAACAACTACTAAATTTGTTGGAAAAGTGTGTGCCACCAGTTCTTTTTTGGTTTTGTTTTACGGTCGTATATTCCTCTTGCCAATCACTGACGCTGAAGAAAGGGTTTTATTTGAATAATTTCGTGGGGTAACCGTGTCTAAGGCATAAAAAAAAAGACAAGGTAAAAGGTGGAAGTGATAAACATCCTTATAAAGGAACCTATTGAAATTAGCATAACATTAGGATTTTTATTATGTGAAACGATTACAGTCCCACTAGTTGAACGAGTAATTATTGTAGATGCTCAAATGCGCGCTTTTAATGACTTTTTCGTTTTTTTTCTCCCCATACTAATCGGAATTTCAGGGCGCCGAGGAGATATTACGTCGTGACAGTCATTTTTTAATGTAACTAATAGCAGCGTGATTTGCGATTTCGTGTATAAAGTAATAATGATAAATGAGGATAGTTAGTAAAAAAAAAATTAATTTTTCTTTTCGGAAGTTGGCGGAGAAAAGTCGTCGGAAGTTTCACATGTGTCTTTAAATAGACACGGGATCACGTTGTGGCAAAACCCGTGGAATATAATGGACATACGCATTAGTGTGCGGCGCGAAGTCGTTTTTGTATTTTTTCGTTTCTGTTTTGCTAATTCGATTGCCCTTGAAGAAACTATAGGAGAAAAGAAAAAAAGGCGACCTAATGGCTTTCCATATTTTTCTTCATATTCTAGACGGTGTGGTTGTTGTTCTTTCATAGAAATGAATAGGAGACAGAAAATCTTGATGTACGCGGGATTTTTTTTTTCTCTCTCGTATATGAAAAAACTATGCCTACTATTTTATGGGCTCGTATTTAATGGTTTTTCTTCCCTTCATCTTTTTTTTTACTCCTACTTCTCACATCAAGCCGGTGACATGTTCCGAGAAACTGTTGCATTCCGTTTTCAACGCCTGTCTTTATAATGAAGAATACCATAAAGAAAGATGGGGCCTGCAGGGAAAAAAAAGAGATGAGAATAAAACATTTGAGGGATTACTTTTGTACGTGCCATCACAAAGGATCCCTTTTTTGTCTATAAATTGAATCTCATGTTTAGTGGTGTGAAAGAACTTGTGAAATATCGTGCCTGTGCGTGTCATTCCAACAATAATCACGGTGATTTTACGAATGCGCCTGTACTTTTCCAATTAACTATTGCGACTATCTTTGGAACGTTTTGATTCGGACTCTTGACGTTTCGGTGAAAACATTAGATTTCCATTCTTTAACGCTTTCGGTTGATTACTTGAATTGTCATAAAATTTATTCATATTGAATGCGAATTGCAGTGTAAAGATAAAAATTTGTATTTTCTTTTTGCATGATACACACTGTATAAAATGTGATTAATCGTTATTCCAAAGAATTTTTTTTTCTTTAGTATTTTTTTCTCCGACGGGATCACTCGTTGCACTTAATATTATTTACAAACTTTTTGAATGACGAACTTATTTGATATCCAGGTCGGTGTTTTTTTTTTAAAAGACCGACTATTTATCCGATTATTCCTTGATCCAGGGGTTCTCAAACTGTGCGCCACGGAGTGGTGACTCTGACAAAGGTTTTTCGGAAATATTTTTTGTTAAAAAGCTCTAGGGAGCCGGCCGAGCGGAAAAGTTTGAGAACCCCTGTCTTGATCTATCGCAGAAGATACCAGCAACTCCTTCGCTCGCTAGAGAGGCTGTATAGATTTTCTGTAATTTCTTTTGAGTATCTACTTTGTTTTGAAACGCATCCTGTTGATTTTCCCTGGAAATCCATTGGTCTAGCTCTAGGTGCAACTGGAGCTGGGGGCTGCTTTAGCACATTATTTCGCAGCATGGAACGAGCTCACACAAATTACAAATTCGGAAATCAAAGCTCAAGCCGAGCTCTTACTGGTCTGAAACACTTCCTGTCTGGAGTATGAATGACAAACATATTTGTTCAAGTGAGAACACCCGCGTCCTGGAGCGAGGCTTCTAGGCTTCCGGGCTAGAGCCCTGTCAGCCTTCCCAGTTTGAATTCCATAGTCTAGATCAGAGGTAGCCAAACTGTTGTGCGGCATGCTACGAGTTCCACGATGGATTTCCGCCACACACACGCACAAACCCCAAAATTTTCATATTTTATTTAAAGTTTTTGTGACACTGGGAGATTTAATTGAAATACATAACATTCCCGCCGGAGAGCAGTAATTTCAAACATACACAAAAATTTATATGTGTAGAAGTGTGTGGCACGCATAATATTTTTGATCATGATACTGCCCACCACTGGTCTAGTAGCATTTGGCGCATTGTTTGGAAGACTTTAAAAACAATTCGAGATGAATTTATAAAAAAACGTATGAATTTCTTATGTTTGAAAATTTCTCTCAAAATAGCTTTTTTTTTTACTTTTATCTTGTTTCATCTTTTCAAATAAATGAAATACAATTTATACGAATCACTGTATGTTGCTATAGTTCCTGTTTTTTTAAATTTTCTCTTTATAATAGGATATCCTGTTTTGACCCGTTGCGATTCTCGAAGTTTTCCCTCGTGGAAAATTGGAACTTAATTGAGGAAAAATAATTCACTGTAACTGTGAGCATTAACTTCCAGTGGGATCTATCTAGGTGTAGAGGTTGTAATGAAAAATCTGCTGCGTGTGTGCGCCTGTCGCATCCAATGATTTGTAATGGGCAGGAAAGCGGAAAAAAAAGGTAAAAAAAAATCGCTTCCTCTTCCCACGTTTGGTCTGTCTGTCGGAAGAGATGTCAAAGCTCTGATTATTAGGCGGAAAATTGCTTTATTTTCCCGGCTTGCTTCTAATCTTGGTTTGCTCTGTCTTTAATGACATGCTCTCCGAAGAAAATATTACTGAGTCCTCTCATCAGACAATACCGTGTTTCCTACGTTTCTCCCCTTCATTACAACTTGTTTCTTATCGTCGGTATTGAATGATACACGGCACTAGCCTTGTCATCATGGAAAAAAAACCAAAAAACATGATGTTATCGTGATGTTTTTCGGCCATAATTTTCATTATAGTTTTGTGTTTGGGGATGTCTTTTGTTTCAATTGGTGCTGCTCAGAGAGAGATTGAAACAGAAGGTCGTGGTATTGCCATTCCACGTTTAATAGGAAAAATTTTTAAATAAAATTTGGACACATTTGTCTGATTTTTTCAGTTGTTTATTTGAAACATTTGGAAAAATATCTGAAATAAAATGGGATACTGATGCATGGTTAATACAATATTTGATGTTATTATCAGTAATTCTTAAACTGGTAAGCCGGTTTTTTCTCTCTCAACCTTTCTATAAATGAAACTGTCAAATCATCATTACTAATCTCTTGCATATAAAGTAACATGTCCTGACTTACTTCCTGATCATGGCCGAGCAGAAACCGCTGGAGCTATAAATATGAAATTTTGTCAGTATTATATTTTATAATATGTATATATATATACCACTTAGATGGGATTTCTGAAAATTCAACTCCCCCCTCCCGAAGGGACTAATGAGACGTTCAAATGCTATATGGAGTAATTGTAAGTACTTTGTAAGTACCATTGTAAAGTAATTTTCAGATTATCAAATCCACGCGAGCGAAGCCGCGGGTATATATAACAGCTAATAATTGATATTCTGACAGTGCAGTGTGAACGGTGCAACTTCGCTACTAAGACACTGTATAACGATAAATCCCTCAACAAAGATACTTTTTAAAATCTTTATACAAATCTTTTTTGTGATAATGTTTTAAAATCTTGTTTGGAACAGTCTAATCCTAATGTCGATACAATGTATTTTACTGGCATAAGTCTCTTTATACCGAGATTTTTTTTGAGATTTTGGACTTACTGCAACACAATATTTTTTTATATCGCCTTATGTTTAAACTCAACTGTTTTTTTTTTTTCTTTCTGCAGGCGTTCAATATATCAAAAGTTATCAATCACTTATAATATTGGTATTTGTGACCACAGATCACAGAGAGTGTCGATAAAGTTGACGGTATCGCTACTTTCTGTGTATTACAAAGACGTGTGATGCAGTAAACCCTTCTACAGGGGCGAAACATTTGATCCAATTTTATTAACTGAATTATAGGGGTTCTCAAATTGTGCGTCGCGGCGCCCTTTGCCAACCTTTGTCAGAGGTGCTGCGGCCTTGACAAAGGTTTTTCGAAGAGATTCTCAGTTAAACTGCTCTGTGGGGAGCGAGAATAAGCGTTGATTAGGGAAAAGGGGTGCCGCGGATGGAAAAAGTTTCACAACTCAAGAACTCTGTGCCGTCTTAACGCATGGGCCCAGCGGGCCTCAAGGGAAGAAGAGGCCTCAGAAAAATGTGAAGTAGTTGAATTTTTCGAGAATTTGTCAGGTAGGGCCTCAGAAAAATCAATTGGCCCGGAGGCCCATGATGCTCTTAAGACGGCCCTGCCTGAACTAAATTATTATAATATTTTTCGCGTTGAAAATAAATACTTTAAAAGTCTGGTGGTACTGATATCATTGGTTTAAAAAGGGTATCAACAGCAGCATAAATTTGGTCACGCGCCTCTCTATATATAACTATAAACCCTCCATAACAATTATTATTATTTTTGATATGCAGAGTTGCCAACTACTACGGATTGCCCGTAGTTTCTACGGAGCTGCTGGAGACACTCTCAATACTACGGAAACCAGTTTAAAAAAATCGGGTATTTCTGTTTCTTGCGGTGTTTTCCTTTTTTTTTAAAATTGTATCTATCTTTACTATAGCGATGAATTCCTATACGTATGTGAGAGTTCAAGAGATGACAAACTCGAAGCCGATCTGTTTTGTCAGTGCGCAGCAGACAATCTGTAAAGCCGCGTCTAAACCTTAGAGAAGAACAACCGTCTTTGCAGCTGCGTAGCATTCTCTGTTCTGTTTCGACGGGCTGTTAACCGTATATACCAGTCATCAGTTGCTGTAGTGGCGCGTGGCCGACCTTGCCCTGGTCGACGTCTAACATTTCCTGTTTCTTGGAATCGATTCCACAGCCTTGCAACAACACTTCTGGCGACTCCAACAGCGTCCGCGACACTACGTTGTGTTTGCCCGGATTCCAGTCTGCCTATAACACGCCATGCCATGGATTCCGGTAAATCACGTCGTTGAGACATCCTCAAGTCACCTTGTCTCAAAAAAAAAATACTGCGCAATCGAATTCCACAGTTACGGCAGTAAAACAGACGTTTCTGCAACATCCCGATTTCTGCCCTTATCTCCTTTTTCTGGTTTTTGACGTCATGAACTTTGATTTGCATATGAAGTTTTCTTCTTCCGTTTTCTGTTAGGCTTTAAATTATGGATGATTCATTTTATGTTACTTATCGGTATACATCTTTGCGTAATTTTGTTAAAACCATGTGCTCCCCTAATTGTTTTGAGCAGTGTATAAAGACTAGAAAATTTTCAGCCCAT
Organism: Pholcus phalangioides; assembly: GCF_987345545.1. Classification (NCBI taxonomy): domain Eukaryota; kingdom Metazoa; phylum Arthropoda; class Arachnida; order Araneae; family Pholcidae; genus Pholcus; species Pholcus phalangioides. The sequence continues at coordinate 45,774,267 of NW_028301596.1, read as the reverse complement.
TTGAAGGTCTGCTGTTCCACACAGCAAATAGTGCCCTGAGTAAGCATAAATCATCTTAAATAGACTGGTGCGAAAAATTTTATGACAGCTGCTCTTTCAAACAAGGTGTCAAAAGCCTGAAACACCAAAAACAAAAAACAAGTTGATGAAAAGATGTTTGACAACAAAAGACAGTGCAGTTGTTTTATTTTGAAAGGGGGGTGAGGGTTAACAAAAATATTGTTAATTTCGCTGCTCCAATTTATAAATATCTGCTCCGAATCCTCAATTTGCTGCTCCGAATCCTGAATTTTGCTGCTCCAAAGCTGCTCCGAAATGGACTTTGTCACTTCCCACCCTGAGAAGTTTATAACAATTTATAAAAGAAAATTACAACAAATATTTTTTTTTTTTTTTTGCAAGCATTTCGTTTTTCAAAGCTGATCCCCTGATGAACAAAAACCAGTATATAATAAAAAACACAAGAAATTTGAATTTCTAAGATAGAAAAAAGGAAATAAAGCTTATATTTTATTTAACTTTCACAAGGCCTCAACTTCAAACTCGTTGAATTCAAATTGTGATTTAAAAAAATTATCAATTTCTCGGAGGTTTACAGCAGAGCTCCTCTGAGAAAACTAAAAACTATCGAACTGAAAAGAGGAGGAGGAAAATAACACGCGTCGCCAAATTAGAGATAGTAGCCAACCACTGCAACTCCACCAACGGCAGTCACGTGGTGTTATGTTGGCGGGCGCTGCGTGAAAGAAATGAATATAGACTTGCTTTCTCTATATTATTCCTTCCCTAAGGTCTAAACCCGCCGCTCTATTCTATGCCTGAAATCGCAAAAACCTGTTTTCCGTCAAAACCTCTCCACGCTGTTGGCTAAAAGCAGGTTTTTGGGTAGTTCGGCGCAGCAAGTCACGACCCGGCTTCATTTGCATAGTGCATAGTCGAGCTCGCGAAACTTGTTCGGAAAGAATGTTTCGTTGTCGGTGCCGCAGGAGCTGTGATACGAAAAAAAACTAGGATGTCTGGGGTTGCTAGACGTTCGTATATGTGGCCCACAAGGGTGTATGCAGTTTGGGATTGCATTGAATATTCATGAATTATTATTAAAGGACTCGGCGGTCTCGGAAAGTTGCTTCGGGAGGGAGGGGGGGTCATGTGGTCTGAGCCTTCTAGGTTCCAGTGTCAATGAGGTGCTGTATTTAATTAACTTTCAATTAAAATTAAAAAAAGTAAATTTTTGAGCTATTTTTATTGTTCTATGATTTTGTTGTCCTAGGGGGTACCCCCCCCCCCCCCTCCCTTCAATGGCAAGGCTGAACATTCATCTCACTGACAAGCTTCAAGCCAATGTTGGCATGTGGCATGTCTAGGTATGCAGAGTACCTGTATTAGAATTTCTATGTATATATATTAACATCGATTTTTTCCCCTTCTTTTTTCTAGTCTCAGTATTCAAAACGATTCAAACATGGTGATGAAATAAGAATACGAAAAGGTTCAGTTAAGTTAGGATGGATACAAGGAGTATTGGTAAGTGATTATAGCATGTTTATACTTCCTTCTATATTTTATAGCATGTTTATACTCCCTTCTGTATTTGCCTACATTTGTATGCACTATAATTATCATCGAACTGCTTTGAAGGTAATTAAATTTATATTATCACTTAATTTTTTCCAAAAAAACTTCCAGTTTGTTATTTAAGTTTATAAGTTTGTGTAATATCTTTTAAACAAATTTTTAAACCTATAGCCTATAATGGATAATTCTCAAAATATATAACAATTCCTTCTATTTGGCTCCTTTTGTCCTATGATTTAACATTTTGGCATTTAAAGGCTGTGGTTCAGGGCTTTTTTCCTTCAAATTTATAAATTGTCTGTTAACTTGGTCTCTCTCAAACTTATAGCCTGATGGTCTAATCCAGGGGGTGGCTTAAGCAAGGGTGGAAGGGGTGTGGTTGCAGCAGGTTGTAAAGGGCGGCAGTGTAGACTTTACTTAAGATCCCAAAATTTAACACAGTAAAAATTCACTTGCCATCGCGCTTTTGTCATACCTCGGCAACGGAAATGTTGAGAAAATAGACAAGGCCTGTTGACGCCTCTAGATGGCAGCAGCATACCGTTAGCGAGCAGCCGTTGCCTTGATGGCTGCGCGCGCAACGGAGTAGTATGATGACCGCGAAAAAACCGACAACAAGGCGGCTCATGTATCGTTTTCCCTCTCATGTTTCAATAAATTCAGTTAATTTCATCTTGAATCGTCCTTAATTATCGATGGTTCGTTCAGCGGAATATTCGACGCTAGTTACCAGAGACCCATCCTGAAAATCACGCCACAAGATCGTGAACATTTATGGTGCCGAAACCCGGGAAGAAAAACGCAACCAGCGACAGCGGTCTTCAGATGGAATCTTTGGTAAAGAAACGAAATTCGGTGAAAGGCAAGATCACGCGGCTTTGCAACATCGTCAAGCCGAAGCTCAACAGCGATGATCTCCCACGGCATCAGTTGGAAATCTATCAAGATCAAGCCAAAGAACTGTGGACGGAGCTCAACGTCTTGCATGATGAAATCGTCATCTTGTCAACGGATGAACATCTGGAAGCCCACGAAGCGGAATTCGACGATTTGGCAAGTCGGATCGACGATCTTCGCTTCAGCATGGCCCAGGCATCGGGATGGACGAAACAATCAGGTACTGTAAATTCAGAAGCTAGTTCCGTGCGCTTACCGAAAATTGAACTGCCTTCGTTCAGTGGCGAACTTAACGATTGGTTGCCATTTCGCGATATGTTCACAACGACCATCGATCAAAATAAAAGTTTAAGTGACATTCAAAAGTTACAATATTTGAAACAATGTGTCAAGGGAAACGCCGCTCAAGTAATTCACGCGATCCCGCTCGCAGGGAGCAATTACGGCAAAGCATGGGCACTTTTGTACGTTCGGTTCAACAACGAAACTGAGATTGTTCAGGCAAGTCTGGACAAGCTGTTTTCGCAATCGAACATCGCACATGAGTCAGCAACATGCCTACGTCGGCTTCTAGATACCACAAATCAGTTCCTGGAAGCTCTACAATCGCTGCAGCAACCGGTGCAACATTGGGACAGTATCCTGATCTACTTCCTGTCCAAGAAACTGGATCCGGAATCTTTGCGCCAGTGGTCTCTTCATTCGCAGGGGGATAAGAAACTTTTCACTTTCAGTGAGTGGCGGGAATTCATCGACAATCGGGCTCGCGCTCTTGCAGCTGTCAGCACAAGCAAATCATCAGGTTCAGCCAAGTCGAAGACGCAAGGTCACCCGACGAATTCATTCGAATCACGAAAATCAGTGTTGATAAATCATGGTGTTTCTAGCACATGTGTGGTTTGCAAAGGAAACCACCCCATCTTCAGATGTTCGAAATTCCTCGACCAGAGTGTTTCAGCTAGAAAAGCAACGGTCGAAAAGCTTCGACTTTGTTTCAACTGTTTGCGATAATCACATATGGTTCGGAGTTGCTCTGCAGGACACTGCAAAAAATGCAACGGTTCACACAACACGCTACTGCATGAAGCGGATGTCGATACCACAACGACTGTCAAAACGACTTCAGTCTTTTCATCACAGTTGTCGCGTACAAGGAAGACGTCGACTTCCAGTTATGTCATCTTGCCGACGGCCATCGTCAAAGGGTTCGATAAAATGGGTCAAGCTCACACATTCAGGGCACTTCTCGACTCCGGAAGCCAATCAAGTTTCATCCGGGAGGCATGCGTTCAAACACTAGATCTCCGACGACATAATTGCAACTTGAATCTCTCTGGACTATCGTCAACCAAGCTCGGCAAGGTAAGAGGACTGGTTCATTTCAACATATCTTCATGTGACAACGAATCGACTGAACTGGTTAATGCTTTTGTGTTGCCCAAAATAACATGCAATTTGCCACAAACAAATATTTCTTCAAGGGGGTTGACACAGTTCAAAAACCTGAAACTAGCAGATAAACATTGTTTCCGTACTGGTCCTGTGGATGTACTATTGGGTGCAGATGTTTTTGGAAAACTGTTGTTGCCTGGACGAGTAGCATCTCATGATGGTTCACTTCATGCCCTCGAGACAGTGTTTGGCTGGGTCATCTCGGGAAAGGTACATACCACAGACATACCGAGACCTGTTTCAACAACACTTCTCGTACAAAGTACAAGCTTCGATCTCAATAAGTTCTGGGAATTGGAGGAAGTCCCACAAACTTCATTGTTGACAGCCGAAGAGCAACCATGTGAACAACACTTCGACACAACCCACACACGTAATTCATCGGGAAGATTCATCGTCAGGCTTCCTTTCAAGAACATCGATGGAAAATTGTCATCATCCAGAGACGTAGCTGAGACACGACTTCTACAAAACGAAAGGCGTTGGAGACACCAGCCAGAAGCTCAGAGAATGTATCGTGAGTTCATGCTACAGTATGAGACTCTGGGACACATGAAACAGCTGGAGGTGACAAGTGACAATCAAGACAAGTACTACCTACCTCACCACGCAGTTATGAAGCCAGAAAATCAAGCCAAGTTTCGTGTGGTTTTTGATGCTTCAGCAAAATCATCATGGGGTTTATCACTGAATGATAAGCTGATGGTTGGACCAACATTGCAAGACGATATTGCCACACTTCTTCTCTGCTTCCAAACTCACAAGGTCGCAATGACAGCAGATATTGTCAAAATGTATCGTCAGATACTTGTTCATCCGGACGACGCGAAGTACCAAACAATCTTGTGGAGGGAATCGCCAGATATACTCATCAAGGAGTATCAATTGCTGACTGTGACATACGGAACTGCATCAGCACCTTACTTAGCTACCAAGTGCCTGCAGCAGTTGGCTGAGGATGAAAAAGATGAGTTTTCCAGAGCTTCTGCCATAGTCAAGCAGGATTTTTATCTAGACGATTTGCTCACTGGAGCAGATTCAGTCGAGGAAGCTATTCACATTCAGCAGGAAATCATTAAACTTCTTCAAAACGGTGGATTCGTCATAAAAAAGTGGGCATCAAATGAAGAAGACGTTCTTGTATCGCTACCGAATGACTTTCGTGCGACAAGTACTACGTTCGAAATAGAGACTGACATCAAAACTTTGGGCATTTTATGGAAGACAAAGGATGATGTATTTGTTTTCAATTCAAAATCACCACCGGTAAATATGCAACAGTGGACCAAGCGCTCTGTTCTATCACACATCTCCAAGGTGTTTGACCCACTTGGATGGCTGGCTCCTGTTGTAATCAATGTGAAAATTCTAATACAAGAAATGTGGAAAGCTGAACTGTCTTGGGATGAGAAATTGCCAGAGAACATTCACAATCGATGGACAGTATTTTATGAAGACTTGAAGCAAGTGGAGGACATTCAAATTCCAAGGCATATGATGCAAATCTCTCCACATATGTTAGAAATTCACGGTTTCAGTGATGCATCGGAAAAGGCGTACTCTGCGGTTGTGTACATTCGAACAGTTTCCAGTGAAGGAGTTGCGAAGGTTCAACTAGTAACAGCAAAGACACGAGTAGCCCCTGTGAAGCCAACAACCTTGCCTCGACTTGAACTTTGTGGAGCAGTGCTGCTTGCAAGACTCATCAAGTTTACATGCAATGCACTACGTCTAGTCAACACAGACATATGGTGCTGGACTGACTCTACAATTGTTCTCGCCTGGTTCTCTTCACATCCAAGCCGGTGGAAGACGTTTGTGGCTCATCGAGTTACAAAAATTCATGAGCTTCTCCCTGAGGGTCATTGGAATCACATTGATGGAATCAACAATCCCGCTGATTGTGCGTCACGAGGAATACCGGCCAACAAATTGAAGGCATTTACCCTATGGTGGTATGGTCCAGAGTTCCTTTCCAAGCCAGGTCAGCTAGCAGACAAACCTGTGTTGTGCAGCTCCGTGGATGAAGTTTTGACTGAAGAGAAGAAAAATATTTCTTGCAACCAATCTGTGTTTGTTGGTATTGCACATGACATGGAAATTATCAACAGGTTTTCCTCACTTACTTCTCTTCAGCGAGTCATGGCATATGTCTTCAGATTCATAGACAACTGCAGACTAGCTGCACCTGAAAGGAGCACAGGGTTTCTTACCACTCAAGAGCTGACACACGCATTATATACATGGGTCAGGAGAGTTCAAGAAGTAGAATTCAAATCAGAATTGTCTTCGTTGAGAAAATCAGGAACGCTACCTTCAAACTGCAATATTCTTCGGTTGAATCCATTCATCGCCGATGATGGAATTATCAGGGTGGGCGGAAGATTGCGACATGCACATTGGTTGGGAAGTCACCGACATCCAATTCTTCTTCCAAAAGAGCATCATTTCACTCAGTTGATTATCCAGCATTATCATACAATGCATTTGCATGCTAGACCTCAACTTCTCCAGTCTTGCATCCAACAGCAATTCTGGATTGTTTCTGGAAGAAGTGTCATCCGGCAATTTGTGAGAAAATGCATAACCTGTGTTCGCTATCGTGGCGCAACAGCTCCTCAAATCATGGGCGATCTACCGGTTGCGAGAGTAACACCATCTCGAGCATTTCTTCACTGTGCTGTCGATTATGCAGGACCTTTCACCATCAGGATGTCAAAGGCATCTCGAGCAAAACCATGCAAGGCATACCTGGCACTTTTCGTATGCTTCTCAACCAAAGCTGTGCATTGTGAAGTTGTAAGTGACTTGTCAACAGAGGCATTCATCGCCACTCTGAAATTCATTTCCAGGAGAGGAAAGCCGAGTGATATATACGGTGACTGTGGAACTAACTTCGTGAAAGCTGACAAGGTGCTGAGAGAGTTTGCTCGTCTATTTTCATCTCGCACTCATAACGAACGTGTTTCCAGTCATCTCACCGATGTCGGAGTAAACTGGCATTTCAATCCTCCAGCATCTCCTCACATGGGAGGTCTTTGGGAAGCTGGAGTGAAAGCCGTGAAATACCATCTCAGGCGAATCACTTCCAACATACAGCTAACATTCGAAGAGCTGTATACCTTGTTGTCACAGATTGAGGCATGTCTCAATTCTCGTCCTCTCTGTGAACTTTCAAATGATCCAAACGATGTGTCTGCTCTCACTCCCGGTCACTTTCTCATAGGTGGTCCGTTGACAGCATTGCCCGAGCCAGACTTCACACAAACAAAATTCAATCGTCTCACCCGTTGGCAGTTGGTACAGCGCCTTCTGCAACATTTCTGGAATCGTTGGAGAGCTGAGTATCTTATCCAGCTACAGCATAGAAGCAAGTGGTTGAAACCAAAAGAAAATCTCGCTCTCGGTGATCTCGTTCTAGTGAAAGAAGATCGTCTACCACCCTTGCAGTGGAGACTTGGTCGAGTGACAGAGTTGTTTCCAGGATCCGACGGGATCGTCAGAGTTGTCTCTATCAAGTCCAAGGATGGGACATTTAAGAGAAATGTACAAAAACTTTGTCGTCTACCAGTTGACAACTAGTATGACTGCTCAAGGTTATATCATGTATCACATTTTTTAGATTTCATGTAATATAGCATATGTTTCTGCGCATCTATACAATTTGCATATATATTTTTTTTATAATTTTCATATGCAGCTGCCATTGTATTTCATGTAAACATGTCAGTATTGAAACGATGTTTCAAGGTGGGCGGCATGTTGACGCCCCTAGATGGCAGCAGCATACCGTTAGCAAGCAGCCGTTGCCTTGATGGCTGCGCGCGCAACGGAGTAGTATGATGACCGCGAAAAAACCGACAACAAGGTGGCTCATGTATCGTTTTCCCTCTCATGTTTCAATAAATTCAGTTAATTTCATCTTGAATCGTCCTTAATTATCGATGGTTCGTTCAGCGGAATATTCGACGCTAGTTACCAGAGACCCATCCTGAAAATCACGCCACAAGATCGTGAACAAGGCCTCTGACAATAATACGAGAAACAAGAATGTAAGCTATTTGGGTAGCACGAGACAAAATCTGTACCTGTGTGGAACTCATTGTTTGCCCCTTTTATCTATTGCCCCCTCCATAGCCCTACCTCCTACAGCAGGGTCCTTAGGCTGGAATCTATGGTGGAACTCATGCCAGATTTTCCATGGGGCTCCTTCTACAGTTAATTTATAGAGTGAAAAAATTGAAAGTTATAGGGATTTAGTCCTGGCCCTCAAGCCTGAGCCCTACCCTTGGAAGGTCATGCCCCTCCCTCACAATTTATCCAAACAATTCCTAACAAAAAATTTTCGCCCATTCATTTTGGATTTTTTGCCCCTCCTGAGCCAACAGTTTGTATTTTTTTTGGCCAATGGAACTTTTTTTTACCCATTCAGCTAGGATTTAGCACCCCTCTTGAGCGGTGCCCCATGTGGCCGCAATGGGTCTCTCCTGTACTCTATTACAAGGGGCATATGTGCATTTTGGTTCCCTCACCTATGGTCCCCACAAGAGCCCGCAACAATTCTAATAATTTTTTGGCTTTTTCAGACTATAAATTAACTATAGAAGGAGTCGTGAGAAATCTGACTGGGAGGGGGACCCTGCTCTAGGATGGGGAGTCCATGACTTCACTCAGAATTTGTTCCACAATAGTCAAATGAAAGCAAAGGAAAAATTTGACTTCTCACTTTTCCGGCCTTGGAGTACCAGAAACCCATTTGAAAAAAAATTCTTAATAAAAATTACCCCGTTAAATATAATCTTTACAGGGTAAGTGACGATGGCTCACACAAATAAGTGCTCTTTCAAGGATTAAGTTATTTGGCATTATTAAGAATGGTAAAATAATTCTAGAACAAAAAACAAAATTCTACTTCAAAAGCGGGACATATGGTCACGCACATTTTACAAGGGAAACAATGATGTGCGGCTTTCTTCTGAAAAAAAAATCGGGTTTATCTCCACCTAAATATATATTTATATCCCGTTTACTGAAACCCTACCAGCCACCTGGCAGGATCTCCACATGAGGCTTCACACCCGGGCGGCAAGTAAGCTCGAGCTGCCCCTGGTCTAATCATTTTTAGTCTGCACTCTATCAGACTTCCAGTGGGTAGTGATATGTATGATTATCTGACAGTGGGGGAAAATGATATTTCTGAAGAATAAAGTTCACAAAAATATTATAAAAAAAGCTACAATAGACTGAGGTAACTGTTAAACATATATTGCAGAAGTTTTAAAATAGTATCCATGCATACTGTAATTGTTAACAACATGATGGAAAAATGATTTGTGGAGGAAAATATAGCGAAAAAACTCACCTTGCTAATCATGCTCGGTTATTTAAAATTTATATATATAAAATTACGATTTTCTGTCTGTTTGTTCTCTATATAAATCTACAATTTTGGACCGATCATTGCCAAATTTTGCATATATACCAAACGAGGCCCGACTTGAATGATAGGCTACTTTTCGTCACGCAAAGTTCGTCAGAGTTGGGTAAATTGCCCGAAATGGGCAACAATGGTTCCCGGGCCTCAACAATCACTTTCGGAATGTTTACTTTGGTTACCGTGGTTTCCCAGCAATGCGTTTCGGACGTGCACATGCCTTTACAATGATTTGTCACTTCTTTAATGCTGCCAGTATTATGTATAAAATAGTTTATTCCTTTATATTGTTTGTCACTTTTCCAATCCTCCCAGTAATGAGGCTTTTTTTGAGTAGACATCATCATCACTTTGAGGGTCAGGCAAAGGATGATCCCCCATAGAAGTCAGTGTTAAAATTACCGATTTTACTGTAGAAATGCAGAAATTTAGTCGAGTTTTCCACTACATCAATAAATTTTAAAAATTGCATTGAATTCTTGATTTTTGACACATTGAGTTCGCTTAGAGATATATACGAAGCCCAGAAAATTAAATATAAAGTAAATAGCCGAACCTACTTTTGAGTTCGATATCCAATGCAATAACTTTCAACTTTATATTTATATTTTCTCAAGCATGAAAATTAATGTCTTCAATATTCAACTGCATAAATTCATATAGTTTATGATGTTTTAAAATTAATTATGGGCCTGTAAAGTACACTGAAGAAATTCTACACAGCTTTAATTAAGCATTTTTTGAAGTTCAAGGGGGAGAAACCGAAATACCTAGCAAACCTTGAAAAGGGGGGAACTATTCATTTCTACGTTTGTTTAATCTATATTTGTTTCTTTCATCAGTCATGCAGGAAGTTACCATATTGGTTACCTTGGACACTATTTGTATGTCCCTCAAAGAAAGAGGGAGATATCACGTTTTCCAAAAAGCATCATTGAAGAAAATCTGGGCAGGGCCGGGTATTATAGCTAGTCATTTATAAAATAGACTAAATTCTGATTCTGTTTTTCTAAAGTTGGTTAGTATTGCAGGGCAGTTTCAGAATAAGTCTTTTTTCCTACTGTGAAAGCCATAGTAGTACTTGTGTGATTGTTACCCCAATACTCGCCTGTAGAAATTATATAGGAAGAGTTTTACAATGAAAAAAATGGTCATTTCTTTGGTTTTTTTTTTCTTTAAAACTTTGTTTTTTCAAAGTATTTCTCCCAGCGATGTCTCTTTTTGTTCTTTACACTTTCGGGTTTGAGCTATTTTGACTATGTTTGTCCCTGTGGACTGAGGGTTTTTGGCACTTTTCATGATTTTTGTAAAAATACTTGAAATATATGCATCTCAACAGTTTTTTTTAAGCTAGAAATTTCAAACCCTTTTCTTTCATAATATAGCAGTTATTCAAAGGTACTAATAATTAATATTTAATGAGAAATAATTAAAAGAAGTTAGCGTTTTAAAAAGTCAACAAACATGGCTAACTTACCTAGGAAGAGGAAGACAAATGTTTTTCAACTATACTTATTTCTACATCATTTCATAAAGCTACATCTGTTGGCTGCTGCCATATATGTATATTGTAACTATAAGATTTTATAGATTAAGTTTAAAAACACTGGGAACATATATATTCATCCATTTTATAGCTACTAGAGTTAAAAGTTGAGCCCGAGTCTGACTTGGGCTTAGTTCCTTTGAACAAAAACGACATCCCAAGTCAGGCTCGGGCTTAGACCGGGAAATGTTAAAGTTTAAGAAAAACTAGAACTTTCATTTTTATATAGCTTTCAACAATTAAGTAAAGAAATAAAATGAACCTGAATAAAAAAATAATAAGTCAAGTTTTAAGCTAATTTTTCTTGAAATACAGGTGATGGGGAATTTGTAAAAGATCAAAATTTATTCATTTATTTACACTGTTTTATTGAAACACAAAAATAGGTGAAATTGTACAAATATTAATTTATTAAATTAAACCTATTCTGACTAGGAAACAAATTACCTTCAATTTTTTTGGGTATAGAAATTTATTTTATCAAAGTTTGACTTCTTCATATGGTCACTTCCAATATTTTCCTGTCTACTGTCAGTGCCGTCTTAAGACTATCATGAGTCGCCAAGCAAAGTTATTTTTCTGAGGCCCTATCTGGCCAATTCTTGAAAATTTCAACCGGTTTTCGTGTTTGTGAGGCCTCCTCTTCTCTTTCCGCGTTAAGACGGCACTGCCTTATGTATGCAATTAACTTCATATTCCGAGTCAGACATTTTGTTTATTTTGCTCGAGTAGAATCTTCCAGCTTATTTTACAATTATAAAGTTTCCGACATTGAACTGCTGCAAAACATATCATTGTCCTTCTATGTCCAGCTATGTCGTAATGTTACCCTATCAAATATAAAATGTTTCATTTTTTTATTTAAAAACTTCACCTGGTTAACATACAGAAATAATTCAAACAGTAAACTAACCATTTTAAAATTATGAATTGAATAATTACTTGTTTGTTTCCACTTGATGTACAATTGTAATTAATCAATGTTTTAAGAGGTTTCACAAATTTATGATAACCACTAAATAAAGGAAACAAGGCACCCGGACAATCAGAAGCATCACGCAGAATATATTTAAGCCTGTAGGCGCATTCTACTAATTGTTGTGAACAATTCTATATCGTGAATATAACAGTTGCATGAAACTCTGTCTGCAAAATAATTTCAAATATGAAAATAATGCTTGTTTTAAGGTTACCCTAGTCTACGGTATGTTTTTTGTGTAAAATTAAATGATGAAATACATGTAATAAATGTTTTGTGACCATTTATCTAATTTATTATTTAATCCCATGCACCAGACTTCCCATGCATGTAATGATATTTTAATGTAAGCACATAGCTGTACGGAGATCTCTTTTGTATTTCTCGCATGAATGAAAATGGGGAATTTTCTATGTGAGGAAGAGAATCTTTGTTCAAACTCATAAATGGATAAAGTAAATTATTATTACTGTGCTTGGCTTTAAAATTATGGCGTGTTGGCTCTTTTAAATAGGTGCGATGCCTTCTGAATATCTGGGGCGTTATGCTGTTTTTGAGGTTGTCATGGGTTGTTGGTCAAGCTGGAATCGGTAAGCGATGGTATTTTAATTAATACCAGTTTCATCCATTAATGGTGAGATGACTGGAAATGTAGCAATTAAGCATTAACATTTTCTGATCCCTTCTAGAATAATCCATGTTGATTCTTTGTAATGTGTAGTTTCTGTTTGGATTAATGTGTGCCATTTTAAAAAAATTTATCTAACTTTTTAAAAGATGATCTCATAGATCACTTGAAATGTTATATTTTAGGACTGGGCAGCTTGGTTGTGATTTTGTCCACAGTAGTAACTTTTCTTACTACCCTGTCAATGTCCGCTATATGCACAAATGGAGAAGTCAAAGGTGGTAAGTAAATTTTGCCTGCACATGTGTTATTTAAAATGATATTTAATATTTAATTAGGAATTCATACGTGTATAGATTTTTTTTCTTTCAAGATTCTCATTCTATAATTATAGTTAGACACAATTATATATTACACAGGTTGAAGCAATTTAAATATTTGACTACATTTTTATGAATTTGTTTTATTTTTTTCAAATGTTGTTATTGTTTGTTGAGCCATGATGAATCCATGTATTTTCCAGGCGGTACTTATTATATGATATCAAGAAGTTTAGGTCCGGAATTTGGTGGCTCCATAGGTCTCATATTCTCTCTGGCAAATGCTGTGGCTGTAGCTATGTATGTTGTAGGATTTGCTGAACCTCTGACAAAACTCTTAAAGGTAATTATTTTAATTTGTGTCAAGTTCTGGAATTCTTTCCAGTGCTGTTATTGCAGTAATGTTTGGTGTTTGAGGGAAAAGTTTTATTTTGAGTTTTTTTCAGATGATTAATGAATTTCAGTTTAAAATACTCTCGCTCATTAGTAGTTTTTTTTTTTTTTTTTAAGAGACGCATTGATTCTTTGGCTGAGCTGAATACAGTCGGATCCTGTTTTAACGAATACTGATATAGCGAAAATCTTGTTTTAAATACCACTTTTCTAATACCCCCAGATAAGCTTACATAGGAACAATGCATATACCTGGAATTCCTTTCTAACGAAATTTCGTTATAGCAAAGTGATTTCTCCAGTCTCTTGGTGTTCGTTATAACAGGATTCGACTGTATTTGGCAAAAGGGCAGAATATCTAATATTGACCAAATATTTGTCCCATCACTAATGCTTTTATCTATGACCAAATGTTAAGAAATTATTAATAATATGAAATGGAACAATGAGCGGCACATGTTAAAAGATGGAAATACACAAATGGAAGTGGTTGTATGATGAAGGCTCATAAGGAATTATATCAAAGGAAATATATATATCCAAAGACAGAATCAGTCAGGATGCACTTTTTTATTATTATTCTTTTTGCAGTTTTGCATTAAGTTCTTTAGTTGACAAGTTATAGAGATTCTTAGTCTTACCATAATTAACCACCCATAAAAAATTTTCTGCGTCTTGTTCGATTTGTGTATTCAGTACTTCTATTTTCAATGGTTGGTTTGAATTCAACTGAAGCTATCTGTCTAATTTTAATGTATTGTTCTCATTGGGTGTAACAATCTTATTTTTTTCCTATATAAGTTTTATTTCATTTGATTCATTCACTGGTTTGTTAAACATTTCATTCTTTCATCTCATTGTTAACAAGTTTTTTCCAAGAGTTGTAGTTTAGTTGACCTGCTAGAATTGAAAGGCTGTAATTTTCAAATTTTGTGTGATCTTTTTTTTTTCTTTAAACCCATCAACAGTTTGTGCAAAAAATTTTTTTTTCCTTTCTACTAATCAAATTTCTGTAATAGATTAATGGACTGTCTATTGTGGATGGAGAAATGAATGATGTCCGTATAATTGGCTGCATCACTGTCTTGTTCCTGTTTGGAATAGCTATTATAGGTACTGCTTGGGAATCTAAGGTATGTCTTTAAGTTTGAGTGTAAACTTACTTTCATATTGTTATTTTTTCATTTACCTATGTATTATTGTTGCATTGAAAAAAAAAAAAATCCAAGAATATTTTGAATCTTACAATTAACAATCAATCAAATTAATTTGCATCAGTTGTAGAGTTAATGTTTCACATTTCCGTTTTCTCTTTGGGGAGAAAAAAGTAGTGCACACACAGTAGAACCTTGATTATGAGACATAATTGAGATGAGCATATATCAGTGAATCAAAATTTTGGGATAATCGAATACATATATATTTATAATTTATGCACACATAGTTTGGTCACTCTTTGTTCTGCGTAAATTCTCCAAAATGGATGGAAGATGGCAGCATTTCTCAAACACGAAACACTGACATCATAAATATGTTAAGGTAGGGTTTCCAGATTAAAAAACTCAAAAAAGAGGATACTTGAGCATGTGCATCCTTGGTAATGTCACTGTCCCAATTTCTCAACAGATGGTGCCACTATACCAACAAAAACCAACCACTGCAATAATTTTTTCTAATCATGACCTCTAGAAAATTAAAACGAAGCAAATACTTATCCATCTCCCCTGCTTTTAATGAATTGTTCAGTCTGGTTAGTTCTATTGTTTTGGCTGAAGCAAGGCAAGTAGTTTTCCTTTTCTACCCTGAGGTTTTTTCTTTCAGGATCATTGGTCATTTTTGTTGCACCAGTCATTTTCTGCACACGAGGGCTAATTAGACCGGGACCTGCAATCTGTTGAATGCTGACATTCAGAATAGTCAATAAATTGCAGGTCTTAATTTATTAAATGGTCTTAATTTAATGACCATTCCGAATGGCAGCGTTCAACAAAAATTTGCCTTTTTTATACGCACCAAGAGGTGGGACTTTCTTTCAGGAGTGTTTTTTTTTTTGCCATAGCAATCAGCATTGAGTGTTGTTTGCAGCCTATTTTCCCCATTTCTTCATGGGAGAGATAACCCGCTTCCCACTTCAGAATACTGCATTTGCTGTTGGTGAGCATGAAATGGTATTCTTAAAATGGATGTTGTGGTTTTATTCTCCTAGAGCTATTTTTCAGACTGTCTTTTTCATATTATCTTGGTGCAAACTGGGTCAGCTTAAAATAGCATCTGCCCTTCTTGGGGCAACTTGGGTTCTTTTAGTCTGGGAATTTTTAGGGTGATTAATCAAAGCATGTGAATGTGTGGGGGGAAA
This sequence comes from Pholcus phalangioides, assembly GCF_987345545.1. NCBI lineage: Eukaryota > Metazoa > Arthropoda > Arachnida > Araneae > Pholcidae > Pholcus > Pholcus phalangioides. The sequence continues at coordinate 45,758,687 of NW_028301596.1, read as the reverse complement.
CTCAAGTTTTATATATTTCAAAGTGAAAAAAAAATTTCCTCAGGACAAAAGGAAAAATAGTTCCGGAAAAGGTGGACAAAAGGGTGAATTTTCTAAAACATAAGGATGCTTGAAATGACATCAAAAAGGAGGACGACTGGTAACCACATGTTAAAGCCATTCACCAATTTAGTAGACACACCCTCCCCGAGGAATTTTTACAAAATGTATGTATGCTGGGTCTGTTTGTAATGGATTTATCAGGAATTCCCTTTCAGTAACATTATTTCTGATTAATCTATGTGTGTTGTTGTTCCAACTGAACAATGCCATTTGAAGAAATGCTAAAAAATCATTGCTGTTGCTTATTTGCAAAGTTATTTCACCTTTATTAACGTGTTCATTTTCACCAGCAAGAGAATTCCAGCTACACCAAAGAAAAAGGTACAGTTGGTCCTCTGTATTCTTTGTCTCTTTCCCAGTTTTCTTGAAAATTACTGTTAGTGTTAATTTTTAGAACAAATTGGGTTGGTTCAAATGTTATTTCGTTCTGGAAGTCAGAAGCTGCTTTGACATTAAAGATAGGCTATTCAAACTTATTTAGATAATGGATTATGTCCCTGAATACCATGGTGTTTAAGTTCCTCTATATGCCTTCCAACTCAACATTGAACATTCAGCTACTTGATTAAATGTCATGCAAACATTTATAGCTTGCAATATACATTGCTCAGTTATGTTTACACAGACAATCGAAGATGCAAATGCAGAAAATGTCTTAAAGTCAAGAATGAATTTCACTGATGCCATCAGTGTCATTACTAAACCTGCGGAAGCGATATAAATTACATAGGAACAGTCATCTCGTATTTAAATAAATTTTGGCCATCCATAATGTGTGCCTGAGGGCACTGCCATTTCTACAGAGCCTGCCATAAAGGTTATGAAAGACATTGTCACGTTAGTGAAGCAGCTGGATGGAGAAGGGTTCAATGATGTGGACATAGAAGAAATTGCAGAATTAATTAACAGTAATTCAGGAATTGATGATAACGATTTAATTGAACTGAGTGATCCTGGAAACCGAAGCGATACTCCATGAAGATGACCAAAATTAAAAAATGGAAAATAAGTTCAGTTAGTAGCAACATAGGCTCAACAAAGTTTTTATAAGTTTAAACCGGCAATGGATTGTTTCCATGACATAGACCCATCTATAAGACGTTTTTCTTTAGTTGGAAATTGGTAGAGAAAGCCTTGTTACTATTAAGCAAATTAACTAAAATGAAAAAAAAAAGACTAACAGGCGTAACAATATTCCTTCAGAAAACATTGCAGAGAATCACTGGACGCCCCCCTTCTATTTCTGCCTTTTTTCTTTTCTTTTTTTCTTTTCAAAGCGAGCACAACTCAGATCTATTGCCATAGGCAATTTACTACCTAGTGAGCTGTGCCGGAATTATGTGTGTACCTAACAGTCTGAGTGTGTATCTAGTCTTGTGTATGATTTTTCAGTGCTGCCATCTATATCTCAGAAGTGAAGTGAGTGATGTGTAGTGACTGAATATTTGTACTGTTTGTAGGCCTATTGCTCTCTGTGGCAAGACTTTTTAACGGGGAGATCGGCTCGCATTTGCGCCTCGAAGTTGGGAACCACAGAAAACCAACTTCAGCCGACCACCTCTGTGGCGACGGTGGAGCTCGAACCCAGATCCCCGCGACGCGAGTCCATCACCTTCTATTTCTGCCGCACAAATCAGATATAAATGAGATACGAAGGTTTTAACAACTGGCTGTTGCGAAGATATATTTTGTAAAGAGAGAAAATTCAGCGGCCCCTGCAGAGGGTTCGAACCCCACAGTGGTGGTCGGCTGAAGTTGGTTTTCTGTGGTTCCCAACTTCAAGGAGCGAATGCGAGCCGATCTCCCCGTTAAAAAGTCTCGCCACAGAGAGCAACAGGCCTACAACGTTACAAATATTCAATCATTACACTTCACTCACAATTTGAAGTATAGATGGCAGCACTGAAAAATCATACATGGAATCCTACACCATAGTTTATGGTGTGTGTTATTCATTGATTTTCAGTATTTGTGGTCACCTCCGGTATGTAACCCTGTGAATACTGAGGAACGAGTGTACAGTATATCTAAGGAAACCAACGTCTGAAACTCTGTTAACTGACATTGGTGTCTTCAGATGTACTTTTTCTGTGGTGTTGATGGAATTCTCTTGCTGGTAAAAATGAACATGTTGATGAAGGTGAAGTGACTCATTACTGCAAATACAAAAAAAAGGATAAAAATGAGGATCAAATAATTGAGGTTCTGCTGTATTTATAGTGGTACCTTGAGTAATGAGTTGCAAATAATCAATTAGAATTTATTTCACTGGCAAACAAATATTACTTATGAGCATATAAAATGTATGAAAAAGCTCTTCTGCTTTGAAACAAACAGTGATTGTTGTGTTTGTATTTATCTTTTGAGCAAAACTATGTTCATTCTGCATATTACATCTTGCACTTCGCCATGTAGCACAAATTATAGAGATGCCTCTATTAGATATATGACAAATAAAAAGGAAAAAATTAAATGGGAGAATTTGCTTTGAAATAAAAGTTGTCACAACTTGTATGAGTTGTTGTTTTTATTCATATGAGTAAATATGAGTTGTTTGAATACAACATGATATAGGTAACTTTGAAGAATAAATTGAACTCATCACTCGAGGTAACATTGCACTTTCTTAGGAATTCCAATATGGATATGTTTACATTTCTCTCACACACAAATATATTGTGTTCTGAATTTTCATGACGATTTTACTCTTTTCTCCTGGAAAATTCAAAACATTTGCTGAGCAAGAATTATTGATTTTTCAATAGACTTTTCTCTTCTGTGAACTTCAAATATTATTTTTAATATCTCTTCATCATGGTGATTTGATGAAAATCAAAAAGAACACAAAAGTCATTATTCACAGTTTCATGCCCACCAAGAAAGTATGTTGATCCCTCACTTAAGGAGGTTGTAGTTTTCACAATATTTTGCTGCACTTATACTTAATCGGTAAGTTGGTACATGATGCAATTTGTGGCAACATACCCCCCCCCCCCCCCAGCTGAGATGCCAACTTGCCTAAATATGATTCTTTACACAAGAATGAATGAATGAATGAATGAATGCCAGGACTCTGCTATTGGACTTATCCTGTGAGAGATCTCTTCCATCCCAGCTTCGTGGCAAAGTCTGGAGCTAAGTGTGTGTACCTAGTGTTACGTTTGATTTTTCTTTGCTCCATCTATATTTCAAATTGTGAGTGAAGTGATTGATTGAATATTTGTACCGTTGTAGGCCTGTTGCTCTCTGTGGCTAGTACACAAGAGGGCTGCCTCACTGTTCCACACAAATTTTATGAAGCATTTCAGAATTTGAATACAAAATGTTTTAACCACTCTACCTATCACAACTATTGAAAATGGCTCAACGTATTCATGAGGAAACTTGCTGTCTTTTCTCTTTGGGAGATCCCATCATACTGAAATCACAATGTGTTTGATGCAACACCCTCAGGTGCTTTGACAGTGGCAATACTAGCATTCAATGCTCACTGCGGTAAAAAATAGAAGCTGTATGTCAACTTGTCTTTTATGCCAACTAGCTCCGGTCTCCCCTTACCATTTGTTGAATTTGTGTGATTATAGGTATCATGACATTTCAAAAATCAATTGTTTTATAAAAGATCAATTGTTTTAAAGTATTCTCAATGCTATTTTAAATTTAAAACTTATTTTCAATTTTATCTATAACTGTAATGAATTTTAAGAAGAGCCAATATTTGGCCTCTGAATATTTGGTAGATTAAATTCAATATGCCAATTTTTTAAGTTAGATCACTTTCAATCATTTAAAATTATCATTAATTTTCAGTCTAAAACCAAAACATCAATTTCATTTGTTAATTGTAATAATTTTTTGAGAAAAGCTTATATTGTGATACAAAATTACCTAAAGATTTGGTTATTTGGCCAAAATCACTATTTGTCCCATGTCTAAATGTAGCCTAGTTTAATGCAACAATAACGCTGCCATCACCAACTTGTATTCTTCCAGCAGTGGTTGCAGTCTTGTTCTCATACCTTTGTCCCAGGATATAACAGCAGTAATTCATTCCACGTAGTGCAGAATGTGACTTATCTGAAGAGGCAGTCCTTTTGCTAATAGGTAGATGCTCAATTTTCATACCTCCTTGCAAATTGAAGTCGTTTGTACCTACGTAACTTCATTTGTCATTTGGGCAGTGACTCTCAAGCAGCTTTGGAGTGCCATATACAATAGGGTTCCAAAAGATGGCATTTTAGACAAATACTTGACTTCTCCCTAGATCATTTGGACAATGCTCAGCTGTAGTGTGTCAGTTGATGCCTCAGACACCTTCTCAGCTGGCATTCACCTTTTGTATCAATGGCACTTGGTGCTCTGCTGTCTTCACTACAGGACTGGAAATCTGCTGTCTTTGCTGCAAGGCGTATTCTTTCTATCTTCCTGTTTTTATGGCAATCAATTGCAGTAATTGTCATGGCCATTTCAATGCATATGCACTTGAACAACATCGGGTCTCACAAACTTCTCAATTTCAAACATTATGGGATGCTTGGTTAGAAAATATAGCAATCGTCTTTTTTCTTTTAAATCTGATGAATAGTAGTTTTTACCTGTGATAGCAATTACTGATACATTTTCAGAATTTTTACATTTCATTTTTACACAAATCCTGCTCATGACTCTCGCCTTATTTCATTAGCTGCATGCAGTTGATGTCAAAAATAAGAGGTGGTCACAGTAATGTGACTCAGCTGTGTGTATAATCTGATTATGAAATGATTAAATTACATTGATGTCTTTAATGTGTAAAAGTGTTGGCGTGGCTTATTGTTAATTTGGGCTTGTGGCAATCATGTAGGTGGGAAACAAAGTTCTTGCCAGAAAGGATAGGTACTGCTAGACGAGCTGCAGTAGTCGTGTTTATAGTCCAATTTGCATAATCACAATCATTTTGAAAACGTTAAAGTGTGTTCTAGTAGTACTCAAAATTTTATTCTTTGTTTGCAACTTTTACGTGTAGTATGGGACATGTAAAATGTCTGTTAAAAAAACCATATGTTTCACATCATTTGGTTTGACTAAAAATCTAAACTTAGTGCTTTCAGGGCTGTAACTGTGATATGTCTTACAGTGAAGAGTCCACTGTAAGTGCCAGAACAGTATAGGGTACTATTTCCCCTATGGACATTCCCCCCAACAATCCAGCTGGAAATTGCCCAGTGTGAAGACAAGAAAAGGTTGCCAGACTATACTGACATACAAGACGGTTATATTGTCTGTCTTGTGGGATCACCGTGGAATAATCTTCTATGACTTTCTTCAGAAAAGATATTTCTTGCTTTTTTTTCTGTATCATTTTCTCCAAACAATAAATTTCTGGCAAGAATTTTGTTCCCCACCTAATTTTTTTTTATAATGCTATCGTTTTGTAGTTAAACGAGCTATAGTGTAATTTTAATTATATTTTGAAAATATTTCATTACTTTAAAATGAAATGTGATGCAGGACATAAAGTTAACCATAATATGTTTGAAAATTAATAATAATTATGCAGAAAAAGACTTGTGTATCAGTTAAAGCAAGTGCATGCTGACCAAGTTTATTGAAACTATTTTTCATTCACATTTGTTTCTTCAGAAAATTAATGCATCTTTTTAATTTGCAAAAATAATTTTAAGTGAAATAAAACCTAAGTCAAAAAGTTTGTGCAACTTTAATGCTGTCAATCATATGAAAATTAACAAAAATATAGCGAAATACTTTGTCACATGACCGAAACATTAAATGTTTTAAATAATGACAGCTTTATTTTTGTAATTGATTTTTTTAGTCTCATGGTGCTCAGCATTTTCTCAATTAGTTCATATAGTCAATTGTTCATCAGGATTTAATTTTTTCTACTTGTTGCATTAAGTAAGTTTATAAAATCTCAACTCAAATGGTGTTTTCAGTTGTGATATTAAGGAATTAGAATTTTCTCATATTTTCATTGATATTTTTGCTTCGATACTGAAGATTTTCTAATAACACATATCATATTTGTTATGCAGTGTACATAAACCCTAATCCATTTAAAGTCATAAGAATGAGATTCGAGTAAATATATTGCAAAATATATAGTGTCTAGTGATAATCTCCCTTATATCCTTCACATGCCTTAAAATGATGTTCTTTTAAGGCTCAACTAGTACTGCTGGCCATACTGTTGGTATCTATGTTGGATTTTGTTATCGGATCCTTCATACCCCCAAGCCTTCACCAACAGGCCCAAGGTTACACTGGGTGGAGTGGTAAGGATTTTTGTGCATAATATTGACTGCAGTTATAAATATGATCTATTTTATTGTTAGTTTGCTCATATCATATGAATATTATTTTTCGGTTCTGATCAATCTCTTATTCTATTTCAGCTACAACAATATCAGAAAATTTTGGTCCGGATTTTAGAGATGGCCAGACCTTCATATCAGTATTCTCTGTTTACTTCCCTGCTGCCACTGGAATTTTGGCTGGGGCAAACATTTCTGGAGATTTAGCTGTATGTATTTCGTAATTGCCCTGCCATCTTTTTTCCATTATGATTACTAATTTCACAAAAGTGTGTGTTGATTGAGTTTTTCCTGCGAGTCCATAAGGGTTTCCATTTTAATTTGATTCTCGTTTGGGAATTTTTTTATTTTTTTTTCAAAATAGGATCCTCAACAAGCTATTCCCAAAGGAACTTTCTTAGCTATTCTCGTTACAACACTGAGCTATCTTTGGTTTGCTGTTACTGCTGGGTCAACCGTTCTTAGAGATGCAAATGGGATTGAGAGCCTATTAGCCAATGGTACTTACCTTATCAGCAACTGTAGTTTAGTAGAAGGAGGAAATTGTGAATATGGGCTTGTTCATAACTATGAGGTAATTTATATCAGTACCATATTTTTGTCAATATTATGAGGGATTTCTTTTTTATAAGAAATAATTTTAGAGCTGGCAACACATGCCTTAGTTTTTATTTTAAAGAACGCAATTAAGAGGAGAAAATCTTAAAAATATCAGCAAGCAATATCTTATTACTGTTTTAATACATGTAATCTACTGATTTTATAAATTAAAAAAACAGAATTTCTTAATGCAAAAGGATGAAATAGAAATAAATATTTTAAAATTTGGAAAAAAAATTAAGATTTATAGATGACACTTATTGGATGGGAATTGAGAAATTTACATTTTTTCTACAAACAAATGGCAAATCACCTCTTACATTCCTTATAATTTCATTATTCGCGAATGAAATTTGCATATGCAGATTATAAACCGCCGCTGTGAACTATACCATGGTATTTTCTTAAAGTATAGCAAATTTACATCTCTTGATTATATGCTACTACTGATTATTTCACACTAAATTACTGTAATAATTAGTTTATCGAAACACAATTCAAGTACAGTGGAATCCTAATTTAATTATTGTTATCATAAGATCAAGTAAAATTCATATTAAATCTGGGACATCATTGAATCGAGAATATTTTAAAAAACAAAAAATTGAATGTAGTTTTTATTTATAAAAACTTTATATCTAAATTTAGGGTGGAATGTAAGTATTTGAATTTGTTTTGAGTTGTTAGTGCAAATTTTACACACATTTAAAACAATTTTCTTTCAGGTTATGGAAATGGTATCAGCGTATGGTCCAATAATCTATGCAGGTATTTTTGCTGCAACATTGTCATCAGCTCTTGCAAGTCTTGTCAGTGCACCAAAAGTGTTTCAGGTGATTTTTTTTTATTATTATTATTTTAACTAGTGTTCTTGAATGCAGTTTATATTTTGTGATGAGTTGGGATTTTTTCCCTCCGATCTTGAAGTAATAATTCTTGTAAATCCTTTTCAAAATGAATTAATACATGTGGTTTTTCAATTTTTCACGCATTTATCTGAAAAATGTTTTGCTGTCTTTTGGGAAAGATGATGTCGAAACGTTTTCAATGCCATGCTATGATGAAATTTTTTTTTTTTTTTTCAGGCTCTGTGCAAAGATAAACTGTTTCCTCATATAGAAATGTTTGCCAGAGGTTATGGAAAAGGCTCTGAGCCAAGAAGAGCCTACTGCTTGGCTTTTGTCATTGCTCTAGGGTGCATTGCCATAGGTATTTTATGTCTTAGTTTTAGATATGTTTATTCACATAAAAAAAAAATTAGAATTCTACATTTGGGTATCATTCATACATCAGAGGTATTGGTAATTTTTTCTGATTTTTTACGGTTTTGGGTTTTTTAGGTTTCCTGCAGCTGTATAAGATAACATAGAAAAAAACAGCTAATGATTAAAATCTAAAAAGTGGTATAACACTCTTCCCTACAAAAACTAGAAGTACTAAATTAATTGTTGGTTTTAACCCTTTTACTACTAACAGGACACATATACGTCCCAAAAAAAAAAATCAATGCTAAATTTGCTTTATTTGTCACCTATTTTCTTCATTTTCACAGAAAGCTGGGGATTTTTTTTAAATTCATAGTTGAAGGGTTAAAGTTTTTTATTCTTGATCAAAGAAATTATATAGATGAAACTAATAGTCCTATCATAATGACGTGTGTGTGTGTAAGTGTATAAATTGATAGTGTTAGATAATATTTAATTATAAAACTTCTAAATGAAACTTACTAAACAGAAGTTATATGGGGTTGATTTTGTACATTTTGCACAGATTTTGACAAATGTGCTTACTTTTATTTTCTTTACTTCAATATTATGAATCGCTCCTTCCATTGATATGTGTTTTCTTTTATTTGATTCATGTAAGTTAAAAGATATTACAATGAGTTGATCATTATACACTAAAATCTGTCTTTTGCAGACAACGGGATAAAAAAAAATCATCCATGAAAGAGGGGTGGCAGTTAATCAGGGGTTTGAAATGTATACTTGTATTATATAAAGGAGAATTATTATTTGGCTGTAAAATAGAGGTGACCTCATCTGAGGGGATGTCTGTTAAGAGGGGATTTACTGTAATTATCATGTGTATCATGTATTTCAAGTATTATATATATATAATTTTTTTCCATTTCAGGTGATCTGAATGCGATTGCACCTATAATATCCAATTTCTTTCTCGCTGCTTATTGCCTTATAAATTTCTCTTGCTTTCATGCTTCATTTGCTCGTTCCCCAGGTCAGTTACACTTTTATGGCTTGTTTAATTATAGTTTATTTTTAATCATACTTTTTATGAAATCGTTTGAGCATAATTTTTTTTCTTTATAGATTTTTTTCATTCAGATAATTTCACTTTAGATATTTTTCACCAATATCTTGGTGAATTTGTGTGCCCCTTTTGATTCTGGGGCATTCTAAAGAGGCGATGTGAAATCAGGTGAAAGAGAAACCATGAAGGGATGGTTAAGGAGGGTCAGATAGCTGTTTAAATTTTGATTCCACAAAATGTTTTGCTGAAGATTTAAAAGAACTGCATTATTTAACCCTTTGGCTACAGGAATAGTTGGAGAAACGCTTCTCTCTCTGTGGGAAGGAAAAAATCCATTTTTTTCACTTTTCTTCGTGAAAGGTATATGGCAGTAAAACTCAGATGTTGCAAATTCAATACCAAAAAAAAAAAAAAAAAATAGGGTTGATACAAACAAAAAAACTGGGTTCAAACTCAAACCCACTATCACAGATGCACTAATGATTGGAGGCAGACACTGTACCACTACATCATTATGTGCACCCATCTCATATAGTACAAGCAAACCTGTCAGAAAATAAATAAATAGTAAAAAAAACTAGAACATACATATGAACGTCAACTATGTCTTTTTAAAAACTTCATCTCAAAAATAAAAACATTTCGAATCATCATAGGATGATAGAGCAGGTTACTATGCTCATTATCCATATATAATGTTAGTGCTTTAACTCTTTAAGTGGTTTTTAAAATTCCCTGATCTGTGTGCGTTATAATTGCCATAGTGGAAATCCCTAGATCGCCTAGAAATTCTCACTTTTTTTCAAAAATATATTTTTTCTAATCTCGTGGAATTTGAGTCAAAAGTTTGTGGTTTTAAGAGTAAGTGGTGCATGTTTAACTCTTTGGCTGTGTGAATATTCATAGAAATGCTTCTCTCTTTCTGTGGGAGTGAATTTTTTTTTTTCAGTTTCCTTTTGGGAAAGGATGACAAACAGACGGTGCAAATTTGATACAATTGAAAAAATACGGGAGTGATGTAAAAAACACAAAATCTAGATTCAAACCCACTATCACTGACATACTAATGCTTGAAGGCAGACACTGGACTACTACATCATTATATGCACCTAACTCATATAGTACAAGCAAGCCTGTCGCAGGATAGAGAAATATAAATAAATATTTATTTATGTACATATATGCATCTATATGCCATTTTAAGAAGATCTTAAAAAAAACATTACATATCTCATCATTGGAGGATTGAGCAGGCTATTATGCTCATCATACATAGATGATGGGAGCGCTTTAAGGGTGAAAAAAAAAAGCAACCAGGTTTACTTCCACTGTATGTGGAACTGTACTTTTGATTTATGCAAAACTTTTACTGTGTGAAATTGTATAATAATTCATGTTATGATAAATCATGTCTATCTTTCCTTGAAAGGCTTCAGGCCTGCTTTCAAGTACTACAACATGTGGCTGAGTCTCTTGGGAGCTGTGGTGTGCTTATCTGTAATGTTCATTATGATGTGGTGGACAGCCTTACTCACTTTCGCCTTAGTTCTTGCTCTATATATCTATATTTACTACAGGAAACCAGGTATTGATTGTTAAGATCATATTTTGTTCATGCAAGTAATATTCTCACATTAGGAAAGTAATTTTGTATTTTTACTTATAAACCTTAAAATTTTGCATATGCATATTTTTTACATGAAATTTTTTTTCTTTTTTGTATTTATTACCTTGCTTATGAAAAGTTTTTATAGGCTGTCACTAGTAATAATTGAATCTGTCCATGGAAAAAGTTCGTTTCTGGTCAGTATTGAGTTAGATGCGAAAATAAATTCTTCATTAGTCCTTTCATCAAAGTGTGCAAAAACATTTCAGTCCCGTGTTGGTAATGTTGCTAGAATGCTGGTTCTTTAGTACAAAACATAATACAAGCATAGCTTGACAAGAGTTTTTCCTCTTATTTCTTGAACAGGAGATAGTATAGATTGAAGTTTTTTGCATGGATCGATTCAGAAAATACTTCTTACATAATGCTTCTTACATGAGTCATGTAACATTAAATGTTAATTTTCACAGCCTATAAACATTACTTAATATACAGTCAAACCTTGATTAAATTTTATTCCTAAGAAGGTGTCTTCACATTCCCTGAAGTGATTCTTCCACTTTTCCGGGACTCTGTTCATCCTAGACTGGACGAAGCCATGAGGTTTTGGAAATCATACCTACAGAGGGACATAGACTTGGTTGAAGGGGTGCAGAGAAGAGCTACTCATGCTCTTTTTGGTACACAAGACTCAAGCTTTAAAGAAAAACTTTATTTTTGAATATGTTTACATTGGAGGAATGCAGGTGTCGAGGGAGGGATATGATCAAATTGCTTAAAATTTTAAACAGGATAGATAGGGTGGACCATGAGTTATTACTTCACCAAGGAGACACCAGCATCATTTAGTAATGGACAATTAGTTGTGGTATGGCAGGGAGTTTTTCTGTAATAAGGTTGTCACAAAATGGAATAGCTCACCTCTGGGAGTCGTGACTTCTAAACACAATTGACATGTTTAAAAAAGTACAGTAACATAATAGGATAAATCAATAAGCTATCCATACTTAGAATAAGGCAACTAAAATCTTTTTATGGGCAGTGTATTGTATAGTATTAATTAGTGTTTTTCTTTCATGATATATGCCTTCATATTGAGTTGCTATATTTTGGTTATACAGTCAAACCCCGTTATAGTGAACCATCTGCGGACCCAATAAAAAGTTAACTATAACCCAAGGTTCATTATACCTGAATTTGTTGAAACATTGATATTTCTTAGTATTTGATGGTGGTTTTATTGGAAACATTCACTGCAATGACACATAATTTACTAATAAATTATTAATCACTTAAATAGACAATCAAATATTAGAAAGGAAAAATTTTGAAGTAGTTTTACTTTAATTTTTACATCCTATGGGGAAAAAAAATTATTTTTGATTGAATACATTTCAATTTTAAGTAAAGTTCATCAGTTTTCTGATAGACGATTAGAAAAGAGTCCAAAGTTTTTTGTCCATATTTTCCTCAGAAAAAAGTATTCAGAATGTTTGCAGCTGCTTTCATTTCAGAGACCAATGTAGCTTCTTTGCTCAGGGCCGGAACTACTAGGAGGGGGACAAAATTTATGGCGGCAGCAGTTTTAAGTGAAAACAAAGAACATGTTATAGAATTATCAAATTTTAACGTTGGGGTGGCAAAAATCCTAGTTACAGCCCTGTCTTTGCTCCACCAAGTTGTTTTCGTGAGCAGTGGTTTTCACGCAGCGATTTTTTCCAATTTGCTTTCCTCTTTATGGAATTTGACACTGAAGTCTGGACTGGAAAAAAAAATTGCGTTGAAGGGACATTTCAGTTCACTATAAGAATCATTTTCTCAGCAGTTCACTATAAGCATTTAAAATAACATTAGTTGAATATGTGTTCAGTTTGAACCACTGAAAAAGCTCACTATAACCGAGAATTCACTATATCTCATCTCTCCCGGGTTCACTCTAGCGAGGATCGGCTGTATTTGACATCCATATTTTTATGGGCATCTTTTTTCAGTCACACCATTGGGCATTTCACATTTGTTTTGCATAATTCTGGTGCTATAACAAGTTTGGCATAAAAATATTGATTTCTGAATCTTGAATCACGATTTTACATGTGCAATTTCTGGGAATAGAAAACAATTTCCACTTGGATGCAACAAAAATGCCACTGAAAATTTCTGGCACCAAGAGCGTTTGACGTGGCATATGGAAGGGGTGCTACACAACAGGATTCGACTGCTCATTTAAGTCTTGCTGATATATGAGAAGATATATTGCAATTCATTTAAATGAATTGAAATTTATTTCAGAAAAAACTCAAAATGCAACACATTAAATTTTTTCTATTATATATTGGTCATACCTCTAATGGTGAACTACATTTTCCTTAAAAAAGTTGTCTTCTTTCGTTTTTGTTTGAAGAAGTGACATATACCTGGTGAACAATGCATTTCATAGTCATCTCATCTCAGAAACATAATGTGTGCAGGGGTTGCATTATCATGCTACTCCACGTATAGAGGGGCAGTTTCTAAATTTACCTCAGCTTCTGAATGTGTCTTTGGTGGTGGAACGTCATGATCTAACCTCATTTCACCTGAACGCTCAGATTTTACTTTTTTGACTCTACATTAAAATTGCTGTAAGTAATTCTCTATAATAGTTTTGATGGAAAAGAGCAACAACTTTGTTACACGAAAGTTTGACTGTATTTGTTTGATTTTTAATTTCTCAAGTTTCAGCGAACTACTAAATTCATACTTGTGTTATCATTATATTTTAGATGTCAATTGGGGATCTTCCACTCAAGCCCAAACCTATAAAACTGCTTTAAATTCAGTTTTCAAGCTTAATCTTGTTCAAGAGCATGTTAAAAATTACAGGTATGTGATTGTGGTTCACATCACAATAAAGGTTACATTATTGCTATTAAGTAATTATTTCTTCAAAATGTATGCATTTGATCATGAATAATGTTAATGCAAGAAAGTGCGTCGTTAACAATTCTTCCAATTGCTTTGTTTAACTGAAGCATGAAGAACAGGTATATATCTACGTGAAATTACAGCATGTGCTCGTGTACAAGTCAAGTTTTTTTTGTGGAAAAATTTGTTCTTTAATTTGGGTGGGGGTTGGTGTATATGCGGGTCAATTTTTTTAGGAGAAAATATTGACCCCCCCCCCCCAAAGGCACAGTACTTCCTTTGCCAATAAATTTTTCGATGTGAAATTCATTTAAATTCTTAATTAACTTAATTTCAGTATTAATGAAAGAAGTTATTTGAGAAGTAATTAGAGAAATAACAATAAAATAAAAGAAATTCAGAGTTAATGAAAGAATTAATAAAAGAGAATTCTAGAATTAACAAAAGAAAATTCCAGAATTAATGAAAGAGGTACTTACGGAGTTAATGAAAATTTTTTCAGTATGAACAAAAGAAATTTATCCAGAATTAATAAAAGAAATAATTTAATCTTTTTTTCCATCTGTAGAAGAATTCTCTTCCTTTTTTTTAATCTTTAAATCACAATTAATTGTAATATATAGAGACTGGACTGTACTAAACTGAACTTAAGAATGTTGCTTGTGGGGGTTTCTGCACTAAATAAATATTTCAGGGATGCGCAAAATGAGGATGTACAATATATCTTTTCAGTTGGGTTTCTGCACCAAATGAAGCATCAATCATTCAACTACAAGAAATAGGGAAATTGCCAGGCAGGAACTATGTTGTTCTACGTGATTTCCTTGCATTCAATGTTGCTGCCATCGCTGCGGTTCGATGCTCCCTCCAGTATTATAAGTTCTATGGACATTTTATCAGTAGTTTCATTTCATCGTGTGAAGACTCACTAAGAAAAAACTTTAGACACCGAAGGGGATCATAAAGGGATTCAAAAGTTATATATAGAGAAATCATGCCAAGCCGAAACTGCTAAAACTATAAATATTAAATTTTATCAAGAGTTTAATTTCATGATCTAAAGACTCATTAACCTGCGAGCGCGCACACCCCACGCGAATATATATTACAAAATTTCTAACTTTGCTATTTTTTAAATGGCTATAACCCGGTGTAGCTGCTTCTAAGGTCATCTTTTAGTAGGGGAACATGTCGAACGTAAATTTTTCTCTTTTGTTCTCTTGAATGCAGCTACTGGGGTGTTAAACACCCCTTGTGCATCCTGGAGTTACTTTACTTGTACAAAAATGTCTCTCAATTTGAGTTACGAAGATGAGATTAAATGCTTACAAAAAATTTTGAAGATGTTTCTACAGATTAAAAATCAATAAACGAATCAGATTGGTGTGTGTCGTAAGACCTCCTAGTAGTCGTACTCCCTCTTCTGAGAAAAATCGTGCAAAGATACCGTGGATGTTGTAGATGAAATGGGTGTTCCATATTCTACTGCTAAAATTTCAAATTGATGGCCTATGATAATATTTTTTGCATTGCTGACCATCACTGCAATCATTTTGAGGGTGCTCTTGTTAGATAAAAACAAAAACGAGCTGCTCCAAGTACAGCAAGAATATTTGTCAAGAATACACTATAAATCTGTGCTAATACACTATAAATCTGTGCGGAGTGTGTGGAATAATGTAAGTTTCCATATCAAATAAATGCTGGTGTTTACTCATAATTTCTTCCATTTTGATTAAATCTAGTTTTCAAGATATATATTTACTAAAATTAAAAAAAAAATGTGTTTCAGAAGAAATGAACTAGTGGGGTGCAAAGCACCCTCTTGCGCGTTCTCGTGTTCCTCTCTGTAGCATGCTTGCTCCCAAGTTAAGGAAGGGTTTTCGAAATTCAACCCCCTAAGGTGTTTCAAAGGTTAGGGGCAACCATCGCTGAGCCAAAATCGCTGAAGCTATAAATATGAAATTTGGTCAGTATTATGTTTTATAATATAGACTTACTAAGATGGAATTTCTGAAAATTTGACCCCTAAGGGATTCATGAGGGGTTCAAATGTTATATGGAGGAATCATTAACAAGCAATTTTCAAATTACCAAATCCACACAATCGAAGCCGCGGGTAACATCTAGTTTGCAATAAAAATAAGACTCAACTTAATGGTAACCGTCAAATGAAAGTTGCATTAATATAATTTAAACTAAATCTGCAATTCTCAAGTGAGATAAAAAGAGATGGTGACTTATCTTAGGATGACGTCGCTCTCCGCTATCCATACAAAGGTTGGCTGATGCAAAGATCTGGTGGTATCGTCAGCAATTGTGAGCATGGCCTGAATTGTGTCCGACCATCCATATACGATCTCATTCAGTGCACATGAGCTCCAAGGAAAGGTTTAGTTATTCGTTTCCTGTGTTGTCTTTTGGTCTAGGGCAGTGATGGTCCCCCCCCCCTAGTGGTACTGAGATACTTCAATGGGTCACGGAGAAAATTTAGAAAGCGGCCATGACAGGTAGTTTGGAGGGCTGCAGAGAACTGAGAAGAAAAATTAAGGTGTGAAGAAACAATGCTTTTATATTAGTGACTATACACTTACAGAATCCAACTAAACCACCCACAAAACCAGGACCGTCTCAGGGAATGGACCCACCCGGACCTCAACGCCTACATTTTGCAGCAGGTTCCCTAGGATGGGGGTTTTTCACAGGCCCCCAGCTAGATTTTTCACAGACCTCTAAATTTATAGTGTGAAAAACAAAAAATGAAGAAAAACCATATCTGGCCGCGGGCTGCAGCTCTGTCATTCATATTAACGTGGGTATCTGTCTGGTAGTTCAAGCTCTGTCATTCACCATTCTTGTGAGGGTCATGCTAGGGGGTCTCATGTCCATGAGTGACCCCACCTTTAGATATTTTGTATAGTACAATAAATTTTGAAAATAAGTAGGAAATATGTAGGTTGTTTATTTCTGGCTAAGTATGGGACTACCTAGCATCACTTTACCTTGGGGGCCCCATGATGTTGAGACGGTCCTGAATAGAACTCGGCTTAGCAGGGAGCTCAATCAATTCTAGACCCGTGGTCTGGAGACCAATTTTATTTGCAAAATTTTTGTTCAGTATAAATTCACTGAAAAAATAAATTCAATACGTATGAAGGATCTTGCTTCTAGATGAGGGTGGAAGACTGGATAAAACAGGGGAGCCACGGGCAAAGAAAGATTAAGAAATGCTGGTCTAGGGTGTTCACCCTGAAAGTGAAAGGACGTGGGTTCAATTCCCTGCAGGGGCAGTTGAATTTTCTCTTTCCAAGAAATATATCTTTGCATCTGTGCCAGCTGTTAATAACCTTTGTATGGATAGCGGAGAGTGATGTCATATCCTCGAAAAAAGATTATCACATTACAATTATTTGTGTTCTCAATTTATTTTTGTTTATTTTGTGGCAATGTATTTTAGTATGGTAATCTTGCAGTGTGTTTGGTATTAATTTGTGTTTTTATGTGTGCTATTCCATAAAGGCCTCAGATTTTAGTGCTAACTGGCTGTCCAAACAACAGACCCCCGCTTGTGGATTTTGCATACCACATTTCAAAGAAACTGAGTCTCATGGTGTGTGGACATGTTGTCAAGGTGAGATTGACTGACATCTTGTATTTTAAAATATAAATAAATTATATGCTTGTTTATCAACTTAATTTTCAGCTGATTAGTTTGTTAAAAATTCCAAATGTATTATTGGAGTTCTTTTGCATGCATAAATTAAATTTCATTATTTAATCTTTTAACCCTTTAATGCTGAAGACATCTGAACATGCAAACATATTGATGGCTGAGGACTGCCAGGTAGGGAATATGGGTATGTTTTGGTGGTTGTGAACAGTGAGGAAAATGAAAAGCTATCTTCAAAGGCGGGAACCGGAAAGACAGGCCCAAGTCCCACAGGAGGGTGGGGAGAAAGAAAGTAAAAAAAAAACTTGGGCTATAGTCTACTTTGAGAAGAAAAATTGGAAAATTTTCATGAACCTCCTGGTTTTTTTTTTTTCTTCTTGTATCTGAGCATTAAAGAGTTGAATAGGGGAAATAGATTTAAAGTTTAGTGGACTGTGTGTCTGTGTAAACACTTATCACCATTTGACTTATCACCATTTCTTGCAACATATTTTAATTCGTAAATACGCGTGATATATTGTTCACTGAGAGCTTCTCATTCACATAGTAAATGCTCTCTAGAATTAGAAATATTTTTAGAACTTTTTTTACTAGTATGCACAGTCGAACTTCTAAAGTTTGAATTTTCTATATCTCAAAACATTTTCCATTCCTCTTGTTACATATTTTCTGTCAATCAAAATTTTATTACTGAAATGTTTGAATGTATAAAGTAGAATAGAATTGTAGTAAGTAGAATAGAATTGTAGTAAGTATCATAATTTTTCTCAAATGTGTGGTTGCAAAAAAAAATTAGTTCCATTTCAGCTGCACTGATATAAAATGTTATTTTCTTGATAGGGTACTTTGAATGAGAGAGGCAGAACCGCCTATGCGAGACAAGCGGACAGGTGGCTGCAAAAGAGGAAGGTAAAGGCATTTTACTCGCTGATCGAGGATGAGGTTTTCCATCGAGGTGTTCGTTCATTGATGCAGGTAAATTTTTCTTTTCACTGTTGTTCTATAGATAATTTTCACAGTTACATTGCTCAATTCTTATGAAATTGTTTAAGGTTTAATTAGGTTAACATAATATAAAGCTTCTTAATATTTTTTTTGGGGTGAATTTGATGGCTTTCAAAACTTTCAGTTTTGACTGGAAATATTTTCGTTCAGAAGTTAAACTACCACATGCAGTGAAACCTGTATAAAAGGAATGTCATGAGACTGAAATAATATTCCGTGTTAGACAGGTTTTCATTTTATAAAGGGGCAAATCAAGGCACTAATCATTGAATAGACTTTTTTGATTCCATTTAAGACGAATTTCTGTCTTATACAGGTTTCATTGTATATACAAGTGTCTATGCTTTTAACTGCAAACGAAACAAATTCATAGCTAAAAAAATGAGTTGATACTGACAAAATTTTTCTTTAATTTCAGTTAGTTGGCGTTGGTAAGCTCAGACCAAATTTCTTGTTCATGGGATATAAATCAAACTGGCAGGAAAGTGATAAAGAGGGCGTTGAGGAATATTTTAATACTATTCAGTATGTGAACAAATCATTCTTTATTTTTTCAATAAGTCGTTTCTAAAATTATGCTTTTTTTCACAATGTAGTTGTGCTTCATAATCAGGTGCTAGAATCCCTCATGACTGGGCATGTGCATGCTAAAAATCACTGGTGGACTTATATTTATTTGAAAATATTGTCTTGCAATTTTTCATTTTGAAATTTAGGATGAGATTAGTGTTAAAATGTCCGTGGGCCCAAGTTATAATAATTATTTTTTCACCATTTTGATTCTTTGATAGTATTTTCCAAATTGGATGCTGTGACGAATCGTAAGTCAAACAAATTTTGTGTAATCGGTTTTAAACATATTTATACACATAATTATCTATACTCCACAACGATATCTCAAAAAATGCCAAATGGGATGTAAAATGTCATATTTGCTGAAGGCCCAAATTACCCCAGACTCACATCTCATCTTTTATCAACAGCAGGGAATGATGTGGAGAGGAAGCATTATGTAATGAATCAACTTGAAGATAGGTGGTGAATGAAGTCAGTACAATCAGTTGTAAACATGTAATGCTATGTACCACGTGTCACACAACCGGGATCTCAACGAGTATCACAAACAATCCAACACAACAAGAGTTGAGATTCAGAACTCAGAATAATTTACTTTTATTTACAGAATTTAAACTTTTGGGTCTTAGAAATTTTGACAAAATTTTGAATTCCACTGTTCCTTCATTATGTTCTGTCCTGTTCCTTCATTATGACAGTCAGCAACTTCAATCCAGGGAGAATCAAGTTGCTCTTAGATCACTCGCAAACTATGTTGCTGACTTCCTTTACTTCTATGGACCTTAGAGGATGATCAAGCTCAGGAACATTGAGGATGGAGAACCAGACGTCCTGAGGGGACTCAGAATATGACTGATGAAGCAAGTAATGAAGATGAAACTGCAAGACCAAGTGAAGTTAAAATGTGCAGAAATGATCTTGCTGCTGCCTTATTGGCTACTATCGAGGTGGCTAATCAGTGCCCTTCACATTCCTCATTTGCATATCACCTATCACTCTTCAGCTGCCAGTTGGCACTAGCAACAACTCGTTTCACTGTAGAAGCAGGTGTTTCTTGCCAACGGTGCAGCACCATGCCTTATAACTTCCAGTTGATCCTAGGCAACGTAACTTGGGATTTCAGGTGAAAATATTATTATAAATATAAACGTTATTAAACAGCACTTGTTTGAATGGGGTGGTCACTCTCGACTTGCCACGGATCCGATCCCGTTACAGTGCCGCTTGGAAACAATTCAGTGGTGTACGTAGGAGTAGTTACAGGTTAAATAAATGGGTTCTATGTGGTGTCAGATAAATATTGAAGCCTTGAAAGCTTAATTGTGAATAAAAATTCCTGAGACATTATATGAAAGTTATATTTGTGTATATGCATGTATTCATATGTATTTTCATTTCTAGTGAAGCATTTGACAAGCATTTGGCTCTTGGTATCCTTCGCTTGCAAGAAGGCTTGGATTATTCTGAATATAACGACATAGAGGAGATAAATCAAACTCCAGTCACAAATGGAAAAAAGAGCTCCAGGAGACCCTCGTTGCTGAAGCCAGAGCTATCAGACAGCAGTTTTCCAAGGAATGTCTCTAGCGCACAATTGTCGCAAGGTTTGTGGGTTCTATATCTTGTAATGGAAATGGCTGAAAAAAACTAGCGTAAAATGTCTTTAAAGAAGCATAAAAGTTCATGGCATAATTTGAGTACAATGTGGTATATATTGAGATGTGTTCAAATTATTATTATTTTTTTTTTTCTTGATCAATTTAGTGGGTAAGTTAGTAATTTAAGCTTGCTGTCTCGTCTCAATTTTTATGAAGTGGAATGAGTCAGTTTTAAAAGTGCATGTATGTTTTGCTTGTTCGAATTGGTAATTGGGCGTAATTGCATTAAACATCACACTTGGATATGGTTATCAAAACTATTGTATTTATACTCGAATCTGATGCACACCTTATTCCTCAGCCATGAAAATTAGTAAATCGATGCCGCTTATTAAAATCACACTTAATGTTGTCATTTGGGTATTGTTATCACTTTGGGATAGAGCAGAACAAACCAACAAAACAAACATGGAAAAAAAATTGTTTTTTGTTATCAGGACTTTAGATGTGTTTTTTTTTTTTTCGTCAAAACTTTCTTTTTGCACATTCTTAAGTTAATATTAAGTTATCAGGCTGCAAGACTATGTAGGAGGCTAGAATGTGTTCTCTTGCCCCCCCCCCCCCCCCACCACCACACACACACCTTTTTCACAAACATTTCCATGCTTGATGTCATATTCACTCTAGTATTTGCTATGATCCATATACGTGTGGAGCTACTTTTGCTATGCACTTCCTATAGTGAAGGCAAATGCATGATGAAAAAAAAATCACTTTCCTTCAGTTCTTGATCAATTTCTTTCAGTTGTCCAGATTCAGTTTTTTTTCTTCCGCAAGATTTTCTCAAAGGATTTAAGAAACACAAACACATATTGTACTTTTAAGAAAAAAAAAATTAATTTGTGATGTACATCCGGCAGTTCCATGCATTCTCACGCCTCACAATGGCTGAATAACAAAAATGCATGATTTCAGTTCAAAGGAAAAAGTCCTCTCTTAGTTCAAAAGAAGAGTTTCTCTCTTAGAACAAAAAATAAATTTTGTGAACGATTGAACATTTTGCAACCAATAATGTGGTAAAGAAAAACAGTTGTCCTGTTTTATTAGTGCCAATTCACTATATGTTCCGTTTGACAAATTGGACTTTTTTTCCATATAGTGTTGTCATTTGGCTTTTGTTATCAAAAACCCAAAGTCCCGATGTGATCGCATTAAGCTGCATGGACTGTATTAGTTCTTAATATTGACACTGATTCTAATGCACATCTTTATAAACAGTTTCGATTCTGGAGGGGGAAAAGTATGTGTGAGTTAGATTCGAGTAAATATATTTCTTCGCTTACGGTTTTCCCAACTGTTTGCATGCTATTATATATATGTAATATAAATGTTTTAAAGCACCTGTGCATGTATTTGCAACCCATTTTTACGAAGTCATTTTAGTTTTGCCTTTAGTAGCATTGTTTGCATTGCCCATTTTCCTGTTTGTTCTTATTGATTATGATTGATTTTCAAATTGATTGTCTTTTGAAATGACCTATTGACACATTCAATGCCAGTTGCTGTGGTTCTGGTGGTAATGGTGATAGGTGCATGTATCACATCCCCTTATTTGATTGTGTCTTTGAGTGAAAGGAAGTGAAACTGTGTGAAGTTTATCTGAAAGTGGCTTTTCTCTCTCTGGCTTGAAAGCAGTCACTGTCGAAATTTTTTTTTTTTTAAATGTTTCTCCAATGCTAGTTGTTGGCATTATCAGACTAAAATAAGGGTACTGCAAGAATTTGATACTTTAACCCAGTGTTTCTCAACTGCCGGGCCGCTGCCCCGTACCAGGCCATGAACTGTTCACCGTTTCATTTTTACCCATTTATTCCACATTAGTTGTGTGTATGACCGATCTCCCAAAACTCACAAAAACGAAACCAACCAGGCCGTGGGCTTCTCAAGTTTGAGAACTTGAGAAGCCCACTTGTCTTAACTGATATGAAATTTTTTGTGGTCTAATTCTTTACTTGTACATCAAGCATCTTGGCTTGAGCTATTGTTTTCTGATTGGTAGGTCGGGTTGTGGCTGGTGGCAAATTATAGACATCTCTCAGGTTGGAAAAATCTGATTGATTTTTTATACACACATCTACTGGCTGTAAAGGCCATAGAATTCCACAAACACCAAAACTGCTACAATAGAAAAGAAAAACTATGGAGTGCAGTTCCTGGATTCCCCCAGCTCTCAGAAAAACCAGAACCTTGCCAGTGTTAAATGGAAAGAGAATGACAGCAACATCCAATCTTAGCATCCCTAAACCAATCAAATTTTTCCAATCTGAGAGACATCTAATTTGCCGTCATATATATCACAGACTCACAAATCTGAAAACGGTTTTACAAGCCAAGCTGCTCAGGGAGGTACTAGTGCAGTCTGAGACCACTACAAAATTTAAGTTCCAGTAGCTAATTCTTGCAATACTACTATTTTCTCCCAATGCTATCAACCACTAGCGTTGGAAAAACATTGAGAACAAACTCAAGTCAACGATGGCTATGAAAACTTTATCAGCTACCTGAAGTTCATGTAACAACCATATGTTCACAAAATGAAATATGACATTGATTTTTATTTATTTATATTTTTTTTTAAAAAAGAATGATGGTCATACTTTTATATGAGGAATTGAGACGTGTTGGAATTTTTCCCATATCCAAAATGTTTAAAATTTCTTCATGAAGATCATAGATCAGAAATACCATGTTCGGCAAGAAATGACTGTAAACATTTTACAAAATCATTTTGGGTATTAAAAATACTGCATATATATACTTGAATGATGCTTAACCTTCAAACATGTCTTGGACTTTTTGACAAAAGCATTCGTCGATGAATCCATTCAGAAATATGACTGTTTTATGCCCTGTGATCAAGTGTTGAACGTTATCTGCCCAAAACTGAATGAATGTGATGGATGACAGTTGATAAACCCCTATTATTTGACTTGCTTGCCAGCTTTGCTTGCTATTTGTGTCTTGTGTTTGTGATAACTTGTGTCTATTGCATTGTCTCGCTCTATAGCTGGAAATGGTTGTTTTTTCAATGGATTTAAGCGTCTTAAATCTCCTAAAGGTAAGTGCTCGTCATTAAAAGCATGGATACATTAACTGCATGCATTGCATTAGTTGTTTCTCAATTAGTTTCAGTTATTGTATTCATTGGATTTTCACATCTGCAAAACTTTAGTGAACCTTTTTCATGTCGGCAGATATATAAATTCCAAACATGCTCTCATCCTGTGATTTAGTAACTACACTAGAAAAATTTTAGGCACCAATACACCAATTTTTTAATTCCCATGGTGACCTGGCACCTGGGATTTGTTTAACCAGTCCTGTTTTATATTATGTACGCCATGCAGTCAGGCTCGTGAGCCATAATGGAAAAAAGTGTGTAAGGTGGTCATGACCCCACAAAGGAAGAGAGAAACTGATAGGGCTGCAGCCTGTGGCTTAGGACAGTTTTTTTCCACACTATAAGTTCACTATACAGGGCTTGCGAAAAATCTGGCCTGAGGCCCCACAAGAGATCCCAGCCTACAGCCCTGCTGCAGGATGTGGGGCCATAGAGATGGTGTGCTTTGTGATGCAGTCATCTGATTTCTCACACACACACATGTAGATAAAACATGTTCTTAGTGTGTCCAAACTGTTCAGTTTGGTGTTAAGAGTCTTAGTATGTACTGAAACCATTCAAATTTAAAGGTTTTTTTTTATGTATTTTCTTTTAACTTGATTATTCATTTCACATAAAATTGCTCGAAATCTTTCTGAAAGAGTATCTGGAAAGCAATTCCAAGGTGGATAAATTAATTATTCTTGCTCAAGTAACTGTTACTCATTGTTCATTGTGATTGGCATTAAAATTTAGTTGGCAACTTTGCTGTTTTATATTAGTGCATCCGTATTAACTAAAATGTTGCTTACCAGAGGCAAAAAAACTCTGAAAAAATATTCATAAGCCAAAAAAATTGTAAGCTGGGATGCCACTGTATTACCTTAACTACTACTATCAGATTGTTTTGGTACTAATCGACTGAATTATTTTAGAAGAGTTGATCCACTTTGCCCAAGAATATTTAGAAGACACCAACGAATAAGGCAAATACACAAAAAATAATAAAAGTCCTAATGCATTTCAACACCAATGGGTGCCGTCTTCAGAGGAAAAATTTAACCACTAGTTTCGCTGACCGAGTTTCCCATTTGGGTTGAATACCAAATCTTCACGCTCGGCTGCTCAGCGGAAGAAGTACGTCTGTTCGATTCAAACGTCGTGGTCAGAATGAAGCTGTGAGCCTGCGTGAGATACTAATGCAGCATCCTGATTGGACCTTTGCGGAATAGTGCTATCCGATTGGTCCATTCGAATTTTCTTGTAATTCCCGCTCGAAATGAATTTAAGCCATGGTGTTGCGATCGGGGGTGTAGATTTATTATCGTTCACTAGTATATTTTTGAAGGCCCGAATATATGTGCCTTCGTAGAAATCTACATCAACTGTGGACTTGACTTTGTGAAAAACTCTCGCTTCTTGAAATTTGAATTTGTGGCCTTCTTGCCAACAGTGAGCGGCGATGGTCGATTTTTCACATTCCTGATTCTTAACACAGCGAGCGTGTTCATTTAAACTTGCTTTTATGGGTCTCCTTGTCTGTCCTATATAAGCAAGAGAGCAATCACCACATGGAATGTAATAAATGCCCCATTGTTTATTCTGCGGTATAGCATCCTTAGGGGGCATGAAACCAAAGTTTTTAGTGGGCACATCTATGGTTGTTAGATTGAACTTTTTAAGAATCGGTTTGATCTTCAGTGAGAGTATTGGATCGTAGGGTATGACTACACTTTCTCTGAGTGGTCTCTCTGTAATATTTTCTAGAGTGGTTCCTCGTGCCGGTTTCAAGAATTTTCTACTTAATTCGTCAACGATCTTGGTGTTGAACCCCCTGTCTATCACAATTGCTTTGATGATTTCAAGTTCATGGTCTTAAGTGTTCCGATCTGAACAGATGTTAAATGCTCTCTCTACAAAGGTGCGAAAAGACGAAAGTTTCTGTTGCATAGGATGGCAAGATCTGAAATGAGGTGGTAATGAGACTGCGAAAGGCTTATGATAGACCGAGGTTTGGAACTGTGGTTTCTTTTCCATAGGTGGTAGTATCAGTTGTCTAGAAAGACTACTTAAAACCCACAATTTTTTATAACCTGAAGTAGAAGAAATTTGCAATCTCACCTTCACATGTATCTCACAAACAGCCTTCAGTTTCGATGACAAGTTTTACATCCAGACAGATGGTCTAGCAATGGGCAACCCCATCTCGCCGATTTTGTGTGATATATATATGGACGACTTTGAGAGTAAGCTATTGAACATTGTGCCCTTCTCATTTTATCGAAGATATGTGGACAATACTTTTGTGCTTTGGGACGGCTCTAAAGATGACTTGGAACAATTGTTACTCATTATGAATGACATAGACCCTCATGTTCAGTTCACAGCCGAATTCGAAACTAACAATGAACTCTCTTTCTTGGACGTATTAGTAACGAAACAGAAATCACAGTTCCAAACCTCGGTCTATCGTAAGCCTTTCGCAGTCTCATTACCACCTCATTTCAGATCTTGCCATCCTATGCAACATAAACTTTCGTCTTTTCGCACCTTTGTAGAGAGAGCATTTAACATCTGTTCAGATCGGAACACTTTAGAACATGAACTTGAAATCATCAAAGCAATTGTGATAGACAGGGGGTTCAACACCAAGATCGTTGAAGAATTAAGTAGAAAATTCTTGAAACCGGCACGAGGAACCACTCTAGAAAATATTACAGAGAGACCACTCAGAGAAAGTGTAGTCATACCCTACGATCCA
The DNA here is from genome assembly GCF_987345545.1 of Pholcus phalangioides. Lineage (NCBI taxonomy): Eukaryota > Metazoa > Arthropoda > Arachnida > Araneae > Pholcidae > Pholcus > Pholcus phalangioides. Next base: position 45,732,120 of record NW_028301596.1, on the reverse strand, counting down.
ATACTCTCACTGAAGATCAAACCGATTCTTAAAAAGTTTAATCTAACAACCATAGATGTGCCCACTAAAAACTTTGGTTTCATGCCCCCTAAGGATGCTATACCGCAGAATAAACAATGGGGCATTTATTACATTCCATGTGGTGATTGCTCTCTTGGTTATATAGGACAGACAAGGAGACCCATAAAAGCAAGTTTAAATGAACACGCTCGCTGTGTTAAGAATCAGGAATGTGAAAAATCGACCATCGCCGCTCACTGTTGGCAAGAAGGCCACAAATTCAAATTTCAAGAAGCGAGAGTTTTTCACAAAGTCAAGTCCACAGTTGATGTAGATTTCTACGAAGGCACATATATTCGGGCCTTCAAAAATATACTAGTGAACGATAATAAATCTACACCCCCGATTGCAACACCATGGCTTAAATTCATTTCGAGCGGGAATTACAAGAAAATTCGAATGGACCAATCGGATAGCACTATTCCGCAAAGGTCCAATCAGGATGCTGCATTAGTATCTCACGCAGGCTCACAGCTTCATTCTGACCACGACGTTTGAAGTGAACAGACGTACTTCTTCCGCTGAGCAACCGAGCATGAAGATTTGGTATTCAACCCAAATGGGAAACTCGGTCAGCGAAACTAGTGGTTAAATTTTTCCTCTGAAGACGGCACCCATTGGTGTTGAAATGCATTAGGACTTTTATTATTTTTTGTGTATTTGCCTTATTCGTTGGTGTCTTCTAAATGAATTATTTTATGTTTACATTTTGAATAGAAAAATATGATATTTCTAAACAACATAAAATTTACCATGTTATCATATAAAATGTATGAGCCTTTAAAAATCTTCTCAATGACCTATTTTCATGTGTTATCACAGCTGGAAGTTCTCGTGAATCCACTCCACCCTCCACACCAACAACAGAGAGAAGTAACATGGCGGGAAATTCTAAAAATGCCAATGATAAGCAAACCCTGCATAACAACACTCAAGTTATAAATGCATTGTCTCGTGACCTACCGAAAGATGTTTTATCTTGCGTCAACCAATTCCATAGGAAGCAAAAGAAAGGCACCATTGATGTCTGGTGGCTGTATGACGATGGAGGTCATTATGTTTTGTTTTGATCTCTTACAAAAAACACATTGATGCAACATATGTGCTGTTTGCTTTGAATTTATTGATCAATATTGGTTTGTCAATGTTTCTATGTCTGAGTAGGGAAAAGAAATATAATTTTTGTGTTTGTGTGTGCACAGTTTTGTTTACTGTTAAGTTGCAGTTTTGTGTATTGTTCTTTCTCCTTGCTTCAACCCCCTTCTGTATATTTTGAAACAGGGTAAAATTAAGTGCACTTGAATTCGAATACTTTGCACTTGTTATATGGAACTATGATTCAAACACTTTGCACTTGTTATATGGAACTATGATTCAAACACTTTGCACCTTATATCATCCAAACTAAAGTGAAGTTCATTCCATTCCTTTAAATTTCATATGTTTAACTACAACCTAATTAAGAGTTGCTATAATTAACTAATGAATATATATTAATTAACCACTATTATTAATTTCTTTTATCCGAACAGTAAAAGCCTTTTTTCAGTGAATAAATTTACAAATATGAAATTATTTCGTGACATTTATTAATTAATTAATCACAATTCATTAATAATTAACTCGTATATCATCACATTTTAACACCAATTCTTTTGTGTTGTTTTTTAATTTTACTATCACTATCGCACTACTAGTTGCAGAGGCTCATGCTTTCTTTGGATTTTTAAATATGAATGTAGAGGATGTAGTGTGTTATATGGTACTGCAATTACAGTGTAAAGAATGTGGAATACAAAGAACTTCCCAAAATAAGTCAAAGACTGATAAAGATGTTTGGGATATATATTTTTGCATGCTTAATGGGTTTTTAGATGACTGCTGGACAAAAACCATCTTGAGCTTGTGGAAAAACATGGAAATCTATACAGAAATGATATTTGCAATGTTTCTCCAAATGGACACATCACATTCTCTATGGTCATCTCAAAAAAATTCAAAGAAAGCATGGGTGCTCACCCAAAAAAAGCACCTTCACCAAAGAATTCTTGACTTGTAAGGGTGAACACATCGGAATATCATCATACTTATTTTTGGGAGCTAAAAACGTCAAGATGAAGTGTGTATATATATACAGTCCCATTACTTTTGAAATTTAAAATTTTATTTTAACTCAGATTTTATTTCCTGTTAAACGTCTAGATACGTGACTTGACTTGTATTCTGAAAGTTATTTGTAGTTTAAAATTATTGTGCAAGTGCAAAAAGTTCTTTTCGTGTCATTTTCAATATTCCAGTCACCACATAGGCCAATGGCGAATGAGAAATTGATTTCCAGCAAAGTTTGAGAGGAATAATAATCATAATTTTCAGGCTCATCCAGACAAAGCCTACACAGAAATTACAACTTCTATCCTGGAACAGAGATTTTTTTTCAAAATAGTGTTATGTTTGTTATTTTCAGCATTCTTGACTTGTCAAATTGAATGTTCACTTTAGTTCTGAAAACTGAAACATGTTTTTCTTGATTGCACACAGGTTTGACTTTGCTTATTCCATATATCCTGACAACACGTTCTCAGTGGAGTAGCTGCAAACTAAGAGTTTTCTCCCTGGCCAATAAAAAAGACGAATTGGATAGAGAACAACGCAAGTTAGTTTGATTGTCATTCTGTGTTGTCTCAACTTCTATGAATTCCATTTTACAAACTTCGCTGTTGTGGTCCAGAGTTATGCTTTAACTATTTGACATTGCATGTCTATTTAGGAGTGAATTTTGCTATAATTTTTTTTATGTTTTTCTGATTTGAGATCATCTGATTTGCTTATACAGTGAAAACAAGGAAAGATTTTTGGAACAAAATTGCATATTTAAGGATAAGCATTCCTAGGGAAGAAAAATAAAATGTAGATTTCTGAGATCCTGGTGTGACATAACTTTGAGTTCTTATGGATTTGGGTCTCTTGTTTTCAGTTGTAATTTCTAAAATGTTATGAGAGGAGTGTATTCTGGTTATATTTCTACTTCTCTATGTAGAATTTTGTGCCATAAAATATATTTCAGATTATAATTATCCAAAAATATAAAACCGACCATCTGCATTCTTTCAAGTAGTTAGTATTTATGTTTGTTTATTCTCTTATAGTATGGCCGCATTATTGAGCAAGTTCAGAATAGACTATTCTGATGTCATGGTTATCCCTGATATTACAAAACCTGCTCAAGAGGCAGGGTGAGTCATTTTATGTTCATTATCCTTTTTATACTTTCATGCAAATGGTATCAATTCAATTTTTCACTTACCCCCCCCCCCCCCCTGCTGGTTGCTTTGTAACAAATGTACAGTAAAATCTTCCAACAATGGCCACTAATGGGGCCATGAAAATCTGGCCGCTATTGGGAATGGCCTCCGGGAGCCTCCGGATTTGTTCAAATTTCTCTGGATTTTGGCAGAAAATTAGATTTTACGCAAGCTTTCACGTCATCGTGACGTCAATGACTGCCGTCGTCGTTAGGAAAAACACCCATAGAGGACAGCCGTAAAAAAAAAATCTTGGTGACCGCATTTAAGTAACTGGCAAAGACGTGACTTTTTTACGTAGCGTTTATCGGCAATCATTTATCAGGGGCATGACTTTGATTGCTGATATTCCTGTATAATTGTTATTGTATTCCATTAACAGCCGTGTGGTAAACACAAGTTTTTTTCGTCAGCAGCTTTGTATTTTGAAGTTTTTTAAATTGTTTCTTCCGATTAAACATGTCTTCAGAAAGAAAATATAAAACTTTAAGCTATATAAAGCTAATTATAAGAGTTCAATAAGAGTTAATCTCTTTAATGATAATCTAACGTTAATCTCTTTTAAGAGTTCATATACCCAAGATTATCAATCACTTATAGCATCCACGAAAGGAAACTTGTTTTATGAACAGTATATGCAGATGTGATTTCTCTATTCTGCATGGAAAGACGGACATGAAATTATATTCTGCCCGGGGGTAATGCAGAACCTGCCTTGGGGGGGGAATGGAATTTTTTTGTGAATTAATTTTTTTCTGATAGTCTATGTGCCGCGCCGCCCCCCTTCCACCACCACCACCCTCTCCCTTCTGGGAGAATCTCCGGATGTCTGGATTCCAAAAGTTGGCACGTCTTGTCCATCACTACTGACCAGCTTTAAGCCAATATTGGCATATCTGCTTACAGTGCTGATGTAGAACACTTTAAAAGTGACTTGGCAAGAAAAACTGAATGGACCAAGACTGTGTACCAACAACCCTCAAATATTTATTCCCACCTACGGTAAACTAGACCAGTGTTTCCTAAAGTGGGCAATATTGCTCCCTGGTGGTTGATGGAATGGTCCATGGAGGCGATAGAAGCTACGGGTATAACATAGGATCCTATGGGTTTGCTTGAGTTGGGCGATGAGAGAAAAAATTTCTCCGAAGAAGGGGGGGCGATGGAACAAAAAGTTTGGGAAACTATGAACTAGACCCATGATGTGTGGGCCAAATGTGACCCTCGGAGTCATCTGATGCAGCTGCACTCTCAAACCTAGTTTTGTGAGAATTAACTAAGCAGCAAATTTACAGATCACTTGACTGACCTGGGGCACTGGTCCATCTCATTTAAGTGACCCATGACACATTTACAGATCACTTAAGTGGCCTGTAGCATAGCTATAGAAAGTTTTTCCCTCCCCACTGTCCTCAATGTAGTCTTCTAGCATTCGTACCAAGGAAAAGAAAGCATGTATATTCCCCATAGAGTTCAGGTAGGGAAATCCCTTGTAAATCAGCTTGAAAATTGGGGGTTTTTTTTTTCATAGCAATATGCATATTTTTTCCCCTGACTCCATGTCCAAAGTTGCCATTGTTCGGAGGTTACCCATGTAATGTCAAGTCTATGAGACACTTTTGGTTTCAACAAACTGTAAGCATTGTTCGAAGATTATCATTGTTTGGAAGAGGCCATTAGAGAAGGTTTTATTATACTAATTCTGAAAATATGATAGCTTGCAGCATCGTGGCAGCTTCAGGAATCTCATGCATGTAAAACATAACTGTAAATAGGTATAATAAGTTTTTTTCTTTTTGTACATTGAAAATTTTCTCGCAATATTTGTTACAGGAAACAAGATTTTGAAAACCTTATCAGCAAATGGAAAGTAGATGACGATTCAGAAGAAGTCAAACCAGGAGTAATAACAGCCACTGAACTAATGGCTCTGAAAGATAAAGTGAGCTTTTACAATTTATATATATATAATCTCATAAATACTCAAACTTAATTATATTGTAGTTAGACAATATCATTCAGCTCTCAGTATCAGCTTAACTTATAGATAAATCATGAGTCAAAAGCTCATTTTCTTATGATTGTTTTTGAAACTAATTAGGCCTACAGTTGCTTAGCCTTTCATGAATAAAAATACTCTTAAGTTTATATAGTGTACTTCTGCCATGGATATGCCTGTGTCTAAACAAACTAAAAAAAGAAACCAAAATTTTCATTGATTTAACAGACTTGTTGGGGAGACAATGTATTTTCTGTTGTTTAGCATTTACTGTATTTCGCCCGCATTAGCTGGCATTCCGTAAAAATCTGGGGATACCAGCTTTTGAATGTGGGTGTCTGGTCCATTTCCAGCATGCCAGGAAACGTGAGGTTCAAGAATGACCATATACATTCAGAGGCCCCAACCAATCTATATCAAATACTAAAATAAATACATGAATAGGAATAAAATAGTTTTGGTTGTAGCAGAATTTGTCCATGAATTTGATAATGATTATGAAAATTAGGCATTTACTTATTACTCTAACCTTATTATCACCAGCCTTAATACACCAGCCGAAATACAAATTCAGTTCTGTGATTTGCAGGTTCAGAGATCAAAGAAATATGTGGTCACCACACTTTTGTATGAGAACATTATTTTTTGCCTTGCAATTCTTAAATTTTTTTGCTCTGCTTATTCAAATTTTAAATGCTTAGTCAAAAAATAAAACATACTTTGCGGTCTGATAATTTTTTCATTTGCCTCATCTAATCTGTGAAAACAAATATGCTTAGTATCTAACATTTGCAATAAACCATGATTAATGATAGCCAAAGTAAATGCGAAATTCAAACTATCTTTGATGTAGTTTGTAAAATACAGAAGATCCTGAAAGGTAGAGAACAGACAAGCTTAAAATCAGCCAATTCATCCGATTCTTAAAGTCCGGAAGTTTAAGAATTTTTCTGGAATTTGACCTTCCTGGCAGGTTGGTCTTCCTCGATGTTTTCTGGCATGCTGGCTAATACAGGGGGAATATAGTAGAAAAATAAAGTTGTAAACTCAAATCAGATATCAAGTGTCAAAAATGTTTCACCAATAATTTTTTTTTCTTATCAGACCAACAGACACATTCGGCTTCGAGAATTACTGCTTCAGTATTCAAGGGAAGCAACCCTGATTGTGATGTAAGTTGTGATTTTTGATTAGTTGTTTGAGTTGTAACTTGTCATCTAGTTTTCAAATAGGATGAATAATTATCTTTTCCAGTTTTTATACTTTCAAGTCAAGAGAAATATTCTGCTTCCATCTCTGTATTCGATTTAGGTGTACCTAGAGAGTTACTTACTCTGGTTTTGAATAAAATTCAAAAGTGTCAATATTGTCATATTACCACATATAGGACCTGACTGAAAGTTTTAAAATTTTGATGAATGACAGAAAACTGTTATATGACAATGTATTTTCAGCTTTAACAATGACTTTCAGAATCTTTACTTTTGTAACCATGGTTCCCAAACAATTCAGAGACTTACATATCTCTTTATTATCCGATAATTTATTGTGATGCTAGTTAGTGTTAGAAGTAGAGGAAACCTGGTAGCATTCAGTATTTCTGCTAATATCTTATAAGCTGATAAGGGCATGGTTAGCCAGGTCAGTGAGACACCCGCCTACTGTATAGGCCTAGGTGTCACAAATTTTAGTACCCACTTAGTCCTTGTCAGAATCTTTCCTGACATAAAGGTACAATAGAAATTGCATCAAGGCATCTGCAGCAGGGTACACCAATTTAAATCGTGATTAAAATCACGATTTAAATTACTTGATTTTTTTTTATGATAATGGGGTCTTCACGTATTCCCAAGGGATCAGCATAATCCGTCCAAGGAATTTTTTAGTGTTAGTAGACATCCATGCCCGAACCGGGATTCGAACCCAGACCTGCGCAGTGGGAAGCTAGTTCCCTAACCACTTGACTGACAGGCGGCATTAAAACAACAACAACATTGATTTAAATCCCAATTTAAATTTCGTTTTTTCTTTACATAACTTCAATGATTTTCAAGTAAAAGTAACCTGTGGTATAGTATGTATGTTATTGATTTGTGGTAAAATTTGAGATTAAAAGAAGTATAGAAGATTTTTGGGGTAAATATAGACTTAATCCCTAGATATAGTGTAGAAAGAAAACTGCTCTAGATTTTGTGCATGGAAAAAATTGTAGAGAAATATAGGGAGTTGCACTTATATAGCACAACTGCACTAAATATTTTCAATGCATTACAATGTGGCACTAGGGTTCCCTTGATGGTACAGATGATACAGAGGAATTATTTTCTGTATAAGGACTTGAATTCTATGCCCTAAATACTGATTCAAAATATATAATATATAATAGATATATAGATAATAGAATATAATAGATGTTGTCCTAACATAAATATCATTGGGCTTTCGACTTTTTTTGTATTAAAATTTTGAGTTTGCTCATTTTTTAAACAAAACTCATTAAAGAGATATAGATGGCTTTTTTCTCAGCCAGGGATATCAAGGAAACAGTTATTTTCCGGATATTATGCTGAGGTGAGCTTGGAAAGAAAAGGTTCGAGTCCCGGCGGAGACGTGATGACTTTTCTTTCCAAGCTCACCTCAGCATAATATCCGGAAAATAACTGTTTTCTTGATATCCCTGGCTGAGAAAAAAGCCATCTATATCTCTCTAAACCGTCCCACCCGGGGGCCATTTCCTGAAGTTAAGAGAGGCTACTAATGCCTCTACTTCAGCGCCTCACGACACAGTGCGTGAAATTAGGAAGGCAGATTCATGTGTCTCCAGTGGTGTAGATGGTAGCATGCTTGCTCGGTATGCAAGAGGGCCTGGGTTCGAGTCCCGGCGGAGACGTGATGACTTTTCTTTCCAAGCTCACCTCAGCATAATATCCGGAAAATGACTGTTTCCTTGAAAACTCATTAAATCTGTGAAAGAATAAAAATGTGTAAACTATTAAGCAACTTCATGCAAGTCGAAAAAACATCTATTAATTGTGCAAGAGGCAATTTTGTCAATGGAATTTGTTTTATTTAGTTGATACTGAATGGTCCTTAGGTTGTACTTAGTGAATTGAGATACCTGCCCTGCACCATGTGTGATACTGGAGCCAGACACCCAGGCTCTGTCGCAAGAAGCAACGTAAGCACTTCGCAAGGCATCTCTGGCAAACAAAATATGTGTGATACTGGATTGCCACCAGTCATTCACTTTAATGCGGGTGGGGGGCTCATGAATAAAAGCACTTTTCTCTACAAAAATGTTTTTTAATTCATAAGGTTAATTTGGGCTCAATGACCTTTCATGTTACATAATCACAAATTTTTGGTGTTTGTATTCTCTGCTTATAATTGGTTTGTAGTTTATTCATTAATGCTTAATTAAATTTAAGCAATTAGAAGAAAAAACGATCAGGTGATATGAAAATATTCTTAATGATTAACAAGATTTTTTAAAATTAATAAGCAGTCAAGCCAGTTAATTTTAATCCAAAAAATCCAATTGTTTGGATTTTTTTGAGAAAATCATGATTTTTTCATACCCTGATCTGTGGAGCTCATTGCAATCATTGGAAGTACTCTATTGAGTTGGTAGTGCATCAGTCTCTCTCTCAGTGAAAAGCCAAGACGAACAAATTATAGAATGTTGCCATTTGGAATTTAATTTCAACTGATAAAATTTTCGTGGTAAAATGTTTCTAAAATATTTAACTGTTTGTAATCACTCTTTTTTATTCTGTTGCATTAATTTCTTGTATAATTTCCTTCTATATTCCTTTGTAGGACACTCCCAATGCCACGCAAAGGAACATGTTCAGCACCACTGTATATGGCATGGTTGGAGACACTAACACGAGACATGCCTCCTTTCCTTTTAATACGCGGCAACCAGACCAGCGTCTTGACATTCTATTCTTGAGATAAATATAAAATCTTTTTTTTTTTTTTATGCTGTGAATTTTTAAGGAAAACAATCTCATTCAAAAAATTGAAATGGCCTCGTACATTGAATGGATCGTCGGTATATTTTTTATACATGAGAGGCTAGAATTATTTTCTTTTGTTCTCTATGGTTCTCTAGGTCATTGTATAGTTTTATTTTGTACGTATATATTTTGTGCTTGATGTAATTGCTTATTTACCAGTCATTATTATTATTTTCTATGTTCCTTTCATTGATAAGGCTGTTTTTTTTTTCTTTTTTGTTTTTGTTCTAAAGTAAATTAAGAAGAAATCATCTTAGTATTAACAAATTTCCCCCTTTACATTTAAAAAGTATCATTGGGGAAAATTAATTTATAAAATGATTTTTAGAGTTGATTTATCTAATGTGTTTGTCCTTTTCTTTATTGAAAAAAAAAATTGTTCCAGTTAATTCTGCAATTCCTGATGTGATATTTCCATGTATATGATATGTAATGGAAATAATATAAACCTGATAATTCATAGAATATTGATAGCAATCATATGTGATAATAACTGGGACCAAGACAGATTGTGAAAACAAAATTTTGGTGAAACAGAACAAAATTAAGGTACACTGTGAGGTAAGTGGAATCACCTTTGTCAGTAGTGCAAATTAGACCTAGCACCTACAATAGAGAAGTCAACAAAACTTGAAAATAAGGCAGCAAGTTTTATTAATCATATTTTTTAGGGGTTAATCTTTTGAACATATTTTCTGCTGTGTTCCTTTTTCAAGATTGATTTTATTTTTAGTTGGAAAGGATTGCCCACTTCCCTCAATGAGTGGGGGCAAGTGGAATCTGACTGATTGTGCTTTAAAATCATTCACAAAAATGATGATTAAGTCTGAAATGTAAAAGAAACTTAAACAAAAAATTTATTTGAACCATAGAAGCCGAAACATTTAATTATTCTGGTATACAAAGCTAATTAACAACCTCAGTATATAGAAAACTAACAATGTTAATTAACAACTATTAAATATTGACCAGGGCCGTCATTTCAACTTTTTCCGGGGGGGGGGGGCAAAGCACATGTACTAAATGTATGTATATATATATATATATATATATATATATATATATATATATATATATATATATATACCATTCTCAGTGTATTTTCGAAAGTCGGGGGGGCAACGACCCCCACCTGCCCACCCCCCTAAATGACGGGCCTGATATTAACCCACATTATATGAGGCAAATGAGAAGGGAAATGTGAATTTCTCTAGACTGCAGGAAGGCAAAGGGAATGTCAGAACTTCATCAGTTCTGATCATACTTTTGTCTTAAATGTTGGGCCATTATTGCAAGATAGATACATTACAGATTCTTCCAAATTTTGCTTCTCAATGAGTTTTAACTTCAATTTAGTTGCCCAACCAACATTTTTACTCACTTTTCATTTGTGAGGTGTATGAGAACCCAGTCACCAATGTTTGTTTTTTAAATGTTTTTTGACATTATTTCTATGCAGTTTCGTTTTTCCTCTGTATTTCAAGACACTCGTCTTTCAAATCTATAGAAGCAGCTAGAGTGCTGACTCAGGAGCTTTATCCCTTTCTTCAGTTTCATACCAGAGTTGATAAAGCCAATGCAAATAAGTTCATTGGGTTCCACTTGCCCCACCACAGGAAAAACGTGGGTAAAATGTAGCCTTCTCAAGTTATACTCTCCCTGAAAAAATGTAATTATATTAAAATGACAGATTAAATAATAAGCAAGAAAGAACTCTACACCAAAATATTTATATTAGATCAATTCAAACTTTTGGAAATTGTTGAAATGTAAAGGACACAGCAAGTAGCAATGTGATCACAAATTTAATGTCCCTATATAAAGTCTCCTGGAAACCCTGTGAGAGCAGCTAGTACACCATGTACATTTTTACTGAAAAATAGAGTAAGTACCAAAGAAAAATTCCACCAGAGACTGTTCTCAAAAGCTAATGGAATATGATTTACAAATCACAAATCATATTGGGTTCCACTTACTTCAGTGTACCTAAATTAATTTAAATATGTTTTAAACAAAAACATATTTATTTCTTGAGAAGATATGTAAATATTGACCTGAAGCTTATTCGAACCTTTATTTTTATTGATCAATTTATTTGTTATTTTTTATACTGTTTTGATGTGAATCTGAATTTTCCCACCATCTGCGAAATTAGGATTTTTTTAAATAACACGGGAAGATATATTATTGAAAATTAAATTATTAGAACTGGTGTTATAACTTAAATACCAGCAAATGGACTACTGGAATATAATTAAGGATTTCGGGCACACAATTTCAAGCTTTGAATAAAAGTTGTACTTACATCATGCTCGACGTAATTTAAAATATTTAGAAATTTTTTAACTGCCCTTTGGCTTAAGTGAAAAATATAACATTAACATATTTGAATTCAAAAGTATCTTTGAAAATTTTTTATTTGATTCCAAAATATCTCGAAGAAAAATATTGTGAGAGAATTTTGAGTATACGATTGGAAATTTTATAATTTTGCTATTAGTTCTGTATATAGAGTTAATCATCTTAACTTTGTTATCAACTGCCACGATTTTATCTCTGTCCTGGTCTAAAAAAATTACATATTTTTGCAACATGATGATAATTGCATGTGCTGTCTGATTTTTTCCAGGACTTATGATTGACTTTGTAAAAATGGGTGTTGATGAATGTTTTGCAGTTCAATCACAAAAATATAGATTTATTTTCACTAAGATCAGGATTACACTATAAAAGTTTTATAAAAGTCCTTTTTTAAACTTGATAAATGCAACCAACAAGCATATCAATTACATTTGCACGAATATAACCACTAGGCTTATTGGTGGTTTTTTTTTTCAAGTTTTGTGAAAGATCTTTTGGCAAACTTTTTATGGTGTAATCCCGGCCTTGAAATGATTTTATCCCATTTTTATCAAAAGAAAGAAAGCTTCTACTGTCATGTACCTGAAAATTTTTAGTGTCTTTTCATGAGGTTTTTGTTTTTTAAGCTTTGACGAAAAACACTCTAAGGTTGCTTTTGAGATGTAAATTTTCTGGTATAGTTCTAGAAATTTTAATTTGTTTTGTAAGTGAAAATTTGTGTGGATTTCAAAAATAGAATTGTCCAAATACAGGTGGGTTCTTTCTTTCTTTCCCTGTGGCAAAGTACCATAATTTTTGGAAGAAATATTTCAGCATTTACAAGTCTGAAAATTGTATTTTTGAGGCATGTACAATTTTTGTTAACGCTGCATTTATTATTATTTTTTTAAAAATTACGAAAAACTTTTTGCAATAAAATTTTTCAAATAGTTTCAAATTTTGCCCTCTTGAATTGGGAGGTATTTTCTATACATACTAAAGAAATCATTTCTTCAATTGTGACCGAAATAGAGCCGATTTTATTCCAGATTACATCCTGATGGATATGTTAATGGTAAAACAAATTTGTCAAAAATAATTTTGCATTCTGTCAAATTTCAGATTCTAACAAGATGTAAATGACTGATATGCAATCTAACATATCTCACCAGCTTCTTATTTTATTAGGCAATTTTTCTTACTGTAACGCTCAGTAAATTCCTTGGAGGAATTTTTGCAAAATGTATGTACAGTTTAGTAGTACTAATGTGCACTGCTTCTTCCAAAAATTATAGTATATTGAATTCAACTCGGGAATGAATTTTTTTCTATTGTAAAGGATGTAATAATTTTGTTTGTTCTTATGAGAGAAAAAGTCTTCCAATCTGTTTGTTTCATTTGCTGAATAGTATCAAACACAGAATATGGATCTTCAGGGGTATGTCCAGCCAAAATTTCAGTCTGGAAAACAAAATTCCAGATCAAGAAAACAGATCCTTCACAAAATACAAATTAATGAGACTATAAATAAGGCATTTCATTTCTTTCGTGTTAAATTAACTAGATTATTTCGCTTCTTGCAAAATTATTTTTCACAAAATTATTGACCCTTTTCACAAAAATAAAGAAAATAACAGGACCTTGCAAAAAATGTCTGGACAGCCTCCTGGTCTTTGATAATGATGATTTTGACTTATGGCCAGTAGCATGAATCCCATGCCAGCTGTGGAATCTAATATTACAGTTAATAGTATGTTAGTATGTATTTTATTTTAACGTAAAACTTTCATCTTGAGTTATTGTTACTGGCAAAGTTAGCAATCCTGTTAAATGCATCGACATAGTGAGTATTTAAGTTTATTTAGGGGTTAATATAAATAACCTAATCTGCAAAGCTTTTATTTTTCTCATCTGTACACAAAACAGTTATGACCGCATCGCCATAGCTTCTCCCCATTTAGGATATTAGAAACCAGTAGAAGTCTCTTTGATGTACCAACCGCAATTGGATACTTAAAATCTTGTTTGTCTGGTGAGTCTTGTAATAAATTATATTATGTTCCAGCGCACATCTGCTGGAAGTTCACTCGAGGCCAACCCACGATGTAGAAAGGCCTTTTGAGCTCTTTTTGGGCATTGTCTATGACATAATATGCTTTTCTGGAACTGGAAGGTAAATTTTCTGTAAAATGTTATGCATATCAATACTATAAACTTCAAAATGTGAATGTTTCGCCTGTTTGTCTCTGTACTGTTTGATGTCCTCCTGATTACAAAAGTCGAGAAGTTTGATAAACCTCCTGAATTATTTAATTTGCTTTTCTAAATGTCTTCTTGTGATTAAGAAGTTATAGCATGCAAAAATAAAAATGTTATAAAATCAATCTACAGCAACGAATCCATTCAGATGCATTCATTGAAAATACCAAGCAGAAAGCACAAAACCTTAATTCTACCGAATTACTTACAGGAGATTCAGCGAATCAAGTGATCAAAATATGATTCAGTTAATATTAATCCAGCAGCAACTAAAATTTATTTTCAGCTATTAATGTTTGCCAGTTAATTCTTAAGAGTCAAATCTTATTCATTAGAAGTTACTACTGCGTTCAAAAAGTTCTGTGACTTATTTTATTATGGAAGAATGAACCTGTTTATTTGGTGCTTCCTTCAAAGTAACTACTCTGTGCAATCACACACACATGCATTTGTGCCAGTTTTCATACAAAGATGTAAATGCAGATTGTGAGCATTATTTTATTCCCCCCCCCCCCCCCCCCCCCGCACACATCCTCAAGTGCCTTTGTCGCTGCTCCTCTTTGAAACCTTAGAAGCAAATTCTTTATCTGAGAAAAAAGAAAAAGTCTCATGGGACAAAATGAAGATATTGGAATTATCAAAATGATTTTGATACCAGGAGGGATCTGCAAGTCCTTAAACATCTGCATGATTCAGTGAGATGCAAGCGACTAGAATCTTCAGAATGCCAAGTTATGGATGCTTTATCACGATAATGTGCCATCTCACAGATCCCTCCTGGTATCAGATTACTTGTCAAAACATGATATTCCAATACTTCTATAACCAGCTTTTTCCCCCTAGATAAAGAATTTGCTTAAGGGACAACGATTCTCAAGTTCCAAAGAAGAGCAGCGATGAAGGCACTGAAGGATGGGGCAAAAAAAGGCTTGCAATTCGCATTTACATCTTTGTATGAAAAATGGTAAAAATGCATAATTGCACGAGGCAGTTACTTTGAAGGAAACACCAAATAAAGAGATTCTACCTGCATTCATTCTTCCATGATAAAATAAGTTCCAGAACATTTTGAACGTAGTAGTATGTATGATTACAGAGTTTACAAAAGATATAGTTTTTGCAAAAACTTGTTGGAAGATCTTTTATATTATAGTGGACTGTATTTATTCTTTAAAAATTGCAGTTGAACTTAATAATTAAAATATATTTAAAGCTCGTATTTACAAACTTGTGCACATTTGAACAAATGGGAAAGACATTCGAAGAAATGGCACATTGTTTGGGAGCAGAGGAACTAGTTTCATTGGCTTTATTGATTCGATCTGTGGTTATTCAAAAGATTAAAGTTTCAAGTATTACTTAAATGTAAATACATGTTATTTATATATATATCTGCCATAACCATTTTGGTATTTGTTTTGTATGAGTGTGTGCGTGTGGTATATTTATACAATAATTATCTCAAATTAGAAGAATCTTCATTCCATCGACTTATTAGAGCCGAACTTATTGTATGTAAATATTACTTTGAAAAAAAAAAAAGATTATAGATATTTCTTAGGGGCTGAAAACATAATATATTTTTTATGTGCGTGTCCTTTATAAGTGTTTGTACATGAAGCATTTAAATGTTATATTTTCCGTGTTTTATCATATTTTACATTATTTTTGTTGCGGGACCATCGATTTAAAAAAAGTATTTTTTACTTGTGATGATGAAGTAGTATGTATATATTCGTTATGAAACGTGTGAAATTCGATTTTAGATTCTTGCAAAACTGAATGCAGTGTAAGCCTTTGATTCAGATGTGAAGTTTTGGAATGATGATGATGATAATGTGTGCTTCTTGTGAGAGGATCCTTCTTTTATATTATTTTCATTCTTGCTTTTCATTTTCAGTATTTATACATTAGCCATTATGGTGAATGTCAGAGTGTCTGTTGGATATTTCCCAGGTAGTCGTGGTTTTTAATTTCAATTCAACTTCTTGCAACATATATTTTCTCCATTAGAGTTCAATAATTATAATCGATGTCATTAGTTTCAACCTTAATGTGCCTACTGGCGTGAATGTCCAAATTTATTGTCAAACAATCACATTATTAACTTCAACATATATATATATATATATTGTCACCATTACTGTATGACGATTCGTTGCTCTTTTCTGGATTCGTGATTACTGATCTGTATGACTCGTGCTCAGCCTATTGCCTATGGGACAAATGTTGCAAGTTGATCACCTTTGATAAAGTTATATTGAATTTACAGTTTTTTTAATTATTAGATTAATGGATGTATTTAAAAAGAGCCGAAAAGTATCAGTTCTATATCAGCCGGGTGAAATATGCATTTTGGTGCCTCCGTTAAATTTTGAAAGAAATTGGAGTAGATTCATGTAAGCCACCCTCTGGTCCAGCAACCAAGGCAGCAAACCTACTTCCTTCTTCCCTAGTTATGACCCTACATGTCATATACAGAAGAACTTTGCTGTAATGGACAGCTAAAAAAAATGTAAAAATTTTTTAATTTTTATCTGACAAGTTTAAACTCGTTCAAAAAGCATTTCCAAGCAAGCCATTAAACATAGAACTTAGTTTTGTGTAAATGTGGATGTGCTGTATGACTTGTAGCGCTCGCCAGTCAAAAATTAAGATTGATACAGTGTATACATACTCATCTTTTTCAATTCAACCTATGTTGAAGGCAGTTTTTTGATTTGATAAACGTTTTTTACAGCTAATTTCTGTACTTTCATTGATGTGCACCTTGTAGCATTACACCTCTATAAGAATTATTTGTTACCAGACTTTTATTATAACGGGCAACTTTCAGCCTCTATTAGTTTGTCATAACCAGGTTCTACTGTACAGTAAAAGTCTAATATAACGAGAATCCTGTAAAATGAGCAATTCGATTAAAGCGAGTTGAAAATGGTTAAACTTTTTTGCTGTAATACCAAAAAAAAAGTTTCTCTTCTTGAAGAATTAAACTAAGGATGAGATACTTATCTTCGCACTACCCCTTGTTAATATCACACTGAGGTAATTCTAACAAAGGATGGACCTGCAAAAGTCACTTTTTTTCATCTCCCATTCATATTTTTGGGCTCCCTCACTATACACAAGATACGTGACAATTTTATTCAACTTTTTAAACGATTTAATGATCAGTGGAAAAAATGTTAGAGTCTATGCAGCTGTGAAATATGAGAAGTCATATAGTAAATCAGAATTTTAATTGATGTCCGACGTGTTGCAGTCATTTCTGAACATTGATGTGAGGGTCAATCTGTTTGACGAGTTAGTGTCTGAGAAGTTCTGTGAGTCCACCATAGGTTGCAGGGACACGACTCAGGGAAACTCCTCCAGACATTACTTCCTGATCTCAGTGATTGACCACGTGGAGATCATTGAGATGATGAAGGCGAGGTGTCCAAGAAGTTGGATGCTGGACTATTGTTGAGGTACTTCGAGTCGCACTGTTCAGTTATTTAATGTTGCAGGGAGGGTGTAGTGTTTTGTATGCGTTTCTCTCAGTTAAAACCTTAATGTAACAATACGGTATAAGCCGCGGGAAAATGAAAATCGCAAAAACTGAAAAGGGACATTCAAAAATAGAAAAGAGAGGGAAGTGTGCATGAAAACGATCGAGTAGGACTGTTTCTATCTGCACACACACAATCTGCTAAATCATGTTGAGAATACAAAATCCTGTGTAAAAACAACCCAAGTCGTGTTCATTCGCTAATTTTAAAATGAAATTATCTAAAAGAGACATTTTATTGCAGATAAAGCAGTATAGCTTTCGACGATTGGCAACCCAATGGAGTGAAAAATTTGAATTCGATTTTAATGAGAAATCCGTCATAAAAAATTTTCCCGTGATTGTAGAACTTCAAGTTAAAAGTAAAGTGTAAAGCTCCCGTTATATCAGACTTTGTAGAATTCAGACTACAGACTTTTGTAGAATTCCATTCGAAAAATCTCTGGGATGATCCGTAGACACTCTGGACATGTTATCAAGAATGTAAAAATATAAATGTGTTTCAAATTTGTTCTTTCAATGCATCGTATTGAGTAAAGATGTGGACATATAATAGATGACTGCAGTGGAGCTTAATTTGTTCCACCAACGTGCTCATTATACAAATAGCTCGTTATTCGAATCTAACTTCTCCATAGGAAATAATGGAAACTCAAATAATTTTTTTCACAATTCACATAAAAATGACTAATAAAAACAGCATTCGATCAATAATTAAACACAATAATACACATAATATAAATAACGCCATAAATAAAGTAAACATCAATACGCTGTTCCACAATCTCTCTTCGACAAGTAGAGGCTCCTTTTCATGAGCTAGACCCTGAAGTCACAAATACAAGGCCACAACAGGCAAAATGTCCACGTTCAATAATGCAATCAGCCCACAGTTTTCTCCAAGCAGAATTTAAAAAATAACTTCAAGTGCTCATACGCATGTCTACAATGCTACATCTAGTTTTGTATCATAAAAGTATTCACATGTGTGTTAATTTTTCAAGTGAGGCACGCTTACCGGATACTTTAGGGTAGAATATTACCCACAATTCCATAGCGCGCATGTGAGCGAAAGCGAAAAACCATCATCTCAGTTTCAATAATGATCTACTTACAGCAATTTGATCCACTCAAGTTTGCCATTCACTTAGTGCTTGTCACTCGATAAAATATTTTGAGGCATCCTTACATATTAACGGGGAAGTTCAGCAAACCATTCATTAATGCTAAACCATGCAAATTTAGACTATCTTAAGCGTAACACACAAGATAGCCTCATTTCATGGTGGTGTGTCCTACACTGGAAGGGGGTCATGAAGTCCCTTAAAAAACGGAAAAAAATCTCATTATTGAAGACAGTTTTCTTCAGGGGGGAAAAACTATTCTTGGCTCCTAATAAATTCAGTCGGCACCTAAAAAAATATTTTTTTGATTTGTCAAGTCCAACTGTATATGCTTCCTAATCTCCATGATGATGGGAAAAAAGTTTTTGTAGCTTTTACATATGACATAAAGCTTGAGTGTAATGTGGCACTATCTAGTTTGTGCCAGTGTTCTTGTATCTGATATGATTAGGACATATGTCAGAAAAGTGTATTCGAAAATATCAAAAGCAATATGGAAGTGGCCTTAGTAGACAATATGTACAAACGTTTTGCAAAATCAATAGCATATTCTAACATGTCTTACAATATTTTATGAAATAGTTTTATTCTTTGGCGTTACTCTTGTAATAGCATGTGTAAATTGCAATATCTGTCCCAGAAAAAATGTTTTGCAATGATTAAAGTAAAGATCCTAAGATAATACTCTTGATGGCAACCTTGCCGATCCATCAGCTCTGATCCTTGCTGTATTGATGTAATTATATCTTGATAAAATAAATTTTTGTTGTCAAGATATGTTAAAATCCTGTTAATTCTCAAGACGCATAGACCAGTAGCAGGTGTAGGTAGGATTTGTGAGGTTAGGGACATTTGTTTTTACAAGACCACCAAAAATTACAAGTTACGAAAATAGTTGTGAAGGGGGCATCTCCGTCTTCCAGGCCCAAACCAATGCTTTTTGTTCAGCTCTGTCTGGCTGCTACTGACCACCAGAACTACCTTAATCAAGTTCCGTTCTCCTTACTTATCACATCATCTTACACAGACTCTGTCCCCCAACTTTAAAAGCCATATTACCAATTTCCAAATGTTGCTCTTGACTGTCTGAATGTCTCCAAAAAAACTTATGCAAACTATCCATGATTTGCAAGCGTTGTTGGAGACAATTCAAAATCATGACATCTATGTTCGCCCAACTATATCCTATTATATTTAATTAAGCCAAATGTGGTTGCAGCTCTGTCTCGATATATAAGTGTATTACCTTACGAGGGTCAACCATGCTGGAGATCCTCAGGGCTATATAAGGGCTTTTTCATGATTTGCAAGCGTTGTTGGAGACAATTCAAAATCATGACATCTATGTTCGCCCAACTACATCCTATTATATTTAATTAAGCCAAATGTGGTTGCAGCTCTGTCTCGATATATAAGTGCCTTACGAGGGTCAACCATGCTGGAGATCCTCAGGGCTATATAAGGGCTTTTTCATGACGTGTCCTAAAGTCGGTACCAGCTGATAACATAGCCCTTACAGAACTGGTTTATAGCCATTGGCTACCCCGGTATTTCAAAATTGCTTTAGTTAAAAAGCATCAGAGTAGTGACATCATGCACCTGATCTGAGACCCCGTCCATTGAACCGAGGCGACAAGAGCAACTTCAAAGAAATGAGACAACCTTTACTATACAGGGTGTTCTGTAAGTGCTAATGTGGCCTTTATCTCATCAACTGTTGATCATAAAGGCATAGTTTCAGTTTAAAAATGCTCAAAAAGTACCCTGTACCAGTTTTGAAAGTGCAAATACAGTGTGTAAAAAAAAATAAAAATCTAAATATATATATTTTTATACTGTTCTCCTTGTCCTCTAACTTCCAATTAGAAAGTTGTTGCCCTGTTTCTCCCGAGGCCAACAAAACTCACTAAGTGCAATATTCACTGAGATATTCAGATTCAAAAATCAAAGAAAAGTTGGGAAAAGAGCGTTGTCCATTAGTATTTTCTGTTCTTTCCCAAATTTTCTCTGACTTTTGAACTCGAAAATCTCAGCAAATATCTCACTTAGAAACAACTTTTGTTGGCCTCAGGAGATACAGGAACCGTTTACAAATTTAGATTTTTTTATTTTGTTACACAGTGTATTTTCACTCCCAAAACTGGTACAGAGTAATTTTTGAACACCGTTGAGAATTTTATAAATTGGAATCATACCTGTACGCTGGATGGGTGATGACATAAAGCACTTACAGGACACCCTGGGGAGATGCTGGCATATCTGCCTCATCTTACTGCAGAAGAAATCCGTCCTTCCTAAAATATGCACCAGGACGAAAGTTCCCAGATTATCACCCCTAGGATATCTATAATGGTGTCATCTTGCGGAGGGACCCTCACATTAGTATTCTGATTCTGCGAAACTATTTTTGTGATTATTCAGACTACAGCAGTGTAATTGAATGCAACGAGAGCTGATGAAGTGGCAGTTTATCTTGTCCTCTTTCCATCGCCGAAATAAGCTGTAATTAAAGCTTCATGAGTGTAGACGCGTTCTATATTTGTTCTCATAATCATTCCAGTTGCTGTAAAAATATAAAAATGCAAGTGCATGTGTGTGTGTTTGTGAATCGAAGAAGTAACGAGCAAAATTAAACGTGCCTTTGACAAGTGCTACTTATAAAAAATACTGATTATATATTTTAGCGACGAGTAAATGTTTCGAAGCAGGTGCTTCTAAATGTGCTGAAACGATACTTTTGTTACTTCCATACTTATATTATATTGCAATGCAAGCATCATATTATACATATATAATATATATTTGTTAGTGCTTTATATTTACAATGAAAAAAATTTTTTTTTTCTCGTCAGTATTTTTTTTTTTTCGTAAATGTGAATTACGAGTGCATTTAGTTGCATTGAAAAAAAAATGTGGTTTTGCTTTTTAATTTAATGCAATTTACTCTTCTCGTGTGTATCGAGAGAATAAAAATTATTTTTTTCTTGTGAGTTTCTTATGGATATCGTTGATGAGTTTTTGATTGTTTAGATTCACATTTTTGTTGCCATTTGATAAAGTTGCGACAGGTTGAGTTTGGAATTTTCAAGAGGAACCTCCATTTAAATACTGTGTATTGGGAAAGGGGGTTTCTTGCCCTGGGATCATCTTAATGCTGTCCTGATTCCGGGGTTATCTACTCATGGCTATCTTGTCCTAGGAATCATTCACCCACTGACTCTTGCTCTGGGAATTATTTGCGATGAAACTCTTGTCCCGGTAATCATTTATCTGTGGCTTTCTTGTCATGGGTTCATTTGATCATTTTTGTTGCACCACTGTCATTTTCTGCACGAGGGCTAATTGGACTTGCAATTTATTGCTGATTCTGAACTAGCTTTTTTATACTCAACGAGAAGTTTGTGCAGTAACCCCTTGATGTGGGACTTCCTGCGGTAGCAATATTTTTCTGTGGTCATGTCGCCGTTTTGGTTGTACCCCCTGCGTCAGGAAAATTTCTGAGAAGGACGAACCTGGTATCAAACTTGTGGCACCTAAACATCCTTTTATACTTTAGGCGAGATTTCAACTGGGCTACTTATTGAACTGGAAATTGGAAATCTTATTGGACTGGGCTACTGCGCCCATATTGTCATAATGGAAATGTCCAGCGAAGGGGTTCATCTAATTGCAGCCCTCAGTTGTCATTTACCCGTAGCTTTCTTGTCCTGGGAATCTTTCATTAGCTGCAGTCTCGCCCGGGGGTGGGGGTGTCATTTACCCATGGTTCTCTTGTCTTGATCATTTACCGAGGCACTCTTGCCCTAGGAATTATTTATTAGAAGTTCTCTCACGCTGGGAATCATTTATTTGTACCCGCTTTTTTTATCCAACAGAACTTATTCCAATTTGTCGCGTTTGCGAAGCTAATTTTCATAAATTACATTGCGATTATTATGGATGCAAATACTATTTTATTTATCCATAGCTTCTTTTCCCATCTTTTTAGTTAGATTGATAGTTTTTCCCAGTACTTGCAATTTTCAGAATTTGATAAAACACATCCCTTTGAGGAAGTATTGAATATGCCTCCTCTGAGCGGCCTGAAGACACATTTCCCCCCTTTTTTTCTAGACGAAATATGGTCACATTACTGCATCATCATACTGGAATTTATGCTGCCATCATGGTTTCTCTAAAATATAAAAAATTCTATGCTGTATATTATTATAGGCTTTAACACCTCCATTTTACGGTGAAATTTCTTGGCACAATCAGAAATGAAATATGACTAATTGCTTCGCTTCAATTTTTTTTTTCCATGATATAATCACCAGTTTCATACGACAAACTGGTTTAAAAGCTATCATTTTTTCAAAATGTAACATTCAGTCTTTTGTTTTCAGGGGTAGATAAAAGCACAAGTTTTAAGTTCTAAGCCTTTCTTTTCAAATACTGTCAGTAATATGCCGATCATATTGCTAGAGAAAAATGCTGGAAATTGTGATCTCGTACAGTGAAATTCATTTACAGTTCTTGTCACCAAAATGATGTCCAAAGCAAGCAAGCTGCCAATTATTGCTAAAATAATTGGCATTCTGCACTATTCTGCACAGATAGTGCAGAATTACCGGAAATTGAGGGTCATATGGCCCACTCTAGGTTGTGGAATTTTTCCATAAAAGCTTGGAGTGATCATATTTTTTCCAAAAAATTATGACCCCATGTCTCGCCTAAATGTGCTGTTAAACGTTGAGAAATAAACCAATCAATGGCTGCAATTATTGGTATGAAAAATTGGCTCCCTTAAATATGAGCAGAAGAAATTCTGAGAAAAAAGTCGGGAGGAAATCAAGCAAAAACTGGAATTTCGGAAAAACTGGCAGACATTCAGGAAAAAAGGTGGAAGAAAGTCAACGAAAGAAATAGAGAAGGAATTGAACAAAAAAATCAGGGAAGAAATTCTGGAAAAAAAAGGACATTTATCAAAAATTGGGGAAAAAAGTAAAGATTAAGGAAAAAATTGGGGAAAGAAAAATAAGAATCAATGAAGAAATTCAAGGGGGAAAATATATATTGAAAGAATTTCTGCAAAAAAAATGTTAGAACAAAATGGGGAAAGAAATTCAGGAAAAAAAGCAGAGGAAACTGTTCAGAAAAGAAATGTGAAGGAATGAATTCAGCAAAAAGCCAAGAACAACCAGGAAAATGAACTAAAGAGAAATCGGAAGAAATTCAGAAAAGGTGAAACACAGAAAAAAGAAATTCTGTAAAAAAGACTAGACAGAAATTCCGGAAAGAAAAGATATATTCAGAAGAAAAAAAAAAGATTTTGGAAAAAAAATCAGGTAAGAAATTCAGCATAAAAAACTCAAACGATACAGAAGAAAAGCAGGAAAAAATATGTGAAGAATTTCAGGCAAGTGGTAAGATAACAGATGAGATGGCATGGGGGGGGGCGGCGGCTCAATCCTAATATGTATACATTCATCTTAACTAAACCCAGAAACTTCTCCAACTCCTAATCCCATCTCGTCTGTAATCACCACAAAATTTATTCATCACGACAGCACCCAATTGTCAGTGGAAAATATGTTGTATGTTTTTTTTTTCTTTTTTTTGACAAAAAATAAAGTATTCTAGACTCTGTCACGAAGCTGGGCTGGAAGAGATCTCAGCAACTGGATAAGTCCAGTGGCAAAGTTCTGGCGTTAATTCATTCATTGTGAAGAATTTCACAGAAAAAAAGGTAAAGAAAGAATTTTTAAAAAGACAGTGAAGAAATCTGAATAAAAAGTTGGGAAGAAATTAAAAAAAAAATAATAATAAAGACTAAAAAAACAGGGAAGTAAAAAAGCAGACAAGAAACTCAGAAAAACCGTAGGAAGAAAATTATAGAAGAGAAAAAAAAAAAAAATCAGAACATAATAAATATGGCAGAAAACAAAATCAAAGAAGGAACTAAGGGAAAAAAAAAACAGCCAAGAGAAATTCAGAAAGGAAAAAAAAAAGAAATCCGGTAAATTCTACAAAAAGTAGGAAATTCAGAAATTCTGCAAAAAGTTGGGAAAGAAATTCAAAATAAAAATTGGTAAAGAACTTTTGAAAGAAAGCAAAGAAATTAGGGGTAAGTGGGGAAACATATATATAAATTTTGTCACCAAAAAAATGAGAAGAAATAATTCAGAAAATAAATTCGGACAATGCAAGTACTACACACCCCTATCCCACCCACGAAATTTAGGTAACAAAAACAAATCAGGACGTCTTTTTCTTTGCCACGTCGTTCTCTTAAACTGCATAGTTGGTGCTGCATTTTTAATATGACACAGCGCTTTCTAAAACAGACAATACAACTACTACGAAACGTTTCCTTTACTAATAAATAGATAGGAATCACAAACTCCATTAAAAAAATAATTCAAATTTTATTGAAAATTCTCGAAGTAAATCTCCATGTAACAAATCAAGTAAACACAATATTCCCCTCCCCACGTGGGGGACGGGGCCCAGGCTAAATCTTCCAATTTTTCTTGCATTTTAAATTTATTATAGAGGGGAGCTCCTCCCAATGCATATAAATATATTATTTAAAGTGTTTGATTTATATAGATTTACGAATCGATTTTGAATATATATTTAATACAGTCTCAAAGTAAACAGTTTTATACAAGTACTTCTTCGGACAAAGACATCAGCTACCTGTTAGAATTAATCAGAACTAGAAATGGAGATTTCTGTTGCGCGGAAGGCCAGTTTGCATTTCGGCATTCCCCCCTCCCCCATAATTTTTCCTTCTAATCAGGACCGCAACTAATGGAGGGGTCACCCACCACAGATCATTACTTCGAGCAAGGAGGACCATGGTATCATCATCGAAAGCCCCATTTACATGTGCTGAAATTGCGGTAGCATTGGGAGTTCTAGCACCCGCTTGACAAATTTTTTCCTTCATAAGGCACGAAATGTCAAGCAGTCATTAGTGAAAATTCTTGAAGCAGGTTTTAAACCTGCTTTTTCTATTTCCTAGGTAAACAGGGCTTTAGAGCCGTAAGACAGTATCCTTAGAATGTTTGTAGCCATAGTACCACAATCTGTCTTCCTCATTTGCTGTATGCTCAATGGGACATAAAACAAACGTCACAGAAAGACGAAAATAGGTGACTGGTCATGCCTGATGTACTTTGAAAGAAATATCATTTGCGGGCACATCTAGATACGAGTCCATAAGCAGTGACAAAAACCCTCGTCTACAGTAGTGTCGTAACAGACTATCAACACTGTGGTCTTTAGAATTTTGTTCCCAATGCTTCATGGCTGAAATCACCATAAGATCTAGACATTATCTGCATTTTGTTACCAATTCATCTGCGGTGAGGAAAACTCTACAGAAATCTGCACACTGCGAACATATGAAGCAGAGTGCCTTTAAGAGATTTGCTTGTTGCTGTCTTGCATGCTTCCCTAGCAGCATGGATCGAAGAGACCTGTATGCAGTGATTAAAAAAAACTGGAAATGTATCAGTTGAATCATGATCTTAGCTGAGTGCAGATCACGCTGCACACATAATTTTCATTAGAGACTTCAGGAGCCCTTGAAGAGGACTTTGTGCAATGAATCTTTGCTCCAAGGGAGAAGCTTTCAACTGTATGGAAATGTGTTTTGTTGGTTGAGATGACCTGCAATTCAAACAAGACTGCCCATACTCATTAGCTAGACAAACAAGTTTTGCATTGGCTTTACATCATTTGTTCTTCATCCCAGAAAGGAATGCCAGCACTCATCAGTCTGCAACGATCGACAAAATTAATGCCCAGGAGTGAGAATCACACATATGATGCCACGGAAATCTGCAATTAAGCCATACCTCATAACTTTCTAATTCAGAGTCTTCTAAACTTACTCTCGTGGCACCCCCTTTCCCAGAGGCATATATAGGTGGGGGGGGGGGTAAATGGCCTTTAGCCCTGGGCAGCAACTTCAGAGAGGACGGCAAAACACCTCTGCCTAGCATAAAATGATATAGACTCTCTGAACTGGGGTGGGGATAGTGAACGAGGGAGGGTTTGAATGTCCACTTTCATCCTACCGCCTATGCAAATAATACAACTTTTCCACTTAATTGGGGGGTGAGGCAATCACTCCTCCTTTATTTGCCTATGCTGCCTAGAGAGCGATGTACCAGGACAGTGGGCAAACAAAACAGAGACCTGGAGGGTGTGCAAACGAAAGAACGACATAGAAAATGTGTGGCATTAAGAGAAGGGGGCCCAGTAAGAGTGATGTAGGGAGTCTGAGTGACTAAAAAGGTGGCCTAGTGAGCAAAGGACGAAAAGTGACCCAGAGGTGGCGAATTTGAAGAATCGGTGGTGAAAAAATGTAGACTGTAATGCCTAGCCCACAGGCGGCAAGATCAGTACATTTGCATCTACCTCTCCCCTACAGAAAAAAAATATTGCTGCCCTCTCTCATTGCTAAGCCACCCCCATAGGATCCTATGCTATACTTTTAGCTTCTGACGCCTTCAACCCTGTTTTGTTCCATCGCCGCCCAAGGTAGTTGATACCATTCACTTAAAAGACAACATTGTTTTAATGCAACAGTATCGGAAATTTGTCCACACCATGTCACATCAATGTGGAAGCTCCTATGAAGGCACACAGAGGCATTTACATGCTATCTCAGGTGTGTTCAAAATCCCAGGTGACTCGCCTTGTATCCGAAGAAGTACATAAGAATATAAAGAATCACTCTTATCACCAAATAATATGGGGGAAAAAAATAATCAACAAAGACATACCAAATGTTCAACATGAAAAATCACAAACATTGATCGAATATAAAATATGGTGATAAATAAGACTTCATCAATCAACAGAATACATGCAATATCAACTAACACAGTATAAACATAACTGATGTAGTTCACCCTTATTTGGTCCTAAGTAACATTTGGTTTGTCCCTTGAACAGGATCACAACCATGGAATCACCAGCAGAGTCGATAGCAAATATAAAGAGAGTGCCAGATTTTTTTTTTTACTTCCAAATATGTAATTGACAAAAAAGGATGATTGTAATTGGCAGCTGACAAAAAATGTTTTCAAAGATGGTTATCAAACTAACGACTCACTAATTCTTCCCCACTAGAGCACACAAGCTTGCTAACAAGAATATGAACGAAGCAGAAAAATGTTTCTCACAGTAAATTTTCAACAGGGACAAATATATCAAGTGAATGAGTAAATCATGTAAAATGCTCAAGAATTCAACTGCTGAGAAGTTAGTTTTGGACTAAGGAGCGGCAGTATAGCAGAATTTGCAGGCGTTTCGTACCAATCTACATAGGAGAAACTTCAATGAAGACATTGGCCATCAAAAAATGATTCAGGCTGCAGCTGTGCTGGGATTTATATGGCCGACATGTTCACGCATCAACAGGTTGTTAGTTCTATCAAGTCTTGTACAAAAGCTTGATACAAGCCTGCTGCATCGTAAAACTGCTGTCCTTGTAGATACCAGCGCAGCTGTAGCTCTGTCAGTCATCTAAGGTCAGCCAAGTATATCAAAGTGACTCTGCTCCCATGGTGACTTAAGATGTCCATCACAGATGTGGCAGATATGTCGGGAAGTTCTAAATCACGCTGGGCCACCAGCTCCTCCTCATCATAACAATGATTGAAAAAGCAATTTTTTAGGCTTCAAAGATTTTAAAAAGTGTTTTTGTTAGTAGCATTTGAAAAAGAAAATTGCCAAGACCAAACTATCAATCCCATTATTGTAACAAGGGAATGGATGCATACATTATTTCTTGCAGTGACTTTAAAATGGAAGAATGCAGACCTAAGAAGGTTTTGACAGCTGGCTGATGCAAAGTCTTGTAAGGATCTGAATCCACGTCCTCTCACTTGCCGGGTGAGTGCCCTAGACAATTAGACTACAAAGCCAACGAATCCTCTTCCCTTAGAGCTCGTGTGCGTTCTTTCTTGGATTTATTTTATCTTTGCATCAACCAGCTGCCAAAACCTTCGTAGTAATAGCGGAGAGTGGCATCATCTTCGGAAATGCAGACCTGCCAAATTTATATTAGCCTGGTAATGCCAGAATTTAGAACATTTACAGGGCTTCCGGGTCATGGATTCATATTGCCGGGTTTCAATTATTGCCATCAACATGAAAAAAAAAAGAAGCTTTGCTTGTGGTTTCTGCTTCCACTAATTCTTTTCTTAAGAAAAAATGCCCCCCCCCCCCCTCCTCCCATTGACATGAAAAAGCTCTAGCGACATCACTTGAACATTAGGTGCAGTAACCTGTATGAAGGGTGATCAAAGCCATTTAAATATATGAATGTAAGCAAGCATGGTAACCTGTTCACGATGAATGTGTTTTCATACGTGTTTGATTGTAAGACAGCTGGTGGATGATTCAGTAGATATTACTATGCTGGCTAATATGTAATAGCAAAAATTATGTAAAATCTATATTGGACGTTGCTAGTTGTGGGCGAAAATTCCTTATTTATTGCCAATGGGAGGGAAATTGAGGGCTTCTATAAATCTGTGGTTATTGGAATGATTAAGTTTAGCAACAAAAATGGCCAGTAAATGTCATTCAAGGAAGCATGAATAAAGCATTATTAAAAAATGAACATTCCTTTAGAATAGTCGAATGGCAAATGACAATGAAAAACACAGGAATGTCCCGATAAATATGGTCACTTTATGCGTTACTTCTTATGTTGATTGTTATTATGGCCCCAAATAAAAATTGGCACGCGAAGGCCCCAAAGCAGAATGTGTCGAAATCTGCAACATACTTCGCCACTGCAGAACAGTCTGAAAGAAATTTAAGAAACACAATTTTGGGTATTTTTAGCACAGAACATTTCCGCTCAGCCGAGGGCTCGTTGCAGGACAATACAAAACATTCTGGTTTGGGGTGCAAAAGTATGTTTACCAGATTTTTACCTTCTGAAGGTTGGCAGAACTGAAAAATGGTATTGATGCTAGCCAAAACTGGCCAAGGTAGTGCCAAAAAATATTCAGAAAGATAGCATAGATGCTAAATTATCGTCTCTTCAATTCAGTGCATAAGCTTTAAACAAAGCTTTTGGCTCATTGCAGTCCATTCTTACTGTAACGTACTGTATGTATTTTAGATTATAATTACAACTCAAATATAAACGACACAACATTATAACACAAAACGAATGGGAAATGTACACCCACTCAGACCATATAAGTTACCCCTGTCGCAGAGTCAGACAATGCTTCATGATTGGAAAAATAGGGGAAATCACCAATGCATGAGTAACAACAATGACGATCTTCCCATTTCACAACCAATAGCATCCAATGCCCACCTCTGCTATTACCCATAAAACCTGAGCGAGACCCAAATAGGCAATAACAAATATCAGCCAAATTTGAACTGGAATTTCACATCCATGTACACCTCCTGAGCAAAAAATTGATACGTGTAAAAACCTTCACCAGAAACACATGATCATTCATAAAAGCGAAATACACATAAAACACAAAGAAATAAATCTAAACACAATCAAGAGTCCTTCTACAGAGGTATTCAACTCAGTGGGTTATTTCAAGAAGCACTAACAATCGCCTTATCATTAACTGACCAAAACTGTCTCATTGGTGGGGGGGGGGGGGGGGTTGACACATGGTCACGGTTACCTAGCACAAGTTGGGAAACCTTGGCCATGATACTAGCATCCAAAGCTCTGATGTCAGGATGAATGCGCAAATGTTTTTTTTATACAACATTGAGAGCAAAGAGATTTCTGGTATAACAGAAGGGATGCCCCATCCTTATTTTATCTGCTTGAACTGCAAAAGAACAGTAATTTTTGATACACGGGCAAAATAGTGGGATAAATAAACCCAGCGGTGGATTAAAAACCTTGCAACCAGATGTGATGTTGGTCTCTTTACATCTGATTGGTTTATCTGACCTTACCTGGTCTTTTTGAGGTTAAAGGCCTTGCTGTGATTGCCCTAGTCCTGTTTCAACCCCCCCCCCTCAAATAACGCCAACTCGTAGGGCTATAAAAACACTGACGGAAAATGAATAAAAACAGTCAAACATTTCAATACGATTTCATCCCTTGATTTCCGCCATTGTGTACAGAAGACATTTAAAAAAAACCATATTTCACCACACCACTGTGACAAACCTCACAGTAAAGTATCAGCAAGCATAATTCTCCACAATTCTTCAATAAAAAAACGAAATAAAAATAAAAAAAAATACCCCAAACAAAACAGCTCGTATCAGGAATGGCATAGAGTAGTTATCGGATGACAGTGGCAAAAAACTGAATATATAACTGGTTTAAACTAGAACTAGTAGAAATTGATCAAAATACACAGAAAATAATCAAAATACATTGTGATATCAATGAATTAAAAGCAACTTATACAGTGAAACCTGCATGAAATGAAACGTCTGAAATATTTTTCCATTTCATAAAGTTGGACATCAAGGCACTAATCACCAGGACTATTGTTCGATTCCGATAAAGACAGTTTTTGGTCTCATAGAATGTCCTGGGTTTTCACTGTGTTTGGAACAGCATAGGACAATGACTGCATTTGTGGACTACAGAGTTGTGCTTGAGAAGAAATTCTGATTCCAAGTGTTTTGCACACATCTTCAGCAGATACAAGAGAGGGTTTGATCCAGAGAGGGCCTGACTTTGACTTAATGGGAGCCCCTGGACAAAAAAGGTATTGCCCCTCCCCAACTACGGTTGAAGAGGTTTGGTATGTGAATAAATGCAGTACACATTGTTTGTAAACACATAAAAAAATGATATGCACTATTTTGAATGAAAAATGTAATTTAAAATTCTCCATGAAATATCTTACAATAAATGTGTTTTTTCACACTTCAATCACTCACAAATCATCGATAATGTCATAAAAATCTAATCTTTGAGTTATCTCCGCTTCAATACACAATAAAGCAAAAAATATAGCAGTTTTTCTTGTAAAATATTTGAGCGAACTGATGATTTTTATCGTTTTTAATAAGAAAAACTGAGCTTCCTCTAGAACGGGTTTGATATTTGTCATTGATGGTTCAATGCTGTCTCGCCATTCGGAAATGTCTCTTCTAAACTTCTAGCGTCATTTCAAATTTGTGACATTGTGCCACCAACCTGAACTAAGGACGAAAATTGTCACAGCTCGTTTGAGAAAATGCTTGCAAGATCAGACGCATAAAGTTTTGCAATTTGCTCTTATATACAGAATCTTCATGAAGATTTCATGTCGATCAAACACGCAAACGTTCTTATTATTGTTTCATAAACCTTTTTCGGGCAAAAGATGTGAAATTGAGGAATCGAACAAAAGACTGACGCAATTGAAACATATTTTTGTAGCAGAGTTAATATTGCAATATGGGCATTATACATGCTTTGTAAAGTCTATTACTGATTGGTTCAATATTAATATTTAATAGAGTTTTCCAACAACGGGCGCTTTTGAAATAGTATGATGCGATTTAAGGAAAATTATTTGACTTTCCAAAATTTTAACAAATTTATAAAAATTTGGGGGCCCTGGGCAAATGCTCATGTTGCCCATGTGAAAATCGAGCCCTGGATAGATCGGAGCTTTTTGGCTGTCTAGAAATCTAGCCATCTGCAAACAATACAACCAAGAAAAAAAAAATTCAAATGTTCCTGTCTCAATTGAAGATATTTACCGGCGATATGGACACAATGCATGGGATTGAGAATTTCCTCCATTTAATGTTATTGGAAAGTGGTTTGTTGCCAGTTTTAACCAGTTATAACAATTAATATTCACCAGTCTCGATATAACTCGCCAGTCCCAATTTGAATACGTAAAAACTGAAGGGGAAAAAAACTGCTATCAAATGCACAACAGGCTTCATTAGCACCCTGCTATGCATGCGAAAGCTTTCGCCACATGCTCCACCCCAATCTAATTCTAATATTTCAAATAGGAAATAAAAACATCAAAAAACTTCACAAGCCTCATTTTCCATGATAGTACAACAACAGTAACACATATTATACATGTAATAACAATCTTCGGACAAACATGAACAATATGCATACCATGGAACATAGTATACACAACTATGCTTCTCTGTATTAGCGCACAGCGCTTACATCTCTGAAAATAACTCCAAAGCTACATGCATATTCATGAAATTTTGTCCCGAAAAACAGATTTAAAGGAACATGACCAAAGAAAGTCCCAAATACATGTCCTACTACGTTCAAAAAGTTACATTCTGAAACTTATATTTTTACGAGAGAATGATTACAGATAGATAATTTGAAAGAAACGAAATAAACGGTTCTACCTTGTACAATTATGCATTTTTGCCATTGATTATACAAAGATGTAAATGAAGATTCCAAGTTTTTTTCGTAACATACTCTATAGTGCCTTCATTACTACTCGCTGCACTTTTTTCGGAACCCAAGAATCATTGCCCCCCTCCCCTTGAGCAAATTCTTTATCCGAGGGGAAAAAGTCTCATGGGGATAACATCAGGTGGATAAGCTGGTTGTAGAAGTATTAATCTGACAGCAGGTGGTACCTGCATGGCCCCCACAAGGGGTGGACTGACAAGGCTCCAGCCCTGGGGCCCGGGAGGATTTTAATCATTTTTTTGTTTTTGTTTTTTTCACGCTATAAATTCATCATAAAGGGGGGCCTGTAAAAGATCCTAGCCTAGGGGCCCTGCTTCAGGATGTGGGGGCTATGGGTGCCTTGTAGCACCCACGACTTAGCCTTCTAAAGATCTGGTCGCTCGCGTCTCTCAGAGTGATGTAAGTGCTTAAGGACTCAGGGGTCCCTTCTGATGCCAGATTACCTGTCGAAACATTACATTCCAACACTTCTGCAACCAGCTTATTTCTTTGGTCTTTCTCCATGAGACTTTTTTCCCTTTTCCTCGGATAAAGAATTTGCTCAAGGGGGGTAACGATTCTCAGATTCTGAAGAGGTGCAGCGACGAAGGCAATGGAGGGTGTGATGGAAAGGAGGCTTGCAATCTGAATTTACATCTTTGTATGAACAATGGCTAAAATGCATAATTGCACAAGGTAGATAATTTGAAGGAAACATGAAATAAACAAGTTCACCTGTATCCATTCTTCTGTAATAAGAAATGAGTCTCGGAACTTTTCAAATGTAGTAGTGTATCAAACAAGGGAGAAAAAAACAATTTGAATCCATCTCATTTCTTCTGGAACACCTTATATCAGCTACGAACTGGTTTGAAGAAGGCACAAGAAATCTCCCCCCCCCCCCCTGTTCACACCGCCATTGTGTAAAATTTTAAATATTGAAAAGAACAAATAACTCACAGCCTTTTGCCAATTATATCATATAGAAAAGGGGGGCAAAAAGCAGGCGGTGCATCACAACTCACTAGAATGTTATCAGAGAAGCACATTTCGGCTGGTGGCTCACTGCTTCAGCCATGTCAAAGAAAAAACTCGAACAGTTCCAACACATATGGATGAGGCATACTCTGCAAGTGAGGATATCGCTCCCTGGAATCTTTTTCACAGGCTGGTTGCACATATGACATGGTTTTTGATCTTCTGGGAGATTTTCGTCAATTTCGACCTTGAAAATACAATGAAGAATTTCACAATGAGACCCTTTTTTTCCTACATGCGCAATATGTATCGCAAATTATTCATTAAATAACATCGGTTGATTTTCTTCACTATACTAGACAAGTATTCTGATAGAACTCCATTATAAGGATTAAAATTACCCTTGAATTGGATGTACTGATGGTTCAATCATGTGCCCTGGTTATTTCATTGAACCGAGAAAAATCCACTTTCATACATCTCGCTTCACTCAATTACATTATAACAGGATCCAAAAATTTCGTCTCAGACATTTTGCCCCTGAAGTTTCATCCCCAGTATAGCTTGCCTGCCATGACTGCGTAAGTGACAGAGTGAGTAACCAATAAGTGAATGATTGTGTGAGTGACTACATGAGTAAGTGGGTGACTATGGTTGAGTGAATGACCGTATAAATGATCAAGTGAGTGACTGTGATCAAGTGAGTGTGCAAGTGATCATATCAGTGACCAAGTGTGTGGCCAATCGAGCGTGTGAATGACCGCATAGTATGAGTGACTATGGTTGGGTGAATGTGTGAGTAACCATATTAGTTACCAAGTGAGTGACTGTAAGAGCAGGGCCGCAACTAGATGCTTCGTCACCCGGGGCAAGTGAGGATTTTGGCACCCCCTTGTAATGTTGAAGGAGATCTTTGAGAACAAAATTTGCGCTCCCCTCTGGTCCAGCGCCCGGGGCACGAGACCCGCCTGCTCTCCCCTAGTTGCCGCCCTGGGTATGTGAGTGACCATAAGTCATGCACTTTGTCACTCACTTGTTCACTCATACAGTCACTCACTTGTTCATTCATACGGTCACGCACACATTCACTTGGTCATTCATGCACTCAGGGTCAGGGTAGGTGAAATGTCAATGGCAAAGTGTTGGAGGCAAAATTTCCATAAACTCATTATAACGCAGGGGTAAATCATGCACCTCAACACACCCCCACAAAATAAAAGGGTTCAAGAGAGTTTCATTTACCACTTGTTATTATTCAATTTCTGTTCTTGACGAATTAAAATTTTTTGCAAATCTGAAAATACTCACCAATAACGAGTTCGAAGAACTGGAACTTTCAACATTTTGCTCTGAATCACAACTCTCACCAAAATGATAGAATGTGCAGCACCTAAGATAAACGAATCATTCCATCATATGTACATCAACAAGAATTAAAGCGGGATGAAGTCAACCCAATAGATGAAGGAAAGAATTTTCTCTGTATATTATGTAGAGGTAAACTCGGAAGAAAAAGTCAACTTACCTCCGTCCGGGAATAGAATCCAGTCCTGTTGCAAACCGGGCAAGCAAATTATTCACATACACCACTGGAAAAGTGACAAATTTGTCCTTATTTAAACACTGTGGCATAAGGTGATGAAATAGAGCCATAGTAGCCTCCCTTGACTTCAGTAAATGGCCCGCAGGTGGCAGCAGTTGCTGAAGTGGGGGGGGGGGGTGCTATTTGCTGAATTTCAGTGGAGGGGCTACTACATCTCTACTCCAGCACCTTACACTACAGTCATAAATAAGGAAGGATTGGCCACTTCTCCAGTGGTGTATATGGACAGTGCGCTTGCCCAGTTTGCAAGAAGGCGGTCTGATTCCTGGCAGAGAGACAAGTTGACTTTTCTTTTCAAGTTCACCTCACATACTTAGAATTTTAACTAGATTGTTTAAGAACCTCGTCAAACTTTTACCTTTTGCATATACCGTTGCCACAAGATGGGCACGAATATTCACAGTCTTCGTCCGACGTGGTTCTGTAAACTGCTGGACAATACGGGATCGGACAGAATCTCAAGTCCTTCTGCTGTTCCAAGCAGTTCTCCAGCAGAACTTCGTTCAATTTAGTTTTCATGTACTTGTACTTCGAAACGACATGCAATGCATCTTGGACAGATATTGGTTTGCTACAACCCTAGTAAAGATAAGCAAATGCAAATTTTGGGATTAATCACCGACTCGAGTAACACACTTTGAAAATTACATAAGTGGGTGATAAAAAATCATTTTGAGTCTAAATTGTTTTTCTCTGAAAATCATTTTGAGTCAAAAAAAATTCCCTTCAAAAATCATTGAGTCAAAATATGTTTTTTTTTTCCTGAAAATCATTTTGAGTCAAAAAGTTTTTAACTCGAAAATTAGTTAAAACTCTTTTATGCAACTTGGAATGATGGCATCAATCGACAACGATCAATCAATGTTCATATCATTCACATTAAACAACAGTTTCTGCATAATTTGGAAGACTTACCTCACTACAACACACTATCGGCAGTTTCGCGGAATTTTGCAACAGCAGAATGAAACACATCTCGCAATACTTGTGGCCACAATGCTCCAGTTCATAGCACGGTGATGAAACGGGAAGCAAACAAACAGGACAGGGATCACCTCCTCCCTCAGGAGAAGATTCAGGAACTTGCGATCTAGAGGCAACTTCTAGTTCAATAATCTTGAGCTGGCACTAAAAAAAAAACAACAACAGGATATACAGTGAAACCCTCAACAACATGATACTCGAAATATAAAGAGAGATATCTCGCTAAAATATTTCTTCAAATTTAATTTTGAATTGCTCTTTTTGTCTAACACTAAACTTCTCTCAATACAATGGTATCTACCACAACAATGAATCCCTAATGATATTTTTAGAATTTTTCAAACTACTACAATGATATTTTATTATTTCTCACAAGAAATCGTCTTCAATATACATTAAAATCCTCTTAATGGTCACCAATTTTACAGCCAAATAAATCTATCCCGGCAAAAAGCCTATTAAAATAATGAATTTTGAACCTAAGTTTAACGTCACCCTCCGATATGGTCATATACACCATTTTCATCATTCGTTTGTTGCATCGGACCTGTAACACACCAATAGTTGAAATTTTGACTTGAATTATGATCACTAGATGGCGGCAAAATTTATAAATGTGATCAACTTTTTTTTATGTTTGGCTACATTCGAAGGAAATTTTGGTTGGAAGCTTGTTAATGTTTGGCACCTCTAATGTCTGTTTAGAATCTGAAATCATGTGTTGCTGATCATGCTCCTATATTCAACATTATTCCCCCCTCTGTTTAATATGGCCAGCTCTAGTATAATCGTCGCTCCCTATCACTAAGAGAAGAAAATTGATGTCTCAAATACAGTAAAAAACGTAAAATTCAAGTTCCAGCTCTAGCAAAAGAATTCAATGCATTGATTAAATACATTTTCCTGTAAACACAATGACAGAAAGTCATTGGATTCAGTCTTTCTGCTTAAAATACATTTTGAAGGAGTTGAAATACTCTCAGCAAAACCCATCACACTGCGACTGATCAGTTTTTCCAATAGATTCAGTATGTAAACTTTGTACTGTATAATATTTCTTTTGTAATTTTAATTTCGTATCTATGCAATAATTATGTATGTTCATGACTTCAAATGCATCTCCTATTGTCAGGATTTCATTCATATTCAAATAAAGAACCATTTCAGTTACTGTTAATACTAAAAAATACAATTAATACAGGAACTCCCCTTCTGATACGGTCACCCCACTTTTATGGACAAATTTTTTTGTCCATGAGTGTCCGCAAAAAAGGGGTTTTACTGTATTTTTAAATTCTTCACTAGTTTTCACCCTTAAGAAGGTAGTATCATCTTGGCAGAATTTGTTATTTTGCTCCACCTGATCACAGAAATTGCTGGTGAGTTTGCCGATGTTACACCTTTATGAGTAATACAGTGACAGTGAACATCATTACAAGGGCGAAACAAATAACCAAAATCTATTAATCAAAATAAATTCATAAATTTTTTTATGCAAATAAAGAAAGAGGCAAAATTATTGGCATACATGAAAGTAGTTTATTGTGCAGAGAAGTTGACGACAGCGATCACTAAAATTAGAGCACTGTTCACTAGGGTATCTATCCTGGGATCCCGCACCTAAAATGCAGCCAGGAATCCTGACTCATTTCTCGAGATCCCGGCAGAAGAATAGGGTTGAACCAGATCACATTTCTGTACTGAATTAGACACAGGCCCAAGAAATTTTCATCACTTGAAGCAGGCATTTTAGAAGCTGCAATCAATAAATTAATATAATAGAATTTTTTTTTAAATTTGTCTAGTATTCCTACAATTACTGGCAACTGAACCAGAATTTACTATTTATAGATAATCCTGGGCTTATTTTCTTTCATAGTTGAGAGGTTGGTTCGCAACAACTTAGTACGAGGACCCAATTGAGGTGTAGCCATGCATTTGTGTCATAGGCGGAGATAGACTTGGAAATCTGGGGGGGGGGGGCACGATGATAATGATGTCAATTCTTATATACATATATACATTAAATCAGTCGACTCCACCTTGGATGCTGGGGAGAATGCCCCCCCCCCCCTTCCCCCCGTATCTCTGCCCATGGTTTGTATAATCAGGGCATGACCCTTCTTTCACACGTAGAAATGGTAACTCTGGTCAAAAAGATTTCGACACAAAGTAAGCCAGTTTTGGAAACTTAAAAATGGTCTATGGTGTGTCAAGCAGTGTTCAGGAGGTGCTACTTATGTTCTGAATCAGTGATGGTGACCCTGCCAAGCGAAATTTCCTTCAAAAATTTCGTTTTTCCCCACACGTTCCGAAAATTGTGCTATCATCTATCGGTGGAAATATGTACTTTTTTTCAACAAAAATTCTTTTGTTTGATGAACTCATAATTTCCCACAAATGCCAAGAAATTTCCCACGTGAACAAAATTTGGCCACTTTTTCCCACGAGTTACCATCACTGTATCTGAATCAGAAATGATGATGGATGGATATTTACGCTTAATATTCTTTTCCCAATTTTGTGGGTATGATTCCTGTTGGATTTTGTTAATTTTTGCGATTTGGCTACTGAAATTTTTCATTCAGGGAGAAAAGTTAGGGGAAATGGCCTCGATGTTTGGCGATTAAGCACTTGATATTTGACGGCGGGATTGGTGATTTAACACTAATTACTTGGCGGCATTGGAAAAATAATCGCTATTTGGCGGAAGGCTTTTTTTAGTCAAAAAAGAATTGAAATTCAGGTTTTTAACCCAATTTCAACCACTCCATACCGGCGCTGACTTTCAGAATCGAAAACCAGCCGCTACCTATGTTCGTACCGAAGTTGGAAAACTCATTTTCAGCCCACCACCGATGCACCACCCCGGCTATTAGGAGAGCCTGATAAGAAGATATGGTTTTCTAAGGTAGAATCGATCAGATTTGCCGGGAAAATCCGAAAATCATTTTTTAAAAATCTGTGACCTCTTTCATTTTTCATGACTTTTTCGAGACCCTTTTCTCATTTCGTTACTTCTCCGGGACTTTTCCATGATCCTGGACACGCTCACTTTAACGACCTGCTTTGGGGCATTGCAACTACGACTGATTCGAAATTGCTGTTTTTCCAGTAAGAACGATAATACGTTCTTTCGCGAACTTTTCCATTAAAGCAGTGATTCCGAAAGTGGGCGTTAACACCCCCCCCCCTGGGGGGAGATAGAATGTTCCAGGGGGCGGTAGAAGCTACGAGTATAACATAGGATTCTATGGGTTAGATTACTACTACTACTACTAAACCACACATGCACCTCGTTCATATTCCTCTGTGGAACCTCTAACAAATTGGTACATGCGGGAATGTGCGTGTACGTGAAGTGAAACCTGACGTGAAGTTTGTTTCTGTG
This sequence comes from Pholcus phalangioides, assembly GCF_987345545.1. Taxonomy (NCBI): domain Eukaryota; kingdom Metazoa; phylum Arthropoda; class Arachnida; order Araneae; family Pholcidae; genus Pholcus; species Pholcus phalangioides. The sequence goes on along the minus strand of NW_028301596.1, from coordinate 45,692,119 downwards.
TACTGCTAGTTATGTGTCAGTGCTGCCATCTGCCACCAGTTTTTATAACTATGAGTGAAGTGCTTTGATTGAATGATTTATCGTTGTAGGCCTGTTGCTCTCTGTGGTGAGACTTTTTAATGGGGAGATCGGCTCGCATTTACGCCTCGAAGTTGGGAACCACAGGAAACCAACTTCAACTCCACTGCGCTGCGCTGACGGTGGGGTTCGAACCCAGATCCCCGCGATGAGAGTCCGTCATTATGACCACTCGACCACCGCAGCGGCTATGGGTTAGATTGCGTTGGGGGGCGATGGGAGAAAAAATTTCTGAAGAAGGGAGCGATGGGACAAAAAGTTTGGGAATCTATGCATTAAAGCAATGGTTCTCAAACCTTTGTCACCTGCGGCTCCCTTGCCTGATTCATGGTCGATCGGCGGCGGATACATATTTTTCCGTATAAAAGAATCGCTTCAAGGTATAAATAGGCACACAAATCAATATCTCCAGCCCACCGCGACGCCCCTGACAAAGGTTGGTGACGCACATTTTGAAAAACTGAAATCCACTGAAACACTGGATACATGAATTTTTCGTTAAGTACATCCAGTCGGGGGCCGTTCAAGTATTACGTAAGCAAATTTTTAGCCCTGTACGGTTCTACATCACTCAAGTTACCCGCGGCATATAATTATGGATCAATTAAGTGATGCGTTGCACAGTTCCAGAGCACTTAAGCGGCACGGACACATTTCCAGCCACTTGGATCCGTGAAACGTTTAGAGATCACTAAAGTACTTCAAATGCCCACAAACTATCGAAAGGTCTTTCCCGTTTTTGGCTCACCGAGTAAGATGCCATCAAAAATATTTAATATTTTCATAAAGGGTGGCTGATAACGTAAGCATTATCCAAACCCCTCCTCCCGCCTTGTCATCAAAAGTCAGCAAATCGGAACCCCCCTTCGATCGATGCTGACGTAATAATTTAATGGCCCCTCAGCAAAAATCAACGCAATTTTAAAAATACATCTACGCTCCGAATACTGGTGTTGGCTCTCCATTTGTGGCTCCAAAGAATAAAATTGCGAGGAGGACAAATGACGTCATCGAAAAGTCTGCTTCTATTAGGATGCAACTTCAAAGTTTACTAGAGCCAAATTTTCCTAGAAGCAGCTTTCTACAGCGCGTGCAACGTGAGAACGCCGATTGGTCAAAAAACCTGAATTTCAAGTCCAAATCAGCGTTTTCACGCTGCACACTGCGCAGAAAGTTTACTCCTCGGGAGACCCTGCTTGAGGGAAAATTTTGTTTTTGGCGCAGAATTGAAGCAGAAGGCGGAAGTTGTAGCATCCACTATGAAATATCTAATTGCTGCCGTAGATCCTGTTGCCTAATAACAACTTAGTCGGGACAGTCAGAAAAACAAAAACACCGGGATGTCCCGGGAAATATGGGACGTATGCATCGAGCTTATATTACTGGAGAGAGAGTATAACGTCAGCGGGGTGTCCCCCAACATCATTCGCCGGAAGATCACGTGACTCGGTGAAAACAAGCACAATCCCCTGTTATTTTCTTATGGCATCCACAGGAATTTAAAATAATAAATGAAAGAAATAATTTCAGCATCGATGAGATAATTCCAAAATTAATGAAAGAGATAATTTGAGAATCGATGAAAGAAGCATTAATTAAAGAAATAATTTCAGCATTAATGAAAGTGATAATTTCAGAATTAATGAGATATAATTTCAGAATTAATGAGATATAATTTCAGAATTAATGAGATATAATTTCAGAATTAATAAGATATAATTTCAGAATCAATGAAAGCAATAAAAAATTCCAGCATTAATGAAAGCAATAAAAAATTCCAGCATTAATGAAAGCAATAAAAAATTCCAGCATTAATGAAAGCAATAAAAAATTCCAGCATTAATGAAAGCAATAAAAAATTCCAGCATTAATGAAAGCAATAAAAAATTCCAGCATTAATGAAAGCAATAAAAAAATTCCAGCATTAATGAAAGCAATAAAAAATTCCAGCATTAATGAAAGCAATAAAAAATTCCAGCATTAATGAAAGAAACAAATACAGAATTGATGAAAGAAACAAATACAGAATTGATGAAAGAAACAAATACAGAATTGATGAAAGCAATTCCAGAATTAATGAAAGAAATAAAAAATTCCAGCATTAATGAAAGAAACAAATACAGAATTGATGAAAGCAATTCCAGAATTGATGAAAGCAATTCCAGAATTAATGAAAGAAATTCCAGAATTAATGAAGGGAAATTCAAGAATTGATGAAAGAAATTTTTCAGCGTTAATGAAAGAAATGATTCCAGTATTAATGAAATAAATAATTTAATCTTTCTTCAACTTTAGATGAGTTCTCTATCCCTTTTTGTAATCTTTAAAACCCAATATTTAGAGACCGAACTGTACATTTCTATGTGCAAATTACCAGGCGGGAACTTTGTTTTCACCGAGTCACGTGATTTCATTACATTCGATGTCGCTGCCGTCGCGGCGCTGGATGTAATATAAGCTCGATGGACATCAGATCACCCTACGTCAGGGGTTCTCAACCGGTGCTCCGCGTGCACCATCCAGGGCTCAATGGCGACTCGAGGAGAAATTAATATAAATCAGTAAATTTGATAGATAAATAAAAGAAATATATATATACATATATATATATACATATATATACATACACACATACATACGTACATTGAGTACGTTGTTTGTCCCCACCCCGGAAAAAGTTGAAATGACGGCCCTGCCTGCAAGGTTCTGTCATAAAAATTATGTACAAAAACTCCGCGAGTCAAAAAAAGTTGAGGACCGCTGACCTTACGGATTCAGAGCTCACTGATGGGAGGGGCGTTTTGTTATTGTGGATATCGTGACCATGTGTTCCACATTTTCCGGGACACAATCATTGTTTCCCTCTCTGCTCCGACTTTTTTGAGAAAAAAAAATTCCCCGGTTTTTAGTAGAAGTTTTCTTCTTGAATTTGTCATTTATTATTTAATCAAAAATATTGATACACAAGTAATTTTCAACGGATTTATTGAATGCAATATTATCACATTCATACTTCGCTTGGGGGGAGGGGTGATCACCCAAAGCCGTAGCGAGGGAGGGGGACTTGGGGGTCTGGTTCTCCCCCCGAAATGTGAGAAAATGACCGAAAAAAAGGGAAAAAGATAACCAAATATATGTTCTATCACTTCTGTCCCCCTCACGAACGAAATTTCTGGCTGTGTTATAATTGCATTAAAATAATATCAAAGATCCAAGTTATATGCAAATTAGTTATTGAAACTAGTATATCAGTACCATCAATAAATAATCTTTACCTGAGCAACGGAAGGAGGACTTCCTGTCAACTTCAAGCTTTTCTCATACGGATTAATCACAGCGGAAAAAAGTTTGTATGTGGTACACAGTCTATCCAAGTTGCAGCCGTAATTCTTGACCAGCTCTCGGATCAGGCTAATTTGTGCATTCGGCGCTCTAAGAGGGACCTGGACTGACTTGAATTTCTTGATTTCATGCAAATAATCCAGAATTCTGGACTTTGCGGCAGCGACGGACGACTCTTGACCGTGGATCGACACGACTCTGCTATGAAGATTAACATTCACGTGAACGTTTTCGATGTCGTCACAGAGCTCCTTACAGAAGACCTTCATTTTATTCATGCTTGATTTGCTCATGTTATCGTAATTTCTGCAGTCGATTTGGAAACCTTTGATGAAGTTTTGAATAGATTTCGTGATTTCGCTCATGTCGATGACATTTTCACCCAGAATCGATATACAGACTTCGTTATCGCCTTTGCAGGTTGCATTCACTTTCAGCATATCGTTGTTATGTAAATTGAGGGTCCGCAATCTGCTTTCTACTTGGTCTTTTATTGCAGTGAAAATTTTCTTCTCACAGAACAAGGTGACCTCCATCACAGGTTTAATGTAGGTGATGTATTTCGCCAAATCCTGACTATTCTCTTTGAGGTGTTTCAATTCCTCAACAACTTGCGGTCCTTCTAATGCATCTGTGAAAACGATTATGGTCCTCCACACCTCATCGGTGTCTCTTGGCGACTTCATCTGAAGATGGAAATTACTTGTCGGCACAAACTGGGAAAACAGAGATACTATATTACTTTTCATAGATTTCGTCTCTTGTTTGGTACTCGGGTATTCCTTCTTATGCTGAATGACGAGTTTGGAGATTTCTACCGTCGATGGTAGAAATGTTTTTATGAGCGACCGAAGTTCAGACTCTGCTACTTCGGGAGGCAAGTTTTCGATGCACAAGTCTTCTGGATTAGTTTTGCTGATGGAAAAGCTCAACTTTTCCATCTTGAAATGAATATCTTGCACCATCAAAATACAAGCTACGTTCGGAACCATATTTTTTGGTTCGACGCTGAAAAACGCCCTGCCCACACACGGTCTGCGTAAGAAATAAACCAGGACACGGTACTCTGACGGTTGGGAATTGCATTTCGGAACGATCGGTTTGACCCGGAATCTATTTTCGTGGGCCATTTTCTTGACGGAATTCATGGCGCTCGCACAAGACTTGTAAGTGCATTGCATGAATAATTTGCCTTTGTTTCTGGAAATTATTTCGCCGAACTGTGAAAGGCAATCCAGCACCAACTTTTCATCGCAATCAGCCGGACTCACGGCCACGCTCCTGTATTCACCAGGCATGATCAGTTCCTCGAGTGCCAAACCAGCGCCAATCACGCCACGAATGTGAGGAATTCCAGAAATGATTTCGATTTCCAGATCCTTCTTGAAAACCCTCGATTGAATGGATTGTATGGCGGGCATGATTATTTCGGTAGCGTCTTTGTGGAACTCACGAGGAACGTAAACCTTTACGTTGTTTTTTGCGAAGTCAGCGGCTATTTTACAATTTTTATTGCCCGTCAATTTGCGTAAATTGTCCTCGTACGACCTCAAGTTTGAAAATCCCCTTCCCACGAAGATTCTCATCATTTCTACTCCGAGATGTTCGATCACCAAAGGATCGTCGAAAGTACTCGTAAGGTTATTCAGACGGGTTTTCAAAGAACTTGGAATTAAATTCCCATCAACGAAGGTAATGTTTATCAGGTAAGTTACCGAATTTTTAGCGATCGAGTCAAACACTACATACTGATGGTCGGAGCCTTCCTGACACGATACTGAAGATGATGAATGTATGTACATGCTTCCTTGAATGTTAGGGGACAAGAATTCATTTCTATTGAGGCCAGAAATGACGGCGACGTTGTCCGGAAAGCTACTCAAAATGATGGACGGTAGGTTTTTCCATACCAGATCATCCTTCCTCCACTTCGATTTGAATTCCACTTTCAAGTCTTTCTGTAGGATGTAACTAGTTTCCACCACCAAATCGTGAGCAGCCTGTAGACATTTCGTGTTGATGCCGTTCAGGGAACACCACTGCATTTTGTTTTTTTTAGGAACGTCCATCCATTCTTTGAAGACCTCAAGATACGTCAGAAGATCACTTTCGCTTTGAAAGAACCGCATCTGATTCGATTTCGTGCCAGCCAACCACAGAGGCATGGTCCTACACACTTTGGCCATGGCCGCGGCTACGAGGGCGTCATAACCCATACCCTTTTCGATTCCCTTCAGAACTATGTGACCGAGACCGATATCCAAAGGAAGAAACGCCATTTTATATCCGTGCTCAGTTAATTTGCCACTCGTCTTGTCGACCACGCACAATAAAGCTAGTTTCCTGAATGCATCGTTAATCGACCTGTTGGGCAAGGAGTCGGGAAAACTAAGATTATCCACTCCTTTCTGGCCTGCTGCCAATATTCTCAGAACAGCTTGACCGAGACCTACCCTTGATATTTCAGGCGTTGCAGCGTTTTCCATCTTTTCAAAATTTCTGTGACTGTATAATCTGTAAAACACTCCTCCTTCGGCCAACACCAAGTGAGCTCTACGACGTTCTGCCGTGATTTTGTCCTCAAAATTCAGCACACTGGCGTCTATTCCATGTTCGTCATCAAAATTTAGGTTTCTGACTATTCCACAATCCACGACATATTTTATGTCGGGAACCAAGAAAAAATTTGCATCTTTCGTACAGAAGATGACTTTCCTACAACCCTCTGGAGTTTTCTCAAGTATTTTATGCAGGTCAGAGACGTCGATTTCATCGTGCAGAGTATGTATGACGACTTTGCAATGGTCTCCCGTCGCTTCCAATTTTTTGTCAAACATGAACGAGGCATTCTGGATCTCCTCATCAGACGCGAGAAACACCAATACATCACCATCTCCTCTATTCAATATCTCTGACGTTATTTTGAGAGTCATAGCCAAATGATCCCAACCTAACTGCACGTCGTAATTCAACCACACGTCTTCTACAGGGAACGATATAAACGGTACACGAACAACAGCGTCGCTGCTCAAAGAGAGAAAATTCTGGAAACAATTAGTCTGCGAGTCCAATGACGACATGACGATGATTTTAAGGTCCTGCCTCAAGGTCAGGCATTTTTTCACGAAGCCGACGAGAAAATCAGTGTGAAGAGTTCGGTGGTCTGCTTCATCGATGATGAGGCACGATATTTCCTTTAAGTGCGGATCGTTCAGGAAAGTATTCAGTAAGTGAGAGTCAGTTGTAAAAAGTATTTTCGTTTGCTTCGATTTCTTTTCGAAATAACCGATATCATAGCCAACTACATCACCGAATCGGCTGCCAGTCTGTTGGCTGACAAACTTCGCCAGCGACATTGCGAGGTATTTCTTCGGTTGAGAACAGACAATGGCTTTGTCCTGAGCGAAACCCTCTCTCCACAGATATTGACAGAGTTGAGTACTCTTACCGGATCCCACTTGTGCTTCGACTATTATTACTTGATGCTTCTTCAACTTTTTAACGATCAAGTTTTTCCTCGAATAAAGAGTAAGACCGGAGCGGAAACTACAACATTCGGAATGATAATCTTCGTACAGCTGCGAAATATTACTTTCGAGTTCTGGATCTTCCTTATCCAGTTTCGTCACCTTCTGACGAATCAACTCTGTATAACTCAAAAACGTTACTTTCTGCTGATTCATTTCTGATATTTTTATTTTGTATGCTTCCTGAAGATGCGAATTCTGCGATCCTTCAACCAATTTCGACGCCGAGGCTTGTCGCTGTTTCATCTCTTTCCAATCCTCTTCAAACTCGTTCAATAAGTTTGTCTTCTTTCCTTCGAGCCGCTTCAAAAAATCTTCAATATTTTTCTTTTTCAGGTCCACAATGTTGCAAATGCTTCCACTGAGAAGATCGGGGGTTTCATCATCCCTTACCAGTTTCAAAAATTTTGGAGCATTGGCGTCCATCTTCTGGTTTTGCTCTATTATCTTCCTCGCATTCTTAGCTTTTTTGACGCTTTGGAACTTGACCATGAAATAGCACTCGGTGCCAACTCCATACCAATCAACAGACATCTCGTTGTGTTTGAACATGGTTTCAAACTGTTTTCTCCAGTGTTCGATGTTTCCCAAGAAAGAAGTAACGAAGATGTAAAGAGTTGCACCTTTAGCCGTGCTTTCCACATCCTGTATATTCGCATCAGTATTCGTAGAGATATTTTTCGGTAAAGTTTCTAATGTCGAAATTTTATGTTGATGATTCGTTTGAGAATCGTTTTTTTGTTTCATCTCACCTTGCTCATGGGCCACTTTTTTCGAAACATTTTTCTTCTTCTTGACTTTAACAAACGAACCGAACACATCCGTGTCCTGAAGACAGAGAACACCTTTTTTGAAAGCGGCTTCGTCCGAAAATACCACCTCTGCTTGTGAAGAAGACATTTTGTGTACCTTTCCTTTTATCCCTTTTATTTTGTACTCCAGGAAAGCTTTGATGGCATCCTTGTTGATATTCGTCGGTAAGTTCGATACCATCATAAAATGTTGCCAGCTACCTTTCGCTTCTACATTTGGTAAGTCCCTAACAAAATCATCGAAGAAAACCCACTTATGAGCAGCTGATTTCAATGTCTCACGCGCGTTGTTATTGCAAATGAGAAATATATAGATCTGATGCTTATGGCGCATCTCGTGCAGAAATATAGCGAAATCTGCATCCCCAGTTATCACCACCACTGCTGCGTCTCTACAACTGTTTTTAAACTGGAAATTCATAAGAAGGTTTTGCAATTTTACATCCGCTGCATTTTTCGCCTGGTTGCTAGCATGCACGATAGTGGCGAGTGATTCCTGCAAGTCTCTCTCAATTTTATCGTTCATTCCCCGTGTATCGCATGCTACTGTGAAACCCTCTTCTATGCGCCCTTGGTAAAACTGCTCTCGAATCTTGCTAATTATATCCACCACCGATTTTTTTGGTGGCACTGGACAATTTTCAATGTCCCAAAAAACGGCGATGACACCTTTTTTCTCTCGTATGTAATGATCAGGTTCCCATGATCGTTGGGAACTGAAATTTTCTCGAGTCATCTTATTAGAATTATCGTCAACCATTTCCCAATCGTCTTGAAGATCAAAATTTGAGTCGGATTCTGCGTCTGAAGCCCCAGCAAAGCGACTAGAAATTTCCGAAACTGTAGATTTCGAATCGTCATCACTAAAATCAGCTTCATTGGAATCGCAAGATATCAAAGAGCCCGCTCTCTCTGGAGCCCTCGTGAAACTCAACAAGTCTTTCTCTCCTGTAACCGATTTGTTTCTCCTGAAAAACCTCCTCTGTCCAAATTGTCTTCTGCTTCTTTTAGCGTACTGATTCCCACTTTCGCTAGATCCCACTTTTGATTTCTTAACATACTTTGCCTGCTGACGATTGGGTTCTTTTCCCCCACAGAAAGCCGGACTCGTATTTTTGACCTTACAACCAGAGTTTGCAAAAGAGGGACGAATAAATTGTTGGGGACCTGCAGTCATAGGGTTTATATGAAAATTATGTTCAATGCGACTATCACTTCCCGAAGTTGACCGATGGAAGGCATGATGATGTCCTCTGTTCTGGCCCTGATGACCACCGCTTCCATGATGCTGGCCGCTGTTCTGGCCCTGGTGACCACCGCTTCCATGATGTTGTCCTCTGTTCTGGCCCTGGTGACCACCGCTTCCATGATGTTGTCCTCTGTTCTGGCCCTGATGACCACTGCTTCCATGATGCTGGCCGCTGTTTTGACTCCCTTTGTTCTGCCCTTGATTACTACCAGTTGCATGATGTTGACCTCTGTTTGGACCTGGTTTGTTCTGCCCTTGATTACTACCAGTTCCATGATGTTGACCACTGTTTGGGCCTGGTTTGTTCTGCCCTTGATTACTACCAGTTGCATGATGTTGACCTCTGTTTGGACCTGGTTTGTTCTGCCCTTGATTACTACCAGTTGCATGATGTTGACCTCTGTTTGGACCTGGTTTGTTCTGCTCTTGATTACTACCAGTTCCATGATGTTGACCTCTGTTTGAACCTGGTTTGTTCTGGCTTTGATTTCCTTTGTTTGGGCCTGACCTATTCTGACCAGAATTACCATGATTCTGTCCTCGACTAGCCCCCTTCATTTGTTTTGTTGTTCCTCTGCACTACCTATAACAATAAAAAAAGGGGGGGAAGGGAAATGTCAGAATCGAATATATGATGATATCAATCTTGAAAGAAAAACGAAAAATAATGAACTGAAATTTGATGTACCATATCAAATTTCAGACCATTCATATAATACATTCATAGTTCTTCATGCTCTTTTAAAGTAAAAAAAAACTTTAATGCTTGAATCCACTTTTCCAGGGGAAATTTAAAAATTCAAGGACACTGACATCGTGGTTGATGAAAATTGTGATTTTTCTTTTTCCAAAAAAAGTAAATTAATTGGGTTTTTAAACTTATATTTAACATTTACTTATATTTAATTTGAAACTGCTTGAAATGCTAATTTATTAAAGATACATAATTTCTCGAAACAATTACAATAGGCTCCAGACTATCCGGTCTAATGTGGTGAAAGAGTGAGCCAGATCGGCCAGAGTTCTATAAATAGAATACTCAATTCCTCTACCCCCACCCTTATCATCAAAAACACCTTTTTTATACAAAAACCTGCTCTCATTCATATTCTCTGACCTCGAAGTACAGGCGAGTACTTAATAGTTCTTTGTTATGTACTTCTGTGAAATGTGCTGTTTTAAAAATTTACCACAGAAAACGGAAGTCCAAGGATAAAAATATCGCAAATATTTCAAGAAAAACTTTGCCTAACTTAATTGCAGGAAACATAAAATCACATGTACACCGTACAGCACTGGTTTTTAACAGCTACTGTGCAGCCATGTGGGCATAGCGCGGGACTCACGTCCTGAGGATCAAGGTTCGAACCCTGTTGAAGGCACAGTAGTATACAGCTGAAGTTGGTTTTGTACGGTTTTCCAGCTTTGAGGTGTGACTAAGAGAGATGGTCTTCCATTTGAAAAAGTCTCTTGATAAAGAGCAGGCTGACCAACTGATACTGACATAACATGCAACCATTTCCATCTTTGCTTCAGAATATGGAAGACAGATTCGAACACGGAACAAGCGCAACTCGACAACATAAATAGGTTAGGGCCACACATACACTCAGAACACACATTCCGACACATACCGATTCGTTAGAAACAATTCTGCAGAGGAATGTGTACGAAGTGCATGTACAGTTAAGTAGTAATAGTATTTTTCAACGGATTCTTGAAGGTCCATGAAGCCATTTTCATTTACTATTATTGCCTGAAGACACATTTAGTGTTGTAAAATTGTAATTTACTGCTTCAATTTTTTATGATATGCAAATTATAAAAACAACACATTTTTGATTTTATAGGAGGCAGCATGGAAATTGATCTTCGATACAGGCAATCTGTGGTGCCTTGACCTTCATTAAAGGGGGGGGGGAGGTTTCAACTATATCAAAAAGTTTGGGAGACACTGCTGTACGGTACACACTTTCAAAATGAACAAAACATAAATGTATACGACGTAGGCTAAGTTGTTACACAAATTGTTTAAACTTATTTTACTGTTCATTGATAAATGATTGCACAAATGTAAAAAGGTAATATTGTAATTCATCAATGTATTATTACTGTATTTTTGAACTAGGCCGAACAGTCGAGAATCTGCTGTATACAGGGTCCGAGCAAACAGGGGGTATGACATTTTAATGGCAAACAGTTGATCCTAGAGGTATACTTTCAGTTTGAAAAAAAGTTTCCAACTAACGTGTAGTACCCAGATATGTCATTCATGTTTCAAGGGGTTGTACAGTTATCAAAATAAAAATTAAAAAAAAAACTTTTTATACAGTCCTTGTGTGCATCAAAATCCAATTAAAAAGTTGTTGCCATCTCTCCTGATGCCAACGAAAATAAAAATTCAATGTTTCTAAGCGCAATATTCACTGAGATATCTAAATTGTGCTCCCAGCAATTTATATTAAATATATTTGACACAGAACTTTTTTTAAATCATTTTCTATTTATATTTTTGCCGCCTGGCAGTCCAGTGGTTAGGGAGCTAGCCTCTGACTGTGCAGGTCTGGGTTAGAAGCCCGGTTTGGGCATGGATGTCTACTAACAATAACAAATTCCCTGGACGGATAGTGCTGATCCCTTGCGAATATGTGCGGATCACGTTTAAAAAAAAAAAATCGTTTCTGAAAAGTCGCCATGAACAAAGTTGAACAAATTTTCATTTGTTAAAGAAATGTCCTCCTCCTCACTGTCTCCAGCCATTTTTCAAATTTTAAAATAACTTTCTGTCACAAAACAAAAATACAATGGATCCCGCTTATTTATAACGTTTTGCAAAAAATTGTCATGAAAAAATAAGTTTTAAGTGGGAAAACGCTTTAAACGGGAAATCCTAATGAGAATTTGTTAAGAGTTGGCAAACGAAAATAAGTCGCACTAAGCGAGAAAACGTTGTAAGTGGGAACGTTATAAGTGGGATAGACTGCGTATATTCTTTTTTCAATAACATGTATTTTTTAGGAACAGTATACTTTTATATTTTTCATAATTTTAAATATGTATTTTTTTTAATTTATCAATAGTTTATTAGCCAAATGAAAATTCCCCCCCCCCCTAAATCATGAAATTTGGACGACATTGGTTTAAATCATAGTTTCCCAACCTTTTTTGTCCCCCATCGCCCCCTTCTTCAGAAATGTTTTTCTCCCATCGCCCCCAACGCAATCTAACCCATAGGATCCTATGTTATACCCGCAGCTTCGGGGGGCGTTAAGTAACGCCCACGTTGGGAATCACTGGTTTAAATCCTACAACACTAGCTGCCAGCTATCGCGCTCAAGTGGCGTAGTGGTGAGATACTGTTCCACTATGAAGGTTATCATCAAACTCCATGGGTTCAAATCCAGGCATAGAACGTCAGAAGCAAGTTGCTTACTTACCGAGCCTAGGGCGACCACCGATGGATGGAGAGCCTTTATTTCCCACCCAATTCTACTGGTTGGAAATTGCAGTATGGCGATATCAGGGGTGGGAAGTGATAAAGTTCATTTCAGAGCAGCAAAATATAGGATTCTGAGCAGATATTTATAAATTGGAGCAGCGAAATTAACAAGAATATTTTCGTTAACCCTATTCCATTTCAAAAAAAAAACAAACTGCACTGTCTTTTGTTATCAAACATCTTTTCATCAGCTTGTTTTTGACGTTTCACGCTTTTGACATCTTGTTTGAAAGAGCGGCTGTCATAAAATTTTTCACACCAGTCTATTTAAGATGATTTTTGCTTACTGAGGGCACTATTTGCTGTCTGGAACAGCAGCACTTCCAATGGGCTAAAATCTTTCTATAAGTTTTCAATTTTTTTATACCCGGAAAGAAATTGTTGCAAAATGGGAGAAAATTTCGGAAGAATCAACACGATGTTTGGCGATTCAGCACTCATTATTTGGCGAGATTGGTGATTTAACACTCGTTATTCGGCAACATTGGCGATTTAATGCTCATTATTCAGCAAAGTTTCTAAATTAGCATTCGTAATTCGGCGGACATGCTCTTTTTACTCCTGGAATGAAATTTTTTCCACGAAACATCAGGATTTGACGCAATGACGATCGACTACAGTAATTTCCGCTGCTTCCAATGGCGACTATTTTTTGAAAACGGAAACTGACTCACATTTGCGCTTTAAAGCTGAAAGACCATTGCAAACCATCTCCAAGTTGTACGATCACAGATATCATCTGGGTTTCACGATGGAAAGCCCAATGAGAGGCCGATAGTTTGAGTGCAGTGGAATAAAACACGCTCTTCTCGGAAAGAATCGTTTCGCGGCAAGCAGGAACTAAAATTTTTTGTCGTCCTTTCTGAAATTCTGAGCACACTGAAGCAAAATTCGCTATTCGGAGCAGAAAAATATGGAAATACACTATTGGAACAGGATGGCGCAAGATGTTAATTTTGGCACAGGGCGGCGCAATTGGCACAGATTTCTCACCCCTGTGATAATGACCGGGGTTGGTGTGCGGTAAAGTATCAATTACACAAAACTTAAAACAAAACAGTTGGTGTGCAGTAAAATTGTTGCCATCTATCAAATTTTGTGTTGAGAAGGTTAAGAAGAGTGTAGCCGTCACTTGAACCTCCTTTTAAATCGATTCACAAATTGGGTTTATTCAGGAAAAAGAAGAGGCGAGTGTTTTTATTAAATTTCCTTCTCCTGGCTACATTTTTTTGTGAGAAATACATAATTGAAAATTACCTTCACTTTACCACGTCTTGACTTTGAAAAGCATATGTTTTCAACATGCTTGGTTTCAGAACAGTGTCGCAAAACATGTAAAAATGTCTTTTTTCCGGCATTAGGTAACCAGAAGGGACGTTGGACCATAAGTTGAGGGAAGTAAAGAAAAAAATCCAAATTTCTTGGTTTCAATATCAAGCTGCATTAATGGTTCATCTATAGACTTTGCTTTGAGCGTGCATCTCTTGGAAACACAGAAAGTTGAAAATAACCTACGAAAACAGATGGAACATGCTGCGATTGTCCAGGGGTGGATCTATTGGAGGGGGGAGGAGGGGGGGGTGAATCTATTGGAGGGGGGAGGAGGGGGGGGCGGAAGAGTGCGAAATGTGATAATTCATGAAAGTTTCGGAACCTCTATATGATAATATTGTAACAACAAATTCAAGAAATCCTCCACTAAAAATGGTAAAACCGTGACGTTTTTCAAAAACTCGGGATGGAGAAAAATAATGGGACTGTCAGGAAAACACAGAACAAAATGTAGGACGTACGGTCATCCTTTTAATTTTGCAGTGACTAATTTTCCGGTGATTTGTAAACCCATCCCTCTACATAGCGAGCAATAGATCCGCCCCTGCGATTGTCAAGCATTAATATCAATTTAGGTGCTGAAGCAAACAAAATGCCTCGTCGGATTTGCCTATCTCTTAACAAAGGACCCGGGTTCAAGCCGCACTGCTGACACCACAGTGGTGGTCGGCTGAAGTTAGTTTCCTGTGGCTTCCAACCTAGAGGAGTGAATGTGAGTCTTACCACAGAGAGTGGCCAGGCCTACAATGGTACAAATCTTCAATCATTGGACTTCACTCACAAGTTGAAATATTGATGGCAACACTGGAAAATCAGACGTATTACAAAGACAGCAATCGGACAGCATCACATTCTTTTTAATAATGTTCTAACCACTTCATAGCCGTTTCAATGGAGTGAAAAAGCTTCCTCACTTTTAGTCCTCTATTTCCTCCATAGTCCTTTTTCAGCACGATCTTTGTCGCTAGGCTCTTTGGCACTTAAATTTGAATTTGCCGACTAGAACGCTTTCGGTTAACCGGTATTCGGAAAATCCATGCTTTACTGCACTGATAAAAAATTAAATGTGTCCATGTATATACAGTGGAACTTCGGTTAACGAGCTTAATTCGTTACACGAACGTGCTCGTTATACGAATCGCTCGTTATTCGAATCAAACTCCCCCCATAGGAAATAATGGAAACGCGAGTAATTCGTTCCACAATTATTCATTCACATAAAAATGCCTATTAATAATGGCATTTAATCAATAATACAATGCGCAATAATTATAATATATATAATACAATTAAACATATATAATGTAAGGCCATAAACCAACATGCGATACGATATATAATGTATACAAATGAACTTACTCTAAACAACTAGAGAGAAGAGGACTATCTCGTGTTGGACGATTTATGGATTCGCTGTTGTTTGCATCCTTATTCTTTTTGTGTGATTTTAAAAAGAACGTATCCAATGACACTTGATTTTTGCCTCCATTTTTGGATTTCTCAGAGATGGGAAATTGCATTGTCGTTGGACAGATTTATTGCTTGCTTTTCTGTGCTTCTATTTCATCGGTACTTTTCTACAGAATTTTGCACGGATTCCCACATTTTACACATCTCTCTAATCACATTTGAAAAGACAAAGATTTCTCACTTCTGCCTCAGAAAAAGATACCCTCAATATAAGCTCCTGCTTTTGCATGCAATGGAGGTCTATCAGTTCGTCTATGGTCAACCCCTGGCCAAGCAGAATTTATATAAAAAAACAAGCGCACATATGCGCATTACAATACGACATCTAGTTTCTTATAGTAGTCACACTCAATCTTTCCAGTGAGGGCACGCTGACCGGACACCGAAGGGGAATATTATCTACAATTCGACAGTATGTGTGTGCAAAAAAGCGAAAAACCATCAGCTCAGTTGTGAAAACGTGACAATAAATAAATAAAGCACAAAATTTTTGCTCATAATGCGAATCATCGCTCGTTAATCGAATAATTTTTTTTTTCAAAATTTTTGTTTGTTATGCGAATTGCTCGTTAACCAAAGTTCCACTGTATATACAATTAATGTGTTGTAGAGAAATGCTGACTATTCTAACATTTGCTCTGATTAGTGAAAATTATAAAAATACTAAATTGCAAGTTTATTGATGTATTTGCAGATTTGAGAAAGGAGTGGTCAAGAAAATTAATCAGATCTGCCCTAACCTCCTAATGCATATTGGGATCACAAATGCACGAGGGGGGGAAGGGGGCAAAGGGTAGCTCGTTTCCTCCCCCCCCCCAGATGAAATCAAATCAATTTATTAATTAATATAAGGTTAATAAAAATGATTACATTTGATTAATGAAAACCACCAAGGAGAAATCTAGTTCCCATACTGGTTGTTACAATGAAGTTAATTTATAAACACTACAATTGACAATATAAAATATAATTATGGTGTTTAGTAAGTTTGGAGAGAAAAAAATCATGATAAAATGAAAAAATCAAAGTATACACACACACACACATATAATACATAAGTTATATATAAAATACAATATAATGATGCCATGGGCAGGGGGTGCTTTATTACTTATTATAAAAAAAAAAATCTATAAATCAACATGAGTTTATATATGATTTGAAATAGTACAGCAGAGTTGAAAACAAGGGAATTTTAAATGAAAAATTAACCAGTTGGAGCAAACGGAGTGTGAATTTGAGGATGAAATCAAAAGTAGTTTTCACTATTGACTATTTGAAATAAGTATTGTTTAAGAAGTTTTTTGAAAATCGAAAATGTGGATGGCTGTATAAGATCATTTTATAAAATTTAGGAATGAGGAAGCTAAAATGTTTTTTGAGAATACTTTTATGAAATAAAGGCAGAGAGTATATATGAAATTATGTCTATTGGATGTTCGTGACGAATTCATAGGTAAAGCAAACTGTTTTTTTCTTGATTATAAGTGTATGGATCTCAAAAAATATAAATGCCTCAAGGGTAGGATATTTAGGTGCAGAAAAAAGTTCATTTGAAGGAGTGATGTAATTTCCCATCAAAATTCTAATAGCTTTTTTTGTAAGGAAATTAAGGGAGCAATAGTGGTAAGATAATCACTACCCCAGAGTGGCAGACCATAAAGAAAATGTGATTGGAACGTTGAATGATAACAGGGGCGTAGCCAGAAATTTCGTTCGGGGGGGGGGGGGGACCACTTTCATTTCGGGGGGGACCAAACTGACAGAACAATGGATTTGGCCATCTTTTACCCTTTTTTTCGGTCATTTTCTCACATTTCGGGGGGGGGGGGACCAGACCCTCAGGTTCCCCCTCTCGCTACGCCCTTGAATGATAATACGTTAACAAAAAAGATTGGTTTACATATGGTTTCAGATTGTACAATTTGTAAATAATGAAACAAAGAGAGTTTTGCTTTTAAATAATTACAATGCGAGAGCCATTTTAAATTTTGATCAATATAAATACCAAGGTATTTTATGGTGGATATTTGTTCTAGACTTTGACAGTTACATGAATTATAGATAGTACAAATTGGTTCATGCAAAGTTATGTCATAGGCAATAGGCGGAATGTTTTGTAAGGAAAATTTGATAAATTTACTTTTGGAGACATTGATTAGGAGACCATTAGCAATGAACCAAGTACGAACTATTATTAGGTCAGTATTTATATTGTTTATAAGTGTTGGGAGGTCATCTTTTGAGTAAAGTATTACAGTATCATCAGTAAATGTGATGATTTTACCTTTAATATTCAAATTACAGAGATCATTGATAAAAATTATAAATAATAATGGTGCTAAATTAGATCCTTGTGGTACTCCTCTGATTATCTCCATGGCATTACTTAAATAATTATTGCATTTTACTTTTTGAGTTCTGTTGGCGAGATGAGATTTGAGAAAATCGAAAGCATTGCCCCTTATTCCATAGGAATACAGTTTTAATAACAATATTTTATGATTTACACTGTCAAATGCTTTTCTTATGTCAAGAAAAATGCCTATTGTATTTCTGGATTGATCAATATTCCTGTAGACGTATTCAGAAAAGTTTAAGAGAGCAGATTCTGTGTTTCTATTAGGGAGAAAACCATGCAGATTATTAGAAAATAATTTATTTTAAAAAGAAATTTGTCCTGTCTTTAATTAGTGTTTCAATTAATTTCGAGATAGGTGATAATATTGAGATAGGCCTGTAGTTGCTAATGTTATTTGGGTCACCGCTTTTAAAAATAGGAATAACGAGAGCTGATTTAAGTGATTCAGAAAATTCTCCTCTTTCAATGCAATTATTAATTAGGTCAGCCAGTAGTTGAAACATACATTCAGGAAGAATTTGGAGAATTTTTGTAGTTAACCCTAGATTTATAAACATGCATGAGAGATACACTATTCATAAACATTCGTCACTCAGATGAACATATTATATTGATGATTTTTGTTTTATAGAATACAAGGAGCAATAAAACACTTTAAATCTGAAAAGTTGTTTATTAATCATTAATTTTCTGCAATGAAAATTAACACAATAGTTATTCTGAGCAATCTACACATAATAAACCGTGGTGATACATACACATGAATTTTTTACATTGGGTACAACAGAACCTTGTCATTCGATGTTTTTTTATAATCGCAGAAGGCACAAATTTTTTTCTGAGATCCACAGGGTTGTGTTTGATCAGCAGAAGAAGTTTCACCAAGAACTTCTGCAATTTCAAAATGATTTCAAATAATTGCACTCGTTCTACAATTGCAACACTATTCATAAACATTTGTCTGTAGGACGGCCTACTCACTGTAACTCCATTAGCATACGTGCACTCTGACATGCGACAGGCACAATACTAGTTATTGAACGATCTAGGAAGGTACTTAGGAGTTCATCTTCCTATATCTTTCACTTTAAAAGTTACAAGTGTTTACGTATTTTGCGCGGTCTGTGAGACGAATGTTTATGAATCTAGGGTTAAAATACTATAACAAGAGGCATTGTCTTTGAGTGATTTTGTTATTCTATGGATTTCATTACTGTCAGTGGGAGTTAGAAAAGTGGATTTATCGCTGTGAGTAATGAATTGTTCAAAACTATCATCATGTTCATGATTTTGTTGTGAAATATTTATAAAGTGGTAATTAAAATTATTTGTTAGCAATTGTAAATTAGTCTCGGAAGGCAGTGTACGATTTAAAAAAAAAAATCAGATTCAAGTATTGTGTTTATCAATTTCCAATGTTCTGATGGGGTAGCGCAGTTCGAAAATTGAGTTGAATAATATATATTTTTTTCACTGTTTCAATTTGAATCAAATTATTCTTGAGATAATTTGTAACGTTTTTGTAAGCATTTTGAATTAAGACGTCAAATGGGTATTTTTTAGATTTTAATAAAGTTTTTGCTTTATCTTAGTCAGATCAACTACTTCTGGGGTAATCCATGGTTTATGTTGCCGTGTGATTGTTAACTATGGTTTCTAGTTTAAAGCTCATTTCATCAAAAACAAAACCTGGACCACTTGTAAAAACAAAATTATAATGTTGTAGATCAGCGGTTCTCAACCAGTGCTCCGAGGAACCCTTGGGACTCCTCATGCACCCTCCAGGGGCTCCGCGCCCGCTCGAGGAAAATATAAAAAACAGTAAAATTAAAAAATAATTATAAATATTTTTAAATAGTTATTTTTAATAGTAATAAATCATTAACATAGATGAATAATTAAAAAAATGACCTACAGTGCTCCGCCGTAGAATTTTTTTTACTAAAAAAGAGCTCTGCGAGTCAAAAAAGGTTGAGAACCGCTGTTGTAGATAATCTCAAATACCAGTCAAATCAGTTTTTTTTTAAGTGTATCAAAAAAACTTTATTTTTAATGCAAAAAAAATTAAATTTTGGAAGAGAATACCGTTGTATGTTGTTATAATCAATTTCTGTTAATTTCAATGCTATTTGAAGGCTAACAACTCAAAATTTTGCTTTAGAAAATTCATTTCGAACCACCCTTTAAGCCATTTGCTAAACCCATGACCCGCAGACCAAATGTGACCCTTGGGGATATTTGATGTGGCCTGCCACCTCAAACTTAATTTTGTAAAAATGAACTAGGCAGCACATTTACCGATCGCTTAAGTGACCCGTCTGTAGAACATTTAGAGGTCTCTTGAGTAGGCTAACATATGAGGCACAGTTCCACATCACTTACATAGCCCGCCATCTGTTCTCCATCACTCAAGTTACCCACAACACATTCTTAGATTACTTAAGTCATCTGCGGCATAATTAGGGATCACTTGAATGACGCACAGCATAGTCCTAAAGCACTTAAAAGGCCTGAGACACATTTGCAGAATACTTAAAGGATCAGCGGAATGTTTAGAGATCACGGAAGTGAAAGCCGAGCACCCAGTTTTCAAGCATTTTCTGGAGCCCCTGAGATTTAAATATGTTAACTGATAAGCTAGGTAATAAGGCCCCCCCCCCCAATGGCTCCCACATCCTGCAGCCAGGCATACAGGATAGATTTTCAGGAGCCCCTACATAGGGTGGATCCCATATATAATGAAGTTATCCCATGCTTTAGGGCTACAGCCCTGTCAGCCCCACACTTGTGGCAGGCAAGAATCCAGAGCAACGTGCTGGGAAGGGTGATTTATTGTGTAGGGTTCATCAGGCCCGTCATTTGGGGGGGCCTGGCTTTTGAAAATACACTAAAAATGGTATATATATATATATACATGCATTGAGTACATGTGCTTAGCCCCCCCCCCCCCCTCCTGGAAAAAGTTGAAATGACGGTCCTGGGGTTCATCCTGTCTTTTACGGGAGACCAATTTTCCCCCATACTGTTCGGCTCTTGCGATCATTCTCCCCCCCCCCACCAATCCTGCAGTGGGCAGGGCCGCAAGTAGGGGGGGGGAGCAGGCGGGTCTCGTGCACCGGGCGCTAGATCCGAGGGGCAGGGCCGTCTTAAGACCATCGGAGGCCCCCGGGCCACTTGGTGACCCGAGGCCCCCCCGAGGGTAGGTCCTTGTGAAGAATTAACTCTCTATGTTTGGCACAGATGGCGCCACTATACTGGCAAGATACAATACCGCTATTTAGGTCATCTCGTCTTACTTGCGGAGCCCCTTTTCCTCTTTTTTATTTACTTAACAAGTTTACTGATTTATTTTATTTTCTTCGAGCT
This sequence comes from Pholcus phalangioides, assembly GCF_987345545.1. NCBI lineage: Eukaryota > Metazoa > Arthropoda > Arachnida > Araneae > Pholcidae > Pholcus > Pholcus phalangioides. Next base: position 45,671,082 of record NW_028301596.1, on the reverse strand, counting down.
GCCGCGGAGCTCTTGGGAGGTGCACACGAAGCCCCAAGCAATTGAGAACAGCTGCCTTAGAGAGTCGCATATAAAAAAAAGACAAATATACTGAAAAATTGAATTTTCTGGATGTTATGCCGAAATTAATATTTGGAAAGAAAAGTGACTTGCTTCTCACTTGCGGGAATCAAACCTGGATCCCCTTGCATACCGGGAAAGTGCGCTAACCAATACACCTCAGTGCTTCTCGCTACTAATGCGTGTTATAAGGAATCGAAAACTGCGTCTCTGGTGTATTGGTTAGCGTACTTGCCTGGTATGCAAGGGGACCCGGTTTTGATTCCAGGAGGAGACAAATCACTGTTCTTTCCAAATACGTATTAGTTTCGGCATAACATCCAAAAAATTCAATTTCCCTACATATTACGAGCAGAAAAAAAATACCATCTCTTAATACAAAAGACAAGCAGATAGGAAAGAAAAATCTTCAAATTCGCCTCACTTTTCCTCAGGGTCGGGCTTAGGAATTTCGCGGTGTGGTGCAAAGGAAATTTTGCGACCCCATCTAAAAGAAATTTTTGTAGTAGCTCCCCGACTGCCGACTGACAAACTTTTCCAGTTACGAACATAAATCTTGAAAGGGAAAATATTGTTCAGAAAGAGGGACCGCATCTCATTACACTCATTTTTTCGTTATTTCAGGATCGCGTTCATCGTTTGAATCGTAATCAAACACGATCCATTGAGAGGGAATTTTTATTAACTTGACAAAATTAATAAACAATTAGTAATGGTTAGAGTGGTCCACCTACTTATACTTCGTTGTGGGTCGAATCATATTGAACAGGCATACGTTACTAACATATGTTTAAAGCATTTCATCTTCATCAAATGTTGCAATTCTTTGATAATTTTTCGATAACATCATTTTTTCATTCATTCATTGATAACTTTGATTATTTTTCGAATTTTTTTATCTGTTTCTGTTGAATTAATGCAAGACCGTAACTATAAATTAAATTTATTTCGGAGGGGAAGGACTAGTATTTCGGGTACCAAAGTGATAGAGAACAATAGATTTTTCCATATTATCCCATAAAAATCAGTAATTTTCTAACATTTCGGGGGTAGGGGGGAATGGGATTCCCTGATCCACCCTCTCGTCTAACAACAACAAATGTATGTGCGGAGAAGTCGGCACACCACTCCACTATGCCACCAGCTGCCCTTACACAAAAGTAAAAGTCTTCCACCTGATCAAACCAAGGCAAGAGCTGGTGAAGGAGTGGTTTAGGAGGATGAGCCGGCTCGAAAAAGAATCACGAACCCTTGAGAATCTCGTGCGCTACCTCGAAAAAGAGGGCATTGAAAAACTACACAGGAGGAGAATAGACATAGGCACCCACACATCTAGACCAGAGCAGCCTACGAGAAGATCCAGCAGACTGGCAGCACAGGCAGCAACACGGCACATTGAACAATAAGTGAGCGACCAAGTCACGGCCCAAGAGACCCCGGGACAAACTGTGATCAGGGCTATGAATGGTTGTGCATTAAAAAAAAAAATGTCGGTTTACATAGTGGCATGAGATCTTTATGTATATATCATGTACATATTTTTTGTCTTGCTTTGTAAATATTTCTTCATAAACAATAAAAAACCCGCATTAGCCCCCCCCCCCCCGAAAGGGATTCGGCAGTAAATTGTCCCTAGACGATTTGCCGGGGCTATTGTCGGCGAATTGAATTGGTCCACCCTCTCGCTGCGGCCTTGAATGAAACACGTTAGGACTGTATTTGAAAATGTAGATTAATTTAAAATTACTAGAGCTCTTTAATGCTATTACTTGTTTAGAACCAAGAGTTTCTTACAGAAATAAAATCCAAGATTGCAATTTCAATATTTGAATAAGTCAAAAATATGCCCTAGTATAGGTTGTCGAATATTAACAACACCAGCTGTAATCATATTAAACCTCAGGTATAATTTATTTAATAGTAGCAAACTCATTGTCTTAGCAGATGATGAGCTACCAGGGCTGCAACGTAGCTTATATCCTAAATTTTCGGGCTTTTGTGTTCTAAATGTATGAATGAACTCATATTTCATGAAACAAAATATCTCTAATATAGGTACTGTACTTTTCAAATAATTAAATTAGGAAAAAGAAAAAATCAGAGATAAATGCCTTACCTTTTTTTCAGAAGTTCAGTGGTAAAAAATTGTCAAAATTTAGAATTTATATATTGTATATCCGTCTTCCTAAGCATGCTGGAAGAAGCTTTTCACTGATGAAAATGAAAAAGGTATATAGCAGAAGAGAAGAAACCAAAAGCTACTCGAACATTTAAATAGTTTCGTTTGTGAATTTGTATAACGATGTTTTGTCAGCATCTGGCAGCTTCTGCATAACGCAGAAGGTATGAAGAGGACAAAAAAACGAGGAATCAAATAGCTTGCGAACAAATGGCGGTCTCTTTTCGCTTTGAATCAGTCGGAATGTTTGATCAGTCATAGTTTGAGCCAAGAACCGCGTCTTTTTAACATTTCAGCTTTTGAAACCTGGTAAAGATTAAAAGCACTACCCTCGAAATTCGGACAGGAATGAGGGTGGGAGGTATCATCTGTTCATTGGAGATACTTCCCATCACACTTGTTTATCCATTTTTGAATAGAGGAGAGACCCCTCTTCCCTTTTCTCTTGTACGGCTTTTAGCTGTTGTAGAGATAACGATGCTATCCTCCAGAGGGCTGTTGTGGTTTTGTCCATTCATATGTGTTTTTCTTTTTTTTAGTCTGTGTATTTTTATTCTAGCCTGAAGTGACCGGTCTTTTTCCCAGAAGACACAGCTCGTTGAAACTCCAGGATGTTTGCTGCGGTTGGTCAAATAATGAAAATTTGTATACAAAAAACATGTATACACACCCTCAGAGATAGAGGCGATATATCTGTGTCTCAATACTGCAATTTTCTTTTTCTCTCAAGAAAGAAAACGAAAATTGTTTCCAGGAAGCTAAAACTGCGAACAAAATGAGGAAATCGTAAAAATTATTAGAGTCCAAAAATATCTAGCAGATATAACCCCCCCCCCCCATATTGGCAATGACCGTTTCAATTAACTTTTGAAACAAATAATTGACACATTCGAACATACTTGTATAAAATAAAATAAAATTTTTATAAGCATTAAGGAAATGTAATTTATGTAATATGTTGAAATTAATCGACCAAAGTTTTAAAAGAAATTAAAACATAAAATTAAATTTCATGCACGTGCGAGATGTTTTATTATACAGAAATATACAATTGCGTAAAGAATTTGAAATACAGTAGAACCTCTCTAACATATCCATGATCCGAACACTTCTGACGAGAATTTTTTTTCCCTCAACCGCGGACTTTGACGTTTTTTCTTTACTCAAATTCCGTTTCAGCTTTTGGAATCAGAAAAATCTACTATTACAATCTTCAGAAGAAATATTTTTTTCAGATCAGCCGAATGCATACAAAAAATAAGTAAAGGGATCTTTTTACACGTAACGTTATGTAATTTGGAAAAATGGTTTCAAATTAAATTATCTATTATTATATGCATATATACAGTCGATCGCGTTCATAACGTTCCCGCTTATAACGTTTTCCCTCTTAGTACGATTTATTTTCGCGGTCTCAACTCTAAGTAATTCTCATTGAGATTTCCCGTTTAAAGCGTTTTCCCGCTTACAGTATTTTTAAGACAGGTTTTGAAAATTTTACAAGCGCGATCCACTGTATATATATATTGGTTTATTAATTTTATTTTAAAGGAAAATATGAATCCAATTACTCAAAGAAGAACATTACTGCTTTAAATACGTCAACTTGGGAAATAACAAAAACTGGATTCTTAATCCGAATTGCCTAGTTCCCGAAAATGTCAGATTAGAGAGGTTCTACCGCGTAAATCAAAGTTAATCAATTTGAAAATGTTTGGTTAATAAATTTCATCGATACACACATTTCAACATGTACGTAAATAAAAATTAATACTATACTATGCGAGATATATATACAGTGTGCATAGGTAACAGGGGGTACGACATTTTACTGGCGAATCATTGATCCTAGAGACATACTTCCAGTTAGAAAAAATTTCCAAGCAACATCTAGTACTCATATATGTCATCCATGTCGCAAGGGATTGTATATTTATTAAAATAAAAATGTTAACTTTTTATAGAGATATCCTGTGCTCAAGAACCCAATTACAAAGCTGTTTCCATGTCTCTCCTGATGCCACCAAAAGAAAGAAAAGAAATCCACTCTTCTAAATGCAATATTCACTGAAATATTCAAATTCGAAAAACGGAGGAAAGTTAGGGCGAAAACAGTATTAAATGAGGGTGAAACTGTTTACCCGTATTTAACGCTGCTTTTTTCACATTAACACTGTCTTTACCAATATTAACGCTGAATATTTCACTTAGGGTCGTATTCACCGACATGGTTTAAGCTATAGTCACAATTGTTTGATAAGAGATCGACACGAATTGGTTAAATTCAGGGTTTTAACCAATCTATGTTGATCTCTTATCCAAAAATTGTAACTACAGGCTTAAACCATGTCGGCGAATACGGCCCTTAGAAGCACGGAATTTTTTGTGTTGGCATCAGGATAGACAGGGCAACAACATTGCAATTGGGTTCTTGAGAACAGGGTGTCCGTATAAAAAGTTAACATTTTTATTTTAATCACTATACAGCCCCTTGCAACATGGATGCCATATCTGAGTACTACACGTTATTCGGATGCTTTTTCAAATTGGGAGTATACCTGTAGGATCAACGATTCACCAGTAAAATACCATACGTCCTGTTACCTTCACCCCGTGTGAATCAAATATAATCATAAAATAAAATTATTACAATTTATATTTTTCGTTAGCAATCACTTTATGTGAAATTTGCGAACTTTTTTTTCAGAAAATTGTTTTACAGTTTCCTCGAAATTTATGGTTTTCAATATATCACTTTCGATACACATCAGTGATAACCAGTTTAAGCGCTGCTGTCCCATTGTGCAGCGGAGCTGGTTTTTTATCAATTTAAGTTTTGAGAATGAACGTTCTCCTGTACAGTTGGTGACCATCATGCAAAGAAATATTCTTAATGCGATTTCTACATTGGGAAACACGGATTTCAACTTATCTGAAATTATTTTTTTATATAGTTCAGAGAGAGAGCGTGAATCACAATTTTCGTCGTTGCTTATGTAGTATTTTAGATGAACACATTCATTGAAAAGGTCATTTTGATCGAGATCTTGGGGATATGCATTAGCAAGATGTTCACACTTTGTTTGCAGCTCTTTAGCGTCGATATTTTTCAACTCTCCAAAGAAGCAAAATCGATTTCCAATCAATGAATAAGCTTCTGCACGTTTTATCAATTCAGAAGTTAAATAATCCAAAACTGGAAGAAATGTATCTACCTTAAATTTTTCACTTGCACTTAAACATATCTCATCTTCTGCTCCATCGTATCTAGTGAGCCGTACACTTCGCTTACTCTCCCTCTTTTTTATGTAACTATAATCTAAATCTGGACATCTACTTCTAGATTTTAATTCATATTCACTAAACTTATCCCTGATTTCTTGGAGATATATTTTCAGAGACTCCAAAAGATTCACAGCAGTAAGTATATTTACATCCTTTGACTGTAAAATATTACTTACTTTGTTCATTCTTTCAAGAATGTCATTCCAAAGAATTACCAAGAAAATCATATCCAAGCTCTCCATTTTCTTGCGTAGTCCTGCTGCTTCTACTCTTGCGTTCACTTCCTGTTGGGCATCTGTTGATATAGAATCAAGTGCATGGCCAATTTTCTCAAAACTTTCACAGAGAGCATGAACAGCGTCAAAATGTGATGACCATCTTGTGTCCGACAGATGCTTTACAACCAGAGCTTTTCCTATTGATGAAACTAGAGTATTCCACCGATGCGGCGTCGAGACGGAAAAAAATGAATACAGGCGCTGAATGAAATCAAAAAATTTTACAGATTGTAGAGAACTCTCTACCGCTTTAACTCCAATCAAATTCAGGCTGTGCCCAGCACAAGGGACATAAATAGCAAATTCATTAAGCTCTTTGACACGTGCTTGCAACCCAGTGTAGCGTCCAGACATATTTGATGCGTTATCATACGATTGGCCTCGGCAGTTTGATAGCGGAATTTCGTTCTTGTCGAGAAAACCTATAACAGTTTCAGTTAAAGCCTTGGCACCGTGATCAAATATTGGAATGAATTTTAAAAAACGTTCCACGGGTTCCCATCCTTGAATATATCTAATAACAAATGTTAGTTGATCGACATGTGAAATATCTGGAGTGGAATCCACACTTATTGAATAATACTTAGAATCTTTTATTTCTTTAAGAATAACACTGAGAACGTGTTGTCCCATCAATTCCAAAAATTCTTCACAGATATTTGCTGATAAGTATGATGGATTTCCTTTTCCCCGATTTCCATACAGCCTCAAATGCTCTTTCAGAAAAGGGTCGAATTCACTCAATAGCTCTAATACTCCGAGGTAGTTGCCATTTTTTGGTGACCCAATAATTTGATTTTCACCACGGAATGGCAATCCCCTAGAGGAAAGAAAGCAAATAACTGAAACTACACGCATTAATAGTTTCTGCCAATACTCCTGTTCGGAGTGATATTGCTCAATTAATGCAGAATTTACGCATCCACTTTCTTTATGACGGGTTACAAATGCCTTCATGCATCGCTGGTGCTCATTGCTGTTTTCGTGTTCCGAGATAACTTCACTAGAATGTTTCCAGTCATTGAATCCATAAGTAGCAAAAGGAGATTCTCTGTCAGATAACAGGCGGCACACAAAACAAAACAAACGACCTTTGGATGGTGAATAGAGCGGCCATTCACGTTTTATGAATTCACCATTTCGAAGTTTGCGCTCAAAAACATTTTTTGTCAAGTATCTTTCCTTTACATTTTTCTCACCACCTGCTTTTGTGTATGTTCTACGTGAATTCGAAAAGTCACTATCATAATTCTGGCACGATGTTGGTCCAACATGAATCCAATAATTCACTGTGGTAGTATCCTTGACGTTCCACAATCCTGGATCAGTCTGTTGAGTAGTAACATCTTTCACTGATATAAATGATGACTCCTCTCGTGGGATTTCTTGAGCAGAGTGAATTGGTACTGAAACTATAAGATTATCTTCTTCAATTGGGGAAATGGGTGTAACAATAGATGTGGTACTGGTAGATGGAGGGGAACTCGAATTCAGCCAATATTTCAATTTTGGAAGTTTATTAATTTTTTATTTTTTCTCTGCTGCTTTTTTCCTCTTCGTCGCACCACTCAAAAAGTTACGTTTCATTTTCGTTGAGAGATATATTATAATAACATTTAAAAAATTAAAAAAAACTGATTTGATTGAAAACGAAAAGTTAGAGAATCTGTTTTTTTTTTTAAAAATGGACTTGTAGATAGAGCAGGAGATCGAATCTCCTCAAATGAATATTAAGAACTGATAAAGACATGCCACATACACACACACACCAAGGAATATTTTCAGTATTTCTGAGGAAAAAAAAGCCCTATTATGAACTAAGAGTATGGGGGGGGGGTGGCTGTTTTGCTTTCCTGAAATTTCGCGGTACATCGAGCAAAGAACCACAGAGATACCAGATACTAAAAATTCTCACACCTTAAAAAGGAGCCGCCTAATCCTTTTACATCTCCCGAAAACAAAAATCCATGAATACAATCAATGTTCTTCTTCAGGGAAAGCAAGGGGAGACAAAAATAGATTTTAAAAAATATGACGCGGCAAAAGGGATAGAGGTCTCAAGGGGACAAGCATTCTTGGTTTAATCTTAATGCTGATAGAGAAGGGACCATTGCAAGTGGTGGGGAGAACATACTATTCGCCTCCTATTACCGTGAACCTCCTCCTATTTTCAAAATGTCTGAATTTTTTTTTTATTCAGTTCTTGCAACCATTCTTATCTCTTAGTAGAAAAGAGCTATTCTTTGGAATCGGGACACTAGTCAAAGTTGGATCTGTTTGGTCTCGCCCATTGTGAATCGAATTCCCTTAGGACAAAGCCACTTTTCGTCGTAGCTAGTCTACGAATGCCGCACGTACACAAGAAACAGCTCCAGATGGTCGCCAATTGCTTTGTTAATGATTACATTCCGAATGGAATGAAGTATACCAAAGCTGGTTTCGCCAGAGTCGTTTTCAATGAGTACACTACGGGCAATACAAGTGTGGCCTTTATTATATTGAGGATGCCTTTTGGCAATATGAACGCGACGCCACAAACAATTGTAGAAGGGATTCAAGTTTTTTTTTCTTTTTTGAGACATTTATTTTTACAATATAGTCCCGTCATTATTATGAAGTCATCTCGAGGCCCCCCTGAACGTGAGGCCCCCGGGCCGTGCCCGGGTGGGCCCATGCGTTAAGACGGCCCTGCCGAGGGGGCGCAAATTTCTCATTCTGAAACCTCCCCTTCAACATTACAAGGGGGCGTCAAAATGCGCTCTTGCCCCGGGTGACCAAGCATCTAGTTGCGGCCCTGGCAGTGGGGCCCCTGCAGTGAATTTATAAGTGTGGGAAAATAAATAAATGGATTGTCCCGGGCTCCAGACCTGGGGCGATGAGACGATCGCTTCCCCTCTCTGGATCCCCACCGACTGCATTGTAGGGGCCCCAGAATATCACTTTGCCTGGAGGGGGGGGGGAAGAAAGTCTATGCAACTGGCAGCCTAACTCAATGGAGATGGGGCTACGACAGAGACAATTAATATAATGAATCAAGATCCATTTCCACATGAATTTCACCATTTCCCGTGGAGCCATCTATTGATAAGAGTGTGTTTGAAGAGATCATATTCTTACTTTACACGATTTCTATTCAGCAATGATATGTAAATAATCACAAATAAATAATTCTCACTTGATGGCTAACACTTCACTAATAAGTCCAAAACAATGATTTACGGACCGGTTTTGTTGTGCAGTCCGCCGTCACGTGCGCGTCGTAACCCGGAAAGAACGATACAATAACCAACATGTTACGATTAAAACTTCTTCATTACGATTACAATCGTAGTAAGCGCGACCTTGGCTCAAATCTGGTGGAAGGGAAAATTCCCTAAAGCAGTTTCAAGAGCAGCCGTACGACAGCGCTGCTGAACGTAAACATTGACTCCATGCGCCAAATAGTGCTGGCATCTATATTGTGTAATGATAACTACAAACAATACAAGCGCAGAGTGCTGACATCTATATTGTGACCGTGATCGTGAAACAGTTAAATAGAGCGCCAGACCCATTTTCTTATACTCTTTACCAATAAATTGTCTCTTAATTGGCAATACAAACTATTTACAAAATGAATATGTTTGTATCAGTGCTTCTCAAACGCCGGGCCCTGCCATCAATAAAACCGGCCGCGAGTCATTTGTCGTTTAATTTTTCCCCAATCATTCACTGTTAGCCGTATGTTTGACCGGGCCTTCTACTTACAAAAATAAATGAAACCGGGCCGCGGGCTTCCAAAGGTTGAGAACCCCTGGTTTATATAATGCTACTCTAGTTATACATTTTTACTAATTTTCTTTTATTCTAGAAAGCCTTACAATCCTATCACTACTTACCTATTTGCTGTGTTTTTTCTGAAAGTGTCTCCATTTTTCCCTCTCCTTTTTTTTTAAAAAAACTCTTTTCTGTACTGAATCATTAGCACATTTTTCGGTCTTAGGTGACTCATTCTTTCTTCATGATTGTATGCGACTAATTCCTGAAAATGTTCAACATTCGAATTTTCCAACCTATTGAAAAAGTTCTCTGCAGTTCTTTTCACATACTTATATATAGATTCCACATTCAATTCCTTGTGTAGGTCTGTAACCTTAAAATACGTTGGCGCTCCTGTGAACCTTCTCAGGACCTTATTCTGAAAAACCTGTAGTGTATAAATATTTCCTTTTGAGGCATAAGCCCACGCCAGAGCTGCATACAATAAGGATAGTCGAAAAAATTACCTGCGTATACATTAGTATTTTGTTTTTTATGCTCAACTTTGTTCTGAGGTTGCAGAATCTCAGAATTTGATCAATGTTTATCGTGGCATGTTTATTTCTGTTTGCAACATGCCTTTTGAAATTTAGTCTGTTGTCCATGTACACTCCGAGATATTTTATACCTTCAGAAGGGTATATCATGTGCCATGATGTTAACAAAAGTGTTTGTGGGTAGAATTCTAGAAGAAAACCATACCATTTCACACTTTTCTGGATTTAGTTTTGCTTTGTTGAAATAGTTCCATTGTTCTATTTCATATATTTCATCTTGAACCATTTTTAGTGCTTTTTGAGGATCATCGTCTGATGTCATCAGGATTACATCATCAGCGTACATACCCAGGAATCCATGGGCCATATTTGGCAAATCATCCATGAATATTTTGTATCTATATTGTATTATCCCAACTGAAAATAACTCGATTTTTTTTTTAAATTTTTATTTTAAATATACACTGCGCGTATAATCCGCGGATTATGCTTTAAAAACGTGAAAATTTTGAAATTGCATAATCATCTTGTTTTCATTCCGTATGGATTATGCGGAACGCGAGAAAGTTTTGCCAAGATCTGTATGGACTTTAATAGCATCATCAAGCTTATACGAGTATTACTGGCTCTGAGCTATAAGGAAAAGTAGAGCATCCAGTCACCGCGACGGCAGCAACATCGAAAGCGATCTGTAAATGTGCCGCTTAGTTCATTTCTACAAAATTAGGTTTGAGGTCACGGGCCATATCAGATAACCCCGAGAGCCCCAATTTGGGCCAGCGGGTTTAAGGGGTGGGTCGTAACGAATTTCGTAAAAGAGAAATTTTGAGTTCTAAGCCTTCAAATAGCATTGAAATGAACAGAAAGTGATTATAATAACATGTAAAAGTATTTTCTTAAGAAATTTTAATTTTTTTTTCTTTCAATATTTTTTGCATAAAAAAAATTTTTTTTTGTTCCCCCCCCCCCTCCTTCCCGCGTCCTCCTTCCGCCTATTAAGAGAACCGCTGATATAGACTCAATACGAGGATGATGTCACTCTCCGCTATCCATGCAAAGGTTTCTAATATGTGGCTGATGCGAAGATATATTTTGGAAAGAGAGAAAATTCAACTTTCCCTGCGGGTAATCGAACCCACGTCCTAGGTCTCTAGCTCATCTGCCGCCCGGTTGCAAAACCTCGTGTGCCTCCCATGGCCCCCACATCCTAGAGTAGGGCCCTAGGCTGGGAACTTTTGCGGGGCCCCCGACCAGACTTTCACGGGCCCTCTTATGATCGATTTACAGCGTGAAAAAACAAAAAAATAATGAAAGTCGTCCCGGGCTCCAGGGCTGGAGCCTTGCCAGCCCACCCCTTGCGGGGGATATGGTGCCTCCCCTAAAGACTTCCATGGTGGGAGGGTGAAAGGGCTTTGGCCAAGGGGATCCTGGGATAAGCCTGATTTTTTTTTTCGGAACCGCACATCAATGTTTAACCAAAATGTTCTTGACCATACGTCCCACTTTTAAAGGAGCTCTGTTTTTTTTTGTTTAGAATTATTTTATTGTTCTTAATTATGCCCCATAACTTTTTCCTCATTCGGCTGTCGTTGATGAACCCTCATATTTTCCTTCCTGTGTTAGGCCTTAATTTTTTAATTATTCTAAATTTTTTTTAAATACTGTTGAACCTTTTTAACGCCAAAAAATATATACTTACTCCAAGCTTCCGAAGGCGGAAATCAAGGATGTTTGGGGGTTTTCCTGGTGCTTCAGACTCCGGACAAGAGTGCGAACCTAATTTTTTTTCTTTGATTTTATTTGACCGCTCTTGAAAAATTACTGGGTGTGGCTGACAGGGCTCTAGCCCGAGACGATTCTAATCATCATCTCCTCTTTTTTTGTACTGTAAATTTATTATAAAGTTCCCCGTGAAAAAGCTGTCAATTCATATATACATATATACATTAGATCAGTCGACTCCACCGATGACGCTGGGGGGGGGGGGGCAATGCCCGCACGCCCTCCCGTATCTCCGCCCATGGGGGGTCCTGGTGGAGAATGGGGGGGGGGGCATTGGCCGAATCAAATGCAGACTATCTTGCACCATGTCATAGAGTCCATTCTTGTTTCTTGTTTTACGGCCCAGGCTTTGTCTGTTACCCCAAGTTTTCTCAACATTTTCGTTGTCAAGGTATGGCTCAAAAGAGTGACAGTGCGTGGTGTCTTTTAGTTTTCATTGATCCAATTTTTAAAATTGCATTTATCTAAACAATAGCTTTGGCTGCCGCCCGGGTGCACCGCACCCCTTGCACACTCGCTTAAGGCGCTCCTGAAAACAAAAATCATGCAGTAACTTCTTAATAATGATTATCATTTAATGGTGAAATAATTAATAATTATAATTTTTTAAACTTTATAGTATAAAGTCTATACTGACCTTATTTAAATGACTTACTCTACTTTTTGTCTTTTCGAAATTCTCCAAATCAGTTAACGATTAGCACTTACATCATTTTGAATTCATTTAACATGGTTATCACTTTGTTGTTCACTATGTTACTAAACGATAAAGCATAAAAAGAAAATGGCCGCCTTTCTGTTTTGTCGTAACGAATACGGGGATAGAAACGAGAAAAATATCCATTCGGTTACAGCTGGAAAGGAAACAAAGATATCCGGTGGAATTGGAATAATGTTGCGGCTCACGCAACCTAGCAACACGTGTTCTAAAGAATCGTGAATTCAAACATCAAGTGTTGAAACGCGGACATGCGTTGTGTGTCCGTCTGGCAAAGGAAAAGTTATTATTATTAAATTAGAGCTTTTTTCTGCTGACGAAAAGCTTGTTTGTCGTCGTGCGGAGTGAGATAACAGATAACTGATAACGCTTTATTTGGGGAAAATCCCTTCGGAGCCTGTAGTTAAAAGAACATACACTAAGTGTAAAGAATTACCGATAAAAATACAAATGTGCTCTAAAATTAAAGGGAAATATGATAAACGGTCAGTAAAAAGAGAAGAAATAGTGTCCATCCTTTCGATGAATTGTAATATAAAAATTATAGTTCCCATATGTGGCCTGAAACTAAAAGAAAAATCAATTAGGAAATTTGGGTATAATGTAGTATTCTTATTCTTACTGCTATGGTTATGACGATCTTGACTGTCACGATACCTCGGCTCTAGAACTAGGGCCGCTCTTACCAAACGCGGGGTCCATCCAAAATAATGGGGCGTCCCTTGGCCCCGATTTTTTTTTTCCTTCTGTGAGAGAGGGGAATCGAAAATTCAGAACAAATGCTAGAAATTATTTGAGAATTAGCGAAAATTCAGAATAAATTAAAGATGTAATTCCAGAATATCGATGAAAATTCAGAATAAATAAAATAAGCAATTCCTAGTGCGTTTAAAAAAAGAAGATTTATATTGCATGTTTTACGCTCCCTCATTGATACAACCACCCATACAAAACTCTTCCCGACTATTTATTTGAAGTAAACTTCTTTAGGGACACAAGAGTGAAATTTTCCGAGGGAAAGAAAATCCCGTCACAGAAAGTGGAACGCTTTTTTCCCCATTAAAATCGATTCGTAGGAATGACTGATTGTGTACTGAAGTTCCAAGAAGCAGATTGGTTGTGGTTGTGGGGGGGGGGGAGTGGTAGTGTAAGAAAATGAACTTGGGAGGGTCGGTCGGTTTGGACGCTTTGTGTCGGACAAAGACAGGGTTTTTTACCTTCCCCTCCTCCCCAATAACGCACGCCGCTGGAATCGTAGAACGTCCTCTTCTTTAATACAAGGCAACGACCCTATTCTAGAAACCTTGGCAACGACCCTATTCTAGAAACCTTGGCAACGACCCTATTCTAGAAACCTTGGCAACGACCCTATTCTAGAAACCTTGGCAACGACCCTATTCTAGAAACCTTGGCAACGACCGACGTTAGTTGACCCAAAATTGCAAAAAGGAGCCACGGCTATACGCGTTTCGGAACTATATGAAGTTCCTTCATCAGTAGCAGAAATAGCGTAAAATACTGCTTATAACGGGAGTTACTCGCTGATGTAGACAAAAGAGTCGAATTCAAAATGAACCGGTAACAAGAGCAAAAGGAGGAGGACAAAAAAGAGGATCGCTGTCCTCTTCTTTAGTATAATTGGCAATGCACACAGTTTGGAAAGTTTGGAAGAAAAGAAAATTCGGTTATATAGGGTGAAGTGGGAAGGAGTGTGTGTGTTCCCACACTGTTCTAGCAGCCTAGGGGTTAAACAGCCTATAAGTTCCATCGCACGAGATTCTCACGCAGAGTTTTTTAAAATAAAAATGCTTCGTTTTTTTTCAACGAAGCTCGCTTAAATTCGCAATATTTACTAGAATCAGGAATAAAGTTAATTTGCAAAATTTTTAAATTGTGTTATAATGAATGACTACAATGAATAGTGAATCATTAAAAGAGTGACCCAGCAAAGAACCATGTCAGTGAGAAATAAAAAGAGTGACCTAGAGCTTGTGCAAGCATGAGAATGACCAAATGAGTGACCTAAAGAGTATTATGAGCGTAGGAGTGACCAAAAGAGTGTGTGAGTATGGGAATGACCACAAAAGAGTGACTTAGAAACACTGGTGTACTACTTGAAGGAGTGGAGGGAGGCGAAGCGGGTTATTGCACAGGGTGGCGAATTCGATGAAAGAGTAGTCAAGAAAATTAGACCAGAATGGGGGAAGGTCTGCAAAATTCGTGTAGCCCGCAGGCGGCAAAACCATAAATACGCCTCTGGTGTTAGAGTGACATTCTGGTTCCCTACTTTTGTTGGCACCCTGTACGTAAGTACACTGCAAATACTGTTTTTGTTTTTTTTTACAATATTTTAGGGAAACATTTTCAATAAACATTTTTTGCTATTTATGACTCGTATTGAGGTGAAATATTTTGAAACGTGCCTTGTTTTAAACATGTCTGTGCATTTTCTTTTTCTCCCGGTCATTCTGAATAATTTACAACCCGAAAAGTCAAAGTAGCTATATTTTATTCAAAATGCATCAACCGGGACTTGTAAGTATCCATAAATTTATACTATGGATAAATTTTTTGCAGGTTAAGTAAAATCTGTCTATTTTATGAAAGTTTCTTTTAGCATTTTCAAACTCGCAAGTTTTTTGAAATTTTCAGCATGTTACTAAGTATACAGGCTAGTGACGGTATAAGTTGAAACACTCTTTATTATATAACCATAGATTGCCAAATTGTGAATCCCTTCAATTCGCTTTTACTCGAGGGTACCGAAACAAACACTGATTGAAACAAAGATAATTGGTCATTAATTTTGACATTACTTATTTCAATAATTCTCAAATTATTTCGGTCAATAATTATCAAATCATTTCTTTCAATAATCTCGGAAATATTTTTTCATTAATTCTGAAATTATTTGTTCCTATAATTCTGAAATTATTTCTCTCAATAATTTTGAAATTATTTCTCTCAATAATATTGGAAATATTTCGTTCAATAATTTCGGAAATATTTATGTCAAATAATTTCTGAAATTATTTGTTTCAATAATTTTGAAATTATGTGTTTCAATAATTTTGAAATTATTTCTGTCAATAATCCTGAAATAATTTCTCTCAATAATTTTGAAATTATTTCTTTCAATAATATTGGAAATATTTCTTTCAATAATTTCGGAAATATTTATGTCAAATAATTTCTGAAATTATTTGTTTCAATAATTTTGAAATTATGTGTTTCAATAATTTTGAAATTATTTCTGTCAATAATCCTGAAATAATTTCTCTCAATAATTTTGAAATTATTTCTTTCAATAATATTGGAAATATTTCTTTCAATAATTTCGGAAATATTTATGTCAAATAATTTCTGAAATTATTTGTTTCAATAATTTTGAAATTATTTGTTTCAATAACTCTGAAGTATTTCTTCCAATAATTGTGAAATAATTTTTCGTTAATTATGAATTTTCATTAATTACGAGATACTTTTTTACACCAATTCTGAAATTATTTAGTTTCAATAAATATGAAATGTGACTTTTCTCATTAATTCTAAAAACTGTTCAATAATTATGAAGTCATTTGTTTCAATTATGAAATTGTTTTTCTCATTAATTCTGAAATGTTTTAAAAGTTAATTTTAAATCATGTGCTTCTTTATTTTAAGATGTATTTTTTAGAATTGGAGGATTTTCATTGAGGGTTTTTTCCAGACATTTCTACAAATCCTCTTTGTGTGAACCTTTTCATCGACTGGCTCCCAGCAAAAAGCTTCATGGGCCACATGTGACCCGCGGGCTAAGAGTTTAAGAGCCCTAGGATAATAGATGGCACCGTAGCTGCAGTCGATGTGATCGGCCGCTGTGGTGGTCGAGTGGTCATAGTCATAGGCGTGCGCAGAATTTTCTCGAGGGGGGGGGGGTTTCAGATGTTTTTCCCTTCTGAGGAGGGTTTACTTTTTTTTCCCTGAAAAATAACACTATAATCTTGACTCAAGGGGTGGGGGAGGGGGTAGACCCCCCCCCTTGTGTACGCCAATGGTCATTGTGACGGACTCGGGCCAAGTGATTTTTCTGAGGCCCTACTTGGCGAATTCTCGGAAATTTGAACCGGTTCTCATTTTTGTGAGGCCCTCTTTTCTTGAGGCCCCCGGGTCGTGCCTGGGTGGGCCCATGCATTAAGATGGCACTGATCATGAGCCCTGGTCCGAATGATTTTTCTCAGGCCCTCTTTTCTTGAGGCTCCCCCCCCCCCGGGCGTTGCGGGTGGGGCCCCATGCGTTAAGACGGCACTGCCCTTAGGTTCGACAAACTTCCGACGCCATAGGAGACGTGGCTATTCCACTGCCAAAACGAAACTGGAAAATAATACATTGAAAAAGGTGATGTAGGAAATTCGATGAAGTCATGTATTAATTTTAGCAAACTTAACTTCCTTATATTGGATTGTCAAAGATTAAGTCACAGTTTGTCGAAGACAAGGCGAAGTTTTCACGTTTTCGTAAACAAAAAAGTTTTGATCTGAAAAATATCCCAACATTTCGGTCATTGCGAGAATTTGTTCTCTAAACTAAAGCTGCAATAAGAGAAGAATAGAATTTCAACCAGCTTTTGTTTCTTAGAGACTGGCACCGGGACGGCTTTTCCATGGGCGGAGATACGGGGGAGGGGCGTGAAGGGCATTCCCCCTCCCCCCAGCGTCAAAGGTGGAGTCAACTGATTTAATGTATCTATGTATATATATGAATTGACATCATCATCATCGTGCCCCTCCCAGCAATAATGACCGTTCCCCCCAGATTTCCAAGTCTATCTCCACCTATGAGCTTTTCCCTGCATAATCCCAGGATCTTAAGTCATGCTACCCTTTCTGAAGACTGAGCTGTTCAAGTTGTAACAGTGTTTGACCAGTGCATTCTACAGAAGACTTCGTCCTCTTCTTCCATCTCTAGGAGGTACTGGTGTGACAAGTGTTTGTATAGGTTAATTTTACCCACTACTCAAAATACCACATTGCACAGAGACTGCAGTGCCACCTGTCGTTAAAAAAAGCGATCTTTCCGTTAAAAAGTCTCACCACAGAGAGCAACAGGCCTACAACGGTACAATTATTCAATTATTACACTCCACTCATATTTAGAAAAATTTACGGCTAATGGCAGCCCTACAAATAACATGCATTACACAGAAACAATCTTTACGCTAGGATCACAACACGTACACGCACATTCCGGCATGTACCAATCCGTTAGAAATTCCGTGGAGGAATGTGTACGAGGTGCATGTGTGGTTTAATAGTAGTAATAGTAGTGCCATCTGTTGGTGGCTTTCCAACTTCGTGGCACGAATGCGAGCCGGTCTCCAATCAATTGGAAAATAAAGCTTCTCCGCAGAGACCAAAGCAGACCTTCAACACGTATACTCACATAACATGAAAAATCAGGTATTTGCAATTTCCACTTCAAAATACAGAAGATTGATAGTATAACACGTATAACAGAACAGTATAACACGAACAAGCGCCAAAGTGGTGAAGTCTTAAGATTCTCGTCCACCATCAAGAATGTTTCCGTCAGGAACGCAGGATCAATCCCGGGGAAGAACACAAAAATAACAAGTTCTCTCACGAGCCTAGGGGAACCACCGATAGATGTGCCTTCATTTCTAACCCAACTCGTTTGGTAGTAAATTCCTGCATGGCGATATGACCGGAGTTGTTTCGTACAACACGAAACAGTCATATAATTCCAACAATATGAATAAGCCAGGGTCACGCATCTACGCATACACGCAACACGTTTCTGTACCAATTCGTTAGAAATTCCCCAGGAGGAATGTTTACAGGTACATGGATAAGTAGAAAGTAGTGCCATCTGCCAGGCAAAGCTCTAACTAATTTTTCAAACCGGTTTATTTCAAATCCCTATCGTGCCCATACCACTTGTTCAACTTTTTTTCTTTTATCACTGTTTCAAAGTTTGTGAGTCCTTCCTGAAACACCCTGTATGTATTCCGTATAAAAGAATTATGTGGGAGAAGAAAGAATCAAATATCGGTCTTTACCTTGGACATTTTTCATCTGAAACCTGAATCCAACAGAATTCCGGTTTATAGCCCGTATGTGGAGAAATACTTTCCGGGTACCGTCCGTACTTTACGTCAAAAAGCGACAATATTATGACAAGAAACGTGATTTTCTCGAAATATCTACAATCAGGGAAACGTCTCCAATACTATATTGCTACCCATGTACGTACCAATATTGACTTCATATGAGTAGGTACAGTATTTGCGTTATTCTCGGAGCAGCTTCCCGTTTTTGCTGGATATAGAGTAAAAATAAGAAAATAAGCTTCAGCTCTCGTAAAGCTTATTCTCGAGTCTTCCCACTCTCCTCTAAAGTAATAAAATGCGAAATATATGAGAAATGATTCCGCTGGAGTTCAATAAAATGCTATAAATCTCTATAAAACTCGTATATGAGGTCCTCGCCAACGGGAAAAACTGCAATATAAGAGAAAATAAGTGAAAAAAAAACCGTCATATTACATATTTCCTAAACAAGTCCACGAAATCTATTTTGGCGGTTAATAAGAGTCTATAAAAAGCCAAACTAAAATCTTCCTATGGATCATTAATTTTTCTCTTTTTTTTTTTATATACTTAGGGCTCTAAAAAGTGTGATACCCTTGTTAGTATATCTAATTCTAGAAAATACTTTCGAGAAAACTCGCTCTCCGTGAAAATAAATACTATCTTTGAAAACGATACTTTGTAACAATCTTAACAAGACCTTATTGTTAAGTCAGGCGATTTTTTTTAAAAATAAAATTCTTGGAACTTTGAAGCTAAGAAATTTTTAAATCATAATTTTTCATTGATATTTTATAATTTTTATTTTACCAGGAACAACATTTTCCCGCAATATTAGATGAGTGCATAAAAAGATGTTTGTCCCGCATTATAATTTCTGATTCATTGATAATACGAAGAGACTGTTTCGGCATAACATCCAGAAAATACAATTTCTCATTGATAATACCTTTGAGAATTTAAAAACGGTTTGGGGGCCGTTCAAGTATTACGTAAGCAAATTTTTAGTCATTTTTGACCCCCCCCCCCTGTCAGCAAAATTTCGTCATCAGCTCTGCCCCTCTGAATGCTAACTCATATTTTCATAAATGGTGGTTGATGACGTAAGCATTATCCACCCCCCCCCTTGTCATCAAAAGTCAGCAAATCGGAAACCCCCCCCCCATCGATGATGACGTAATACTTGAACGGCCCCTTGAGTATGTATCGATACTGTTACGAGAATTATGTGAATAGTCCTTTCATTTATCATTCATTACGTCATTTTCCGTAGTAAAGAATGTAAACAGGTTGGCTATATTCCGTTCAAAAAATAAAAATTAAAGCATTTGCTTGTTAATCTCGCCAAGGTTGTGCCAGCTTGGCGAGTATGGCGACAGCTCAGATAATTTGGCGACGTCATGGCGTAAAGAGAATTTTGTAGACAGAAAAGGAAAGAATGGAATCCCGTGTGTGTGTGTGTGTGTGTGTGTGTGTGAGATAGAATAATAAACTTCTCGACTTTTCTTTTGCCTCTATAAAAGCGACCATCAAAGTGAAACGTGGCAGTTCAGTTGAGTAACTGTAAGCTGAGTAGGCTAGCATGAGAAATTGGGTTGAGTAGGCTGCGCACATTGAAGGATTTGACGATTCGCACTGATAGGGTTGCTAGTTAACACGATGTTTCCCGCTATTTCTTTTCACCCTTCATAACCCCTCTGTGGCCATATCCTCCCCATACTAAGTACGTGCGGACATCTCTTCCTCCACCGCTATGCGGTTTCTTCTTAGTCGCGATCCTCGTACCTCTTCGTTCGAGTATGTGCGCAACATTAAAGAGAAACCGAGTGTAATTCTTGCGTTATAGTGAGAAGCCAATTTTAAGGATTCTGTGTTTTAGCTTGTACAGTCAAATCTCTGCTTGTGAATACGTGTAAATAGCTGTCCTAAATAAATCTGTGACGTCATGCATTTTGTTTCGTACCTTACCCATCCCGAAACTGAGACATTATCTGGAAGAATTTGCAATGATCTTCTCTGACCCGATTAAAGATCGGGCTGGACAAATCTCCTAAAATTTACATGACCGGTCAGGCATCTAACTTAAAATAATAGATGCCCGAATCAGTAGTCTGAAATAATGCCCGAGAAATGTTATCACTGGATTTACTTACTTAAAGAAATTTTGAAAACAAATTGATTTTATTTGTACGAGACTGAACAGCAGGCGCAGGATAGGATGGCCAGACCATGCGACTGAGAAACCGGCACAAATCTTGATAAAAACCGGGACAAAAAAAACCCAAATTCATTGATAAAAACTGAGGCATCGTGAAGAAAAATGTTCAGAGAACATTAGTCTCGAATTATAAGGTAATGGATAAAATTACTCATTGACACCTTCAATCAGTCATGCCCGCTGCAGTAAGGGCGGAGCCCTGTCACTGGGCCACCAAAGTACTCCCATTGACACCAAAAGCCTTTGCCTTATACGGTTTGTTCAGCCTTCAACATTTTTCTCATTGTAGACCGCTGATATTAAATGAAAGTTTTCGCGAACCCACAGAGATTTTTTACTGGCCTTCTGATTTATATATTTCCTATTAATTGATAGTTTTATTTTCCTATTATGTGAATACGAGAAATCGCGTTAGGAAGTTAGGACCCATGCTGACACCTGTTGAATAAAAACAAAACTATCTGTTCTAATTTTTAAAATAAAATTTTTGTTGGTTTTAAACTGGTGTGTAGCATGGAAACGAACAACATGTGGCATGAAACTAAATATATTGCTCAATACTATCAGTCTTTATATTTTTAAGTTTACCGCAGAATCATTTTCCACAGAAAACATAAATGCATAGTGACCGATATA
The DNA here is from genome assembly GCF_987345545.1 of Pholcus phalangioides. Taxonomy (NCBI): domain Eukaryota; kingdom Metazoa; phylum Arthropoda; class Arachnida; order Araneae; family Pholcidae; genus Pholcus; species Pholcus phalangioides. The sequence continues at coordinate 45,649,543 of NW_028301596.1, read as the reverse complement.
TTACCGCATAAAATTTACACTTATGTAGCACGAAAAAGGGAAAAAAATTTCATACTACATATTGTTCATTATCATTCTACCATTGGTTAAAATCCAACAACCATTTTAAGAATTCTAACAGATAGTTTTTTTATCTAATAGGTGGCACCAGGCGTCCCATCATTCAGGCAATATTTATGTGCAGTTCTCTACCATATATACACCGTTTTTCCTCTAAATTTTTTCAGCCATTATTTTTTCTCTTAACCCCCTGTGATTTGGTACCCCCTCCTATCGCGAGAGGTACCAAATTTCCGTACTGGTTGGCAGCAAAAGAAACTTTATTTCTATTATGTCCTCCCCTGCCTCCCCTGCTTTCTGGTTTACTGGCGCGGACAGCACCAGTTCCGGTTTGAGAGCTCAGAAAACCGTGAAAACTTTCGTTCTACTAGTTTACGGGCTCTCTTGGACAACTCCACAACTCTCCGGTTTCCAGGCTCGGAGAATGCGGAATGCGGGAATGTGCGTGTACGTGTAGTGCAACCTGACGTATAGTTTGTTTCTGTGTAATGCTTGTTATGTGTAGTGCTGTCATCTGCCCCCAGTTTTACTAACGATGAGTGAAGTGTTATGGTTGAATGATTTACCGTTGTAGGACTGTTGCTCTCTGTGGCGAGACTTTTTAACGGGGAGATCGGCTCGCATTTGCGCCTTGAAGTTGGGAACCACAGAAAACCAACTTCAGCCGACCACCACTGTGGGGTTCGAACCCGGATCCTCGCATCACGAGTCCGGCACTATAACCACTCGACCACCACAGCGGTGGTTTCATTACTTAACTTGCGTCTTCCTTCATAGATGACAAACACTGCTTATATAGAATGAATTAAAGGTTATATAGAATAAATTCAAAAGGGAAATTTTGCTCGATAGGGTTACCATCACTGACGTTTAACCTTTTGCGGTCCACCCTGTACTTCATTATTACAAAGGCCCCTTACGATGACAGAAAGGCCTTTGTGAATTCGGCTTCCTAGCAGAACTCATAAGTTATACAAAAACCGCATAAGGACAATCATACAGGGGTCTTTCTCATCGTGGGGGATGCGTTATGAAGTGCGAACTGTACCAGCACCTCCTAGAGATAGATGGCCTCCGCAATTTGCTTGTGACGTCAGTAAGTAGTCCAATTTTCCCTCAGAATATTCAGGGAAAAAAAATTCCCTGCTCGTGCCAGTATCATCGTTGTGAGGAAAAAAAATGATTTAGGGCTCAGAATTGGCACTTTCTATGCCTCACATCCAATCACTATGTGGTATTTGCGAGCCAATCAGGAAGATTCTACGCCAAAATAAGAACAAACGAAATAGGATGCTGTGTTTCAAAATGTGGCAAACTTGCTAGGTAGTGTGAATGACGCTTGTGGCAAACAGTGCAGAGGCCTTCTATCTCTAGGAGGTGCTGACTGTACCAACGAAGTGCCGAAAAAACCTCTGGACCGCCAAAGGTTAATGTCGAATTTCCTTTCAGAAAATCAAGCTTCTCCTTCCTTACAATGATAAGTTTATTGTCTACGGCATAACGATGGTATGATATACACATGGCGTGTGTTTAAGGGGAGAAAAATTTACATTGGGATGTCCATTGACTCGAAGAGTTTTTCTAAGTTCGTGTAATCAAATTCTGAAAGCATCTTAAAACACTTTAAATATTCGAGTTCGCGCTCGTTCGAGCCGATGCACGACCAGCAGTACATCGCAGATCTATGGCCAGTAGCTGCTGGTGCTGCTTCCCTCCATTGCTCGGGGATTTCGCGAAGTCGTGGTGCACGTCGCAGTTGTCGGGCAGGAACAGGAAAGATTCCCTCGCTTCCGGAGAACGCACCACGTGCGTCTTCCTCTTGTGATAGGACCTGCTGCTTCCCGCTGCAGCGGAACTGCTCTCCAGCCGAGTCGACATGGCGCTGCTGCTGCTGTTATTCTTCTTCGAGGTGGTCATTGTCCTGCTCATGTTCCTGACGCCTCGTTTCCCTTTGCTCAGATGGAAAGCCCCGTATATGAGAGGATTGATCATGGCGGTCGAGCTGCCGAAGAAGAAGATCGCCGACTTGAGGTCATCCGCGAGCTTATCGCCGGGATCGTGGAAGATGAACGTGATCATCATGACGTAGTACGGCGTCCAGCAAACGATGAACGCGACGACGATGACGACGGTTACCATCAAGGACTTCATCTTTGCTTTCCTGATGATCTTCCTCCGCATGCCGTCCATTGGGGAGTGGGCCAGATGGGACCCGAAAACGTCTTCCTTACCTAAACGAAGAACAAATGGTATGAATAAAAGAGAATATAAAATTAATAATTGAGTATACTGGAAAAATCTATGATTTAACCGCGCATACGCCTCGTGAAGATTCCTCTGAAGAATTTGTAACGAATTGGTACATTCCGGAATGTCTGTTCTAAGTGCATGAGTGGCCCTAACGTATTTAGGTTGACATAGTGTTAGGTCGAAAACTGAGAAAGGAGGACACCTGCACGCACACCCTTTGTAATGTCACTTTTCCCAATTTTCCCAACAGATGGTGCCATTATAATGATAAAAAAAAAATCCAACATCACAATAATTTTTCCCAACTAAACAAGAACCATTAAAAAAAGAACAAACAACAATCCATCTCTATTTGCATATAATGAATTGTTCCTTCCATCGGATTAGTTTTATTGCTTTTCCTGGACCATGGCAAGAGGTTTTCTTTCATAAAGAACTTTGTCTTTTGTTACATTCCTTGTGATTTTTGAAAGTTCTCATAGCCTTATTAGGCTCTACCCTCAGAAGGTTTCTTTTTCTTTCGTCCGCGTTGCTTTTTTGGCCAGAGGTGATTCGCCATAGTAATCAGCATTCAGCATGCTGTTTTTTTGCATTTTATTTTCTTTATTTCCGAATGGTAGAGGTAACATTCACAATTTTTAATATAGATGGCACCATTAAAAACTCACACATAACACTAATATGCACTCAGACTGTTAGGTACACATACTACTCACATTTCGGTACAACTCAATCGGTAGTAAATTGCCCATTAAGTGTTTTTCCCTGTCTAAGAAGTGCTGCCACATCGGAAGTGAAAGTGGCATATATGCCTGAATTTTCACGTTTATTTGAGTTTCGTGCCTGTTTCTAGCGGAGAGAATGTGAAAGAATATGGAAAACCAAATGCAAAATAGAATTGTGTGACTTTACATATAAGGGGCCGTTCAAGTATTACGTCATCATCAATGGGGGAAGGGGGTTTCCGATTTGTTGACTTTTGATGACAAGGGGGGGGGGGGTTTGGATAATGCTTGCGTCATCAACCACCCTTTATGACAATATGAGTTAGGATTCAGAGGGGCAGAGCTGATGACGATTTTGCTGACAAGGGGGGGGGGGGAGGGGGTCAGCATTTTGCTGACTTTTGCTGACAAGGGGGGGTCAAAAATGGCTAAAAATTTGCTTACGTAATACTTGAACGGCCCCTAATGTAATCTATTATCAAATCTCAAATATCCTGTTTAGAGCATAATTTATTATCAAATTGTGCAAATAAATATTTTTCGAAAATTGGAGATTTTAATTAGTTCATGGAAAAAATGAAATCTCTTACTGGATATGGTGCAAAAAGTGCAGGTGTAGGTGACAATGAGGATGAGAAGCGGGATCGCAAACATGACGACTAGGCTCATGGTCGTGTAGATCTGCTCTTGCCAACTGGCTGTGTAGAAACCGTGTGACACGCACTGATAGAAATCCTCGACGAAAGGTCCTTTCTGCACGCTGAATATCACCAACTGCGAAACAGCAAGGACTTTATACATATGATCACGGCATTACATATCAATTTTAGGTGCAATAAAAATGAATGTGAATGATATAGAAAAACGATCACTTTTGAAAAATTATCATAAATTATTGTGTTGTTCTCACCACGATTCGTTCCATACAAGTAATCTTTCTTACCACTTCAAATGGCACACACACATATCAACTTGCATAGAGCTCGATATTTCCCTAAAATATACAGTAAAACCCCTTCTTAACAAACATCCCTCAGATGCGGTCACCCCTCTTTTATGGCAGAATAATAAGATCCCCTTACATAATACAAAAGCATGCATTTCAAACCCCTCATTAATGGTCACCCCTCTTTTACGGAAGAACTTTTTTTTTGTAACCACCGGTGTCCGAAAAAGAGAGGTTTTACTGTATATATATATATATATATATATTTGCCACCATCTCTCCATAATATATATCTATGAAAATATTTGGGTTCGAGAGCACCTACCCTCCAATATCCCATATTGTGCATAACTTCATCCCACCGTTCACATTATATAACCAGATTCTTATTCTTTATTTTCTTTTGTGAACGATGTTCCCTCTTTAGACTCCCAATGACGAATCATAATTAGATGTTTTTCGATTTTATCTTTACTACGTATCATCATAATATTACGCACATACGTGGTAATATTTTTACAACAATAGAACAAGATAGCCATGCTTCAGCTATAGAAATGATAATGGGGTTATTCCAAATAATAAAACAAATAAACGAGAATTATTCGCAAATTCAAGGGAGCCCCACAAATAATTTTCTCTACGGGCTCCGCGTCTGATAATGGTGGCCCTGGAATTGGCCTAATTCTGAGGGTCTGCTAACATTTTATTTTGGGCTTGAAATCAATTTAACTTGGATATTAATGCAGTTATTATAAACTATAACTAAAACAATAGACGGATTCAGTGCAGTTAGTTTTTGGACCCTTGATATCTCTTTTCTGTTTTTAGTTATTTTTTCTTCCTTTCAAAAATTATAAGTGCTTTTTTTTAGTGCCTATTAAAGGCATTTTTAGAACCTTTTTGCCTGCCTATTTCGACAATTTTTAGTGCAAAACTTCCGAACTCTACTAATCATCATTTTGTCCAAACTTTATCTTCTACTCCACTGCAATGATTCATATTCACCATATGTTTTTTCTGCTATGTTTTTCTTTTGACTCAGATATTTCTCGCTATCTCAATCAACGTTATCTCGGTTTGTCCTCCGTCGTTTCAAAGTACCTGTCGTACTCACAGAGTAAGAATAATATTCTAGTATTTATATCTTTAGTCTATGGTCGTACTCCATCCAGATTCCTTCCTCTTTAACTTCATTTGAGGAGCTTATTTTCAAAAAAAGGACAGTGCAGTTCCGTTTTTTTTTCTTCTAAATACGCTATTTAACGGTTTCCAAATCTTTGGGATGACTTCTATCGGATTATGCAACAGGGTTTATTCAAACGGGAATATTTTTGGTAGAAATCACAATCTGAAGTTAGTCGTTTCTATCGAAAAGGGAACATATCTACCTTGTTTATTCACTTCGGTATTTTTCACTCAAAAGGGACATAACAAAGCGGTTGTCCTTCTCTGGCGTTAAGGGAGCTTCCACCGTGAATGATAGTGTTTCCTCGCGCGCAGAAAATGACCAGGGTGCAATAAAAATGATCAACTGAATGCTGGGCCGTCCTAAGAGCATCATGGGCTCCCGAGCCAAGTGTTTTTCTCAGGTCCTACCTGGTGAATTCTAGAAAATTTAAATTTCCTTTATTTAAGATTTTTAAACACAGTTACAAAACATTTAGGGGCTAAGCAAGCTTGTGAACACACACACACAACACCAAGAAAAAGGTGGCAACAGGAATGGAATTGATAAACAAAAAAATTTAGCAGCATAGCGGCATTTAGCAGCGTATGCAAGATAAAAGAAGATTACATTACAATATGAAACAGATAATTTAAATCTTCTTGAGTTAACAACCAAGATTTTAAATTGATAAAAAAAGATGTACATGAAGATGATTGTTCTTTTATTAACTGAGGAAGTAAATTAAATATTTTGGGAGCTAAATAAAGGAAAAATTTTTGGAAACGAGTTTTATTTGGCCTTAGTACCTGTATAGTATGACGTCTAAATTGCATTCCAGACTTATGTAATTTCAGATTGAGATGGCCACTTCTTTTATAAAACATTTTTAAACTTTTATAAACGTACAGATGTTGCAGAGGGAGTAGCTTTAATCGATTGAAAAGTGGAAATGTATGCGTGAGTCTATTTTTACTCAGAATGATACGGATGAAGGACTTCTGTGTGACAAAAAGTGAAGAAAGATTGCTGACGTATGTCCCACCCCAACATGTAATGCCGCAACTCAATCTAGATTCTACTAATGCAAAATAAAGAAGTTTTAAAATTGATTGGGAACATTTATTCCTGATAAAATAAAATTTCCTAATGTTCTGATTTAGTTCTACACTCAAATAATTAATATGTGTTTTCCAGGATAGTTTTGAATCTAAAAAAATCCCTAAATACTTAAAGGTGTCTACTCTATTTACAACTGTGCGCATACAATCCGAGATATAGCCATCTGTCATACTATGATATTTTAGGACACCAAAATCATCGAAAGTACTAGAACCAAATAACATATATTTAGTTTTATCTATATTTAATTTTAAATTATTATTTATAAACCAGATATTTATTGAGTTAAAATCATTTTGCATGTTATTCCTCAAGTTGATTGAAAAACTTTCAGAGTAACAAAGAGCTAAATCATCAGCAAAAGCAGTGATTTTTCCTTTCAAATTAAAGTTACACAGGTCATTTATATATATTAGGAATAAAATAGGTCCAAGTACTGATCCTTGAGGTACACCAGATATAATTTGTCTTTTAGAACTCAAAACGGAATTTACTTTCACACTTTGAACTCTGTTAGTAAGATATGTTTTGAAAAATTTAAGTGGTAAACCCCGAATTCCTGCATATTCTAGTTTGGTTAGAAGAATTCTATGATTCACGGTATCAAAAACTTTGCTGATATCTAAAAATAATGACGCAACTTTACAATTATTGTTATCTGCTATATACACATTTGAAAGAAAATTAACAAGAGCGCCCTCTGTACTTTTTGCCTTTCTGAATCCAAATTGGTTCTCACTAAAAAAATTAATGCTGTCAAGAAATTTAATTATTCTGGATTTAATTATTTTTTCTATGACCTTTGAGAAGACAGATAGTAAAGAAATCGGTCTGTAATTATTAACATTCTTTTTGTCCCCTTTCTTGTATATTGGAGAAACGATTGCAAGTTTCAGGCACTCTGGAAATTCGCCAATGATAAAACTTAAATTAAACATAAACGATAAGACATCACCTTACATATGGTGCAATGCACTTCAATGTTATGGAATTAATTTTGTCAAATCCTGACGATTTTTTGGAGTATAAAGAATTTATTATACTCAATACTTCATGACTACCCGTAAGGCATATAAAAAAGGATTTCTCAAAAAAATTTAAATTTGAACAATTTAATGAATTACAATTATTAGGAAGATCATTGTTACAAAAATTAGAAAAAAAGTCATTAAAACATTCAGCAATATCAATTGGATTCATTATTTCACCAGTTGTTTCAGTAAAAACCGTGTCAATGCTGCTATATTTATCCTCACACATTAATTTGTTAATTAAATTCCATTGAGATTTCGAATCCCCGTTTGCTTGAATAAATGCTGCAGTATAATAGTTATTCTTATTTTGTTTTATCTCATTGTTTAACGTATTTCTAAATGTCTTGAAATTATATCGCAGCTCAATATCAAACGGTTTCCTTTTAATTTCTTTCAATAATCTATGTTTAAATTTAATTTTTTCATAATTTTTTTTCGTAATCCAGGGTTTTCTTATTCTTTTATTATACTTTACTCTAGTAGAAGCATCAACACGATTCTTAATTAAATCCAAGAAAGTATTCATTGCCGAGTTTGCAGATTCACAACTGTAAACAGTATCCCACGTAACCATTTTTATCAATCAATTGATTTTTATCAAGATAGGTAAAGCACCTTGTTTCACAATTTGAGTCATTGCTGTCATGATCTGTTTCTAAATAAAATAAAGCCATTTTATGATCAATTATGCACAAATCGAGAAGTACAGCTTTTTTTGAATTTAAATTTCTGGATCTACAAAAAAATATGATCTATGCAAGTTGACGTTTCATCGGTTTCTCTAGTTGAAGAATTAATTAACGATTCAAATCCAGATCTTGACATCAAATTCACATGAGAAAAAATATTTGTCTTCAGATCTTAAAATATCAATGTTTAAGTCACCGATCAAATACATACATTTCAACCGGATCTCGTTTTTGTGAGGCCCCTCTTCTCTTGAGGCTCCCCGGGACGTGCCCGGGTGGCGTAGAAATTTCCAGTTTTCGACTTACGTTTTGAATGAAATTCTAACCGCTTAACATTTCCACTTATTTTTCAGAACGAAACATCTCTAAAATTTATATTAACTCCATTGAATGTTGATCAAGAAACATAACATTTAAATATTCTTATACCACTCACGTATTCTTCCTGTTGCGCTATTTTGTAAAGCAGTCCATCTCGAAGAAATATGTTTTTTAGTTCTACTATTAAGTTAGGAAAAATGGAAATGTTCCCTTTTGGAAATTAGCTCCTCATTTCTAATGACTTATCGCATGTAAGATGAACATTGACATACACTGTGCATCGGGGAGAAAAATGTCTGTTTGCTTTACTTGATGCACACGAGAAAAACAAAAAAAAAATACATAAGTTTTTTATTTTAAAAGACAGATTTTTTGAAGGTTTTAATTACGGGGAGGCGAGGCGAAAACTACTTTATCTGCATGGTTTGAACTTTCATCGGAAATTTCGACGATTTTTCTTTCTCCTTAGACAAATTCTCAAACCTAACATTCAAAATATTAAAAAAAATTATTGAAAATAAAAGCATGCGAAAAGAGCACAGAAAAATCTTCATGATTTTTTGTTCATACCAAGCAAAAAATGCCAGAAGAGATCACAAACTTCTCCCCCGAGATTCATTTCATTTTGACTGGCGACAAGTTCAAATTTCAGTTTCAAAATAATTTCGAATCACTTTAAAAGATCTCGCAGAGAAAACTGCAGATTTTCTTCCCTCCATTTCTGCCTTTTTTTTTGTACGTCAGTAAGAAAAATCTCTATAATAATGTTAAGAAATAGAAGAAAAAGATACTATGCTGCGCAAATGACTTTTCTTGTGGGACACAAAAAGAAGAGATTATGCATTGCTTATTGTTCGATTTCGACTTCACAAGAGAAAAAAAAAAAGAACGTTAAGGTTATCCAGGAAAACGTCTATGGAGAGAAGAAAGAATTCCCAAGAATACTTTCTTCCATAATTTCAAGTTATGTATTTATATTGGTGTTAGAAATTTTATATATATATATATACATATATACACACACACACACACACACACCCGTGCCCTATGAAGACTTATCGAGGCTGAACATACAAACGCCAGGCTCGGAGGTAATAAAAACACGAAAATATTTATGGTTACATCTGAAATTCAAATTCAAAGGTCTTGCCTGAAAAGAATATCTTAGGAAGGATCTTGAATAAAAGAAGGGGAAAAAAATTGCGAATAATGCGCCGCCTTTGGTAAAGTTTGAGTTATATTCCTGAGCTAAAGTAGATAGAAACTATCACTATTTCGCAGTTGTTAGCAGAAACGGCCATTCCTCGTACCCGGAGATGGGGTAAAATATATATCGTTCGCCAGTATATGATCTGGTTTTAAAAAAAGAAAAAGGGACACATATATGAGAAATTCATACACCGTGTATTATGCATAAGAAGATCTTTCTGGAATGTAGAGAAAGACTAGAAAGTATCATTTATTCTTGGAATGTATTTTTTTTTTAATTCCGAGATCACTGACAGGAGTTTCATTCAATATTGAAAAGGATCTCTCAAGAAATTCGTAGACCAGGAGCCTAGACTCCGTCCTACCCAAAAACAAACAATACGAGGGGGTGTTTACCTTCCACCACGATTGAAATAAGATGATTTGTTCTTCCAAAAATGATTCTTGTCAGAAAACGTTGTAGGTGATTTTGTTCCCACATATCATAACTTTTTCTTCCCTTATTGAATATTTATAGCTGGAATACGTTCTTTTTAAAGACGGGAAAGCACAGATACAACAGATAGGATACTTTTTTTTAACGTTCATATGGCATCTAATTGAGTGCAGAGCCTCAATGAACGCTTTACCAAATTTGATTTATGTTATCCGCTCAATAGCAAAAACTTCACTGCAAATTAAACCGCAATTTCCGACCATATCCTTAAATTCTTGACTGATACGTGATCTCACGACATTCATGGACTTGAAGCCAATCCCTCTCCCCAAAACGCGCACGCACGCGCTTGCACACACACACAAACACCAGAAGTAAAAAAATGTATAAATGTATAAAAAAAGTGGTAGAATGTTTTCATAGTGGGTCATAGTTTTCATTGCCTATAGCAGCGTTTCCCAATTGGGGGTGCCTGGACCCTCAGGTGGTCGTCGGTCTTTTTACCACAGGAGGAAGGTCGTCAAGGAGACTGAGTTAGTTGGTTTTCGAACGCGCGGAGGAATGGCCGCGCTTGTTGTTGAGAGAGGAAAGTTTTGATATTCATTTACGTTGTAGTCATGCCGTATACATTTTAATTAAAATATATTTTTTTATAAAAAGATGTCGTCACTCCTTCCTGCCATCCACCACCTATAAATCCATCTGTGGGAAAGGGTTCATGTACCTTTCAAAAAGTTTCCTTGTCTTTCAGCCGCAAAAATAAAGAAAAGATTGTCGGTAGGTCCGCAAATTAGAGAACCTCAGAAAGACGCAGATTTTGAATAATGCCTGGCACCAAAAGAGAACAACAGTATATGGACTTGTTTCAAGAATGTAACGCAAAACTTTCTGGGAAAGAAAAGAGCTAATAACTATATGAAAAATTTGTTCAACAGCTGATAAATGCGTGCAGGGATTTAGGATGCGACATGTCCCTAAAAGTGCATTTCCTAGATTCACGTCTGTATTATTTTCCTGAGAACTGCAGTGATGTTTCCGATGAACATGATGAAAGGTTTTATAAAGACATAATAACCATAGAAAATTGGTATGAAGAGAAATGGATGTCTTCAGTGCTTGCTGACTATTGCTGGAACATTATTTCAGAGACCAACAGTGATCGCAAGAGAACAAAATAAGCCTTTCAACTTCTTGGGGAAAAACATAAATTTGTCGATATTTCCTATCAGTAAAAATGAGTTTTTTTTCACAACATTATATGATATAATTCATAGGCCTGTACAATTTCAAAAGTGACTAGAAGAGGGATTATTCCATATTTTGCTTATACATGGTGGATACTATTGGCCGCCCAATTACTACATGCGTGATTCCTTGTGAAAAACCAATACGGAGAATTGTTTTCCAGTTTTTTAATTCGACTAATAATTATGGAGTTATAACGCATTAAAAATTGAGGATGTCACTATCGAATCCTGCCGAATTCCCCGAACGTGCACCAAACGTACAACTTGGCGTTTTTAAGTTGATAGCAATGTTACAACCCTGAGCGTAATCAAAAAAGCTAAAGCTGCGCAAAAACTAGTTTCTTTCCCTTGTCTTTTTCCTCAAAAAATTTCGCTTAACAGTGAAGAATAAAAAGTTACCGCATTTTGGCAAAAAAGTTGATTTTGGGAAGGCAATTTTTCCAATGGATCTCGTTTTTCTAACATTATACATATCTGGTGATAAATTTGCCAATATAGCGGGGTGAAGGTAACACGCAATAACAAAGTTAACAACACTATACGAAGAGGGAAAAAATCGCCAATCGTTAAAGAAAAAAACTGAACTTGGCTTCTAACGGGGTTGAATATTTCAGTTCATTTTCAATTAGCAGCAACCAGCTGCATGGGGGAAAATTTTTGTTTCGTTGGGTGTTTGGCGCGTAACTGACCATTACAAAACTGACACGCCACAAAATTTCAAAACGTTATAAATCTCTTAATGTTCGTCCGATCCTAAAACGGAAAACACTTTTCCATATTAGTTTTCCACAAGGAATCATGTGTGTAATTATTGGGTGGTCCATAGTATCCGCCCTGTATAAGATACACAGTGTGGACAAAAAAATATTTAAAAAAATCTGAAATTGCCTACAACTTGAAAACTATGTCTGACACAGAGGAAAAAAAAAACCTACATATTTGAATTCAGGAGGCAAATTTCCATAAGAATCAAATACTGTTATCCATAGATAAAAGGGCTTTCATTTTTATTTGTGGAACAGTGATATCCACAGCTGGAATACGCTCTTCGTCTTTTAACGCTGCAACCATAGATACAAGGAGAAAAGTGCTATGACGTAACTCGTCATCTTTGAATGTAGAGTCATACTGAAAGCTTGCTGCCATTTATTTCTATAATCAGCTCACCACGAACAACATCATTGCCTATATAAAACCCGCTATATTCTTCAATTCTCGATTCATTAAACTTCACGTCTTCCCATTTCTATGCCTTTTGCTTATGATTTCTCTTCCCTTAACGACCTTTCCCAAGAAAATACGAGGAAAGAAAGAAAAAAAAACATATAAGAATATATATCTATTCTAGAGCTCACATAGAATTCGTCTCAACCGATCCCATTTGTATTCAAATGCGGAGATTTCCACTCCCTACTATTTTTTCTTTTACCTTATATGCAAATCCGTGAAATCCGAACAACAGAATCATCAAGAATCCGCAAACGCTCGCCAAGAGAGAAAAGAAAAAGCATTGTTTATCTTTTCACTTCTCCAAGGAAAGGGCATCATCGATACTGAAAGTAATGAAGAACTCTACGGGGCCTTTACGAAATTCTGCTTCGCGTGCGTATCCTTCATAAAATGAATTATGTAAAAATAGATGTGCACACACATGCGTATAAATTTCTTTTGTGAGAATCGAAAGTTATATTTCCATTTCACCCTTTCTTTGTCCTTCAAGATACCCCTTTGAATAGCACTTCTTACTTCCTTACAGACCGTACCTAACAGGTGTTTGAAGTTCCATACAAGACTTATTGTATGCAGAGTCGCCCTTGGGTGCGTGCGACAGGGCTGATTTCATTCTAGGATTGCAGCTTACATCAATTCTCGAAGTATTTCCTTCATAAAGATCTCAATTTCCATCCATTCTGCGTTTTCATCGATTCTACAATTTTTCTCTCATTAATTCTGAAATTAATCATTGCTGAGATGATTTATCTTTTCATTAATTATGAATTTTCATTAATTCTGAATTGTTTTTCTTTCATTAATTCTGAATTGTTTTTCTTTCATTAATTCTGAATTGTTTTTCTTTCATTAATTCTGAATTGTTTTTCTTTCATTAATTCTGAATTGTTTTTCTTTCATTAATTCTGAATTGTTTTTTCATTAATTCTGAATTTTTTTTCATTAATTCTGAATTTTTTTCATTAATTCTGAATTTTCTCTCTCATTGGTGTTAGAATTATTTCATTTTTAATTCATCAATTTTAAATTATTATTAGTTCGCAGATCCTTAGGCCCTAGTTTTCATTAGTTTTGAAATAATATCTTTTATCAATTCTCAGCCACCTCGTTGGGCATTTTGCCTGTTGTGGCATTGTATTTGTATTTGTATTCGTATAAAATTTTCTTTAGTTCTGAATTTTCATGGCGTCAACATTTTCGCCAATTTTTCGTTCATTTGCGTCTATATATTTTTTTTTGAGTGAATATATTTTTCAGCATTTCTGAATATTCTGTGATAATGCATGAATCTATGGATGCCGATTTCCCTCCATTCACCAAATATGTGAAATCGGTGTTAAAGAACATCGAAATTACTTTCACACCCCGCACCTGATAAAGGGAGCCCCGATTGTATTGTTCCTTCCTTACCTAGATGAATGAATGGAAATGAATCTCTCTCCCTCTTGGTAGAACTGAAAAATAAACAAAAATTTCTATTTTTTTTCCTGTTTTTCCAAAGGCTATATTACTGATTTGCTCGTAAATCTTCCACAGTTTTCACGACTAAGATCGAAACGTTTTCCTTGATAAAGATTTGGGTTTTTTTTCTTTAACTGATAAAATTAGAAATTCGAAGTTGAGAAATAATGAAGAAACAGAGTAGAGCTGTGACTTTTAATCTATTAAAATTTTCTTCGTGCTAAAAGAAAATTTAAAAAAATTGCAGTTGAGATCAAAGGTACTATCAAAATTATAAGCTTCCACTAACGTTATACTCTATATGAGACATTATTAAAGGATCTTCTAAACTGACCATGGTATTGTCAGGCACAAGCCCGTAAGTAATTTTCAAATAAGAGTTATGGGTAGTAAAGAGATGAAAGTTAAGAGGAGACGAAAATTTTCTCTAAATGTTATACTAAGAAATGAGATCAGAGTCACGGGTGTAGATGCGAGAAGGGATGGTATCTTCCCAGCTCAATTACTGAAAGGAAGAGTGAGTAACATCAATGTTATGAGAAATGATAAAAAACATCAAAGTTATGAGGAAGAAGCATCAAAGTTATGAGGAAGAAGCATCAAAATTATGAGGAAGAAGCATCAAAATTATGAGGAAGAAGCATCAAAGTTATGAGGGAAAACATGAAAGATATGAGGATGAGTAATCAAAGTTATGGAAGTTGAGATCAAAGTTATAAAGAAGAGACATCGAAGTTATGAGGAAGAAGGAAGAGGGAACAAAGTTACAAGGAAGAGGCATCAAAGTTAGGAGGAAGAGACGTTAAAATAGGAAGAGGGAAGAGACGTTAAAATAGGAAGAGGGAAGAGACGTTAAAATAGGAAGAGGGAAGAGACGTCAAAGTTAATAGGAAGAAGGAAGAGATATCAAAGTTATGAGGAAGTGAGATCCAAATTATAAAGAAGGGACATCCAAATATGATCGAGACATCCAAGTACGATAGAAACACCAAACTTACGATAGAAACACCAAACTTACGATAAAGAGACATCAAAGTTATGATAAAGAGCCATCAAAGTTATGATAAAGAGACATCAAAGTTATGATAAAGAGACATCAAAGTTATGATAAAGAGCCATCAAAGTTACGATAAAGAGCCATCAAAGGTATAAAGAAGAGACATAAAAGTTATAAAGAAGAGACCAGAAGTATAAGAACATTAGATCCAATCCTTGAGAAATCCAAATAGAAACTATCAGCAACATGGTTCCCCCACATCCTAGAGCAGATCTTCTAGGCTGGGATCATATAGCGGGTCAAAACAAAAAATGTTGAGATTCGTCTAGGGGGCCCCAGGACTGGAGCCCTGTCAGCCTTGCCTTTGGGAGGGGGGGGGGCATGATCTGATCAGCAAATGAAATCTACTCATAAGACAATCATAAGCAGCTAAAGGAAAACAGTCCCAAAATTAAAGGGATACTTTAAGTAAAAGTTCGTAAGAGCAGGGAAATGCCCGAAATGGGCGAAAAACCGTCGGGCAACGACGGTTTCTGGGCTCAGAACTTTCTGAATGTTTACTTTGGTTACTGTGGTTCCCTAGCAATGCGTTTCAGACATGTATATGCCTTTACAATGGTTTGTCACTTCTTTAAATGTTGCCAGTATTATGCATAATAATTCATTCCTTCATAATGGTTTGTCACTTTTTCAATCTTCCCAGTAAATGATGAAAATCAAATTATAAGCAAGACATATTACGAATATTTTCACGCATTTATACATATCCAAAAAATTTGTAACCTGTGGAATGCTGAGGACAGCACTGAGAGCCCAAACAGTGACGACGCCACGGCGTACGATGCGCCTGGAATGCATCTGTCTCATCGGGTACCTGACGGCGCACATCCGATCGATCCCGATGACGACAAGCACGAAAGTGGAAAGGTGCAGAGAGAACAGCTGCAGGAACTTCAGGGACTTGCAGGTGAAGTTGTCCGCGTACCACTGGACGGTGTAGAACCACAGGGCTTCCGCCATAATGCAGAAGAACGTCACCATCAAGTCGGCCACGGCCAGATGAGCTATCAGGAAGTACACCGTCGACGAGCTGTGCCTCCTCGTCTTGAAGATGGACGCGAGCGTCGCGACATTGCCCACCAATGACAGCAGGCCGATCGCCGTAAGGACGATCACTTTGACCAAAGTTGACGAGGTGAATTGCGGAGCTTGGAAAGGAGCATCGTCGGGCGAAGAGTGGTTCAAAGCGGATGCACTATCGTTCCACGAATCCGCGACCGCGTAGATGAAATCGAATTGGTACGAGTAATTCTTACGTTGGAATGAATCAACACTGGTATTATAGGCGTCATTTGTCCAGTTCGACGACATCCGCTCCATAGCGTCGACTTCATTTGGAGCGACTTCTGGCATGGCTAGTTCTGTGAGTTTTCACAAGAAGGTTTGAAAGAGCATCTCAATGATGCGTGCAGCTGTGACTCATCAGAATAACCAACCAAGATGGTCGCCATCATACTGAATGCCATCTCACATTTCGTCTTTGGCCAACATCTCGTCATCTTCAATTGACGATTCCTCTAGAAAAAGAAAAAAAAAAGAATAATATATATTAACGAAGAAAGTCGCAAAATTTACTCGTATCTCAATAGCATTAGCAATGTTATAAAACCGCACGGTATAGTGCTTGGCCTAAAAAAAAGTTGATATGGGGAAGATAATAAGTTCAGTCCCGTAAATTACTCTTGATGTATGCTCATCACATCTTTTTCCACCACGAAGTTGTCCTCCACCCGAAACATCCCCTTCGATCCATTTCTTGACTTGGTTGATACAAGTGTCCGAATGATGCCTCAAACAATTTTTCAGGGTTATGCGGCCAATGCACCTTGGCAATGTCACACATTTGCCATGCACAACATTTTTCTTGTGAAACATAATTTAATACACCTCGGATTGCAGTAGTCCTTTGTTTCCCGCCAATTGGCCGTATTTTAGTAATTTTACCCATAATTGGCAATGTTTTATATGTTTTGGCAAGAATTTGTGATATCACGGATTCAGCATTTCTATTACCATATTTTTCTCGATGAAATATAGTCAGCTAAAAAATGCCAATGAGGGTTTTTTTTGGGGTCACGTAATATTTCCCTCTTTCAGTGAAGAGTGTGAGGGGCATACAAACTGTATCCATGGTAACCAACATGGCGACTTCCTCGGAGGCTCATGAGAAAAACAAATCTAGATTAAAGAAATGTAGAAAAATTGCAATTTTTTTTTCCTTTGTGATTGGTGAAACATATTTCGAAAGTTGTTTTTGAGGTTCGAGTTATCGATCTGCCTGTTTTTGTTTAAAAAAAGGCTCCAATTAAAGCTGCGAAATTTTTCTTCAATATAATTATTGGACCACTGTCAATTTTTAAAAAAATTTAAACTATATAAATTGAGAGAGAGAGAGAGAGAGATGCAGTTGAATATTAAAAGACAAGAAAGAGATGTTAATTTTCATTTTCATACTTGAGAGGATATAAATAGGAAGATAAAATCAATGTTATTGCATGGATATTCCAACTCGAAAGTTGGTCCGGCAGATTATTTTATATTTGATTTTTGGGCTTTGTATTTAGTGTGTGTGTGAACTTAATATTTCAAAAATAAAGAATTCAATTTAATTTTTTAAAATTATTATTGTTGTGTAAAACCCCATTTTGAATTTTCACATTTCTACTGTAAAATCAGCAATTTTAATTTGATTTCTATGTTGATCATCCTGTGCTTATCCCTAAAAGTGATGATGATTATGACATCTATTCAAAAAGCCTCATATACTCAGCCATTGGCGTACGCTTTAATTCTTTGAAAATATGGAAAAAACATGAAAAGATGATTTAGGGCAACAATTTGGTTACATGTAAACGATAAAAAAAAGTACTGTTTAGACATGATGCATGAGTTTTAATAGGGCGTGTGGTCTCCTCGAACAGCTAAGACTGCTGCACACCTGTTTGCCATGGATGCGATGAGGACTTTGGGGAATACTGTTCCACTCCTCAAGAAGTGCAATCTGCAAGTCTCGGACAGTAACAGGCGGCCTTGGTCGCGCAGCAATGCGTCCATCAGAGCATGTCCCAAACATGCTCGATTGGATTCAGGTCAGGAGAGCACGCCGGCCATTCCACACGCTGTATTGTTTCAGCTTCAAGCATGTTCTCCACCATACGAGCTCTATGCGTCGGGCATTATCATTCTGGAAAACAAAGGAATCTCCAATGGCTCCAGCGTAAGGGATGACATGAGGTCGCAGTATCTCGTCTGCATACCTTCGGGCCGTCAAAGTGCCATTCCGAATGATATGCAGGTCCGTACGTCCGCCTATGTTGATTCCACCCCATACCGTCCAACCAGCTCGTCTGTATTGTGACCTTTCACGAACGAATGCGAGGTTATTTCGAGTGCCCCTGTCCCTCCATACCAGAACACGTCGGGTGTCACACTCCAGACTGAATCGGCACTCGTCTGTAAACAGCACTTGGCTCCAATCATGTTGCTACCAATCTCGATGTTCAGCAGCCCATCTTCTTCGGGCCGCACGGTGGCGTAGGGTCAACGGAATGCAGACCATTGGCCTACGTGCATAGAGCCCTCCCTCATGAAGCCGATTACGTACTGTTTGGCTGGACACCCTTCGTCCTGTTGCCAAGAGCAACCGTCTTTGCAGCTGCGTAGCATTCTCTGTTCTGTTTCGACGGGCTGTTAACCGTATATACCGGTCATCAGTTGCTGTAGTGGCGCGTGGCCGACCTTGCCCTGGTCGACGTCTAACATTTCCTGTTTCTTGGAATCGATTCCACAGCCTTGCAACAACAACACTTCTGGCGACTCCAACAGCGTCCGCGACACTACGTTGTGTTTGCCCGGATTCCAGTCTGCCTATAACACGTCATGCCATGGATTCCGGTAAATCACGTTGTTGAGACATCCTCAAGTCACCTTGTCTCAAAAGAAAATACTGCGCAATCGAATTTCACAGTTACGGCAGTAAAACAGACGTTTCTGCAACATCCCGATTTCTGCCCTTATCTCCGTTTTCTGGTTTTTGACGTCATGAACTTTGATTTGCATATGAAGTTTTCTTCTTCCGTTTCCTGCTAGGCTTTAAATTATGGATGATTCATTTTATGCTACTTATCGGTATACATCTTTGCGTAATTTTGTTAAAACCATGTGCTCCCCTAATTGTTTTGAGCAGTGTAGATCCACACGGATTGGTTAAAATTCTGAATTTAACCAATCCGTGTCATCTTTAGTCCTTTCAAATGGAATTGTAGTTGAAACTGTGTCGGTGAACACGGCCGTGAGTCAAACATAGTAGGTGCTGTTCAACATACACAGCATCTTTTTCTTAACCTCACAATGCACATGTAAAAAACACGCTATGGGCGTTTAGTTTTTTTTTGGGGGGGGGGTGGGGGGAGGACTAAGATGTAATAAGCCTTATTCTTTCCTTTTTAGTAAAGTTATTTATTTTTAGTAAAGTCCCAATTTACCAAAAATTAGTTCCAGTAAGAGCAGAATGGGTCCAGCCTGAAATGAGAGGGAAGCCCGGTTGTGTGCCGATATTAAGTCACAAGATATACAAAACTTTAATTTATATCATTAATGATTTCATTATGTCACTCACCCCCCCCCCCCTCCCAAATCCTGGTGCCGCGTCCCTTAACCGGTATGTTTGATGCCCAGAGATGGAAACCTTCAACCCTTGGGGAAAGGGCACAATACTCGTACACTTATATATACATTGTCATTTAACTTTCCCTAACGTAACACTTCGTTAATTACCGGAAGCAGTGTTTGTTCCACGAACGTGATTAGCTCTGGGAACACCAGAAGTGCCATAAATTTAAAAAGGGTCTGGGGTCCCCCCCCCCCACTCAAACACATGAAAAATAATCGTGAGGGACGACGACATGTTTCATTCTCGCTATTACTCTCGGTTAGGAAATATTCCCCCTAAGGTATTTTGTTTCTGGAGGACGAATTAATTAACTTTCAAAACCAAGTCTCGTAATAACGTCTCATTAGCACAGGAAACGCCATAATCACGCCTAAAGTATTTACGAGCTCAAAAAGCTGGAGGGTGGGGGCGTTTTATGGGGGGTAGGAGGTTCGGTTTAAATTATTTTATGAAGCAATATTAGACGGTGAGCTAGAATCTGGAGATTATATTAAAATATGTATTTATTTAAGCATCGTTTAAAAACGACTTTACTCGTCGTGCCTCGTGTTGAGGGGAGGGGAGGGAGGGGGGGGGGGTGAGACTGCGTTCTTCTAAAACTTCCTTTTTAGAAAATAATGGGCTATCTGCAATACTGCGCCATTGCGTAAAGGGGCTATGTAGTTGTGATGACAGTAGAACAGTCAATTGACGAGCTTCGCAATGACGGGGCCGTCAACATCATCAATCATCACCGTCACGGCCATCTTAACGGCAAACGCGGATCCAGTAAGGGAAGGGTAATGGGGGATCCTGATCACCCCTGCCAAGAGCAGAATAGTATGGGGGAAATTTGTCTGTCCCGTAAAATACGGGATGATCAAATGAACCTACACAATAAGTCGTTTCCCCGACACATTACGCTGGATCCGCTTGCTTCCGCTCCATTCGAAGCTGAAGATGCATGTCACCGCTCCATTCGCAGCTGAACATATCTGTCCCAATTCCATTCGCAGCTGAAGATGCGCCATCTTAACAGCACTGTGGCCCATCCGGGCAAAGTAATTTTCTAGGCTCCCCCCCCCCTCCCCAAAGTGAATGACCCATCTACCAATATTCATACTTATCATTGGGGCTCGGATTTTTATGACGTCAAATTTTTTTTCATGACAAGTCTTATTATGACCGCTCAAATTTTCGAGCGATCGGTCACATTTTAGGAATTTTCAAGCAATGAATCGTTTTTTTTTCGTCATTTTACCACCGAAAATATTAATCCGTAAGCATTTTCTTCAGAGATGTAGTATGTTATGCACTTACAATGAATTCTGGTGTTCTTTTGTTTTTGGAAAAGAACTTTTTGCATTCCCAGTAGCCATTTTTTTGTTCTCGGAGGATCCTTTCGCTATTTTTCGGAATGGCAGCCAAGCACTTGCGAAAGATGTCATTCATTCGGACACTCGAAATCTTCACGTTCAATGCATTTCAATCGTGCTTCAACACGGGGGAATTGTGACAGGAAGGGCAAACTTGGTTATGCCACCGTTCCCCGACACTGTAAAACTCCAAAGATAAATAACAATTTTTTTTGCATTATGTTTTGAAGTTAAAATCAATTTTTTTAATTTTTTCCTCCCCCCCTAAAATTGATACTCCCTCAAGTTTGATAGTTGCCCCCACCTCCCCACCTTATTTCTGGCGCTGTCTAAATTTAAGTGTTCAGAGGGGGAAAAAAAGTTACGGGAATTTTCTCAGGAGTTCGGGGAGAATATTTTCAGCACCGATGGTGGTGGCCGCTGTGCGGTCATATGGGCATTGGGAGGGATTCGCATTACGAAGACCTGTGTTTGAATCCCAACGGTGGCGCAGTTGTGGTGGTTGGCCGAATTTCGTTTTCTGTTATTTTCCAGCTTCAGGTGCAAATGGGGAGTCTATCTCCCCGTTAAAAAAAAAATCTGGCAACATATCCTATAACCAAGGCCGCAATCGAACTCAATTTACGCCCGATGTGTACCTATTTTCCTATATTTTGGCATCCCCTTCTCATAATTTTAAGCGAACAAAAAGCAAACTTGGCAGTCTTCCTTGCCCAACGCACGGAGCACACCAGATTCTATACCTCCCCCACCACTACATTCCTCTAGTTGAGGTCCTGCCTACAACTGTAGAAATATTCGAGCATTACACTCACTCCCAATTCGAAATACAGATGGCAGCACTAACTTCACGGAAAACACTAGATACGCAAGTAGACGGTGGTTAGGTGTACCAGGTATAAGTTAGGTATGGAACATATACACACACTTTCAGCTCAACTCACATCTTAAAGCGGATAAAATGGTAGTAAATTGTTCAATGACGGTAGGCCGGATTGGTGCTCTGTTTAAAAAAGAGGTATCGATGGTACCACTGCTTTTTATTTTGTTGAATATGTTAAAAGTTCCATTACAGAACCGATTTAATGTGCAGCAACATTGCAGTTCCGCTTAAGAAACAATCAACGGGATTGCAGAAACTAAGAGTCTGCTTTTACGACAATCCTTCTTCAGATATTGCTCCATATGGGCAATTTTCACCAAACTTTCAAAAATTAAGAAATGGAGAAAGCAGGCAGAAATGGGGGGAGAATGGGGGGGGGGGAGGCAAAGGGAGCAGAAACACAAATAAGCGAAGGAGGCAGAAATTTAGAAAAGTTGAACAGAAATGAAGAAATGGGCAAAGAAGACATAAATTAAGAAATCGACGAAGGAGGTCGGAAAAAAAGGAGGTAAATTGAAGCAAAAATTAAGAAACGGACAGAGGAGGCAGAAATGAAGAAATGGGCAAAGGAAGCTGAAACTGGGAAATTGGCAAAGAAGGAAGAAATTAAGAAATGAACAAAGAAGGCATAAATTTGAAAAGGGACAAAGGAGGCAGAAATTAATAAATCAGCAAAGCAGGCAGAAATCAAGAAATGGGCAAAAAGCAGTTAGTAATTAAGAAATGGAAAAAGTGCAGGCTGTAATTGAGAAATGGAAAAAGCGCAGGCTGTAATTAAGAAATGGAAAAAGCGCAGGCTGTAATTAAGAAATGGAAAAAGCGCAGGCTGTAATTATGAAATGGAAAGAGCGCAGGCTGTAATTATGAAATGGAAAGAGCGCAGGCTGTAATTAAGAAATGGACGAAGGAGGAAAAATTAAGAAATGGGCAAAAAGCAATCAGAAATTAAGAAATGGGCAAAAAGCAGTCAGAAATTAAGAAATGGAAAAAGCGCAGGCTGTAATTAAGAAATGGACGAAGGAGGAGAAATTAAGAAATGGGCAAAAAGCAGTCAGAAATAAGAAATGGACAAAGACAGAAACTAAAAAATAGAAAAAGCGCAGACTGCAATTAAGATATGGACGAAGGCAGAAATTAAGATATGGACGAAGGCAGAAATTAAGATATGGACGAAGGCAGAAAGTAAGATATGGGTAATTTTTAACATCAATTACAATCAGCATAATTATTGAAATCACTTCATGTATTGCTACACTTTCGTTGTGCAAGTGCTTGAAATAGGAAGATACATTATGACATCAAAGACGTTTATCTCAAGACAAAGTTTAATTTATCAGACAGGTGAGAGACAGATTGTGTTAATCACAAGTGAAAATGCTTCCTTTAGAATTGATGGTGGGGGAATTTTGTCTCACTCTACTCTGAAATCCTTGTTGTTGAGACATCAAATGATATTGGACGCTGTGTTAATCTACCTGCAACGAGTTCAGGCGGAATGGTAGTAGCCCAGCAGTAAACTGCTCGTAATGCTGAAAAGTTTCAAGGAAGTCTCAACTCAGATTGAAGTCAAGGATTACCGTGTAATGAAAAATTCACGCGTTTCTTCCCTTCCATTTAAAATCCACGTACTTAATATTGCAAGAGAACCAACTCTCTCTGAAATTCTAATCGACAAGGCAGCAGCTACAGCTCTTGCGAGCAAACATCGCGGAACCTATTTCCTCAGCGACAAATATAGTCTCAATATTTACTCAAGGCAACCAAACAAGCCTTTAATGAAACGCTGATTTTTATTTAAAACGTCAGAGAAGAGAGTGAAGTCGACTTTTGCTCCGAGATATTTCTCTCTTCCTTCTAAAAACATTCATAAAAGATTTAAACATCTTTTAACTGGAATTGGACCTCCTAGAAGGTACAGAATCTTAAATTCATGGACTCTGTGTGTGCGTGTGTGTTTTGGGTTCCCGGATTCCAAAAATTAAACTACGAAACACGTTTATCTCGGCGCAAGTTACCAATTTGAAAGATAAATGGCTGCACCAACTGACGTAAATTATAACGCACACTTGTCGGAAATTGTTGGCCCCTGTCTGCAAAAGATGGCACCATTACACGGACCGAACACCCGATAATATAATCCTCAAGTGTTAATATTATTTTTCGTACGAAAGACTATTCTTTTTATTCCTTTGACTGTATACGAAACAAGCAAGAGTCCTGCTAAAAATTTCTCGGCACAATCCGATAACAGGGTCGTCTTAAGAGCATCATGCACCCCCCCCCCCCCCCGCTACAAGTGATTTTTCTGAGGCGGCAATATTCCGCCTGGCAAATAAATATACACGCTAACTCTCAAAATTTCAACGAGATCTCATTTTTGTGGGGCCTCCTCTTCTCCTGAGACTCCCGGGCAGTCAGTGCCCGGGTGGGCCAATGCGTTAAGACGGCGCTGTCCGATAACACCAAGTTCAATCATGAAGATTGCAATCCTCAGAGATTGCATCTCAAGGTTACCACTGGCTTCTAATTAATTATTGGATTATCAGACGGATACATTTTCAGCGAAGAATAAAAGGAAAAATCTTCCAAATTGACTTCATGTTTGATAACATTGGCGAATTGGCACCCCTAATTTGGCGAATTCAATCTTGTATTTGCTCACCAAATGAAACATTCGTCGCTATTTGATGCAATGGAGTTTGGTAGCAAGAACCTTAGTGTATCATAAAAGGGTATTCCCAGAAGTCAACAATGGGTTACACACAATCCATCTAGAAATCAAGACACAATCCATCTAGAAATCAAGACACAATCCATCTAGAAATCAAGACACAATCCATCTAGAAATCAAGACACAATCCATCTAGAAATCAAGACACAATCCCTGTAGAAGACAAGACACAATCCATCTAGAAATCAAGACACAATCCATGTAGAAGACAAGACACAATCCATGTAGAAGACAAGACACAATCCATGTAGAAGACAAGACACAATCCATGTAGAAGACAAGACACAATCCATGTAGAAGACAAGACACAATCCATGTAGAAGACAAGACACAATCCACCTAGAAATCAAGACACAATCCACCTAGAAATCAAGACACAATCAACAGTCCTCTGACAAACAATACATTAGACATAACCTTCATGTAGAAGACAAGACACAATCCATCTAGAAATCAAGACACAATCCATCTAGAAATAAAGACACAATCCATGTAGAAATCAAGACACAATCCATGTAGAAATCAAAACACAATCCATGTAGAAGACAAGACACAATCCATGTAGAAGACAAGACACAATCCACCTAGAAATCAAGACACAATCAACAGTCCTCTGACAAACAATACATTAGACATAATCTTCCAGCAGACAATGAGTTTTGGCATCCAGGGCAGTAGCTAGGAAATTTTTTTCGCAAAGACTTAGAGGCCGTTCAGTGGCGGCTTAAGCAAGGGTGCCAGGGGTGCGGTGCACCCAGGCGGCAGGTTGTAAGTGGGTGGCAGCTTGGGCTCCAGTTGGAAATAAAAAAATTTAAACATTTCCGACATTAAAAACGCACACGAACGGCATAACGCTTTTGAGCTATACCTTGACGATGAAGATGTTGAGAAAACTTGAGGGAGACAGAGACAGGACCTGGAATCGTAATACAGTGAAACCTCTATAGAACGGAAGGTCAAGAGACTGAAACTATTTTCCGTTCCAGAAAGGTTTCCGTTTTATAGGGGTGCACATAAAATATATGTAGTGATTTATTTCTATCGTTTACGAAGCTTGTTTTGAGGACATCACCCGAACTTCTACATACCAACGAATGTTAATGAGACATAAATATATCATTATTTTGAATTTTTTCATGTTAGCTGTTCCAAGTAACTAAGCGTTTGAAATTTCATATTTAATGCGCTAATAGTTAAACTTCAATGTAAAAAGTTCTCCGGATTAACAATAGAATGGACACTTTTGTCAAAAATGGAAATTTTTTAGTACTGTGAAACCTGGATACAAATTATTCAATTAATATAATTATTATAAATATTCAAACTATAGGGGGGGGGCGGCAAAGGTCCCAGACCAGGAACCCTGTTGCAGGCGGGGGGGGGGGGATTGGTGATGATTGCTCATCAGTAAGAGCTGTAATGTTGATCAAATAATCTGGCGTAGTTAAGAAGGGTGAAATAATCCTCGAGACCGAAATGTGGGACAATTCTTTAAAAGCGGGATGTATTTTCACATGAATTTTTGTCCAGTAAACCATGATGTATGGCTTTGTACTTGAAAATGTCAGGCCTGGCGCCTCCTGCCATGGTCGTATTTAGGGTGGCACACATGAGGCTTTGCAACCGGGCGGCAGGTAATCTCGAGCCACCCCTGGGGGGCCATTCAAGTACTACGTAATCGGATGTTTAGCCCTTTTTGACCGCCCCCCCTTCTTCCCCTCGTCAGCAAAAGTCTGCAAAAAGTCTGACCCCCCCCCCTCCCTGTCGGCAAAATTTCGTCAGCACTTCCCCTTAAACGCATATCGAAATCAAAGTACACGGGGGAGGGGGGAGCACGAGCCCCCTATTCCACCCAGACGATTCAAAATTTATTTTTCTGATGCAAAAAATGAAATTTCTTCAAGAAATTAAAATATCGGAAGGAAATACCTTTATATGTTATTATAACAAATTTCTGTTAATTTCAATGGTATTTGAAGTCTAAGGACTCAAAATTTCTCTTTAAGATATTCATTGCGATGAATTTGACGATTATGCCCACCCCCGTGGCCTCACATCCTGATGCGGGGCCCCTAGGATGGGACCTTTGGCGGGCCCCAGACCAGACTTTTCATGGGCCCCTTTATAGTTAATTTATAGCGTGAAAAAACAAAAAAATGTTGAGAATCGTCCCCGGAGCCCTGTCAGCCTCCCCCTTGTGGGGGCCATGCCACCCCAAAGCCTTTTGTGCCACCTCCAAAGTACGATCCTGCGTACTCCTTTGATTCGAGTACCTTTCGAGAATATACATGGGGAGTCTGACACTGATGTAGTGAACTTTGCTATGCACATGCACGGGATTATTATTCACATGATTGTATAAAGTTGTTGCCCAGTCTCTTCTGATGAAGAAAAAAAAATCCATGTTTCTAAGTGCAATATTCATAGGGATATTCGAATTTGATAAACAGAGGAAATTTGAGAAAGAACACCGTTAAATGCGGGAAGAACCGTTTTACCCGACGGACTGCTGGTGAGATAAAGGCCGTGCTAGCACTTACAGGACACCCTGTATATTTAGCAGCTGAGAACTAACAATTTTTTTTTCCGAGTGCAAGGTGGGGCCCCACATCACGCGTGATCAAGTATATTTCAGGGGAATAGTAAATAACTACACCACAAAAACGGTTGCTTCTTTTTTTCAATGTCCCACCTACGCACAAACCACAGTTGCGGTCGCAACTTTATAATCATACAATAAAATCCCCTTTTGCGAACACTAGAATCTTTGCTTATCCCGTAAATCAACGCAGCCCGTTTTCTCGTCCACATCATACGGGAGCGTAGGAGGGAGGGGGAAGAGAGTGGCGGTCGTCATTTACAAAATATTGTGTAATTGGCATAGGTAGGCTCCCCCCCCCCCCTCCGTTCGAAGAGCATGTGTCCACATATGTACGGGAATCCAGCAAATCGCCCAAGCGATGAGTGAACGTGCTGAGTAGATACAAACTAGGTTCGTAGCCAGAAATTTCGTTCGGGGATACCTTTCATTTCGTTCGGGGGGGGGGGGGGGATCAAAGTGATAGAACAATAGGTTTCTCACATTTCGGGGGGGGGACCAGACCTCTCAAGCCCCCCTTGCTACGGTCTTGATACAAACAGTTCTCCCTCTCTCTCTCAGCCTGATTCTGATTTCCCCTCCCCCCGTTAATTGGGACAGGACGTGGTGAGAGGTGCGATCTATAGAGGTCTGAGAGGTCTACTAGAGAAGGTCGATACAGGACATGTCATTAGGGGGGGGGGGGTGTTAGTTCTGAGGTGTCCACAAACTAAGGAAAGGTTTTTCTTGTTTTTGGCATTCCCAGTATAAAGATGTCATTTAAGAATATTTCACATTTTTATAACGGGTGGTTGATGACGTAAGCATCATCCAAACATCCCTCCCCCCGTCATCAAAAGTCGGCAAATCCAAACCCCTCCTCCATCGATGCTGACGTAATACCTGAATGGCCCCCTTATTCGATTTTCATATTCATCAGTCATTTTCTCTCATCTCGAGGGGGGAATATGGACTGCTAGTTACCCGCAATTGACTACGGCTAAGACGCCTTCGTATATATATATATATATATATATATATACATTATATATAAAGGGCCAAAGGGGGTTCTAACTACGGCTGCATTCAAACATGACTTCATCCTCACATGAAGGGCCATGTTTATCGATAATGTTGACCGAATATCATTCGCGTAGCCTCCGGTGACCAAACAGTCTCCCTAATATTGACTCCAGATACTAAAAGCTGGCTGAAAACTTGCAATTAATAATCGATGACGATGAGTCCCAGATAAATATTGACGATTTTCGGAGGAATTATTTTATAATTAAATTTTAAATATTGATCTTTTTTTAATGATTTTCTGTTTTTAAATTACGTAATCGGCATTTTATCTTATTCCTGCATTAAAAATATGGTGAAGAAACAAATATAAGACCAAGCGAGTGTGAATGTTTGTAGATCTTATCATCTCAAGGCAAAAATGCTCTTCTCTTTTTTCTCTCCCTCAACAATAGAATCTCTTTTTACTGGTGATAACGTAAAATTCACATGAAATGATGAAAAAAAAAAAAAAAAATGGCGGCGAAATGCGGTCTGTGTTCGAGATTAACGAAATATTATCATTAGTTTACTTTTCACTCGTTATAATGAGATTACGTGTTTCATAATTCACTTAGAAAAAGTAATTTTTAGCTCGAAATATATAAGATTTTTCCTTTGCTTTATAAAAATGGTGTTATTATATTTTAAAATGAAATTTCTCTTTTCTGTTCTGTGTAAAGATGACGCAAGTAATTGCCAAATTCGGTATCCCCAGACAGCAGCAGGAGGACTGACGATAATCATTGTAGAAACCCCGGTTGGCGCCAATTTTGTAACTACGACAGTCATATATGCTTGATGAATTGTCACTCACTGAAATAATCGCATGCGGAAGAAATTTGCAAGAGAAAAATGCATTTTTGAAAATTCATCTTTATCTAGAAATGAAGATCGGAATATATTCTTAAGAGCTTGCTGTTTTATTGATAGAACGGTGAATTTTGTTTAAGAAATGTTTTCAAAAATCTGTTGTTTGCGAGATGGTTTGCTTCTAGACACATCGTTCGCTAGTGGTTGGGTTAAACCGCAGTTATACAAAATAGAAAATTCAAAATGGTCGTTTCTTGAAATATTCAAAACTATTGTTTTTTATATAGATAATAGCTTCAACCCCTCCCCCTCCTACTATTTGGTAAGAGGATGACTTCATCCTCAACATGAAGGGTCATGTCACCTTCACATCATTGTTTACCTGAGAATTGGGTCTAACACATTGTTTACCTGAGAATTGGGTCTAACACATTGTTTACCTGAGAATTGGGTCTAACACATTGTTTACCGGAGGATGGTGTCAAACGAATTGTTTACCTGAGAATTGGGTCTAACACATTGTTTACCGGAGGATGGTGTCAAACGAATTGTTTACCTGAGAATTGGGTCTAACACATTGTTTACCTGAGAATTGGGTCTAACACATTGTTTACCTGAGAATTGGATCTAACACATTGTTTACCTGAGAATTGGGTCTAACACATTGTTTACCGGAGGATGGTGTCAAACGAATTGTTTACCTGAGAATTGGGTCTAACACATTGTTTACCGGAGGATGGTGTCAAAGGAATTGTTTACGGAAGGATTGTGTCTTACCCATTGTTTGCTGGGTGGACTGGGTTTAATGCATTATTTTTTCTAAAGGATTGTGTCTAATACATTTTTTTAAAGGACTGTATTGAACGCATTGTTTTTCTAGAGGATTGTATCGAAGCATTGTTTTCTAGAGGATTGTATCGAAGCATTGTTTTCTAGAGGATTGTATCGAAGCATTGTTTTCTAGAGTAGGCCTATTGTATCGAACTCATTGTTTTCTAGAGTATTGTATCGAACGCATTGTTTTCTAGAGCATTGTATTGAACGCATTGTTTTCTACAGTATTGTATTGGACGCATTGTTTTCTAGAGTAGGCCTATTGTATCGAAGCATTGTTTTCTAGAGTATTGTATCGAACGCATTGTTTTCTAGAGTATTGTTTCTCAACCGCCGGGCCACGGCCCGGTACCGGGCCGCGACTGATCTGCCGTTTCCTTTTCCCGCATTCACATTCCGTTAATCATGTGTTTCACCGGGCCTTCCACTTACAAAAATGAATGAAACCGGGCCGCGGGCTTCCAAAGGGTGAGAACCACTGTTCTAGAGTATTGAATCGAACGCATTGTTTTCTAGAGTAGGCCTATTTATAGAACTGTTTTTTTTCTTCTTTTCAAACCATTATAACCAGAAAATATGTATAAGGGGTCATTCAAGTATTACGTCAGCATCAAAGGAGTTTATGACTTTCGATGACAAGGGGGGAGGGAGGGGTTTGAAGGTTTCTTACGTCATCAACCACCCCTTTTTGAAAATATGAAATATTCTAAGCTGCTGACGAAATTTTTCTGACAGGGGGGAGGGGGGGTCAGTGTTTTGCTGACTTTTGCTGACAAGGGGGAGGGGTCAAAATGGCTGAAAATCTGCTTACGTAATATTTGAATGGCCCCTAAACCCAATTTCACTGGAGAAGATATTAAAACCCAATGTTTCGTCCCTCTCCGGGGGTAGTTTCAAATAAATTTTTGTTAGTGGAGACGCACAAATTTTTTAAGGACTGTTTATATAAATATCGTTATTTGTTGTTTTGTTATTGTTATATTTTGTTTGTTAATTTTGATTGTTTATATATTGTTTATATAATAAAGTTCATGTCATAAAAAAATTTATACCCCGAGCTGGTTAAAGCTTTGACCACATACCCATTGTTTGTTGGAGCGTTCTTTAAAATTCTTTGTCTCTAGATCAGATGTTAAGAACCATTGTTGCCAGAGAAGCTTGAATAATCCATTATTCGTTAACGTTTGTTTGAAATTCATTGCTTGTTGGAGGATTATTTAAAACGACAGTCCTAAAGAAAGCGGGAAGAAAGAAAGAAAGACTACTACTATAGACAGAAAAGAGTTTCGAAAGCATTGTCGCTGAAGTGTTTCTTAAAAAAACATTCACAGAGGAAGCACTTAAAGCCATTGGTTTTAGATAATATAGGAAAAGGATTTGGCTGGAGAAAAAGTTTCAAAGCACTGTCACTACAAGACGTGGTTACTGGAAGCTGCTTATATTGTTTCTAAATAAGAACGTGGGAGGGAATATACTACAAGAACGGAGTTTAAAAAATACACTTTTGCTATAGAAGATTTTTCTAAAGCTATTTCCTAACAGTTACTTTTAAAATTTTTAAACCATTGGTTTTGTAAAAAAGAAAAAATGTACACGCCCTTTTCAAAAAATTATAACATTCCCCCCCCCAGAAATTTACGAAAGCAGTTCACGAAATGCTGCAAAGTCCAAATTAAGGGTACTGTTGTAATTTGTATTTTCCCCTAAAAGAGATTTTTCTTGAGGATATAGGCGGCAAAAAATTTCATAAAGTACATCGGATGCTTCTTAAAGAGACAAATTATTTTTTCCCATTGTTTCATAAAATTACAACACTCCGAAAGTTGTTTCGAAAAATTAGAACATTTGACTTGAAATGGATTATTGAAGTATGGAAACGGACTTGTATGGAAATGGAAATTTAATTTGCCATCAAGATTTCGGTGTAACTTCGGTTAACGAGCGCTTGGGTTAGCGAGCAATTCGCATAACGAGTAAAAATTTGCTCTTTGTTTATTTATTTTCGCGTTTTCACAACTACGCTGATGATTTTTCGCTTTCGTGCACACACACGCACGTACTGTGGAATTGTAGGTAATATTCTCTCCTACAGTGTCCGGTCAGCGTGCCTCACTGGAAAAATTGAGTGTGACTACTACAAGAAACAAGACGTTGCATTGCAATCGCGCGTAGGTGTGCTCTTGTTTTTTATATAAATTCCGCTCGGCCAGGAGTTGACCATAGACGAACTGGTGGTCCTCCATTGTATGCAGCAGCAAGAGTTTATATTGAGGGCATCTTTTTCTGAGGAAGAGAGAAGTCCCGCATTTTCGAAATGTGATTAGTGCGAGATGTGTAAAATGTGTTAATCTGTGCAAAATTCTGTAGAAAATTACCAATGAAATAGAAGCACAGAAAAGCAAGCAATAAATCTGTCCAACGACAATGTAATTTCCCATCTCCGAGAAATCCTAAAAAGGAGGCAAAAAGCAAGTGTCATTGGATACGTTCTTTTTAAAATCACACAAAAAGAATAAGAATGCAAAACATCAGCGAGTCCGTAAATCGTCCAACACGAAACAGTTCTCTTCTTTCTCGTTGTTTAGAGTACGTTAATTTGTATAATTTGTATACATTATCGTATCGCATGTTTGTTTATAGCGTTATTACATTACGTATATTTTATTGTATTATATATTATTATTATTATTGTTGCATTGTATTATTGATTAAATGCCGTTCTTATTAGTCATTTTTATGCGGATGAATAATTGTGGAACGAATTATCCGTGTTCCCATTATTTCCTATGGGGGGAGTTCGATTCGAATAACGAACGATTCGTATAACGAGCACATTCGTGGAACGAATTAAGCTCGTTAACCGAAGTTCCACTGTATTTCTAAGAAGGTATATCAATGCTGCAGAAATTCACATAGACAAAATCTTGATGGCAAATGAAATTTCCATCTCCATACAAGTCTTCAACTTCTGGGATCAGAAGATGAATATTATAACGTACACCTCCACCAGAGAAGTCTTCTGATTCATTGGTCTATATTTTTTGGTTCCAGCAGCTGAAGACTTTGCTTGAATATGGAAAACGAAGATTGGATCAAGAATTCGGCAATGTCTATCAAACATCATCGATACTTCGATGGCTTCGTAATATCTGATGATTGTACCTGATGCTGATCCTATTCAAAGATTGTAAAGTTGTGCTAGGAAAAAAAAGCCAATGAATTCCAAACCAGCTGCCATCAGCTCAAAAATAGCGACGATGGGATTCTTGGGTTGAGGTCCGAGCCAGATATGTACTGGAGACATAAATTCAATGTCTTGGATGCGTAAAATCCATGGTCAAGGCCAAAGATGGTCACAGTACTATGTATTCGTACGGTATCAGTATTTGTTTCGGGGGGGGGGGGGATTAGGTGCAGATGTCTCCACCAGAAGGCATTTTATTAAGAAATGACACATTTAGGCAAACGTTTACAATTTTAACAATTGTTACTGAAACAAAACATGTTCCACATGATGACCACCATTTTCAGATACCATGTGAAATCGCAAGATGGCATGTTCCACAACTGACAGAAGTGTGTGCGGGAAAATGTTCAGCACGTGGCGTGAAATTCTGCCCTTAAGGTGAGTTAAAGTTATTGGATTGTCACGATTTACCAGACGTTTCAAATGCCCCAAAAGCCAAAAATCGCATGGATTAAGGTACGGGGATCGGGGCGGCCATGGATAAGGGAATTAATGACACGTTCTTTTGTGAAATGTGTTTTAAGAACATTCTTAACACACACTGCAATGTGTGGAGGAGCTCCGTCTTGCATAAAGATCGTGTCTGCAAGGCAGTGACGTGCTTGCAGAGCCGGAACAATTTCGTTCTGTAACAGCAACGCATATCGCTTCCCGATGATCGAACATGTCACTGGACCTGTAGAACGTAACTGCTCGTAGAAGTAGGGACCGAGAATAAATGATCCACACCATACCGTCACTTTTGGTGAATGCAACGGAACCTCTAAGATAGCGTGCGGATTTTCTGGTTCCCAAATTCGGCAGTTGTGAGTATTGACTGCACCATCCAAGTGAAAATGCGCTTCGTCTGTCCAGAGGATATTCCAAGGCCATTCTGAATCGACCTCAACGCGAGCTAGAAACTGCAATAAGAACCGGGGGTCGAGCGTCATAATCATGTGGAATAAACCGCTGTACAAGTGAAAGTTTGTACGGATAATATCGGAGGATATGCCGCATGATCTCATGGACAGTTGAACGTGGCCTATCCAACACCTGTGCTACCACGAGAATTTGAAGCTCTGTCCTCTTCCACCTGAAGCGAAACCACAGAGTAAGATTTATATCTTTAGTCTATGAGCGAAACCTCCTGTACTGCGTCTATAGATACGTGTTTTCTTCCTCTTTCAGGACGAACAGCCAACGATCCTGTGGTTTCAAATTTCGTTATCATACTCCGAAGGTTTTTAAGTCATTGGACCTTTTCGAATCCTCTTCCAAGTCCGATATTTATGTAATGCACTTACTGCGAAATTGCTGTTCTGGTAAAACAATTTGACCATTTTTGTGATGCATTAGCCATGCAACTGGTGATTTTATTGATGTGGTTAGTATAGCCGCTGTGGTGGTCGAGTGGTTATAGTGCCGGACTCGTGATGCGAGAATCCGGGTTCGAACCCCACAGTGGTGGTCGGCTGAAGTTGGTTTTCTGTGGTTCCCAACTTCAAGGCGCAAATGCGAGCCGATCTCCCCGTTAAAAAGTCTCGCCACAGAGAGCAACAGTCCTACAACGGTAAATCATTCAACCATGACACTTCACTCATAGTTAGTAAAACTGGGAGCAGATGACAGCACTACACATAACAAGCATTACACAGAAACAAACTTTACGTCAGGTTGCACTACACGTACACGCACATTCCCGCATGTACCGATTCGTTGGGGGGTTCCGCGTGGGGGGGTGCATGTGTGGTGTAGCAGTAGTAGGTAGGGGCTCGGGGATCCATGATGTTCTTAAGTCAGCCACCTCGTTGGGCAATTAGCCTGTTGTGGCGTGGCGTTGTATTTGTATTTGTATAAGAAAGCGCGATTTAGTAAACTTATCGTCAGTGTGAGCAGCAAACACATTGAGGAACAAGATCTCCGCGAATGTTTCTAGGTTTTATAACAGCTGCTGCGTGACATCACATAAATTTACATGTTTACTGCAGGTATTCAAAGTGAAACGCCTTCTGGTGTCGACATGTGCAACTAATTTCCCCCCCCCCCGAAACAAATTCCCGTCACACTTCACGAAGTCCTCCACAAAATTTCACACTTTTCTGATGACTGGTTTCACCTGTGGGATAAAATAGGGTCTCTTAATTATGGACGCCCTGTATATTAACAATAGCACGTCCGACACGAAAAACTTAAGAATATCCAAACACTGTACAAAGGAAAGATTTTAAACAAAAAGAAAGAAGGATTATATTCAAAATGGAGAACAAAAGGCACGCCATCGATTTCCTCGTGATTTCGTGACTTGAAACGTGCAAAAAATTCATATTTGAAGTTAGAACAAATGAAATAATATTATCGCGTGTTTTCGGAAGGTTTCCTACATTTCTTTGATGTATGTGACATTTAGAGAAAATATACCGTCCAATCCCGTGGGATCCATGATTGAATGTTGAACAAAAAAAAACCATAAATTATTTCTCAACATTATTCGCGTCTTTTCCGGAAAATTCCATCGATTACCTGTTCCTGTGTCTGACATGTTAAGTGAAAGCTTTATAAAAGGATCGAAAATCCATTTCCATATTTGGTTGGTTTTTTTTTTTTATTCAGAATTCTTTGTGAAAAGGCATTCTCTTACATTGATTCCAAATCAAGAATGATCGACATTTAGGAGAGCGCGGGCCGCTTCATTGAATCCGAAAGCCTGTCGCGGGCCACTTAAAGGGATCTGTAAATGCGCAGCGGATCACTTAAGTTGACTGCAGATATGCAGTGGGTCGCTGAAGTGATCTGGGGATGCGCCACGGGCCTTCTAAGTCACGTGAAAACGTTCCATGGGACACTTGAGTGATCGAGAAATGTTCCGCGGGCCACTTAAGCAATGTACAACTACTCCGCAGGCCACTTGAGTGCTCTGGAACTGTGCCAAACGTCACTTAAGTGATCTGCAAATATGTCGTGAAAGACTTTGGTGATTCGTGAATGTACCGCCGGTAACTTAAGATCTCTCAGTGTCCCACTGACCTCTTGAGTGATGTGAAACTGAACCACGGACCATTTAATTGATCTGTGGATGTGACCAGAATCACAGAAATGATCTGGAAATGTGTCGCGGGCCGCTTAAGTGCTCTGGAACTGCGCCAGGGTTCACTCAAGTGATTTTTGAATATGTCGCGGGCCACCTGAGTGATGTGGAACTGCGCTCGGGGTCGCTTAAGTGCTCTGTAAATTTGCCACGGGTCATTCAAGTGCTCTGTAAATTTATCACGGGTCATTTAAGTGCTCGGTAAATTTGCCACTGGTCATTCATGTGCTCGGTAAATTTGCCACGGGTCAATCAAGTGCTCTGTAAATTTGTCACGGGTCAATCAAGTGCTCTGTAAATTTATCACGGGTCAATCAAGTGCTCTGTAAATTTGCCACGGGTCATTCAAGTGCTCTGTTAATGTGCCAAGGGTCACTTAAGTATCTGTAAATGTCCCAAACTTGGTTCATATTCACAAAATTTGGTTTGAGGTCACGCGCCACATCAAAAAATGAGTCCGAGGGTCACATTTTGCCCTCGGGTCATCTGTTGAGCATATTTATTTTCTAAATCAATGGATCCAAACACAAACAACACCGAACATTAAAAATTAAATGAATGGAAATCATATATTTATTCTTAAAATCCAATATTGATTCTGAGCAGAATTTTCATCTTACTTATTTAATGAGGGAAATGCGCATTTTTAATTCGGGGTGAATTTCCCAAACGGACAGAAGATTTATGAATTAGTGACGGAATATATGAATAATTCTCCGTAAAACAAAGTTTTGGACACGGGAATGGTTACCAATCCATCAGAATCAACGTTAATTAGTTCAGTAGATTACGCCGAGTCAAGCTCTAATTAGACAACTCCCCTATGAGCCCGACAATCACATCTTCCGAATCCATCGCCATTATTATTATCTTGGGAGGTTAAAGGCTTCGTTCGAGCTAATTAACAACTACAATGATTAATATTGTTAATTAGAATTTGACTGGGAAATAATTTATCGAAAAATTCGTTATTTATAAAGATGACTTTACAATTGATTCTTCGGCCTGGTGGTCTGTGGAAGGCTAGTTTAATTAGAGATTAATTATATCTTTAAAAACAATTATTTTGCATTGCATTTTATGGAAAAACATTATCAATGGAGCTTTTCTTAAGAAAATAAATACGGGAGAGGAATGAAATTTTTTCAAAAATCCCTCAACGTTATATGAATATCTTTAGAGATTATTTGCAGTCAATTGGGTCTAATGCTTTTGTTTGCAGGAGGATTGTGTCTAACACATTGTTTTCTAGAGGATTGTGTCTAACACATTGTTTTCTAGAGGATTTGGTTTAACGCTTCTGTTTGCAGGAGGATTGTGTCAACCCTTGTTGGCCGGAAGATTGTGTCTAATGGAGTGTTTTCCATAAGATTGGCGTAACGCATTGATTGCTACATGATTGTGTCTAACGCATTGTTTGCAGGAGGATTGTACCTGCGCATTATTTGCCGGAGGATTGTGTCCACATTGTTTGAAGTATGATTGTGGTTAAACATTGTTTGAAGCATGATTGTGGTTAAACATTGTTTAAAGCATGATTGTGGTTAAACATTGTTTGAAGCATGATTGTGGTTAAACATTGTTTGAAGCATGATTGTGGTTAAACATTGTTTGTCGGTGGATTGTCTCCGCATTGTCCGAAGGGTGGTTGTGGTTACGCATTGCCTGCCAGAGAATTACGTCTAAGTCTTTTTCAGAAGATTGGATCTAATGCATGGTCTGCAGGAGGATTACATCTATGCAGTATTTTCTAGAGGATTGGGTTTATGCATTGCTTGCCGGATGGATTGTATCTACACATTTTTTGCCGGGGGGAATGTTCATAACGCATTGTTTGCAGGAGGATTGTGTCTATCGCTTTATTTACAGTTCAATAATCATACAGTTTATAATTTATCATACAGTATACAATTTATCATACAGTATACAATTTATCATACAGTATACAATTTATCATACAGTTAGACACAGTTCAATGGTCTAACGCATTGTTTTCAGGAGGATTGTATTTGCTGAAGTATTGTCTAGGCATTGTCTGGAGGTAGATTGTACCTCGATATTGTTTGCAGGAGAATTGTATCTGTACATTATTTACCGGAGAATTGTGGTTACGCATTGTTTTCTAGAGGAATGATTCTGACATTGTTTACCAGAGGATTGCGCCTAAAGTCGGAATTACAACCAATTAGCGTATCGGTTACATTTGAGTGAATGTAACTAATAGACTTTGTAGTAGTTTTTTTTTCAAGTTTTGTAAAAGCCTTTTATTAAACTTTTATAGTGTAATCTCGGCATTATGCATTGTGTTCTACAAAAATCCTGTGGCTATATCAATCGAGAATATTGCATACACTATAACCATTGTTAAACTGATCATTCCATGATAATAATGATACAGAAAATGAGTAAATAGTTTTCCAGACTGCGCAGAGTAACAATGGGCTTTTGAATTCTATTATTGTTACCATGATATCGATATAGTCCGTTATTTGAAAGGTTTCATGTCTTGAGAAGTTTCTTTTTTCATGGGAAAATTTCAGTGTTTAAACGTTTAAGGAAACCTTTCAGAATTTTTACAATTTTCTTAAAAGGGTTTTTTACAGTTCAATTGTTACATCTGACGTAATTATACTGAAGTGAAATGTAACCGTGCGGAGAGGAATTTCTTTTCATTGAATAAAAAGCTTAAAAACCTCGACGTTTTCTCTGAGTTTTTTGAAAATAATGATATTGTTAAGATCTTTCATTTCTGGCAATAATTTGTTCGAAATAATCCTCTAACATTGAAAATAATATATTAACTTACGTGGATTTTTTTTTTCAATTTCTTTTTTTCGTAAATATAGACTTATAATTAGATTATAACTTCAGGATACAAAATTATTTTCGAATCAGTTATACCCTCTGGGAAAACAATGTTTTTTCTTTAAGGCTCAATATTGAATTATAAGCATATATATGACTATTAAAATATTGCTGGAATCTATATCTTTTATTGTGATGATGATAATCAAGCCATTCTTTATTTTTGATTAACTAATTTAAGATAGCACAGCTCTACAAAAAAAATACTTTTTAAAAATTGTTTAGTTTTGGTCATTGATTTTTATATTGCCGCTGTGGTGGTCGAAGTTGGTTGGTTGGTTGCCGAAGTTGGTTCTCTGTGGTTCCGAACTTCGAGGCGCAAATGCGAGCCGATCTTTCCGTTCAAAAGTCTCGCCACAGAGAGCAACAGGCCTACAAACAGTACAAATATTCAGTCACTACACATCACTCACTTCACTTCTGAGATATAGATGGCAGCACTGAAAAATCATACGCAACACTAGATACGCACTCAGACTGTTAGGTACACACACAATTCCGGCACAACTCACTAGGTAGTAAATTGCCAATGGCGATAAACCTGAGTTGTGCTCGGTTTGAAGAAGAAGGAAGAAGGGATTTTTATATTGTTTTCAGTGCTGATTCCACAAAAATGAAACCCATTTTTTTCTATCACGTAAGGGTTTTTCACAAAACGATTTCATATTTTGGGGGAAATAACTCAAATTGTCTCAAATATTTTGGAATTTTTATTGTTATCACCTCATAAATACATATCCTAGCTCTGTCATTATAATGATAAGTCCGAAAATCAATAAAATATCTTTGGAAATGATTTAATATATTTTATTCATAGCACACAGTTTCAATTGGATTTATATACTGCTTATATAGTACCATTGACATTTGATTTTCACTCTATCTCAGAAAATAGAGCCAGTATAACAAAATCAATGTCAGATTTGGAATCAGCGCCTAAAAATCATCCTAAAATCACTTGTATATCTTTGGATATGATTCACTATATTTGTTTATAATGCACAGTTTCAATGTGGTTTATACGCTGCCTATGCATTACTATTGAAATTTAATTTTCACTTTACCTCAAAAACTAGAAGTCATGGAATTTTTTTAATTATTTTTCCAGTAAATAGCATCCAAAAACTAAAAAACACTAGTTTTAAGAAAGTTTTTTTCATTGCAGACCTGTGTGGTTGATCTGAGAAGCAAAAAGTATTTCCTTTTCCCGAAGTTTGTTTTTATTTAATATTGCTCCGAATGTGTCTCTCTCTCTCAGGTGTTTTTAGATCCCCATAATAGATATACCTCAATTTTGAGAAAATGTCCTTGAGGTCTGTCTATATAGGCATTTCGATGTTTTAGATGCACGAATTTAAAAAATATATGTATATTAAGAAAACTCTAAGAAAATGTTTTGTTTGCGCCAGTCTAATGCTACCAACATGGCCATTCTTTGTTATTGTTTCTTTAAAGAATATTCTACATACGCCATTTTAAAGATAACGTCATTTCAGGATACGTCAGTATTTGACGACGAAATCTTCGGATACAGCAATTTTAGGAAAAATTTTACGTCCGTCAAATTGATGAAAATATTTCGCATGCGTCTGTTCTGAAGGAATGTTCCAAATAACGTTTGTTTTTCAATATGCCAGTTTCAAGAAAATGCTGTAGC
This sequence comes from Pholcus phalangioides, assembly GCF_987345545.1. Classification (NCBI taxonomy): domain Eukaryota; kingdom Metazoa; phylum Arthropoda; class Arachnida; order Araneae; family Pholcidae; genus Pholcus; species Pholcus phalangioides. The sequence goes on along the minus strand of NW_028301596.1, from coordinate 45,608,824 downwards.
TGAATGAATGCTCTAGGTACGTCAGTTTGAAGGAAATATTACGATGCGCCAGTTTTTTATAGGACAATGCGTTTCTAACTCCAATTTTTAGTTAAACGCGTATTTTTAGGATAATCCAGTTTTGTAAATGAAAAGTCTTCAGTACGCCAGTTTTTTTTTTTATCAAAATGCTTTGCATGCGGCATTTTTTTTTTAATCAAAATGCTCTGCATGCGGCACTTTTTTTTTAACCAAAATGCTTTGCATATGGCACTTTTTTTTACCAATATGCTTTGCATACGGCGCTTTTTTTTTAGCCAAAATGCTTTGCATACAGCACTTTTTTTTTTACCAAAATGCTTTGCATACAGCACTTATTTTAAATCAAAATGCTTTGCATACGGCACTTATTTTAAATCAAAATGCTTTGCATACGGCACTTATTTTAAATCAAAATGCTTTGCATACGGCACTTATTTTAAATCAAAATGCTTTGCATACGACACTTTTTTTTTCAAAATCAAAATGCTTTGCATACGGCACTTTTTTTATCAAAATGCCTTGCATACGACAGTTTTTTGTTGTTTTTTTTTAAAATCAAAATGTAAGCGTCACTTTCTTAAAAAATATAATTATTCTGCATACCAGTTTTTTTTTATTTATGAAAATGCTTTGCGTACAGTAGTTTTTTTTATACAAAATGCTTCATACTACGGAAATTTTATATAAAAGTACGTTCAGACTTTTTTTTTTAATCGAAACTCTGTGTACATAACTTTTTCTTTTAGGAAAATGCTTTTCATACGAGAATTGTGTATCAAAAATGCTCTATATAGATTTATACTATAAGTTGTAAGAAATTGCCCGAGATACGTCATTTTTCGTGAAATTTCACCGTATACGCTTGGTTTTGAGGTACAATACTTAGGATTCTAATACGGCAATTAAAAAAAAAGAATGTCATAAATCTGGTTAAAAAAATGCAGTTGAACTTGGTTAATTCGTAGTTCAAAATCATTGGAAAAAAAGTTCAAATTTTCTAAAATTCGAATTATCCAATTAATCTATCCTGGATCCGTAAAATGACTGCAAATTGCAACTTAATCGTCAACATTCACATTGGATAATAATTATCAATTATTAAAATTTTATCATAAGTTACGAAACTGTTTCCCAAATTTTAATAATTTAGTTTTTTATTATGTATATAATTGATCTTAGCTTCCACTGTTCTGGAATTAGCATAACTGCAGGATTTCTTGACCATGTTCAAAGCTTTATTTACCGAAACAATTCATGATCATCCGTTAGCAAACTGTTTCCAAAATTTTTCTTATCATTCTTATGCTATCAAGGAAATATACTTTCATAAACGTTTCACAATCTGAACTTTCCGATACTTTCTATACTCTTAATGACGACAAAAACATTTAGATTTTGAATGTTACACCTCGATCTATGGGGTCATTCGAGTATTACGTCAGCATCGAGGGGGGGGGGGGGGTTTCGGATTTGCTGACTTTTGATGACAAGGGGGGAGGGGGGGGGTTGAAGGTTGCTTACGTCAGCAACCACCCTTTTTGAGGATATGAAATATTCTAAGCTGCTGACGAAATTTTGCTGACGAGGGGGGGGGGAGAGGGGGTCAAAAATGGCTAAAAATCTGCTTACGTAATACTTGAATGGCCCCTATGGGTTGAAAGCATAATCAGTATTAAGAGGTGTACAGTCTCGATGCGCTGTAGCTGAGCAATGTGAAAATGAGTATTAAATTATCAAAAAAAAAGAGTAGAGTAAAACAAAATTTTCAAACTTTTATTTGTCATGTTCAATTTTAAGATTCATTGTTCAACAACTTGATCGAGAAAAGCAAAGTTTAGCTTCTTATAGAATTTCCCAAAACTAAATTTGTCAAATTGGGAAATTGTACGGGAAGTTAAACTTTGATTTTCTCGATCAAGCTGTTAAACAATGAATGCAAACAATGAATTAATCAACGAACCTCCAACTTCGAATTATCCAAACAATTCAAAAATAGTTCGAATTAATTAAGAAATTTTAACATAAAATTAAATAGAAAAACTCAAGTAGGGGGGGGGGGGTGCGCGCGCGCGAAAGTTCGAATTATCCAAAATTTGAATTGGCCAAGTTCTACGTGTAAAATAGAAATTCTCCAGAAACGTCACTTTGTGTGTGTGTGTGTGTGCGCGTGTGTGTGAATAATGGGTCCAAGTGAAATTCTTTTGAGTCATGAAAAACAATGAACACGATCAAAGACAGTATATTGGGGAACGAATAAAAAAGTGTATTTTAGAACACCGCCATGAGAATTGATATATTGAAAAAAAATTATGAATATATGCTATAAATAAATGTAACTTTGATATATTTGAAAACTCGGAATTAACTTGAAAAATCCATACCAGGTAAAGCATATCGACGAGAAGCATCAAATCAGCAACGTTTAATCTCACGCCACTCCGATCAATATTCATTTTTCTACTCCGAAATATTTCAAGCTTAATGTTCGTTTGCATGTAAATATTCATACATTACCCATGTATATAAATACATACACATTATACATCTTAAACGCTTTCTGATAATGACACGCGCTATTAATTCGCATTACGGGAAAACACGAAGCCAGGGAAAAAGTGATTAAATCCACCGCTTTACGGTACGAATACAAACGTGATTCCCGATAAAAAAAAACAAGAATGTCCAATAAAACATACGCGCTTACGAGCACATCATGTACATGTTTACATGGTTTTAGACGCGAGAGAATATGCAATGTATGTTATTGGTGAAAGCCATCATCCGGCAAGAATTGAATTGTTACCTCAGTTTATTCGCGTTATTTACGGAGGGATGTAACTAAAAGCAATTTTTCAAAGTTTCGTCATAATATCTCCTCTCCTGTAAGCCTTTTCATACTGTATTTATTTATATACAGTGTATATCTTCTTCCGGGTGTATATATTTTTTCCCCCTAAGAGGAAACTTTATTAATTTTCACGGGAAAAAATATGGCAGTGGATTTTCCAGAAATCCCTTCGCTACAAAGAAACACGAGAAGTTTAATATTGAATATATTTCTCTCATTTTTTGGGGGGGATGTCAAAGTTTCGTGAAAAAGTGGAAGAGAGAGCCATTTCTCTTCTGTTACGATACTGGGTATCGTATTGTATCTATTATATGCGTCCTGACTGGAGAAATACGGTATTAAATAAGGTTTAATGATACTTTAACTCGTTTTCAGGGCATTTTTTGTCCCGTTTTCGGTCCGGTTTTTTATTGGTATGGAAATCTGAAATGTTACGACGAGTAGGGCTAGGATTTCTGTATGACTTTGGATATTTTTTATGCATTTTGGATATTTCACTTTTTTTCACGATAGAGCCATTTTTTCATTATTTTCAGTCATTTTGAGGCATTTTTTCATGGCATAACACGGGAATATATAAAACGCCAACTTAACGATGATTCAGAATCATGTCTTTTGTTGTTGGACTTCGGGCCAGGGATCACCGACCACTTATCGAACTGGCAGGCCAATGTCCGAGTTTCAGGCAATGGCCGGGCAAACGAAATTGGCCAACATATATATGTTACTCTCAAAGCCCGAAATCGGGCAATTCGTGACGGGGCTGGCCACTTCACGAATTGGCCAAATTCGTTAAATATTGGCAGATTCATGAAGTGGTTGCCAATTCACGAAGTGGCTGGTGATGCCTGGCGAAAGTCCGATTACAAAAGACATGATTCGGGATCATTGTCAATTTGGCGTACTTTCTCGTGTTGGTTATGCCAACACCTCCTATAACTACCGCTATAGATAGCGTTGATTCAATTTTTATTTGGAAAATTATTAAAAATATTATGAAGAAAACTAATTATTGTACACAATGTAATTTTCTTCAATTTTCTTACTTGCATTCTTGAAATTTTGAAACTAGTGTAACAAGAGAAAAAAAATCGTAAAATATTTGATTCAACAATATAGGGTAGGCCTACATAGCCTAGGTCAACAAAAGATCGAAACTCGCTCAGTTCCAGTCATGGCCCCCATAAGAGTGGAGATAACAGGGCTCCAGCCCTGCCACTATAACAAGCATTACACAGAAACGATGTCACCTTCTAAAATTTCCTCATAGAGAAAGAGCGGCGGGCAATGATCTGGTTAGGAGCTATCGCTATGGGCGATTCACTACAGATTGAGCTGCGCCGCGTGTGTGTGGTTACCTAACAATATAAGTGCGTGTATTTAGTGTTGTGCATAAATGTTTTTAGTGCTGCCATCTATTTTTCGAACTATGAGTGAAGTGGAATCTATGTATATATAAGGAAGCGTGTCCGTTTGTTTGTTTGTTTGTTTGTTCGTTCGCGCTTGTGTGTAATTCATACAAATTTACAGTTTTATTCCGATCTTGATGAAATTTCTCACACTACCTTCAAAAGAAGAGGAAGGTCACTGTCTACACGAGATTTCGAAAAACCACCCCCCCCCCAACTTAGGGTTATCAAAAGTAGTAGTGAATTGTGCGTTTCTGGGCCGTAGAAGCTAATATGGGCTAAACAAAACACTCGAGACACGACATAGCGTTTGGAAAGCTATGAAAAAAGTAAGTAATGTGTAGATTACCTGCAAAGAACGAGACTCGCGGTGTACGATATGTGCGTGTCTGGGCCGTAGTAGCGTCTATGGGAGAGTAGTAGTGAGATGTGACAGTAGTAGAGAAATTAGGGTCAGCCCAGGGGCGTAGCCAGAAATTTCGTTCGGGGGGGGGGACCGCTTTCATTTCAGGGGGGGACCAAAAATCAGAACAATGGATTTGGCCATCTTTTTCCCTTTTTTCGGTCATTTTCTCACATTTCGGGGGGGGGGAAGCCAGACCCCCAAGTCCCCCCCCCCATTTGATATATGTTTCAAAGAGTGGAGAGAGAATTTTTTTTTTCTTCAAGAAAAGAAGGAAAATAATTCCAGAAACCTGAAAAGGGGACAACGGGGCGAATTTCCCGAAATGTAGGAGGACGCTTGAAATGACATCAAAAAAGGGGACGTCTAGTGACCCTACCCCCACGGGGTCCACACTCAGGGAGTTTATATCATAACGTTACGCTTACGACACCCATCTTCTGCACTCGTCACCCATGTTAGGTTTACGTCACCCGTAAAGACCGGGCAACGCCGGGTACTTCAGCTAGGGACTAAATATTTGTACCGGTGTAGGCCTGTTCTAACTTTCTGTGGTGAAACTATTTAACGGGCAGATCGGCTTACATTCGCGCCTCGAAGTTGGGAACCACTGAAAATCAACTTTAGCCGACCACCATTGTGGCGGCCAGGGGTACTGCTAAACCAGACATGCACCTCGTCCATATTCCTCTGTGGAACTTCTAAAGGTTCTACCAACACTTCTGGAACAAAGATGGGGAGTGGGGCTCCACGGTAACAACACAATCGCAAAGTCTTGTCTCGACACCGATTTGTAAGCGCGCCAACATCTTGGAACTACAAGACAGCGTTAGAATTAGAACATTAAAGTCACTGGTCCCACTGACCTGTTTATTCGAGAACTTACTGGTCCACAGACATCGTGACTGGTCCGCTAAACGAAATCTGTTCTAAATAATTAATTTTCCCAAATATATCAGCATGTAGAAGAGTGATATACAACCAAGGGGGTGCAAAAAAAAGCCATAAAAAATCCACTGCGGATCGGTGATTCTCTCATAGGAGATTTTTCCGCGATCAATGTATCAACGCGGGGAGGGGAGCGCGAAGTTTTTCGCTACTGGTAACGTGGACCACCACAATTTTTTTCCCCTGTGGTCCGATTGTTTAATCAGTGGTCGCGGACCAGCGGACCACCAATGATTTCGACCGCTGTACGAGATATACTGAAAAACTAACTAATTATGTAGGGATACTGATTTTTGGAAAAATTACGTTATGAGTGACCTAATGGTTCATCACTCATTTCGGCCAATCACGATACGCTAAATTTCTATAATGTAGCTATGAATGTAGGGTTTGTTTATAAGCGTCCCCCTGTAAGCAGCAGAGGTGAAATTTTTCCGAAAATCTCAGTATCTCTACATAATTAGCTAGTTTTTTATTATATCTTGTTTTAACAATTGGTACATCTTTCTGAAAATCTTGGAATCAATTTCGAAAATTTACCCTTAATAATACTGGAAATATTTTCAATATTCCGATTAATGAACGCGAATTTGCAGTCGTGAGTAATATAAAAGTAACGCGGGAAAATTTTGCATTTATAACTTTCGTAAATTCCCTTTTATTTTAAGGCTGAAATAATATCAATAATATATTTCCGATTTACCAATTTTTCCCATTTCCTGGGGAAAACATAAATCATATCATTCTTATCGAAAGTTCGATTTTTCCGTCATTAATCACGCAATGACCAGATGACCTTCGAGCCAAAAATTTATCCGGTCATTTATTGTTCGGCGTGGGAAGCTTGAAAACTGTGAAATCTATCACATAGATAGATAGAGAACATTCTAAAAGAAAAATTTATTTATTTCATTTTTTTTAAATTAGAAAAAAATCGTAAAAATAACAAATTTAAATTATTATTAAAAATCATGAATTATTTAAGAAAGTTTTTTTAATTCATTTATTTCATTTTTTTCATTATTTTAAACTTAAGGTATCCGAGACTACGTTGAAAACGCCATTTTGGAAGAAAAAATATGGATTTTCATTTTTTTATTTTTTATAAAAGCCCTATTTGTTGTAATTCCAAAACGTGCCTTGTTTTGTTTATATGATGCTTATAGAATCAAAGTTATGTTGACTTTAGTGTTGCGTTTTTACCTACAAGTAATACGCGAATAAAGACTTTAAACGTGTTTTACGAAGAATGCGATTTTTGACATTTTACTTGACTTTGTGACATGATTTGTAAAAATTGATTCATTGCATCCTCACGAAATTTTATTGTGATATTTTGCTATATATTGTTGAGGTTATGAACCAAAATCTAAGGTCTATCACATATATTTTTTGAATTACATTGTTTTATTGACAAAATGTAGGATGAAATTTCAAAAAAAATTCACACGTACTTAAACATATTTTGGTGTAACTTATGAACATATCATGCAATCCTTTAAATTTTGGTTCATAACCTGCAACATTACTAGCTGAATGCACTGTGAAAATCACAAAGCATTTCATTAATAAAATTTTTTGCAATCGTGTTTCGAATATCACATGAATTTCGCCTAAAATTTGACATAAAAACGACTTTTTCATAGAAAATATAATAGATAGACCAAAATTTGTCACTGTTTTCGCCATTTCGAGACACTTTCTATCAAAAAATGTATTTAAAGTTCACTCCAGAACCATTTTAAAGAAAAGTGACAAGAAAGGTAGTCGGATACTTTAATTATATTTAAAAAAATAATGATATAAAACTTGATATTTTTCTTGATATTTGTATCTATAATTAGATAAACAAAAACATTTATGATATCAATTGTTTAAAAATAAATATTAATGATTACATTCAAAATGAGTACATATTTAATAACTGTGATTATATTAATAAGTTGTAATGCAAAAATATTCGTACTCCAAATAAACATTCAAATATTTAAACTGTATTTCAAATGAATATTAATGGGGAAATATTCATATTTCAAACAAATATTAACAATATTCATATTATAGATGAAAGGTAATCGAAAAATATTCGTATTCCAAATTAGTATTTATGGAGAAATATTTATATATTCCAAATAAATAGTAGTATAAAAATATTAATATTTAAAAAAGTTATTATTATAATAATTAGTATTAATATTCCGAAAAATATATTATCGAGAAAACATTAGTATTCCAATTAAAATATTGGAAAATATCATATATTGTCTCGATATATGGAGTAATTTGTTAAAATTGTGAGATTTAAATATAACAATAAATAAAAACAAAAGATTATCATGAGTATAAATGTAATTACAATGTATTATAATTGAGTATAATCGAATATAGACTATGATACAGTGAGTGATCATAGGTGATATAATCAATAGCCTTTTTTTCATTAATTAAATATAACAATTTCCAGTAAACAAGCCCATCGGGATGTATAAACTACGGCCCTGGGCCCACATATTTGAGCGGGGCGATTTATGGCAATCCCCACCGAGAGCAAAGAATTTTATCGAGCCCATCGGCAATATTAATCTTGTAGAAAATTTATCATGTAAAAAAAAGTTATGAACGACATTAATTGATCCTAGCCTCCCCTTTTTGGAGGGGGCCGAGGCATGAGCGGAGATAGACTTTAAAGGTTGGGGGATGTACTAGGAAAGCTGTGGGGGGAGAGCGTGATGAGATGATGTCAGTTTATATATATATTGCCCGAGTGGCATGGTGGTAAGATGCTCGTCTACCATCGTAAAGGTTGTTGTCAGGGTCCAGGGTTCGAACCCAAGGGAGGATATAGATAAGATATTTTCCCTAACGAACTCGAGGCGACCACCGATAGACAGCGCCTTCACTTCCAACCCATCTCACTAATGGCAGTAAATTGCAATATAGCGATATGGCCAGAGCTGGTGTTCGGTGAAGTAGTTTATATCAGAATTAGAGGTCTTCTCAACCTTTTTCCAGTCGCGAGCACTGCCTGTACCCATCATCAAAAGAAGAGCACCCTTACAGCAAGTTTAACATACGAATGCATGAAATGACGGTTATTTCAATCCTTGATTAAAATTCCTCTTTGGTGTTTGATTGGAACCTTGATCAAGTGCTCGCGAGCACGAAATCAGACACGAGCATCGAGCACTCTGAGTACTTCAGGGAGCACCGTGGTGCTCGCGAGGAACGGGTTGAATATGCCTGATATATATGACTATACATTATATCAGTCGGCTCCTCCATTGACGCTGGGGGGAGGGCGCCCTCCCCCCACAATATCTCCGCCCATGGTCCGTGGCCACATCAACAACAAAAAAAAAATGGTTGGAGGGAAAAGAAAATATTTTCGTAGAAATGTGCCACACGTTTTACGTAATTACATGAAGAAAGACTGAGTCTTCGAATAAGGAAACTACGAGCGATTTTGTTTTCACACAGAACACGCTGCATGGCAATCGCTCACATGTGCAATGAAGGGATTTTTAGGGCGTAAAGGCAGGTGGGAGCTTTCAATGATGAGTGATTACTGTTGGCTTTTCTTGCAGAAAGAAAACAACACAATACATAAAAAGCCGGTATTACACTATAAAAGTTTTCTAAAAGTCTTTTTATAAAACTTGAAAAATTCAACCGGTAAGCTTATTCGTTGCATTTGCTCGAATGTAACCAATGATCTTTATTGGTTGGATTTTTTAGGTTTTATAAAAGGGATTTTATCAAACTTTTATTGTGTAATACCGGCTTAAAAAGAAAGGAATGAATTTTTATAAAATACTTAAAAAATGAGTATAAATTTCATTTTGCGCGTATGCATGTGCACTGTGTATGGATGTATTATATGCTATGTTATGCAACACTGTATTTTTGTGCATGGGGCAATGCGGCCTTTATCTCATCAACCGTCTGTCGTAGAGGTATGGTTTCAAGTTAAAAAATGCTCAAAAGGCGTTTAAAAATTACCCTGCACCAGTTTTGAGAGTGAAAATACAATGTGTAACAAAATAAAAAAAAAATCTAAATTTTTATACATTCCCCTTCTCCTCTAACTTCCAATTAGAAAGTTATTGCCTTATATCTTCTGAGCCAAAAAATTCCACGTTTTTAAGTGCAATATTCGGTAAGATATTGGAATTCGAAATCGGAGAAAAGTTATGAAAGAGAACAGCAAAAATTACCTGACACAACGCTTCTTTCCCAACTTTTCTCCGAGTTTTGAATTCGAATATCTCAGTGAATATCAGAGCTAAAAACATAATATCCCTTTTGTTCGGTGCAGAAAAAAGACAGGGTAAAAACTTTCTAATTAGAAGTTGGAGGACGGGGGAACAGTAAAAAAAATTCAGATTTTTTTATTTTATTTTGTCACACACTGTATTTCCACTCTCAAAATAGGTTCCGGATAATTTTTGAACGCCTTTTGAGCATTTTTAATCTGAAACCACAACTGTATGACGGAAGATTGATGAGATAAAGCCTACAAGACACCCTGCATAACAATGTATGGATATGATAAAATAACTGTCGTAATAAATATATCACAATTAACCCTTGATTACACTATAAAAATTTGATAAAAGATCTTTTATAAAACTTGAAAAATTCAACCAATAAGTGCATCGGTGGCGTTCGGGCAAATACAACCGGTGATCTTATATTGGTTGAATTTTTCAAGTTTTATCAAAGAGGTTTTACAAAACTTTTATAGTGTAATCCCGGCCTTAGTTATTAAGAATAATGCCAATTATCTCCATTTTCAAGATGCGTAAGTATTTCATAGCGTATTTCAAAAAATCACCACCATGCGTACAGAAAAAAATACGTGATAGAGGTTTTTTGCATTCATATTTGATTTCAGCTACCTAAAATTAGTCTTAATAAACCTTATTTCACTCATGTTATAAGGCCGGAATTACACTGTAACATTTTAAAAAAAATTCTTTTATAAAACTTGAAAAATGCAACCAATAAGTTTATTGGTTACATTTGCTCGAATGTAACCTATATGCTCATTATTTGCATTTTTCAAGCTTTACAAAATTTTTATAGTGTAATACCGGCCTTAGAGAAAGTTCAAAATTGTTGACCAGTGTTATTACAATCAAATCATTAATCAATAGTGGAAAGACTGCATAGTTTGAAAATCCAGAAAACTAATATTCAGGTGAATTTTATAATTCTCTTCAATTTAAAAGATTTTATCAATGATAACATTTTTAAATTCAAGAAATATTTCAAAATTTAAAAAAATTAGCTGAATTATGACTTTAACAAAGCCAATAATATCGATCAAATCAAATTTTAAATATGCATCAAATAAAAATTTTTAGAGCATAAATATTTCTTTCGAAAACTGGAAATTTTGGATTTATACAGTAATTTTGATTTTATATATGTGCAATTATATATGTGGTTTAATTTTATATACAGGATGTTCCGTAAGTGCTAATGCGGCCTTTATCTTATTAAACGTCCGTCGTAGAGGTGTAGTTTCAATTTAAAAAATGCTTAAAATGCGTTCAAAAGTTACCCTGTACCAGTTTTGAGAGTGAACATACAGTGTGCCACAAAAAAAAAATCGAAATTTTTTCACGATCCCCTCTTGTCCATTGCACTAAGAAACATGGAATTTTTCTGTTGGCCTCAAGCAACAACTTTCCAATTGGAAGTTTGAGGACAAGAGGAACCGTATGAAAAATTTGATATTTTTTTTTATTTTTGCTACACACTGTATTTTCACTCTCAAAACTGGTACAGGGTAATTTTTGAACACATTTCGAGCATTTTTTAAATTGAAACTATAACTTTACGACGAAACACGTCAGCACTCACAGGACACCCTGTATAATTAAAGCTACAATACAAATTTAAATTTCATACCAACTTTTACGATATAAACGAAATAGGAGAAGAAAAAAAAATTTTAATATTATTTCAAGTTACTGCCAGAAATTATAGATTATTATAATGCACTAGCTATAATACCCGGCGCTGCCCGGGTTTTCTTCAATGAGGCTTTTTTGGATCACGTGATATCTCCCTCTCTTTTTCTTGAGGGACATACAAACCGTGTCCAAGTTAACCAATATGGCGACCTGCGCGATTCATGAAATAAACAAATCTAGATTTACACAGAAACGTAGAAATGAATATAATTTTTTTTTTTTTTTAAGGAGCGCTAGGTATTCGATCCCCCCCCCCCGAACTTCAAGTTATCCATCTGTCTGTTCCAGCTTCCAAAAATCAAAAATCCTTAGTTAAAGCTGTGGAATTTTTTCGATGCACTTTTCACGGGCTCATAAATAATTTTAAAATATCCTAACCCACATGAATTTATGCAAATAAATATCAAAAGAGACAATATGGAGACATTAATTTTCATACTTGAGAAGATATAAATGAAATCAATGATATTGCTCGAATATCCAACTCAAAAGTATAGGTTTGGCTAATTACTTCATATTTAATCTCCTGGGCTTCGTATATCTCTAAGCGAACTGAATATTTCAAAAATCGAGAATTCAATACAATTTTTGAAATTATTGATGTGTGACGGAAAACCCACCAAATTTCCGCATCTCTACAGTAAAATCGACAATTTTAGCACTGATTTCTATGAGGATCACCCTTTTCCTGACTCTCAAAGCGATGCTGATGATGATTATGACGTCTATTCAAAAAGCCTCATTACTGAGAGTATATTGAAAATGTGGCAAACCATTATAAAGGCATAAACTATTATACATATACTAACAGGATTAAAGAAGTGACAAACCGTTGTAAAGGCATATACACGTCTGGAACGCATTGCTAGGGAACCACGGTAACCAAAGTAAACGTTCGGAAAGTGATTGTTGAGGCCCAAAAACCATTGTTGCCGGACAGTTTTTTGCCCATTTGGGGCACTTGCCCTGGTCTGACGAAATTTTAAAGTAGCCTATCGTTCAAGTCGGGTCCCATTTGGTATATATGCAAAATTTGGCGACGATCGATCTAAAATTGTAGATTTGTATAGAGAACATACACACACACAGACACACAGACACACAGAAAATCAATTTTATATATATAGATTGATATCGAAATTGAGACCTAACAACTAAATTGAGGCCAACAACTATATAAATATCATAGACAGGCCTAAATTTGAATGAGCTTATTAATTATTTTTCGATTAAAATTTACTATTCAGCTTGAAAGTGTAAGAGTTCCCAAAGAACAACATAATTCAATAAGAAATAAAACTTATAATTAATTAACTACTAATTATCAATGATGAGCCTTGACTATATGGGGCCTATTTTGAAAATGCATAAAATTGATATTCAGATGAATTTTATAACACTCCAATTTATTATTGTAATTGATTAATAACAATATTTTTAATTCATTAATATTTCGAAATTTAAAAAAAATTAGCTGAATTAGACTTCAACAAAGCCAATAATATATATCAAATGAAATTTTTTTCAGCATACATTTTCCGTCGAAAATTAGAAAATTTCTGTTTATACAGTATAATTAGAACTCCAAATTTAAACTTCGTACAAACTTGCACGATATAAACGAGATAGGAAATTATAATATTTTTTCAATTTTATCCTGCCAAAAATTCTAAACTATTTCTCATTATTATTATCACTCTAATTATTATCAAGTCATTATCAATGATAAACCGACTATATAGTTTGAAAATCCAGAAAATTTATATTCAAGTGAATTTTATAACTCTTCAGAGTTGAAAAGATTTTTTTCGATCGTTAACAATATTTTTAAATTCATTAATATTTTGAAATTTAGAAAGATAAACTTTAAGACTTCAACAAAGAAAATAATACCGATCAAATGTAAAGTTAATTAAGTCTCAAATTAAATTTTTTTTCTAAGCATAAATTTACTGTCGAAAATTAAAGCATTTTGATTTACACAGTGTAATTAAAACACGAATACAAATTCAATTATACGACACAGAAAATTGCAATATTATGTCAAATTACTGCCGAAAATTATAAATTATCTAATTCATATCAAAATTTTCAAATTTTATAGCTATTTATGGCATTCAAACACAAGGTAGAAAATTACTGAAAATATTCTTACCTAATAAGTAGAAGACACGAAAAGAACACGAGAATCACCTTTCTATATGAATCCATAAGCAAAAATTTAAATTTCTTAAAATTTCTATGACATTAAATTAATTTAATTTCTTTTTTGTTCGGCACCAAATATAGATAACGAAGGTGGAGTTTTTTCGAGCAGAATTTTTTGAATTTTATTTTTGTTTTTTTTAATTTTTGCTTTTTTGCATCGCACGCAGAATTAAAATTGGCTGCGGTGGCGAATGTCTTTCCACACAAGTTTGTGAAAGCGCATCGTGTTTACACACTGGCTGGGGTGATGGTGATGATGGGTGATATAGTAGAAGTCGGGATGGGGCTTTTTTGGAGTAAAAACGAAGCTCGTAGTCGTAATATTGGATTTTTCGAACATCCAAACAACAGCGCCGCCATCACACGGTAAAGCGAAACTCTCGGCACGAACCACTTTTCTTTTTCTTCTGTAATGTTATATATGTTGAGATTTTCACGGAAATGTGGCCGAATATTACGTGATTTGAATCCACCTTGAGCTGAGGTGCGAAAATATTTTACACAATTATCACAGTTCGAAATAAGACTTATCTAGAGTTAACTGGAAATATCAAGATTCTGTTTTATTCTGTTTCTGTGGAACTTTGTTTTTGCAATGAAATTAGATTTTTGAAAACTGATTTTAAAATGAAAAATTTGAAAAACTTGTATAAATATATATATACTGTTCCTATTTTTTTATATGGCAGGGGTTCTTAACCCTCTGTGGTTAACCCCTCAAAAAACGTATTTAAAACTTCCTTTTTTACAAAAAAAAACCGGATGTAAACTGGTGCTGTTGGCATATTTTTAGTTGAAAAAATACATCACCACAGCAATTTGATTAATTAGAGTGGATTATTTTAATAGCTGAAATGATCAATTAATGAATGAATTACATGTATGCACATGGGGTGCATGTGTGGTGTAGCAGTAGTAGGTAGGGCCTGCAAAAAATGGCTCTGAGATCCATGATGTTCTTAAGTCAGCCACCTCATTGGGCAATTTGCCTGTTGTGGCGTTGTATTTGTATATTTGTATAATTTCAGATTAAAGTTCATCTCAGAATTAACTAATTTAATCAAATGTTAATCAAAAAAAATTTCAGAATTAGTGAAAAAAATTGTTTCAGAATAAATAAAAAATTGCTAATTAATAAAAGAGAGAAAGGATAATTATATAATAAAAGATAATAATAAAATGAATTGGTGGCCGTCGTTGGAAGTTTTTAATTTGGACTCGCCGTGTCTGAAAGGTTGGGAACCCGTGCCTTGTATAGCTGATCAAACATCCATGTACATTGCACTAAGGGAGCTCAGCCTTTCGGAGAGTGTGGGCCACTTCATTGGTTTTGAAAACCCATCGCGGGCCACTTTAATCATCTGGAGCCACTGAAGTACTTTGAAAATGTGCCGTGGGCCATTTGAGCGATTTCGAAATGTGTCACAATTTAAGTGATCAAAAGATGTACCAAAAGCCGCTTAAGTATTCTATAAAAATTTCTCAGATCGCTTTTGAAACCGGCTTTTCCTAGGAGTGCGTTTTCTGTGCCGCGTGAAACGCGAATTGCCCAGCGCGACACGCCGTCCACTCACCAGCAGGAAAAGCAGTACGATTGTACAGAGCGCAACACGACTCACGCCAGCGCTTTACGTCGGGTGCGATTGGCCAACTGTGCTTCTGGAGTCTGTTACTTCGAATTTTACTATTTCCTAATTTTTCTAAGAATTTTACGAGTGAAGAATTGGAACGTTTTTTTTTTTTTTGGTTTCCATTGAATGACGTGGTTTCATTTTAAATTCAAATTTATTCACCGTAATTTGCAGTATGTATCTTAGGTGGCCACACAGTGGTGATTCTAAAAAGGGCGAACGAAGCGAATGCGATAACAAAATAATTGGACTGAAGAAAATAAACGGTCGCTATCACGAATGAAAAGGAAAAGTAAATAGAGAAATAGGAAGAGTTGTCGCCCCAGTGGAGATTGGAGGACCCCTTTCTCGTGTACCCTACTGTCTCCCAAGAGACAGAATTCAAGGAACTCACTCGAGAGAGGCTTAGGCAAATACAATAAATCAATAAATACCCTCTTCATTTTCTGTGAATTTAATTGAAAACAACCGCATCTCAACTTCTGACATCCGTTGCTTCAAACAAAATTGGTTAGAATTTCTTCGATCTTTTTGTTTTCATCGACTTTTACACAGAATTAGTGAAAAAAAATATATTTCAGAACAAATCAGAATTGATAATTAATAAAAGAAATGAGTTGGTTCCCCGTGGGCTTCGTTGGAAGTTCGATACGAACCGATCCGGTTCCTATCGATTATGTCGTGGTTGTATGCTGGTAAATGAATGAATAATGTGTTAAATCAGTGCCATCTCATCGTATGGGCCGTGGTTGAGTGCTGTCACGGCCCGGGGGGCTTCAAGAGAAGAGGGGAAACCTCACAAAAATTAGATATACTTGAAATTTTTGAGGAGTATGAATGTAAATTTGCCTGGTGGGTCCTCCGAAAAATCACTTGGCCCTGGGGATCCGTGACGGCCCTAATTAGAACACATGAGGAATTTGCTGGATATGAATATCACGAATAAAAGAAAATCATTCCCGTTCAGTAACATTTTTCGATGATTGTTCACATGCAAATCCGTTGATGAAGACCTAATGGACGGATGAAGAATGGACGTTGATGAAGACTAAAACGATGTACGGTTTATAGGATAAAGGCCGTATTAACACTTACAGGACACCCTGTATATTAGCTTTAATTTCTGTCTTAGTTTGTCAGCAAGTTAACAAATTATTTCTCTCGTTGTTTTTTGGATCAACGATTGAAGAATGTTCTAGATCAGGGGGTGGTCAACAGCTGGTCCTTGAGGTGATTTCGTGCGGCCCGCGACTACTCAAAGTTACTATGTATTAAATTTATTTTCCTATCATTATTTGAGCCATCATTTTCCCCAGCAGACCTTATTAACAGAGTATTTACGTTCATTATTTCTAGTGACGATATTAATTATCTATTTTCTCATCACACTGCCTTTTCGTGCACACGCGCATTGCTTTAAAATTTTTTTGTGGGCACACACATTTTTATGTCATTTTTTTTCACCACCTCGTTGGGCAAGTTGCCTTTTTTGCGGCCTCTGTAATTCCACCTGAATGCATATTTGCTGTTATGCTCGCAGTGGAGAAACTTTTTCGAAGTGGATGCCAACTCACAATCACACCTCGAAATTACAACCGATCACACACACAGGCGCTAATAATTCCAAAGAGCAAAAAAATGTGTCATATGGGATGGTCGGGTTCACATTGTGCCGTTGAACAAGAGAGTTCCACACCCAGACACGATCATTTTTTGTGTGTCGAAAACAGAGAAACAGTCTTCTCTGAATTGCATCAGAAAGTCGTTGACGTCCAGTGATGATGATGTTAATGGTAATGTGATTTCTGAACACATTTTTAAGTGAGTCAATGAACAGTGTTTAGAAAACTGAAGCTGTCTAGTTCTTTTGCACCCACGTCCCCAATTAAATTTTGTTAGGCGAAGGGGGAAAAAAAGCTTAAAAATTTACCGATAGGTGGTGCTCTACTCGTGAAACACGGGGATATTCTCTCGCAGAATGGATCCATGGAAACAGCACAAAAATGAAGTCACAAAACCAACACCTGTGACTTACGCAAGAAATGTTCAACATGTTGTCCTCCGTGTTCTGTTAAGAGCTTGAAGCTAAAAACTGCATATTCCACCATAGATCGACTAGTAATGCTGTGGAGGTACTTCAAGATTGTTGTGTGCAGTGGTCAGATTGCGAACTTGGTTGAGTTAAAGGCCCGTATTCGACACCAAATCAACAATATTACCACCGGCACACTTTGATCTGTTGTGGAACATGCAGTTTTACATTTCCAACTCGTAGCAGAACACGGTGAGCAACACATTGAATATTTCTTGTATGAATCATAGGTGTTTATTTTGCGACTTAATTTTTGTGCCGTTTTCATGAATTATGAAATTTTGCATGTTGATTAAATTTGCCCTGGGTGACTATAGTTTCCATTCTGCGAGCGACTTTTTCCATGTTTCACGAGTACAGCGCAACCTATCGGTAAAAGTGTTTTTTTTCCTTCGCCAAACAAAATTGCATTGCTTCAGGAGTATTCATACAAATTTTAAAGTCATTCTGACCAGTTCTTCTGACTTTACAGCGTTCCGAAAATCGCAACTTTAATTACTATCACCCTGTATGAACAGGAATATGTATAATTATGAGTAACGTATATCGTCGTGAATAATCGAAATATATGGCGTAATTGTTAGTGCCCCCCCCCCCCACACACACACATCGCAGACTGGCAACCCCAAACCCGATGATTTCAAGTCTTCCATTAAGCTAATGGAGAGAAATCCAGAGGAGCCTAAACGTGGAAATGAGTTTCCCTAAACGATAAACATCTTGAAAATGGAGGAAATTAAGAGCAGCTCAATTTCCTCTCTCGGCGGTGGCAGAATCGTTTCCAATAGCGGCAAAATCTTCAGCTTAAAAGATTTTTACCTATTAGTCGCACAATAATGTGTCCACCACTCACCGAACGCGATGGACGTTATTCGAGGTATTGTGAGTAGAAGGTGCAGAGTAAGTGGTAACGGTAACGAGATTCCGTTAAGTCACCTCAGCAAATTCCTCCATTGCTAACAATTACGGTATGGCTTTTTTTTCCTATTGTTTCTTTTTCTTCTGTTCGCTCAGTAAGTTCGAGTTCAGGTCCGAATAGTCTGGGGGGCGGGGAGAGGGGCGTTATGCAGAGTGCCCATCTCCCGACTAGAAGGTTACCGCATTTAAAGAAAATTGAGGTAAACTGTGTCATTTTCATACACACGGCCGTAAATTTTGATGTGAATATGTTCTTTGTGCCTTGAATCGCGTGGTAGGTACACCTCAATGAAATAGGTATCATTGGGTTTGTCTTTAAAACATCCAACAGACGATACATACCTTTTATTTGAGTTATGAACCTTCCGAAACAATTTCGTTAAGGAAGCGACCAGGGAGCCTGGTACCCAGACGGAAGAGGTACTCCACCGTTGCCGCAGTGGTGGTCGGTTGAAGTTGGTTTTCTGTGGTTCCCAACTTCAAGATGCGAATGCGAGACTATCTCCTCGTTAAAAAGTCGAGAGCAACATGCCTACAACGCTACAATTATTCATTCGTCACACTTCACTCTCTATGAGTTGAGAGAAAACTCATAGTTTTTAAAAAATTGATTTTAGATTGTAGCACTACACATATAACAAGCATTATACAGAAACACAAACTTCACGAAAGGTCCACTATACACACACACACACACATTCCAACATGTACCAATTCGTTAGAAGTTCTGCAGAAGTGCATGTCTGGTTCAGTAGTAGTAGTAGATCGGAATGAGGTATTAACCCTTTAAAGGGGGGTGGAGATCGGTGAAAGCAATTTTTTTCCAGGAAACACATTTTCGAATTTTTCAATTTTCAAATACTATGAACTTTCCTGCGTCTGTGTTCACGTTTTTGGTTCTATCAGTACTAGAAATACTTTTAAAATATTTTAATATAAACTGCTGGCAGGCATTTTATATACTTATATGGTAATGTTTCCTACTAGAATGCCCTTTTCTCAAAACTAAATTTTTTGTTAGATAAGGAACATTTTTTTTCGATCACCAATCATTCAAATGTCTTGAAACTTTGTGTCTCTCACAGGGCCGTAACTATGATTTTTGCCGCCCCGGGTAAACATTATTTTGCCACCTCCCCCTCAACTTTAAAATTCGATAATTTTATAATGGTGTTCTTTGTTCTCAGCTAAAACTGCCGGCCTCTAAATTTTTCCGCCCGGGGCAGTTGCCCCCCCCCCCACTCTAGTTACGGCGCTGGTCTCACAACATTATGGTATTATTACATACTTTATACTTTACACGAGGGGTTTTTGTTATTAAAATTATTCGAAATTTTCATGGCACAAATTATGAGTGAATTTTGGTGATTTTTTGAAAAAGTTGAATTTTGTTGAAGTTAAATTTCGAGAAAAAAATGAGCAACAAAATTAAAACTCTAATTGCTCGTGTTAAATTGTATAAAAGTATCCATAGTATTTGAGAAAAAAAAATTGAGTGCCTAAAAGTGAATAGAAAATTTTTAAATGTTTCTTAAAGGGAGAAGACTTTTCCCATAGGAAAGCACGACAGGCCAAGATCGTGCACCAACCCCCTTAAGCGGCAATTAGAAGTCACCAAACCCCCATTTCAAAATGTTGTATCCTTTTTTTTAATTAAGTACGTTTTCCTCCGATTTTCAGCAGGTGCAAACTAAAGGGAAGGGTATAGGGAAAAGTTTCCCCCATTTGAGAAATAATTTTTACTTAATATATAGATCTTGTCTATATATACTAAACTAAAAGGCTTTTGTGGAGACGAGATATCTCGTCAATCTATTTAAATTTTAGTTCGGAAAAAAAACACTAGAATCTTAGAGAAAAAATGCCATAAAAGTAGTAAAAAATAGATTATCAGCAAAATTAATTAAAATGTTTAGGGTTATCCGTTACTTGTTAACTTTCAAGTTACCCCAAAGTTACGGTATTTAAAAGGTGAATTCTCTCTTCCCCTCTTTTTCATAGAAAAGACTCGATTCCTTCTTCCGGGTAATATATATCCTTCCGTTTTGGGTTTTTTCCTAGGAAATTCTCACTATGTATTCTGTGAGACTTAAAATACTTTTGTTTTCGTTGTTATTGGACACGAAATGTCAACTTTTTCTCGCTTCCTGTCATTGGTATAAACGAGAGAGAGAGAGAAAAAAAAATCTCTTCACACAAAGAAAGAATTTACGCGTCCATTGATTTCCATTGACGTCACGAATTTACTTCACTTCACCAAAAAAATAGCCGGCTTTCGCGAACAGCCTTTTTTGTAAAAAAAATTAATTAAGGATTATTCAAGATGGAATTAGAAATTTTAATTAATACGAAAATTGGTTTCCCAGAGTCTTATATAGATATATACGGCGTATTTTATGGATTCTTTTTCTCTTTATCTTGAATCATTTCTTATATTTGTTAAGAAAAAACAAAATCCCTTGTAGTCTTAAATCGTCAATATCCAACAAGGGAAATGGAAAACCACGGAAAACAAGTCTTTCCCCGGGTAAATACTTCCGTCTGAAACACCTTAGCGTGGGAAGATGCATCCGAACCTACGCATTTGTTGTTACATCTGCAAACAAAGCGGAGAGATCTTTCAAAATAGCGTCTTTTTTTTGTATTTGTTGTTGTTTTTCAAGATAAATTTGATAAATGCGTGTTAAAATGAATTTCACTTCTAGGTTCTTCCCTAATGATTTATGGCTTTTGATTCGACCCGGCTGTTCTTCGGCTAAGAAAGGTATCGATATCCCATTTAATAAAATAGTGTTTGTTTACTCTGAGCTTTTCTCCCTCGTCCTGCGAGTTTATTCCTCTCCCCAGGGCCGAACAACCAGGCGCGGGGCCAGCTGGTGCGTCTCAACGATTTCTGGGCACCAGAAATGTTCAAGGCACCCTTTGTCCTGATTTTGCTGTATACAAGGTGTTCTGTTAATGGACCGACAAACTCGGAAGGTTGTTAGTAGGCATCAAGAGCAACAAACATTGCAATGGAACATGGTGTCGCAAACCACGTTGAGAGGGTGAAAATCGCGAAAAACGCATGCAGGTCTCGACGTCACGCTGGAACGACAAAAAGTACAATAAATAACTACAAAAAGATTTATTTGATTAATTATTACGAGAGTTTTTGGAAGTGGGGCCGCTGACGTCATTGCGCAGTCTACAATGATGTGAAAACGACTCCCGGACGCGCTCGAAGATACCAGTTATGCTTTTGATGTCTGCCGCAGCGAGATGATCCGCGTTATGAGATCCTCCGGTCTGTCCACAGGCGTCTCATAAACGTCGTCCGCAGTGCGTGATCCTACCCCAGCGCATGCGTTTCGCGACGCTGCTTACGTCAGATATGGTGAGGGCATGGCCCCCACATCCTGAAGCAGGGCCTCTAGGCTGGGATCTTTTACGGGCCCCCCGACCAGACTTTCACGCGGGCTTCCTTTATGATGAATTTATAGCGTGAAAAAACAAAAAAATGATTAAAATCCTCACGGGCCCCAGGGCTGGAGCCTTGTCAGCCCACCCCTTGTGGGGGCCATGGGTGAGGGAACCCACGAACGCATTCAGCGGTCAACTGACACGCACCTTTCATCTCCCCTGGACTCAGAGCCTGCATGCGTCTTTCGCGATTTCCACCCTCTCAACGTGGTTTGCGACACCATGTTCCATTGCAATTTTTGTTCCTCTTGATGTCTACTAACAATCCTCTGAGTTTGTCAGTCCATTAACAGAACACCCTGTATGTCTTATCGGTCAGATTGGGACCAAAATGCATTATGCGACAGCCTGCGCTCACACAGCTCATCTGCATTTCAGGGCCCCTGCTGAACGCTAGACAGCGACCTGGATAAAATGGATTCTCAAAAGACCGGAACTAACCAAACGGTTAGCAAACCTCATCACCTTCCTCAGCGACCACCCAGAAAAGGCCAAGCTGATGGGGATCCCGGATGATGATTAAGAAAGGATGGATTCGGACACCCCAGTGCCCCCCCCCCCCCCGGAGATCAGCTACACTGACAACAAGGCAAGTGTACACAGAGATCCAGTCGGACGCAGAAGGATAGAACCTGGAACTTGCGCAGAACCACTAATGACATGAGTTAGGTTCTCCTCCTTTGGGTCCCATGATAGGGCTCCCGAATTTTCTTTTTGTAATTTTGCATTTACACATTGTGAATTGTATTTTTGAAACTCGAATGAATGTATATTGTCATAATGATTGTATGCATAACGAGTTACACGATGTATAACGATTAACGAATTTATATTGTACCCTTACGATAAGGGGGGGGGGGGGGGCGATCTCGATCCTTGGCTTTCAGAATTTTCTCCGGCACGATCGCACCCTCCGGGGTAATGAGTTAAAATCGCTTAAGCGACAGAGCTTGGTCGTGCTCAGTCTGTTCAGGCGGGTTTTCTTAGGAATAGGTTTTTTACGCCACGTGAACCGAACTGGGTCATTTCGCGTCGGCAGAAACGCGTTACATAATCACGCTACGCGTTTGTGTTTTCTTAGCGTGGTGCATCAGATCAGGGCGGCTATAGGATAGTATATGGGCCTCGCATCAGCTACTCTGTCGTCTTCATGCTCTGGTTTGAAAGGGAGGCAAAGAAAACACAACAAAATGAAGAGAAGATCGGTGAAACGCGCAGCGCCCGACGCATTTGACTCCTCCGGGAGCAGTCCGCCAATCACGCCCAACGTAAAGCGCTGTCGTGAGCCGTATTGCGGGAAAAAAAAGTCGTACTGCTTTTCTTATTGGTGAGTGGACGGCGTGTCGCGCTGGGCGATTGACGTTGCGAACGGTATATTTCCCCCCCCCCCCAACTTTTATCAAATATTTGCACATTTTTTCCCTTAACTTTCCAGGTCACCGAGAGCCCCTGCCCCTGATTTATATATTATCAGATCGGCAATGACAACCATTAAATCTGACTTTATGCAGAAAATAATCTCGAGTTTTCTAATTCACCGACATGGCTGATGCATTATGCCAGTGTTTCGTCCATGGTTTCCTTTGGGCCATATTCTTTTCTCGTGGCCCCTGCATTGTTCAAGGGCCCTATTCTTAGAAGCGAGGAGAGACGCATTTATAGTTTTGCCGCCTCTGGGCTATATATACATGTGAATTTTTCCGCCTTTCTCCCATTACAATTTAATTTTCTTGACTACTCTTTCCTCGAATTCGCCACTCTTTGGGGGACTTGGCCTCCACTCACTCCTGCAAGTACACCTAAGTCACTCTTTTGGTTACATTCTCTCTAAGTCACTCTTTTGGTTACATTCTCTCTAAGTCACTCTTTTAGTCATTCTCATGCTTGCGCACTGTTTTGATCACTGCCATGCTTGCACACTGTTTTGGTCACTCACATATTCACATACTTTCACATGCTCTAGGTCACTCACATATTCACATACTTGCACATGCTCTAGGTCACTCACATATTCACATACTTTCACATGCTCTAGGTCACGCTTTTGGTCCCTCGCTTTATAGGTTACTCTTTTGATCATTTACACTTTTACACATGCTCTGTGTTAGTTTTTGGATATTCGCATGCTTCTAGGTCTCTCTTTTTTGATCACTCATATGCTTTTACACTCTCTAGGACACTCTTTTGGTCATTCACACGCTTGGTCACTCACTTATCTAGTCCTTCCCTCTGCAAGTCCCTCTTTTGGTCATTTACATGCTTGCTCACGCTCTAAGTCACTCTTTTGCTCACTCACGTGCTTGCAAACTTTCTAGGTCACTCACTAACCTAGTAACTTACTGTCTGGGTAGAGGCGGATTTACCGAGATTTATACAAATTTTGCCGTCCTTCTCCCACATATTCTACTAATTTTCTTGGCCACTCATTCCTCAAATTTTCAGCCCTCTGAACTTGCCGTCCTAGGTTTAGCCACTCCCCCTCCCCCAGTAAATACGCCACACTTGAAGCGAGATCCCTTCAAATTATGGCAAAATATCGTGAATTTGTTTAGAGTAAATTTATACTGGGAATTCTTTTTTTCTTTAAGCAAAGTCGGCCTCCAGGCAAGAGTTTAGTGAACTTTGTGGAGTGATATCAGCAGACCGTTTCAAGGCAATGGGCTACCACAGTGGTTGTCAAACATACGAGACGGGCCATTCAGGGGAACTTGAAAAATAATCAGCAATAGAGGAAAAAACGAGAAAAGATAATTAGAAAAAAAAAAGCGAAAACTTTTAGTTAAGACAGCGTTTCTACAAACTTTTATCACCCGCAGATCCCTTGCCGAATTCACGGTTCATCAGCGGCTCCCCTAAATTGTTCAGTAGATATTTTCACATATAAAATAACCACTTCAATGCATAAACAGGCACACAAATCAATATCTCCAGCTCTCCCCGACGCACACTTAGAGAAACACTATGCTCTACCGGGAAAAGAGATGCTCTCGAGACCCGTACTGAACTGGAAGTAACAGCGTATGTATTGATATCCTTTAGACTTTCCGACGGGCCTGCGAATGCCATGTTCCAGCCTAAAAGCAAACTCATCTTTAGCAGCTTTAAGTTGAGTCGAACCAAGTCTCTAACTTTTGAGCAGACTGGGGGACCAAATGTCTCAATGTGAAGAACAGTAGTATCATGAGTTAGTATCATGCTTAATTTTGACAGAATAAGATTTTACTTTTGTTATGTCCGAAAATTCTGACAATAAATTGCGGTACTTGGTATTTCCAACAATTGTTTTTACTCTTCATTCGAATGTCGGTAAAATTTCCCTACGTTGTTGACATGATATGAGTGGGTCAATTACTTTGAGATTTTTGATATCCACTAACAAACCGTACCTTTGTAAGAAGTAATCGGCGCAAAGTATGGGCTTTTATGACATCCACAATAATAAATGCGAAGGTAAACTTTCTGCACAAGTTAATATCAGTCGATAATAATTTAGCACCGTAAGTTTTTATAGCAGCATTCAAAACAGGCAGATGGGGACCTGCAGTTTCTAAAGGTTCTAGGCCTATCAAAAGGCTAACATCAGAACCACTATCTAGTAAAAATTGCTTTCACGGTCCTGAATGAATAGTGGGACAGAGCGGGGGTCATGGTTGGTCTGGTGGTGGTCCTGAATGAATACTCGGCGACTAATTTACCCACTCTGACTTGGATCCACCGTATTCAGAGCTGGGCACATCAGTTTAAAATCATCGTAAAAACAAGGTTCGATGCATCGATCAGCTTTATTGTCAAATTTCTTGTGATACCAGCATAGTATAGAATTTTGCGAAATTTTCGGCTGATTTGAATTTTCTGTTTTGCGAAACGGTGATCGCTTACCTGAACCAGAATGATATCTAGATTGTTTGAATAAAAGGTCGACTTTATGTGACAAGCACTTATTCATAGTTTTCAAAACATCAATTTGAGTTAGTAAAGAATTGAAGTTTTCTTCAATTCACAGTTCAATTCACTTCAAACACAGTTGCAATATGGACTTTCGAAATTAGCTACATCAAAAATTTTGTCCGTAACATCAGTGAGGCCTATATTGGCGACTATTGATATCTTTATCAATAGTGCTCGAAATCGACTGGACGGATGTTGGCAAATGCGAAAGCCAGATATACATGTATTTAAGTCCAGTGTCAGAAAATTCTGTTCCCGCAAGGTCACGAATTTTGCAAAGGAAAGCAGAAGACTGAATTGCCCATGCTCAAGTCCTTTAAAAGCGATTGAATGAGTTTGACTTAATAATAATAAACGCTAAATTCTTTGATCAGCCTGTCTTTGATTTCAGAGTACGGACTGACTGCATCAGGGTTCCTAATCAAATCTGCGACAACAAGCGTTGTCTGCTGATCGAGTGCCGCGGTTAATGTGGGCAAATATTTAGTGGATTCGGCTATTATTCCAGAAAGGGAAAAACTAGCCTCCACTTACACAAAATACAAATTTTGGTTATCCTCCAAAAATTTGGTAGATGGACGGAAATTTTATTGACAAAGACAGGTTAAGAAGTTGCGCGTTTCCGAAGTCATGTTGGCTTAAAAAACAAAATAGTCGACGTCCTTTATTAGAATCATAGATAATGTTATCATTCAGGTATTGTTATCACTTTTGCAAGGAACGGAACGGACCAATACCATAACGTGAACAAATTCGTTTATTGTTATAGGGACTTCGGTTTATGTCATCAAATTTTTTTTCCGCTGACAATTTTTTTGCGCATTTTTGAAGACAAAGATTGACCAAACTTATTTTTCCCCTGTATCGTTAGCAACCTACAAGACTACATAGGAGGCTAGAAGGTGTTCTCTCCTTCCGCCCCTGTTGTCAAACATTTCCGTACTAATCAGTATTCCGTATCGTAATCAGTCAGTATATTTCTCGCTGCGATCCATGTACGTGTGGATCTGCTCTTTTGCAATGATCTTCCTATAGTTAAGGCAAATGTATGACGAAAAAACCCCTTTCCCTCAGTTCTTGATCAGTTTCTTTCAGTTGACCAAATTCAATTTTTTTTTTTTTTTTTTCAGAGAGACTTTCTCAAGGGATTTACGGAAACGTATTGTACGTTGAAAAAAATATACATATGTATCGTAATTCGTGATATACATTGAACAGTCGATTCTAACGCCTCCCAATGACCGAATAACAAAAATGCAGGATTTTGGTTCTTGGGGTGGGGGGAGTCCCGGTTTAGAATGTGGGAAAGAAAAAAAAAATTTTCCCTCCACTTTACCATACGTCCCGAAAAAACCGAACGGGATGTATGGCCACCATACTTGCAAACAGGACTTTTCGGATGTAGTTATCATTCGGTTATTATTATAATGAAACCCGAGTCCCGCTGCGATCAAATTAAGCGGCGTAGACTGCAATCACAAAATTTTACATGCATCAAAATATAGTATATATTCAGAAATGTGATAGGGAAAAAAAATACTCATCAATGTAAGCATACAATATTAGTAACATAAAATATTAGAAAATCAAAATCAAATTGTACTTGCATAACATAGTCCGAAACAGAATGTTATATCCATATCCCAACGAGCGAGTTGAAACACATTCACTAGTAGGTGAGAAGGAAAAACGAAAAATTATCCTGCGTGTTAAAAATTAACTTTAGCGTTAAATTGACCAGGTCACCAGTTTTAAAAGGGATGCACGACTCTAAAATATGTCTCTTTTAATTATAAAATACATACTATTTATATATACTGTTATTATACTATTCTTAATTTTAACTTTAAGAATTTGACGCAAATGGAGTACATTTTGAGATGTGGCTGATAGCGCAGCTCAAGAAATAATGACAAAATATATCAGTAACACATTGGTTTAGTCTACCAAGAGCAGCTCGGCTCTTCTCGGAATCTGCCCCAGCAGTTGTGATGATGTCACTGTTGATATTTAGGAGTGGGGGACTAAATAAAAAAAAGGGAGAGAGAAAGAAAAACGGAAGTGCGCGTGGGAGGAAGAGCAGGCCCGTAACTAGGCTTGGGCGACTGCCCCAGGGCTTTGAACCGAATGGTGGTACCCACAAAAATTTACATTTGTTTTGCATAATAATAATCCTTTGAAGAGGTGGGGCGGGTTGACTAAGAAGGCCCACTACGGGCCTGAGGAAGAGTATACCCCCCCCACAACAGGCCCATGAGTTTAGATGGCCATATGCAGAGGCGTACGCAGGGAAGTACGGGACACGGAAGTATAGGGGATCGTTCACCCCCCCCCCTCCTCCAAGCCAACCGAAAATTCGTTTTTTTAAATATTTCTGTAAAAAAATGAAATATCGAAATAAAATGTGTCTTTTTTTTTTTTAAATCAATTTCTGTTAATTTAAATGCTTTTTGAAGGCTGATAACTCAAAAAAGTTTCTCTGGAAGAAATTCCTTGTGCCCCCTCCCCCCAAAAGGTCGATCTTGTGCTAATACACCACTGGTTCTTAACCTTTTTTTCTTTCCCGCACCCCAGTGCAATGTGACAACTTCCTGCAGCCCTTGGATAATGAGTTTTTTCAGTTAGAAAATGTATTTTTCTGCAATTAATTACGTTTATTTACTCATTAATTAACTTATATGAATTCTTTTACTAATTACTCAATGCCCTTTTCGGCTATGGCTAATATTAAATTTTGAAATTAATTCAAAACGAAACAAAACAAATTTCGGTTGAGAAATGAAAAACAAGTACGATTGCTAATCGAGGAAAAAACTTTTACAACGTAAATTTTTTCATTTTACAAATGCAACTGTTACTGTCCACTTTTATTGTATCATCGAGAACATAACATGTTGAATCAGCGTTATCTTCAGGTCTGTCTAGTCACAAAAAATTCTCTCGCGCAGTCCCCGCACTTGGCGACCGTTGGCCACAGTCTTTGGTGAGCCGCCGCACACTCCCCCCCTAGTAGCGAACTTACGGTTCGAAACGGTCCGGGAAATGGACAGTTCTTTAATTGTTCTTGGTCTTGGATAATTGAGAATCGGCTCAACTTTTTCTGGCAAGGGTTTGGTGCCTTGTTTGGAAATGGAGTGGCCTAAGAATGATATCTCCGCAACACCGAAGACACATTTGGAAACATTAATTGTGAGGCCATAGTTATTGAGCCGTTGCAAAACAGTGCGTAAGTGAACCTTATGTTCAATTTCACTGTCACTGAAAATCAAAATGTCATCTAAATAGACATAACAAAATTTCAGATCACCAAGAATCTCATTCATAAATCGTTGGAAAGATTGGGCAGCATTACACAAGCCAAAATTCAGGTAAGGAAATTCAAATAAGCCGAAAGGTGTGCAAACAGCTGTTTTCGGAATGTGGTCGAAATGAACAGGAATGTGAAAATACGCGCGCACAATGTCAAGTTTTGAAAAACAACTTTTACCGTGTAATGCATTTGAAAAGTCCTGAATGTGAGGAATGGTGTAGTGACCTTATGTTCTTTGAATAGTGAGCACTCATGATGACAAGCATAAACAGAAATTTATTAATAAAAAAATAAAATAAGAACGTTAACATGAGACGACGATCCTACTCGATCGCTTTTTCACACCCTCTCTCTCTCCCTGTTTATTTTCGAATGTCCAATTTTGTTTTTGCAACCTCCGGTCTCCTGAGGCTTTTCTTCTTCTTATGCTCTCGAGCCTTATACCATATTGTTTCGTCAAGGTTGTCAACTGAGAGACGCGCTACAGAACACTACACCCCCCACGCAAGATTGGGTTTACCTATAAACACAAACTGAATTCTCTTGTTTGTTCTGTTCTTTGACGAATTCCAACAGCGCGGCTCGAAGTATCTCAGCAACGGTCCAGCATCAACCAACTCTCTAGATGCCCTGGTCGTTATCACCTCGATGATCTTCACGTCGCGTATCACCGAGATTCGGAAGAAATCCGTCTGGAGGAGTTTCTTGAGCACTTTTCCAGTCGCCGTGTTCCTGCAATGTATGGCACACTCACAGAACTTCTCGGACGTCAACTCGTCGGACCGATTGGCATGGATAAGCACGTTCACGTCGATGTTCAGAAACGACCGCATTACGTCGGACATCAACGTGATTAAACCCTCGTGTTTCATGTCGAAGCCCTTTATCAACAGCAGGATGAGGATGTCCCCGGTGGCCTCGTGGAAACCAGGATTCGTTCCGCCCCGGAAAACGTGTGGCAGATGCTCGTACTGCATGAAAAACTGAATGTGTCCCATCTCATGGTGAATAGTGATGAAATCACCCTCGGTTCTGTCTGCGAACATTTTGATCCAGAAGTCCAATCCATTGGACAATTCGTGGACAGACGCGTGGCAAACTATCTTGCCTTTGGATCTGTCGAATATAGACGTCTTCCAGAAGACCTTCGTGTTCGGCTTCAATCTCAGTGAAGTGAAAAACTCTTCAGCCGTCTTCACTTCCAGCACCGTTATATTTTCCGCTTTTGATGCCGGAGCGACGTCCACCGATGGCTTCTCGGTCAATTGCTTCACGTGGTCCATATTGCTACCCCATTGCTGGGTCCACATGTCCTCTAAAATATACGCCGGTACGGGTCCGCATTCTTGAATCTTGTCGCTACCATAACAGTTCCTGGTCGTGCACTGGACATAAACGGGGAATTGCTTGTACGGCGGTTTCACCTGATTCCACAGCTTAGATATGGCGTCTTCGAGTATGTCACATTCGTAGCTATCCCGAAACATGGATATGGTGTTTTCAAAGTCATTAAGCTTCGCGGTTTCGTTGCTGAGCTTCTCAAATTCCCAGAAATATTTCCTGACGGGTTTATCAGTGACGTCTCTCCAAGATGTCCACAAGTATGCCATTTCGTCATAATCACGAGCTTCCGCTATGATCCTTCTTAGATCCAATTCCATTTGTAGGGTGCACCCAGATTTGCTTCGGCTCTTGGTTGTATTGAGATGGTGAGTTTCTCCAACCTTCTCGCGTTTGATTTCGCAGATTTTGGTGGTGTCGAAATGCTCAGTCAGGTCATCCACCTGCTCAGTCAGGTCATCCACCAGCTCAGTCTGTCTTTTGTATTTGTCCTCGGGTAGAGATGACATCTTGTCCTCTTCAATATTCACACTCACGCTCTTCTTCCTTCGCTCTGTCGCAGGAGGCTTGTGATATTCCCTTATAGTGGGGAAGGACAATCGCCCTTCTTCGGTGTCTGCGGCCTCGCAAAGTAGTCCATGTACGTTTGGTGGAATAATGCATTGTTCTCGAATTTTATCTGTTACTGCAGCGAGAATTTCAACAGGTTTACAAAAATCTTCGTTATTTCCTATTTCCAGCGAAGCACTGATATTCACAAGGGATGCTTCAATTCTTTCTCCAAATGCACTCGCTAAGATGATTTTCCCTTTCTTAGTTATTGGTCCCTGTATACAGTCAGAATGAATCACTGGGATTTGACAACCAGAATCCACTAAGCTTCTGATTTTTCTATCGTCTACGCAAATATCAGCATAACGCAAAGGGTTCAAATCCAGACTCGATTCACTGGAATTAAATAATTCCGATCGAATTTCTGCGATCAACACATTATCTTCCGATTTCTCTTTTGTGTTAGCCTTATATCTTCGGTCACAATCTCGAGCGAAATGGTTCAGTCCACAGATGTAACACTCCTTTGGGGTTTTTCTGATAATCGTGTTTTCGGTCTTGTTCCAGTCCTTATTGCTATGATATTTCCGAGTTGGTGGTTGATATGCTGTTCTTGTCGATGTTCCTCGTCCCTCTCTATAACTGAAGTGTTGTTGCTGTAACAATGACTTTTCTTCTCCGTAAAAAGCTTTCTTATCCGCGCCGATGTCTGCCCTGACGTTCTCATAGTCATCCAACTTATTAGCAAGGATGTCGGGTCGCTTGAATTGAGACCACTCGTCAATAAAATGATCTCGAATCTCTGACGGTACTTTGCGTTTTATCTGATCCGTAATAATCAAATCAGACAGTTCTTCAACCGTGGTAATCTCCAGGCCTCGGATCCATTCAGTGAAGAAGTTTCTGAGTTCATAAGCAAAATCACACCACGTTGCTTCCGATCGTTTACTGTGCTTCGTGAACATCTGTCGAAACCTCTCGGGAGTAAGCTTATATCTCTTAAGCAAAATGGATTTGACTTGGTCATAGTCATCTGTTGTCTCTTCATTTTCTCTAGCAATGACTTGCGCCACCTCATAAGGTAATAGTCCAATCAGATATGAAACCCAAAGTTCCCTTTTTATTTCGGCTCTTTTCGATTGCCTTTCAAACAGCACCAGGTAGAGGCTAATCTCGTTGCTCTTCGGATCGAACTTTTGCAAAATGTTCTGTAGCTCTATCCTTGGCCTTGCCATTGAGTTAATCGGGGATTCACCTGCCGCGCTGATGCGAATCCTTTCATTTTCTAGTTGCATTTTTTTGAGTTCGAACTCCATTCGTCTCTCCTCACTAGCTTCCATCCGTTTTCTCTCCTCACTAGCTTCCATCCGTTTTCTCTCCTCACTTGCTTCCATCTCTTTCCGTTTTCTCTCCTCACTTGCTTCCATCTCTTTCCGTTTTCTCTCCTCACTTGCTTCCATCTCTTTCCGTTTTCTCTCCTCGCTTGCTTCCATCTCTGTCCGTTTTCTCTCCTCAATTACGGTGTTCAGAAACTGTTCGATGAACTCTTTGTCATAGCATTCTGCCTCCATTATTGCGGATTTGAGTTGAAATACTTTCATCTGCATAACATTTTCAAGCCCCATTTCCGCAGCGACTTGCTGTAAGTCCTCTTTTTTGCCTCTGGCTAAGAAAGCCATGATTCTCTCAAAGAAAAGAAAACCAGCGAATTTTCTTATGAAAAAAACACTCACCGCACTTTTCCTTCGTTCTTCCAACACTCTTCAAGTGCTCTTCGTATCGTCTCCTCACGACAAAAGTTCTCTTCGCGTCGCCTTCTCACGACGAAAGTTTTTCCGTTAAATATTGTCCAATCTATTGCTCACTATCCTAACCGACTGCGCCAATGTAGTGACCTTATTGTTCTTTGAATAGTGAGCACTCATGATGACAAGCATAAACAGAAATTTATTAATAAAAAAATAAAATAAGAACGTTAACATGAGACGACGATCCTACTCGATCGCTTTTTCACACCCTCTCTCTCTCCCTGTTTATTTTCGAATGTCCAATTTTGTTTTTGCAACCTCCGGTCTCCTGAGGCTTTTCTTCTTCTTATGCTCTCGAGCCTTATACCATATTGTTTCGTCAAGGTTGTCAACTGAGAGACGCGCTACAGAACACTACAAATGGGGTACCTATCTGGGACCGTGCAGGCATTGAGTTTGCGGTAGTCACCCACTGGACGAATACTGCCTGAACTTTTTGATACGACATGTAATGGTGATGACCAGGGCGATTTAGAAGGCCTACATATTCCTTGATTCATCATAAATTGGAATTCCTCCTTAACAGCATCATAGAGCTTGGGATTTAATCGCCTGGGTTTGCTATGTATAGGCGGGCCGGTGGTTTCGATGTAATGTACAGTGTTATGCTGAACAGGCTTCACTTTGTGCGACACTTTTGTCAGTTCAGGAAATTCTGCCAAGATTTTGTGATATTCCGAAGTTTCGGATATTACCTTAATGGAATAGTTTTCAGAGTTATATTCAATTTTTCCAATTTGCGAAAGTTTCGTGACACTGTCCATTAATCTGCGGTGTTTGAGATCAATTAAAAGTCCAAAGTTCAGAAGAAAATCCGCGCCTATGATCGGTATTGGTACGCTTGTAATGAGAAACTTCCACTCAAAACAACGTCTTAATCCAAAGTCAACATTGAGAACTTTGGTGCCGTAAGTGTGTATCTTAGAGTTATTGGCAGCAAACAATTCAAATGAATCAGGAACTATTTTTGTGTAATGTTTTGTGAGTGGAATGCAAGAGACGTCAGATCCTGAATCAATTAAAAATCTCAAATGGGATCTTTTATCAAATACATAAAGGCGACAAGTTTTCACGGCCATCGGTGTTGACGTCGCCGATATATTATAGTCGACGGCCGTGTTTAGTTTCCCTGTTCCTTGGTTTGAAAAGAGCACGGTTGTTGACATCTGAAGGCGTTGTTGCCGAATCTAGCATGGTAATAGCAATAGCCGGTTGTTTGTGATGAGGGAGTGAAACGACGATAAGGAGATCTGAACCTCCGTCTCGTATAGTTTGTTTCTCTCTCTCTAGACAAGCGGTCGAGTTTTTTGCTAAGAGAAGCTATCTCCGCTCTCATGGCACTCATTTCTGTCAGAGGGGAGGGATTATCGGGTTCAACGTTGTTGACATGTAGCTGCGGGGTCCCTGTGCGTTCCGCTCTCCCCATGGCATAGATGCTGTTGTTGTATGTGTCTTTACTAACTTCTATTATTTTGTCGGCCATTTTCGCTAATGTCTCTAAGCTCTCTGAGCTAACTGATAAGATGGCCTGTGTTTCTGACGGCATACGTTGGAACCATAGAGTTTTTAGAAAATCGTCGCTTACAGATTTGCCGGCTAAATCTCTCATTTCCCTTAATAGGTGTGAAGGTTTTTTGTCCCCCAACTGTAGTTCGGACAACAACTTGCGTACTTGACAAGTGTTAGAATCAGAGAATTCTTCGATTATCCGTTGTTTAAGAGTCTCATACTTGTTTGTTTCGGGTGGGTTCAATAAAATATCTGAAACGGAAGCGAGCGTTTCTGGATCTATAACCGCAATCACGTTATTGTATTTGGTAGCGTCGTTAGTTATGGCGGATATTGAAAAACAACTTTCCACTTGAATGAACCATAACTTTATATTTTGCCGCCATATGGGCGGGAGTTTCAAGGCAACGCGACAAATTTGTAAGTTTTCTGGTGATGGGTCAGGTGGCGAAGGGTTAGGAGAGTTATCGTTAGGCATTTTTGGATACAGACTTTTATGCGAATCTAGTTATATAATTGCGAAAATAAAAATAAGAACATTTGTTATCCTGACCAAACAAAATAGAGCGATCACAAAAAGGTCCTACCCTGATCTTAATGGCATCGGCGGTGCTACACACATTGGGCTTCGGCTGAGTAGATTCGTCATCTTTATGTCATCAGAAGGTTGCTTCGGTCCGGGTCACCACTGTTACTGTCCACTTTTATTGTATCATCGAGAACATAACATGTTGAATCAGCGTTATCTTCAGGTCTGTCTAGTCACAAAAAATTCTCTCGCGCAGTCCCCGCACTTGGCGACCGTTGGCCACAGTCTTTGGTGAGCCGCCGCACAACCAATAAGCTGATCGGTTGCATTTGCTCGAATGTAACCGATAAATTTACTGGTAGCTTTTTTCAAGTTTTATAAAATAACTTTCATAAACCTTTTAGAGGGAAATCCCATCCTTAGATTAGCTACTTCTGAAATATAAAATTTCACTTTTTTTTAGTTTATAGACTCAATATCGTGTAAAATATATATGTAGGTATCTGGGGTGGGGGGACACACCAAAACTATTCAAGTGCTTAGGGCCTTCAGACGTCTTAATCCGACCTTGAGTAAACGCCGTACGTGGATAATGTTGTATAATAAAAGTTTTAAAAGTTTAAAAAAATTGGAAGTTCAAAATTTTAAAAAACAAAAAAATAAATATTTGAAATAATTTTAAATATTTATATTTTTTTAAATAACTTAAAGATATAATTTCAGCATTAAAATGAAAGAAATAATTTCAGCATTAATGAGATGTAATTTCAATATCAATGAAAGAAATAAGGGGTCATTCAAGTATTACGTCAGCATCGAGGAGGGAGGGTTTCGGATTTGCTGACTTTTGATGACAAGGGAGGGGGGGGGGGGGTTGAAGGTTGCTTACGTCATCAGCCACCCTTTTTGAAGATATGAAATATTCTAAGCTGCTGACAAGGGGAGTCAAAAATGGCTAAAAATCTGCTTACGTAATACTTGAATGGCCCCTAACTTCAGCATTAATGAAAGAAACAAGTTCAGAATCGATGAAGGCAATTATTCCAGAATTAATGAAAGAAAATTCAAGAATTGAAAGAAATTATTCCAGCATTAATGAAAGAAATGATTTAATCTTTTCTTTCATCTTTAGATGAATTCCCAATCCTTTTTTTAGAAGTTAAAACTCAATATTTGGAGACCGAACTGTACATTTCTATGGGTAAATTATTACCAAGCATGAACTTTGTTTTCACCGAGTCTCGTGATTTCCTTGCATCTGATGTAGCTGCCGTCGCGGTGGCTGGATGCTCCCTCTAGTAATGTAAGCTCGATGGGGTACATCCTGTTAATGAACAGGGACCTTCATATGGTGTTTTTAAGGGTATTTATGGCAAATAATTAAAATTTATGAAGTTGTTTTTTTTTTTAACATCGTTGGATGTTTTTGGAATTTTTCTTTCATATTTCCAAAAAGACAGATCTTAGATTTTTTTTTCAAACTTTTGAAAATATTTTAAGATATTTTCTCCTGTCGACTACTTGTGAGGATCGAACTGAAGGCATCTTTATACCCATATTTTATGGGGCTCTAGATTAAACCCCCAAAGAATGGATCTAGACTGCCAATAAGCATTGAATCAGGGGTGCAGAAAAATAATTACAAAAATTGCAAAAAAAAAAAAGTTTTTACGCGCAAATTTCAAACTGAGAGCGCACTGGACTAAGTGACTCGCAGAGAAAACTGAATAAAAACTTCAAAAAAAATTAAATACTTTTTTACTAAACAACGCTATGCTATCCTCGTATGGCGTTCACTGGGTGAAAACAAAATCAGTCTAAGATGTTCGCCCGCATCTTCAATGCTTGTGTGAAAGGGCATGCGGATCCGGACCCGCGTTCGCGTGAAAGGGGCCTTAGTGGCTCTGGTATGGACCTCTGCAATATACCAGGACCACAAGGGGGAAGGGGTATGCCCCCCCCCCCCAGATTGAGAAACACTGCGTTACGCTTCAGTGAAACCAAAAATCATACCAATAACGCACGAAAAAAACTATGGCATAAACAAGGAGGGTGCCATTCATGTATGCAAATTAGAGAGGGTAGGAGTGTTGAGCAAGGGCGTAGCGCGGGGGGGGGGGAGGACATGGGGGTCTGGTCCCCCCCCCCCCGAAATGTGAGAAAATGACCGAAAAAAGGGAAAAAGATGGCCAAATCCATTGTTCTGTCACTCTGGTCCCCCCCCCCCGAACGAAATTTCTGGCTACGCCCCTGGTGTTGAGATATTGAACCTTGCGATATTTCACACTATTCATTAGCGTGGGCGTTTATAAGCTATATTCAAGCTTTTAAGTTTCATTCAAGCGAGAAAAAAAAAACCTTTACATTGATAGTTTCCAATATGTAGGCGGTGAACTTTCTACAGGAGACAGCCATAATTATTCCATAAGGAGCCGTTCAAGTAATATGCCATCATCGATGGGGGAGTTCCGATTTGCTTTTAATGACAAGGGGGGAGGGGGTTTGGATAATGCTTACGTCATCAACCACCCTTTATGAAAATATGAGTTAGGATTCAGAGGGGCAGAGCTGATGACGAAATTTTACTGACAAGGGAGGGGGGTTCGGTCAAAAATGGCTAAAAATTTGCTTACGTAATACTTGAACGGCCCCTAATTGCGAAAGTGAGTTGACATTCCATCCTTCACTTAGCTTGTTGATCCAAAGTCACCCCTCACACAAGGTGGTTACAATCAATAATTTTCAAGTTTTCATCATCATTGGGAATCAACATCAATCTGGGAGAAATGTGAAATTTAGTATGAAGGTAGTGTCAAAGATGCAAAGCAAGGAAAAATTAAAAAATTCCTCGTGTTAGAATTTCGGAAATTAATGATCGAGGCCCAGTCATAAGTTGTCTCTAATTAGGTGTCATACCCTATGGACCTTCTTCAGTACGAGTGGAACGAAGTGGTAAAGAAAATATCACCTTAAGTGCCTCTACAGTGTAGAGTCTCTACACCAGTGTTTCTCAACCGCCGGGCCACGGTGCGGTACCGGAAACTGCGATCAGTCAAACCGGTCCGCAAGTGATTCTTCTCATTTCATTTTTCCCCATTAGTCGAGTTTATGATCACTTCCACTCTAAAATGTAATTCTACCGGCCGTAGCATTTCAAAGGTTGAGAATTGACTGCTTTACACAAACCAAAGAGAATCGTTCATTTCACTATCCCAGAAATGAACGATTTTCTTTCCTAAAAGAAGGCGCATTTTCCTTTCAAGTTTTTAGTTCTGCGACGCCTAATCTTATTTTCTTTTTTGTTCCTTGCATTTTCTTAATAAAGTTTTGTTTTTTTCAACAGTATTTATTGTAGTTTTTCGTTTCTTTTCCTCAAAAAATCAAGATTTTTTTTTTTTTATTGACAAAAAAAGTACCTATTAAAAAAATAACTAAACACATTCAGCTTTATTTAGGAAGGGTAGTTTTGTCTCAAAGGGGATATTTCTTGAAAAAGAATAAGATTTTTACCTAAAAGACAAACCTACCCTCAAGCCCGGGTGTGATTATCCCATTTAAATAGAACGTTGTGAAAACGAATCATTGGTATCTCACCGTTACTGAAAAAGTTTCAAAACAAGAAGTAAAAAGCAGTTCACATGCCATAAATGAGCGAAATTCAATATAAGGTACAGAAAATCGAGATAAAGTCTGCCCCGGTTGGAGGTACCCTTTTTGTTTGCTAAGGTGCATCTGTATATCAGAGGGTGCCAGATTCGATTGGACCTTGGGCCATTTGCTTCAAAATTATCCCTCAAGGGGGACTGCTAATTATTAAAAGTTAATAACTTTAAAAAACCTGTTAATTAATAACAAAAATTTGTTATTTAGCAATTAAAAATTAATCGAAGGGAAGTGAAAAAGAAGAGTTCTAAATAAACCACATAAAATTAATTCTACCAACCAAAAATATAATGGTGAATATTCTCTTCTAAATGGCTTTTGAGCAAATTCAATTTACATGTAAACTTGTCAGTGCAAGGAAAAATATGTGCCATTAGCTAATCTTTCCCTTTGAAGTTGGATATTTAAGTTATTCAGATGCCTTATAACATAGGCGCCGGAAGCTCCTAGCTTCTTGAGGCCCCCCCCCCCCAAGAATTTCTGATAAAACAATGCAATGCACCCTTTTTCTCCTGTATATGCACTTGAGTAGCGTATATATGAGATGACCAGCAACTTTCAGCCCCCCCCCCCCCAGTTTTCTTCATTCTCTGTGCCACTGTCCTATAATATCAATTAAGAATGCTAAATATAGCACGTGTGTCTTATTGTTAACAGATGAAACATTTTGATCGTTCATTTCTAGGAACAATTTTACCTCATTTTAGCAGTAAAAACAAATTGCGAGAATTAAAATAAATTGTGGGAATGAGAACTAATTGGTGGGGGTTTCTTTGGGCCGAATGAAGTTCAAAATGATCATCACCGGCTTTAGAAAATACAAAGCCATTTCCAACTCTTTTTATCAAAGGACCTGCTGACGCAATGGGAGAATTTCCATTAAGAATGTCAGAATACATAGGCCTATTTTGTTCAATTTTGGTGTAAGTCTTTGAGTAAAACTTTTTGCAGCCATTTCTATACCACTCTTTCTCACTGTTTTGAGTTTGTTCATAAGAGAGATATATTTTTCCGAAGTGCATAATTTCAACTCTCCCAGCAAAATGCTCAACCATGTGAAATTTTGTTATAACAACAACATCTCACAGAATCTTCTATGTCATTACAACTGAGTTTGTATTTCAAGTTTAATCGGGAAATCATTGGGGTGACCATAGGGCCCGTATTTACTGTGATATTTCAGAATAAATATCGAAAAACCAGATTTTTTTTTAATTTATTCCCTAGGAGCGAGTTTACTTGAATCATAAAAATTGTGTGTACTCTTAAGTATTCTAAAACATTTCTAATATATGTACAGGACAACCTGTAAATATTCCAAATTTGTTTGGATTCTGTGACAGCCACACGGATTCCACAAGAACTTTTATAATAGAAAGCTCTGGTCTACAGTACTCGCTTTCTTTTGTTTAGTTTTTAACCTTCTTTTCCCCCCCCCCTTCCCCAAGCACAACCCAGTTCTGACCGCTTCTTCTGAAACATACCACAGCAAAAGAGGCCGCATGTTCCACTTCTGCTGTGTCTGGAACTGTGTGCCCATCATGTCAGTCCAGACAGACATTGAAGATAGCTGGTGTGATTCCAAACCTGTCTAAGTAGGACCAAAGAGTACAGTGTTTCCCCAAAAATAAGACCCGGTCTTATATTCATTTTTTCTTCAAAAAACTGCATTAGGATCATCCCGAAAAATCATGATAACGCTTATTTTCTGGTAGAATAACTCTTATCTTTTTGAAGACCTTTATGAATGATGGTTACACAAAAATCGACAAAAAATTGCAACTTCATAAAACATTTCTTTTGGGTGCCATCATTTAAAGTAAACAGGAAATTCAATTTAGATTTTCAGGACAAATGAGGTGAGAGTTTTCAAAGCAGAATGTTTAGCACTGTTCTGCGACGAATCCTCAGCAGACTGGAAATGTTATGCAGGTAAAAATCCCCATACATGTAATAGTGTTTTTTTTTTTCACTTTTTCTTAAAATTCTTCCAAATTGTTATGCAGTAGAGCTAATTGTTCTGCGACATACGTCGCAGATTTTGACACATTCTGCTTTGGGGTGAGGGTGTGTCTGTGCCCACCAGAAATACTTGTTGCTTCATTCAGTCCTCAACGTCGAGCTATACTGGTTGTTTATTTATGACCGGGATTACACTATAAAAGTTTGATAAAATACATTTTATACAAAATTTTTGATAAAATATCTTTCACAAAACTTTTATAGTGTAATCCCAGCTTATGACAACAGTATTCATTGAGTTTCAGGAATATGTCATAGAACGAGATTACACTACGAAAGTTTTAGAAAATTTCTTTTACAAAACTTGAAAAACAACCAGTAAGCCTAGCATTTGCTCGAATATATCCAATACACTTATTGGTTGTATTTTTAAGTTTTATAAAAGAAATTTTCTAAAACTTTTATAGTGTAATACCGGTTATATATGTTTTTTTATTTATAATTAAAAATGCTGTGAGCAGTAATCTTCTTCATTTTCTTTGATAAAAGTCAAATTTATCTGTTTACGCGGGCATTCACCTCTTGTCCAAGAATGCCTGCTTGGGTGTTTACGACAATTTAATTTTTGTTTATATTAAAACTTATTTCGAGTATAAATTTCAATATATCATCATTTATTTATATTTTTATCTGAAAATGAATAATAATTAAACCATTATCATTTTATATACTTCAATACATCCGTCAGGTATTGCAATCACATACTAAATGCATCTCATTGATGATTTTAGCTAGGGCTTATATAGGGCTTACTTTCGGGGAAACAGTATATATAGTACACTGGTGAAATAAATTAAGAGAATTTGCATATTTTATCGAATTTCATGAAAAGAACTGAATGTAAAACCACTGCTTCTAGACAAAAATGCAAATCTTGTACGTCAAATACGTAAGCGTACACGTGTGTGTAGGCGGAGCCAGTAGAGAAACAGGCTTTATAAACACGAGTAAGTTAAGACGCATTTCATTCGCTAGCACACCTCGGCAAATTTCTTGGTGTTACTTTGCAGCAATCGGTTAATTTCAAATTGTAACAGTAAAAATGAGTAACCACCAACGTTTAGATGATGAAATGAGGTGGCAAATTGTGGGGAGGCTAGAAGCAGGCTAATCTCAAGTCCAGATTTGTAGAGAGTTCAATTTAACGCCCAGCGTTGTGTGTAACTTATGGAAATAGTTCTAGGATACCGGATCCATCAAGCGAAAGCGTGGGCAAGGTCGTCCAAGAGCCACGACGGCCAGAGAAGATTGCCATTTGTCGATTATAGCGAGGTGTAACAGGAGTGCTACAGCTACAGCTTCTCAGCTCTCTTGTATGCAGCCACAGGAACCCGTATATCAAGGGTGACTGTTTCCAAAAGACTTCATGAGAGAGGGTTGTTTACAAGAAGACCTGCTGTTTGCGTCCCGCTCACTTCTACGGACAGGAGAATCTGTTTATCATGGTGCAGAGAGCATAGAGATTGGAGTATGGATCAATGGGCGACCGTTCTCTTCACTGATGAGTCCCGGTTCAGCCTAAGCACCGATTCTCGCCGTACGTTCATATGGAGAGAACCAGGGACCCGCTACCTACCCTCCGATGTCCGCAAAATCTACCATTATGGCGAAGGAGGTTTAATGGTCTGGGCAGGCATCATGTTGGATGGCCGCACACCTCTCCATGTCTTTGAAAGAGGCACTGTGACTGGTGTGAGGTATAGGGATGAGGTCTTGGAGCCCTATGTTTGTCTTTTCAGGGGTGCAGCTGGCCCCGAGTTCATTTTAATGGACGATAACGCGAGGCCACATAGAGCTCTTCTGCTTGACGATTTTCTAGAGAGTGAGGATATTCGCCGGATGGATTGGCCAGCCAGATCCCCAGACCTTAACCGTATAGAGCATGTCTGGGACGCTCAGGGGAGGGCAATTGCAACTCGGAACCATCCAGGGAATGAAAACCGTGTTACTGAACGAGTGGGGCCAATTGCCACAGGAAATGATAAACTGCCTTATTTCAAGTATGAAATTACGCTGCGAAACCTGTATATCTGTAAGAGGGGACCATACCCCCCTATTAACCCATTTTTTTGTTTATTCTGCAACCGCTGTTTCATACCTTCCGACTCCAATGAGTGTTATGCAGGATCATGCGTGTGTATTACAATTATTGAATGGTTATTTGTTTTGTATTGTATCAATGTATGTACATATCAAATTTCATTAAAACCGGTACAGTAGTTCTAGAGATAATGGACCAAGTCTGCAAATTCGCTTAATTTCTTACACCAGTGTATTTGATGGCCAAGGGATGCAAGCTGCTGGAAATTCACGAAAAATCATCTTAATATACAAAGAAAAATGCCTGCAAAACTCTCACTGATTTATTACCATTATTACATAGTGGCTGTCACAGAATTGCAAATTTGCAATGTTCAGGACAGCATACGAGTCTATGATGCTGCTTGTCTGATTATGGACAACAGCAACAC
This sequence comes from Pholcus phalangioides, assembly GCF_987345545.1. Taxonomy (NCBI): domain Eukaryota; kingdom Metazoa; phylum Arthropoda; class Arachnida; order Araneae; family Pholcidae; genus Pholcus; species Pholcus phalangioides. Next base: position 45,565,750 of record NW_028301596.1, on the reverse strand, counting down.
AGTCAAAGCAAACTGGCGATGAAGCATCCATGATTTGGTGAGCTTGATGCTGCATTCGACATTGTCTCCAATGACCTGAAATGCTGGAGAGCATTGTAGGTGGATTTTCTCCATACCGACTTAACACCAGAAGGCAAATTGTTTTTGATTCTCAGCATTAAACACGAAGAACTCTGTCTGCATAGAAAAAGCAGGAGACAAATCATGGTATAATTACTTTGAGCTAGAAGATTGCACACTGTAGTATGCAATAGAATCACGATTCCAGTGTGATATGGTCATGAAGGACAACCGTTGAGGTTTAGTTAAAACAGTAACCATAATTTATTTTTCCCTTCAAGAAACTGCAAAGTCTTCTGTTATGAAACCAACAAGTGATTCCGAATTTAAATATCTGCTACTTGTTTTTAGAATAAATTTTGAATCAAATTCTTAAGTACCGCATGTGTTACGACCCTATTCACACATCATAGGTGCCAATTGACAGACTTGAAAAATCTGTAGCTTATCACGTGATAGCACATTCCGCATCAAAGAAAACACGTCACACAAATAAAAGGGAAAAGCCTGGGACTTTTTAAATTTCAACGGATGACTATATATAAATCCTGTATTTCCAGGACGAATTTTTTTAGCAATAACTGGCCACTTTGCATGTTTTTGGCATCATATTTGGCGACAATTGCCGATTTTCTGTAGCTACTTGAAATCCTCATTTCCATATTTTTCCTGAGAAACAGGGGCCAGCCTGAAATTGTAAGGACTGGAAGAGTAACTATTTTCTTTAGGGATATTCTATTCAAACAAAGTACAATTTGAGGACTTTTAGGGATTTTTATATGAAGATGCAAAAATCAGAGGAATCTGATCTCCGATCGGAAGATTTTAATAAGGCTGAAAATCGGACGGCTTCTGGGTAAATCGGAAGCATTGGCACCTATGACACATTACATGGATTCATTTCCATACCAAAACAATCATTCTGAAAGTTGGTGGTACGGAAGCAGGAAACAAGGCTAGCTATATAGAGCAAAGAATAATCGTTGAATGGTGAGCTAAGAAGCTGTTATCTCATTCCCTATCGTTCTCTGAATCACTCAACACAGCCTTAGCACCATCTGACTTCTCTTTGATCGGAAGGACTTTCAATAGCGTTATATTCTCAGGCATATGATCGCTGATGATCAATTTCTTTCTCTTATAAGCAGTCAGTTCATCGATGAAACCAAACCAATAGATCACCATACCCGGGCCAAACCTATGTTTATACTTGGAGTACTGCTCTTCCAGGTACTTTTTGTGCCGCTCTATGTCTCCGAAGGATGCCTTACTCTCTATCCAGTTTATGACTCTATCTCCAATAGCGATGGGAACTTCCAGTCTGATGTCGGGGGTTTTGTCAAACCCTTTCGATCGCAGCGATTCTTCATCTAGGAAAGAAACTCCCATAATCGTCAATTTTTTCCTGAGGTTGAGTTCATACTCCATGCCAAGAGAAGTTCTTATCACATCTGGAATGTAGCCATAATACTGATCATCTCGGTTACAAAAAGTTATTTCTAACGCGAGCTGACCATCTTGTATCAGCGAAGGATCTTTCAAATGTCTCTCAATTTTTTCTTTGAGATTGATTGGCTTGAGTTCCGCGTATTTCAATTTGTAATGATGTTCCAAAACTATTTTTGCCATCAGCGCTGGAGACAAATCCACTTCATCAGCCATCTTGAGCAAAAAACCAGGTTTTTCAGACTTGGATGAATGCAGATACCTCGAATAATACTCGTCGACTTTATCAGGCACCACGTGAAACTTTTTTGTGCTCTGCATCTTCCTCTGATACTCCTGATAAATAATACAATCCATAGTTTCTTCAGAAACATCTGGGAATTCTTTCATAAGTTCTGGGATGCAGTTCCGCTTCTTCATGCTGTTGTACTTATCAATAATTTCTCTATACTCAGTGATTTTCATTTTTGGATATATGTAGATAAAATGAGTATATATGTCAAGCAAATGATATCAGCTATCAGTATTTCTGACACAAAGCGTCGCACGGAACTATGCTAATCACAATAAGTGATCACCTTGCTCCCTAGAAAGAGATATTAAAAATTAATTATGGCCCATATTGTCACAAGCAAAGAACACAATTATATTCAGATACTCATGTGAAAAATATGGAATTTTATATTAAATATATATGGTGTCTACAATCGGAGAGATTTTATTGTAGGCATATGACCAGTGGATGGTATATTAACATACTTACTTGCCAGCAACAGCGAGACCTTGTATACTCTCCCATAAAAAAAAAAAAAAAAAACAAGATACAGGCATTGGCATACGCAAGTGACGGAGGGGTTTGAGGTTTTAACCGCTCCCCTCAAGCCGAGATTAGCGTTATTCTACAGGAAAAAACTTAAACCCCCCCCCCCTTGAGAGAGAAAAAAATTGAGAACGCCCATTGAGAAAATTCTGCGTACGCCTATGGATACAGTACTAGTGTTTTTTGTGTGATTGCACTGTTCTCTGCAATAAATAATTTTGTCCTGATAATCAAGTTTTTACTTACAATACTTTTTTATGAGACAACATTCAGCACGTTGAGTGCGGTTGTTGACAGCCTGTCCACATCCCCTCCTTATTGCCTGATGTGTGCGTTGAATGTGTCGAAATGGCTGTTATTATTTTAAAACAGTCCCCCACTCTTCCAGCATAGCTGAAGCAAGTTCTTATTCTTGAGCATAGAAGAAAAGTTTAAAAAAACTTACTGTGTTTTTACCACAGCCCTGGAAGTCCTTTCTTTTATATCATTTATAGCAATTGTTACTAACTTTTACAAGTTTCCTAAAAATAAAAATAGGCGCGACACAGTGTTGACAGCCCACATCACAAAAAAGATTGATTTCTCTGCGGCAGCTGCCAACAGCTTATATTTTCTCAGAACGGAAGTAAAATGTGTAAAATATGTCATAATACAATCAAATTAATGCAAAAAAAGAAATGATTTTTCAAGTAAATCAATTCAGCACAAGGAATCGAGACAGGTAAATGTGTTAAAACACTCACTATAAGTCAACTCTCTCTATAGCTTTAACATTGTGTGGATACAGCTAGTTACTTGCCAGCAACAGCGAGAACTTTGTAAGGGCGGGGAGAGGAGTGGTGGTTTGGGGTTCTAACCCCCCCCCCTTCCCCACAAGCCGAGATTATAGTGTTATTTTACAGGAAAAAACGTAAACACCCCCCCCCCCCCATTAAGAAAATTCTGTGTACGCCTATGGATACAGTACTAGTGTTTTTTATGTCATTGCTCTGTTCTCTGCAATAAATAATTTTGTCCTGATATTGTGATCATTTATACATTCTAATATGGCAATCATAAGTTCCATTCGTATCCAATATTTTTTTTTTTTTGGTATTATTATTTTTCGAATAGAAGTGTAATTTATATCAAACCTTAGTCAATTTAATTTGGATTACAATATAAAGTGCATATTTGGTGAACTTCGTAGAGAAAAACAAAATACTTACTACACTTTTATTTCACTGGCTGTAACAAATTTTCGAATCAAATAATTAAATACCGCGCGTTATTACTATATAGATTTCATAGAAATGCTTATTATATTACCTCTACTAACACGTGTAAACAATCACAGGAATCAACAACCAACTTGACTTGACTTAATTATTCAGGGTTTTCAGCATCTATAGCAATCAACTAAATAGATAAACAAACTTTACCCGCCGAAATCGAATAATGTGATGCCATCAAAGAAAGTAAAACATACGAGTACGCATCAGAACGAGAGTACTTGAAGTGCTGTGCTGAATTAATGTATGACCATATAAACCGCATTTCTAGAAACAATTTTCTTTTGTGATTATTGATCATAGTCAACTCACGTTGTGTTACCTACAGTTTGGAATTAATTTCAAATATATGAACAAAAACATTTTCGCTGGGATTAAAACTCATGTTTGAGAAACTTATTGTGAATGTAACTGCTCCCTTTCCTAACATTCACCGAAAACATCCAAGTCCATGTATTTTTCACCTCGCCGCTAGGTAGCGCTTAATAAACCTTTGGTCTGTTGTGAACCAAAACTAAAACTTTTATCAAACAAATCTTGGTTTGTTTTGTAGTAGACTGTGTCCTGCTCCTGCGGCAACGATTTGATGAAATAAATGATAAATGGGGAATTCTGAATCGGGTAATTAATTGACATTTCTATTTTGTCACGATGAATAATAATTGTTCTTAATAAAAATGCCTATTGTTGTTTCCGCTTTTGAATTGTTAATTAGCAATTATATATAATAAATATGCGGATAAAACCTCTAATCAATCTCAGGATTGTTATCTCATTTGTTTTGCTGGGCATATGGGGATGACCCAGAGGTAAAAAAAATTGGTTGTTTTTTTAAAGAAAGATATAAATGAAGTGAGGAATATGAAAATTATATTTACAATTTTCCACCTGTTGCTGAAATTATTATCTTTAAATAAAGGCTCACTTTTCAAAACAATTCATATACAAACGTTAAAGACACAACATGCGAATTTCCCCATTAGGTGGCTGAAATTAGACAAATGCTCCACCACAAACAAAAATGCCATAAATACATATAAAGGCATATATTGCAAAAGGAAAAAAAAATAATACAGTAAAAACCTCTTGCGAACACCAGGCGGGGCAAAGAAAAATTTCTATTAAAGAAGGTGGCATTAATCAGGGATTTGAAATTCATACTTTTATTATACAAAGGGGTTATTATTTGGCTGTAAAAAGAAAAATGACAGCATTTGAGACCTGTCCTTTGTAGCGCAAAAGCCTAAGGCACAGATTTTAATCCCTTTTTTGCCATGTTATATGTCAGAAGGTATATCAGATCATGTTACTTAGAAATAGTATGAACATCATTGATATTATACGAATTATGGGGGGTGGGAAATTATTATCCGGTACGGGCGCTGTATAATCCAGACCGCCAAATCCAATATAATCCAGATCGCCAACGCCGGTGCTCTCACTTGTTTTGCCGGGTTGTCGTTGTTCTAGATTGTTTCTCAGTAGCTTCTTTCTAGAATCTTCTATTACCCATCCATTATAGATGGCGCTTAAAGCGCGGGTGATTCAAACGGACAACAGTGTTTTTTCCCTTTGTGCAGTAGCGTCATTTCGTTTCTAGTTTCCAACGGATTACCTCGGATTATTTCTTCTGGATTTTTGTCATTTTTTGCCAGGTTGTATTTTTCCGTTACACTTCTTTTTTATATTTTTTTGATTAGATTTTTGTGATTTCTCAACTATTTTATCATGCCTTCAGTCCTCAGTGTGGTCAAGAAGTACCAGGACGTTATTTCAAACGAACTGGATCTCTTAAATTTTCTAATGGTAGTCCAACCTTGGGCAATGAGGGAGTAGGTAACTTCGTTTTTTATCAGGCGTACCTGTGCCAAAATAGGCCCCTTTTTCTACAATTTCTTGGAGATGCTGGGCTCCTGAAGTCTCAAATGCTTTGCTCAAAATGTGGCTCCGACATGAGACAGGGCGTTAAAAAATCCCTTTCAGTTGTTTTCTTTTGGTTTTGCAGGTGCGGAGCCCTGAATATCAGACTTGGGAGCTGTGAAAAGCCGCAAAACAAACTTTACATAAAGCCATACACATCTTACAGATTGTATTGTTCCTTTTTTTCTTTGGCATTTGTTATTCAGAATGCACAGCTCCTGTATTTATCAATATGAATTGGTATATGTGATACATCTGAAAGACACAATTTATTTCTGATCACGGGGCCGCCTATCAGAATTATTTGTCTTCTTGCAAAATCTGTTTAAGGGTACGTAACCAGTGTGCTTTGCTGTAAAGTGTGCTTATCAATTCATTTTCTAAAACTGAGTAGAACTGTATAATTTGGTTTTATTATGGGTTTCTAATGATTATGGGTTATAAATGTACTTGTTTTCCGTTTGGCCTTTTGACAGAGCCTAATTTCCCCATTACTTGCAGGCTCATGCATAGGGCAGATGCCTTTCAAGGAGCTAGAATCTATGCGTGCAATGATAAAGGAATTGCTGTCTATAACATCTTTGCTATAACATTTGAACAAAATAAAAATGTTATTTATAAGGGTTACACATTCAAAAATTCGAAAACAGCAAAAAAATTCATAAGTTATGGCTCATTGCTGACAAAAAAACACCAAAAGAAAAATTAAGAATGTAGAATTGAATCTGTCATTATTATTTTAAAACTCTCTCGTGAGCAAAACTTTTGATGCCATCGAGAAATGTGTAATACCAAATTATACATTGAATCGGATTGAAACTGGTTGCATATCTTTCAAATAAGTCACTGTTTTTTTAATATGGAAAATTTGAACGTGAACCCCACAGAACAACAACATCCAGCTAAGTACCACTACCCACTGAACCACTGGGAGATATACTTCCCACTTTCATGAAAAACATTCATCGAAGGCAGGAAATGAATCTCATATGAATAAAATGCTTACATCTATGAACAACATCACCAACTTCATATAACTTAACAAGAAAAAAGAATAAATTTTAATAATTTACTTAATGTTTAGTGGTGGGAAATTATTATCCTGAGATGTATAAAGGGTTAAGAGAGGTTTTACACATTACTATATAATACACTGCCCATGCAAAGGATTATGGTTGTCTTATTTAAGTATGGATAGCGTCTCAATTTATCCCAATATGCTTATCAGAGATGCCACTGGACTCTAATTTACCTGGGTCCCGGGACCCAGGTTATTTGAAAAATCTGGGTCTGTTTTGAGTGAAAATGGGTCCGTTTCAAAAAAAAAATTATCTTGAAAAAAATTATGGCTTCCCCCCCCCCCCCATAATTCACTGGTATCTCTATGGATTTTCTTCCAGCATGCCCCAGGTCTTTGATCACCTGCTTATATTTCTTCGTTGAGACTGAGCGGTGGGTCATGTTCTGGGTAAGAGAAGAAGGTATCTGTGAATCAAGTAATTCATTTCTAAAAACATGTTCTATCCAAAGGTTCATTTACTTTCATTGTCCCCCCTCCCAGTTGCGGCCCTGCATCTATCCTCCAAACTGGTAATGCGTGCATTTGAAGTTTAATGTATGCATATTTGTGTTGTAGGTCTGTGTGATTGCAGTGGCAACCAGAAGTTTTTTCAAAGGAATAGCCTACTGAAAATTTGAAATCTTTCGACAATTACCATTACCAATTTAACCAATTACCATTTTGCAATCGCAAGTTCCAAACACAGATTTTTACCAAAAGCAAAACTTGTGGAGATTATAAGGGGCCTCTTTTCTTCCCTTCCCCCGAAGATCAAAAATTAAAAATATTTTTGTGGAGAATTAAAATATTGGAATAAAATTTCTTTTATACTATCTGTGAAGAATTAGATCTTGTGCCCCTCAAACAGCCGATTCTGCTTACACACCCCTGATTTTAGCGATGCGAAATGGTGACTACCGCATAGCAGCTAGATGACAAAACTGTGGATATTCAAGATCAAGTTTTGACAGATTCGGTTTTTTTTCCACGATATCGGGAAGGTTTTACAATTTGAACGGGCGTTCCAATCCTTCACGATTTAAAAAAATAAAAAAACGTGCATTCGCAATATTGTAGGAACAAGACAAATTTCGTCCGTATGGAAATGGTCTTTGAATGCCAGCCAATAGCCGCGAAAGTACCGTAATTTCCTGTATATAACCTGAAGGGAGAAAATCTGCAGGGTGACAAAAGCTCCGAAATTTGAAACTTCTGCACACGTCCCCTCATTTAGGGAAGCAACTGGAGATCCCTCATCATATTCTTCAACAATTTGTGTGTATATACCGTATATACTCGTGTATAAGCCAACCTCCCCACTTCGGGACCGCCAAAACTGCAATAAATTGAAAACTCGTGTATAAGCAGACCCCCCAAAAATTTGTGCATTTTAGAGAAAAAAAAATTTTATATTTTCGTGCAAAATTGATAGCTTGCGGAAATGTACAATAGAAAATGATTCAAACTTTTTAATCTGTTTCTTCTGAGTCTCCAAGATCATCGTAATCCATCAGATCATCATAGGGGGTGCGGCATCTTCATTTTTATCCTCATCTAGGCTGTCTCATCGCCATTGTCACTTTCAAAGAGGATATCATCTTCAGTTCCGTCCATCGCATTGCTGATGCAACACTTTTTGAAGGATTGGTGGAAATAGAATTCCATGTACCCATTCGCACACTAGGCCATTAGATTCTATCACTTTTTTTGGTTTCTTTATCATTGGAACTCATCCATTCGATCCACAAATTCCTCGAATAGTCTTTGAAAGGCTTGTTGATGCTCACATCTAAAGGCTGTACAATCAACTTTAGCACATCTAGTATCAAAGCCAGTGATGTTTTCAATTTCTTTGCCTGGGTTTAACATTATCAGTTCTGTGGGGTTTAAACATATCCCATACCAATAAGGCCGGTTTCTCGAACACTGCTACAAAAATGACTACTCATTGCGGTCGGGGGGGGGGGGTGTCGATATTTTCTCATAAAAAAACTTACCCGAGTATAAGCCAACCGACCCCCCCCCCCCACTTTTGAGGAATGAATTTTTCCACAAAGAAACTCAGCTTATACATGAGTATATACGGTATATCAAAACGGTACAGTGTACGTTTTTCAAGGTCGCACGATCATGATACACAGTAAAAATAAGGAAAAAAAGAAAGGGGAAAAGTGTTGGGGAGAGGTTTTTCTCTCTAATTTTTCTTCGCAGAACTAGGAAAGAACACGTCCTGGAGGACGCGTGAACAAAATTTTTACGCGTCCTTCTCTAAAATTCTGGGTATTTGACACGTTATAGCCCATTAATGGCATCTCTGCTTATGGCACTTCTTTTTTAAATGTGTTAATTGTGTTAGAATTTACAACCTTTAAAGATAACCTATTCCATGTACTAACAACCCTATGCTCTGGCTTCTCTTCAACCTTCGAGCTAATCTTTCGCCTTTTACTAACAACCCTGTTAGTGAAAAATTCCCTGCTACACCACAGCTTCAAGTTGTTCCTTACTAAACTATACTTGTGTCCCCTTTTTCGAAGTACTTTGTTGACTGCATTAATAACTCTTATCCCATCCTATCCATCATTTTGAAAATTTCAAGCACTTCGATCATATATCCCTCCCACCCGACATCTGCATTTCTCCAGTGTAGGTGATGTGGTTTCTCAATTTCATAGCATTATAGTCATAGTACGAAGGAAAAATATGTTCTTTCTAAAATTTGGTCCCAATTAACTAATATTTTTATGCATTTCTAAGGAAAACTGTACCCTGATTTACAGGGTTTCGCCACAGAACAGCACAAAATTGTGGAAAACTATATTATTGCGTTTAATCACTATATCATAGAAAGGGGTTCTATACATGTCTAAGGATGTATTGATTTTGTTGGGGGGAGAAGGAAAGCTAGGCACACATGAAATTTTGCTGGCACCTAATTTTTTTTTTATTTGTCAAGCGGTGCGGCTGCTAGAAATATCTCAATTATCTAGTAAAGATCTGTTGAAAAAAATTATAGAAATTTTGCTCATCTTTCAAAGCACTTGTAAGAGTTATTCACACTCCAAAGTTTTACTGTATCGCATGTGCTGGCGACACAAGTATGTCTTATTTCGTGTAAATTACTGGCGACACAAGTATGTCTTATTTCGTGTAAATTACTGGCGACACAAGTATGTCTTATTTCGTGTAAATTACTGGCGACAAAATTATATATAATTTCATGGTAATCATTGTATACTGCTTATAATGTTCCCGCGTGGTAAAATTTATTTTCGAGGTCCTAACTTAATAGTCATTGAGGTTTAAAGCATTTCCTCCGCCTACAAAATTTTTTTCCATGATGGTTTTTTGGAAAACGTTGTTAGCTGGATCCACTTTACATTGCCCTTCCAAATGCAGTCTACGCTCGATACAACATCCCTCTTCGTCTAGTTGAAAACAGACGTTATATTGGGATGGTCGTTATATCAAAAAGGGAACATATATGATGGTCTTTATATAAAGCGTTTGAAACTTATCCTACCAGTCGTTGTAATGGAATGGGCTCGATAACATGGGGTTGTTATAATGAGCATCAACTGTATTAGATTGTCATTCTCTTTATATGACCTCCCGAACTTAAGCATAACCTCCCTTATCTGAAATAATGGGAGCTAAACCTGGTTTCAGATTTGAGTAAATATCTCCATAATGTTGCAAAAGAGCTAAAATATACAGGGTGATTGAGAAAAGGTGGGAAAAACTTTGAGAGGTGATAGTACACACCAATAAAAACAATTGTCATAAAAAAATATGTGGTCTAACATAGAACGCGCTAGCGCTTTTTGAAATGGATGCTCCGCAGACATTAAAGCAACATTCCTGTTGAAATTTATCAGGAGAAAAAGAACACCATGCATGCAAATGTAACCTAGAGAAAAAGAAGAAACCATCTGCAAATCTGCATCACAGTGAATAAAAGTTGCGGACGTCAGCCCTGTGAAGTTAGTCCAGTGTGCAACCGTTCTAACAGTTGTAATGTGTGAGATAATGGCACACTTTAGTAATACTGAAAAAGCAGACATTCATTTCATTTATGGAGCTGCAAAGGGAAGTAGTACATGGTGATCCTGCACTCTCGCCGTTCGAAATGGATTGTTCTTCATGATCATAGTCTGACTTTCCGTGGAAATTTTCGATTTTCCCAAGTAATAGGGAAAGTCATAGACGCAATCAGGTGAGATTGATCCTATTTTATGTTGAGATCATGGTCCATATGATTAATGTTAACAAGAACTTTAACAGTAATTATTTAATGTAACTTAAAGATATGAATTGTGCTCAAATAAATGACTTAATTGTAAAATTGTCAATGTTTCTTTTGAGTTTGCCAAATGACTTACTGAATGGATAAATGAATCTTGCGAAGTAGCTGAAATGTATTTTACTACAAGGCAGTTGCCCAACCGAAAACATTTCTGCACTTGCATTGGCAGCTGTGCAAAACGGGTTGCTTTCTTGCTTCCCGGTCTGATGCAGGTTGTACAAAGACTGCCAGAACAGCAGATGTGGAAGACAAGATTTTGGTGATGGTGGCAGATCAACCAACTACAAGCACACGAGCTGTGGGCCATAGCCTTGATGTTCCACAATAGCATTGCACAATTGCACCATATCGTTTTCAACAAGTCCAAACATTGAATGAAGAAGATTATGCTCGTCGCACGTAGACTTTACTCGCTGGCTCCTACAGCAGAGTGCAGCACACCCAGATTTTACGTCACCTGTTCTTTTCTCTAATAAATGTGCTTTCACACAAGATGGTGCATTTAATACCCACAATAAACATGTCTGGGTGTCTAAATTCACATGCCACATATCCACATGCGCATCAGTGACACTTCTCCATCAATGTTTGGGCAGGAATCATTTAGTGACCACCTAATAGGGCCGTATCTTCTGCCAGAATGCCTTGATGAGGGCAAATACTGGACATTTCCGCAACATCAGCTTTTTGTGCTGCCAGACTTGCTGGAGGATGTTCCAACTGCTCTTCGGCGGCGTATGTGGTTCCAACACAATAGAGCTCCTGCCCAATTTGGGCTAGAGGTACGACGCTATCTGGACACCAATTTTCCAAACCGATGGATTGGGCGAGGTAGTCCTGTAGCTTGGCCACCATGATCTCCTGATCTGTCGTGCCTTGTTTTATTTTTATTTGTGGGGACAGCTGAAGAGTCTGGTGTATGAGACTCCTCTGGAGAGTACTCAAGAGTCCTCTATGAAGGGGACCTAATCACAAGACTTTCGGCTGCTGCTGGGGAGATTTGCGATATGCCTGGAATATTCCAGAGTGTTTGCCAATCCCTTCTTTGCCGCTGTTTTCTTGCATCACCGTCTGTGGTCAGTCGTTCTTTTGAGCAATTATTGCAAATTATTCATTAAAATTGCTTAATTCTTGTGTTTTCTCCTCGTATTCTTGGTTTAACTATGTTGCTCCCTGTAACACGTTTGCATTTCGTTTTACACCATGCATTCTTTGGTGAAAATTGTTTGTTTTTATGTGTACTACCACCTCTTAAAGTTTTTCTCATCTTTTCTGAATCACCCTGTATAGATAGAAACGTTCACACCCCTAACGTTGACTGACACAATTAACAATGTGTTTCCATTACTTGAATGATCCAGAGTTCAGTAAGAAATAGGATATTTCAAATCTTAAAAATGCTAAAAGTTTTAGAAATTTACTTGCTTTATTTTTACAACTGCACGTAAGCCTAATACATTGTCTCATACTTAACATAACATCGTTATCTATCTGCTGTGCATAACAGTTACAACTTTTGATACTTTTATCTATTATTTCTTAGGTGGTGATCGTCCCTCCCCTGAATCTACCAGAAGGAGGGATCTGGGCTCTTCTCGACAACATCAGTCTCAGATTTCTCCATCTATCATTTCTCCACTCGGAGCTGCTCAGCAACGTGCGGGAAATCATAACTACAGTGCGACAGGATTTGATGCAGCTGGCCTGCAGTCCAGGATAAGTCGATCAGTCCATGCTGAAACCAAGAATCATGTCAAAAAATTACAAGGACAGAGTAATCAAAAAAATAATTATAGTAGATCATCTGAAGGAACTATCAAGATCACAGAAAAACCAGTTTCTGTCATGTATTCTGCTACTTCTGTGCCACCTAGAACTATTTCTCGTAGTTCTGTTCCCATTACCGACTCAAAAGCTAATTCTCTCCAACGGCAGAATTCAAGGACTGCTGCTACACCATTAGGGAATCTTGTTTCTCATTCATCTGAAGTTAACCAGACCAGTTCAAAATCAAACAGTAACATAGATAGACTCTCTCGTAAAAACCCAATTCTTGGCACATATCCTGCTTCTTCTACAACATCTACAATTACACCTGCTATTGATCAGAAAGCATATTTTCTCCAACAACGTGACTCAAAAACATTGGCTACACTGTCAATGAATGATGCTTCTCATCCAACTGGAGTCAGTCAAGCTAGTTTAAAATCAAGCAGCAATGCAGGTGGAATCTCTCTAAAAAGCCCAATGTTTGGCATATATCCTACTTCTTCTACACCATATACTGCACCTGCTATTGATCCGAAGGCATACCTTCTCCAACAATGTGACTCGAGGACATCTACCATGCTGTCAAGGAAGAATGCTTCTCGTCCAACTGGAGTCAACCAAGGCAGTTTAAAGTCAAGCAGTAATGTAGATGGACTCTCTTGCCAAAAACTAGTTCCTAGCATGTACTCTGTTACTTCCATGTCATCCGGCATTGCTTCTCACACCTCTAAACCCATTACTAGTGCTGAAGCTATGTCTCTCCAACAAAGTAGCTCAAGTACATCAGCAGTCCCATTAGGATATTCATCTGGAATTCATCCAGTCAGCTCAAAATCTAGAAGCAATATAGATGGACCCCAGCATCAGCGACATAGCTCGAATACAACCACAGAGTCACTTGCCTCAAAAACTCGAAGCGGTGTGATGAATTTGGAACAGAGTATGGTGAAACAGGTGCGAGGCAGCAATGTTATTTTGGAACAAGCCTCTTTTAAGGACTCTCAACCAATGAATAAGACAGCTTGCAAATCCACTCTGAAAATAATTCCTGTAGATGATGGATGCAGCAGGCCATGTGAAGCTGCGCAAATTAAAAATAAAGCTAATATACTGCACACAGTTGTTAATCAGCAAGAACTTGCTTCAGCTTCAAGTTTAATAAATAATGCAGTTAAAAACCCTGGTATTGATTCAGAAAATTCTACGGAAAACGAAAAGCATTTAGTTCCGAGTACAAAAGACCCTTTTCCTTATAAATCAAATGAATCGACCACAAATTTATATAATCTTACTAACTCAACTAATTCATCTAACCGTATATTTTCATATACAGGGAAGAAACAGTGTAACAATTCAAACAGAAGTGAACAATCACATCTTTTTTCTTTGAACTGCAGTGAACCACCAATATTTAGTGAACAAAATCCTTTGACTCTGCAAATTGGGATGTCAAATAGAGATAAACTGCATAGAAGTGACTACCCATCTTCTAGTTGTCCAGTGTCGCCACCTCCCCCTTTCGCAAGACAAAACTGTATAGATACTTCAAGTAGAAGCTATACCAATTCTTCGAGTGTGGCAGGAACTTTTGTGCAGACTAGTTCAAATCAGCTTCAGGATGTAGACAGAATATCGGCCAAATGTGGGAGCATCAGTGGAGTACATATTCAGAATTTAATATCACAAACCAACTCAGGAAATGAATCTGGTAATCAAATGAAGAAAAATAGATCCAGGCGGAGGACGAAGCCTCCACCGCGCATGCAGAGAGACAAGTGGTGGAAAAATAAAAAACCAGCAGTTGTAGAACAGCAGTGTTTGCTTCAATTCAGTCATGGGCTGAAAAGGTTATCTTCGGATGAATCAGATGATGATACCATGTCTACAGTTTCTCACAGTTCCTCTGTTAAAACGTGGAATTCAGAAAGTGACGAGGAAGAGTCTATTAGATCATTTGAAAGTCAGCCAGAGAGTATGAATAGCTTTTCTTCAAGAAATGAAGTAAAATCTGCAAGTAATACTCAGATGCATAATATTGATGCAAATCACTTTGTGGCAGTGTTTTGGTTACTGGAAGATTGTCCGATACCATCTGGAAAGTCTGTGACAGCGATTGTGCAGAAAATCAGAGATAAGTTCTGTTTGGGCTACACTGAGGTAAATTTTACAGTTGTTTACAGTCTTGGCTTGGATTCCAGAGTTGGTGACGAACTATCTGCAAGTGGTGTTTCAGTGATACTTGCCGATACAAAGCAAGCAGTTGAAGCTGATAGAAAATTATATAATTTTGTTTTCCGTCATTCTTCTAATAAAAATTTTGACTCTGGTTCTATTGTTTTGCTAACTGTTTTGACACGAGCTGTGCGTGCTTTGAGTAGCATGCCTTGTAAAAAAAATATCCATAAGACTTTGATTTTCAATGGTATTTTAGCTGAAGTCTCACAAATGTCATTAGGAAATGTAGCGAACGAGTGGGTGCCATACAGTAAATTTCTGAAAGAAGTTCCAAATGATTCCATCGGTGATACATTGGAGCACTATCTATTGATTTCAAATTTGCCAAGTGAAGCCAAGTGGCCGAATTTGAAAAAGTTATTGAAATTTCAGATAAGACATATCAAGAATAACATGCAAAAGCTGACGAGCACCACCACTGAAATTTCATTTTGTACTGAAGAAATGTGCATCAATGCATACCACATATTACAAAGTTTTAGGCCTTATAATCATGCAATTAATGTTCAGCGTAAGAGAAGGACGATGGTGAAACAAATTGGTGACAAGAAGAAACCTCATGATTCGACCAAAAAAATAATTTCTGGTAGAAGTAAATCACTAGAGGAAACGGACATAGCATCATATGGTAAGCAGAATAAGGAAAACAATCTAGATAGAAAAATATGGGATGTAATGCAATCGCTCGCCAATTACAGCACTAATTCGGGTAGGAATAATCAATGTGAACCTCAAAAAAGTGTGACTGCTACATTGTATGTTTCTGTGAATTTCCGATTTGGTGATGTTTCATATTGGGAACTCGAATTTGAAAAAATGTTTCAACATCATGATTTTCATTTGCAGTGGTCCTCTTCTCTATACGGTGGTATCTTTCTTATAATATTCAACAGTCTGAACAAAATCAAGAAAGCTAAGAAACTACTGATGGAGGCACAGAAAAGAAATTCTACAGCACCAAAGTTCTTAAAATTAGTAAAAGACTCGGATGATGCAGATTTGTCTCATGATTCAAATCTACTTTGTAGTTCCTACAACCATCTCATAGATTTTGCAATAGAGGAACGAGAGATTATCATGCAGAATGTCCAGCGTGTTAATGCCCAGTGCGAAAGGTATCTAGCAGAACATGAAAAACGTATCGAAGAAGTAAGGAGGGATTGTCCACAAGGTTCTAATAGTAAACTTGCTTTTACTGCAGATGTTAGGGCAGCACGAGCGGGTAAGCTTAATGAGCTTAATGAAATGAAATCTACATTTTTGAGTTTTACTGAGAAAGTTCGTAAAAAGCTCAAAGAAATGAGCAGTCTAGATTTGAAGGTAGAAGCAGATGATATCTTGACTGATTATTCGAGAGAATGTTGTTGCATTCAAAATGCTCTCCCTGTCTATGCAAAGAAAAACACGGTTTTAAATGCCATGAGGAGTCACAGAGTAGTGGTCATACAAGCTGAAACTGGTTCCGGTAAAAGCACTCAAATATGTCAGTATATGTGGAGGGAAGGATTTGCTAACAATGGAATGATTGTGTGTACACAGCCTCGAAAGATTGCAGCCGTATCGCTCGCAAACCATGTAAGTTCCCAGATTGGGTGCAGGGTCGGAGATATTGTTGGATACCAGGTTGGATTGTCTCAGAAGAAGTCACCAGAAACCAAAATTTTATATGTTACTGATTTCACAATGCTCAAATTATGTACAAAGAATCCATTATTCAATGGTGTATCATGCATAGTAATTGATGAAGCGCATGAGCGAAGCATATACACTGATTTGTTGCTGGGTATGATCAAAAGATGTCTCAGGTCCAGAAGTGATTTAAAAGTCGTCATAACATCGGCCACCATCAAAGTCAGCTTGTTTCAAGAATATTTCTCGTTGCCCAACAGTGCCGTGATGAACATTTCTGGTAGATCCTTTCCCATAGAGGATGTATGGTTAGAAGATGATATAGATGTTGGATCAAATTATTTCGACAAGACGATTGATACTGCTTCTCGATTAGTTAGAGAGGACCCTGGTGATGTCCTTGCTTTTCTACCTACGCCTGCAGAGACAGAAAAGGCAGTTCAGGTTTTTAATCAGACTGTAAAATGTGATTCCCGGCTTTTGGTGTTTTGTCTTCATGGCAAAATGGACGTAAAAGAACAACAAAAAATATTTGAAAGGACTCCCGCTAAATGCAGAAAGATAGTTTTCTCTACCAATTGTGCGGAAACTTCTGTCACAATTCCTGGGATCAGGTATGTTATCGATTGTGGGATGGTGAAGGAAGCTCGATACGATGCTGTCCGTAATCTGAGTATATTAGCTGTTGGGTTCGTGAACAAGAGCTCTGCTGAGCAGAGAAGAGGACGAGCAGGTCGAGTTGAAAGTGGAAGATGCTACAGGCTGTACAGTCGTTCCAACTATACAAACGATATGGCAGACCAGATGGTGCCGGAAATACTGAGAGTCAATCTTGGTCAAGCCATACTCAAGCTGATGGTTGCGGGCATTCAAGATCCTTTGCAGTTTGAATTTGTGGAATCTCCACCAAGACATTCCATGGAAGTTGCTATGGAGCAGTTGGTCCATCTCGGAGCTGTTGCATCTGATCAAAGCACGGTTACTGTCATGGGTCAGAAAATGGCAATTCTCCCATTAGAACCTAGACTTGCGCATTTATTGCTGAAGGGCATAGATTCAGAACTGGGATACGAAACTGTTATAATTGCTTCCTTGGCCACATTATCCAGGAGCATCTTCTTCAGGAACTCTGAGAACAAATCTGTTGCTGATCTTAAGAAAGTGAGATTTTGTTTATCAGAGAGTGACTATCTTACTTATCTTGAAGTTTATAAAGAATGGTTGAGCGTATCAAAGAGTGAAAAGTCTCGTTGGTGTAGCATGAATTTCATCAATGCAAAGTCCATGAGACTGGCTAATGAGCTGGTTACTGAAATACTTCAGACGCTGACTAAGGAGCTGAAGGTTACAATTAATGCTAAAATGAGCAATGATGCCGAAGCCATTGAAAAACTACACAAAATAATCTTTCATAGTTTTTCTCAAAACCTGTGTATTTATGGTGGTCATGACAGAATAGGGTATATATCACCGAATATCACTGAAAGTTTGCACATACACCCTTCCTCATCTCTATACAGCTTAGGGAAATGGAGACCTCAGTTTCTCGTGTACGATTCTATCCTCAAGACTTCTCAGACTTTTCTTATCAACATTACTATGGTTACTAATTTGATGTGCGATGAAGCGATGACAGATGGTAAGCTCACAACAGATCCATTTTATTTGTTATACATAGTTCCGAAACCTTTCACATTCCACAATTTAAGTGAAAATGTGTTGAGGAGTATAATTGGTGTGCGAGGCAGTAATGTTAAAACTTTGGAAAGTCAGTTACAAGATATTACGGAATCCCCGCATTGTGTGATAGACGCAGATTATGAGAAAGGTCAGTTGGACATTTTCACTCCTCCAGATTATCACAAAATTGTTGAAGACATGTTCAAACCAATGGTGCTTGAAGCTAAGATGAAACTAAAAGAATTCGAACATGAATTTACTGACTTTGCTGGTGTACAGTCTTTATCTGTGGTGCTTGGAGCGGAATTGATTGTGAAGCAAATAATTTTTCCAGGCGAATATCGCAGTGTTAAAATAACACCCAGAGACTATGATATTAAAGCACTTCACACACTATTAAAACCTTTTGGAGAAATAATAAGTGTTAAGGAATATAAAAAGCACAGAAAGTTTACATTCAGGTCTGTATCTAGTGCTTCCGATGCAGTAAAACGTCTGAAATTGGAAAAAAATATTGTTGTTGTTCCTGATGCACCTGTTTGGTTTGCAAATTCACCGTCGTCATTCAAATTAGAAATAAACATTAGTCGAAGACCTTGTAAGGGATTAGTTTTCTTCAATGTGAAACCAGAGACTTCATTTCCGCTAGTATCTCATCGCTTGATGACCACAAACGTGACTTATTATTCCTCCACCGGGAAGCCAAGCCAGTCCATGAGGGTTTCCATAAGTAGAAAGGACCCTCATGATTTTTGTGTTACTAATGTTCCACTTTATGCAAATGATAAAGATCTCAGAGCTTCCCTGTTGAAATATCTTCCTCCTGACGTACAAATCAATAAGTTGGTGATAGTTAGAGAAAAGAGTTTCACAAGCTCTGAAGAAAATATCGACTCGATGAGAAATTCCGTCCATTCTGTACTAATGCTGTACACTCCAGAAAACAAACTGGACATTAACCTTAAACCTCCGAGAGATTTTGACATGGAATGGAGAATGATGGCAGTTTTTCATAATTTCCAGGATGGACAGAAAGCTTATGACTGGTTGAAGAAATCGCCATATTTGGATGGGTTGAGCATTAATAAATTGAAACCTATCGTAGAAACATCTCTGTTTTGCAATAATGAAGTGTTTACTGCTATAATGCCTCTCATAGATGATGCTTTAAATTTTTTCAACGCAACCACAGTGAACAAAGAAGATTGGCTCGACATCCAAGCTGTAACTGAAGATCATAGAGTCCGTATAAGCCTTCATAGTAATGGCATCTGCAACATACTTGATGCCAGTAGGTGTTTTCAAACTTATATAGAGGGAGAAAAAATCGATTGTAATAGAAGTGAAGTTCTTGGAAAGCTGTTTTTGCCGGCTGGTAAACAGTTCTTGAAGAACTTGAAATCTCAGGTTTCCAATGGCCATTTGACATTCAATGGCTGCACCAAAGTAATATCATTGTTTGGTCCAGAATCGGCACAGACTAATATGAAAACACAGATAAATAAGTACCTGGATTCCATAGCAAATGTTTGCTCAGAGGAAATAAGTCTAATATCTGGTTCAAAAAGTCTTCTTAAAGAGATGGTCAGACGATATGGAGAAAACCTAAACAAGTTCAAAACACTATGCAAGTTATCTTCAGCCAGTATCAATGTCTATCGGAAAGTGCTGACAGTTTCAGGAAAAACAGCTGACATTGATCAGGTATATATATGTAATGTATAATTGATCTCAAATTATTTTATACCAGGGCCTGACAAACGCCCCATGCCAGGTCACCTTGGGGACTAAAAAAATTGGTATTGGTGCATAAAATTTTCAATTGCTAGCTCGAAAGAAAGAAACATGTTTTTCTCCAAAAATATTTTGTTTGCACCTAGATTTTTTATCTTCATTTGTCAAGCTCTGTTTTATATCATTATTAGAATAGTTATTACAGCTTTATGATGACCTGGCTATTATTGCATTTCTTTAGTAATTTACCTATGTATACTTTTTAGAAAGTTGATATTAAATGTAATGGTGAAATTTTGGGTGTAATGTATGTAACACAAATGTGACGTATTAAGATGTGATAGTATTTTTCTTTTGCCATGGAAGTAGTATTGATGATGTTAACATTAGAGAATGCTTTCAAAATTTACAGATGAATTTTTTTCTCCCTTTGCTTTCAGTGTAAGAAGCTCATCTCACAGATGTTCGAAGAATTGGGAGGTAGAGAGGTTCAACATGTTTTTACAGAGGATTGTCCCATTTGTTTTGAATCTGTTGTGCAACCTGCATATCGTTTGGCATATTGTGGTCATGCATATTGCATTACATGCTTTTTACTTCAGCTCCAAAGTGTAGAAGATATGCCTGTAGTTTGCTGCAAAGAAGTAATTGTATTATCAAAATCTTTTCATTTTTAAGAATGTGTTTTCAGAACACCAAGAAACAACTGCCACATCAAGAAAACTATTATTCACAGTACATGCCTGAGATTTCTTTACGTTGAGCGATAAAGTAAATATTAGAATTGGAAACTGTGATGCTTTTAAATATGCATTCACATATAATTGGTTTCTTTCACGGGTGACCTTACATTTTAGGACAGAGATTTCCAACATGGAAGCTTCTTTGAAACTCTTCTGGAACCCTTAATAGTTATGAAGCTATTTTAGGGAACCCCCAAAAATTCTTAATATTTTACTAGCATGCAGGTTGGTCTCCTAAGGGTGTTTCAACATCACCACAAAACTCTGTTAAAATGTTATGCTAGCACTCCACCTGTTAATTTACATACTTATTCTCATGTACCATTGTACCAAATCTCAGAATTGTCGAGGCCTCTGTGCAGCTGAGGCCCCTGATCCTTTCTTGGTTTAGCCCCATATATTAAGATGGCCCTGGATGTCCCATAAAGTTTTCAAAAGTTTTGAGTTTCAAGAATCCTCACTTCTTTGGGGTTAAAATGTTTCCAAAAACATCTTTCTTGCAGCTGCCGGATAAAACTAATAATAAAATTTATTGTCTTATTGGATGCACAGAGATGGAACCAGTTTCTAGTTTAACAATTCAATATGCATGTGTGTAAAAAACTCTAACATATTGCTCAAACTAATAAAACACGAAAGTAGCACAGAAATGGTCAGTTTCAAACTAGGAAGCACATTTAATTCTCTGGAGGCTGACAAATGTTTGTTGTTTTTTTTTCCCTGCTTCACATAAAGTATTGTCAATAATATGAAAATTTAGCAACTAGAATTTTTCAAATTGAAAAAAAGAAGTAAAACCAGGGGTCGCCAACCTTTGTTAAAGCCATACCACGATCGAAATTATTTTCTGTTGGCGTGCCGCTTCATGAATTTTGATCAGGAGACCATATGTCCAGATTTTTGGGGGACAAGCATTCTCTCAATTTCTACAAATTATTGTTTAGCTGTCTTCTCATTTTCGGGAAAAATGTTCAATTCATCACTCTTATGAGTTTTAAATTGTTTTTATTTTTGAGTCATAAATTTGATTATTGCAAAGTGTATGTTTGTATATCTGTAGAAAAGTTCATCTTACCTACAGATGTGTTGGACATAGACAACGGAACCTGAAGACTAAGGATGGATGCCCCTACAATGAACTTTGTAAGAGGGGTTAGTCCCCTTCCCCCAAGAATTCATGGATGTAAAATGTAATTGTAATATACAATGCATGTGAGGTGTTTCAGATCTGTGAGTCATCATCTTGAATTTCATGTATGAAATTTTGGTTTATGAATCTGGGGTGCTCGGACCCGCTCTACAGTTTTTCATGGGTGCTCAAGCGCCCACAGCACCCCTGGCTCTGACACCACTGTATGTTCCTCATGTGCTCCAAAGCAGAATGTGCCAAAATCTGTGATGCACGTCGCAGAAAAATTGCAGCTACAGCAGAACAATTTGGAAGAATTTTAAGAAAAAGTGCAAAAAAAAAAACCAAAAAAAACCCCCACTATTACATATATGGGGATTTTTACATTATGGGGAACATTTCCAGTCAGCTGAGGGCTTGTCGCAGAACAGTGCTAAACATTCTGCTTTGGGGCTCATGCGGACGACCCTGAATCTGGTGCATATGGAACATCTAGCAACTATGCCCAAAGATGAAAAATTGAATAGAAATGCATTGAATAGAAAGTCATCACATAATTATTAATTTAAGAGTGTCTACCATACTGAATATAGATTTGGCAGCCTACAGAACCATCATTGATAAGAAAGGGATTGTTTAAAAGTTGTGGAGAATTTCTTTGATTGAAAAATAGAATAGGATTTCTTTATATATAATGTGTTAATGGTTCACAGCTTTACTCTTTCCCCAAAAGTAGAATATACCAAAATTTTTGACCTCTATAGCAGAAAAATGTTTGGTAGAATTTTTGAAATAAGAAAAAAACTCTTGTGTCTTGACTATTATGGAAACTTTTGCTGGAGAACATTTTTATTCAGATGAGGGCTCGTTGCAGAACGATGCAAAACATTCGGCTTTGGGGGTGCTTCACATCTGATCACAGATAAATTATGATGAAAAACATTGTTTTTGGTGTGTTCCATCACTCAATCCCAGCTTGAAAGACTGATTCAGCTTAGCTCCCACGAATGAGCCATTTCTTTGATGTACCAACATTCATGTTGGCCTGAGCGCAGAGTTGCTCATGTTACATTTTAATGTCCTCATTGCTAATGTTATGCCGCTTTCCCCTTGACCGATTTTTGTGTGTCAGTGTGTTAAAAGTGTAGATCTGGTTGACGATCAGCCAATTATTTAATTTAATATTACTCTGAATAATTTTCTATCTATATATACATATAAGATATAAATTTTGAACATATACATAGGGCTGTGGTGAACCTGTCTGCTTGAAAGATTTAGAATGGGCCATAAGCAAGAACAAGAGCTTGCAGAAACAGATCCAATCAAAGGCTCTGGATTCTTACGTCAAGAGAAATAACCAGGAAGTCAAGTTCTGTCCAAGTCCTGATTGCACGATGCTCTATCGTGTTTCTCGTGACTCTATAGATAGTAAATATGTTTGTGTGGCATGTGGAAATACTATCTGTCGGAAGTAAGTGTAGAAAAATATGCAAATGCTCTCGTTTCAATTTTTATATGAAGTGAAACCTCTATACAATGATACTCTGCGGACCAAGAAAAAAATGTTGTTGTAAAGGGATTAGGGACCATTAATACACAAGTTAAAAATATAGTTAAAAATATAGTAGTTCAAGCCACTTATGTGCATAAATACAACCTGAGACTCCGGAAAACTTGACTTTGATCCAGTTTATCAATTCTCCTGATGATGCCAACCACTAGTGTTGGGGAAACGTTGAGAACAAACTCAAACGGACGACGGTCTTCGAACCCGAAAAAACAATTTTTATCAAATGATGGCCGCGAAAACCTTATCAACTATTTAAAAATATAGTGTTTTCAGTTTATAATCATGTGAAAAATAATCCCTATACAAATACAAATACAACGCCACAACAGGCAAAATGCCCAACGAGGTGGCTGATAAAAAGATGCCCATAAAAATATGGATGTCATATATTTACAAAATACAGCAACCCAATTAAATAAAAATGCAATTAACACAAATTATAAACAATAATTAGGTATAATCAGTTTTTGAGACCATTATTTGCCATATATATTCAAATACACACTGGTCCATATAGGGTTAATTATTGACCCAGATTTTGACCAAAATCTAGAGCTAAATTATACCAAAAATAATAACATTTACGAAACAGAATTATAAGTTGGGAAATTATGTTTGGCCTCCTTAAGAAAAAAAAAAATCCTTCAATTTATTTTAAAAATTGTTGCTGCATACCTACGATACCCTCATTGCACACAGGTATAAGACGTATCTTCGGCTGAAAACCCCATGTACACCAACAGAATGTAGGTTAGTTTTCATTTAAAGTAAATTTTAAAATCTTGATAAGATTTATTTTTGTCGTGACGCTGTCCATGAGCTCTAATCTGAAGATTGCCATGCTGAAGGAACTAAGCAAAGTGTTCAAACTCTTTTGAGAAAATTGGTCCTGAAAAGTGAAGGAAACTTTGACAGAATTGCCAAGCGTTTGTGCATGTGTAAACCGACATGATGCAGCTAGGGAGACAGATAAAGAGAGAAGGTGAGGATGGGTCTATCGAATGCAAGGGGGAAGGAAATAATATGCCGTGTTTCATTCGTTAATATCCCAGAAGTCTAATTAGGAAGCTCCTACGATGGCACGTGATAATTTGTACTTGATGAGTTAAAAGTCAAACATAAACCGTTCCTCCCGGGAGGAATATATCCGCTTGATGGACGACGTCGTTACCCGCTTATAATAATTATTACTACAACGGCTAGTGCATCGCCCTCTACGATTTTCCTACGACCCTTTCCCTTGATTCGCGAATTTCTGGGTGATGAAATTTTCATACGGAATTACACAGGCGAATAACAAAATCGTACGAGGATTTTATAGTTTGCGTTTCTCTTTAAAATGCATCACCAATTCCCCTCTGGCTCGAAATTCCGTGTATCTTCGTACCCCCTTTGTGAATTTTATATTCTTTTCAACCCTTTGGAATACGTTTGATATAAAAGGACTGGGGGAAATGAAAAAGATATTTGTTATAACGATCGGATAATTTCGATGCATTTATTCCGACAAAGTCTCTCTTTGTCGTCCCGCGTGTCGTCTGTGCCTAGTCTCGCAGGTGTAATGAAATACATACCAAAGTTCACTATGGCAGTGTCAAACTGGTGGTCGGACTCCCTATGTATATTCTCAAAGAGAAATCAATCCAATCAGAGACGTAGGACCGTTTTTTTGATGGGGGGGGGGGGGGGGCACAAAATTCTTAAGGACTGGATTGCAATGAATTTCTTAGAGAGAAATTTTGAGTTCTTAGCCTTCAAATAGCATTGAAATTAACAGAAATTGAATATAATATCATATAAAGGTATTTTCTTCCTGTATTCTAATTTTTCAAATCGTCTTGGGGAGGGGGAAGGGAACACGAGCCCCTCATCTCCCCTCCTGTGCACACCTCTGATTCCAATATGTGGTGGGGGGGGGGGGACAAAGCTGACAAAATTTTGCTGATGGGGGTGAGGGAGGGGATCAGTTTTGCTGTAAGGGGAAGTGCTGACTTGAACACTTGGACCATGACATGTGACGCAAACATGACATCGATTCGTCGTTGTACGGCCTACACGACTAGTGACATCCAACGAACGCGGACGGCCGCCACCAACGGAATTTGATTGTCGAGTCCGGACGTGCCAAGGACGTTATAATATTAATTTAGATTTCGATTCTTAGATCACGATTTATCATAATTATTCCGTTGATTTATACTTCTGTAATTGGACTTGTTATTCTGTTATACAAATTCATATATATATATATATATATATATATATATATACATATTTAATAAAATTCCGGATGCACCCATCTTTCGGGAACGCTTTGATATCTCCTTGAGATGGGAAGCGGGGTGCGCCCGGTCCTTCAATGTTCAATGTAAGGGGAAGTGATCAAAAATGGCTAAAAATCTGCTGATGTAATACTTGAATAGCCTCTTATCGTTATATTGAGAGGTAGCATTATTATCAGATGCCGCCAAATTTATGCTGTTGTTAGCATCTCTTCTGAATTGACATTGTTAGTACCACAATAAAATGTGTTTATAAGCATTTATTCGGTAGCAAAAAATTCTAATTGATTAGTTGATGAATGAAATTCAGTTGGTTGTTTCACCCTGTAAAGTAGCTTCCTTTACAATGCCTTTGTATGCTACGAATCAGACCAATGGTGAAAATTTGATTTCACTGTGCATCGAAGATGTCAGATGCATGCTTGTAGAGGAAAGTGTTCATATAATGACTTTAATACCTCTGTTAAATGATACTTCTTTGCCTCTGGACGGATTGTAAAGACCTCTTGGGAATACGTGATGATCACGTTATTATTAAGTAATATGATGTCTTGAAGAATACAGTGCATGTCAGATGACGTTGAGTGCGCAGTCATAAGTTAGGTCAAAGGTTCTGAATTTTTTTCTATCAAAGTCAAAAAAGTACCAAAACGTTGCACAATATTCTGTGCTACTTATAGTTGCTAAGTACTTGAAAGAGAATTCAAAGAAAATCTTTTTATTTGCCATCCATTGAAGGGGTCGTACGACTGTTAAAGACTTATTTGAAGCAATTGATTATTATCTCGTTGAAAAAGGAATTCAACGGTCAAAATGTATTGGGCTCACCACAGATGGAGGAACATCTACAGAAGGTTGCTACTCAGGCCTTCGTGGCAGAAGTCGTCCCAAAATGAAATGGACTCACTGCTCTATTCACAGACGGAGCCCTGCCTCCAAATTTGCAAAACATTCTTGATGAAGCGGTCAAAGTTGCCAACTTTATCAAGGGGAATCCTACCAACTACAGATTGTTTAAATTGTTGTGTGAAGACATGGACAGCTTTCACAACATTTTGTTTTTGTTCACCGAATTAGATGGTTGTTGTCCTGGGGTTAAGTCCGGACACGGCTGTTCAAACTTCAGCACGAGGTAGTTTTTGGAAGTGTTCAAAGCACTTCACAATTTCTTGTCACAAGCCGAGCTAAATTTAACAGTCGGTCACTTGAAAGTATTGAACCGGGGGTATGCCTAATCCTTTCAAAGAGGAATATTTTGAACCGGCTTCATTGTCGATTCCAGAAAAGGAGAAATTGCTAGAGCTCGCATCTGATACCACTCTGAAGATCCTCTTCAATGGCGGAATGGTGAACCTAGTCAGTTTTTGGGCTCGCTGCTGTGAACTTCCTAGAAAAGCCATAATGTTTTTGTTGCTGTTTGTTAGCACGGAACTTATTGAGCGTGCTTTTTTTTCGTATACTTATATAAAAAATAAATATATAAGCAAATTGAATGCAGCTCCAGATTTGAGTTTGTATTTATCCTCTTTTGAGCCTAAGTTTCAAAACTTTGTAATTCAGTGCAGTCTCAAACATCACATTAATTTTTTCTTCCAATTTTGTGTTAATTTGTTTGCTTACTTCAAAAATAAAAAGCTATATTATGAATCCATAATGGGTGAAACAGATTGGGGGATGCCTAGGGGGATTTGGGGTTGGGGGTATGCGGAAAGGAACTGAGTTAACTGGGGGTATGCAAAAAAGATTGGGAACCGCTGCTCTAGAGAATTTCTAACGAATCGGCACATGACAGAGAATGTGTGTTCTGTTTCATGTCATATTCGTGCTGCCATCTGTTTCCATTTTCTTAAGCAAAGATGAAAATGCTTGAATTTTCAGTAATGTGAATGTCAGTATCTTGTTGTAGGTCTGCCTGCTCCAGACCCATCATTTGGGGGGGGGGGGGGCGTGGGCAACGTCCCCCCCCCCCCGGCTTTTGAAAATACACTACAAATGGTATATATATATATATATATATATATACAAATATATATATGCGTACCTTTAGTACATGCTCTTTGCCGCCGCCCCCCCCCCCGGAAAAAGTTGAAATGACGGCCCTGGTCTGCTCTCTGCGGTGAGACTTTTTCAATTGAGAGACCAGCTCGCATTCATGCTTGTTATAGTACTGCTATCTACCACCTATTTTCAAACTTTGATTGCACTGTAATGATTGAAAATTTCACTATTTTACTGTTGTAGGCCTGTTGCTCTCTGTGGTTAGACTTTTTAATGGGGAGATTGGCTCGCATTCTCGCCTGGGAGGTTCGACTGTTGTTCATTTTGAAATAAACCCAGTTTCAATAACATCAGTTAAAGTTTGTGTGTGATGCTTTGGTACAAATATGCAATTTTAATTTACAATGGATAAAGAAAATAAACAATCATAGTTTCTTGTAAATAAAGAAAAATGACCTGAAGAAAAAAGTTTTTGGGGAAACACTGATGCTTCATATAAGCTGCAGTATTTTCATTCAAGTCTCATAAAACACTAGTAATTAAATAAAACTTAATTTTAAATGTTTCACTTGCCATTCAAGTTTTCTTCAAGAGTTTTATAATAATACTGGTTAAATATTAGGCATCGCCCTTAGGACAAAAAAATTTTTTTTAACGAAATGAAAGAAATATTATTAAACAGGCCGTGGATTCAGATGGGATGTCAACGCTCCCTTCTTAAAGCATGGGCCCACTCTGTCACAGCCTGGAGACCTCACAAAAATGAGAATTGGAAATTCTTAAGAATTTGCCAGGTTGGGCCTCAGAAAAATCAGTTGTCCCGGGTTGGGGGGGGGGGGCCCAGGATAGCCTTGGCTGCCAAAGCTAAAAATTAACTTCTGAAACCTTATATGCTACATCTTTATTGCAGTAAATCCATATGAAAAATTATGGGATGAATATAATATTCTAATAAAGAATGTTTGTGTCCTTACAGGGGTTTAAGTTTAAGCCTAATAGAATGAATGATGAAAATGGCGTGTGTGAGACATTTAGCAGGAGGTTCGAAGTACATTATTTAAATAGGGTTCTTCCTGGGAAACCATTATTTGGCCGTAAAAGAGGGTTGGCCATTATAAGAGGGGGTTTTACTGTACATTGAAATTGATTTAATAGACCTATGCAGCAGTCATGAAGACCAATTAAAAGCGAGTGATAATGTATACATTGCAAATATTTGTCTCAATCAGTATTTATTTTCCATCTTTAATTGTTTTTTGAATCTGTTTGCAGGTGTGGCATTCTATACCATTTTGGAACAGATTGCGCTTATTATCAAATGTATAAGAATGTGGATGATAAGGTTTTAACTGTGAGTTCCTTTATATATATATTTATTATTTTTCAAGCATTGTTTATCATGTGATTCAATGATAATTTCTACATTCAGCCCACAACCATGACTGTTTATGCAGGGTTCCCAGCAACCTGGAAAGTCAGGTAAACAAAAAATAATCTGCAACTGCAGAGATAGCAATTTTGAAATTTTCAAAAAAAGTATATGAAAGTATTGGCAGCAATGGAACCCTTGCTGTATTTTTAGACTTAAAAAAAGCCTTTTAAAAGTTATCTGTCAAATAGAATGCAAGCAGTAAAATAAATGATACAATAGGTATAGGGGTTTCCAAATTCCCGACATGTTGGAGCCTTTGGGAACAAGAAATTGTATTTCCAGAGAATTCAGGAAATCACTTATTTGCAGTGGAACCTCGTTTATACGACTCTAATTTATAATACTTTCTCATTTATATGATGTTTAAGTTTGGCTTCAATTATTCTCTACACTTTTTCATATTAAAATATTTCATTTATGCACCACATAACATTACAACGTTTTCACTATGACTCGAATCACAAATTTTGGCAGAAGTCATTTCACTCAGTTGATATATGTGGGAATTTTTTTAAATGCACTTAACATATTGTGCATATAAAACACTGCATTTAGACAAATACATTTAATACACCTTAGATTTTAGTTTACAACCCTTAACAATAAACGGCAAAATATAATATTAAAATTTTGCTATGATACAGTCAATAGATTTTTAGAAATTATGTGTCAAACTCAAGTGAAATGTCAGAAATAACATTCTTCGTAAAATGCCTTATAAATTTTCATTCACAGATTACTTGATGTAAAAACGAAACTATAAAATGGACGTAACTTCAGTTCTAAACACCATATAAACAAAGCAAAGCGTGGTTTGGAATCACAAAAAATAGGGCTTTCATAAAAATGGAAAAAACCCTAATATTTTCTTTAAAAATGAGCTTTTAAACATAGACGGATACCTCAATCAACTTCTATTGATTTAAAATGTTTTTCCACAAGGTGAGTAATTTAAAATTTCTTTGGAAGAGAATTTTCAGAACAGCTTTGGTATAAGGACACTAAATCCTTTTCAAAATAAATAACAGATATATTAAAACGAACGAGCTCCATACAGGGGCACAAAAAATATATATATATATATATATATCTTACCTTTTCTATAGCTTTAATTCTGATCAAATTTTTACAATCCCTTTGATAAAAATAATTATTCATACGTTTTTTGCACAAAATAAAAACTAGAGAATTTCTCTCCAGATTATGTTTTTGAATCTATTTTTTTTTTCTTTGTACTAGTAGGCCCCATCTCAAACGCGTTGACTGTTTCTACACAATCACAAGTCATGATAAAAAATTTTGACAGTGTTGATTTGTGACCATTAAAGACCATTGGCTTTAATGGTCACCCTTAAAAAAAGTGTAGCTCTTTCCAAAATACCCCCCACCTACCTCAAAGACAGGCAGCACCCTCCCCTCTTCTCTTTGCAAACATTTGAAGGTTGTATACAATCATGAACAAATTATTCTCCCATTTGTATAATAGTGTTTTGGACATTCAAAAAGTGGACAATCATCACCCCACTTAAAGAAAAAGTAATTGAAAAATTCCTGAATCACTCTTTTTCTCCCCTGAAGTGGGGTTGTTTCAGACCCTTGTCCAGCTGTGCATTTTCATCCTGTACCAACCTTTATCTGTGTTTAGGATTGTTTAAAAAACAAAGTGTTGCTATATCAGGGCTGTATAATGTATAGGCCCTAGGAATCCTTCTGTTTTCCCTCACATTTTTGGCCTCTCTACTTACAATTGCGAAATAGCCTGTCATTGTGATGTGGATGGGAAAGTAAAATTAATCTAAGAAATCACAAAAGGCAGGGTGCTTTCTAGGAGAGTATCTACTGAACACTTTCTATGGAAAAATGCACAATACATTCTAAAAGGCAAAGTTTCTTTTCAGATCTTATCTTGTGTTCATCTGTGGGTGTTCCCCAAACAGGCTCATAAAATGGAAGAGGAAAGAAAGACTTTTTGTTTTGCTTCAGGCTCTTTGTATAGTTCTCTCAGTATTAGGATTTTATAGCAGGCACAAAGTTACTTGTAAAGTTTTTAGAATTGGAAACTGAAAGCTCCGCCCCCCCCCACCCCCTTCCATGTATCTTTCTTTCCCCTATTTCTTTTCCAAGCAATGCTAGAGAAAATTGATTAATTTTTCAATGAATATTCCCTATTGATTTCTTTTTTATATTTTATTGCAAGTGTTACTGTGTTGCAACAGCATTTTTCCAGAATTCTCGGGATTTTGGGAACGGGAAATTTTGTAAAAAATTCCTGAGTATGAATGGGTGGGAATTCTTGTCCGAAAACCGTAAATAGGTACATATAGTAACTAAAATGGTGTCCCACAGGGTTCTATTCTTAGACCAATTTTATTTCTAATCTTTGTTAATGATATCAATCATTTCTACCTACATGGTTATTCGATTAGCTATGCTGATGACACAGCTATTTCTTTGTCATAACAAACATATACCATGTTGAAATCTGATACTAAAGAGGATTTAACAAGAATTAACACTTGGTTCAGGCATAATAAGTTAACTTTTAATCTCAGCAAAACGAAATGTTCAATTATATAATAGAAATATTGAAACTCTTATAATTCGATGCCATGAGTTGGGATGTTCTGACTTGAGGGCTAATTAGACTGGGACCTACAATTTATTTCCGATTCTGATCAGCAGCGTTTTTTATCCTCACTGAGAGGCTGGTGTGCTAACCCCTTGATGTGGGACTCCCTGCGGCAGCAATCTTTTTCTGTGGTCATATCACTGTTTCTCTTGTACCTCTGTGTAGGAAAGTTTTCTTACAAGAACGAACAGGGTATTGAACTCACGACACCTCTAAACATCCTTTGGTACTTCAGGCGAGTATCTTATTGACCTGGTCTACCGCGCCCCTCACTTATTATATATGCTATATTTGTTTGGGGAGGTGATTATGAGTCCAAATTGAATGTTTTAATAAGTGCTCTGAAAAAAATTACAGACAATGCCCAACGAACACACATCTTCGTCGAAGTTTTCAATATAATATACAACCTGAAAAAACATTAACCCAAAAGCAATTAATATATTTAGCTCCATTATATTTTAATAATCTGCCAAATGAAATAAAATATGAAAATTAATTAAGAGCTTTCAAAAAACTAATTATTAATTACATCAATCTTTTACTACAATAAGAAGGTACTTCTCAGCCTTCAGTACACAATGTTGTCTGTTTGTATATTTTGTTTTTACTTGTTATTACGTGGAAGTGTTTGCCACCACAGAAATATTTGTTTGTATACTCTGGAGGAATCAAGCATCTGCTTGAGTAGAATATTGTATGTATATATATGTATTGTATTTTTCTTTTCTCTCTCTTTTTTTCAATAAACTAATTATTATTACAGACATGCCAGCATTGGCTTAAATGTTGTCAGTAGTGATGAATGTGTGTGTTCAGCTTTGCTAGCCCCCCCCCCCCCTTCCCATGGCAAAGTCGTAGCACAATAAAAAATACTCAAAGTCAGTTTAAAAAAAAATTAATTGAAAGTTCATTAAATACATAATGCACCTGTTACCACTGGAACCTAAAAACGCTGGGGCCACATGAGCCCCCTCCCACCTTCCAAAGCAACTTTCCGAAGTCGTAGAGTCCCTTAGTAAGTCATGAATATTCAATACAATCCCAACTTGCACATGCCCTTGTGAATCGTATATAGAAACTTCTAGCAACCCTAGACCCTCATCCCCGTTTTCTTCGTATTAGAGCACCTACAACGAAGCATTCTTTCTGACATAAGTTCTGCGAGCTCGACCATGCACTTGGGAAATGAAGCCAGGTCTGCTGCACTGAACCACTCAATAACTTGTTTTTAGCCCACAGCATGAGCAGTTTTGATTGAAAACAGGTTTTTGCTCGTTCTGGCTCGAGTAGAGCGGCGGGTTTAGATGCAGTTTTACATATCGCCTTCCACACACAAAACAGATGAACTCTGAATTTGACTTCTCTCGAACTCTATCACATGTGTATTCATTGTTGTGATAAAGATCAATGCAATTTTTAAAAAAATATATAAGTAAAACACAGAATGAAACTCAAAAACCTGTTTTTTTTTAAACCGATTTCCGTAGTATTGAGAGTGTCTCCAGTAGCCCCATAGTTTATTGCGGCTGTCTGTAGAAACAATGGACAATGCGTAGCAGTTGGCAACTCTGTCATTATTATTATTGAAATATGAAACTTTTGACAAAAGTCAGCAGAAAAAAACCTAAAAAAAAATCAGAAAATAGAAAAACTTTTGGAAGATTAAGATTGCAGTCGAACTCGCTTGTAACAAAGTCATTGTATAAAAATTTTGTTATATCCATATCAGCTTAATAAGAATCGGAATGCAATATGAAATTCACTGGAATATATTATGAAGTACTAATGTATTGTGGCAGCAAAAAATTTGACAGGACCAATGCAAAATTGCTTTATCATCAGTATTCCAAGTACGGCTGCATTTTGATGATGAAACCAAAGTGTGCGAAAGTAAAAGAGACGCATTGAAGAATGATGTACCCACTTCCTGTACTAGGAACATACTGAAAAATTATTAACCCTTTGTGGTTCAGAGGTTTTCTGGCACTTTGGTGGTGCAGTTTGTACGTTATAGTACCTCCCTCGCAATGAGGAAGGCCCCTGTATGTTTGTCCCTTTTCAGTTTTTGTATAGCTTATGAGTTCTGCTATGAAGCCAAATTCATGGGTGATTTCCTATTATCATAAGTGTGTTGTAGCAATGAAGTACTGTTGTTTCCTGATGCTACCCTATGTCAAGTCCACCTCGACATAGAAACCCAAAAGCTTGTTTATCTATGTTTGCATGTATTTAGGTTATCATTCAGATGATTGTGGCATCATAAATGTATTTACATATGGTGATACATATGATTCAGTTCATTACTTATTTCATTTCTCTTCCATGTTGTAGAATTGGATGAAAAAAGACCCAGAAAACAGAAAGTGTTGCCCGTCATGTAAATCGCCTATAGAGAAAAATGGAGGCTGCACTCACGTAACCTGTTGGAAATGCCAATGCCATATGTGCTGGCGGTGCATGCAACAGTTTCAAACAGACAAGGAAGTTTATGACCACCAGCCCAAGTGCCCTGCTTTAAAACGACTATGATTTGTATTAATGTCGACTTGGTGAATATTGAAATTATTATTTGACTTGGTGATTTTTCCCCCTACGCATACCATTTGTTATAATATGAATCTATTGAATACATTACACATCAAATGTTTGTTTGTGGTAGTCCAACTATTGTGTTATACCTTGTATTATGTAATACCAGATTATTATTGTATATTTTGAAATTCCTTATTATAGGGCTTGACAAATACCAAATAATAATGTATCCGCCAAATTTTCTAGGAGCCAAACATTATTTTCCCCAGAGAAAAATGGCCAAAATAATTTTTTTTGGGGCTTTTCTGGTTCCCGATGACCAGAGGGGTTAGATTCCCATGTGGGTAGAAACACTCACATAAACACCGAAATTTCTGCATTGTCCTCGGACTCCAATCATCACACATAGATTTTTTTTCTGCCAAAGCTGATTTTTTTTTAGTCACTGTGGTTTCTGGTATTTGTCAAGCCTTTGGTTTTTATAATCACTGATTAGTATAGCTGAAGTTGTTTGCAGTATTTTCATGTTGACACTATTCCCATCTATTCCACACTATTCCCATTCTATCTATATACACAGGGAAAAAGTATTAATTTTCAGAGACGTTTTTGGGGAAAAGATGGGGGAGTGGGTTTATATATATATTTTTTCACACAGTGCAATTTTTTTGCAATTTGACTCTTAAACTAATGTTGAATTGGGCAACAATGCCTGTCCTGAGATTTCATGCATGCAGGGTCTCAAAAAATTTGGGAATCAAATTTTGAAGCACCACTGTACAATTTTGAAAGTCGATTTATAGATAAATGAATAAATTTTTATGCTTATACATGTATAGCAACATGATTCTGTGATTTATAAATGCACAATATTTTTGCAAGTTGTACATTGTGAATTTTTTTTAACATAATCAAAAGTTTACGAATAAATTTCTATATTATATGTTTTAAGAATTTTTTTGTATGATTCAAAAGGGTGGTAAAAAATATAGATTATATATGGTAAAAAGTATGATTTGCCGCCCTGCCATAATCATGAAATACTATTCAAAAAGTTGTAATTGTCCGTTAGCCTGTAATTGTTTGAATCCAAAGCATCATCACCAAACAATTGACGGGAAAAGTATCTGTCATTGTTGTCTAAATCAAGTGTTTATCACCCCTTATTTTATACTTGTGGCACCTGGTCTTTTTCTCTGTGTCCCCCACCCCTCATCTACAAAATGAGGATCTTTCCACATATTAAATTGATTTTTTTTAAAAATTTCTAACAAAAAAATTCTATTAATATGATCGGTTCCCAGAACCCTGGACAAAGTTCCCTCTTGTCGTGGTTTCATTCAGGGCCCTCTCAAGATCATGGGGCCTCTGGACAAAGTGATGTTCTGGGGGTCCTGTACTTTGCTAGAAGTAACAGCTTAAATATTTGCATACTTATTCGTGAAAATCATATCACCAGGTATGATCGTGTGTCACCCCCCCTCCTCCTCGCTCATAAAGCCTCCAGATGGGCCCATGCATTATCATGGCCCCCCTGGTTCTGCTAATTTCTAAAAGTAATCTGTACTTTTACCCACCATATTTCACTTAAAAGCTAAATTTCTTAATTTCTGAATAATTTCACAGCTCTCTGTGACTTCCCCCCCCCCTTAATCACCTGATTTTAACACGTTCCCCCCCCCCCCAGAAAATATCCTAAGACCATATGGCTCAAGGTTGAAAATCACTTGCCTAGATACTTTGCTTCCCAACCATGTGTAGTGGAACACCTCTACCATCTCTCAGTGTTGTAATCTTTTTTTTTATTTAGCAAAGAAATGTACAAGCATACATATACAAATAGAGACAACTTTTCATCCAAGGTGAACATGACTGTCACATACTGGATGATGGGTTATTGATTAAAAAAAAGTACAATGTGTGAAGAGGGGAAATACCTATATACAAACACTTTTACATAAACACAAATATAAATGAGGAGGGAAATTTATAGTTAAATATCAAATAATAGATATGTGAAGGGGGAAAACAAAAAAAATTAATAGTAACGTCATTGTGGCAATGCATGGTTGGTGCATTTTAAATATCGAAATTAGGGATAAGTATGATTTGAATAATTGAGCTACTGCCAGAAAGGCAAAATATTTAAAATGTTAATAAATATAATGGGAGAAAATCAATTACTTTGATTAGTGTGAGGGGCGATTTCTGTAAAAAAACAAGACTAAAAGTGTGTGCACAGAGATATCATCAATAGATATCTTTTGAGGTACTTTTTGTACGAGTAAAGAGAGTTATAAAACTTAGGTATTAGGTAAGAGAAATGAATTTTTTTTATGTTTTTGTGAATAATTGGCAAAGAATATGTAGCGTTACGCCTAGCAGAAGATCGGGTGGATATTAATGGTAGGGAGTATTGACGTTTAATTAATAATAATACTAGACTGCTGTGATTCTCAGCTTGGGAACATGGCCTTCTCGCGGTGTTAGAGCAGTTTAACACATTGACGCTGGTTGGTAAGGAAATTTGCCATTCGAAATTTTAATTTTTTTCTTTCCCAATAAATGGTGGGAGTGGTCCCACTGTTTTTCTTTTCTTTTTTTAAAAACCAAAGTCGTCTTTAATGGGTTAAGGGGGGCCAAGGGTGGATGGGGGGGTTAAATTGTTTGGGGGCCCACAGAGTGCTTTGGAAAAAATTCTGTTATGAAATGACGCTTCTTCAACATAATGCAGAGTACATACTGGAACCTCGCTCCGGTCTCCCATTTGAAAAAGTCTCTGCAGAGTGCAAACATACCTACAACCCCCAAAGCAGAATGTTTTGCGATGTTCTGCAACGAGCCCTCAGCTGACTGAAAATGTTCTGCTGTAAAAATTCGCATATACATAATAGCGTTTTTTTACACTATTCTTAAAATTCTTCCAGATTGTTCTGCAACAGCACTGGTTGTTCTGCGACGTACGTCGCACATTTTGGCACATTCTGCTTTGGGGCCTACAACACGATGCTGATGTAATATGGAAATCCAAGCATTTCTCTCTCTCTCTTTATCTTCAGAAAATAAAAGGTAGATGGCAGCACGGAACAAGCGCAACTCGACAGCATAAATACGGTAGTGCCACACTTACACTCAGAACACACATTTCCTCCGGCATGTACCAATTCCGTAGAGGAATGTGTACGAGGTGCATGGTAAGTAATAGTAGTAGAACCTCGCTAATCCGGACTAAATGGGATCAGACCCTGTTCGGGTTTGTGAAGAATTAAGATTATCCGGGATTAATTTCTTTTCAACTATAATATAGGTTCTTTTTTTTCATTACGTGTTAAACAGGCTGTTTTAACGAGTTCCGGAGACCAAAATTGATTGCAAACAATTCTTTCCAATTTACCAGGAAAAAATGCCTTTTAGCAATGAAAAAAAACATTGAATCAAATTTTTGAAAAACAGAAATTAAAGA
Organism: Pholcus phalangioides; assembly: GCF_987345545.1. NCBI lineage: Eukaryota > Metazoa > Arthropoda > Arachnida > Araneae > Pholcidae > Pholcus > Pholcus phalangioides. The sequence goes on along the minus strand of NW_028301596.1, from coordinate 45,528,035 downwards.
AATACTGTATTGAAGGAGAGTGATTCGATACAAATACAATTTTCTTAATTGTTTGGAGTTGAGAGGAGGGGAACTGTGAATATTCGTGATTTTAGCAATGCTGTTCTGACAATTGGCAAATACAGGCTGAAATAGTAATTTTCTGTGTGTCATCTGAAAGACCTAAACTTTTTTTTTTCTAAAAGATATCAAAGAACTTTTAATTTTGTATTTGTCTTTACCAGATGACGACACTAAAAATCGAGTCTGATTATTGTTTTCCAAGTCGTTTGTTATTCGCAATCAAGAAGGCACAGCCGGATATAGACTTGAAAGTCTGGGAGGTCACGATGATGTCAATTCATATATACATTACATCAGTCGGCGCTCCCGTATCTCCACCCATGCAAAAGATAGCAATTTATAGCTCTATATCAGTTTCCCAACCACAATCTTTTCTGTACCATTGCGCCCCCCTTCTTCAGAAATTTTTTTCCGCCATCGCCCCCAACGCAATCAAACCCATAGAATCCTATGTTATATCCGTAGTTTCTACCCCCCCCCCCCGGAACATTTCATCGCCGAGGTTGGGAATCACTGCTCTATATGGTTCGCGAATCGCGATCTACTCTTCATGTGAGAAGCTTATTTCCAAAAGCGAGCATTTCCATTTTTTTCTCGAAATTTCATTTTTCGATTGTTTCTGAATTTTTGGGATGAGCTCTGTCGGATTATGCAACAGTAGGGTTACGATATGCGTAAAACCAACACCACCTATAACTACATCTAGCTATAGATGTAATCGTTGGTAAAACTGAGAAAGGTGTATGCTTATCCAAATTTACCCAATAGATGGCGCCACTATTCCGATCAATTAAATTGGTCACAACAATAATCTTTCCCAACTCTAAAACAGAACCATTGAAAAAAGCAGAAACAGAAAAAATCTGGAAATTTCGACGGCGATATTGGAGGATGCGTGTGGGGGAGGGGGAATGCTCATATCTAATGTGTTTGAAAGTGGAGGAAAAAAAAATAGTAATTCTGGAAACATGAAAAGGAGGACAAAGGGGCGAATTTACCGAAACGTAGGAGGACGCTTAAAATGACATCAAAAAGGAGGACCGTTGGTAACTTTAGGATTACTGCAATAGGATTTATTCAGACGGGAATATTTTTGGTATAAATTGAAATGTAAATTTAGTCGTTTCTACCAAAAGGGAACATATGCCCCCCCCCCCCACCTTGTTCATTCACTTTGGTAATTTTCATTCTAAAGGGAACATAACAGAGCTGTTGCCCTACCTACATTACGATAAGGTAACCAAACGTCCTTCTATCTGATGTTACTTCAAGCGTCCTCCTACGTTCCGGAAAATCCGCCCTTCTGTGGGCTTAAATGATTCAATAATACATCTTGCTTGATAGAGACTTTTCTTTTGAAAAGAAGCAAATTTAGTTAGAAAAAGTTATTGTTGTGGCCGGTTTTATCGGTCAGAATAGTAGCGCCATCTGTTGTGAAATTAGAAGTGGCGTCACCAAGTATGTGTACGCAGGCATCCTTCCTTCTCAGTTTCCGAATCTGGTAAAATCTCTTATGTTAAGAGAATTTTTTTTTCGAAGCGACATATTTTTCATAATAAGCGCTTCGAAGTCACATTTTGCTGTAGAACCTCTCGATAACGCTAACGGACACCCACGGGACCAAAAATTTTGTCGGTTGACGGGGAATGTCCAGTTGAATAATGAAATAAATTGAATCCCGTCGACGTAATTCAAAACAAGGTGTCTATTAGCGGAGATGTCAGCTAACGGAAGTCGCCACAGGGAACAACAGGCCTACAACGGTGCAAATATTCAATCACTTCACTCATGATTCGAAAAATAGGTGGCAGCACTTTAACAAGCATTACACAGAAACAAACTTCACGTTAGGTTCACAACACGTACACTCCAACATGTACCAGTTCTTTGGAAATTACGTAGAGGAATGTGGACGAGGTGCATATGTGATTTAGTAGTACGTAGCTAGCGGGGATGTCGGTCAGGGGCGGTGTGAGCATTACCTGCCACTCTTAAACGCTACCCTGGTTTGAGGCTGACAGGGCTCCAGTCTAGGGAACCTAGAGATAGACGTGATTTTTTTTCAGAAGAAAGCCGTACAAAATCGTGCAAAATGTTCGTGACTATGCTTTTAAAGCAGATTTTCCTGCTTTCTGACTTTCTAAGCTTTTTTATGTGTGGTCCAGGATTATTTTATCGTTCTTAATAATGCCAGATTACTTAATCCTCAAAACAGCACTTATTGGTGGGCCATCATCACTTACACTTGTCCTTTAAAGATGATATACAACGATGTATGTTTCTGGTGCTCCCGGGAACGGACAAGTGAGAAGCTGAATTTTTCCTTTGCCTTCATTCGACCGTTCAGCGTTCAGGGAAAAAATGCTAGTTGAGGTGACCAAAATGAACTCTTGCCACTTGTGATAATAGAAGGGATGAAAAATCTGGCTTTTGGGCCCGTGAAAAATTCCAACGTAAAGGGGGCTCACGCTGGATGTGGGGGCCATGGGATAGGCACGAAGCGCAAAAAATTAGTCGTGCATTCGCAGAGATTCTGTCTCTATCCGGCTCTGATAGATTACATTCTTGTTTCTGTGGTATATCGGTCCCAGGCCAACATCCCCCTCCCTTTCTAAAGAAGATATTTTTTTGAGGGGGGTGTTGCCCAGGCCCCCTGCCTATTCCCTCAAGTTTACGCAAAGTCTATGCTGCCGAGCTATAGCTCAAAAGCGTGATGTCAAGTGAATTTTTACTGTGTGAAATTTAAAAAAAATTGGAGTAGCCCAAATAAAATCTAAGCTGCCGACCATTACAACCTGCCGCCCGGGTGCACCGCACCCCTTGCATCCTCGCTTAAGCCGCCGCTGGTATCCGTTACGGAAGGTTCCACTGCAGAATGGTCACGTTTCTTATGTTAGAAATTTCCAATTTTTCTGACTCGACCAGCTCCAATCAAAACGGAACATTTACAAATTTTAAATTTTGATAACTCCCCTTGAATGTTGATCAAGAGAGAGACATGGTTCAATTTTCTTCTACCGCTCCCATATTCCTGCCACCTGTTGGCTAATTTCGACTTTTGTAAAGCGGTCCCCATTCCGGAAGAATATGTTCTTTACCTCTACTGTAAATTTAGTCATTTTGAGGAAATTTTCCTCCTTTATTCCAATGAGCTCCTTATAATTTTGAACATCCCATTCAAGTAGGGATGTCTGTAGGATGCCACTGTAGGAGGGCTGCCAAATCGGGTGAAGAAAAACAAAATGTTGAAGTAAAATTCAGGAAAATTATTTGTTTTAAAATTCTCTGATTCTCTAAATGTATTAGATGGATTAATTTGCAGAGAAATTTTTTTAATTTTTGATGCATTGTATATGAAAATTTACAATTTTTTCGGATAATTGTACTGATGCGGTTTATACACCAGAGGGACGCCGGAAAGATGACACGGTTGAGAACTTTGACTCGAGCACTCTCTGCATTCAAGCAACAGCATTAAGTCAATGTGAGTTCCGTGATGGTCGGGGGTGTACACAACCTTTTCAAAGTCTGCGGACCGGATATTCGAGGTGACTACCACTCACGGGTCTCAAACTGGTGTACTTATCGTGATGTGATGATCGATACTACAGTATATTTGAGAAAATTTATCGGACGCTGTGGTGATTGAGTGATCATAGTGACGGACTCGCATCGCAAGAACCTTGGTTCAAACCCCACCGGTGCCACAGTGGTGGTCGGCTGAAGTTGGTTTTCTGTGGTTCCCAACTTCGAGGCGCGAATGCGAGCCGATCCCCCCCCCCCGTTAAAATGTCTCACAGAGCAACAGACCTACAACCGCAAAATTACAGTATTTAATCATTACGCTTCACTCACAGTTTGAAATATAGATGACAGCGCACTAAAAATTCACACACAACCCTAGATATGCACTTAGATTATTAGGTACCTCCACACACACTTCCGGCACAACTCAATTGGTAGTGAATCCTCCATGGGGCAATAGACTGGAATTGCGCTCGGTTAGAAAGAAAGAAAATCTCTCGTGGGCTGAATAGAACCCACATATGCGGGTCGCATTTGGCCCACGGACCGGAGGTTGCGCATCCCCTGGTATTGATCATTAAGGCATTATGGGTGCTTTAGTTACGCAATGGCGAAGTTTATCGAATAAGAATGGGACCAATTCATCCCTATACTAGAGATTATTTCTATCAAGCTACGTATGGCTATGAATGGACCTTTAAGTACGAGAACATGAGCGTGCCTCTCAGTTTTACTGCCGACAACAAGGAACTCTTCAGGTTTCAAAACGAACCCCACTTCCCAAAAGGAAATACGCAAGTTTACTCCAGTCCATGCATCCCATAAAGTCCCTCATTTTAAGATAACACCGAAAATAAAAGAAATTGAGGTGCCTCGCTTCCTTTCTTGAGATACGATGGCATGTACGTTCGAGTGATAACCGAAGTGTTCTGTTTGATATTAGGGGTGTGTATGGCCCGAGCTCAAGCATATTTCAAATAACTTGATTAAACATGACGAGGAAAGTAGTTTTACAGCTTACTTCTCGGCCGTAATGGACGAGATAAGGCGACGAAATATAGAAATTGATTCCAAGTGGGTTACTTCTCTTTCGTTCTCGAGCGTTTGGCATCCCAGGAATTCAAAGAATTTCCTTCTTCTTCCTGATAGGTGTTACTAGTTGGAATATCAAATTAAACGGGGCATCAACAATGCCCAAAACTTCAGCCAGGAAATCAAGAGCGAGCTGTAAAGTAGTTTAATGGATTACCAGACGTTGGTACCGTATTTTTTTATGGGATAAAAGGACTGTCCGTGGTTTTCATTCCCAACATCGTATGGCTGAAAGTGATGTCGGTAACGGATGTGATGTGTCAATTGGTAGGGTTACGATATATTCAAGCCTAAAAGTATGGACACTCCCAGGTGGCCATATTTCATTCAGGTTAAGAAAAAGAAATCACGAGATGTGGCCTGTTCAACAGTACCGTCTTAACGCATAGGCCCACCCCGGGCCTCACAAAAAGGGGATCCGGTTGAAATTTCCTACCATTTACCAGGTAGGGCCTCCGAAAAATCACTTGGACCCGGGGGCTCATGATACTCTTGAGATTGCCCTGCCGTTTAAGTATTATTACGTCAGCAAATTTTTAGCCATTTTTGACTCCCTGCCCCCCCCCCCTTGTGAGCAAAACTCAGCAAAACTCTGACCCACCCCCGTCAGCAAATTTTCGTCGTCAGCTCTGCCCCTTCCCCCGCATCCTAACACATATTGTAGAGATCAGAGACGTACGCGGCCCACCTCCCTGAAGATCAAAAATTTATTTCTTTTAATGCGAAAAATGTTTTTTAAAAAAATTAAAATTTCGGAAGAAAATACCTTTATATATGTTATTTATAATCGATTTCTGGTGATTTCAATGCTATTTGACGAACTCGAATTTTTTTAAAGAAATTCTTTGTGACCTCTAATCCATACGTGATAAACTCGATGGTGAAATGTGACAAAGATGACGGTGTTGAAGTAACAAGTAGAATCATAAATCGTAGTACAATCAACGGTATTGGGTGGGAGGTTGTTGCTAAAGCTCCAGCGAAGAAATAAATTTGTGACAGTCTGATAAAGCAAATACGGGTTGTAATATTCGGGAGTGGTTAAAGCTAATGGAAAAATATGAATGTTTAATTAGAATACGGAAAGTGTTAATATTAAAAAAAAGCCATGGAGGATTTTGAAAAGAAGAGAGAGAATCGAGAAATAAGCCTATTATACAACCTCTGACAATAAAGTTCAGTGAATGAAGTCAGAACGGCCGATCTGGCAACACTGGCTAAGCAAAACGCTGCACATGCGTAGCGGCAGGTGTTGAACATCTGCCGCCACCGTTGTTCAGTTGAGTGTCGTTTGTGTTCCGTGAAAGACTTGTTTTACAAAGTGCTTGTTTAGTGCCTTGGTTCTTAAATGAGAACAGGAAAATCCACAAGGAATTTCTACCTGAGGGAACGACGATAAATGCTGCAAGGTACATTGAAATTTTGACCCGTTTCATGAAACGTCTACGCAGGGTATGACCTCAGTACGCACAACAAGGTTCATGGTTTCTTAATCACGATAATGCTCGCCCTCACACAGCCAATATCGTCAAAAAGTTCCTGGCAAAAAAGGGGGGGGGGTGCAAATTGAACATCCACCATACTCGCCAGATCTCAATCCTCCAGACTTCTTCCTATTCCCACGACTCAAACTCGCTTTGAAAGGAAAGAGATTTGACGATATTCCTGACATCCAACGAAACGTGACGAGGCTTTTGAACTCCATCCCAAAAGAAGACTTCTTGCAAAGTTTCCAGGACATTATAGGAGATCTCAGCGGTGCATAGTAATGGGAGGTGACTATTTCGAAGGACAGTAAGGTAACTTTCGTTAACATTTCATCTACGTTAATGTTACTGGACTTTATTGTCAGAGGTTATATATATATATGTGAGTGATAAGCGATTAGGCATTGGGTTGGCGCTTGCAGCGGCGTCGAAGTTGTTGGTTCTGTGGATGCTCAAGCACCCACGGAAATTTGTATAGCGGGTCCGGGCACCTCCAGCATTGATTCAGAGAAATCAAAATTTTCTACATAACACTGTTTCGAAAATTATGCAAATAGTCATTATTTATCATTTAGCCCTGGGGTTAGCGGTTTCTGTAGCTACAGCTAAAAACCACACGATGGACATTAAAAGGGGCGGCACCTCCCCTCGAATCTCTCTCCATCGACACTCGACTCGGGAATTATTTCCGTTTCGCTCTGCCAGAGCATGTGCTGAGCAGGATCGGTGGCGTCTGATCATCAGAATAATTGCTTTATGGCCGCAGGTCTGGGTCGGAGTAAGTGCAATGAGCTCATCATTTATTATGCCATCTTTCACCTGTAAGTAGTTATTGGTGACATTTCTTTGTTGATGAAATTGACGGAGGATTTGGCGAGTTTAGCAACGGCTCAAATAATTTGGCGATGTCATGACACCAAAAGATCCTTCCAGAAGAAAATCTTGACTTTTCTCGTCCAACAAAAGCGCTGCCAGGACGGAACTATGAGTGATGTTGAGTCGCTCCTTGTTTCTAGCGTATGTCATATTAATCAGTGCTTGTAAACGTAAATAGCTGTTCTGTGAAATAAATCTATGTTGTCTTTTTCGATTTGCTTCATGCTTTGCCATATCCAGTGCTTGTGGGAGACATTATCCGGAACAATACTTTCGACGCCGCTGGGCGCTTGAGCTCAGTAAAGAACACATGGGAAGATCAGCAGTTAAAAATGAAGTGGGTGGTCTTATTTGGAATATATTCTAACTTGTCTAGGTTGGTTTCCGTATGAGGGGTCCAAAGTTTCACAGGCGTAGGCGAGAACTGGGAGGATATATGTTTGGAAGCAGAAGGTGTGTACCACCAGTCACCACCAATTAGCAAGCCGACGGGGAAAAACAGTTATATGAGAGAAATTTCCCCAACCTTTTGACTGATTATGATGGCTCATAGTTAAACACTATTATTATATACGAGAGAAAAAGCAGTGAGACTCCTGCTGCCACCTATCTGTTAAACACAAAACTTTCTGATTCAACTCGGGAAATAAAATTTATTGTTGGTTCAAAAACCGGTGTGCAGCATTAAAACGAACAATAGAGAGTATGAAATCAAAATTTATTTGTTTTCATGCAGCGCACCGGCGTAAATTTTTGTGCCGTGATACCAGTCACTATGTTTTCACGTTTGCCGCATAATTTTAGCACTGGGACTCCTATTGCCATCTATCAGGAAAATACGAAACTATCTGATTTAATTCTGGAACTAGAAAGGGTTGTAGGTTGAAAACCGGCGTGCAGCATAAAAATGAACAATATAGGGTGTGATATCAAAAATGATTTATTTTTATGTTGCACACTAGCGAAATTTATGTGCTTCAATACCAGTCGCTATGTTTTTATGTTTGCCGCGAAATTTCAGCTATTATTACCGAATACAATGCAACTTCCCAGTCATGAGGTGGCTTTAACAGTTTTGCGATATGTTTATGAATTCAGACCAGTGCAGTGGTTGAAGAATAGGAGACCATACAGGAGTCAATGCGTCCATGCCAGACTATCAGATCTTGCAACTAGTCTGGAAAGAGGGTGTCAGAGTTTCCTTCCGTAGGCTTATTTCCTCACAGTAAAGTAGGTGATTGTTACTTCACTCCAGACCCTTTTAAGAGAGAAATACTTTCCCAGATATTCATCTCGGATGAACTTTCAACATGGGTGGAAATACGGGGGGGGGGGGGGTGGCGGCATGGGGGGGGGGGCATTGCCCCCCAGCGACAAAGGTGGAGTCGACTGATCTAATGTTTATATGAATTGGCATTATCATCATCGTGTCCCCCCTTCCAGACTTCCAAGTCTCCACCTACGACTTTCAAGACCTATCTGTTGCTGCACCAAACAAGTAATAACCAGATGCAAGTAGTTGCCACAGGAAAAATGATAATTCAAAACAGATAAAAGAATTTCAACGACAACGCATAGATTATTATTATTTCTCTTCACAGTTTGTGGCAGATGATGGGCGATTACGACCGCTTCTGTTTGGCAGCGACGCTTTCGAAATGTCGCTTTTGTTTTAAAAGCAATGGCGTCGACAATTTTTTTTAACCATACATGAATGTACATAAATTACATTCCATTTTTTATTATCAGAACACCCTTGTCTATATACACGAGAGGAAAAAAAAAAGAACACACACACACACTAAAAGAGAGCTCGTTGAGATAAAGCAAGGCAAACTCAAACGGTAGCTGGGCCCACGTGACTCGTTTTACCGCCATTTTGTTTTATTGTTATTGCTTTGATGCGTTGTGGAGAATTGTCATTGGGAAATCAAGCTTCTATCCTTTCTCTTTTTTACAGCTCGTTTCGGGATAAATGGCTTTGATGCCTGCGTTGTTATCGCTAGATATGATGACTTATCTTGAATATGTATATCATGATTTGTAACTTTTGTGTTTTGGACCATTTTATTATTATTAACCCTTGCAAGAGAAACTTGCGACAGCATCTCGATTGCAGTGTACTTTGATTACGTATCATATCACGTCCATTGGAAATAATTTATCCGCACAGTATGTAGCTCTCTGAACGAAGAGTGCAAGAGTGCTGTGTAGAAATAAAGATAGTAATTCATGTAGTCATCAGTGCTGGATGAGATACTTATCCAAATTATCCCAAACGTTTTCAATTGAATTCGAGTGAAGGCTCCTTCAATAGACTGTAGGCCAAGGGTGCTCAACCTTTAAGCGAGTGCGGGCCACTCCAATGGTTTGAAACCGTGTTGCGGTGGGCCATTTGAGTAATCTGGAACAGCATCACAAGTCACATAGGAGATCTGAAACTGATGTTTTGCTATTTAATGTATTACTTTTTTTTACAACACAATTTTTTTATAGTATTTCTTTTATGATATAAAACATATTAGTTTCAAATCGCACGCAACACGTCGATTGAGCATCCTGCTCCGGTCTGGAGAGTCAGTCATCGTCTCGCGCAGTCTTCGCACTTGGTGACTGTTGGCTACAGTCTTTGGTGAGTGGCCGCCGCACACTCTCTCCCCCTCCCCCAGTAACGAACTTAGGGTGGTTCGGAATGGTCAGTTCTTTCGAAACGTGTTTTCCTTGTCCGAGGAACGGGAAGCGTAGGCGAAGTAATTCTTGTTGATGACGGGCTGGAATCATCTGAAGGGCAGGTTTGAAGCCATTAAGGCGGGTTTCAGTCTGTCCAGGGAAACTGTTCGTTTTATTCCACGGACATTGATGTCGAAATGTCTTTTCGGTCGTGGGACCACCTGGAACGGTCCGTCATATGGAGCTTGGAGCGGCTTCCGCGCTCGATCGTGCCGAATGAATACGTGTGAACAGTCTTTAAGATGACTGTGGACGAAAATACTTTTTTTTTCCATGGCAAGGTTGGTCGTGGTGGTGGTATTGAAAAATGTTCTTTGATGGTCTCAACGAATTGTTTTGATGATGTTTCGCTCAGAGTGGGATCAAACATTTCTCCGGGAAGTCTGAGACTAGTGCTGTATACTAATTCCATGGTGGTATCCTTCAGATCTTCTTTGAAGACGCTACGAAAACCGAGTAATATGTTGGACAAGGCAGTACACCAGTGCTCTGTGTTATATGCCTTGATGGCAGCTTTGAGTGGTCTGTGTTGCTGCTCTACGAGGCCATTTGCTTACGGGTGATATGGTGACGACCGTATTCGTTGAGTTCCTAGTATTCTTGCCAGTGCTAGGAATAGGGAGCTTTCGAATTGACGGCCTTGATCTGTTGTAATCTTGGATGGCACCCTGAAGCGAGATATCCATGTCGAGTAGAATGTGCGACGTACAGTCTCGGCGCTAATGTCTGGAATCGGGATCGTCTCAGGCCAACGTGTGAACCTGTCGATCATGGTTAGACAATAGGTATTACCACCAGAAGGAGGGAGAGAACTAATGATATCAAGGTGGATGTGATCAAATCGCTCAGTTTGGTCAGGAAATAAATCTACTGGTGTTTTTCGTATGACGTGTTATTTTAGCTTTTTGACAAGGTATACATTGCCTAGACCAGTTATTACAATCTTTATTTAATGAAGACCACATGACTTGAGTCCGAATCAATATATTTGCAGCTTTAGTTCCTGGATGGGAAATACCATGAATGCTTTCGAAAATGTGCCTCCGAAATTGTTCTGGTATATATGGTCTAGCTGTGCCAGTGGAGAGATTACAAAATAGTGAAGTGTTTGAGTCTGGCAAAGTTACTTTTTCGAGATGTAATCCTTGTGGATTTTGTAAAAGATTAGTTAAAATTTGGTAATAAACCAAAATATGGTTTATGGTCACGGTCACATCAGATGACTCCGAGGTCCACATTTAGCACGCTGGCCATGGGTTGAGCATGCATGGCTTGGGCTGAGTGGGATCTGGCATCGATGGTGGCGCACGACACAATTGTGAGTAGTCTGTGACCACAAACCCTTAGGACATCGTAATTTGACAGAACATTCGTTTGTTTTTGCCATCTATGTATTCTGGACATGTTCTTGCCGGTTTACGGAAATTTCGCCCTGGACATTCCGCCCCTGACATTTCGCCTGCCCTGACCAAGTGAGTGACCGTATGTGTGACAGTCTAGTGCAAATATGAGTGACCAGGTGAGTGACCATATGAGTGACCTTTTGATCAACCAAGTGAGTGACCAAGTGTTGTTCAAGTGTTCCAATCTATGAGTAACCAAGTGTTGATCAAGTGTTCCAATCTATGAGTGACAAAGTGAATTACCATATGAGTGAGCATATCGGCCAAGTGTGTGACCGTATGAGTGTCATATTAGTGAGATGTATTGATGTCAGTCACCCACTTATATGATCACTCACACGATTGCTCACTCAATCACTTGCTTGCTCACATGGTCAGTCACTCATACGGCAGGTCAAATCACAGGGGTGAAATTTCTGGGGTGTAAATGTACCGGGGATGAAACGTACTAGAGGCGAAATGTCGGAGGCAAAATTTCCGGATTCTGTTCTGGACAATATGGAACTGGAGAAAGCCCAGTTTTCAAAGATGTCGGATATCGTGGAGGGAGGCTGAAGTTCGTTTTCTGTGGTTTCCAACTTCGAGGCGTGAATGCGAGGCCATCTCCCCTTTAAAAAGGCTCGCCACATAAAGCAACTTCCCTTACTTCACTTCTGAAATATAGATGGCAGCACTGAAAAAACACCACAACACTAGGTGCTCACTCAGAAGACAGGTAGATACACACACTCACACTTCCGGCACAACTCACGCGGTAGTAAATTTCCCATGGCGATAGACTTGAGTTGTGCTGGGTTTGAAAGAAAGATATCGTGACGGACGAAAGGTTGGGCACCTACTAGTATTATTAGGTAGGCCAGGATCGAAAACATCTAATTCTAAAGCAAGAACTTCACTCGTTCTGCTAGCCCAGGGGTCATCAACGCATGGCCCGCCGTCCCCATGTGGCCCTTGAAGCTTTTTACAGTGGCCCGCCGAGAGGAAAAAAAGATTACATAGTTACAGAATTTATAAGAAATGCTGAAAAAAAAAAAATGCAATAAAAAATATGTCGAAGAGTTGATCAAAAATAAGTAATTTCACTTCGAATTTACTTTCAGAATCAATCAGAAAAATAATTTCCTATTTATTTATTGAAAGAAATAAATAATTTCAGAATTAGTCGGAAAGAATTTCGTATGTCATTGAAAATTCAAAATCAATAAAAACATTTTTAGAATTATTGAAAGGGAAATTATTGGAAGGAATGAAATACGGTATTTCCAGAATTAATGAAAAATATTTCCAGAATGAATGAAATACGGTATTTTCCAGAATTAATGAAAAATATTTCCAGAATGAATGAACTACAGTATTTCCAAAATTAATGAAATATTTCCAGAATTGTTGGAAGAAATAGTTTCAGAATTAATGATAAATAGTTTCAATAAATATTTCAGAATTAATGATAAATAGTTTCAATAAATATTTCAGAATTAATGATAAATAGTTTCAATAAATATTTCAGAATTAATGATAAATAGTTTCAATAAATATTTCAGAATTAATGATAAATAGTTTCAATAAATATTTCAGAATTAATGATAAATAGTTTCAATAAATATTTCAGAATTAATGATAAATAGTTTCAATAAATATTTCAGAATTAATGATAAATAGTTTCAATAAATATTTCAGAATTAATGATAAATAGTTTCAATAAATATTTCAGAATTAATGATAAATAGTTTCAATAAATATTTCAGAATTAATGATAAATAGTTTCAATAAATATTTCAGAATTAATGATAAATAGTTTCAATAAATATTTCAGAATTAATGATAAATAGTTTCAATAAATATTTCAGAATTAATGATAAATAGTTTCAATAAATATTTCAGAATTAATGATAAATAGTTTCAATAAATATTTCAGAATTAATGATAAATAGTTTCAGAATTAATGATAAATAGTTTCAGAATTAATGATAAATAGTTTCAGAATTAATGATAAATAGTTTCAGAATTAATGATAAATAGTTTCAGAATTAATGATAAATAGTTTCAGAATTAATGATAAATAGTTTCAATAAATATTTCAGAATTAATGATAAATAGTTTCAATAAATATTTCAGAATTAATGATAAATAGTTTCAATAAATATTTCAGAATTAATGATAAATAGTTTCAGAATTAATGATAAATAGTTTCAGAATTAATGATAAATAGTTTCAGAATTAATGATAAATAGTTTCAGAATTAATGATAAATAGTTTCAGAATTAATGATAAATAGTTTCAGAAATAATGATAAATAGTTTCAGAATTAATGATAAATAGTTTCAATAAATATTTCAGAATTAATGATAAATAGTTTCAATAAATATTTCAGAATTAATGATAAATAGTTTCAATAAATATTTCAGAATTAATGATAAATAGTTTCAATAAATATTTCAGAATTAATGATAAATAGTTTCAATAAATATTTCAGAATTAATGATAAATAGTTTCAATAAATATTTCAGAATTAATGATAAATAGTTTCAATAAATATTTCAGAATTAATGATAAATAGTTTCAATAAATATTTCAGAATTAATGATAAATAGTTTCAATAAATATTTCAGAATTAATGATAAATAGTTTCAATAAATATTTCAGAATTAATGATAAATAGTTTCAATAAATATTTCAGAATTAATGATAAATAGTTTCAATAAATATTTCAGAATTAATGATAAATAGTTTCAATAAATATTTCAGAATTAATGATAAATAGTTTCAATAAATATTTCAGAATTAATGATAAATAGTTTCAGAATTAATGATAAATAGTTTCAGAATTAATGATAAATAGTTTCAGAATTAATGATAAATAGTTTCAGAATTAATGATAAATAGTTTCAGAATTAATGATAAATAGTTTCAGAATTAATGATAAATAGTTTCAATAAATATTTCAGAATTAATGATAAATAGTTTCAGAATTAATGATAAATAGTTTCAGAATTAATGATAAATAGTTTCAGAATAACACACACGAAAAGGAATACAAAAGAAAGAAAAAAGACATACAACGAATATACATGCGCGACCCCAAGGGACACTAAGTCCTTCCAGGAAACGAAAAATAAATTGTATTACATTTTTTAATGTAATTGCCGCCAAGTACGCGGTATAATTATAGAAAAAATATAAGAAAATATAATATAAGAAATTTAAGACATGACGCATAACAGTTCAATGTAAAATGACAATCCATATTTAGTGAAATTTAAACAAGATGATGCGAGTTTATTCTGGGTACAACATTAATACATGATTTTAAGCAGTAATATGAAAAAAAAAAAATTGTTAATTTTATATTTATCTACCTTTTTTATGAACAGTTTCAGAACACGCCACCATAATTTTGAATGCTTTTTGCATATATGTAAATTTCATATTTGTGGTTAGTATTATTTGTAGTTGGTTTTTTGACTGAAATGAATTTATAAGTTTAGAAGCAGTAAATGAGAAACACTTTTGAAAGAGATGTTTTTTGTTTTCGGCACTTCAAAATCATGTTTGAATCTCGCTGCTGTTCTATTTGTTTTTCTCTGAAGTCAATTTTTGTTTTCCGTCGCAAAGTTTATCGTTCGGTAAATATATAATTGTCTGATATCTAGTGTGTGACAGTTAATTTTTCTATCGTTTCCAGTATAGGCTTGTGTTAGCATATTTCTTACCTTGTTATATGTGTTACTTAGTTGCATAATATTACAATGGCATGCTCCACCGCACACACACAAACCATAAGTTATAATTGAGAAAACCCACGAGTAAAAGGCATCTTTCAAAAAATCCTTCCCTATCAAATACTTGAGCTTTGACCGTATTAACAGAAAAATTACATAGAGCTGGTATACGAGGACGAATATTGGAATGTTTCAAAACATATTACGAGAGGCTTAAATTCCAACACAGAAATCCCCATTAAAATTCATATCTGTCATTCTCAAGCACAACAAAACTGCACCTGCCAAAGAATCCAAAGAGTGCACGAACACGAATACTTAGGAATAACAATACAGGATGACTTGAAATGGAATATTCATTAAGATAAAATAACAAAAAGAAAATCGATGTTATATATACACAGCTTTTTTATACATGTTTTGAAACATTCCAATATTCGTCCTCGTATACCAGCTCTGTGTAATTTTTCTGTTAATACGGTCAAATCCACATGATCAAATGCTTGTTTCAGGTCTAAATAAACAATAATAGAGTATTTATTGTTATTGTAGCTGGTATTTAAATAGTGACAGATTTTGATTATATCCATTTCAGTGTTTTTAATTTTTTTGAAAACGAATTGATTCGGCGCCAAATAATTGTTATGGTTCAAAAAACCTATTAGTTATTGATTTATAAATTTTTCGATTATTTTAGTGAAAACTGAAAGAACCGATATTGGTCTGTAGTTTATCATTGCATTTGGGTCTCCTTTCTTATAAATTGGGTAGACAAGAGAAAACTTTAATTCATTGTAGAAATAATTTCCACTGATAGATGAATCAATGAAATGTTTAAGTACATCAATATTGTAGGATGCAATTATTTTTAACATTTTTGGAGTTAGGCCATCATATCCAGTTGCTATAGTTTCATTTAATTCATTTATTGTTCTTTTCAAGAAAGGGATGTCAATATCCATGCATACCATCGAGTTTATAACATTATTCCTGCTTTCATTTTGATAAGTACTTGCACCAACATTTGTATTATTTAGATTTCTTTCAATAAATTCTTTGTTAAATTCATTTGCTAAAACTTGTGGATGCTGATGAATTGGTAGAACTTGCTTTCCATTATTTTTATAGAGCACAAAATAGTTTAAGCATTTCCATTGCTTCCGTTTGTCAGTACATTCAACAAATTTAGCCATTTGATACTTTTGTTTAGCTTTTCGTATTGAAATTTTCAACATTTTATCATAATTTTTGTATTCTGTTTCATACGATATTACATTACGATATGTATTTTCTATATTTCTTATACAATTTTTCTTTGATATTTATCTTTTCTATTAGTTCTTTAGTAATCCATTTGTTCTTGTTTTAGTAATGTTTGATGATGATTTAGTCCACAGATTAGAGTTTAGAGTAATTATGTCTAGGAAACGTCGATATTTTTGTTTGGTTTCATTTTCATAAAAAACATTTTCAAAACGGGCGCGTTAAAGAATGTTTAGAGGTGTTGCGAGTTCGATACCCGGTTCGTTCTTGTCAGAAAACTTTCCTGACACAGGGGTACAAAAATAACGACGACAAGACCGCAGGAAAAATTGCTACCGCAATGAGTCCCCCATCGAGGGGTTAGCGCACCAACCCCTCGACGAGTATAAAAAACAAGCCTGCCGTTCGGAATCGGCAATAAATTGTAGGTCCCGGTCTAATTAGCCCTCGTGTGCAGAAAATGACCGTGGTGCGAAAAAAATGATCAAATGATCATTTGCAAAAGATATGTTTGAGATGAAATTTTCAAATCTTTTATAGTTAATTTTTGTCTTAATGTAATCCGGGTCATTTTTAATACATTGCTGGTCTTGAAAATCAATATATCCTAGGATTGGGTAATGATCTGTAATACGAGTTTTAAGCACTTCCAGTATTAATGAAAAATATTTTGAGAATAAATGAAAAATATTTCCAGAATGAATGAAATACGGTATTTCCAGAATTATTGCACGAAATATCTTCAGAATTAATGAAGTATTTTTAATGAGAAATGATTCCAGAATTAATGAAGTATTTTTAATGAGAAATGACTTCAGAATTAATGAAGATTCATATTCAATGGGAAAAAAAAATTTCAGAACATATATAAATGAAATATTATCACATAAAATAGAGCCCTCTGTTCACACTCGCAACGCTCGGCCCCGTTGAGGGCCCACCCGTTAAAGACAACACCGTGGGTGTGAATCTACAAGTATACCACAGTATAACTTGTTGGCTCGTGGGCAATTTTAATTTGGCCCGCGATGTGTGTGTGTTTGAAAGGTTGAAGACCCCCCATGCTATCCGAAAAGACTCATCACCGGATATTGATGACATTTGCATTTTTTTTTTTTTTTTGCATCTTTTGCATTACTTTGCTTTTTTTTTCACTGTTAGGGCATTTTTTAAATTTTGGGTAATGATTTTCACGGTATTTTATTCACTTTTTAACTTTTATACTGCAATAGAAAATATTGAAAAAAATCATATGATTACTGATTGCGTAGAGAGAGAGAGAGAGAAGCACTTAAGAAAAAATATGCTTGAATTTCTTGGAAAATGAAATAATGATGCTTTTTCCGATTTCTAATCATAGACATACACAGGATTTTTCTCAGGGGTAAGGGGGGGGGTTTAATTTTTCATTGCAGAAAAACATATTATCCCCCTCCAGTACTAGTCACGCCCCCCCCCCCCCCGCCCCACAGCTCACCGCTAGGAAAATTCACGGACTCTCTTATACAACAATTCTCTAGTTTACTTACTCGGAAATTAGACTAGAATCGCAGAAGGGCGGCAAAATCATAAATGCGGCTTTTTGAGGGCAACGACATCCGGGCCTCGCTTATCACACACTCACTGTTGTGTGGCATTTCTGTGAATAATCCGTTCCAAATAAAGTATTATAAGCAAAAATCTGAAAAATTTTTCTTTCCTTGGAAATTCAATATTTATCCACCCACGTATTGATTTTCGTCTTGATCTACCTATATAGCATTCGATTTCCCCGGTAGAAGAATCAGGTCATTCCGAGATGGATAAATAAATAAATAGTGACCACAAAACACAATGAAAGTCTTCGTATGTACAAATAAATATTACGGTAATGACGAAACATCTCTTCTCTCTTGTAGGTGAATAACGCAGTTTCCTCTCGAAACGTTGAATCACGAAGTTAACGACTCCGGGTGAGTTTTGACATTTTTTTTTTCGGTGGGAAAGTGTGTCGGACATGATCGGGAAAATGGTCACGACCCGCCGCTATTAAAATAGTATTGAAAATCCCTCCTCTTCTTCCCAATATTTATACTCTAATATGTTTGTCGATAGCAAATAATGTTGCTAAAGAGCCTATTAGGCTTCCGGTTCTGCACTTCATGGATGTTACTCTATTATGCGTGAAACTGTTGGGATTGTCCTATAGCTGCTGTGCAGTTTTTTTTTTTTGTTGTAATTTCGGGCATTTATCGAGCTGTGAAGTAGTCGGTTGAATTCGAATTCCATACGTACCATCAGTACTAAAAATAATTACGGTGATTAGGGGCTGTTTTCAAGTATTACGTCAGCAGATTTCTAGTCATTTTTGGCCCCCCTCCCACTTGTCAGCACTTTCCCCACTACTTCCCAACGCATATTGGGATCAGAGACGTATGTGGGAGGGGGGGGCACGAGCCCCCACTATGCTACCCCCCCCCCCCGTATGATCAACATTTTTTTTGATGAAAAACATATTTAAAAACGAATTGAAATTTCGGAAGGAAATACCTTTATATGTTGTTATAAGAGCAATTTCTGTTAATTTCAACGCTATTTGAAGGATAAGAACTCCAAATTTCTCTTTAAGATATTCATTGCTACCCACCCTCTAAGCGATATACGGTAACCCATGGCCCGCGGACCAAATGTGGCCCGCCACCTCAAACCTAATTTTGTAAAAATGAACTAAACGGCACATTTACAGATCGCTTAAATGACCCGTAGCACAATTGCAGAGCATTTAAACAATCCGTGGCATATTTTCAGATCATTCAATTATGCCCGTGGCACATTCACAGATGACTTAAGTGACCCGCGACACATTAGCAGATCACTTGAGTGACCCACGTCACCGTTCTAGAACACTTAAGCGGCGGTCTGTGGCACATTTAGAGATCCCTTAAGTGGCCCGTAACACATTTTTGGAGCATTTAAGCGGCCTGCAGTGTAGTTCTACACCAGTCAAATTACCCGCGGGACATTCCCAGATTATTTAAGTGATCCGCGGCATATCTACAGATCATTTGAGTGACGCGCGGCACAGTTCCAGAGCATTTAAGCGGCCCGCTACACATTTCTAAAACACTTGACACATTTGTAGATCACCTGAAGGATCAGCGGGACATTTAGAGATCACTAGAGTGGTTCCATAGAGGACTTATCACTAGGAAGTCCACAAACTAGGGAAAAGTTTTCCTCGTTTTCTTCGGTACATCCTTCGGTACGCTTTACACGAGACATAATACAATATAAAATTTTAAAATGTGACAAATTATTAATCAATGAGTATTTTTATTAAACAATCATTAATAGCTCGTGCATAAGAAATAAATTTTACTTTCCGTAATTGGATTGCTAGATACAGTTGAATCCCGTTTTAACGAATACCGTTATAGAGAAAAAATTTCGTTTTAACGAATATTTTTCTAATCCCCCGGATAAGCTTACATAGGAATAATTCAAAAACCTGGAATTCCTTTATATAACGAAGTGATTTCTCCGATCTCTTGGAGTTCGTTATAACGGAATTCGACAATATATAGTGCACTTATATGAAAATTCTAGTTGCATGTCATGAAATTCAGAAAGATTTATGCGATATTGTGAGCTTTAATTTAGACACTTGTGGGGGGGGGGGGGGGGAGTAAACTGAGTAATAAGGGCCTCTCCACAAATTGGTATACGATTATTTGCTGTTATTTCATTTTTGACTGCAGTTTGTTCATTTTGACATCGTACACGCGTGTTATGCTAAAACACTTCTCTTACATACCTAGTATCAGATACCCGTCTTCACTCATTCGCATAATGCTGTGAGCTTATTCTTAAAATAATCAAATAACAGCAAAAAATCGCAATTTTTTATCCTATTTATTTTAGCAGGTGAGAAAATTATTTTCCCTTTTTATTTTTTATCCCGTTTATTTTTTGCCGGTCCGCAAATTATTTTCCCCTTTTTCTTCTTTATTCTATTTATTTTTTGCACTCCGCAAACTATTTGTTCTGCTCATTTTGTATCCTATTTATTTTTTGCCGTTCCGCAAACTATTTATTTATTTTTGATCGTGTTCATTTCTTGCCGGTCCGCAAATTATTTCTCCTATTTTTTTTTATCTTGTTCATTTTTTGCCGCTCCGCAAACTATTTGTTCTGCTCATTTTGTATCCTGTTTATTTTTATGCCGTTCCGCAAACTATTTATTTATTTTTGATCGTGTTCATTTTCTGCCGGTCCGCAAATTATTTTCCCTTTTTCTTTTTTTATCCTACTCATTTTTTGCCGGTCCGCAAATTATTTCTCCTATTTTTTATCTCGTTCATTTTTTGCCGTTCCGCAAACTATTTGTTCTGCTCATTTTGTATCCTGTTTATTTTTATGCCGCTTCAAAAACTATTTATTTGTTTTTGATCGTGTACATTTTCTGCCGGTCCGCAAATTATTTTCCCTTTTTCTTTTTTATCCTACTCATTTTCTGCCGCTCCGCAAACTATTTGTTCTGCTCATTTTGTATCCTGTTTATTTTTTGCCGCTCCGCAAACTATTTGTTCTGCTCATTTTGTATCCTGTTTATTTTTATGCCGCTTCAAAAACTATTTATTTGTTTTTGATCGTGTACATTTTCTGCCGGTCCGCAAATTATTTTCCCTTTTTCTTTTTTATCCTACTCATTTTCTGCCGCTCCGCAAACTATTTGTTCTGCTCATTTTGTATCCTGTTTATTTTTTGCCGCTCCGCAAACTATTTGTTCTGCTCATTTTGTATCCTGTTTATTTTTATGCCGCTTCAAAAACTATTTATTTGTTTTTGATCGTGTTCATTTTGTGCCGGTCCGCAAATTATTTTCCCTTTTTCTTTTTTATCCTACTCATTTTCTGCCGCTCCGCAAACTATTTGTTCTGCTCATTTTGTATCCTGTTTATTTTTTGCCGCTCCGCAAACTATTTGTTCTGCTCATTTTGTATCCTGTTTATTTTTATGCCGCTTCAAAAACTATTTATTTGTTTTTGATCGTGTACATTTTCTGCCGGTCCGCAAATTATTTTCCCTTTTTCTTTTTTATCCTACTCATTTTCTGCCGCTCCGCAAACTATTTGTTCTGCTCATTTTGTATCCTGTTTATTTTTATGCCGCTTCAAAAACTATTTATTTGTTTTTGATCGTGTACATTTTCTGCCGGTCCGCAAATTATTTTCCCTTTTTCTTTTTTATCCTACTCATTTTCTGCCGCTCCGCAAACTATTTGTTCTGCTCATTTTGTATCCTGTTTATTTTTTGCCGCTCCGCAAACTATTTGTTCTGCTCATTTTGTATCCTGTTTATTTTTATGCCGCTTCAAAAACTATTTATTTGTTTTTGATCGTGTACATTTTCTGCCGGTCCGCAAATTATTTTCCCTTTTTCTTTTTTATCCTACTCATTTTCTGCCGCTCCGCAAACTATTTGTTCTGCTCATTTTGTATCCTGTTTATTTTTTGCCGCTCCGCAAACTATTTGTTCTGCTCATTTTGTATCTTGTTTATTTTTATGCCGCTTCAAAAACTATTTATTTGTTTTTGATCGTGTTCATTTTGTGCCGGTCCGCAAATTATTTTCCCTTTTTCTTTTTTATCCTACTCATTTTTTGCCGGTCCGCAAATTATTTCTCCTATTTTTTATCTCGTTCATTTTTTGCCGCTCCGCAAACTATTTGTTCTGCTGATTTTGTATCCTGTTTATATTTTGCCGCTCCGTAAAAACTATTTATTTATTTTTGATGTGTTCAATTTCTCACGGTCCGTGAAATTGTTCTATTACTTTCACCGGCCCACAATAGTAAAAAAGTTGAAGAACACTGTAATTGATGAATCTTTCATAATTTGAAGTGGGATCAATAAATGATAGAAAAAGAACAAAAATTTGAACCCGGAACTTCCTGTACAATTGTTGCTTTTTCCCCACTTCTTTGTTCATGTGAAAGTTTGCGGCGATTAGCAAAAAACGTTGTGGAGTTGTGTTGGAATTACTCACGAAATGAGAGAAACTACATAAATTTTAAAGAAATATCCACTGGATTGTTTATTTTAGAAACTGCTGATAACGAAAGAAAAACGTTGTTGTGAAATAATTTTTATTAAAGAGTAGATATTTCTCAATGGAAAGAAACATTGCATCATGTATATAACAAAATTTCGCGGTAAAATGATTATTTTTCACTGGCCAACAATTGCGTCCAACATGATATACAATTCCGAATGCTTCCGACTTGCTGAACACGAATATCATTAGGAAAAAGTTTTATTGGCTCTTGTGTTTTCAGATATTACCATGTAAAGTGTAAAAAAATTGCTTTACGAGCGGTATCTGTGGATTACAACGAATGTCCGACATGAAAATACGCAATTCCAAATAGTTTTGGCGTGCTGAGCATGAATATCACCGTGAAAAGTTCTATCGGCCTTTCTTTGATATATTACCGTGCAAAGGGTATTTAAAAGTGCTTTACGCGGTATCTGTGTACAACAATTGCCGACATTAAAGTCCAACAATGAAAGTCCGACATAAAAATACACATTACCAAATGGTTTTGATCTGTTGAGCACGAATATAGCCATGAAAAAGTTCTATCGGTCTTTTTATTGGTGATATTACCATGTTAAGAATGAATAAACCATAGTGCTGTAATATGTTTATGTTTGCATGCATTTTTGTTGTGTTTATTTGAATTTTTTTTTGTTGTGTTTTATGCATATTAATAATTCCTGAGGAATATTAGCG
This sequence comes from Pholcus phalangioides, assembly GCF_987345545.1. Lineage (NCBI taxonomy): Eukaryota > Metazoa > Arthropoda > Arachnida > Araneae > Pholcidae > Pholcus > Pholcus phalangioides. The sequence goes on along the minus strand of NW_028301596.1, from coordinate 45,505,103 downwards.
TAGATGCGTGTCTGGTTTTCATGTATATTAATATTGTGTATTACATATTATGTTAATTATATATTTGAGCGGTGTCTATACATTTATGCTCTTTTTTTGCATATTTATTATTTTTTCCATTGTGTTTAAAAGTATTTGTATTGTACTACTCACTATAAATGAATTAAATGTGCAGTTACAAAGTAAACCCGAACCAATCCACCTCGTTTTGTGGTCAGATTCATGTTCATCACACCGCATTACATAGAAATTGACTGTTTCTACTTTCTATTCAGGACGCAGAAAAGTTTTCAAAATTTGTTATCTAGTGCCATTATTCACGCAATATATTACAAAAGCTAGTCTCTGTGCTGCAATAATGTTTTAGGGAATTATATAATCATTAGTATTTTACAAAGACATAATTTTAGATCACTTTAGTTTTCACAAAAAATGTTTTTAATAATAATAATAATAATAATAACCAAAAATTGAAAGTTCCCCCCCCCCCCACTTTCACTAGAAAAGAAGAGAGGTCATACGAGAACGTTTATGTGTATAAATAACCCAATTTAGTCATCCATAATGCTTAACGGAGCCAAATTACAGGTTTTCTTACCGTTAGTAATTTTCTTTTCTTTACCGTTGAGTTTTAGGAATTCTACGCCCCTTAATGTATTTTCTAAGTAAAAAGAAGACAAAAAATTGTTTTTTCTAACGTTTTTTTTCTTAACGGTATGTATGGAATGATAGCTCCCCCTGTCCTCCAAAAATGCCTCTTTTCGCCTCTTTAGCAATAAAAATACATTTCGAATAGATTTTCCTCGTCTTTTCTGAGCAAAACAAAAATTTTATGATTATTTTAGAAAAGGTAAAAAATATTAATGTATTCAATTTCTGTAAAATAAATTTTCTGCAAATTTAAAATTTCCATTTTATTGTCTAGAGCAGTGTTTCCCAAAGTGGATAATATCGCTCGCTGGTGGGCGATGGAATGGTCCGGAGGTGGGGCGATAGAAGCTACGAGTATAAACATAGTATCCTATGGGTTCGCTTGAGTCGGGGGGGCGATGAGAGAAAAAAGAATTGATCAAGGGGGCGATGGAACGAAAAGTTTGGAAAACAATGCTCTAGAGCAGTGGTTCTCAACCGTTGGTACTGGGATACTTCAAGGGGGCCACGGAAGAAAATGGAGAAAGGGGCCATGACAGGTGGTTTGGAGAGCTGAGAAGAAAAATTAAGGTGTGAAGAAATAAAGATTTTATATTAGTGACCAACACTTACAGTGAGAGAAAGAATCCATCAAAACCACCATAAAACCAGAGCCTTCTTTAGGGCATGGAACCACCCAGGCCTCACCGTCTACATTTTGCAACAAGTTCCCTAGGATGGGGTTTTTCTCAAGTCCCGGGCTAAATTTTTCAGACCCTATATGAAATTTATTGTATGAAAAAAAAAGAAAAAAAAAAAGATGAAAACCATATTAGGCCCCGGGCTGTAGCTCTGTCAGTCCCACTCTTGTGAGGGGCCTCATGCCCATAAGTGACCCCACCTTATGATATTTTGTATAGTGCAATTAATTTTGAAAATAAATAGGAAATATGTAGGCTGTTTATTTCCAGCTAAAGTATGGGACTACCATAGCATCACTTTGCCTAAGGGGGGGGGGGAGGGGGCATGATATTGAGACGGCCCTGATAGAACTCGGATAGCGGGGAGATAAATAAATTTTAGGCTACTGGTCTGGAGGCCAATTTTCTTCGCAAAATTTTCGTTCAGTATAAATTCACTGAAAAAAATCATTTCAAAACGTATGAAGTGTCTTGCTTCTAGATGAGAGTTGAAAACTCTGGGGTGTAAGACAGGGGAGCCACGAGAAAAAAATATGGTTCAAAGGGGGGCCACGGGCAAAAAAAGGTTAAGAAACCCTGCTCTAGAGTCTAGAGCAGTGATTCCCAACGTGGGCGTTAACGTCCCCTTGGGGGCGATGGAAAGTTCCATGGGGGCGGTAGAAGCTACGAGTACAACATAGGATCCTATGTTATACTCGTAGCTTCTACCGCCCCCTGGAACATTTCATCGTTAATTTAGTTTAGGGGAACGTTAACGCACACATTGGGAATCACTGGTCTAGAGCAAAGGGTCTTCAACCTTTCAGACATGGTGGGCCAAATTGAAACTTCTCACGAAGCCCGTGGGCCACGAATTCATGTAATTTAGTGAAATCTTAATAGAAAGGGCCAATGGGGCCCCGAGATGAACAGGGACAGAAATAATTGAAGATTTTTATTTGTTTTGATAATTATCTCAGTTTCGATTATTTCTTTCTCTACCAATTCAGAAAAGTTTTTTGATCAATTACTAATCTCAGAATCAATTAATCTGATAAATTTTAATGAGAAATCACTTTATGATGATGATTTGTCACTTCTTTGAAGTGATGACCAACTTCATGATTCTTTAATTGTTTATTTCGTTAATTCTGAAATTATTTTCCTTCTCAATAAATCTGGAAATAATTTCTTTCAATAATTATGCAATTACTTCTTTATTGATTTTGAAATAATTTCTATAATAAATTACGAAATCATTTCTCTTATTGATTTATAAGTTATTTTTTTCACTAATTCTGAAATTATTTCTTCCAGTAATTCTGAATTTTCATCAATTTGTTCCGGAACTATCTCACTTAATTTAGAATTATTTCTTTCATCAATTGCTTTCATTAGTTCTAGAATCAATCGTTTTTCAATGTTTTCAACCATTTTCCTGAAAATGATCGGCGGGGGGGGCACGACAAAAAGCTCTGAGGGACAAATGATTGTTAAATGATTGTGTCTAAAGATTGTTAAATAGAGTACAGTAGAACCCAGATTATTTAAGCTGATTTGGACCTACCATGGACAACCAAAATTAAGTAAATAAGTAAATAAAATAAGTAAGAACAGAAATTTATGAATTTATCTTGCCCAAAATTACTATATAGTGAAATAAAAATATAAAATTAGTATTGCATAAACTTGCATTTAAGTAAAATATTTTACTGTACTGACAATTTTCTAATATTACGCTATTTCCCCCCTCCCCTGTATTTTCAACGAAGCTTACATGAATTTTTAATATTTTATTAAAACTAAAGATTACAATTATAGTTTTTTCGTAACTTATAAACTATATTGGCATTAATATAGCCATAAAAATAACTTAAGGGAAGTTGATTTTTCAAAAATGACTAAAAAGTATTTCACTCAATTGCAAATGAAATGCAAAAAAATTTCGTGTCAATCAGTTAATTTGTTCTTCCAAAATGAAAGAAAGAATTAATGAATTATAGTATAATTGTTCAGCGGTTCTCGACCGGTGCTCCGTGTGCACTTCCCAGGGGCTCCGCGGCGATTCAAGGAAAATAAAATAAATAAGTAAATTTGATAGATAAATGAAAAAAAAAAGAGGCCAACAGGGTTCCGCCATAAAAATTTTATACAAAAGGGGCTCCTCGAGTCAAACAGGGCTCCGATATAAAAATTATGAACTGTAAAGGGCTCCCGAGGCAAAAAAGGTTGAGAACCGCTGGTATATATGTTACTGCTAAAGCCCGAAATTGGCCAGTTCGCGAAGTGGAAGGTGATCTCTGGCCAAAGTCCGATAACAAAACATGATTTGGGATTATCATCAGATTGGTGTATTTTTTCGTGATTTCACTTCAAGAAACGGCCGGCCAAAGTCCGAATCATTTCTGCAATTCGGACTTTGGCCAGTTCGTGAAGTGTCCTTCGCCGTCGTGAACTCGCCTCATTTCGGGCTTTGGCAGTAACATATACATTGACAATTATGGACGGGTAACACCCCCGCTTCACATCTCCAGAGGAGATTTCGAAGAGTATCCCGGAAATGGCTGCATAGGGAAATCCAACAAACCTCACAAATTTGCTCACATCAAAATAAAAAAAGAAATAAGAATTGTGTTTGTATAAGTCATAATAACTCATGAAAAATCATTAAGAACCGTCCATATACAGTCGAAGCCTGTTGTAACGAACTCCAAGAGACCGGAGATAATTTCGTAATTTCGAAAAACGTAATTTCGTTATAAAGGAATTCCAGGTTTTATATTGGTCCTATGTAAACTTATCTTAGGGATTAGAAAAGTGTTCGTTAAAACGAGATTTTTTTCGCTATAACGGTATTCGTTAAAACGGGATTGCACTGTATAAAGTATACATCTTCAGCCCGTTGGTCGCGAGCACTTGATCAACGTTCCAATTAAACACCTTGTGCAAATTGTATTCAAGGATTGAAATCATCCTGATTTCATGCATTCGCATGTCCCACTTTCTGTAAGGGTGCTCTTCTTTTTGATAATGAGAACAGACAGTGCTCGCAATTATATATAGAAAAAGGTCGATGACCTCTGGTATAAAACATGATGAATCATTAAGAATCGTTTACATATAAAGGATGATAAATCAATAAAAATCGTCTATATATAAATCGTGATAGTTATTAAGAATCGTCAATAAATAATTAATCTTTTTTTTTCACTTCTATATATACAGTCGAATCCCGTTTTAACGAATACCGTTATAGCGAAAATTCGTTTTAACGAAGTGATTCCTCCGGTCTTTTGGCGTTCGTTATAACTGGATTCGTTATAATCAAGAAAACATATAGTTTTTTGAAATATCCGTAGAATAGCTTGAAGTTGTGAGAATAAAGATGGAATAAAACGTAACTGGAAAAATTGAATTGAAGTCGTAAATTTAAATAAACAAATTACTCGTATAATTGAACATAATTGTGTTGGTATCCTTTACTGGGAGAGATAAATTAGTAATTATTTTTATCAGAAAAAACCATGATTGACATGGCATGGCTTTTGATGAAACATGCTAGTGTCGAGGCATCGGCGGATCTAGAGCTCGCTATTGGGGGAAGGGTGATTTTACAAATTGCTAAAAAAAAATTAAATATTCATTATGAATAAGGTGCCCATCCCGGGTTTTTTTTTTCTGGCTGTCCCGACTTTTTTTTGCAAAAAACATTTTCAGAGTTGCTTTTCCCATTTCAGGGAACAAAAATTTCCTTTTTAAAGTTTTTTTATTATCACTGCATAGAACTCGATGCGTTTCTAAACGGATGAGGCTTTTCGAATAGACGTCATAATCATGATCAGCGTCACTTTGAGGGACAAGCACAGGATGATTGCTATAGGGGCCATTTTCAAGTATTACGTAAGCAGATTTTTAGCCATTTTTGACCCCTTCCCCCCCCCCCCTTGTCAGCAAAATTTCGTCAGCAGCTTAGAATATTTCATATCTTCAAAAAGGGGTGGTTGATGACGTAAGCAACCTTCAAACCCCCCCCCCCCCGTCATCAAAAGTCAGCAAATCTGAACCCCGGCCCTCGATGCTGACGTAATACTTGAATAACCCATAGGCGGAGCTAGATTTGGAAGTCTGGGGGGGGGCAAGATGATGATGATGTCGATACATATATGCATGAGATCTGTCGACTTCACCTTTGATGCTGGGGGGAGGGCAACGCCACCCCTCCCCCCCCCCGTATTTCCACCCATGGAATGACTCCATAGAAATCAATGTTAAAATTGCCGATTTTACCGTAGAAATGCGGGAATTTGGTGGGGTTTTCCACCATATCAATAATTTTAAAAATTGAATTGAATTCTGCATTTTCGAAAGTTCTTTCGAGTTCTCTTAGAGATACGGAGTCCAGAAGACTAAGTACAAAATAATTAGCCGGACCTACTTTTGAGTTGGATATTCATGCAATAACATTGATTTCAACATTTTTACTTATATCTTTTCTTGTACGAAAATGGAAATTGTCTTCGTCTTGTCGCCTTGTCTTATAATATCCAACTGCATCAGTTTAGGATGTATTGAAATTAATTATGGGCCCATAAATTGAAAGAAATTTCAATTCATTGAAGAAATAGTGCAGCTTTATTCAAGCATTTTTTGAAACAAAAACAGGCAGATGAATAACTTGATACAGTATATAACATATATTATAACTTGATATATAACAATAACATATATCTTCAAGAAAATTTTCGAAACATCTAGATCCCATCATAAAGAGAAAAAAAAACCTATTCATTTTTACGTTTCTTTAATTTAGATTTGTTTCTTTCATGAGTCGAGCAGGAAGTTGCCATATTGGTTACCATGTATGTCCCTCAAGAAAGAGGGAAATATCACGTGATCCAAAAATCCTCATTGATTCGATCCTCCACCCCCCCCCCCCATCAAAGCCTGTGTCTAGGAAATTCGGGGTTGGTCAACAAAAAATTGACGTCGACAAACATTTTGGAGTATTACTCGAAATGGACATCAATTATTTTCACTAGGAGAAAATGAGTAATAAGCGATTCACGAATGATTTATAACGAATTTCATGTGAAATTCTACGAATCCACCACCGCATATAAACGTCCGAAAAATACTTGTTGATGATTTAGACGTCATGAATCAATATCCACTTCAAATAAAAACTACACATGACCATATACGTCACTGATTACGGTAAGAATTCTCATCACACAAACTGTGTTGTTTCCAGCGAGAACCAGTGTTTTTTTTGGGTAAATATATACACTCGAACTCACTTTTTTTTTTTATGTTTTAGGTGAAAAGAGGAATTCTATATCGGCCTGCGTGTTTGAGGCAATCGCCAGGTAGAAGGTCAATTCCGAGCACCAACAGGTGTGCTAAACACAGAGAATGCAAACACGACACGAAAAAAGAACAAAAATGAGGCAAAAGAAGCGGTAACTAGGTTCGCCCGAGCGCCGTTGGGTGGCGCTGCGATTGCGGTTTCCCGCAAGGTTTCGTTCTTTGTCCGATGATTTTTTTTTTCCTTCTCCCCCCTCCCTTCTCGTCACTATTTCACCTGCTGCTGCCCGCGTGCAATTCCACATTCAAATAGCCGTGTCTTCACCTCACAGAGACTCATAACAGTGACAGAGAGTGAGTGAGTGAGTGGTGGTGATCTAGTGGTGATTCAAGACCACTCGAGAAGTGGTTTCGATTCCGTCAAAAGATTCTTCTATTAGACTAAGAAATTTTATAGACTGTATAAGTTATTATGGACCCGGTGAATTTGAAGAAAATGTCCCGTTTCCAAGTCGCTATTGTTGAACCTCCCCCGTCGCCGGTCGAGAACAATTGTTGCAATAATGGTAATAACAAAATAGCGGATTATGAAGACGGTCTCAATAAGGTGACCGTCGTGGAAAACAACACCGGCTGCGGACTGACACCGGTCACCAATGTCGTCAATTTGACCGTAGAGCAGGCTGGTTTCGAGACCGGGAATGCACTGAGCTTGAGACATTACACCAACGAAGCCCTGCCGAGGCTCGATCATTACAGGAACATTCATTCATTACACGCGCATTATCCGAGGCCTACGCTCGAGGAACTCCATGATGGGAACCTGTACCCAACGGATAAAGTGAGTGATTTAATTTTTTTTTTTTGTTTCTGAAGATTCCTCTTCGAAACATTTTTAATTTTCTGTATATTTATTTTAATTGTTTTTCTAATTTTTATTTTTACCCTTTAATTATGGAGCATAGAAAATATACAGAGGAGAAAAATTTTGAGGGATTATATGTTAAGCAAATGAGGGGGTGCCTTTAATGCTATTACACCGTGCCGTAACTAGGCAGGTGCACCGGCATTGGAAGGGGACCTCCCGCCCAAGAATGGACCAAAAAACCCCTAAATGCAAATTCTTGCACAGGGCACAGGAATGGCTAGTCACGGCACTGCTACAGTCGAATCCCGTTTTAACGAATACCGTTATAGCTTAAATCTCGTTTTAACGAACACTTTTCTAATCCCCCGAATAAGTTTACATAGGAACAATGCTAGGTAACCTGGAGTTCCTTTATAACGAAATTTCGTTTTAACGAAGTGATTCCTCCGGTCTCTTGGCTTTCGTTATAACGGGATTCGAGTGTGTTACACGACAAAAAATTAAATTATTGTGAGTGTTTAGAAAAACATGGGATGTTTCACTTCTGGGAACACACTGTATTTATATAAGTTACATAAATTTGAGTTGTTTAAAAATGTCATTTATTGTTTGGCAACTTACTTTTCCCATTGTTTTTGAAGAATGCGCAGCAATTATGTCTGTAAGTCCAGACATGGTCCACGCTCTGTCCCAAGAGGGATGTAAGCGTTTTACCCCGAGGGGTTGGACCACGCTGGAGAGAGCAATTATGTCTCCTCCACACATGGTATTCCCCCTCCAAAGTGCAAGGGTCGTTCTCTATTGACTTGTCTAGAAATAGAAGACGTGTGTACCTTTGAGTCATTATGCTAGTAGTTATTGAGACCCAATGAACAGCTCACAAATCATGTTTTGATGAAACATGCCAGTGTCGATGCATGGGTGGAGGATCTAGAGCTCGCTGTTGGAGGGGGGGGGAAGGGTAATTTCACGAATTGCTAAGAAAGACTTAAATAATGTTTATAAATAGCTTTTATGTTTATAAAAGGATCCAATAATGTTTAGGAGTTGATTAGAACTGTTTACTTCGAATGTTTAGTAACTTGGAATAATATTTAACGGTGTATTTTTATTTGACTTTGATTCAAATTTGATCATTTTTGTTGCCCACGGCTATTTTCTGCGCACGAGGGCTAATTAGACCGGGACCTACAAATTTATGGCTGATTCCGAACGGCAGTTTTTTTTACACTCACCGAGAGGTTTGGGCGCCAATCCTGTCGGTGTGGGATTCCCTGTAGTAGCAACCGTTTCCTATGATAATGTTGTCAATGTTTCTGTCGTAAGAAAATTTTCTGACGGAGGAATCGGGTATCTAACCCGCGACACCTCTGAACGTCCTTTAGTACTCTAGGCGAGTATCTTATCGACATGGGTTACTGCGCCCAGTTTCAAATAGACCGGAATCGGAGGATAGCACACTCGTGGGAGAGGTATCCGACGGTTTCTAGACCAACAGGTGCGTCGGAAGTGTTTTAAACCCGTGGGTTGCTCGACTCAAGTTTTACGTAGGAAACATTGATTTTTCTGAATTGATTCTAGGGTGCTCTGAGGTGTGACACTAATTATTGTGGGTGTTCGAGTACCCACAGCACTCCTGGCTCTGACGCGACTGTAGATAAGTGATTTGATCATTTTTGTCAAACCACGGTCATTTTTCGCACATGAGGGGTTAATTAGACCGGGACTTACAATTTATTGCCGATCCCGAATAGAAGCCTTTTTTTTGTACTCACCGAGAGGTTGGTGCGCTAACACATCGGTGTGAAATTTTCCTCTGTAGCAATCGTTTTCTGTGGTCATGTGTCGCCGTTTCTGTTGTACCCCGCGTCAGCAAAGTTTTTGGCAAGGACGAATCGGATATCGGCCCTGGGATATTCTGAGGAAGCCACAGGTGAAATCCATCAAAAGAAAAGCTATGGCCAGGCGAGGTTCCACAGAGGGTGGCAATCGCCTTCCCCAAGAGCAGCGAATAACATGGTCAAAATTGGTCTTTCCAGTAAACTACGTGATAATCTAACGAACCTATACAAGAAATTGCCTCTCCCGATATCTTACCCTAGATCCGCGCCTGGCCATGGTCATGGTAGGTAATTAAGAGGATCGCAGAGACGCATGGAAAAAAAAACCAGTTATGAAGCATTTGAGTGGGAAAAAGGGGCAAAGTATGACTACCCATAGAACCTCCCACCCCGTCCCACAAAGAAATGAAATGGGGATGACGGGTATCTAGCCCGAAAGTCTTGAGAACTACCCTTATTCATAAAATTTGTGACAGAATGGGGGGAGAACATGCCCAGCTTAGTTCAATGTTCTTTGGTGAATATTTGCTTCCACATAACAATTTAATGCACCTGCTGTGACTGTTTGCGTTCTTCGACCGATGTGTGGCCAGACAGATTGGAAGATCGGGAAGGAAGGCGAAACCTTTGACTTGGGTTGGAAGCTGGAAGGTACTGGTCGTTCGGTTCGACCAGCTTTCCAATACCTTCCAGTGGCGATCATTGCCAATGGTGGAGCGGCCACACTACTTTTTCAAAATGCCAAAACTTGCCCATGACCAACCGTGGGACGTATTGGGCCAGCTTTGACACGAGTGTGGTCCTGGCTTCAATCGAAGACTTTGAAAGAGTCGGACTCAAAAAAAAAAACAAAAAAAAACAAGGGTTTTCATTATCTCTATATAAAATACTTCTGAACATCATTATCACCGAATAATATTCTTTCTTACTATTAGAACTTCCAAGGGCTGGACAAATCTCCAAAAATTCACATGCCCGAATCAATATTATATATGTTAGCGACGGGCATGAGATTGAAAAACATACGTAACCGGTCAAAATGTTTACATGCCCCAGGCATGTCGGGCAGTGGATTTGGAGGTACCAGCCTCCAAGTATTGCCGCTGTGGTGGTCGAGTGGTCATAGTGACGGACTCGCATCGCGGGGATCCGGGTTCGAACCCCACCGTCGCCACAGTGGTGGTCGGCTGAAGTTGGTTTTCTGTGGTTCCCAACTTCGGGGCGCAAATGCGAGCCGATCTCCCCGTTAAAAAGTCTCGCCACAGAGAGCAATAGACCTACAAACAGTACAAATATTCAGTCACTACACATCACTCACTTCACTTCTGAGATATAGATGGCAGCACTGAAAAATCATACACAACGCTAGATACGCACTCAGACTGTTAGGTACACACATAATTCCGGCACAACTCACTAGGTAGTAAATTGCCTATGGCAATAGACCTGAGTTGTGCTCGGTTTGAAAAAAAAAAAAAAAAGCCTTCAAGTACCTTCCCAACGAGGAATGGCTGCAATCGAATTCTAATGATTCGACTTAACATTGACGAGACATGACGCAACAGATAAATACAGTGAGGTCAATACTTCATACAAGTGTTACATGTGGCTTATAACGTCACGCGGAAATAAAGTGAGGAGCATATACAAAAACAATAAGAAGAGTCGAATGGAAATACATCGTGAAGACACACATCGTCGGATTCCTCAAAAAAAAAAACCACCCTATGACAGTGTTTATGTCGAGGTGAAGGTTTATTCTTACGTGCGCACAAAACAAAAAGAAGTCACACTCACACACGAAGAATCAGAAAAAGGGAAGACGAGCGTTTCGCGAATTGCATTTGCATATTTCCCACAAATTCTTCACTCGAGAGCTTCTCTTCTTGGAGGTCAGCCGTGATTTTTCTTTTTCACGGTCTATCATTTGTGAAGTTGAGAAGACGTTCGTTCAATTTTCATTTCGTTTTCGTCGTAAATCTAGTACATTCCCGCCTGAGCTCAGTTGAGCTAACATCCAAATCTAATTTTGCTAAGACTCGAACGGAGCTTGGTTTACTTTTGACTATCATTGAAAAGTCATCTGCCGTGGGTTTTACACTCATGACTAGGCTGACCGTATTTCTTTCGAAGAAATACGGGACATTAGGATTCCAAATACGGGACATTGCCAATTATCGCCAAAAAACGACGGCAAATATTGTTGCAATTGCGGAAAAATCACAATGGCGGGAAATGATACATTACTGCAAATTGCAGTGGATTAAAATGAATTCCACGAAAAAAAACGACACAAATGTGGGAGATTAATATTCTCATTTATAGTTGTATAATTATCATAAAATAATTTATGAGTTGAAGAATAATGTCACTCTTTGACTTCAATAAAGAATAAAAATTCAAGTAGGCTTCGTGTAAAATACGAGAAAAACCGGGACACTTTTGCCAAAAAGTCGGGACGGCCAAAAAAACAGAAAATACCGGGACTGTCCCGGGAAATACGGCACGTATGGTCACCCTACTCATGACTATCCTCCCTCCCAGTCTATTTGAGCTAGTACCGAAAGCTCACCTGCCTTGTGGTTATCCCTGTAGCATGCATGAGCTGGTATCAATGCTGAACCCGCCTTTATAACTATCCTCGGAGCTTATTTGAATCAATATCGAAAGTCCACTTGCGCTATGACTAGTATGACCATACGTCCCGTATTTCCCGGGACAGTCCCGGTATTTTCTGTTTTTTTTGGTTGTCCCGACTTTTTGGCGAAAGTGCCCCGGTTTTTCCCGTATTTCACACGAAGCCTACTTGAATTCTTATTCTTTATTGAAGTCAAAGATTGACATTATTTTTCAACTCATCAATTATTTTATTATAATTATAAAACTATAAATGAGAATATTAATCTCCCACATTTGTGTCGTTTTTTTTCGTGGAATTCATTTTAATCCACTGCAATTTACAGTAATGGTTCATTTCCCACCACTGTGATTTTTCCGTAATTTCAACAATATTTGGCAACTTAGTTTGGTTTTTGGCGTCATTTTTGCTGATAATTGGCGATGTCCCGTATTTTCCCGTATTTGGAATCTCAACTTCCCGTATTTTTCTCGAGGAAATATGGTCAGCCTAGCTATGACTGTTCCTGAAACTTATTTGAGCTTGTATCAAAAGTTCACCCGCCTGGGGCTTATATATGAGCTAATATCGGAAGCTCACTTGCCTTATGGTAGTCCTTATGGCTGCCTTGCCTTATGACTGGCCTGTATCTTGCATGAGTTGGTATTCACGGAGCTCATATCAGCTAATATTGAAAGTTCGTCCAGAGCTTATAAGGGCTGATATCGAAAGCTCCCTGCCTTATGACTGCCCCCGGAGCTTATATGAGCTAATATCGGAAGCTCTCCTGCCTTATCCACGGAACTTATATCAGCTAATATTGAAAGTTCATCCGGAGCTTATAAGGGCTGATGTCAAAAGCTCCCTGCCTTATGACTGCCCCCGGAGCTCATTTGAGCTAATATCGAAGACTTACTTGTATTATAACTATCCAAGGAATTTATATGAGCTAATATCGAAAGCTCACCCTTCCATATGACTACTACTGCTACCGTACACGCACCACATACACATTCCTCAACGGAATTTCAACGAATCGATACATGCCGCACTGTGTGTGTACGTGTTGTGAACCTAACGTGAAGTAATGCTTGTTATGTGTAGTGCTGCCATCTGCTGTCAATTTTTCTAACCATCAGTGAAAGGTAATGATTTATTAATTACACTGTAGTGGGCCTGTTGCTCTCTGTGTGGCGAGACTTTTTAACGGGGAGATCGGCTCGCATTTGCACCTCGAAGTTGGGAACCCCTTCTTCATGATTATCCGTGGAGCTTACACTGTATATCGCATACTCACCTACGCGCACGCGCGCACGTCATTACTATCCCCCTAATTTATTTGAGCTATGGCAAAAAAGCTCACCTACCTTATCCTGAGTTTATATGAGCTAATATCGAAAGCTCATCCAATGCCTATCCCCAGCTCTTATATTGGACGCACACCTACTATACCTCATGATAGTTTATTTGAACTAATATCTCGAAATATCACCACCTAATGACTCTCCCCGTGCTTATAACAAAGTGACATTGCTAATAATTTTTGCTAGCACCAAATGTCCCGTAGAAACAGGATTCAATTACCTCACTGGGTAAGGGGGCTTGATGAACTGTATATGTTACAAAGAAACTATATGTTAGCCCGAAATTGGCTAATTCACGAACTGGCCTGTCCAGTTGACCCAGCTAATGTCCGAATTTCAAGCTTTCGCCGGGTTTTGGCCAGACTCTGGGCGTCCCCTAAAATCGATTCCTATATATCGATCCCTAAGATATCGATATTCCGATTCCTTTGATCTTTAGGGCTGCCATAGTTAACCATAATTATAAATGGCTATAATTATCACACAAAGAATACGCCAACGTGGAGATGACTCCGAATCATAAGGATCGATATACAGGGGCCGGCGAAAGCTCGAATTTCTAACTTTGCAGTCCGCGAATTGGCCAATTTCGGACTTAGGCAGTAACACGCATTCATGAATTAGAATTATTGGCGATTTGATTTCCCTCCCCCCTCCGTCGATGGTATTTATAGTATGAAATTACTTTCACCTTCTGTTAGATGAGATATCATTCTATCCATTGTAGTTACTGCGTTATCTCGAGAGAAGATGGTTATCTGTCATCACCCGTCAATCAAATGTCACTGAAATTTCAGGAGAAAAAACAAAAATAACAAGTGTTCCAATTTCACGAGAAAAATCTTTACGTATTATCTCGGTTGATCTTGGCCCCCTTAAAGCTAATTGATAAACGCGTGTACGTTATTATTTTTCTTATCACTAGCCCCGTGCGTTAGTTTCGGTTCTATCGCTGAATAAAGTGATTATCTCTTTTGAGTCTTTTGAGTTTGCCGCCTGTTATGAGTATTATCTTTTAGGTGTATATTCGTATCGCTTTGCAAGTGCCTACCTGAGGCCATTGGAACCAAACAGGTCAACTTCCTTTGGCCTTTTCCTCCACCCTCCGATAAGCTTTGAATACATATTTTCGCTGGGGGTTCGCGGTTCTCCACATTTCTGTTTGATATATGTATCAGCGTGTATTATCTCGAACACATACGATGTATCAATCTTCGTCTTTATCATTATTATTCAGGTGTCACTTCCTGATCCAGGTCAAGTTTGATTTGTGACATTCTTTTCTTTGTTTTCCCATGACCAATATGCGGTATAATACAGGGTGATTCAGAAAAGATGGGGGAAAACTTTAAGAGGTGATGGTACGCACCAATACAAACAGTTGTCATCAAAGAAAATGCATGGTCTAACATGAAATGCAAACGCGTTTCGAAACGGACGCTCCGCAAGCGTTAAAACGGCATTCCTGTTGAAATTTATCGGGAAAAACACCGTGCATGCAAATATAACGTGCGGAAGAAGAAGAAACCATTTGTAAATCTGCGCCACAGTAAATAAAAGTCGCGGACGCCAGCCCTGTGAAGTTACTTCAGTGAGCAACAGAGAGAATTCTAACAGTTGTAACATACGTGATAATGGCACACTTTAGTAATACTGGAAAAAATCAGACATGCATTTCATTTACGGAGCTGCAAACGGAAGTACCACAGAGGCAGCATGAATGTATGTACGGTGAGCGTTTTCCCCATAGGCGGTTGCCCAATCCGAAACAGTTGCGCGCGTGCATCAGCAGCTGTGCGAAACGGGATCCTTTCTTGCTTCCCGGTCTGATGCACTGTGACGCAGATTTTCATACGGTTTCTTCTTCTTCCCCAGGTTACATTTGCGTGCATAGTATTCTTTTTCTCCCGATAAATTTCAACGGGAACGACGTTTTAACGTTTGCTGAGAGGCCGGTTCATGTTAGACCCGTGCATTCTTTGATGGCAAATGTTTGTATTGGTGCGTACTACCACTAAAAGTTACTAATAGTCACTAATAGTGCATAGTATCTAAAAGTTTTTCCCACCTTTTCTGAATCACCCTGTTTTTTGCGTTGTGTTAGGAATAGGTATTTTGTGCCGCGTGAACCGAACTGTATAATTTCGTGCGGCAGCGGCTGCTGCCGACATAATCACGCTACGCGTTTGTGTTTTCCTATCGGGTCGCATCAGATCAGGACGGCTATATAGTACTCATATATGGCCTTGGCATCAGCTACACTGTCGTAAGGAAACGCAACACAAATGTAAACAAGATAGGTGAAACCGAACGGCGCACGACGCATTTGACTCCTCCAGAAGCAGTTGGCCAATCACGCCTGACGTAAGTAAGGCTAATCACGCTGTCGTGGGGCGTATCGCGCTGTGTAGGAAAACAGTCATACTAATTTTCTTATTGGTGAGTGGACGGCGTGTCGCGCTGGGTGATTCGCGTTGCACGCGGCACAGAAAACCTGCTCCTAGGAAAACTCGGCTTAAATGTGAATTTTGAAGATTGTTTCACTCGAAATCAACTAATTTACATGTCATCTAACATGAAACTAATTTTTGTCAAAAATTTGAATGTCTTCTTAACGTTATAGTTTCTGAATAGGCAGCGTGCGGTTTTGGTGTTTTCTGCTGGTATAGGTATTCGGACAACTGAATATTGGTTCTAATAGCGTGGTGAAAGATAAATGCCAGGGGTATCAAAATTAAACCTCTCCAAATCAGAGGATTGTGTAAAGAATCCTACGTTGGCTTTTCCCTCATGGACGAGATCATAAATTTGGTTTGCCCCAGTAAACTTAACTTTCCACCTCAGTTTGGAGCTCTCGGACAAGTGTTTGATGATTCGATAGGCACCTTCCGTATTTGGTAATCTGCTCCAGGGCTCGTATTTAAAATTTTGAATCCAGTCCAAATGTTGACACTTTTCTTGAAGCGTCAGATACATTGTTTTCATACGCGGAGATAGACACTTGAAAATCGGGGGGGGGGGGGGCATGATGATGATGATGTCAATTCATATATACGTGAATACATTAGATCAGCCTGCTTTACCTTTGATGCTGGAGGGCATTGCCCCCCCCCCCCGTATCTTCGCCCATAAACAATCATACCAGGGGTTCTTGACCTTTCGTATTTTATGGATCGCTTGTGGCAATAAGGCCCCATTCACACGGAGCGGATGCGGATGCAGACGCGGGTCCGGAAGAAGTTTTAACAATTGGAATATACTGAGCCTTTCAGACGATCCGAAATTCCCCCCGCACCTACGAAATGTTCATGCGGGTCCGGACGTCGTCCGCATGTGTCAAAACCCAAGTGCGGGCTCCGCATCCTCACATACAAGTTTTGGCAATTGAGTTAAGATGACCGTCACGGACATCTTATAAAAGAATCTAAATAAAGGCGACACTCTTTACATTATCTATAAAGAGTGACGCCTTGAAGTGGCGACAAACTCAGAGGGGTGATATCATGCATCAAGAGGAGCAAAAATTGGCATGGAGCATGGTATCGCAAACCACGTTTACTTGATGAAAACCGTGTAAAAATACTTATGAAGGGTGTGACGTCGAGTGGGACGAAAAGGCCAATAATGAGTAGAAAAAACATTTATTTGGCAGCATATGATTAAAACACAGCCTGTGGTGTACAAAATAAGTCCAAAAATAAAATAAACACAGCCTGTGCAGCACAGTTCAATATAAGAAAGTAGACAATGTAAGAGAAATGATTACAGTAGTTGTTGACATCACAGGATGTGTTGTAATCTCATGCTGTCAAATTAAAGTTTTTCTACTTATTGGCTTCTTTGTCCCACTCGACGTCACACCCTCCATAAGTACGTATTTTTACGAGATTTTCGCTGACTAAACGTGGTTAGCGATACCATGCTTGCTCCATGTCAATTTTGGTTCCTCTTGATTCCTAATATCACCCCTCTGAGTTTGTCGCCACTTTAAGGCAACAACACCCTGTATAATTAAATTCAAAAATCTAAAATCGAAGTTCTTGTAAAGAGTTCCAAACTGAGAATAAAGATCTATTGGGAGACAAAACGAACTTTCGATCTCATCCGCGAGACAAAAAATCAACGTCGTCATATAACGCCAGTTACGTTAGAAATATCATTTCTTTCACAGGTATCAGATCAGATAACGTATATATATTTACAATAATAATAATACTCCCCCGAATTTTTTATGTGACGACAAAATTGCCAAACCAGGACAGAGAGAAACTTGCATCTGCTTTCGTGGGAATGTCCACGTGATTTGTGCGAAGCATAATGTATAGATAGAAAGGTTCCCATTGTCTCATTTTCATGGGTTACGCCATTGTGTGTGAAAAGAGGAAACACTACTATTTACACTCCGTCTTACGTGTGAAATAACCGAAGAATTTTCGATTTCCAATATGGAGATAGGGCTGCATCGTCTTCGAATATTCCCCCCCAAGAGTCTGAAATCAGTGAGCGGGGGGTTATCTCTTCTACTGATACCGTACAATAATGAAAGTAATAATAATCGATTGATTATTTATTGGTTTCGATGTTGAAGAAGGTAGAAATAGTTTATTCTACTTTCCTTTTTTTCTTTACGACTTTCTTAGAAGTTCTTTTTGTGATTGGTTTTGAACAGATGTATTGTTTTATACACCGAGAATGCAATCGATGTAGGTGTATTGTCTGTTGGTTTTTATTTTTATTTCGTGTTCCGGATGAAATGGGCATTTACTTGAGGATTCGGGGCCGCCCCTTCCGGACGCGGGGCCCGGTGAGAAAATTATAGCGGGGGGGGGGAGGGGTGAGGTGACCTTAGCCCGATTTTCTTTTCTTCTGGGGGGGGGGGGAGAGATCAAAAATATTCAGAAAATGAAAATCATGAAAATTCAGAATAAATACAAGAAAAAAATAATTTCAGATAATTCATATTAAATTTAAAAAAATAAATAATAGGAAAATTTTAGAGTTGATGAAAATTTTCAGAATAAATGAAAGAAATAGTTTGAGAATTGAGAAAAGTTCAGAATTCCAAAATTGATGTAAATTCAGAATTCCAGAATTCGGAAAAATTCAAAATACAAGAATTGAGGAAAATCCAGAATTCTAGAATTGATCTAAATTCAGAATTCTAGAATTGATCTAAATTCAGAATTCTAGAATTGATCTAAATTCAGAATTCTAGAATTGATCTAAATTCAGAATTCTAGAATTGATCTAAATTCAGAATTCTAGAATTGATCTAAATTCAGAATTATAGAATGAGAAAAATCCAGAATTATAGAATGAGAAAAATCCAAAATTATAGAATGAGAAAAATCTAGAATTACAGAATTGAGGAAAATTCAGAATTACAGAATTGAGGAAAATTCAGAATTACAGAATTGAGGAAAATTCAGAATTCCAGAATTGAGGAAAATTCAGAATTCCAGAATTGAGGATGATTCAGAATTCCAGAATTGAGGATAATTCAGAATTCCAGAATTGAGGATAATCCTGAACACAAGAATTCAGGAAAGTAAAGAATTTATGTAAATTCCGAATCATAGAATTGAGAAAATTCAGAATTCCAAAATTGATGAAGATGCAAAATTCCAGAATTGAGAAAAATTTGGAATTCCAGAATTTTGAAGAAAATTCACAACAAATGAAAGAAATAGTTTTTCAAATTGGACATTTTCAGAATAATGGAATCGATGGAAAAAATAATTCCAGAATGGCTGCGGTAGAGTCCAGGCCGATAAGATACTCGCCTAAAAGTACCAAAGGTGTGGTGAGTTCGATACTCGGTTTGTCCTTGTCAGAAAATCTTCTGACACAGAAATACAACAAAAATGGTGACAGCATGACCACAGAAAAAAATTTATACCGCAGGGAGTCCCACATCGACGGGTTAGCGCATCAACCTCTCGGTGAGTATAAAAAAAGGCTGCCGTTTGGAATCGGCAATATATTGCGGGCCCCGCTCTAATTAGCCCTTGTGTGCAGACCGTGGTGCGAAAAAACGATCAAATGACTAATTCCATAATTATTTTTCTAGATGAAAATGGAGATTTACAGAATTTATAAAAATTCAAAATTAATGAAAGAAATTATTGTTACGGTAAATGCGGGAGGGGGGCTCAAAACGTGGGGTTCGGTGGATCGCACCTGTCACACCCCCATAAAGGCGGCTCTGTGAGAATGTGTATCAGAGATTACTTTAAGGTGTTATAGTTTATGGAATTTATAGGATGAATTTTTCCTGAAAATTCATTGTGATAGTGTTGTCTGAATAACTGTTGGAACTCCCTTCATTATATGGATGATCGTTAGAAATCCAACCATGTCTGAATGATTGTTGTAAATCTCAAATCTCCTCATCATTTGGATGATTGTTGGGAATCTGTTCATCATCTAGATCAGTGATTTCCAACGTGGGCGATGGAATGTTCCAGGGGGGTGGTAGAGGCTACTGGTATAATATGGGATCCTATGGGTTATATAAATGATTACATTATGATTTTCGGTGGAAGGGTGGGGAAGAGAGGACATAATTAGGACACCTTTGATGAAAATCCAAAATTTGCGTTGTTTTGATTACTTATTTTTGGTTACAAAAAATTTATTTAGTACAATTACGCTTGCAGCACTAGGTAATTAGCTGAGAGTTACTTGTGTGTGTGAATCAGTTTTTAAATTATCCATTCAACAATTATTTCGGTTGCATAAATGATTTTCGGTGATCCACTCATGTCTGAATGATTGTTGTAAGACAATGCCCACTTCCTGAGTGAAGTTACACAGGGTTAGAATTTCTATAAATCTAATTTTCTGATCCAAAAAAAAAATTTCTGAAAGCAGTTTTTTAGGGAAAATAGAAAAAAAAAATTTTTTTTTGTTTAAAAATATGTGTGTGATTGTCCAAAAGTCATTGCTGTCTGAATGACCGGTGGCTTCTGTTGTCCAAATAAATGATTGTTGCCAATTCACTGGAGTCCGTGAAATTATCCAACTCACTGTCCGAAACGATTAAGGGAAAGTGTCCATATAACGTCCCTTTCCTAAGCAAAATCGTTAATTCTGAAAATTTATTGGATGTTAAAAATAATTTAAAAACTTATTCAAAATCAATCTCTAAGTGATTGTTTGATTAAAATTTGGGAAGATAATAACCAAAAGGTTTGTTCAACAGCCATTATTGCAAAATCATATTAGAAAGCAAGAAAATTCTCTTTCTAACCAATTCATCGTGCCAACAATTACTTACTCGTATATGCTAATAACCTGAAAACGTAAAAACAGAATCGAACTGTGTTAATTGTATTTGAATTCACTGTATAGGTACGTATTTAGTATTCACGACGGATCTCTGATCGAATAAATTGCCGGAATTATTTCAAAGAGGAAATGTAAATTCACCCGAATTTCGAATATAAGCGGAGCATTCCTCGGAATGCCAGCCCGAAGGCCTCAATAAAGGAAATGCAATACAATGGAGCTGGTTTTTCTATTGATAAAGAATAAAGAGTCGCGATCAAACAGAAAACGATATCTAACATGCATATCAGGTCAACTTCCTCCGGGATGAAACTATTCCTGATTAATATCATGTTGTGCATTATTAGGCCTTTCAAACATGCAACACGACTCACTGGATCGATTGTCGCATTTATCACGCAGTGATCCGAAGCGTTTAACACTATGTCAAATCGCCAACCAGGTTTTGTGGGGGTGGTGGGGCGCAGAGAAATCTCTTTCAAACTATTCGAGACATTTTTAGAAAAAACTGTTTTATATGCGTACGTGATGTAGAATAGATACTCAACAGTTTACGACCAACAGTTTTCGAGAAAAACGTGAAGAAATTATTTTTATGACGTCACATCCGGCTTCTTGACACCGCCAAGAGAACCTGTTCCGGGCAGTCGTCGTAGGTGATTGGTAGGCTGCTGAGTCCCGATTCCGTGCCCCGGATGTGACGATCACTTTAACACTAGAAAGACGGAAGGTGACATCCATCCCCCTGGAGATAGACATTCTTTTCAGAAGTGAGAAGTGACCAGAGGGAGAAAAATCTTTTCAGTTTTAGACAAACATTGTCAATTCAACGTATTGTTAAAAAACTGTTGTTGTGAAGATCATTGTTGAAAACTATTGTTGCGAAAACCATTGTTGAAAACTATTGTTGCGAAAACCATTGTTTGAAACTATTGTTGCGAAAACCATTGTTTGAAAATATTGTTGCGAAAACCATTGTTTGAAACTACAGTTGTGAGGAGCATTGTTGAGAAAAATTACTGTAGATGACATTGTGTGTGTGTGTGTGTGTGTTGCAAAAGCTATTGTTGTGAAGGGCATTGTTGAGAAAATTACTGTGGTTTAGGCATTATTGAAAAATAGTGAATGAAGTGCATCGTTGAAAAAATAGTGCTATGAAGTGTATCGTTCAGAAATAATTGAGGTGGAGCATATTGTTAAGAAGCTATTGTTGCCGAGAGTATTCTTCGAGAACTATTTCAGATAACATTTTCGAAAAAAATATTTCGTATTTTGTAGAGACCATTGTTGAGAAACTATTTTGTAGAAAGAATTATTGAGAAATTATTTAGTAGACAGCATTGTGTGACAGCATTGCTTGAAAAGTATTTGTGAGGGATGCATCGACTATTATTGCAGTGAGTATTGTTAAGGAAATATTGCAATGGACAGTATGTGTAAAAAATATTGTCATAGAGAGTATTGTTAGAGAACTATTTTTGTGAAGAGAACTGTTCAAGAACTATTTTCGTAGATAGCACTGTTGAGAATCTATTGCTTTAGATAGCATTGTTGAGGAAACTACCTAATGCTCTATAGCATTGTAGAAGAGTTATTTTTGAAGGAAGCATCTTAGAAAAGCGGTGCTGTTGAGAGTACGCGTGACAGTATTGTTGCGGAGAGTACAATTAAAAAATATTGTTATGGAGAATATCTTTGAGAGAATTTATTTTTTGAGAAATTCATTTTTTGACAAATCATTTTTGCGTGGAGCATTATTAAGAATGTTGTTTTAGAAAGCGTTGTTGAGAAACTATTGCTGTAGAGAATATCGCTGGAGAAATATTTTTGTTGGAATCATCATTGGGGGGAAGCGTTGTTAAGGAAATATTGCTGCATCGTTGAGAATCTATTGTTTTAGACAGCATTACTAAGAAACTACTGGTTTAGAGACATTGTTGGGGAACCATTTTTACGGTTCACGTTGAAAAGAAATGCTGTGTATTGATGTACCGCTGTGTGTGATGTATCGTCAAGAAACTGCTAGAGCGAACAATATTGTTATAGAGAGCATCGCGTTCGAGAAGTATTCTTATAGATAGCATTGTTGAGGGAAAAAACTACATAGAGATTATATTTATAAACTATAACTTTGTGTGGAGAATGTAATGTAATTGTTGCTTGAAAATTGTCATTTTGTTAGTCAGAACGATTTCCAAAAAACATTGCACGGAGAGTAAACATTCTGACCAAATCACAAATTCAATTTTGTTGTTTGGAATATTTCTAGTGTTTTTTCAAAACACTTTTGCGAGCAAATATTTTCTTCGAAACAACCGTGACTTACAAATGATTTCAATGATTTTCACCACCATCTTGTGCCAACAACGTCGTTTCCACTGTTGATGTTGGTTCACAAATGGCTTCTTTGTTTTACGTCGTTGTTCTCATCCGACGCGTGTTTGGGTTTTTTTCGAAATCATTTTCCCAGTTCCCGTACAACGATTGAACAAACAGTAAAAACACAAAACGTGTTAGTAAGGTCTTATCGCGTACAATTGCAGAATCCGCCACTGCCTGGTACCAAACGGAACCTTCCTATTGGTAAATTCATAGTTTTATTCATTTTCGTTCGATTGTGGTTTTTTTTCTCGTTTAAAACCTCGTAATGTTTTCGGTCAATATAAATTCGAGATAGGTACTGGAAAAAAAATAGGAAAAAATAAATGTTTCGCTTTCAAATTCAGGGAAATTTCCAGGATCGCGAGAATCTTTTTAATGACTTTTATCCTCGACTCTGAATACTGTGAAGACTGATTCCATAAAGTCTGAATAAACTGTGTATAACAGTGGTTCTTAACCGCGGGAGGCGCGATGGAAAAAAAAAATACATGACTGAGTATTCCTGAAAATTGAAATGATGATAAAAAAAAAATTGAATTTTTCTATTCTCTTCAAAAAATATAAATCATACTGACCAGGGGTGGCTCGAGCTTACCCGCCGCCCGGGTGCAAAGCCTCACGAGCCGCCCTTAAAGATGACCCTGGTGAGAGGCAGGAAGGACTATATCCTGGGAGACCCTGGGATAAATATATTTTGCTTTTAGGAGAAAGCTGCACAAAATTGTTTACTGAGAAAATAAGCGTGACCATACGTCCCGCTTTTGAAGAAGATGTTTCATTTCTAAATCAGAGTTGTTTAACTTTTTTTTCGTTTATTTTACCATTCTTGATTATGTCAGATAACTCAATCCACAAACAGGACTTATTGATGATTTATCATTACTTACGCTTATCCTGTATAAATTATGTATAACGAGACGATTTTTATTAAGAAATTTATTTCAAGGGCGTTTCTTGTGCTCCAGGGAAGCCAAATTATTTCCATTGCGTTTATTTGACTGTTCTGGAAAAATTACTGTTTATGAGAACCAAAATGCACACTTGCCCCCTTATGATAGAGCATTTTCTTGTTTCTGGTATTATGGTCAGAGAATTTGTCTTTTTTCTTAAGTTTGCTCAACATTTCCGTTGTCAAAGTATGGCTCAAAAGCGTGTCGCATTGTGAATTTTTACTGTCAAAAATTTGATCATAACGAAAGTTCAGGCTGCAGCCCCTTATAACCTGTCATTCGGGTGCACCCACCCCTTGTACCCTCGCTTAAGCCACCCCGATACTGACATTTTGACATCTTATTTTTTAGCTTCCGTCTACAGAAAATGTGTCACGTGAAATTTGCGTTACAAAAGTTTCTTTTTCGTTAAACAATCGTATTTGATTTCTACTTCGATTTATAAAACAATACCATTCACACCTAAAGCACATCGGAACTTTGGTTAAGGAGCTTTATTCTCCCCCCACCTTCCCCCCGTAATTTCCGTCAACGTGCTCGTTATCCGAATCACTCGTATATATGGAATCAAACTTCCCCCTTAGAAAAATAATGGGAACTCGGATATAATTCATTCCATAACTATTCATTTACATAAAAACTACTAATAAAAACTGCATTCGATTAATAATACAATACAATACTAATAAAACAGATGCTACAATAAAATATATAATATAAATAAATAACGCCAAAAATCAACATACAATAGAAGAATGTTTACAATTTAACTTACTCTAAACAACGAGAGCGAGGACTATCGTATAAAGGACGATTTACGGAATTGTTTGTTGTTTTAGTAAATTTGAGTGAACTTTGAAAAAAAACCTAGGAGGCACGTGGTTTGGCCTCCTTTTTACGATTTCTCGGAAATGGGAAATTTCATTGTGTCGTTGGACAGATTCATTGCTTGTTTTGCTACAAGGGGCCATTCAAGTATTACGTAAGCAGATTTTTAGCCATTTTTGACCCCTTCCCCCCCCCCCCTTGTCAGCAAAATTTCGTCAGTAGCTTAGAATATTTCATATCTTCAAAAGGGGGTGGTTGATGACGTAAGCAACCTTCAAACCCCCGTCCCCCCCTTGTCATCAAAAGTCAGCAAATCCGAAACCCACCCCCCTCGATGCTGACGTAATACTTGAATGACCCCCAAGCATTATTTGATTGGTTCTTCTTTTCTGCAAAATTTTGCACAGATTCCCACATTTTTATACCTCTCTGCAATCTCATTTGGAAGGTGGGGGGACTTCGCCTCACTTCTCTCTTCCTCAGACGAGATACAGTACATAAACTCTTGCTGTTGCGTGCGAAGGAGATCGCTCGTTGACCGAGTCAAAATTTGTTTAAAATTTTTAAAGCTCGTTAACCGAAGTTCCACTGCATTTCGCCGTTTATTTACATTTGTACCTCTTATGCATATTCTGCACTTAGATTCGATTGTGTGTGAGCACTAATGAAGGAAAGCGCCAAAAAATTTAACGAATTTATGTGTTGTTGATCCGGCTGCAATCTATAAGCGCAGAACTATTAATTGGACCTTTTTCCCCCAATTTCCAAAAACTTTTCCTTTTTTTTGGTTTAGTTTTTGGATTAATTAAAAAAATCAAACATTAACCATAGCCAAAAACAGCATTAAATAATAAGTAAAAGAGTTTACATAAATTAATTAATGGGTAATTAATTACGGAAAAACTAAATCTTCCAACAGATAGAAAACGCATTATCCAAAGGGGTGCGGGAAGGTAAAGTCGTATTGCACTGTGGGGTGCGGGATGGGAAAAAGGTTAAGAACCACTGCTGTGTGTAGAACAAGAATCTCTGTGCTGAGTACATAAAAAAAATGTCTAAGGAACCATACCTCTACGATCAATAGTTTCCAAGCAAAATACGAATTGGGATCGATTAGCGATAGTTTTTTCATTTGTAATCACGGACGATCTTATCCGTGCGTTAGGCCGTGCAAATAGTGTGGCGACCAAGAGGTACGGGAGTGCATAATAGAGACTAGAGACGAAAACAGTTGTATTGTTTTGTTCTACAACGTAAACACTCAACGAGGTGAGGTGGTTGAACAAAAATGTTCCTGCGTTCATAGTGGAGCGAAGAGGTACGAGTTAAAAGAATTGCGACTAGAGGAAGAAAAAATGCATGGGGTGGAGATAGAGATGTCCGCACATATAGTAAAAGAGCAGGGGGGATAGAGAAAATACCCGGAGGGGTTCTGAAATTTAAGGGTGGGAGGATGATGATCCCTCCGCGGAAGAAGGAAAGAAAAAAATAGAGAAAGAATATAGAGAATCAAGGTGAAACGAAAAGGTTTGTTCAAGTCGCGCACCACGTTGAGTGGCATGTTTCATTCCTTTCTCTCATTTCTCGAGTATGTGCAGTGTAGAACACTATTTACGCCGTCCCTAGTTTCTGTTATGCACTCCCGTACTTCATAGTCGTCTCACTATGAGAGCACTGCCTTTTTAGATACCAAAATTCAAAAGTCCTTCCTTGAACCGTCTCACCCATTTACGAACCTTGCTTTGGCGCTGAAACTTGTCCGTTGTTTTCTTATTTTCAGCAACAGTTTATACTAAGAAAAACACAGAATTTTTCCATAAAACATAGAGAGTCGGAAAAGAACGTGGCATAATAATTATGTAATCCTCCTTCCTTACAAATCTCAATAATCCTACGTGTAATGGTGCACATTCCTAACACAACATCCACGATGAAGATGTGAAGGGCGTTTTTCCGTAAATAAGAGAAAATCGGATAACAAGCCAACGGAATATTCTGGAAGGACATAAATAAGCCACGCGGTCACACATCCCGTTGAGTAGATGATGATAATAATAATGACGAGCACGAGAACAATATGGCGGAGATCATGAATCAGAATTCGGAATAGGAATCCCATCTTACGAGGTATATTTATGTAATAAATGTGTTTTTGTTGGGTCTGGACACGCGGGGATTATGCTTCTTTTTTTCTCCTTCCCTTCAGCAATAAAGTCAAGGATATGGCATGTGCGTATGATCATGGTCACTATGCTCTTGTTCGTCGCTGCAGAGTATCCTATGTCAGAATTAAAATGGGCACAGCTTCCCACTCCCAGTCTCTTCAAGGAACCCCCCCCCCCCACCCACGTAGAAAGGACCCAAAAAGTTAGTATCCCCACGCCCATATCATAGCTGCAAAGTCTCCCGGATTTATCCTAGAGGCTCTCGATTTTCTACTCCATCTCCCGGACTTCTGAAAAATTCTTATACCTCTCGAATTTCGACCGTGACTGTAAAAAAATCCCTACTTTTGAGGGAGAAGTAAAAATATTCCCAAAGAATTTATCCGGAAAAAGGGACTGTCGATTTTGCTTTTGTTTTTATTACTGAAATGACTTCAGGAATACAATGTAAATTGTCGCCATCGCATCAAACCACACAAAAAAAATATTTCATTTTCAGGAGGTGAGGGTTGGAAAAAGTCAAAATTCGCCAAACAGCCACCGTTCGATTCGGCCTTTCGACATACGATAACGGCAAGATAACTTGTGTCTGACTTGACTATACGTCCCGTTTCTGGCCTGGTGGCGATTTCTTTGTTGGCGTGATTTGATTTGAGAGTAGTAATGACAGGTAATTTTGCAGTGATTGGCGACTTGGCGTTAATAGACGATAACTTGCACGGTGTCACGTTTTTGCAAAGGGGAAATGTCCCTAAAATTTTACTTTTATTAATGAAAAATCCCTACGTTGTTACTCTTTTGTGCAGAAAATTTGGACCCTTCGCGAAAACTTCCCTAATTCCCATTCTCCAAAGTTGGCAGCTATGGCATAGGAATGAAAATCCATCGAAGAGCGCTATTAAGTTCAGGCAATGACTACATGGCTGGGGTTGGAATGAAATGCGTCATTGCACGCTTGGATTTTCAACGGCATGCTATGCGAATTCAAAACTGGCCAACATGTATCTGATGTATGGGGAGGGGGCGGGGGGAATAATGGCGAACGGAACTGAGCAAGCTACTCGAAAGTTGTACAGTGCACGATTTCTATACCTGAAAACTACTACTACTTTACATACATATCCCTCGTATGCAAATTCCTCTGTGGAATGTCTAACGAATTGGTTACATGCAGGAACGCGCTGTATATGTGTTTCTTGTTGCACTCTGGTGGTGCCATCCCTCTTCCATATTTTGAAGTGAAAATGTCAACTGCCAAAATTTTCATGTTATGTAAGTATCGGGATGATGGTCTGTCTACTCTTTGTGTGTAGAGACTGACCAGAAAACTCACAACTGCCGAATAGTCAAACTTTGGAGCGTGTGGACCGGTGACATTTAATAATGGATCTTGCATGATAGCAGATGTGTGTGATCTTAAATATCACGCAAACAACAGATGTATGGCCAGAGATCGTGCCTAGTAAATAGTTCGTTACGAATTTGCAGCCCCATTTAGCTGATGTATATCTGAGCAAGCTTCAACGAATGATTGGCCAAGAAAATTAGTAGAATGGGAGAAAGGCGGTAAAATTTGTATAACCCTCAATAAATACATCTCTGCCGAGACAGCTATAGTCTAAGTCAATGAGTGACTAAGAAAGTGACCTAGAAAGTTTGCGAGCATATGAATGACCAAAAGAATGACTTGGAGCATGAGCAAGCATATGAATGACCAAAACAGTGATCTAGATCTAGAGTACGTACAAGCATGTCAATGAACAAAAGAATGACCTGCAGAGTGAGTGACCTAGAGTACAAGCATATAAATGACCAAAAGAGTGACCTGCAGACTGAGGGAACAGGACAGTGAGTGACCTAGAGTGGGTGCAAGAATGTAAATGACCAAAAGAGTAACCTAGAGCAAGTGTAAAGGCGTAAATGATCAAAAGAGTGGCCCAGCAAGGAACCATGTCAGTGAGCAATCAAAAAAGTGACCTAGAGTGTGTGCAAGCATGTGAGTGACCAAAACAATGCGAAAGCATGTGAATGACTAAAAGAGTGACTTGAAGAGTGCCTCAGAGACACAAATGTACTTGCAGGAGTGGAGGAAGGCTAAGCGAGAGACTAAGGCTTTCTCGGTTATAGCACAAAATGGCGAATTCGAAGAAAGACCAGTCAAGAAAATTAGACTGGAATGGGTGAAGGGCGGCAAAATTCGTGTAGCGCCCGCATTCGGCGGAATCATAAATGCGTTTCTGTGCATAACCCCCCCCCCCCCCCAGACTCTAAGCGAAACATAACGCTTTTCGCCATAAGGTTCCTTCTTCGGAACAGATGAAAAGTGCCTATCGAACCATATTTCTATGACCCTACGTTAGCTTTAAAGCTTATTGCCAGCCGAAGAACTTGCCACTCAAAATGTGTCTGTGTGTAAAGAGACCTCCTTTTGGAAATCCCTGGACTATTCTGTATGACCGAGGAGCTACTGGGCATCGTGCTGGACTCTCACCATTAGAATCTAGGTTCAAAACCTGTTGGCGGCACAGTGGTGACCAGCTGAAGTTGCCAATTTGCCGATTTTTTTCCCCTAGTTCACTACCACTTATACGAGAAGGGGGGGGGGGCTAGTTATTGGTATTGTAGGTTGGCACACGTTGATACATATTTAAAATTTTATATTTTGAGTCATTTTATATGCTTAAGTCTCTGACAGTTTCCCACTCTGTGTGGTTTCTATTCAATCTCTACGTGTATTATTTATATATTTATTATTTCGATATTTTTCGTGTAGCGGTTTTTGGTTTTTCTATGATTTTCTTCCTTTTTGTGAGCAATCGGCAATGTGATGTCTAATTTCTTATAAGGAAAGGGTCCCAAGGTGTCGTCCCTCAAAAAAATTATTAAAAACTTTATAAGCATTCATCTCACCCAGAAACACACATAAAAACAAAAAATTAGCGGCGGAATGCAATTATTAAAGCCACAAAGAATTATCAAAAATAATAACAGTTGGCCACTCATCACCTCTTGTGCGATATCTATATAAATAAAACTTTTCACTTTCTTTCCTCTAGTTCTTCTGTTCTGGGAAACTATAGTTTCAGTCTCTTTCTCTTTTTCCCCTCTTTCTTTGTCTGTGCTGTAGGCTACTTGATCACGTGTTGTTTGAATGACATAATGCCATTTAAAAAAATCTCTCCGTCGAGAGCAGGCAGACCTGCTCTTATATGATACTTACATAGGGTTACCAGATCCGAAGACTGAGAAAGGAGGACGTCTGCGCACGCATCTTTAGTGACCTCAATTACCCCAATTTCCCAAACAGATGGCGCCACTATTCCGACCAACAAAACTGGCAACAACAACAATAATTTTCCCAAACTCAGAACCGCTAAAAAAAGCAGAAACAGAAAAAAATGGGAAATTTCGACGGCATTGGTGAATGCATGTGGGGGGGGGGGGGGAGAGAAACACAAAAACACTGATATCAATGAAGAAATATGTGTTTCAAATAGGGGGGGGGGAAAAATTCCTAGAAAAAAATGGAAAATAATTCTGGAAACCTGAAAAGGAGGACAAAAAGTCTAAGTTTTCGAAACGTAGGAGGACATGTCTCCCTAAAGGAGGACGTTTGGTAACCCTAACTTTCACGACATGAAAAATTTCAGCATTTACCATCGTCGCTTCAAAGTATGAAAGGCAGGTGGCAGCACCAGCAAAAAAACACGAAACAAGCACAACTCCGACAATATAAATATTCGAGTCACGCAAGCACACACACAACATGTTCCTGCGTGTGCCGATTTGTTAGAAATGTCGCAAAGGAAGGTGTACAGTTAGGTGGTAGCAGAAGTAGTGCATGTGTTCAAGTACTTCCCAGGATTTCAAAGGATCTTTTGACTAGTCTGTATTTCCAAGGATGTCCGTACGGTGGCTGACAATGCCTCCTCAAACTCACAGAAGCAATCTTCGGCACGTAAATACGTTGTGACATGATTAAAAAAAAAAAAAAAAGATCCAATCAAATTGTCTCATACTTCACGGCCAGGTTTTGAAGCGATTGTATAGATGGCGCTGTTCCCTCTCTCTCTCTCCCTCTCTCTCTCTCTCTCTCTCTCTCTCTCTTCCCCTTCACGTTCGTATATGACGCCATGCATACACATTTCTTCAGAAAACTATGTCTTGTATTGGAATGATAATTTGGACACTATTTCATGCGAGAACTTGCTCAGTGGAATTTATGTGCTCCTTACGAAACACCCTGTGTATTTACAAATTACAACATCGAAGAATTCACGAAATCGGTTCAGGTTATCCACGTGTGACATGTTAATACGTATGTGTGTTCAATACCAATGTTTGTTTATACAATTGAGTAGGAAATCGGATTATAATCGTAGTGAGGAACGTAAATCTTCACTGAAATGTATTCGTTTTCGGGCGCACGTAATCGTCCATAAATAAATTCCCACCCACCCGTTTTTCAGATTACGTATACAGTACTGTATATAAAGTATTAATAAAATGTAATATAGCAATACACTATTTGTGTTAGTTACAGTACACACATTATGGGTTTTTTTTGGGTTAATAAAAAAAAGGGGTTTCTATATTTATTTAACATTGGGGTTTTATTTTAAATAAAAATGGATGCCGTGGAGCGTGAAACGGAACTTTTATTTTCTATTTATTCTCGGATGGAAATCAGGTTAAACCGCGGACAAAAGGAACGTCCGATTTACGTCGACGATAAATTTCGACGGTTACGAATTTGACCAAAAACAAAAAAAAATGGAGAATCCCGGAAGCGTTTTGTATGCGGAAGTTGCGTTTGTTATCGGTCATTAGATGTTTTGGATAAAGTCTGCTTTTATACGATTTTTTTCCTGGATAACCGATCAGAAACTCGTGTGTTTGATTACATCATACTTGCTCGACCCATGATCAGGGGGCCAAATGTGGCCCTCAAACCTAATTTTGTAAAAAAAAAAAAATGAACGAAGCGACACATTTCTAGATCACACAAGTGAGTCGTGGTGCACTTCACACATTACTTGAGTTGCCCGTGGCACATTTACAGAGCACTCTTAAGTGCCTCGCAGTAGAGTTCCAGCTCACTTAAGTGTCCCGCAAAAGAGTTCCAGCGCAATTAAGCGACCGGTAGCACATTTATAGATCATTGATGTAACCTACGGTACAGTTCTAGACTCAAGCGGCCCGCTGCACATTCACAGATTACTTTAGTGACGCCGCTCCTCCGCCCCGGCGGCTCATTTATAGATCACTCAAGTCGATTGCTTATACCTAATCGATACATTGTCAAGATTGATCGATACATTCTGATACATTCTTGAAGTGTTCTCGAAGATTAATTTGCTCAGTTGCACATCATTGATTACTTATAGTATGCATAAATTACTCTCATGACTGGTCGATTAATTTTCTTCTTTTAAGCCACGGCAACACTCGTGTCAAGCCTTGCCCAATAGTCATTCGCAAATATTTGCTTCCCCTGATACAAAGACGCAGCAGCAGCTACGCACTGGCCCAGCTTAGTCCAATATTCCTTGGCGAATATTTGCTTCCAGAACACTCTCAGTGTTATGGCTTTTGGCGTTCTTCGACCAATGTGTGGCCAGGTTTTGAAGATCGGGAAGTAAGGAAGGCGGCAACTTTGACTTGGGTTGGAAGCTGGAAGGTACTGGTCGTTTTGTTCAACCAGCATTCCAATATCTTCCAGGCCCCAACATTTGACGATCATTGCCTGTGGTGGAGCGGCCACACTACTTACCCATGGCAAACCTTGGAACGTATTGAGCCAGCCTTGACAATAGTGTGTGGTCCTGGCTTTATTCCTTCCTCATAGCAAGAGGCCAGCTCTCATCATAGATCAACGAGAGTTCCAGCACAAAGACTCTCAGCTAGTCATTAGGAATCGAATCGACACATTCTTTCAGCGACTTATCATAAATGGGTAAATGCATTTAGCTATCCATCATGATCGATCAACGCACGGTCTCTAAGCTAATCGGGAATAGGCACATTTTTCTCATTATGAATCGACACATTTTTCCGCCGCTCTTCATACACTGCTTGACAATTGCTAAGGAACAATGCCATTTTTCATTATACCTAATGGCAGATATCTTTTAAAGAAATGAAACTTGACACGTGCTTAATAGACATCCTGAAGTATATTTATAATGCAAAATGAAACAGATATCGCGACATGGCGGAAAAAGATAAGCAAAACAAGAAAAGATGGTTCTTACAGCAATTGTAAACAGTTGCGGAAAGTGTTCGTTCCGCTAGAAATAAGGACAGATACGAATACTTCAGTATGAAATGTGACCTCCTCGGACACTGGCATCTGTTGTGCAAGCTGCCACTGAATTGTTCAGTAGAGCTTGAGGCATTTTTATCCCATTCGTCCGTCAAGACGATTTTCTGTTCCTATATGTTTGAGAAAGGCTATGATTTTGAGCAATACGTTTGCCGAGTGCATCATAGGCGTAGGCCCGGCGAATATGTAGGACATGACACGCGCTCAATATCTTCCCTTGCTAGAAGGAAGGAAGCTATGTGTCGGATACTTCATTTGTCCTATGTGGACGAGATAGCGATAAATTTACTAGACATTCTGTGCTGATGGTAACGAGTTACCTGCTCTCTCCACAGTATCTGATGTTTGGAATCACTGTTAACGCTGGAACGTGATTCGTCAGAGAACACGACTCTGAACCACTGTTGCTGATCCCAACGAATACGCTCATTACACCAACGTAATCTTTCTCGACGATGCTCGTATCCGAATGCATTTTACAGGCTTCCGTCCATACAAGCCAACATTATTCAATCGCCTTGAAATTGCTCTCTCACTTACGCGAGTGCTAGTTGCATTAGCAAGATCTGCGGCTATCTGTCCAGAAGTAGCATTTCTGTTTCCTTTCACCGCTAGGTTAACATATTTATCCTACTGAGAATGTGGCGATTCCCCCCGCGGTCTCCAGCACCCGGCACACGTATTACTCAAAGATATAACCCTCTTCGAACCATAAAGGAACCCAAAATCGCCTTGAAGGACGGATCGGACAAAACTCCCTCAAGCTCCTCTCCTCAACAATTTAGTGGGCAACATGCACACCAGATGCAAAATATGCATCAGTGTCCGAGGAGGTCACGCTTCATACTCTGAAGAGCCCATATCTGTCCTTATTTCCAGCAGAACGAGCACTTTCCGTAGCTGTTTAACAACTTTACGATCAAAGGACGTAATGTTGCGTTCTAACGCCAGCGGAATGAATTCAAACAAGCTCACTCTGTTTTCTTTCCTCTCTCCTGATCATCCCAAAGCTTTGTTTTGCAACCTAAAATTTTTTTCTTTTTTTTGTATACCCTGATAGTGATTTTTTTCACTCACATATGATATATCTTTCTTATAAGAGTGAAAGAGAACAGGTAGGTGAGGGTGAAATCTTACTTTGTACCTACATTCTTATCACCTTATCATACTGTCTTACTCTTTTATATTTGTGGGTTTTTTTTCCTTACTTTTTTCTAACGTGCGATTAGGTTAGGACCAAGGTTACAATAATTATTGCCGATTCGTCAAATAGAGAGCATCCGAATTTCTTGCCAATTCGCGTGTAAGCGAAGGGGTTGAAATTGCTGTAATGAGCATCTTTTTTCTATTATGCTTATCTTTTTCTTTGCAACGTGACGATATCTGTTTCATTTTGCTTAATAATGATACTTCAGGATGTCTATTAAACATGTGCTAAGTTCCATTTCTTTGAAGGATGTCTATCGTTAGGTATGACAAAAAATAACACTGTTCCATAGCATTTGTCAAGCGATATAGATCGATATGTATGCACTTCCAGCTGATCATCATAGATCGACTCACTCTATCTGTCCTTTTCTGCTAAAATTGTTGTAAAATATGTTTCCGTTAATCATCAGAGCGCCTTTGTACTTTTTTATATGCAATGTGTATCACGATAATTCTTCCAGTGATGTATCAAAAGAATTCCTACCATAATTTTCATTATTACACTTCAATCAACTCAATTATCATAAACGGAAATTGATCTCGATAATTTAAAAATTGTAATAAAGAGATTGTATTGGGAAATAATTTCTCTCTCAATACAGGTATTCTCTGGGTAGGCGTGAAAAAATGTAGAAGACGTGTCATTGTGAATGAACTCCTTTCCTTGTCGATTCAATATTTATATTGGCGTCTG
The DNA here is from genome assembly GCF_987345545.1 of Pholcus phalangioides. NCBI lineage: Eukaryota > Metazoa > Arthropoda > Arachnida > Araneae > Pholcidae > Pholcus > Pholcus phalangioides. The sequence goes on along the minus strand of NW_028301596.1, from coordinate 45,469,956 downwards.
TCACGAGACGGCACTCATGATTAATAGCCTTACATGTACAACAAATACCTATTGCGAAATCCAAAGAAGTGATGTCCATCTCATGGTTTGTTGAACACTTCGATGTTTGATCAGCAGGCGGCTTTAGCCTGACATGCTGCCGTGTTTGATTTATCGGCGGCAGCATTCGGAGAGATGCTGCCGTACATTGTTATTGTTACCCATTGTAAATGTATCCAAAGCCCTTGAAAACTTCAATACTTTTTTTTGCGTGTTAGGGATAATTTTGTGTTGTGTATATGCTACCATTTTCTGTCGGCCTTGAGACTATGTGTCATATTCCCATTTATTTGAATTGTCGCATGTTTGAATGGTATAAAAATCTCGAGTGTCATCGTATTCTCGAGCTATTCTCTATTGATACCTCTCTATACAGTATCTATTGCGTCAAACAATGAACAATACCTGAGCCTTATTATAATACGCTAACTGTGTGGATTTGTGTCCTTTTCTGATGCACCATCATCGATCGTTTCATGAAACGCCATCTTCCTGAACCAATTTTCATGAAGACAGAAGTAAAATCTGAGAGGCGATACGCGCTGCCGTACTAACAGGGAAAGGGTCCCAAGGTGACGTCTTAAAAAAAGTTATGAAAAAAATTACCACTGATTCTAGTCATTTAAAAGTGAACAAAAATGTAAACAAATATGGCGGAGTTATTATAGGCCACTCAAAAAAAAATCAAATATTTATATTTTGAACATCAATAGAATGATATGTATAGTAATATGCTATTTTTTTTTTTTTCAAACCGAGCACAACTCAGGTCTATCGCCATAGGCAATTTTCTACCTAGTGAGTTGTGCCGGAAGTTAAGTGTGTGTACCTAACAGTTTGAGTGCGTGTCTAGTGTTGTGTATGATTTTTCAGTGCTGCCATCTATATCTCAGAAGTGAAGTGAGTGATGTGTAGTGACTGAATATTTGTACTGTTTGTAGGACTGTTGCTCTCTGTGGCGAGACTTTTTAACGGGGAGATCGGCTCGCATTTGCGCCTCGAAGTTGGGAACCACAGAAAACCAACTTCAGCCGACCACCACTGTGGTGACGGTGGGGCTCGAACCCGGGTTCCCGTGATGCGAGTCCATCACTATGACCACTCGACCACCACAGCGGCTAGTAATATGCTATTGTAAATTGAGCGAATGAATAAAATTTTTCCGACACGCCACGCCCTTGGGAGTAATGTGCTTAAATTGCGCAAGTGACAGAGCATGGCCAACACCTTCTATAGCAGAAAGCCTCCGCACGATGCTTTGACGTCATTGAAGTCGTCCATTTCACCTGTAGCCCTTGCATATAGCACGCCGACGTATGCGGAATCTTCACTCTTTTTTGCAGTATATTCAATAACTGTAGGTGAAATGGACGACGTCAGTGACTTCATGAGCTTCGCGCGGAGGCTTTCTGCAATAGAAGGTGTTGGCCTGGCCGTGTTCAGTAAGTAAGATGTACCCCAACTTTTCTTTCTGAAATTTTTTGAACCATTTCATGTAAACTGAGATTCAGTCAATAGTAAATGCATTGAAAACAAAAGGAGCCTATGTTTTTAGATCCCGCGTTCTTTCAGTGCAAGACTCTTTGCATCAAACTGAACAGTATGTACACATTCTAAGAGATTTTCTTTTCCATCTGCATGTATCAGACCCAGAAATGAGCCGTCAAAATCACAAATGGATGGGGGGGGACACTTACTCACTCAACTGGGTTGTGTCAACACCAGGTACATTGTAGGTTGCGCCCATTGTTGTAAAATAAAAAGAGATCTTGATTATCTCTCATGATTCTATAGATTCTCATTTATTCAAATTTGAAGCTGCTCATTTTAGCCTTCGGTCAGTTTCGTCCTTTTTTCGGTGCTTCAAAAAACGTATCTTTGAACTTTGGGCAATTCGAACCCCAACACATGATTTTCCATAGAAACCTATGGGAAATCAGCTAACGAACGTTATTTCGGAACGAATCATCGTGGTTAGCCGAGGTATCAATCTACTATCATTGTCGTAAGTAAATGTTCACGTTACGTCAGCGGTAGGACAGTCAAAACTGATCGTAAATATGTTTGACGTCTTTCCTGTTTGATCTCATTCTATCATTTTCTGTCAATATATCTGGGAAAGGATTCATCAGAGAATTCAGAAATTCCGTAGAGAGGGATTATTTATCACTACCCTCTCCTCTTTCTCCGTACGCATATCGATGTGCCACAAAGACATTGAGGCACTTGGCTCTAATCCTCGCTGAACAGCTGCCGAACAAAAAATAAATGAAATAGACTTGAGAGCCTTGTTTACTTGAAGGTGATCACAGCCGAATTCTTCCTTACTCGTCACAATTTCCGGAGATTTATCGTCGAAATCCGAGCAAAGGAACATCTCGATCCTCCATCTGAATCTGACAGCCATGACGCGAAATACCTTTCCACGAGCGTTGAAAAGAGAGGCTTCACATTTTATTTTTGTTGATAAAACCCCCTTATCACACAGAAATATATTTATTTATATACCTTTTAAGGCGTCTGGTGAAATATCCTGCAGTATCAGCGTCTTCCACCTTGATAGGTTCAGAATATAGATCTTTTTCACGTGGTGGATGCGAAAAATATTTTGTTGTTGTTGTTGTGTCAGTTTCACACATTGTAGAGTTCACTTATTTATCTCATCCCGTTTTGCGAAGAAGAAAATCCCAAGCCATTGTACCATATATTATGTGTACTTTAGTAAAAATTCGGGAAAATCAGAGATTGGAGTGAAGGATTTACAACGGAAAAATTGATCAAGGCACACTCGTGATGGACTTGGAAGGTTTTGTGTCATTTTCCTACAAGATGTCTTTTTTGAATATGCTTAGTATTCACTTCAAATGAAATTATGAACGTGTCCCAAAACATGTTCGTGTCATTTCTTTTTTAGTAATGCTTACTTGACAACATAACATTCAGGACAATGCATGGACAAAAAATGAAACGCAAATGGTCCGAGTATGCACTTGAATCCCGTATATAAGGGACGTCTAGCAACCGAAACGTTTCCTTCGATTTAGAACCTCTGTTCAGCTATCCATCGTAGATCGATCTACACACACATTGTTCCGTCTAATCGTCCATAGATCGACCAACTTTTCTTGACTAACTTATTGCAGATCGGCGCATTCTTTCATCAACTCATTGAACTTGAACCTTGATTGGTGGTACCGGCGTGCCAACTGAAATGAGATACACAATGCGTGCCCCTTAAGTCATATCCCTGCCTATCCGTGACAGTATTGTATGACTTGGTTTACGTAGTTTTAAAGAGGAAGCTATGCCCCAAGAAATAGAGATTTATTGTCCTATGAATCTTTTCCAACGATGAGCCGGACATCTCATCCTTAGGTAGTGATAGCCATTTAACCTAGCCATAGTATTTGTTGCCCACAAACATGATCTATCACTAATATAAATAATATGCTAAATATAACATGGGATAGTGCTACGATGAAATTAAGAGAATGTACGAATGTTTATACTAGGATAGAATATTCACAAATATTTACAGTATTTACATGAGGTTATAACTCCAGATCTTAAAAGAAAGCTTAAGCGGTGGTCGAACAGCAAAAGAATCGGAAAAGGGCACTTATCAGGGTATTTTACTACTTTAATATATTAGGTATTAAATTATATTAACTATTAGAACAAAAGAGACTATGTAGATACTTACAAGCCTGGGAAACGTGGCCTGCTCATCATCTAAAAGTTTTTCCTGTCTTTTAAATCTCATCATGTGAGATTTCTCTCAGGTATTCAAATTCAGATTCCTCGTTTCCCAAAAAATCTTTCTGCCAGTCTTTGTACATATCCATGTATTGTTTTGATGCTAGTGGCTCTTCTTATGTTATGGTTTCTGATTAACCAAGGTGCTTTTAGCATGATCATCAATATAGAGAATATGAGTTGATGATATCCTCTCAGCTATCCATCATATATCGACGAATCGTTTCAACAACTCATAATCGACAAATCCAATCAGCTACTCATAATAGATAAACACGTTCTTTCATCTACTCATCATAAATTGGTACATTCTTTCATCTATCCGTCATAAATCGGCACATCGTTTCATATCATCATCATCAACCATTTTCAATCCACTGCTGGGTGAAAGTCTCTAAAAGTTTTCCATTTTACTCTGTCTGATGCTTTAGCCTTCCAGTTATCTCCAGCCACTTTTCTGATCTCATCGGTCCATCTTTCGGGGATCAGCCTTATCTGACGTTTAACACTACGGGGTACCAATGTAGAATACTTGTGGTCCATCTGTTGTCCTGTCTTCTTGCAATATGTCCAGCCCATTTCCAGTTTAGACGTTTAATTCTTTCCGTGATATCATATACCTTTGTGTTGGCTTCTTATCCAAGTGATTTGTTTTCTGACTCTCCTTATGATGCCTAACGTGCATCTTTCCATGCTCCTTCGTGTTGTCTGTAGCTTTTGTATCTATCGTCTCGCCTGTGAGTGTCCATGTTTCAGCTCCATAAGTCAGTGCTGGTAGCACACACTGGTTAAACACTTTTCTTTTCAAGCGTAATGGCATGTTACTGTTCAGAATTACACAGTTTTTGCCGAAAGTGCTCCATCCGATCATGATCCTCCTGTTTATTTCATTAATGATTCCGTTGTCCATGGTAATTTCTTGTCCCTGGTATACATAGCTCTCCATTTCCTCTATCTCTGTGTCGTTGAGCAAGATCGACTTCTTCAACGCAAAGGAGTTGAACATAACCTTAGTCTTTTGCCGATTCATTTTCAAACCCACCTGAATATTTGTCTTCGCCAGTTCTTATACCATTTCTTCTAGTTCGTCTGGATTACCGCTAATAATAACACTGTAGTCGGCAAGTCATATTTCTTTTTAGCAGAGTTCATATTTCTTTTTAGAGGGGTTTTTGGCCGTAATCCCCCCCCCCCCTCACGCTGGCCAGTTCGAGTTGGGGGAAGCCCATGGCCCCCACAAGGGGTGGGCTGACAAGGCTCCGGCCCTGGGATTTTAATCATTTTTTTGTTTTTTCACGCTATAAATTCATCATAAAGGGAGCCCCGTGAAAGATCCCAGCCTAGAGGCCCTGCTTCAGGATGTGGGGGGCCATGGGGAAGCCCGTCCATTCACCACGTGTTAAACGTGACTACTTACGGGCTGCACCACGGGAAGGTGCAGATTGAATCTTAAGCCTGTGCTCTTAGTCGATTCCTTCAAGTCCTCAAAATGAAGCAATTGAAGGGTCTTCTCCTAGTTAACAAGTAAAGACTATTCACCAGCCCATCGTTTTATCTATCCATCATAAATCGACACATTCTTACTGCTACCCCTCGTAAATCGATTTCGTGTTTCAGCTATTATAAATGTCTCATGGTTCACAAGTCATCATCACCCAGGGTCATGAAAATTCTACCTAGTGGTGTGCATTTCTGGACTTCCCAGTGATAAAATAATTCTTTAAAAATTAGTCTTTTGTGACTTACACAGTTTAATTATCTTAAAAACAAAATGAAATAAATAGTACACCAACCACTTGGCGTCAAGGCAAGTCAAAAAAAAAAATCTTTAAAGAACTATTTCATCGTTGAGAAGTAAAGAAATGCAGTATTTGGAAGAAATAATGCCTTGTTTAGGCCACTGAGGTCATTGGTGAGTTGACAACCTTTCATTCCTCGATTAAGCCTACTCAATATTAAATGTAAATTAGTGTCAAGAAAAGTTTAAGTAAAATATACAAAAATACTACCACATCATTATTCAAATTTAGATTGCATTTCGAGATAACTTTTATTTAAACCATGGCTTTTAAATTGTATAAATTTTAATTAGTTTTTCTTTATGAATTCACAGAAAGAAAACCTCAAATCTGAATGCTTTTTGACTCCTCTGTATTTGATGTAACTAATTATGATCGTTCATAATCTCTTGCTCGCATAACCGTCAATGGCATTTTCTGACCCTTTTCACGTTGCCATCGTCGAACAAAAAAAAAACCCGCAAATATGGCCTCGAAATATTCTTCTTCTTTTCCTATTTCATGCAAATATTCGAACGTGCGATGAATTTCGAATCGATCCTCGGAAGTTTGGAGGAAATGAACCGGCGAATACATATATATACACACACACACACTAACCAATCATCTGTCACGTTTTACTATTGCCGTGAAGTTTCACTTTTCCGACTCGGCATGTGCATAAATTTTGTCGCCTTGAGATCTCGGCGAAGAAAATTTCGATCACATTTCAGCTATTAATGTCAAGATCAAGGTTTACATGAAGTAAAAGAAAAGAAAAAAAAAAAGACGGTAGGGGGAGAAATAGTTGCGAAAGGCGTTTCCCATCCTTCATGTTCAGTTTTTCACACGAGCCAGACGTCTATGATTTTCTCAACACACATGCTTACTTACATAATTATCTTAAGGCAACAATAGGAAATGTCTGGGGTCTGTTGACAGTTGACATGTCGTTTTTTTCGATTGTTAGTAATTATAGATTTTTATTGTTGTTGTTGGTTTCGGTTTCTTTCTTCTACGTTCTTTTTTTTTACGTATTGCATTACTTTTATTAGTTTCTATTTCCGTTTTGTCACTTTTTGCATTGTTTACATTAGAAACACATACACGAACATGAATTTATGTCTTATTCTCATTTTTTTTTATTATGCATTAATTAGTGAAAAAAAAAATTTCCCAAAAAAAGCTCAATCTTCATTTCCTTCCTTTTTTTCCCTCTCATTTCTTCTACGTGCGATCGTGATTTTAATTGTATGTATTCGTTTTAGCTCAAGAATACGATACTGATACGTATCGATATCATTTATATATTAATGCCGATTTCGTTCATTTCTTTCCAGACATCTGGCTAATTCGTTCAATACGTCTATTTCGTCTACTATTTTTTCCCTAATCTTCAAATTCAATTGAATTTGCATATTCACTCATCATTTCATTCATTTCAATTTCAGTTTTGCTCATTTTCACTCATCTTCTCATTCATATCGCTTTCGTGTACTACTCATCTTCCCATTCATATCAGTTTTTTTTTTTACATTCATGGCAATTTCATTTACTCATCTTCTCATTCATCATGGCAAAGGTGATTGAAAAAAAAAGCACTAGTATCGTCAGATGCACATGGTGAAGGTGCATCCAATGATATCACTCCGGTTCCGGTATCTTTTCAGTAATTATGATTTTATACTTAGATTATGATTTTATACTTAGATTATGATTTTATACTTAGATTATGATTTTATACTTAGATTATGATTTTATACTTAGATTATGATTTTATACTTAGATTATGATTTTATACTTAGATTATGATTTTATGGTTGTTGTGATTGTAATGTATATTTTGTAATGTATGCTTTTTATGAATAAATTGCCAGAGGTATCCAGTCCGTGAGGACAATGAGTCGATATTGCCATATGGCGATGTGGGCTGGGTATCTTTCGGTTTGACGTCTGAGCACCAGGCCCACGGCCCTGATTCGTAACAAATTGCTTTCCGCTGTATCTCAAAAAGTACGCAACGCACGTCAAAAGCAACGGTATCGTCAGATGCACATGGCAAAGGTGCACCCAATGTGCACCCACTTTGATTTCAATATCTCTTCCATCTGGGAACCAGACCCGCTGCCCTGATTCGTAACACAAAAATTTTTCCACTATATCTCGAGCAATTCACAACCAAAATAAACGGCATCGGTATCGGTTAGCTGTTCCAAAGACAACGGCGATGATAACGACATCTGTCAGTACCTAACACGTGATTCAAGACACAAAAACGTATTCACGCCAGAACTTGTGGCCGTGCCTATGACACAGCCTACCCCAATTTTTTTTTTTTTTTTTGAAAAGTTATTTTAACAAAAATTTATTCGGTCTGCTTTTTGCCTCGAAGAAGAGAATTATCGACCTCTCTCTCTCTCTCTCTCATACGTAAAAACTACGTAGGAGGAAAAATGGAAAAAAAGGAACAGAGCCATAATAGTAATAAATAATAATGGAAGCGGAAGGTGAATCGGACATCAGTCAGTCAAAAAAAAAAAGAAGCGTATAAAGGCTGAGCGTATTTACAACTGCGGTCATTGACATAAGGAGGGCAACTCTACGGGGAATCTTCAAAGAACTTACAATAATAATAATAACATATAAGAAGAAGACATGGCTGTGCGAATAAAGACAATATGAACGAATAAGACAATGGCTTGTAATTTCCAACAGAGAACTCTACTTCCACCTTGTCACATTATTGGCTGTTTGCGGTTGCCCCGCTGGACGTTCAAGAAAATATAATAAAGACGTCTGTATAAAAGAGAACTAATTATATTTCATACGGAACTCGTTTTTTTTGTTCCCCTTATTGAATGGCGAATCAAATTATCTTTCGTTAATACTCTTTTGCGGTTTTCCTCTACCCCTTCCGGAATTATTTATTCTCAGCGAGGCTATTGGATGGGTCCAATCCTTTAATTGGCGTAAAACTGTCTTCCAGAGACAGTAATTTTCGATGAATTGAGTTCAGGATCGAGCCTAAAGACGTGGAAACACCCTTTTTTTAGCTTCCTCCTATTCTTTGAAATTAGATTGTTTCGATGTGAAGTCCGTGATGCTGGGTTTTTTCCCCCCTCTGAAGGCAAATGTGATAATGGAAAAGCATTCATTAGAGCGGCTAGTTGCATAGAAATGATGTTAATCATTATTCGGATCGTTTGGCAATTCATCAATGAAATTTTGAGTAAGTAGGCGATTGCCTTGTACCCAATAGTAGAGAATGGTGGACGTGGATTGCGTATACCAGGGGTGGCCAACAGCTGACTCGTGAAGTGATTTTGTTTCGGACCGCGACGAGGTTAAAGTACCGTGAAAAAATTGAATTTGTGATCATTATTTGAACTATCGGTTCCAATAGCAGATTTCTTGATTAACAAACTCCTTAATTCTAGTGACGAAATTAATTTAATAACTAACTAGTTAATTCAATTAATAATGGAGCGGCTTATACACCGAAGTTGCACCACTGATGCGGCCCGCGACGCTATAGCTGACCATTATGTTCGCCCGCGAACAGAAAGAAGTTGGCTACCCCTGACGTATACGGTGCTTGCCGCTTATTAAAATCATTTTTTATGGAGATGATTTTGATTTTATTAATGAGCGGCTGATTGGTATAACCGGCGAATCAAAACTAAAATTGAAAATAAAGTTGGTCTTGGTCCCGCATAATCGGGTAACGGATACTCCCCTTAAACGGGCAAAATGTATTCCATAGAGGCAATGTTAATTAGTTCCTCGCTGAATTAATGTGATAATTTCAAAAACTTTTCCCCGCCCAATCGGATTGACACAACTGTAAATATACAGGGTTATTACTTAATTTCCTTTGTCGCATTTTACTGCAAAACATTGATCCTAGAGACGTGCTTCCAGTTGGAAGAATCATCCAAATAACGAGTAAAATGCAAATACGTCATTCGTGTTACAAGTTTTAGTTATTAAAATTTAATAAAAAAAAATAACGTTTTATGCGGACACCCTGTTATCAAAAGCCTAATTAGAAAGTTGTTGTACCTGTCTCTCCTGATGCAAAAATTCCACGGTGCAATATTCACTGAGATATTTGAATTCAAAAATCGGAGGAAAGTTGGGGAAAGAACAGGATGAATCAACGGACAATGCTTTTCTTCCTAGTTTATGGGGGAGGAGGATTCAACAGAATGAGCGTAATTTACGAGCGTACCATACAATCCTTTAAATTTTAGTTCATAACCTACATCATCACTAGTTGAAAATGTACTGTGAAGTTAACGAAACATTTCTTTCTCGTAGAAATTTCTTGCAATCGCGTTTCGAATATTACATGCATTTTGCTTAAAATTTGACATAAAAATGATTTTTTTGCAGAAAATGACATTAGGTAGAATGCTATTTTGACATTTTATTTGAGTTTGAAACATGATTTCAAAATGGCTGATTGTATCATTACAAAATTTCAGTGCGATATTCTGTCATGTATTGTTAAGTTTATGAACCACAATGTAAGGTCAATCAAAGGTATTTGTAAAAAAGCCGGGATTACACTGTAAAGTGTGATAAAAGATCTTTTACAAAACTTGAAAAAAAAACAACCAATAACCGATACGCTTATTGATTGCATTTTTCTAGTTTTATGAAAGAACATTTGCAAAACTTTTATAATGTAACGTTGGCCTAATGCAGTGTTTTAGGCCGCGATTAAACTATGAAAGTTTGATAAAAGAAAGATCTTCTGCAAAGCTTATACAATGTAATGCTGGACTTATACACTAGATGTAAAAATAAAAGTTTCAAAAATTCACACATTCATCAACAGATTTTGGTGTAAGGCCGGGATTACACTATAAAAGTTTGATAAAAGTTCTTTTCTAGAACTTGAAAAATGCAACCAATAACCGTACTGGTTACATTCTCGCAAATGCAACCGATAGTCTTATTGGCTACATTTTTTTAAGTTTTATAAAAAAACTTTTATCAAACATTTATAGTGTAATTCCATCTTAAGGCCGGCATGCACTATAAAAGTTTGATAAAAGATCTTTTACAAAACTTTAAAAACAACCAATAAGCGCATTACTTAAATTCGCTCAAATGTAACGCAATGCACTTATTGGTTGAATTTTTCAAGTTGGATAAAAGATCTTTCACAAAACTTGAAAAAATAACTAATAAGCTTATTGATTACATTCCCTCGAATGTAAGCGATACGCTTATTGGTTGCATTTTTTATTATTATGAGCACTTACATATTATTATTAGATTATTACATACGTACTTATCATACAATACTCTTTAAATTTGATTCATAACCTTCAGCTGCAAAACGTGCTATGAAAATAACAAAACATTTCATTCATAGAATTTTTTTGCAATCGTGTTTCGAGAATATTACATAAATTTTGTTTAAAATTTGACATGAAAAATGGCTTCTTTTTTTTCATAGAAAATTATCTTAAGTACCGTAGTCCAAAATTTATTATTGTTTTCGTCATTTTCTATCAAAAAAATGCTATTAAATTACAATTTTATAGAAAAGTGATAACAGAAAGGTATTCGGATACCTTGTATAAAATTTCAATTTTTTTTCTCATTTTTTCTCAACTCTCCACCCATTTTCCATTTTATAATAGTTTTTTTCATACGTTTCAGGTAATAATTATATAGTCTGGATTACCTTCCCCCCCCCCCCCCCCCCCGTGTGTAAGCCTCGTCACTGCAGTGCAGGATAGTTCCGAAGGTCATTAAATATTGCATAAAACATTACAATATCTAGTAGAAAAGGAAATTAAAAAATAAATAAATAAAACCCAAGGTCTTTAAAAGACCAACGTCCTTGGCGGAAAAACGTCCGATTTCGATCGGCCAATACGCGGATTTTTCCGTCACTTTTATGGTCGTTGCTTTTTTTGTTTTTCCGTCCATTTCTCGGAAGGAACTGCGTTGGGGTTGAAAAGATCTACCAGCTACCACTTGGAAGAGATATCGCTCCATAGTGAAACGTTCAATTTATGTGTGTATTGCCGTTTCGTGCTCACATACAAGATTTTTGAAATATTTGAATAATCACGTCATACTTTCCTCTATTTTATTTACTTAATTTTTTTTTTTTTTTTTCTGGCTGGTGTTTGCTTAGGTTCGTGTTTTGACCACTGATCGGATCGAAATACTTACATCACGTTCGTATGATATTCGATCAAAAGATTGCGACAAACTACTTGCAATAAAAAGCAAAAAAATGCATATTACGTATGTAGCGTTTTCTATAGTTTTTTTTTTCTCAAAACTCTTAAAAATTTAAACACTGTGATTTTCACAAAACAAGTGGGGTTTGAATCAAGATACTTTATGAAATAATGAAATCCAGTGAAATTTCTGAAATGTCTAAAACTTTTTGAGATATTCTAAATTGTGTCCTGAAAACTGGCTCATTTTCAGTACTTAGCCAAACCACACAATTTATTTGAATAGTTTTGATACTGTATGTTTCAATGATTGTTATCTGTGCAATGAATTAAAAGTTCTAAGAAACAAGTTCGTGAAACAATACGTGAATTTTAACAAAAAAATTCAATTTTTTTTTTATTTAAACAGCTGAAAAATGTTTAATTCTAAACATATGGCCAAGATTCATTGCACAGCTAACGTTATCTGGAACACTGTTGAAATTTTTCATGAGATTATCTTGAATATCATGAATATATCTTGAATATTTTTTTGAGAAATTTTGTTCCGCGTGGAATAAAGTAACGAAAAATCTTTAAAAACGCGCGTTCGAAAATTGTTTGTTGCCTTTGAAACCATTGTTGCAGATGATTTAAATCAGCCATAACTTTGTTTTTACTTATTGCATGCACAAGAATAAAGCAGTTTTGGATTCTGAGTAAATTATTCATTCTTCTAAATGAATATATAAAACAATTTTCGACAATTTTGGAAAAAATCGTTATTTGAACGTAATCAGTTGCCTTAAGAAATTTTTTTTTTCAAATTAAATACTACTTTTCTTGTAATCACTTTCACTATTTATGGTTCAAAATTCTTTTTACTGCTTTATCCCTTTTACTGCTTTTTCCCTTTGTTTGGTTACTTAATCGAAGTTATTTTGGTCTCTTCTTTTAGTGCAGGGGTTTCTTAACCAGCGATTTGTGGATACCCCTTGGGGAATCTTGAGAAGTTTCCGATGGGTATTTGAGCTTGGGTGGGATAACAATCAACTCGTTATTTTGCTATCACAGTCAAACCTCATTAGCGGGTCACTTTTTTGAAATAACTATTGCCTTCTATGGCGTTCCTATGGTATTGAACTCCTGATAATGCGCCTCCACACTCCGCTTAGTGGGGGTCACTTTTGTGAAAGTAAGCCTTCGCAAACATTCGTAGAAATCGGAAATTTTTCATACAATGTACATGATGAACCTAAGGCTATATTGTTGGTGGTTTTCCTGCCGTTCGACGGAGCATGGGTTCCCACATGGAGAAGATGATGGGACTTTAGCACGGATTCTAAGATAAGAAGAAGCCCTCTGACAAAGATTCCCTATTTTTATGTTCATGCATTCCCCTTACTGAAATTTTCTTGTCAATAACCGATAATTTGGAATCCTGTACCCTGTTATAAAGTTATTTTTAACTCCTTCACGTACAAGCCTTTGGCAACAAATTTGGCTGATATCTATTTGATGAATCGGGGATAAATCTGGTAGTCTCGTCTTAACCTAACCACACGTATAGAAAAGGAAGAAAAAATAAGTAAATAGAAAAATAAAAACAGTATTATAGATAAAGTGAGTAAAAAATTATTTCTTTTTTTCACCCTCACCCTACGTGTTCTCTTTCACTTCTACATGTATATAGTACAAAGATTCATTATATGTGGGGAAAAAAATCACTAACAAGAGTGTAGAAAAACGAGGAGGAAAAAAACATTTTCGATTCATAGGGCTACAATAAAGCTTCGTGATGGTGAGGAGAGAGAAAAGAAAACATAGAGAGCTGGATTGACTTTATGTCACTGGTTTTTCAATGAAGTATTTCGCCCGCGATCCTAAAGAGCTTAATTTTGGTCTCACTAATACGAGACTCTTAATGCACCTGTGACCTCCAGACCTTACTCAGGTAGGCGCATGCGTTAAGACGGTCCAGCAAGTATGACCAGTTCGACCCCAAAGTGAGACTTCATCGTAGGTGAGATTACATGAAAGTCGTAAAAATGATATTTTTCCTTTTATTATATATTATATCGATAATGTTTTGGTAGTTAAGCCGCCTATAATGATCATCGAAAAATTATCACAAAAGAGTATTAATTAAAAATATTTGAAAAAAGTGTCCGTAAATTAGTTTTTATGTTTTTTTGTGAAACTGGATAGTTCTTACAATTCTAATATAGTTAATAACTACTGGTGGAACATATTTAATTTTCATTCCTTTAAATACATTTTGATGGCCTTGAATTACACTGAGTTTCCAAGAAATAGGAACACCCCTCACTCAAACTTCGACTCGACCGCGCTAAGGCGCCTTGATAAGGAGTCTATTTAAAGTGGCTGTAGTCCCGTGCTATAGCCTTATCAAGGCGCCTTAGTCCGTGCAGCACGTGCGCCGACGAAATAAACCAGATTTGCTGTTAAACCGCTTTATCCTGGTCGGAAGCACTAGTTAACGTTGCAATTTGCCTGTTCATGAGGATAGCAAGAGATTTGAGTGACTTTAAACGCGGCATGATTGTGGGCGCCAGAAGGGGTGGTTTCAGTATCTCCGAAGCCGCTAACCTTCTTGGCTTTTCTCGTACAACATCATCTCGAGTCTTCAAAGAATGGCAACTAAGCCAAAAAACTTGCATAGTGGGCGGAAATCGCTTTTGAACGAAAGAGGTGCCAGGCGACTGACGCGCATCGTGTGCAGTAGAGCAACAACGCAACAAATTGCAGCACATTACATCTCAGGATCATCGCAAAGCATATCCGTACGCTCTACAAGACGAACCTTAAAACGAATTGGTTTTGATAGCCGGCGAACAACAATAGTCCTTTTGATTTCGCGGCAAAACCGAAGAAAACGGCTTTTGTGGGCTAGAGAAAGCCTAAATTGGACACTTGATGAATGGAGGTAGGTTGTCTGGTCTGACGAGACAAGATTTCTTCTCCATGATGTTGATGGCAGGATCCGTGTGTGGTGCAAGCAGCACGAAGCCATGGACCCGGCATGCCACATGACAACTGTTCAGGCAGGTGGCGGCGGAATAACGGTCTGCGGAGAGCATTTTCTTGGTATACTCTCTTGGTCTCGTATTTCCACTGGAAACATCTATCAATCGAGCACCTACCTCCACATTGTTGCTGACCACGTTTATGGCCATAATGTTTCCTGATTATGGTGGCTATTTCCAGCAGGACAATGCACCCTCCCATGGGGCTGGAATTATCTCAAATTCGTTTGAGGAACATGATTCAGAGTTTCAATTGCTTCAATGCCCTCCCCCCCCCCTCTTCAGTCACCCGATCTCAACCAAATTGAGCATTTGTGGGACGAGGTTGAAAGGTCTGTTAAAAGCTCCGAAACACCACCTTCTAATCTGAGGGAATTAAGAACTGCCATTTCGTCAGCATGCATCTTTGCTTTTCTTTTATCCAAACTAATGATTGCGGTTGCTTTATCCAAGACCTCAATGATATCTATATGAATAGATCTTTTCTCTCCCATTTGCTTTAACAGTTTTGACCACAGCAGATGTACTGTCAGAGGCTTTATCGAGGTCAGTGAAAGTCCAAACATAGTAATTTGTATTCTACGAGTTCCTTGATTGTTTTTATTCGTTTTATAGCCTAAAAAAACTTTAGTAAAATGGTGCTCTAGTTGTTTATTTACTTTAAATTGAATGCATATATTTTTAAATTTTTTGTAGTAAAACTTAGGATATTTTTCTATCATCTTTAGAATAAGGGGTTACACTTAAAATTTATTCATTTCAAGTTTCATAAATTCTATTCTAGAATGTCAGACGTACATTTCTTCCAATTCAATTTCGTCGAAATGCATTCAGCACATAAAATTCAGTGATGTTAATCATAAAAATAATATAACTTTGCTAAGTCCTTGGTTTTACAAAATTTAAATTGAAACTCTGTGGTTGAATAAGTTAAATAAATTGTTGTTTATACACTTGAGTTATAATTACAAAAAAAAAAAATTTCTGCGGTTTTCGGGAAGTTTCCTGTTGTGCCCCGGCCATTTCATTAAAATATGGATAATAATTAAGACTTGGAAAAACCATCGGCCTAATTGGCAATATAAGCTGCCATATATTATCATCATCAATCAGATCTTTATGACAGTTCATTCCTTTATCAACTTACACACCAAAGACGATTAATCACCCAGCAATCACTCTAATGCGTTTTATATACCGTAATACACAGTACTGGGTCGTCCTAGAAGTTCCAGGTGATTTTTTTTTCAATGTATATGGACAAGTTGAAAGAGTTTTAGGTCCTAACGGCTATACCAGTGTTCTTCAACTTCTTTTTCACCATCGGACCAGCGAAAATTGAAGAAAGAGTTTGCGGACCGGCAAAAAAAAAATAAATGGGAGAAAAAATTGCGGACCGGCATAAAAATAAGTAAAAAGGGAAAAATAATTTGTTGAATGGCAAAAAAAATTATCTAAATTACTTGCAGACCAGCAAAAAATTAGGAGAAATAGTTTTCGGACCGGTCAGAAAAAACATACAAACAGGAGAGATAATTTGAGGACCTTAAAGAAATAAATGAAAGGAAAATAATTTCCGGAACCGGAAAAAAATTCATAAATAGGAGAAATAACTTATAGACGTGCAAAAAATGATAAATAAATTAGAGAAATAATCTGGAGCGGATAGAGTAAAGTGGATCGGCAAAAAATAAATATTTCACGGACTGGTAAAAATGAAGAAATGGAAATAATTCGCTGACACCAGCTAACGAAGATAGAAATAAAATCAATATAAAGACGGTATTTTGTTTAACAAATTTAAAAATTATGAGGTATTCATAGGCGGGTACGTGGGGAGGAGTGACCGCCTGACCCCTCATTCACTATAAAACCACCGCCTTCGTTCGAAGAGCTTGTATCCGCTTGTGGAGGTATCCATATGAATTAGAATAGAATTAATGGAAGAAATAATTCCAGAATTGATGAAAAGTTAAGAAAGAATTAATGCCAGAATTTTTATGAAAATTCAGAATTTAAAGAACAGATAATTCCGGTATTGGCGGAAATTCATAATTAACGGAAGAAATAATTTCGTAGTTGGCGGAAATTCAGAACTAACGGAAGAAATAATTCCAGAATTGATGAAAATTCAGAATTTAAAGAAGAAATAATTCCAGAATTGATTAAAATTCAGAATCAACGGGAAAGATAATTCAAGAATTTAAGGAAGAAATAATTCCAGAATTTAAGGAAGAAATAATTCAAGAATTTAAGGAAGAAATAATTCAAGAATTTAAGGAAGAAATAATTCCAGAATTTAAGGAAGAAATAATTCCAGAATTTAAGGAAGAAATAATTCCAGAATTTAAGGAAGAAATAATTCCAGAATTTAAGGAAGAAATAATTCCAGAATTTAAGGAAGAAATAATTCCAGAATTGATGAAAATTTAGAATTAATGAAAGTGATAATTCCAGAATCGATGAAAATTCAGAATTAGTGCAAACGATAATTTCAGAACGGGTTAGAATTCAGAACTAACGGAAGAAATAATTCCAGAGTTGATGAAAATTCAGAATTTAAAGAAGAAATAATTCCAGAGTTGATTAAAATTCAGAATTAACGGGAAAGATAATTCAAGAATTTAAGGAAGAAATAATTCAAGAATTTAAGGAAGAAATAATTCAAGAATTTAAGGAAGAAATAATTCAAGAATTTAAGGAAGAAATAATTCAAGAATTTAAGGAAGAAATAATTCAAGAATTTAAGGAAGAAATAATTCCAGAATTTAAGGAAGAAATAATTCCAGAATTTAAAGAAGAAATAATTCCAGAATTGATTAAAATTCAGAATTAACGGGAAAGATAATTCAAGAATTTAAGGAAGAAATAATTCCAGAATTGATGAAAATTTAGAATTAATGAAAGTGATAATTCCAGAATCGATGAAAATTCAGAATTAGTGCAAACGATAATTTCAGAACGGGTTAGAATTCAGAACTAACGGAAGAAATAATTCCAGAGTTGATGAAAATTCAGAATTTAAAGAAGAAATAATTCCAGAGTTGATTAAAATTCAGAATTAACGGGAAAGATAATTCAAGAATTTAAGGAAGAAATAATTCAAGAATTTAAGGAAGAAATAATTCAAGAATTTAAGGAAGAAATAATTCAAGAATTTAAGGAAGAAATAATTCAAGAATTTAAGGAAGAAATAATTCAAGAATTTAAGGAAGAAATAATTCCAGAATTTAAGGAAGAAATAATTCCAGAATTTAAAGAAGAAATAATTCCAGAATTGATTAAAATTCAGAATTAACGGGAAAGATAATTCAAGAATTTAAGGAAGAAATAATTCCAGAATTTAAGGAAGAAATAATTCCAGAATTTAAGGAAGAAATAATTCAAGAATTTAAGGAAGAAATAATTCCAGAATTTAAGGAAGAAATAATTCCAGAATTTAAGGAAGAAATAATTCAAGAATTTAAGGAAGAAATAATTCCAGAATTTAAGGAAGAAATAATTCCAGAATTTAAGGAAGAAATAATTCCAGAATTTAAGGAAGAAATAATTCCAGAATTGATGAAAATTTAAAATTAATGAAAGTGATAATTCCAGAATCGATGAAAATTCAGAATTAGTGCAAACGATAATTTCAGAACGGGTTAGAATTCAAAATTGATGGGATAAATAATTCTAGAATATTTGGATATAGATGGATAGGATGGACCATGAACTTTTAGTACACCGCCAATCGACTGCTTTTACAAGGGGACACCAGTATCGATTGGTGAGGGACAATGCAAGGTTATGGTGTCGCAGGGAATTTTTCTCCAATAGGGTTGTTAATGGATGGAATAGCTTGCCCCCGGAGGTAGTAAATTGTAACACAATTGACACGTTTAAGAAGAAATACGATAGACATGTTGGGGTGGATCGAGAAGCTATCCATTCTTAGAATAAGACAACCATAAGTATTCCTTATGGGCATTGTATAATATTTTATCATGTGTATATATTGTTTGTAATTTGTGTTAATTGCATTTTTAATTGGGTTGCTGTATTTTTGAAACATGTGACAACCATATTTTTATGGGCATCTTTTTATCAGCCACCTCGTTGGGCATTTTGCCTGTTGTGGCGTTGTATTTGTATTTGTATTTGTATTTGATGAAAATACAGAGTTTACGGAAGAAGTGCTGCCAGATTTGATAAAAAATTTAGAATAAACAAGCGTGATAGTTCCAGAATTGATAAAAACTGAGGATTAATGTAAAAAATAATTTAAGAATTGTTGAAAGCCTCCAATAATTTACCGTGAGTGCGGGGACCCCATGAAGCGCATTGCCCGATGCGACAGACACCAGGGGCGGCTCCGTTACAAACTAAACCATCTCAAGAACACGATCTAAAGAAATTTTGGAGATTTTCTCTAATAAAAAAAACAAACGAAGAGCATTTAACTTTTCTTTTCACATTCAATAAAAACGGCAGACATGTGTTGAGAAATGTTCTTCTCTCCTTCCTCACCGTTGACTGAATTTGCATAAAGACAAAGGAATGTGACTCTCGAAGACACTGACAGGGAGTCACACATATTATTTCCCGTGTTGTAACCTTGATAGCTTTTAAATGCAATATGACATATATGTATACTGTGTCTCTTAAGAGCTTAAGACCTTCTCTCTTCCTTTAAACGATCTTTTTTTTTCCAAGATCTTCTTGGTATAAGTTGTTCGTTCCGCCTGTTATTACGACTAAATCGTTATATAACGTTTATATAATGTTTCCCTTTCACCTTCTTTTAACTAATTTACTGATGAAGGGAAGTTAAGAGGAAAAAGTGAAATCTTACGATTGAAGGAGAAAGTAAAGGATAGGTGGCCCGTTGAAATTGTTTTGTAAGGATTTCTTAGGTCATACTGTGCAAACTATCATTGATTTTTGAATACCATTTTCTTCCGTTCGTGTAATATGAATTACTAAGAAAAGAAAATACATTCTGAGGAGAGGAAAGTATGTATGTGATAATCATTCGGGTGTAGGATGAATTTCTCAGAAAATAATTCGCTGGAATTGATTATCTCGAGAAGAAGCAGCACTATTTTATTGTGATGATGATGTCAATTTATAGAGGGTGTCCTGCAATTGCTAATGTGGCCTATTATCTCATCAACTGTCCGCGTAGAGGTATACAGTAAAACTTTGATTAACCGTCATTCGTTTAACCGTCAGTTTTTGTCATCCACCTGAAAAAAATACGGAAAAACATCCAAAGGTTTTGAGGTCCAAAAACATCGGATCACTGCTATGGTCTGTGCAAAAGTCACCGGCAATCATAGATTGTCCCTGCTTATAATTGGTAAACCCAAAAAACCACGTGCTTTCAAAAATTTGAATATGAACGCATTGCCTGTGAACTATTATGCCCAAAAAAGTGTTTGGATGAACCAAACAATTTTTTCAGAATGATTCCACAGCATTTTCGGGCCTCAAGTTAGAGCTCATATGGCCGAAAAAGAATTGTCACTGCAAGCACTGCTGTTGATGGACAATGCGCCCGACAATACCCCTGTTGTGAACTCAAAAGTGATGATTGCCCAAAATAACATGCTTCTTTCTCCCAGTGAATGCAACTCCATTCGAACCAGAGCATAATTAAAAATATGAAACGACGTTACAGAAGAACTTTTATCGAAGGCTTGCTTTCATCTGATGATGTCATCAGAATTTGGAAGCGATGCAACATAAAGGACGTTATTCTCAATGTCGCCACTGCCTTTGCTGACCTTATATTGAAGTTTACATTCTGTGTGTGTGTGTATGTGTCTGTCCGTCCATCCGGACAGTGATGGTTAATCGAAGCTTTACTGTACTTTCAATTAAAAAATGCCCAAAAAGCGTTCAAAAACTTCCTTGTACCAGTTTTGATACGGTGTGTCACAAAAAAAATCTAAATCTTTATACGTACTTCTTGCCCTCTAACTTCCAATAAGAAAGTTGTCGCCCTGTATCTCCTGAGGCCAACAGAAAAAATTTCAAGTTTTTAAGTGCAATATTCGAGATATTCGAATTCAAAAATTGGAGAAAAGTTGGTAAAGGACGGTATAAATGAGAGAAAGGGGGCGTTTTCCGTTAGTTTTTGCTGTTCTTTTATAACGTGTCTCCGATTTAGCGCATATTGCACTTAGAAATATTTAATTTTTTTCTGCTGTCCTCAGGAGATACAGGGCATCAACTTTCCAATTGGAAGTTAGAGGACAAGAGGGACGTATAAAATTTAGATTTTTTATTTTGTGACTCACTGTACTTTCACTCTCAAAACTAGCGCAGGGTACTTTTCAAACGCCTTTTGAGCATTTTTTAAATTGAAACTATACCTCTACGACGGAAGACCGCATTAGCACTTACAGGACACCCTGTATGTTATCCTTTCTTGGGTTAGTTATGGTGAAACTGCGGCCTGAGGGCTAAATTCGTCCCATCAAGGGATTCTATACAGCCCACCAAACGTGTTCCGGTAGAAAACTATCAATGCACACAACACAATAAATATCTAGGCTAACCATATTTCCTTCATAAAAATACGGGAAACAGAAAATCAGGATCCATACAGGATCGCCCCCCCCCCCCCCCCCCCGTCAGCAAAATTTCGTCAGCAGCTTAGAATATTTCATATCTTCAAAAAGAGGTGGTTGATGACGTAAGCAACCTTCAAATCCCCTCCCCCCCCCCCACTTGTCATCAAAAGTCAGCAAATCCGAAACCCCCCCCCCCGATGCTGACGTAATACTTGAATGACCCCTTAACACTATGGTGTTGTATACTTTAACACGAGGATTTTTCATTGAAATTATTTTTAAAAATTTTATGGCACAAAATATGGATAAATTTTGGGGATTTTTGAAAAAAGTTGCATGTTGTTATATATAAAGTTAAAATTCAAGAAAAAAAAAATAACCAACAATATTAAAACCCTGAAAGCTCGTGTTAAAGTACCGTATATACTCGTGTATAAGCCGACTCGTATAACACTATCTACCAGTAAGTATTTGGACACCTGTGATAGAAAAGAAAAACTAACTTTATTCAAAATCAATAGTTGGTAGAGCCTCCACGAGAGGCAATTACAGCGTGAACCCTCCGGGGCATACTTTCCACAAGTCCTTGTGTGACGGCTAGTGGTATTTTCTTCCACTCGGCTTGGATTTTCTTCCACTCGGCTTGGAGAAGACATATCAGTTCCTTCACCGATTTTGGACGGGTAGGGCACCCCTTAATTCGGCGATCCAACTCGTCCCATAGGTTCTCGATAGGGTTCAGGTCTGGGCTCTGGGCAGGCCAGTCCATTCGATGAATCCCATTGGCACCATACCAAGCCTTGGTTAACCTCGCAGTATGACAGCTGGCATTGTCGTCCTGGAAGTAACAGGGGGTCCACCCCGTAAAACTGCCACAGCGTAGGAAGCACATCGTCATCCAAAATAGTGCAGTAGGCATCGGCGTTGAGCTTACCATGAATGGGGACCAAGGGTCCCAGTCCATACCAGGAGAAACACCCCCAGACCATAATTCCACCTCTGCCGAACTTGATTGTTGGCACAATGCATTCTGGCAGGAGACGTTCTCCAGACAGACGCCAGACCCAGACCCTGCCATCCGAACGGTAGAGGGTGAACCTTGATTCGTCGCTTCAAAGAACCCGTTTCCACTGATCTACGGTCCAATTTCGATGTGCTTTGCACCACATTAACCGAGCAACGCGGTTGGACTTTGTGATCAAAGGCTTATGGGCAGCAGCACGACCATGAAAACCAATCAGATGTGCTTCCTTACGGATGGTATTCATTGAAACAATACTCCCGGATGCTTGTTGAAACTCCTCGCGGATGAGGGCCATCGGCTGGGTGCGGTTCTTCCGAATTTCTCGGGACAGCACCCGTCGGTCTCTATCTCCCAGTTTCGTTGGTCTGCCGACTCGGGGCAAATGCCGACAATCACAGCTCACCTTCCACTTCTTAATCACATAGGCCACTGTCGATTTTGGGTACTTCAGCTCGCTAGATATGTCCCTTAAGGATCGGTCATTTTTGTGATACCCGATAATTATACCTTTCTCGAAATCAGAGAGCTCCGAACTGCGCGGCATCTTGCATGCGACTAATGCCGATGTTGTTTCCTACACGATATATACCGGCGGAGGGCGTGACGTATCTCAGGACCGCAGATATCGTCATTTGCATAGGTGTCCAAATACTTATTGGTAGATAGTGTAAGCCGACCTCCCTACTTCAGGACCACCAAAACCGCAATAAATTGAAAACCCGTGTATAAGCCGACCCCAAAAAATCCGTGCATTTTAGAGAAAAAAATAATTCATGCAAAATGAATAGCTTGCGGAAATTTACAGTAGAAAGTGGTTCAAACTTTTTAATCCGTTTCTTCTGAGTCTCCAAGCTCATCGCAATCCATCAGATCATCATGGGGGGGTGCGGCATCTTCGTTTTTATCTTCAT
Organism: Pholcus phalangioides; assembly: GCF_987345545.1. Classification (NCBI taxonomy): domain Eukaryota; kingdom Metazoa; phylum Arthropoda; class Arachnida; order Araneae; family Pholcidae; genus Pholcus; species Pholcus phalangioides. The sequence continues at coordinate 45,446,653 of NW_028301596.1, read as the reverse complement.
CTGGGCTGTCATCGACATTGCACTTTCAAAGAGGATATCATATTCAGTTCCGTCCATCGCATTGCTGACGCAACACTTTTTGAAGGATCGGCAGAAACAGAATTCCACACCTCATGTACCCATTGGCACACTAGGCCAATGTCAGGTTTCTTCAAGGCACCACTTTTTGTAGTTTCTTTATCATCGGAACTCATCCATTCGATCCACAAATTCCTCAAATAGTCTTTGAGAGGCTTGTTGATGCTCACATCTAAAGGCTGTACAATCAACGTGTTAGACAGCACCAGCCAATGATGTTTTCGATTTGTTTGCCTCGGCTTTGGCATAATCGGTTCTGTGGGGTTTGAACATATCCCATACCAATAATGCCGGTTTCTCGAACACTGCTACAAAAATGACTACTGACTAGGGGGGTCGATATTTTCTCATCAAAAACTGACCCGAGTATAAGCCGTCCCCCCGCCCCCCACTTGAGGAACGAATTTTTCCACAAAAAAACTCGGCTTATACACGAGTATATACGGTATGTAACACCATAGTGTCGAGAGACGATCAAAGTTCCCCGACATTTGAATGAGTAGTGTTCCTTATCTAATAAAAAGCTTAGTTTTGAAAAAAAAAAAAGAATTTTAGTGAGAAAACCATTAGCATGTGTTAATGCCTGCCAGCAGTGATATTAAAATATTTTAAAAATATTTTTAGTACAGGTAGAACAAAAACTTTAACACAGTTAGACGCAGAAAATTTCATAGTATTTAAAAATCAAAAAATTGTTTTTTGGAAAATTTACGTGCGCCAACACTCCCCCCCCCCCTTAAATATTAAACATAGCCGAAAAGACATTAAACAATAAGTAAAAGAATTCATGGAAATTAATTATTGGATAATCAATTACAGGAAAAAAAACCTGAATTTTCTAACAGATAAAAACGTATTATTCGTAATACGTATTAACGTACGATGACCAAGCTAACCAACATTCGAATTCCTTGAAGAATCGAAATTTCTTCGGATATCAATAACAAAAAAAAAAATGAGGGCAATCCTCATAATCACCATCGAACAACTCAGGGTCGATACGCCACTGCCAAATGCGTAACAATTTTCGAAAAACCAGGTGTCGAAAACAAAAATAACAATAATATTTTAAGGAAAAAACGATTCCCTTCTTCAAACTAAACGATATCTACTCGAATACCGTCCATTGATATATCGACGACTATTTGAATAAATACCAATAATAATAAGAAGAAGAAAAGTAGGCTGCGACCCACAAAACGACACACACACAACACACACAGTTACGACAACGACATCTTACCACAGCTGCCGATTATTTTATTTCAATATAAAAATATATAAAAAAAACTCCTGGAATGCGACTGGATCGAGATCAGGGACAAGATGTTATGTTAATATTTGTCCTGAAATACCGATCGGTCATTAAACACGACATTGGTATCCTTACCACGGAAACGATTACGAAACGAAGTCACTTCTTCCTCCATTGTTTAATTAGGGGGGGCCCCGTGGGGTACAAGCGGTGAAGCGCCAGAACTAATTAAATGATGCGCTAATGAACAATTAATTAGTAAATACACAAACTAATGCCATATGAAGTGCCTAATAAGTTTTAATTGGTAAGCTGTAAGATTTTATCAGTTTATGACACGGTACTAAAATTCAATTAGCCCGTAACATCTGATCCGTAAATCGGTCTTCGGTGACCTTGGGCACAGGGGCTATTCTTCGAGAAACAATTCTTCATAGATATTTCGGGTGTCTTAAATTTATCTACGGTGAGATAAATTTGTCATCCGAACATCTTATTTATTCAGACATTAATTGTCTTACAACGTTCTGATAATGATAATAATTGTTATTATTCTCGTCTAGAAAAGAGATTTCTCCTACATATTCGTCCGAGCGTGAAAGGAGCTGCCAAAACGCTCGCGACATTCTTATCGCGAGGTATTCCAATTACGAGTTTGTGTCTGTTATCGGCATTATACCGGATAAAGACAGTGTTTTTACGTGTTTAGGTCACTCGATAATCAATCAATACCCATGAAATTGTGGTCACAAATACCATGAAATATACAGATTGTATGTTTTTCCTTTACTGACCCAGAACCTCCCTTAGGGGGCGTGCGCACTGGGCCTCGTGAAGGATGGGGACCCGCACTCACGGTAAATTATTGGAGGCTCTCACCAATTTTTAAATTATTTCTTTCATCAATTCTGAATTTTCATCGATTCTTGAATTTTGTTCCGTTAATTCTGAATTTCATCAATTCTCTGGAATTATTTCTTTCATTAATTTTGAATTTTCACTAATCTTGGGATTATTTTTCTCATTGCTTCTGAATTTTCATTAATTCTGGACTTATTTAATTTATTAATTCTGGACTTATTTAATTTATTAATTCTGGACTTATTTAATTTATTAATTCTGAATTTCCATCGATTAATTATGTTAATTTACATTTAATATTGGGATAAAAACATTTTGTGTGGATATTTATCAGTATTCCTGTATGTATTCTGAAATAATAGATGCTGATTCCTCTCCCTCACAAAATATATAAAATCGGGCAAAGGAAGTCCTAAAAAGTTTAGGTACCCCAAAAATTATTGAGACGCGACTGTCCTCGCTATTATTTTCGTGCTGGACCCCGCATCTGGTAAGGGCGGCCCTTGGCTCACCATATTTCGTTGAGAAAAATAATAAGATGAGAAATTAGGAGATAATTATGAGAAATCTTAATCCCTACTGAAAAAACCGGCCAAAATTATCACCAAACGTCAACAAAGTTGACATTTACCACTGAAATCGCTGAAAAATCGCCAATGGCGAAAAAAGAAGCGCTACCGCAAATCGTGGTGGATTTAAATGCAATTCATAGAAAAGCGTTTAGTTTGAAAAACTTATACGGTTGTAATTTATAACTTATGAAGGAGACTAATTTTAATCCTTGATTTTCAGGAGAAATATTCAAGTAAGCTCCGTTGAAATACGGAGAAAATGGGACTTTTTCTGAATTTAAATAAAAGTCGCTGTTTTTTCATTAAGATAAAATCATTTCTTTCTTATTAAGATATAAGATATAATAATTTCTTTTTAATAAGGTAAAATATTTTTTAAATTAAGAAAAATATTTTAAATTAGATGAAACATTTTTTTTTAAATCAAGATGAAATCATTTTTAAAATTAAGATGAAATCATTTTTAAAATTAAGATGAAATCATTTTTAAAATTAAGATGAAATCATTTTTAAAATTAAGATGAAATCATTTTTAAAATTAAGATGAAATCATTTTTAAAATTAAGATGAAATGATTTTTAAAATTAAGATGAAATGATTTTTAAAATTAAGATGAAATCATTTTTAAAATTAAGATGAAATCATTTTTAAAATTAAGATGAAATCATTTTTAAAATTAAGATGAAATCATTTTTAAAATTAAGATGAAATCATTTTTAAAATTAAGATGAAATCATTTTTAAAATTAAGATGAAATCGTTTTTAAAATTAAGACAAAATATTTTTCGAGGAATAAAACTTTATTTTGCATAACTGTAATAGCACATGAAAATTTATTTTGTAAACCTCAATATGAATTAATATCTGGTTTGAAGCGAAATAAAAAAGAACATCTTAAATTAATGATTGTTTTGTGTCGTCGAAGTCAACAAAGACATGATTTAAAATAATAATAAATTACTCAAAATTATACCAATAAATTACTCAAAATTATACCAATAAATTACTCAAACTTATACCAATAAATTACTCAAACTTATACCAATAAATTACTCAAACTTATACCAATAAATTACTCAAAATTATACCAATAAATTACTCAAAAATAATCTTTTCCAAATAATTTCTTATTCTTTCATCAAATGACATTTTTTTTCAACAATAACTCCAAAACACACACACACACACACACAAAACAAGACTGTAATACAACATGGTAACAGAATTCTCTGGCTTTCAATGTCATGTCATACAACTTAAAAAAGTTTCTCAACAATTACAAAGAGAAGATTTAAAAAAGAAAATCACTGTTATATTTGCGTAGTTAAAGATGTCATGGTCGTTATACTGTTTCCGAAAGACACTCGAATTAGTAAGTTACACCTTGAGTTTTCACTTTGGAAGTATGTATTTCATAAAAATTTAATATCATTGTTTCAAGTTAGCCCTAAAAAGTTTGTTATTTTCATTTTTGCAAAACCATTGATCGTTGCGGGTGTATTTTTATTTATACATGGGGTCGATTATTGAATTTATTCTATTTTTTTCCCCTCCATCATCAAATGAACTAGAATAAAAATATATGGCAGGAAGGTTATGGTCACACGCTTTTTTATAACAAAAACGGTCAAACGTATGGAAAAATCGGTGAAGTATCTAATTGATTCGACCTTTTTCTGCGGTATATTGAATCGGGTCGGGCGCATTCTCTGGGCACGTCGATCTATCGGTCGTAACACCTTGTCCCGATGATCTATTTCACAATCATCCGTTTTTGCTCAGGCTTTGTGCGTATTTGCTGATTTTCTTTTGGGCATGCATTTTGTTTTTTGTATATTTTTCATTTGAAACCCGGTGATGCGAAAACCGAAACGGAGCAGTATAAATAGATATCTTGCCCAACAAGTATAATTAGAACTAGAGGGAAGACGTCGATTACACTTTCGAATTTCCCAGCCGCCAAAATTACATAACAATTTACGGTGATTTCATGATTTATTGCGGCATTGAGAAGAATTGTTTTTTTTTTTGGGGGGGGGGGGTTTAATGAGTATCATTCAATCTTTCAATCTACAAAAGTGATTTAATTTGTAATGGCGTCAGATCCAGGTGCTCAAACACCCACAGTATTCTATACCAACGGTTTGTGAACACCCCATATTTTTTTAGAAATCAAAATCTGCCAATATATAAAAATCACTTATACATATATACTCAATTCGAGCACCCACAAATGAATACCACTTACGACGCCGCTGTTAATTAATTGGTGGAATGAGGTTAGCTCTTCATTATAATGAAATGTATGTAAGTAATTACAAAAAAAAAGCAGTGTCGTTAAAACAAATGACATTTATTAAAACTTTTTAACATCCACCCTATTCATCTAAATTACCTTCAAATGACTAGGGTGCTCACCACCCTATGACAAAAAGATCTGGTTGTTTTACTCGTATATTTACGATTAAGTATGATAATTAATATTCTTGTTGGTACTTTCAGCCAAGTAGACGGCACTAAAACGCTTCTATCCTCGGGGGGCTTATGATGCTGCTAAGACAGCCTTGCGCTTACCGTAATAATCCGAATAATCAACGTTGCAGTGTATTATTATTGGTCAGCAAAAATGAAATAAAAGAAGTAATTACAACGATTCATGCTGAGATGATCACACGTATATATATTGTCTTTTTGGTCTTACTATCGTGAATTGACGATTTCTTGGCTTGAGTTTGATTCAATCGTAAGACTGAGAAGGAGACAGAAAATTTGACTTACTCTTAATGGTGATTGGGGGGGGGGGGGGGAGAGACTATCCACGATAATTTGCTATATGATAAGCTAGATGTTCCACTTACATGTCTCGCAATATCGTCTTCCCTGTTCACGTCTGACCCCCGAGACCTTCAGATGAATAGGGTGCTCGCCACCCTATGACAAAAGATCTGGTTGTTTCACTCGTATATTTACGATTAAGTATGGTAATTAATATTCTTGTCGGTACTTTCAGTCAAGTAGAGGACCCTAAAACGCTTCTATCCTCGTGGGGGGGGGGGGAGGGGCTTATGATGCCGCTGAGACCGCCTTGCGCTTACCGTAATGTAAGAGTTGTATAAGAAATGTAAAAGATACAGAATTAGACTGGTCCCCTCTCATCTGTCACCCATGGTGCCAAACCACCACCACATACATCTTCAGCTACAGGCGACGAATTGAAAGATGAGTAGGTCTGCGTACATAGTGGGACGAAGAAGTACGGGGGACGAGAATTGCGACTAGGGAGAAAAAATCGCGTAGGGGTGGAGGAAGAGATGCCCGCGCATAGTCAGAAGGAGAGAAGATTGAGAAAATGTGACCGGGCAGGAGGTTCTGAAATATAAGGGTGTGATGATGATGACGATCCCTCTGCAGAAGCTCTTTTTTTTAAGAGAGATAGAGAAAAAGAAGGAAAAAAACCGATCAATCAGTAAATCGAGGCAAAAGCAAACTTATTTGTTCAAGTCGCGCACACATCATTGAGCTGCCTCTTCCTCTCCTTTGTCTCTCTCATCGAGATTGTGCGGTGTAGAACGAAACAAATGCAACTTTTTTAATCCCTAATCTCTATTCTACACTTCCGTACCTCTTGGTCGCCTCACTATGTGTGCGGCCAAAGACGGGTCCCCTCTCGTCCGTCACCCATGGGGCTAAACCACCACACCACCTGTATCTTCAGCTGTAGACGGCGAATGGAAATATTAATCAGACGAGTCCCCCCCCCCCACCTCGAAGGCACCTTCTTCAGCTATAGACGACGAATAGAAAGATGAATTAAACGGGTCCCCCACTCTCGTCTCTTCAGCTATAGATGGCGTTGGCTAGACTCACCTCCATTTCCCTAGTGGCGGGTCTGGATATCGAGCTTCAAGGCTTGTACGAAAAGATTCTCCATCACTGAGAAACGAGGAAATATCAGTGAAATGTCGTCATTGTCGCTTCATCATAAACGCTTAAAATAACAATGGCTTGATAAACAAGTTGTTCAAAAACCACCGTTTGTGAAATAAATAAATAATAACGGTGTGTTGTGGAAGCGTCTTTACGTTATATTCAGCCTTCGCCTTTTGCGCGACACGACGTTTGACGGTGCGATAAATTGAACCACGCTTGAGCGGAACTGTTAAATAAATAAGGGAAAAACACAAAACAAACCGAAATCCGTGTTTATGTATGGTAAAAAGACAAATGATTCTTGCGCATATAACAACGAGGCATGTTACGGGATTATGTTAATGATTATATGCGCGGAGAGAAACAAAAAGAGGGTTTTGGTAGTAAGTTATTGACTAGAAATACTAGTTCCGAACCAGCTATATTTGAGTCAACATCTAGTCCGAGATTAATGATATTCGAACGTGATGCAAACATCCAAAAATTTTTGTATTCAAATATTTTGTATACTCAAAGTCAACATTTCTGAATATAACACAGAGAGAGAGAGAGAGAGAAATGTGTCTGGAAATAACTTTATATTACGGAGCACGCGCGGATATAGTAACATATCCAAACATAAAATTACGACATCATTCGTAGGTATATTATTCGACACGTGGAGAAAAGGACACAAAAATGTCTCCTTCCACGTTTCGCCCCAGTACATTTCACCTGCCCTGACCATATGAGTGACCAAGTGAGTAACCATATAAATGACCGACTGAGTGACTGTATAACTGACCAAGTAAGTGAGTGAGTGTGAGGGACTGTAGGAGTGATTAAGTGAGTGACCAAGTAAGTGACCGTATAAGTGAGTGTGAGGAGACTGTATGGTTGAGTGAATGACCATATGAATGATCAAGTAAGTAAGTGAGTGACCATATGAGTGACCCACTGAGTGACTGTATGAGTGACCCACTGAGTGACTGTATGAGTGACCACATGAGTAAGTGAGTGTGAGGGGACTGAATGCGTGAGTGATCGTATGAATGACCAATTGCAGGGGGTGATTGCAGGAAGTGAGTAAATAAGTGTGTGGGTGAATAACCTTGATCAGTTATAGTCACTCGCACACTCACTTGATCACTCATACGGTCCCTCACTCACTCATACAATCCCTCACTCACTCATACAATCACTCACTTGGTCACTCATACGGTCCCTCACTCACTCATACAATCACTCCTTTGATCATTCATATATGGTCATTCACTCAACCATACAGTCTCTCACACTGACTTACTCATGCGGTCACTTGTGAGAGACTGTATGGTTGAGTGAATGACCATATATGAATGATCAAAGGAGTGATTGTATGAGTGAGTGAGGGACCGTATGAGTGACCAAGTGAGTGTGCGAGTGACTATAACTGATCAAGGTTATTCACCCACACACTTATTTACTCACTTCCTGCAATCACCCCCTGCAATTGGTCATTCATACGATCACTCACGCATTCAATTAATCACTCATACGGTCACTTACACATTCACTTGACCACTCATACTGTCACTTACACGTTCACTTGACCACTCATACGGTCACTTCAAACATTCACTTGACCACTCATACTGTCACTTGCACATTCACTTGACCACTCATACTGTCACTTACACATTCACTTGACCACTCATACGATCACTCAGTCACTCATACCGTCACTCACCCACTCAATCGTACGATTACTCACCCACCACATGGTCAGCGCAGACGAAATGTTAGAGGTGAAATTCCTGGGGGGCGAAATGCACCTGGGACAAAACGTACCAAGGGCAAAATAATGTCGGGGGCGAAATGCACCGGGGACAAAACGTGCCAAGGGCGAAATGTCAGAGGCGAAATTTCCGTAAACCTGGGGAGGGGGGGAGGGGGGAGCTTCTAATACGAATCTTTACACGTGCTTTAGGGCGGTATTCACCGACATGATTTGAACTATAGTCGCAACTTTTTGATAAGAGATCGACACGGATATTGGTTAAAAATTCAGGTTTTTAACCAATCTATGTTGATCTCTTATCCAAAAATTGTGACTACAGTTTAAACCATGTCGGTGAATACGGCCCTTATAGAAGATATCAACGCGAGTGTTTTCACTTCTTTTCTTACATCCGTCGCCATGATTTTTCATCTGAAAGAGAAAATTTAAATAATACCATATAATGAAGAAAATATGTCATAAAAACCCATATAATGAATTTTTATTTTCGTGCCCGCGCACTATCAAACATGCTCATGCGCGGGAGGGATGATAAACTCTGTGTACGCAACTGATTACTGCACAACGTTTGCTTAAAGAATGACACACGAGCGTGGAACGCGCGCAAAAAAATACTTTTTTGTGTGTGTATAATTTCTTTTCCTTTACCGTTCTTCCATGTTTATTCTTCACGTATTGAACAAGATTTTTATGCGTTTTTACATGGATAATCAATGTGTGTGCGTGCGTGTGTGTTGATGCTCGTGAATCTGACGCACGAGATCATCTCGTGAATCTTTACAAGATATTTTCATGTGTGTCTGTACCGATGGGAAGACATGAATCGTGACTCCTGAGTAATGACAACCAATCCGTCGTTAGAATTGAATTCATAAAATCGTTATTATATCGTTGAATGATTTCGTGCTGCTCCGCCGTCGCGAATGATTACATGCATAAATCCAACGTTTAGTCCGTACGTGTGACGAGTGTCATCGGGAGTCGGTGGAAAATGAATAAGAGGAGTCACTTGATCACCGACTTCTGAGGATTAGCAGTTATAAGTATTAGCAGTATGGAGGTCATTCAAGTATTATGTCAGCATCGATGGGGAAGGGGGGGGGTTCCGATTTGCTGACTTTTGATGACAAGGGGGAGGGGGGTTTGGATAATCATCAACCATTATAAAAATCATCATCATCATCCTTTATAAAAATATTAAATATTCTTAATGGCATCTTAGTCAGTGCGCCAAAAACGAGTAATACCTTTACATATTTTGTGAGCACCTGAACTAACATTATCCCTGATCTGGAAATGTGTCGTGGGCCGCTTAAGTGCTCTGCACATGTGCCGCGCGTCATACAAATGATCCGTGATTATTTCGCGGATCACTTAAGTAATCTGGGAATGTGCCAGAATACAGTTGATCTGAATACAATTTTTGTAACAATGTGCTCTAAGTGCAAAAGCTTTTCACAATGAATACAATTTTTTTAACAATGCTCTGAATACAATTTTTTAACAATGCTCTGAATACAATTTTTTTAACAACGCTCTAAATGCAAAAGTTTTTTTTAATAATGCATTGAATGCAAAAGTTTTTAACAATGGGATAAACAAATACGTTTTTGCAGCAATGGTACAAATGAAATTGTTTTGCAACAATGCTGCTTATAAAAGTCGTTTTTTGCTACACAATTCCAGTTTTCCCCCCCTTATGATTTAATTTCATTATTACAGTGACGGACTCGCGATGCGAGGATCCGGGTTCGAACCCCACAGTGGTGGTCGGCTGAAGTTGGTTTTCTGTGGTTCCCAACTTCAAGGCGCAAATGCGAGCCGATCTCCCCGTTAAAAAGTCTCGCCACAAAGAGCAACAGTCCTACAACGATAAATCATTCAATCATAACACTTCACTCATAGTTAGAAAAACTGGGGGCAGATGGCAGCACTACACATAACAAGCATTACAGAGAAACAACAAAAAACTTCACGTCAGGTTTCACTACACGTACACGCACATTCCCGCATGTACCGATTCGTTGGGGGGTCCCACGGGGGGGGTGTGGGCGGGGTGCATGTGTGGTGTAGTAGTAGTAGGTAGGGCCTCCAAAAAATGGCTCGGGGATCCATGATATTCTTAAGTCAGCCACCTCGTTGGGCAATTTGCCTGTTGTGGCGTTGTATTTGTATCTTGTATCTTATAGTTCACTACCCGGTGCTGCGTATCCGGGTTTTCTCCATATACTGGCAGCATAAAAGAAATGACTAACCATTGTAAAGGGATAAACATGCCTATAAAACACGTTGTTTGGGAATCACGGTAACCAAAGTAAACATTCCAAAAGTCGTTATTGAGGTCACCCAAAACCCATTTTTGGGTGAAAGTTTTCCTCCTACTTCTGGCACTTTCCCGCCCAGTTCTGACGAACTTTTGAAGTAACCTATCGTTCAAGTCAACCCCAGTTTCGTATATGTTCAAAATTTGGTGACGATCGGTCTGAAACTGTAGATTTGTATAGAGAACACACAGGCAGACAGAAAAAATGTCAATTTTATATAAATAGATTCCATGAGAGACCACCAAAGATCTCTTGGCCGATTAACGCGGCTCCAGGTTTTGAATGAGATTTTTAAATTTTTACGAACGCTAGTGCTCTAAATTTCATGAACACAATTTCTTAGAAATTCCTGACTGTGTGATCAGGAATGCAGACAAGTCATTCCATTATGAGTACTGTGTATTCCGTAATCGTGGCAAACACATCAAAAGCCATTTATTCTTCAACGTGTGTGTTGTCAAATTTCTCAAAAAAAAAAAAACCCTGTATGTATCGGACGCAACACGGCTACACATTCGGACACGAATTGCTCATTGATATTCCCCTATATCCGGGTCACATTTACAATGCAATAAAAAATTTTCCAAGACTCTCTGGTGACGAAGGATATCCTGTTCTTTTATTTTTGACCTTGTATACGAAAATATTCAGGGTTAATAACACCAATATGGACAGCGATTGTGCTTACGTGACCAAAAAAAAAAAAAAGACGCAATTGTAAAGCCCTAAATTGGCCTGCATATAATATTTACGTACATATACATCAGCGTCTTGGAAGTGAGGAAGTTTATTAATGTGGCGGGCAAATAAAAAAGCGAACGACACAACTTATTAGGTACTGTTTTATATGGCACTTCCCGGAATCGACGGCTCTCGCTCCGTGTGTTTGCTCAACCTCTTATCTCTACCTGTGCATGTATTCTTCTGCCTGACAGACACGAAATGATATATTCATGACCGCGTGTTATGTCTTCTTTCAGTACCTCGCAAATTATCGAGGGACAAAGTAAGAATATAAGTAAAAAAATAATGTCATGATTCCTTTAACCGGACGTGTCCATCCGATCGCTAAATATCCATATCTTAGTATGTTTATTCACGGGAAACACGATCGTCAAAATCGACAATAAAAGTTTCTCCTATGCACAGAGGAGTATTTTTACGATTGTGTCACCCCTGCATGCAGCCCTTCTGCCACAGTCTAATTTTCTTGACCACTCATTCCTCAAATTTTCCTCCCTGGGCTATAGCCCAGGGAGCTATCCTTATCTAGTCGCCTTACCCTGGGCTAAAGCCCGCTTGGCCCCCCCACGTCCTTGTAATTACGCATCTAACTCCAAATCACTCATTTGGTCACTCACAAGCTTGCACACTTTCTTTGTCACTTTTTTGGTCATTCACATGATCATACTTTCTCTAGATCAATCTTTTGGTCATTGACTCTGGTCCCTCACTTTCTAGGACAACCTTTTGATCATTCACGTGCTTGCACTCGCTTTAGATCACTCTTACGAGTATCGTCTTCACATGCTTGTACACGCTCTTACCCACTCTTTTTGCTCACTCATGAGCTTGTCCGCTCTTTCCTTCACTCACATGCTTGCAAACTGTCTAGGTCACTCGTTTAGTCACTCACTGATTTAGTCCCTTGCTCTCTAGGCAAAGGCGGATTTGTAGTGGGCTATACAAATTTTGCCACCCTTCTCAAATTCTACTTATTTTCTTGTTCACTCATTCCTCCGATTTGCCGCCCTGAGCAATTTGGCCCACTAAGCTTCTCCCCCCCCCCTTTAAAAATACGCCACTGCTCCTATGTGTCTTCTTATGTCTCTAATTTTGTTGTACGTGCTGCGAATGGTGGATCTACAATAAGTTACGGTCAGTTTAGCTTTCCTGATCGGGGGGGGGGGCCGTCTTAAGAGCATCATGGGCCCCCTGGTGGATAATTATCGCAAAAAAGCGTTATGACTTCTCATTCTCCGAGGCTTGGAAGATATGCAACCATTTTGATTCGAATGCTTGCAGGTCCCTCCTTCAAAAACAGTCAGATAGGATAGACAATTGAAAAATACACTCATTAGACACCTTGACTTGTCTATTTGTCACTTCCAGTTGGAAATATAAATAACAGTGCTTCATATACACATAGAAAATGGAAACTCTGGACATACGCATGTAGGGTTACGAGATTTCGAAACTCGGAAATGAAAACGGCTCTTTTGCAATGCCATTTACCTGAGGGTAAGCCTGTTAATATTACACTAGAACTCCTGCTGCAACGAAAAGTCCGGTTTCAGAGTCCTGGCGTCCATTCATTCATTGCTGCCAACTACAAAATACATGGTAGTCCAGAAGTCTAGACCTGTTTTGAAAAGAACATTTAGATAAATCGATTAAAGATAGAGACAAACGGCTCACAGCATTTGCAGGAAAGAGAAAAGGTTTCATGTTTTTTATATTTTACTTTCATCCTTACGTCTATTCTTTAACATCCATGTACAAATAACATGGCAAGAAATTCTATAGAGACCTGTCATCCTCCACGTCCCTTAAGGTGCGTGTAGAAATTTTGTAGTAAGTAAAAAAAGAAAAAATATGAATTTTTTTTCCAAATGCTTTAAACCGTTTGTCCCTGTCTCTTTAACAGCTTTTTTTAACCGTTTTTTCTTCAAAAACAGGTCCTGACTTCTGGACCACCGTGTATATTAAAAAAAAACATCGTTAGGGCTTGTCTGCCGTAAAATGTCCCGTAACTTGTCCCTTTTAATAGTGTACAGGGGTGACTCTTGGGCCATGTGACCCATTGCGGCCGTACGGGTTGCCGCTCAAGAGGGGGGGGGGGGGTGCTGAATCTGAAGTGGATGGGTGAAAAGAGTTTCGTTGGCCAAAAGAAATCAAAGAACGTTATTTCTGTCCTCTCTGGAGAGGTGTCAACTCCGACATGGAAGGGCGAAAATAATTTTTTTTTTTAATAAAGGATTTTTTCGTTAGAAATAGTTGTGATATGTTGTGAGGAAGGGGCATGACCCATAAGGGTAGGGCTGACAGGACTTCAAGGACTTCAGCCCCTGGCCCGAGATTCATCCTTATCATTTTTCTTTTTTTCATACTATGAATAAACTGTGGAAAAGGATCCCATGAAAAATCTGGTTTGAGCCTCCCCCCGAAAGATTCCAGTCTAAGGGCCCTGACGCAGGATGTAGGGGGCTCTGGTGGAGGAAGGGGGAATGGGCAGGAGACGCAAAAAATAAGTCTCGCATGGGTAGAGATTTTGTCTCAAGCCGTAGTCGAGGTATGACTCAAAATCGTGGTGTCATGTGAATTTCTTCTTTGTGAAATTTTTAAAAATTTTAGAGTCTTAACTAAAGTCTACGCTGCCGCTCCTTACAACATGCCACCGCACCCCTTGCCCCATCGCTTAAGCTTCCCCTGTGCCTGTGTGTGGGTTCCGACTAATTTATATTCTCACACCAGAAATGATTGTTGAAATTCTATAGCCAATTTAAAAACATGACTGAGATTGGAACATGTACTGTCTTTACATTGATATCATAGCTCATATTGTTAATTTTTATTCGGAAAACCGGTCTGAAACCAACATTCAGTTTTACTTGTAGAATTATAACGAATAGTTTTGGTTCTATTTCATAGGTGGCAGCAGGGGGGGGGGGGTCCATCGCAACTTGATTTTTCACCTGTATAAAAAAAAAAGAGTATTTATCTCTGTTACCAGGAGGAAGCACTGCTGCCACCTGAAAATTATACAGCTCAGTGGATTGTCTGTGTCCGAAAACAATTGTTGAAATTCTAGAGCAATATATCTAAGCTGTTTGAAGGTATTCTTCTTATACGATTCAATAACTATCTCGAATCTTCTAATTTTCTTCGTCCTGAGCAGCATGGATTCAGAAGAAACCACTCTTGTGTCACACAGCTGCATCGAGTCGTAGAATTCGCGATACGTCGTACAAGCCTTCAACCACAAGGAATTCACCTGCGCAATGTGCTTGGACATTAGCAAGGCGTTTGACAAAACGAATCACGTAACTCTGTTGGCCAAGCTTGTTGAATACGGTTTTCCTGACCACTACGTGTTGTTCTTCAACAGCTATCTTAAAGACAGGCATTTTCTGGTAAAAAATGGAAATGTTTGTTCTTCTGTTCGTCCAATAAGAGCCCCGGTTCCCCAAGGATCAGTTCTTGGGCCTCAGCTCTTCTCCATCTACATCAATGACTTCCCTGCCCCCCAAATGGGCATACTGGGACTCTTTGCGGATGATGCAATTATTATCACCAACAACAGAAAATCTGATAAATGCAGAGAAAATCTTCAGGAGACTCTGGAGGAGGTTGAAGACTGGTGTGAGGATAATGCTGTCGAGCTTAATCATGCCAAGTGTCAGTTCATCTGGCTAACAAGAAGAACCAAATTCACTAGAGCACCAATCTACGTGGGCAGAGAAGCCATAAGACCTGTGAAAGAAGTGAAATATTTGGGATGTATTCTAAACCAATCATTATCCTTCGTCCCTCAAATAAATCACGTAAGAACTAAGGCTACCCAAACCATGGGAATGATGTCACGCATTACATTTCCAAGGATAAGTGACGTAACTAAGGTTGCGCGCAGGCGTCCCCTTTTCTCATTTTTCGAATCTGGTAACCCTACCAATAACATCGAAATTCTCAGAATTTTTTCTGTATTTGCTTTTCTTTTAATCACTAAAAGAAAACTAAAATTTAGTGGTTAGTTGGAAAAATCATCGTTGTTATAGGTTTTATAGGTCAGAATAGAAGTGCCATCTGTTGTGAAAATTGGAAAAAGTGACGTTAAGGTGCGTTCTCCTTTCTCAGTTTTCGAACCCGGTAACCCCAATCAAGTATTTATTTTTTGTCACACTGGAACCACTGCTGCCATCTAGAAAATACAAAAAAAAAACTACATGTGCTAGTGATTTTTCTACCATTCTGACTAAGTGGCCCACTTGTAGGTGACGTAGTACTACTATCATCTCTTGACAAAAATTAAAAGTTTTTTTTTTGGGTGATGCTTAACTGTAGACACGTGCGAACAAGGAAAAAGCCCAGAAATAACTACATATTCAAAAAGAAAGAGTCACGGCCGTCTGTGTTTACATCGTCCCTTCTTTTCGAAAGCGGGTTTGTTTATTCTCCAAAATGATTTGTAAGTTCCATACCACACGTTGCCACTTGCCAATTATTTCTACTGACCCACGTGCATTTGATTTAATATTAATTCATCAATTATGCATTATTATATTACAATTTAAGCCTGATTTTCTGTGCCGCGTGCAACGTGAATTACCCAGCGTAACACGCCGCCCACTCACCAATAGGAAAAGCGGTACGACTGTTTTTCCTACAGAGCGCAACACGCCTCACGCTAGCGCTTTACGTCTGACGTGATTGGTGGACTGTGGAAGTGAACGGCTTCTTGGAGGAGTTAAATAATGTGTCACGCGTTTCACCGATCTTCTCTTCAACTTTTTTTTGTTGTGTTTTCTTCCCCTTTCCTTCTTGCCGCCCTGAGCTGATGCGCCAAGTTGGGAAAACACAAACGTGTAGCGTGATTATGTAACACGTTTCGGCCGACGCGAAATGATCCAGTTCGGTTCACGCAGCGCAAATAGCGTACACCTAGTAAAACGCCGGCTTTAGGGTCAGTTTTCTATGAAGCCGCCCTTACCGGACACAGGGCTTGGTGCGAAAATAATAGCGGGATCTGGGGCTGGATTTTAGCCCTGACTTTTTTCTTCTGTGAGAGAGAGAGGGGGTGGGGGGGGGGAATATTCAGAAAATTAAAATTACAAAAATTCAGAATAAACGCAACATACAGAATTGATGAAATTGCAAATTTACAGAATTGATGAATGATTGATTACACTTCACTCACAATTTGAAATATAGATGGCCGCACTGAAAAATCAGATGAAACAATAGATACACACTTCTTTTTTTTTTCAAGCTGAGCGCAACTCAGGTCTATCGCCATGGGCAATATACTTCCTAGTGAGTTGTGCCGGAAGTATAAGCATGTGTACCTAACAGTCTGAGTGCGTATCTAGTGTTGTGTATGATTTTTAGTGCTGCCATCTATATCTCAGAAGTGAAGTGTAATGACTGAATACTGTTTGTAAGACTGTTGCTCTCTGTGGCGAGACTTTGGCTCACATTTGCGCCTTGAAGTTGGGAACCACAGAAAACATACTTTAGCCGATCACCACTGTGGTGACGGTGGGGCTCGAACCCGGGTCCCTGCGATGCGAGTCCGTCACTATGACCACTCGACCACCACAGCGGCAATAGATACACACTGATTGTTAGATACACACACCCGCACTTCGGGCACAACTCACTTGGTGGTAAATTGCCCATGGTAATAGGATTAGTGTAGTGTTTGGCTTGAAAGAGAACGTGACATCACTCAGAATATAATGGCATATCAATTTGGAACCCAATTTATTGAGACATGTCTTTGTTTGGCAAGCAAGAGTACTCTGTGTGTGTGTGGGGGGGGGGGTGTTCTCATATACAGTATTGAAAGTTCATGTCTCATTTTTTAAAATTTTGAGTATTTAATATTGCATAGCACATCATGTGATATTGTAAGGAACCGACTATATCCCTTCAGATGACTGTTCTTGGGAATTCGTTTGAAAGAGTTTGCCGAAATTGCAATAAATCACCAAAAACCTTTAGTTTGTAGATTAAAAAGAAAAAATTTCACTTTAATAAAAATTAACGAAAGAAAAAATTCACAAAGGAATTGACAAAAAATTATGCTATAGTTCCCAACTTTTTTGACTCTCTGATCTCTCATTAATTTGCCCTTCAAAAACTTCCGTCAAATATTAAAGGTAAGATCTGGTCCACAGAATGGTTTTTTTTTTCTGAATTTCATTTACACCTCCAGAGCCTTAATTACTGTGATGTTGGCTTGTAGCCCGCATAGGTGTGTGAATTTGCATTTTGAATTCTTACCAGTGCTTTATGTGAATTGTCAGCTATGTACACTGAAACATCACAACATTTTCTACTATTAGCAGCATTTGGTATTACAATTTTTTTTTCGGAATCCTTGCTACGTTATCATTATTTCTCTCCATCAAGTTTTGTGTTATTCCAGTTGTTAGTTCGAGCTACAGATGACTAAGTAGTGTTAGTATAATTTCAAACACCCTGTATTATAAGGAAATAATTCTGTTGATGAGATTTATCGTTGAGTTTTGTAGATTTAAAACACTATCTATTCTTTTTCTTAACATGGCCATCGTTATGTATAGATCAGAAGTGTAATTCTGATGTGTTTTTTCAGTTTATGAACCGAAGATCTTCAAAGATAGCTACAGAAAAACAGGCAGCAGTCAAGTTCGGATGGATTCAAGGAGTTCTTGTAAGCACTATTTTGCAATTTGATATTGCTTATTTATCTATATCATGTTCATAAGAAATATCACATATCTATAAACTTAAAATAGCATGTCTTGACTGACTCATTCATCATCGTCAAGTCGAAACTGCTGCAGCTATATTTATGAAATTTGAAATTATTATTATTTATCATACTATATTATGAAATTATTTATAAAATCTTGATAATTTACACTTTTTGAAACGAAAATAGTTACCATCTTTGCTGAACACTTGAATTCTAGAACTTTCAACTGAGTACAGTACTTTAATATACTTGTGACCTCATAATTAAACTATTAAAAAAATTGTGTCGTTAGTTTAGTTCTGTTTTGCAAATGAATGCAAAATTTTCCATTCAGAAAATATTTTTACGAATGAATGCAAAATTTTTGATTACAAAAAAAAGTTTTTTACGAAATAAATGTGAAATTTTTTATTTGAAAAATATTTTTGTGGATGAATACAAAAATCTTAACTTGAAAATTTGCATTTTTGCAAATAAATACAAAATTTCTGATTAGGAATTTTTTTTGGGTGAAATTTTCATATCTCTAAAGCAGCGATTCTCAACCGGTGCTCCTTGGAGCCCTTGGGGTTCTGTGTGTACTTCCCAGGGGCTCCGCAGCCACTCTAAGAAAATAAAATAAATCAGTAAATTTGATAAACAAATTAAAAAACGAGGCCTAAAGAGGTTCGCTACGTATAAATTAAAAACTAAAAAGAGCTCCTTGAATCAAACAGGGCTCCGCCATCAAAATTATACACTGGAAAGGGCTCCACGATCCAGAAAAGGTTGAGAACTACTGCTCTATGGATTATTCAATTTAATGCGCCATAAACTAATCACATTACTAGTGCTGTATATGCTTGTCATTTCATATATGCGTATCAAATTTCCATCCATAGGTAAGATGTCTCTTGAACATATGGGGCGTTATGTTGTTCCTTCGTCTTTCATGGGTGGTCGGTCAGTCTGGCATAAGTATGTGTACTATATTTATCTCTCGCACTGGACTTTATCGTGTGTAATGTAACAAAACCATTTGTCCTAACTAGAGATGGAAGGTGAGAATATTCTCCTGGATGTAAAAATTGGAGAATAATTGAAAATAATCATTTTTCTTTTAAATAATAATTTTTTTTTACTAATTTTGTTTATATTATGAAATATAAATCATTTTTTTTCATTGCCTTAAACATTTAAAACAAAGCAATTTTTTTTTCATAATCGCTCCCTAATGACGACTTTTAGTTTGAGAATATTCTCTCGGTCATGATGAGAAGTTTTAGAAGTTTGGTTATGAAGATTTTAGAAGCCTTAAGATTAAAACCTTAAAAAATTATTTTAAAATTAGATAAATTTTCAAAGTTCAAAATAAAAAATTAAACTAAAGGTGATTGATGGAGGAAGCTATTCTTATATCACCTTCATTGCAAGATACGGAACTGTTGTTTTCTTCAATGCACATACACTTAAATTCTGTATCACTCACATTTCTTTAAAAGTTGTGCAATTCAGCCCTGTTGGTTTAATTTTCTTGCTTTCAATCTTCAATATTGCGGGCTACAAACTTCAATATTCCCATCGAGGGGAGAGAGACGGGAACAGAGAATATTCTCTCAAAGGACTACTATTATAAATTGCTAGAGAATATGCTTATTGAAAATAATTGTTCTCAAGTTATTTATAGAGATTATTTATTGTAATACATGTTATTATAAATATTCTTGAGAATACTCTCTGGAAGAACTTCTACAACTGAAGAATATTCTCATCGAGGAGAATATTTGGGAATATTCTGTGGAAAGACTATTATTCTATAACTTCAGGATAATTCTTATTATTTTTCATAAGAGAATATTCCCCAGTAATTTATAAAAATAGTCCTTACAGAGAATATTCTCAACAATATTGTATACAACTATATTATAAATAACAGGAGAATATTCTCATCAAGAATTTATAAGAATATTCTCAAGTTATTTATAATAGTAGTCCTTCCAGAGAATATTCTCCTAAAGATTATTCTCGAGAATTTTACATCTCTAGTCCTAACAGTTATAAATATTGATCATCTGTAAAAGTATATGGAGTCAAATCGTATTTTTTCATGCAATTTTTTATATTACATTCCAATGATTGTGTAGTAGAATGACAAATATTTCACTGAATCAAAATATCACGTTCCGATTTGGTAAATTTTTTTGAAATTTATCAAATGACCAAATTTTGATAAGACAGAACCAAAACATTTGGCTTTATATTAAGGGCGTAACAAATCCTGTGGGTGCCTGGTTACCATGGTGTCTAAAAAATTTATATTGGTGCCTGAAATATTCCATGTATTAGGGGCCACATTCACGTATTATGTAAGCAGAATTTCTGCCATTTTTGATTCCCCCCTCCCCTCCTGGCCAGCAAAAATAAGACGAGTGTCCAGTAAAGGATAGTAAAATACATTGAGTACTGTCGATATAATTTAAAAAAGTGAGAGTGAGTGAGTGAGTTTCCCGTTAATAAGGAGTGTCCAGTATGGGAGGTTCTACTGTGCATTCAGTATCATTTCCATCAATGATCTTCATTTTATCTCTGAGATATTTTGAGGCACGCCCCCCCCCCCTCCAACCAATTTCGAAGTGCACTTTTGGTAATCGCTAGTTTAGTACATTTACAAAACGATATGTAATGTCAATAAGTTTTAAAATAGTCCATTAGAACATTATATTGTAGGCCTATTATTTTTACTGGGCCTACTCAAAAACTGGCTGGGACATCAAGACAAGTCCTACAAACTAGTAATGCCATGATGAAACAAGTATGTCTGATCACCCTAAAAATAACAAAAATATATTGCATTTCTGCAGAAGCCTTTTTTCAGACACGAAGGTCAAAGCAGAATATTTTGCATTGTTCTGCAATGAGCCCTCAGCTGAATGAAAATGTTAATGTAAAATGCGATAAAAATTCATTTATAGTGTTTCCATGCAAAAAAAATATTTTCTTGAAATTCTTCCTGAGACCGTTTTGCAGTAGCACTAATTGTTCTTGCAGATTTCAATGATACAGTGATACATCGCTGCTTTTGGGGTTCAAGACTATGTTTGAATGTTTCGACTAAATCGATCTTCAAATGCCCGTTATAATATAAAATGATTAACTTCCTCTATTTAGTTAATCACACTGATGAATCTTCCTATGATACATTGTATAGTATTCTTAAATTTTCATTGCATTAATTTTGTTTCAGTTCTGGCATGTGTGATCATCCTGCTTGCAACCGTCGTGACAACATTAACAACTTTATCGATGTCTGCGATCTGCACAAATGGAGAAGTCAAAGGCGGTATGTATAGTATCCGCTTCTCATAGGAATTTCTTACGCATTTATATAGCATAAAATAATTTTGGCTTATGCTGATATTTCTATTTATTTTTTCAGGTGGGACATATTATATGATATCTCGTTGTCTTGGCCCAGAATTTGGCGGCTCTATAGGCTGTATATTTGCTGTAGCTAATGCTGTCGCTGTGGCAATGTATGTTGTGGGCTTTGCGGAAACACTGAAAGTCTTATTATGGGTATTAATGATATTTTTGATTTCAGTATAAGTTTTCCCAAAATGTTTTTTATGCTTCAAGTGTGAATTTTTTTTTTTTTTTGTTCTAATACAAAATTGAGGCAGCACATGTCAATTCTCGGGCAACTTTGAGTAAATAACTTACACAGAAATCACTTTAGCCCCTTTATGGTAGAGTTATTTCTCCTTCGCCCAGCTACTCTTTGCCTATGCATGTTATACTTTCATTTTTTGTACACCCCCCTCAAACCATAGCAAGGAAAGTTGTCAACTTACTAATGAAGAGTTCTAAATGAATGGAGGGAGAGCTGAAATTCATTTCTTTCATTTACACAGGGCCGAGGTATCTTGTCCCTGCATGTTAAGGGGTTGAATTAACAGAAATTGATTAAAAAATAACATATAAAAGTATTTTTTGTTCTATATTTTTAATTTTCCATTGTCTTTATGGGGAGAAAGTACTGGTCCCCTAAACTTTCATTTTTAGCTCAGTTATGACGACCATCTGAAGAAGTTTGGGCACTTTAAAGAGCCATGAACAGATTCCTAGCCATTTTGCAAATTGACCGATGTCTTTAATCTGGCTAATGTTCAAAGTGCTCAGTCTCAGGAATTTGGTCATGACTTGTAACAAAAACTAGTATGTTTTGATAGATTTCTATCGACAATCCCCTAAATCTGAGTCTTCAGTCTGTCATTCATCATGTTATGAAATTAGACTATTTCTTCTAAAGTTTTGTTCAATGCATGTCAGTTTCTGCACTTCTCATGGGTTCCAGAATGAATTAATAGCTTATAGCGCTGACATGAATGATGTTTCTTGTCACTTACAGTATAATGAAACTCTATTGTATTCAAATTGATTAGCTATTTTAGATGTCTAATCAGCTTATTATATTAATTAAGTTACTCTGTTAACTTAAAATCTGTGATGATGATCGCTGAAAAGTAGTTCCCCATTTTTTGTTTTTCAATAGAAAAATGACATCATAATATTTGACAATGGGATCAATGATATTCGGATCATCAGCTGCTCCACTGTATTTGTTATCATGGCCATAGCGATTGTTGGAACAGAATGGGAGACAAAGGTAAATCAGCTTCCATAAATTATTATACAATTTTTTTTTTTTTTTAATTTTGATTTTTTTTTCAATCGACTCAGAAAAGGGTTTTACTTATAACTGATGTGTCATGAGATGTGAGCATATAATAAGTTTAAAAACACTACCCATGTCTGAAGTCTATTTCTTATTAATGTTAAATTCTTTAACAGGCCCAGATTATTTTGCTATTGATATTACTAGCAGCAATGGCTGATTTTCTGGCTGGGACGATGTTCACTCCTAGTGAAGAACAGATGGCCAAAGGATTCCTGGGCTGGAACGGTAGATGAATTATGATTTTTTTTTTACTGTTCAGTGTTCAATACCATCTTCAACCCATTGATCACAAGCACCATGGTGCTGCCTGAAGTACCCAGAATGCTCTATGATTGTGTTTGATTTTGTGCTCAGCATTTGATCAATGTTTAAAATGTATCGATTTGGCAAGCTAAGTTTCTCTTTAATAAAAAAAAATTGGTGTTAGAATCTTATGAAATCTTCTATCTTCAAGTGCAACTTCTAGATTGTTTAAGTCTGATTTTGACATGACTACATTCACCTCGCCTCATACCTATGTTTTACTGGTTGCAAGATATCGAAGCAGTGGAATACTCACTCCTTCCCACTCCATGCTAACCCAATTTTATTTTCATCCAAACTGCATCATTGTCCATCCTACCATCTCTACAGAAGAACGTTCTATGATTCCAGTGGCATCATGGTTGAGGGGGAGGTAATGAACTGTCTTTGCCCGACATAAACCTCAAAAGGGCTCCAACCATCAGTTTTTAAGGGAAATGAGAGCTTATGTCATTTCGTTCCTCCATTTCACTTTTCTTATTGAAGGAAAGGTCGCTATGTCACTTCTGTTCCTCCATTTAACTTTTTCCACCATGGATCTGAAAATGTTCACCATCCGTAAAGACATGTATTTCACTTAAAAAAATAAGCTGATGGAACTTAAAGTGTGTGTTCTACTCATAGTGCCATAACCAGTCAGGTTACATGTCCACATGGATCCTCGCGAGGTGAAAAATAATACAATTTGACTAATTTTTGAGTTCCGCATTTCCATTTATATGAGAGGAAGACTCAAAGTTCTGACCAAGACCTTTATTACTCAATGTACACCGGTGAATAAAAGACTGTTGTATTGCTTTTTGTTGACTCCTAATGTTATGTTGACCTTGTTTGCAGCAACAATTCTTGTGATGAGATCTCCTTTACAGTCAACTGGTATCTTGGATGCCAGAGGTTCTTAATTCTTTTTTTCTAGCTCTGACCCAAAATCAACTGCATGATCAACTTTTCTACCCATGGTCTCTGTTTTCAATTTAAAAACACTTATTATCAATACTTATACTATACTTATTATCATAAACACTTATTTATTATCGACAAAATGTGTGTTCAATTTTAAAATTGGTGAAGCTAATGGTGCAACAAAGTACATTGTAAGTATATATATTTGTACGACCCATCTTGAAAGCCCCCCCCCCCTCCCACCCCACAAAACCCAGTCACAGGGTTGTTTACGCATTAGGCCACACGGCTGCATTCTTAACCTGTAGATTAAAAACCTCCTTTTGTAAAGCAATGTTTATGTGCTTTGCTTTCCCCCCCCCTCATTGGTTTTCATTTTTTCATTGCTTCCTTCTGGAATTATATCAGGCACAAATGATTATTTACTCTTCCATAAACAACTTACCATATTCATACTTGAATTAAATGTTTTCTCCCCTCCAAATCTGTTCCAAATGGGTGTGTGTGCTAGGATCTGTGACAATATTAAAAAAACAATACATATGTATTTTGCAGCTTTAAATTAAAAAGCAATTTGTTAATAGTTATGTTGTTATTACTATTTTTTCTATATTTCAATCATATTGTCATTTAATATTTTATTATATTTGTCACTGTATCTGAATTTATTGTTTTTCTTTTTCCTGTAGTCACGGTTGCTATGAACAACCTGACCCCACATTTCCGAGATAACCAAACCTTCTTTTCGGTTTTCTCCGTATTTTTTCCTGCTGCCACCGGTATTTTAGCTGGAGCCAATATTTCGGGTGATCTGAAAGTAAGTGAATGACTTATTGTTTTATCTATCAAATCAAATTTTTTATACCACCTGTCAATAGGCTTATCATACGTCTTTGTTACTTTAGGACCCTCAAAAAGCCATTCCAAAGGGTACTTTGTTGGCCATTTTCATTACGACTATATCTTATATGCTATTTGCCATGGTTGCTGGAAGCACTGTTCTGCTAGACACAAATGGCATTGTGGATTATGTCAAGAACAGCACTCTGGACCTTCTGACTAATTGCTCTTTAGCTGATAGTGGCACCTGCGAATTTGGACTAATGAATGACTATCAGGTAATTTTATTTTAATGTTTAATTTCAAATTGTTAAATTTAAATACCATTCAAATCTAATGAGCACCTTATTTCTAAAGCTGCAAAAATTCACATTTTTCATAATATCGCTTATTCTAATACTAAGACACTAATAAATCAGGTAATTTTATTTTAATGTTTAATTTCAAATTGTTAAATTTAAATACCATTCAAATCTAATGAGCACCTTATTTCTAAAGCTGCAAAAATTCACATTTTTCATAATATCGCTTATTCTAATACTAAGACACTAATAAATAGGTTCCATTTTGAAAAGAAAAGTGGGTAATGGATTCAAGTAAATATATTAGTTGATAGTGGTTCAACATTTCACAATATTAGTACCATATTTCTTGGCCTATCTATGGTGGCACTAATATTTTTTTATTATAATTTTGGAGGCTTGCAGCACCTATGATGTGTACAGTGATCTCTCACTTATACATGCTCTCACTTAACATTTCTCTCAGCTATAGAGATAATCCCGGTCAATGATTTCTACACTCCTGGTCAAAGATATGGCATAATAATGCTGTTCACTTATATGCCTCTCTCACTTATATGCCTCTTTTTCCCACAGTTCCCTTGCACAGATGCATAAGTGAGAGATCACTATATAACATTTCAAGTGTACAGAATTTATTCTGAAGATTACCAAGTATTTTCTTACGTCTATATATTCACAACTCAAGGTTTCATTTTGCAGATTGTTAGCTGACTGTCTTAACAATATAAGAGGGGTGATAGTACCCATAAAGATGGAAAAATATTAATAGTGGACCTTAGGGGGCCACGTTTCACTCAGAGTGTTCGAAAAAAGCAAATTTTTGGCATTGACTTAAAATGGCTCCCAGAAAACTGCACCAGCCTATAGAGAAATGTTTTTTGCTCAATTTATTTATTTCTTTGTTGCTTGATATAAACTTTATGGTATTTTTTATTACTATTTTACATAGGTTATGGAAATGGTCTCTGCATTTTCACCTGTTATATATGGAGGAATTTTCGCTGCCACACTTTCATCAGCTCTTGCTAGTCTTGTCAGTGCACCAAAGATTTTTCAGGTATCGATTAAATATTCTTATTTCAGATACAATGGCTACTTAACCACACACGCACCTTTTCCATATTCCTTTACAAAACTTCTAACAAATTGGTACGTGTTGGAATATGCATGTGCATGTTGGGAATCTAACATGGAGTTTTTTTCTGTGTAATGCTTGTTATGTGTAGCGCTGCCATCTATTTTTCTAACTATAAGTGAAGTGAATGATTGAATAATTGTACCGTTGTGTGCCTGTTGCTCTCTGTGGCGAGACTTTTTAATGGGGAGATCAGCTTGCATTTGTGCCTTGAAGTTGCAAACAAGATACAATGGCTGCCGAAATGGGGTGCACGCATTTTTGAGAAGGCCGAAAAAAAATCAAATTTTCAGAAATACTCAGTAAATATTTTTTAATCTCTCTTCCTTGCTCTTTTCTAATGAAACTTCTCCCATTGCAAATAAATGGTGAGCATATGTTGCTGAATTACTTTTTTTTATGATTTGCGATACAAGGGAGATGGAGGTGCTTTCTTGCACATACGGAAAGGCATATTTATATTTGTGCAATGTATGGGTTTAGGAACGGTTATCACCTTGACTGGAATGGGGAGGCAGAGGTACAGCTTTCGGAAGTTCAGCTATAAAAGTTTGATAAAAGACCTTTTACAAAACTGTCAAGAAACCTGTTTGTTATATTTGCTCAAATGTAACCAATATGTTTATTGGTTGCATTTTCAAGTTTTATAAAAGAACTTTTATCAAACTATAGTGTAATATTAAGAAGACACCAACGAATAAGGCAAATACAAGAAAATACAAAAAGTCCTAATGATTTCAACACCAATGGGTGCCATCTTCGTGTATTTTTTACACTTTTTTATTTTCGTGTATTTGCCTTATTCGTTGGTGTCTTCTTAATATTCTTGGGCAAAGTTTCAACTCTTCCATATAGTGTAATATCGGCCTATCAAAGAAATATGTTTTATATATCTTTTCATAATAGTGTTTTGGTTTTTCTGTTAGCTCTGTGATATTTTACAAATACATGTCCCAAATGTTTGAATGATTTCAATTTTTCCGCAGGCTCTGTGCAAAGATAAGTTGTTCCCTGGCATATATCTGTTTGCCAAAGGTTATGGGAAAAACAATGAACCAAGGAGAGCTTATATTTTGGCTTTCTTTATTGCTTTGGGTTGCTGTGCCATTGGTAATTTCATATATTCATGGATTTATTTATGTTTATACAATCATAGTGTTAGAATGGCTGTTATTTGATGAATAAGATTTTCTTGAGGTAAAGCCTCATTGTGAATTTGAGTATCAGCTCAATGTTTGGCAATACCAGCAGTTGGCATCGCCACGTCAATATTATGGGAACTTGGCTGCAACAAATAGAAAAGAATCAAAACTACTATCAACCGATTGAATCATGAAAAAATTCTATTCTCTTGACCTCTTCTGACTCCAATTGCTTGGACTTGGTGAGATTGATTGATTGCTTACCATGTTTCCAGAATGCTCTCCCTGGTTTCCAGTAGCAGAGTTGTTTACTTGGTTCTTTTTTTAACAACAGAATGCAGAGTGGTTGCATTCTAGATGGTAAATAAGCAATCTCAATGAATCAAGTCTAGTCGAGCTGATTCAATCAAAAAATAGCTGCTTTATTTCCATGATTCAGTTGGCCAAGGCATGATAGTTTTGATTCTATTCTGCTTATTGCAATTCAGCATTTAATTCCTGATGATGATGTTAACATCCGGTGTATGGTTATGATCAGATCAGACTTCGCCAATATACATCTAGATGCGCGATTCATGCATCAAAATTCAATTATACTCTTCCAAATTTTGTTGAGAGGGCAAACATACTCCTTCAAATTTTAAGTAATTTTTTAATAGAGTTATTTCTTTCTTTTTTCATGGAAAAAATACTCCTCTTTTTTCCAAAATTACCCTTTAAAATTTTGGCGAAGAGTGTAATTACTTTAAATATTATTTTTTCGGATAACACTGGTTATGATAGTGTAGATGGTAGAAATATGAGATTCGGGTAGTGAAGTTCACTAAGACCAGATTCGACTGTCACTTTTGCCCCAAGGGAAGTTTTTTTCAGGGGGATGCAATAGCACAATATTAATATGCTCGCGACAACAACCATGATCATGCATCATTTATAAACTTTTTCATAAACACAACCATTCCACAGGGCCATCTTAAGAGCATCATGGATCCCTGGCCAAGTGATTTTTCTGATTCCCTACCAGGCGTTTACATGCTTACTCTCGAAAATTTAAACCAGATCTCATTTTTGTGAGGCTCCTCTTCTCTTCAGGCCCCTGGGCTGTGCTCCATGCATTAAGACAGCCCTGCCATTCCATGCATTTAATCAATTAATCATTTTCATAGAAAACTTAATCATGGTTTCTGGTCAATGCTCCTATTCAGTTAAAATATCTAGTAATGTTTTGCCTTTGATGGAATAGACATTCTGATTTCCAGCTTGACATGAGTGAACTTTAATGCTACAGATTCAATATTAAGAAGTCACCAATAAATAAGACAAATATAGAAAAAATACAAAAACTTCTAATGCATTTTAACACACAGTGAGTGTCGTCTTCAGGGGAAAAAATATTTAATCACTAATCAATGCTGACCAAGGATCCCACTTATGTTGGATACCAAATCTTAACCCTCAGTTGCTCAGCGGGAAAACAGTGTGTCTGTTCACTTCAAGCGTTGTGGTCAGAATGAAACTGAGAGCCTGTGTGTAAGAATAATGCCGTGCCCTGATTAGACGCTTGCAAAATGGAGCTACCTAACTGGTCTATTTGAATTTTCTTTGAATTCCCACTCATAATGAATCTAAGCCATAGCATTGCAATTGATGGTATTGATTTATTTGCCATTTACTATATATTTTTGAATATATGTGTTTTTGTAGAAAGCTAAATCAGCTGTGGATTTTGCTTTGTGGAAAACTCTTGCTCCCCCCCTGAAATTTAAATCTATGGCCCTCTTGCTAACAGTGAGCAGTGATGGTCGCTTTTTCACATTTCTGATTTGTAACACAGCGAGCGTGTTCATTTACTCTTGTTTCTATGGGTCTCCTTGTCTATCCTATATAACCAAGAGGGTGATCACCACATGGAATGTTACAAATGCCCCATTGTTTATGCTGTTGTACAGCATCTTTAGTGGGCTTGAAACCTACGTTTTTATTAAGCACATCTGTTGTCGTTAGGTTAAACATTTTGAGAATCAGTTTGATCTTTAGTGAGATTATAGGATCATAGGGTATGACTACACTTTCTTTGAGTGGTCTCTCTGTAATGTTTGCTAAAGTGGTTCCTTGTGCTGGTTTCAGGAATTTTCTATGTATTTTGCCAACTATCTTAGCATTGAATTGTCTCCCCTGTATTTTGCAATGGCTCTGATGATTTCGCGTTCACTGGCCAATGTGTTTAACAGATGTTAAATGCTCTCACTACATAAGTTTGAAACGCTGAAAGTTTCTATTGCATGGGATGACAAGATTGAATCTTATTGATCAGGAGTGTATCAAGATACTTTGGAGGATGAATTTGTATTGAATGATGTTATAGGGCTATGATTCCCAATTAGGGAGTCACAGAAATTTAGGACCAAAGTTCTTTGAGATCAGGCGGGGGTCCCGCAAACATAAAAACTTTGGGAATCCCTGATGCAGTGAATGTGTGACTTATACAGTATAATCTTAAATTTACATAACTTTTTATCTCAAAAAATGTCTTACAATTACTAACCATGTTTTTCATATCTAAATTGTAGGTGATCTCAATCACATCGCTCCACTGATCTCAAATTTCTTCCTGGCGGCCTACTGTCTTATCAACCTTTCATGTTTCCATGCCTCATTTGTGAAGTCACCAGGTGAACTTTCTTTTTTTTTTCTTGCATATCGTAGAAACTTGCTTATATATTATCAAATATCATAAATTTTCGTCTATTTTGCCTAAATACCTATTTCACATGTTTTCCTCTCAGGTTTCAGACCAGCTTTCAGATATTATAGCATGTGGTTGAGCTTCATTGGTGCTTTGTTGTGTCTGGTAGTGATGTTCATCATGAACTGGGTCACTGCGTTTGTCACTTTTGCCGTAGTTCTCGTCCTTTATCTCTGTATATATCATAGGAAACCAGGTGAGGCGAATTTATAGAACTGCTTATATGTCATGAGTGAAATTGATTGTTTTTAGCTGGAATAAATTTAACCCTTTAAATGGCATTGATGTGATATCTCGCCTCATTAAAAGCCTCTTAGTTTATCATTCACAAGCGAGATATTTTGTAAAGTTGATTTTTCAATGAAACATTTTTTAAGTAGTAGTAGCAATCACCATTCTTACTCTTTGACTGCTACTACTTAACCGTATATGCACTTCGTACACATTCCTCTGCGTAATTTCTAAATCTCTTCTTGGTACATGCTGGAATGTGTATGCTGAGTGTGTGTGTGGCCCTAACATATTTATATAGGCAGCATTTGCTCTTGTTTCGTGTTCTGATTGGTGCTGTCATCTGCCTTCTATAAGCAACGATTGTAAATGCTTGAATTTTTATGCTATGTCAGTATCCTGTTGTAGGTCTGCCTGCTCTGTGCCGAAAGACTTTTTTAAATGGGAGATTGGCTCACATTCACATCTTGAAATTGGAAAACTGCGGAAAACCAGCTTCAGCCAATCTCTTTGACTGCTGAAAATCAGAAGAAAACTTAACTTCATTTCGAAAGATACAACATTTTATAGAGGGGTTTAATGATTTCTACTATACCACTTAAAAGGTTAAGTAATAGTTAGTAACTGATCGAGAAAGTCTATTAGTTTCAAATAATATCAAAGAAAATCATTCACTTAAATCAAGATAACTTATCGTGTAATGTGAACCCTAGAATTCAAATATTCAAGAGCTCTGATAAGTTTTTTTAAATACTTTTTCATCATATTAAAGGTTATTGATATGTTTGATCAGATGAAGCAGCGAACAGGGTCGCTGAAGATTGAGGCTAAGAACTTTTCTATACAGACAGTGGAGTGAAACAATTAATTTGCTATAATGTTGTTACTTCCCATATGTAGAGAAGTAGAGAGAGAACATACTAGAACGTATGTCTTTGATTATAATCAAAGAAAATATGTCTGATCTTTATGTTTTATCATTACAATGTCGTTTCAGATGTCAACTGGGGCTCTTCCACTCAGGCGCAAACGTATTCTTTAGCTCTTAATGCTGTCATGAAACTCAATGAAGTAGCGGATCATGTGAAAAACTACAGGTATTTTTGACTATACTTATTTCTTGTACAGTTGAGTGTTTATTATGATCTCTTGTATTTTGAATTTTGTTAACCCTTTAAGCGGTTTTTGAAAATTTCCTTATCCCCATTATAACTGCCACATTTGAAATGGCAAAACCTTCCCAAATCGCCACATATTTAAAAAAAAAAATTCCGACTGTGAGCATATAATTGCTTTCCCCCCCCCCCCAACAAGAAAATTTACTCCGCCCATCACTTTTATTTCCCTTACTATGATACAAAAACACGTGCCATGTGTGTCGTGGCTTTCTAGGAAGAGAAATACTTTTTTTTGTATCATTTATACTGAGTGTATATTTCTTTCTCTATTTTTCTCACTCCTTGTTATCTAACGTTGAACAAGAGCTGACTCTGCCCACTGCAGTTGATTAGTTGGAGTGGGAGATGGAAAATATGATTTATTGTAGAAACAGCTTTATTGCGCATTTAGAAGATGAAATATCTTGGGTGACATAAATAAAACAGATCAAGTTTCACTAGATATCTTGGGATTGCCGCTGAAAGGGTTGATGGAAGAATTTTTTACTATTCCTGAATATTGTGTCTTATTACTTACTAATAAAACACAATATTAAGGATAACGTCAGCGTATGCTTAAGTGTTTGTGTCACAGTATTATAAGTTTGTTTTTATTGTTGTTGCAGGCCTCAGCTTTTGATCCTTACAGGAAATCCTAGTCACAGGCCTCAGCTCCTAGATTTTGGCAATACAATTGCCAAAAAATTGAGTCTAATGATATGTGGCAACATAGTTACAAAAGTAAGTGCTTTGTCTTCATAGAAGCGTGATTCTTTCATCTACAGAAGATCACTTGTTGGTAGTTTTTGTAATGCTTATAATTGATACTAAATACCATAATTTCTGATAAATATACCATTGGACATATAAGCCATAATAAGAGGAATACCAGACATTATAAAAGATTTTTGTAAAAAAACACTGCAACTTTTTTTTCGCATGATGAAGCTTTGTATAAGACTAATTTCATTCAAAAACATATCAAAATGAAATTAAATGTTGCATGTTTGGCTTGCTGTTCAAGTTTTCTTTAAGAATTTGATAATATTAACATTATTTTGGAGCAAAACTTTGTTTTAACTGAATTAAAAACAATATATATATCCCTTTACGTATTCAAAATACTTTTCTTTCAGTTTTTTGTATAAAATCAGTTCAAAGCATCTAAATTTTATATTGAGATATGGGTTTTTAAAGTTCAGTTAATTTTGCATGATTGAATGAATATCAGTGCTGTTGGATATGCATCGTAGGTTTTCTCTCGTACATATATTAATCTTGTTTTCTGCATCAATTTAGGATCATCTAACGCACAGTGAAAGGTCTATGTTCCTTGACCAGGCTCAAAAATACTTGAATAAACGTCACATCAAAGCTTTCTACAGCATGGTTGAAGACAAGTCTTTCTCAAGAGGTGTTTCTTCTCTAATTCAGGTAATGACAAATCATTACTTATAAAAAACAACAAACATCCATTACCAAAAGCCAAAATAACTGCATATTACTGCTGTGTAATTTAATTACTGTAGGGGTTGTAAAGAATGATGGGATAGTTACAGTTTTTGGAAAAATCATATAAATTTAGTATTATTATTAGGGATACATAAATTTCTTATTTACAAAATAGGTGCAATAAATGTAAAATTTGGGAAATAAATGCGAAATTTGTGAATTTTGACAAAAAATACTTTTCCAGTTGGTTATAATTTTATCGAGCCCTTACAGGTTCTTAAAAATGAATGTTGGCTGCATGTGTTTAAAATGCAATATTTTCTTTGATAAACTAGATCACCTTTTTGTACGTGATTGTTTTGCAAAATAAATGTGCCGGGTTCATGTAATTTTCCTTCAGTTTTGAAAATGAAGTTCTAACTCGTATGATACGTGTTCAGTTCGCTTTTGTTTCTGAATTCTGTAAAGCCGGGTACACACTGGCCTAAGGAAATTATGGAACTAATTGACAATTTGGAATGATCAAACTACCCATTCACGCAAATTTTGTGTAGTAAGGTAATTGTCTTGAAATCTTTTGAACGCCTAAGTAAGGGCATATTTGAAAAAAGACAAAAAATTAGACAGATGAGAATGGCGAATTTAAGAAGGGTAAAATATTATGCTAAAGACAGCAGCAGATAATTATTCAAATAAAAAAATTAACTCTACACATGGCATCCGATGCAGTGGATGAAATCTACCGGCATATAGATATTTTGGTCATCTCAAGCTGCAACACCTACATCATCTTTGTACCCAAATTTATTACTGGAAGCCTTTCCCGAGAAATGTTTTCATAAAGACGAGACATGGAATGGGAGAAAACAATCATGTTAACAGACAGCTACATCTGGTGGTAAACCAAAAGACTTTCGGTAATGGCACGCAGACTTTAAATGCCAACAGTATATAACTCGAAATATGCATAATTTTGGCAACATAAACATGTTAGGACCACACATGTACACACCTGCATGACCAATTCATTAGAAATTTCCTAAAGGAATGTTTATGAGTTGTATGTACAGTTATATATAAGTAGTAGTAGATTTCAACTTTTCAAGGGCAGCTATTAATTTAAATCAAAAACATGCTAGAATTAAAAAAACAGCCTTAATTATACTTGAAAAAAAATGTGTTGTTTTTAGCTAGCAAAATTTTTTATTTGAAAGTTTCTTGGGTTTTTTTGCAAATAAATGCAAAATTTCCTGTTATGAAACTATATTTGTGAAATTTATATATATCCCTAATGATTGTGTCTCTAAGTAACACAGTGAAATGTCTATATAATGATACTCTAGGGACCAAAGAAATGTATCATTATAAAGGAGTTATGATTATAGATGGAATGTATGAACACTATGCAAAGTGAATCAAGACCAGAGAACAGTCTTTTTATAGACAATTATTGTTATAGAGTGAATTGTTATATAGAATTTTTCACTGTATCTTACTTAATTCATAACATCTCCAGAAATATTGTTAGTTTGGTTTGCGCTAATTGCAACCCTTAATGAAATTTATGCTTTATTGATCTGTTCCCCTCCCCACATCTTATCTTCCATAGCTTGCTGGAATGGGGAAGTTACGCCCTAACATGCTGCTAATGGGTTACAAAAGCAACTGGGAAGGCTGTGATTATGAGGAAGTGAAGGAATATTTCAATGTTATCCAGTAAGTGCTGATGTTTGTTATCACAGATTGCTGCTATTAACCTTGATTATTTTCTATCTTTCAACAAATTTTAATTAGAGTGTTTTTTAATATAAATTGTTCATAACTATTTTTACTGAAGCATTGTTGTTGCTATCTAGCTATTAATACAAATACAATACCACAACAGGCAAAATGCCCAGCAAGATGGCTGAGAAAAGATGCCCATAACAAATATGGATGTCATATATTTCAAAAATAAAGCAACCCAATTAAAAATGCAATTACAAAAATTATAAACAATATATACACATGATAAAATATTATACAATGCCCATAAAGAATATTGTGGTTGTCTTATTCTAAGTATGGATAGCTTCTCGATTTACCCCAACATGTTTATCATAATTCTTTTTAAACGTGTCAATTGTGTTACAATTTACTACCTCCGGGGGTAAGCTATTCCATTTATTGACAACCCTATTAGAGAAAAATTCCCTGAGACACCATAACCTTGCATTGTCCCAAACCAATCGATACTGGTGTCCCCTTGTAAAAGCAGTCGATTGGCGGTTTACTAAAAGTTCATGATCCATCCTATCCGTCCCGTTGAAAATTTTGAACACTTTGATCATATCTCCTCGACAATACTTAATGTGTGTTGTAAGGAGAGGATAGTTGCGTTCCTAGTGTATTAGTGTGCATACTAGGTTTGCAAGATGACCTGAGTTTGGTTTCTGCAGGAGACATCATTTTGTTTCCAAAGTTTGTCTCTGCACTCTGCATAATTCCAAAAAGCAGGGCTTGAAAAATCAAAACATTTAGGCACCAGCAAAAGAGTTTTTAGAAGCCAAAAAAGAGAGAGTATTATTTTTCAAGAAAAATGTTAAAAACTCTTTTTCGACTATTTTGGGATTTTGCTATCAATGCCTTTCCTAAAAATTGTGTGCTGTCTTCAGAATACAATTAAGAAATTAGAAACGACACATAGAAATGTTTAAGGCTCCAATATTCACTTTTTAGTCGCCATAGTGACCTGATGCCTGGGATTTGTCAGCCTGCCAGAAAATCTCTCTTAGATGTGTTGTTTTCTGAGAAAAAAACATCTCTTTTTTTTTATTATAGTATTTATACACAGTTAGCAAACATTATTCAATAAAATATTAATTAGAAACGCTCAGTTCTTAATGATCCACTACCAGAATAAATTACATTGAGCAACCTGCTAAGTTGAATGTTTATTGTAGTGTTACTGTCGAAGGATTTCAGGCTATTTAGCTGTCGTGAATGAGCGGACATGCTTTATGTTTTGTCAGCATGAGTGACAGGCATTTTCAAGAGTCATTGATCAGAAATTGAAGACGAGGCCTATATTTAAGTGTATGTCCAGTCAGACTTGCACTGCTTTACTGTGATTAGTTAAGGACACTCAAACTATTTGATTAGCTGCTTAGCTCATGTCCCAGCCTAGGTGCAATTTTCATTCTTAGTAGTGGAATGCAAATGCTGTTAATTTTAATCCTTTGTTTTTTTTAACAAAGTTTTTGGTTTTACTAATATTGCATTAAGATTCGTCTGAAAATCTGGGGATGGTACCCGCTATTCACAAAGGAATCTGAATTTTCATATGGATCAAATGCTCTTGACTAGGGATTGAAAAATTCCAGGTGCTAGGTTTCCATGGTGTAGGTGACTAAAAAAAATTGCACTGTTGCCTAAAATTTTCCAGGCATTGTTACTACATTTGAGTCAGAGGGAAAAACACAACATTCTCTTAATTTTGATAAGCATGTCAACCAACAGGAAAAGGGATCTTTGAATCCTGGAAAACATTTTTAATCGGTTGTCTCTGGAAAAAAATATGCTCTTCCCCTAAGAAATTTGGCTGGCACCTGAAATTTTATTTGTTTTGTCAGTCTCTGTTCTTGACAAATCCCAGCAAGGCAACACAAATCTGTCCTGATGCACACGTAAATAAATAACTCGTTCTTGACTTCTGGTTGCTAACCCTGTGAAGATTTCTTTTACTCATGTAGGTCAGCTGTTCTGAACCGGTGCTCTGCGGAGCCCTTAGGGCTGTGCGGCTTAAAATAAAATTAACCAGTCAAAATTTGATTTTTAAATTGTATAAAAAAAGAGGCCATAGAAATTATAGTATAAAAAGGGCCCTGCAAGTCAATAAAGGTTGAGGACCACTGATGTAGATTAATCGTTGAATACCATGCTCATGATGGTCAAACATCCTGATAGTGAACTATAGCACTACTATGGGTCTCTGCTGTTGTTGTACTTACTAAACTGTGCGTGATAACTAACTGAGAGAGTACTTGCTGCTCAGTTACTAACTAATGTTTTTGATTTGGAGATGCATCAGGACCTTAGGTGCTTGCACCAATTAAAGCGAAAATCCAATCTAACCACTTACCAAAGTGACAAAGTCTAGTGAATGCCTTAGAGGCCACCATTTCTCAGGTGATGTTTAGCATAATTTGCCTTTGTTCTTACTGAATAATAAGTCAGAGTATGCAAATGTGATTAACTAATACTGATTATGGTGTTAAGTGTGCATGAATGACTGAACACATTATTGTTATAATTCCTCCACAGTGATGCTTTGGACATGCACATGTCTATCGGTATTCTTAGACTCCCAGATGGCCTTGACTACTCACAGTATGCTGGAGAGTTCAGGAAATTCCATGCACTCAGTAAGAAAGAAAAGAACAGGTTCGTCAAGTCCAATGATTCGGGGAAGAATGATGAGCAATGGAACCATGCAGTATTATTCAGGAACAAGTCATCGTCTGAGCTGTCAACAGGTTGGTAAAAAGTAATATCTGACTTAGGGGGAAATAAAAATTTCAGATTTTAACTTTAATTGGCTCTTACCAAATCTCCACGAGTGACATCATCCTGCTTCTAAGTCTTCATACCACAATTTTTCAATACAGTCAAAATCTTGATAAGTCGAATATGCAGTGGGTGACAAAAAAAAACTTTTAGTATTATATGCTAAATTCCATTACTATATTCTACTGCTAAATGCTAAATTATATTTTTGCTAAATGTGAATTTCTATTTTTGCTAAATGCTAAATTCTATTTTTGCTAAATGTGAATTTCTATTTTTGCTAAATGTGAATTTCTATTTTTGCTAAATGTGAATTTCTATTTTTGCTAAATGCTAAATTCTATTTTTGCTAAATGTGAATTTCTATTTTTGCTAAATGTGGATTTCTATTTTTGCTAAATGTGAATTTCTGTTTTTGCTAAATGTGAATTTCTGTTTTTGCTAAATGCTGAATTCTATTGCTAAGTGCTATAAGTTTCAAAATTTTTTCATTCCCAAAAACTTCAACTTAAAGGAAAACAGCTTCAATTAAAGGGACAATTTTAGCACTAAAATATGGAAAAAGTTCTGAAGCTGAGTGAAAATTTCAACTAAAGTATTTTAAATGTGCTGAAATTTTGATTTTAGTGTCTGGCACACTGGACAACAGTTCGAGGGAGTCCACGCCACCTTCCACACCATGCACTCTGCGTTCAGAACCCAATGGTGTAATCTGTGAGAACCCGCGGGGACATATCAACCTCGGATATTCTGGTAGTACCGAGAAGTTTACTGATGAAGTGAAGTCGACCAGTAGTAGCAGCATTCCGTCTATACCAAAGGATGTGTATTTGGCGGTGAACAGGTTCCAGCACAAGCAGAAGAAAGGAAACATTGATGTTTGGTGGCTTTATGATGATGGAGGTATAATTATCTTGCTGAATTTCGTTTTTTTTTCCTCTGAAACTTCGAAGATCTAGTCATAGAAATAAAAAAATTTTCACTGTTATATTGTTATCACATGCACTGTTAATGCAAGTTGGATTTCCTTGTTTTATTAAATTGTTTTTTCTGTATTTTAAATATTTTCAGGGCTGACAATGCTCATTCCTCACATCTTGACAACCAGGTCATTGTGGAGTAACTGTAGGCTGAGGATATTTGCCCTTGCTAACAAGCAAGAAGAGCTTGATCGGGAACAGAGGAAGTAAGGCGCTTTTTATTTCATGAACTGTTTTTTCGATGATCTTTTACACCGTCAGCTCGCAAACTTTTGGCACCCACTGCTCCCAAGCTTCAGCAGTATTCATAGTCATTGTCTATAGGCTAAGGGATGGGTTTTTTAACACATGGGGCTAGCAAGCCAAATGGTCTGTGAACTCTTTGCTGTGGGCCTTCGATAATTTTAAGGAAGTAGCTTTAAAGCTTTATTTAAAGCTGAGAAAGATTAAATAAAAATTAATAGCAAATTGATAAATCCTGATTCCACTATCATCAACACATCTGATATCATTAGCTGGGCCATCTTGGGAGAGGGGCAAACATTTTTTTTGCGAACTCAATTTCATTGTCTCTTGAGGGAAAAGTCTGCATGTATTATCACACAGCTTATATATATACACTGAAGAGCCAGAAAAACTGGTTCACCTGCCTAATATCATGTAGGGGCCCCCGTGAGCCTGCAGAAGTGCCGCAACACAACATGGCATGGACTCGACTAATTTCTGAAGTAGTGCTGGAGGTAATTGACACCATGAAATCCTGCAGGGCTGTCCATAAATCCGTAGGAATAAGAGGGGATGGAAATCTCTTCTGAACAGCACGTTGCAAGGCATCCCAGATATGTTCAATAATGTTCATGTCTGGGGATTTAGGTGGCCAGCTAAAGTCAGAAGAGTGTTCCTGGAGCCACTTTGTAGCAATTCTGGATGTGTGGGGTGTCGCATTGTCCTGCTGAAATTGTCCAAGTCCGTCGGAATGCACAATGGACATGAATGGGTGCAGGTGATCAGACAGGATGCTTACGTACCTGTCAGAGTCGTATCTAGACGTTTCAGGGGTCCCATATCACGCCAACTGCACACGCCCCATACCATGACAGAGCCTCCACCAACTTGAACAGTCCCCTGTTGACATGTAGGGTCCATGGATTCATGACGTTGTCTCCATACCCGTACACGTCCATCAGCTTGAAGCAATTGGAACCGAGATTCGTCAGACCAGGCAACGTGTTTCCAGTCCTCAACAGTTCAATGTCGGTGTTATCGGGCCCAGACGAGGCGTAAAGCTTTGTGTCATGCATTCATCAAGGGTACACGAGTGGGCCTTTGGCTCCAAAAGCCCATATCGATGATGTTTCGTTGAATGGTTCGCATGCTGACACTTGTTGATGGCCCAGCATTGAAATCTGCAGCAATTTGCGGAAGGGTTGCACGTCTGTCACGTTTAATGATTCTCGTCAGTCGTAGTTGGTTCCCGGTCTTAAATGATCTTTTTCCGGCCGCAGCGATGTCGTAGATTTAATTTTATACCTGATTCCCGATATTCACGGTACCCTCATGAAATGGTCGTACGTGAAAATCCAAATTTCATCGCTACCTCGGAGATGCTATGTCCCATCTCTCGTGCGCCGACTATAACACCACGTTCAAACTCACTTAAATCTCGATAACCTGCCATTGTAGCAGCAGTAACCGATCTAACAACTATGCCAGACACTTGTTGTGTTATATAGGCGTTGCCGACCGCAGCGCCGTACTCTGATTGGTTCCATATCTCTTTATTTGCATACGCATGCTTGTACCAGTTTTTTTGGCTCTTCAGTTTATATTACCCCTATTTTATATTTTATTCTGTGACGTACATCGCAGACTTCGGTATATTCTGCTTTGGGGTATATATATATATACAGAAATTTCTCAAACCCCCCCCCCCAGTGAAAAAAATAATTTTAGAATTTTCAAAAGAAATAATTTTAGAATTTTCAAAAGAAATAATTTTAGAATTTTCAAAAGAAATAATTCAAAAATTAGGGAGATAAATAATTTCAGAATTACTGAAATAATTTCGAGATAAATACAGTATAGTCTCGATAGTTTGAGGTCCTGGATAATCCAAAGTTCTAGAGTTTTTCCAAATTCCTTCTCAACACTACCATTTTCCAAAGAGCGTGTTTTGTTTCATTTTCTACAAATGCAATTAATTTCGGTTTAAAGGCATCTTGATCCCTAGGCTGAGGCTATCCTTCAGTGGACCCTTAGGCCAGAATTTCTTACAGGCTCATAGTGTGATATTTTTTATGGTAATTTTTTGTGGTAATCACATATAATATATTTATAGTGAAAAAAAAATGTAATATTCATATCAGGCGTGAGAGCTGGAGCCTCAGTCAGCCTCTCTTATAAAGATGCCCTGTTACTGGTAACCTTAATCTTTTATGAATTAAATTAGAAACAAAGCACATAAGAGTAAGTTTTAAATTACTAGGTCTAAAGAAAACAAGTTAGAGCTGTTGGCCATTTTCTAAAGTTTTTCAGATAATCCAAGTGTTTGTTAATTCCAGGTGGTCTTGGTTGCTGTCTACCATTGATTACCGAGACAACCGTAGAAAGAAATAATTTCAGGAGTAATGAAATAAATATCAGAGTTATTAAAAGCAATTTCGGAATTATTAAAAGAACTAATTAATCACAAAATTTTAGAACAAATAAAAATCTTCAAATATTGGGAACCCTGTGGTTGCTGTGGGTCGCTTCGATACCTCTCTGAGATGGAAAGCGGGTTGTGTCCGGGTTACTGTGGGTTTTTCTTCCCTTTTTTTGTTTTCAGTTAATCAGTTCAGACTGTACATAATATTGAGTCCTCGTGAGCCTGGATTCCATCTTACAATTCCAAACACCGCAGTATGGCTTGTGGTGGCTTGCAGGCTTCATGGAAAGTTCAAATTTTACTTTCAGTGACCAAAATGTTGAAAACCCCCTTTACTAAGGGAATCATGACTACTACTCCCAGGCTCAGCAGTATGGTATGGTTTCCTTTGCTTATAGCAGTATTTTGTACATCCTTGTCAGTGGGCATCATAGCAAGATAGAGATATTGATTTGTGTGCCTATTTATGCTTTGAAGTGGTTCTTTTCTAAGTGAAAGTATCTACTATATATATATACATGTGACAAAAATATTTAAAAAATTTTGTTTTCAGTGCTAATAGTTGAAATTTTTTTTATTTTCTTAATAGCATGGCAGCGCTGCTTAGCAAATTCCGCATTGATTACTCTGATGTCACAGTGGTTCCTGGTATAGTGAATCCTCCTCTAGATGCAAGGTATAGTTCTTCTTGCTGAAATCAAAATTTCGTTACTTGCATATTCGAAAAAAAAGACACACACATATGCATACAGCTTAGATATTATGTCCAGATTTTAATCTTGGAAAAAGTAGATTTCAGCGTCATAAATCTATTAATGAAAACAGAATATATTCACATTGAAAGACAAGAACTCTTTTTACTAATAAAAAGTGGTCTGAGAAGCCTGTTTTTGAACGAAATAAAATGATAGTCTCTTATCAGTGATTGGTGATTTTGGTGTTTAGCTTTATGAAATGGGAAATTATTTCTGGCCTTTGAGAAATTCCTTTTCATACAGGTTTTACGGTATAAGTGTTCTTAATTTTGAATTGTAGAATAATAGCAATGTTTTATGCCTATAGGCATAAAATTGCATTTCAAATGTTTTTATTTACAGCGGTAAATTTATTTAGAAGTAATCTTAATTACAGTAGAAAAAACTGAGTTGCCTAGAAGTATTTTAACTTGCAATCCTATATAAACTAACAAACTAACAAGCATGAAATATTATATGAGAGGAAGCTTGTTCAACTCACAAAAACCCTGGGTGCTTTGAAAAAGTTGATACACATCAGGGCTGCTGTATATCACTGTATACAAATACAAATACAAATACAAATACAAATACAAATACAACGCCACAACAGGCAAACTGCCCAATGAGGTGGCTGACTTAAGAACATCATGGATCCCCGAGCCCCTACCTACTACTGCTACACCACGCATGCAACCCCCCCCCCCCCGCGGAACCCCCCAACGAATCGGTACATGCGGGAATGTGCGTGTACGTGTAGTGCATCCTGACGTAAAGTTTGTTTCTGTGTAATGCTTGTTATGTGTAGTGCTGTCATCTGCCCCCAGTTTTACTAACTATGAGTGAAGTGTTATGGTTGAATGATTTACCGTTGTAGGACTGTTGCTCTCTGTGGCGAGACTTTTTAACGGGGAGATCGGCTCGCATTTGCGCCTTGAAGTTGGAAACCACAGAAAACCAACTTCAGCCGACCACCACTGTGGGGTTCGAACCCGGATTCTCGCATCCGGCGATATACCACCAGCCTTGCCTCTATTTCCTGACAAGCCTGGAGAATGTAAAAATTTCCACCAGACATACATTTCTTCCCCACTACATGTCCAATGCTGGCATATAAAATGCTTATTTGGGTGCATATTATTTCATGTAAATTTTAGTCCAGCGCCCTAATATACAGTCTATTAGTTTTATGCTCAACATGAAATTAAGTTGATAAATAATCTTTTCTATGTATAATCACTATTTATTTGGCAAAGAGTGTGTCAATTTGTTTTTTATTTAACAACAAATAATTTTGTGGATTTCAGTAAGAAGGAATTCGAAGCTATAATAGA
Organism: Pholcus phalangioides; assembly: GCF_987345545.1. Classification (NCBI taxonomy): domain Eukaryota; kingdom Metazoa; phylum Arthropoda; class Arachnida; order Araneae; family Pholcidae; genus Pholcus; species Pholcus phalangioides. The sequence continues at coordinate 45,403,244 of NW_028301596.1, read as the reverse complement.
GAAGTGGCAAAACAATGAGAATGGAAGAGAGGCTATAATCACAGAGTCTGAGCTACTGGCTCTGAAAGACAAAGTATGAACTCTATATTAACATGCTATAACTTTTATCAACTTACTTATATATTGTTTGCCCCTCTCAGAGACATGAATGTGCAAATTTGTATTTTTGGATTTGTCAACTAGGTTTATATCCCTTATATCAGAGGTGGCCAACATTTTTCTGTTCAAGGGCCAACTTAATAATCAGCTGCTGCTTCACAAGCCTCATCCATAAAATGACCCTGAAAACTCTGATTTGTATACGTCATAATTGATATTGAAAAAACATGGTCAATTTAGCTTCTACCCTGAGTTTTGTATGTATTCCCCCACTTCTTCATAAATTGGCACTGATATATCATAAATTCACAATTGATATTCATTATTACTCTAGTTGCATTCCCAGCAAGATACAATGCGTGAAAAATTACAATTTCTTCTGTAAATTATTCCATCCAATACATCTGTAGTTTGAATTTTATGGACAAAAGGTTTTCACATTGTTCTGCATTTATTTGTTTTCCTTATTCATGAGAGATTTTGCAGCCCTCCTATAGCAACGTCCTGTGCAGCTGCACGAGTCAAATAGATGCTGAAGAAATTGATTCATGCACCAGTAGACTTCAAGAAGAGTTTGACTATTGGGATGAAAATGCATATAATCCATGCCTGAAGCCAACCGCAGGATGTTATTGACCATCCGCAATGGGTAAACACATGAACCATGATAAGATAAATCCAACACCAAACTACAGATATCTGTAATAAGATATATCTCTAGTATGGTATTGGACAGACAACTTTGCACGGACCAAGCAGACTACTTGTAGATGTTTGCACACATGATTACCTAGTGCTCCTGTATATACATAAGATTACACGAAATCAAATTTGCAATATATGTATTCTTATCATGCGAGTCACATTCTTCAACCAGAATATTGATATTTCAGTTTGAAGTGCAAATATGATGCAGCATTTAATGTCAACAACAACCTGTTCTATCAAAATTCAGAAATGTGAATGCTTCTCTGTTTACGCACGTGTCATCATAATGTCTGGGTGTGTAACTCCCTTGGTCAATAGCACAATATGAATCCAACTATCAAATATGACACAATTTTGCCCTTTGGAATTGTGTAATATTTGATATAATTATGTCATATTCAGACACAGAACTTCAAATATGCATTCAGATACAAATATACAGACTACAACACACATACACACAGAAACACAAAGACTACAATGTTTAACACACAACTTGCCCAAAAAGATGGCAAAAATGCCTGTATAAAACTTTGAAAGCAGTTTGTATATTAGTAAAAGCAGTATGGTGTATGAGCACCATGTAAATAGTGTGGTTAATCAGTAAGTCTGCTGTAGGAACTAGTACCTCAAATATTGATCAGAAATTAAATTTAATACACAGTATTTTTACCTAGTCACAGGCCAGCTGTTGGTCACGCCTGCCTTATACGTATAGCTAAGTTTTGTCAAAAATGCAAATGTGTATCCCCTACTGAAACATGTGTTACAAAATATTTTATTAAAACCACTTTCACATAGAGTAACATGAGTAAAGTAATCATTCATTCCAACATAATTTAGTAAGTTTTTGAAATTTGCACATTTATGTTTCTGGTACAAGGGGGATGGCATAACTTACCATATTTCCCTGCATATAATCCGCGGTAGTGCATAATCAGCATGAGAGATTTGAAGAAAGGGAAAAAAAACAATGTATGATCAGCAGCGGCATATTATCTGCAGGATTTAAAAAAATCAAATAAAAACTTGCCTTGGGTTTCAATAATCAATCCATTGGTAGGGTAATTGGTGAAATTTATTTATGAAACAAAATCATTATTTGCACACAAAACAAAATTTACAGTTCAATCAAATAACTTCAAATTCAAACTTATCTGAATTGGAATTAAATAAGCATAACCGTTATTCACAGAATTCAAAAGAGTCAGAGTAATTGTCAAGAGGACTTTCAGAATCGGAATCACTGGGGCCCAAAGTTTTATATCCACATTTGGGGAATGAAGTCTCTATAGTTTTTATAGTCACCTCTTTCTCCAGGCATTAACCCACTAGCATACCCAGCAGCATAGGAAGCTGGGTGTAAATTTCCTCCTTTTGTATAGGAATGAATTCCTTCAGTCATACAAAAAAAAACTCTTCCCAATAGGTTCTAACTTTGATTTTAAACGGCCTGTTTATTCCTAAATCTGATGTAGTCTCACTCGCTGACCAGCGATATTAAAAGTCTTTTTGCTTGTGTGGGATATATAGCAACTGCAGAAAAAAAAAGCTTTGTAACTTCACTGGCTGTGCTAGTAGCGGCTGATAACATAATTTTCTGCAGATTGCCCGCAGCAGTAGATAATCCACATTTTTTAATGTTTAACCACATTTTCAACAGATAATTTTCAGATTATATGGAGGAAAATATAGTATGTAACTTTATATTAACGTTTGTTTATAAAACAAAAAAAGTAGCTCATTTTTAATGACAAAATCCGATAAAGTCTTTTCTTCAACTGTACAAGCAGTTTATATTGTCTCTCATCGAAATGTCTTTTACTCGGGATGTTTATTGACAGCATTCACAATTTTGACATGTTTTTGACAGAGGTTTTAATTCCTCGATCATCGTAGGACCCACTTATAACAAGCATTCATTTAGCTAGAGTCTGCGTATTAGGAGTGGATTTATGTATTTTGTTTTGTACAGTACAGTTGGTGTTAATTGTATTGAAATTCAGTCGTCTTTAGCAAGCAAGTTTTTTTTTCTTTATCTCAGATTTAACTAGAATACTGAAAGGGGGGGGGGTAATGTCAACCAAATTACCTTTCCAAGAAAAGATCTTTTGTCTCTTAATTTGTTGTCAATTTGAGCGGAATGTTTGTTGTGACGTACAGTAGAACCAATCCTCCCTTTATATCGGTTGGGAGAGGGCATGGTTTACTTGTGCAAAATATATGATAGGATTTTTAAAAAAAATTTTTATCAATCGAAAAAATACAAATTAGGTCTAATGAATTTTTTTTGATGGTCTGCCATAATATATACTGAAAATATGCTGGAACTGAGAGGATCGCTTTTCTTTCGCTGAAGTATATTGGGAAAAATATCTCAAAATCTATTTGATGTAGATCAGAGTATCCCCAAACTTTTTGTTCCATCGCCTCCCCCCCCCCCACTTTAGTAATTTTTTTTCTTATCGCCCCTCAACTCAAGACAACCCATAGGATCCTATGTTATATCCATAGCTTCTACCACCCCCTTGGACCCTTCCATCACCCCCTTTAGGAAACACATGTAGACTAATGAATGTTGTTGTTTTTTTTTTTTTCATAAAAATGTTTATATTTGTGAGTAACAGAGATTATTTCTTAATTTTTTTCCCAGACGAATCGCCACATACGCTTGCGTGAACTTCTCGACCAGTATTCAAAGGAGTCTGTGCTAGTTGTCATGTGAGTCTATACATGTAGTGATTACAATTTCTGTGTTAATTTTCATATGTTATAGATTTTTGTTCCCTAGAGATGCAAAATTGTAATATAAAATTTTGATCGTTTTTAGTGAAATTTTGTTTATTTTTTTCTATAGTAGTCTGATAACTATCTGATTATAAGCAGAGACCAATAAGGATAGGGATCACTTTGGATCATGCACGCAGCTGCACGGTGTATTAATTCCTGTGATGTTTGAACGCATTGCTAAGCAATCATGTTAACTGAATAAGTTTTACTCTGGCCGGGGATGGGGGGAGATGAGGGAAAGCTCAAGAGCTTTCAATGAATTGAAGCTGGCAGTGATTCTTAGACTCTTCTGAATATAACATACTGTGTCAAGGTCGTAACTGAGATTTTTGTGGAGGGGGCAAATAAGATTTTGCCGCCCCACCACTTTAAAATGCAATAACTTTATAAAGTTGTGTTTGTGCCCTGCTGAAATTTTCCACCACCTAAAATTTCCTGACCAAGGCAGTTGACGTCCTTTTGTTCCAGCCCTTCACTGTGCCGTGGTACTTAATTTTCATATAAATAACATGCAGATATGGAACAGGGCAATCACTATTATTTTATATAATAAAAAGATGAGTAGTTTTCAGGAACAAATCAAACCAGCACCATTGTCTCTCGCTATCAACAATTAATTTTATTCTTTGATCTATTTTGTAGGACTCTACCGATGCCACGTAAGAGTACATGTTCTGCCGCCCTTTACATGGCCTGGATGGAAATGCTGACGAAAGACATGCCTCCGTTCCTATTGATTCGAGGCAATCAAACATCAGTTCTAACTTTTTACTCATAGTTCGTCATCACCCTCCAGAGAAAAAATGCACACATATATCATCTTGTCTTAGCACCCCCTCCCCCGGTCCCAACCACATCAACACAAAACTGTGCCAATTTTTATTTTATTTTTCATGTAGATGGTCACACATATTTTGTGCACAGATTGAAGATGTGCAATAACGGCAGAAAGAGCTTGATGTTGATGCGTTAATCCTTCCAGTGGTAGACCCAAGGAAAAAACATTGAATGTGCATACTTCACCATTCCTCATCGCAATGTTTTGTATTACTATTACAAACGGGTTGTTCCTTCCTTTTTCCTCTGTTCTTGAAACCCGAAATGTATTGTGTATTTTGTTTTATTCATTATTGGCAGTACAGTAAAACCTTGATTATCTGATGTGATTAGGATGAGTCTATGTCAGTGAATCAAAATTTTTGGGTGATCAGATATACATAAATTTGAGAGCACAGTGTCATAGATACTAATCAAATTCCACGACAAGAAGGCAGTTTTATCATCTTTTGCTTGATTTGTGCAATGGTATCGCGACGATTTTTTGCAATATAATGTCTGATGATTTGAATCATTGGTTGCTGCTGCTGCTCAAACCAAGCAATGCTTAAAAAAAACTCAAAAGTTGTTGAAGGGGAAAATTCACCACCAACAATTTACTGCCTTGCCATTTGGTCGACAGGGAAATTCATGGAACTGGAACATTTTCTTGAATTAAAATTCAAATAGAAAATTAACTGCAACTGTTCATCACTATGCGTAATTCATGAGCGAAATGACCAAGGCGGCAAGTGTCCAACAGTGGTTCAAGCTTACCTACTGCCTCTTAAGATGACCCTAGAGGGAGGGTTGAAGAGCTGGCAGAGCTTTAGCCTTGGCGTGACCCTGGGAAAAACCTAATATTTTTTTAGTACAAAGCCGAACACCATTGTTTACAAGTTTACAAACACCATTGCTCTCAAGATAATGAGAATGACCATATGTCTTACTTTTAAAGGAACTGTCCTGCATTTTGGTTAAGAATTATTTTACTGTTCTAAAATGTGGCCGATAACTTGATCCACATTAGCTTACATGTTTTACTGATGAACCATCTTATACTTTCACTTATCCTATAAAAAAGGAAGTATAACGAGAGAGGCTAGTTTTATTTAGATGGGGAACCCCAAAATGCGCAGTTCCAGGCCCTGCCAGTTCCTTCAAGCAGGGCCATAACTATGGTTTTTGCTGGGTGGAGCAAACATGATTCGGCTACCCAGGTCAGCAAACATTATTTTGCCGCCACCCCCCCCCCCCCACAATTTCAAAATTCAACAATTTTATAACCGTGTCATTTGTTCCCACCTAAAATTGCTGCCCCCTCAATTTTGGTTCCAGATGGTTCATGATCGATGATTTTGAATCGAAACTCCAATGGGTCCCGATCTTCAATCTGACTTCTCAACAGGGACTATTCAACCTTTCTTTGAATTATAACATTATATACACACATGATAATCGAAGAAGCACGAAAGAGATAGATATTAACATGTTGGCTACATGATTACGAATGCTTGAGAGAGCGAGAGACACAGAAGCAGTACAGACAACAATCTGAAATCATTAAAACATTGTAAACAAGCTAAGATTATTATTAAGAGAAGAGAAGAAAAAAAATAAAACAATATATATAAATATATAAATACAGTATTCTACTCAAGGGATCGCTTGATCCGTCCAGAGTATACAAACATAAATTTTTCTGTGGTGGCAAACACTTTCATATAGGCTACTAACAAGTACTAAGCAAAATACAAGTATAGAAATAGACAAATATTTCAAAGGCCTAGGTGACACAACACTGTATACTGGGGGCCGAGAAGTACCTTCCTATTGTAGTAAAATATTAATATAATTGATAATTAATTGTTTGAAAGCTCTTAATTTATTTTCATATTTTATTTCATTTGGCAGGTTATTAAAATATAATGGAGCCAAATATATAAATTGCTTTTGGGTTAATGTTTTTTTAGGTTGTATAATATTATATTGAAAACCTCGACGGAGACGTGTGTTTGTTGGGCATTGCTTGATTTCAAACCAAGTAGGATTTTTATAAATAAACATTAGACTTCGGTATATATACAATTTTTCAATATTAAATCTATAGTCTGATTTATAATTATAGGCAGATGGTGTAGGGTTACGAGAGGAAATAATATTTATAGTTTTTTTCAGAGCACTTATTAAAACATTTAAATTGGACTCATAATCACCTCCCCAAACACATATAGCATACTGGATAAGTGAGTAGAACCAAGCAAAATAAAGTGTATGAATAAATTGAGGAGATATAATATTTTTTAAGCAATATAAACGAACATTCATGTATTTTATTTTGTTACTAAGTGCAGTTGCATGAGAGTTCCATTTCAAATTTTTGTTTATAGTGACTCCTAAATATTTATACTCTTCAGTTTCCGAGACAATCGGACAAAAACATTGGTCATCAGAACATCCCAACTCATGGCATCGAATTATAAGTGTTTCAATATTTCTATTGTATAATTGAAAATTTATGTATTTAGTTTTGTTGAGATTCAAGGTTAACTTATTATGCCTCAACCAAGTGTTAATTTTTGTTAAATCTTCTTCAGTATCAGATTTCAGCATGGTATACGTTTGTTCTGACAAAACAATAGCTGTGTCATCGGCATAGCTAATCAAATCACCATGTAGATCCAGGTTATTGATATCATTAACAAAGATTAGAAATAAAATCGGTCCAAGAACAGAACCCTGTGGGACGCCAGTTTTAATAATCCTGTATGTACCTATTGTATCATTTATTTTAACTGCTTGCATTCTATTTGACAGATAAGTTTTAAACCAGTGATAAGTGTTGCCTCTCAGACCTGAACAATATAACTTATGCATAAGAATTGGATGATCGACACTATCAAAGGCTTTTTTTAAATCTAAAAACATAGCAAGGGTTCTTTTGCTCTCGTTAATACTTTCATATACTTTTGCTGAAAATTTCAAAATTGCCATCTCAGTATTCTTATTTCCAAGAAAACCGAACTGATTGCTCGAAAAAAAATTAAATTGATTTAGAAAATTTATAATTTTGTGTTTCATTATCTTTTCCAAAATTTTCGAAAAGACGGGCAAAATAGAGATCGGACGATAGTTTTTGAAATCATTGACATTACCTGATTTATGAATGGGTATAACAAGAGCACATTTTAATTTATCAATAAAAACTCCATTGAGAATTGAAGAGTTTATAATGTGGGTTATAAACTTCAAATGGTATTTACTGACAATTTTTAGCATTTTTGGAGTGATTCCATCATAACCAACCGCTTTATTATTCTCAAGTATGTTTATTAAATTCTTTACATTCCTTTCCTCTATCTCAGTAACAACTATAGAATTATACTGGTTTGGTACTAGAAGCTCTATTTCATCTATTAACTCAGAATCTTCAGTTATTGCAGAATTGATAAAAAATTCATTCATTTCATTCACTGTTTCAGGATTAGTATTTACTGGAAGTACTATTTTATTTATTTTTCGATTTATGATATCATTAGTAACTTTCCATTGTTTCTTGACGTCGTTACCACATTTTATAAATTTATTATAGTAAAAAGCATCCTTTGCAGCTTTTAGCTTCTTTTTTAACTGTTTGTTATAGTTTTTGTAATTATTTTCCTTATCACGATCTGAAGGATTTCGTTTAAAAACTTTATAAAGTCTTTCTTTAGTATCGACCATACATTTCAATTCATATGTAATCCATTCACTTTTCAAATTATTTCCTGTTTTGCATTTAGACTGTTTTGTCCAGAAATTACGATGCCTAAACACAATATCAAGAAATTTGTCATATAATACATTTGCATCAGTCTCATTGAAAATGTTTTCATCAAATTCATAATTTTTTACACATATTTCAAACTTATCATAATCCACATTTTGACAAAACCGATTTTTATTATTTTGATTATTATTTAAAAGTTTTGTATCAGTTCCAAGATTACATTTAATAACCAGTGGTAAATGATCCGTTATCTCTAATTTTGATACTGCTGTTTCAAATCGATAATTTAACCTCGCGTTTCGAATGAAAACGTGATCTAAACACGCTGACTTTCTTGTTGGTGTATTTATGTATGATAAAAAACCAAATTCAGACATGAGACTCATGTATTCATCACTGTCCGTGTCAGACTTCAATATATCCATATTAATATCTCCAGTATAGATAATATTTTTATACCCTAAATTGCTAATAATTGATCTGAACTCAATAATATAATCCATTCGAGAAAAATCATGGGATCTGTAAATTAAAATTATGCATAGATCTAACATTTCACTGTACAAATATAAGCCTTCAGCTGTATTCATATTCAAGGCAGTACTTAAAAATGAATATTTTTTATTTACATATGCAATAACGCCGCCTGATCTATTTCTATTTCGACATTCACAAAAACTATTATAGCCATAAATATTGTACAGATCAGTTTCATGATCTTTGATCCAAATTTCAGACAGTAATACAACATCAAATGGAACCACTAATTTTTCTAAATGCAATAATAAATTATTAAAATTTTCACGAGCGCTTCTAATATTTACATGCAATATATTGAAAGTTTCAGGACTATTTGAAAAACTCACCAAATCATCGAATGTTTCAAGGCAAGATGAGTTGATACTTACATTATTGATTCCTGGGAATTCTGCTGTTGATTAATTTTATCCAAGTCATTTATGTTACGAATATAATGAAGTTTTTCACCCTGCCTTTTTCTCAGTAAGACCTTGCCGTCCCTCACCCACGCAAAGTCAAAGTCGTTATCCTTCTTGAACTTCCGGACGTGATAAAAAAGGTCTTTGAGAGTCTTAGTAAGATGTTCATTTATGAATAGCCTTGAATCACCATAACGTTCATCAATTTCACTTGCATTTAGTCCCTTCTTGCTTCGGCTAGCTTCGATCCATTCATCTCGCACCGCGGAGTCTCTAAATCGGACAATAATTGGTCTGATCCTATTTTTGTTTACCGAATTTACCCTATGTAGCTTCATTATATCATTCGGTTTATACACATTCAAAGTTTTACCAATTTCAGTCACTATTTCCATCACATCCTCCCCCTTTTCCTCCGGCATTCCTTGTATCTCTATATTGGTTGATTTCGATCGTAACTCTATTTTATCCAGTTCATCGTATATGTTCTTGATTTTTTCCTTCAAAACATTATTTTCACTTCGCAACCCCTCGTTCGATCTCTTCATTATCTGTAATTCTTTCTTTACCTCCGATAGTTCAGCTTTCATGTCCCTGAGTGTTTCATCATTGAACTCGATTGATTTTCTCAATTCGATCATTTCGGATTTCAACACACTGCATTCTTCAGAGAATTTTTTTTCCATCTGTTTAGTCATAATTCGACATTCTTCACGAATGATATCATGTATTTTTTCAAGCTCCAATTTTTCCCGTTTTTCAATCTTTGCTGATATTATGCAGTCAGTATCTAGATTAGATCTATTAGATGCTGCCATCTATATTAATGAAATAGATGACAGCCCAGCAGAGGGTATATCTATCTGCTTAGTGTTCATCCTGCAAAGTCACACAACACGCTTCTGGACTTTGTTATTTGCACCAGCGATTAGAATTCGGCAAATATAATAACCGACATTGTCTTTGTCGAAACTGAGGAGAACTTGAGTTCACTAGCAAATTACCGTGCTTCTGTAGGTGCACGTGCCTTCAGTCGCTCATGTCAGGTATCAGATTGAAGGCGAAGAGGCAGTAACTGACTGCTTCATATTCTTCTCTGCTCACGTCACATCCTTTGTCTTTTCCCGGCATTCTACTTTACCGCACACCCACTCCGGTCATATATCGCCATACACCAATTTCCAATCAGAGGAGTTGAGTAGGAAACGAAGGCTCCATCCATTAGTGGTCGCCCCAGGCTTTGTAGGTAAAGAACTTGCTTCTAACGTTCTATGCCCGGATTCGAACTCATGGACGTTGATGGTAACCTTCATAGTGGAAGATGAGCATCTTACCACGGTGTCACTGGCGCACTATCCCGGCATTCTGGTGCCCACAAAGAAGATGTTGTAGGCTCTGATGATGTGTCCCTAAAGTCAGATTGTAACAATGTGTCAGGGACAGGTCTAACTAAGTAACTATTTTAAACTAAACTATTCAGGAAATTGATTCAAACTATTCAGGAATTTATGGGACAAACTATTTAACGTAATACTGTATTTTAATGTAGCTACAAAGTAATAGCTGAAGTAGGACAGTAGTAAATGGTTTCACGGGGGTAGACCAGACCCAATATAGACCAAAACAGAAAATAATAAATTTAATGCTCAAAATCAAAAAAGGGAATTGGCTTGTCTTCCCCAGTAGCACAACGACGTAGTACAATATCTGGAACATATAGTTATATATCGGAATGTCAGAGGAATATCAGATGTCATAACTATGATATAGAACGATCTCGTCCTATATGGTGCAAATTATTTATGATATTAATTGATCAAGTCTTTAACTTTTCAGTCGAATACGTATTTGATTCCATACGAATAATCTTTACTTTGAAGGACAACAACTTGGGACAATAAATTATTTTAATATAGTTTGAAAAACATTGATCTATATCGTGAACCTGACAAAGATCTATATCAGATTCTCGATATAAACCTCACACACACACACATGTTACGATCATATAAGACGATTATTATATTCTGCAATATTTCGGATATTCTGCAATAGCACTGACCTTTTTGGGTAATGGCGATATACCTCTCTAAGATATGAGACAACCAAGGAAGTACAATTCTGTTTGGTCAAATATACATTTATTGACGTTGAGGAGAACACGATACTTGTTGATACGTTCAGAAATTTTGCACAAGTCCTGCAGATGTGTGGTTTCATCTTCACTAACCACTAAAATGTCGTCAATATAAATGTAACAATTTGAGACCACAAACGACTTCATCAATGAATCGCTGGTCAGTTCCGCTTTTCTTAACCTTATCAACGGCTTAGGGTCGAACACAAAACCTCTTCAAAAAAAGGTGCTTATTTTCACAAAATCTCTTCAAAAAGACGATAAGTCATGTGAATTCAGAGCGCTTCCCCCCCCCCCCCCTGCGTATGTAACAATTCATAATCGGCAAGTATGATAACCCACCAAGAGGGGGGCTGAATCAAAGTGACAAGATTGTAACACCCGAGGATTGATCCTTCCTTCCGGTATATTTTCCAAACTAAATAAAAAACATGTAAAAAAGGCAGATGTAAAGGCAAACATGTAAATACACTCAAAAATTTGAAGGAAATTATTGTGGCGTGTTTATAGATGCTCAGCATTCTATGGCAAAAAAAAAATAGATTAGCTTTAACAGGCAATAAAATTTATACTTGCTTTCGTTTGTGAAATATTCATATGATTAACTTAGTAACGTAATGCCAGAACATACTAAGAAGAAATTACTTATCCATTCATCAGGTATTTATAAAATCCCCCAATATTTTCAAGTTGAATGTTTTTAATGTTCTGAATGTTGAGAAACATTCTATGCCCCTGAATATTTTAATTGTATTTTTTAAATTTGCAAGTCGTTAAGTATATATTCTCGCGATCTTGAAGTTCACCTAAAATGTGAATTTTTCTTTTGAAAATCGCAAAGCTTTTCCGTGAATAATGTGTGTTGATAAAATCAGTGCGGTTTTAATTTTTTACTATTCGAAGCAAATCATTGCAACAACTGACAAATCTGTTCAAGCAAAACTACAGCTACTTCCCAACCGAGGAATGTCATTTAATAATTTATCAAAACCTTTTTTGGGGTGTAAAACTGCTTCTTATAGCTTTACTCACCTTCTTTTTGAGTATTCATTTTTTTTTTCATGATGTCTTATGATCGTGGAGTTATTTTCAAAAATGTACGTAGGTTTAGTGAGATTGATGCACACATATTAGATATTGTCCTTTGCTTTGTTTTTTTCCACTGGCAGTTGAATTTCAGATTTTCATTTCCTTAATTTCTCATCTTTAAAGAAATAAATTATACAGCTTATAAAAATTGACATAACGGAACAATCCGAATGAGCTAGAATCAGATAACTGAGGTTCTACTGTACATAAATTTTCTCGTTATGAGGTTTTCTTACCTAGATAGCATTTTATGTTTCCATTGATTATAATCGATTTTTCATAGTAATCTCAAATTATTAGCGAGATTTAAAATTTACTTAAAAACCCAGTCGGTCCAAAATCCACCACACGTTAAAATCTGAACATACCAGGTCATTATTGTCCAAAAAGTTTGTACCTCAATACGTTCGAGCTGGAAAGATACCCTGAGCACATTGTAATTGTTTGAACTGTTACAAATCTTCCTTCGAATTTTATCTAATAAAGACATCAGTGGAAAATTATTTTGTGATGTTTTACTCAAAGAAAATTGAGGGCTAAAGGTTTTTTTAAAGTTTTTCCAAGTTTAAGAAATCTCATTCTATAGTCAGTAACTGATCAGATTTCCTCTGCAGTCATTGATCGAAGAAGAGGTTTCTCGGTTCATTCTCTGTGATCGCAGAACTACAAGCACCTCCTGATGATGTTAACCAGTAGCCGTTAAGGATAAACTCCTACAGATGATGACCCCGAGCACTTTTTTTTGTACTATAGTCAATTTTATTGGTTTTTAATTTTTTTGTATTTTATAGAGAGAGAATATTTGTTTAGTGTTTGTGTATCAAATTATCAGTATAGAATGAGCATTTCTCGCTTGTAAGTATTAAAAAAAAAAAAATCGTGAATGTTCGCTACTTATTTCGGTCACTCTTTTTTGTTATCAGATGTTCTTACATTAAATATTATTTATGTAATAAATTACTAGTTGTGTGTCGGTGTAGTGAAACTTTTGTAAAATAAAAATATTCTTATTGTTTCTCTTTTCCTCTGTCATTATTTCTTAATTGTTCACTAGTAACGCTTTAAACGATTTTTTAAAATTTTCCTGATTTGCACTATAATTGCCACAGTAGAAAAACCTTCTAAAAATTTCCACCTATTTTCAAGAATATATTTTTTTCCCAATTGCAAGCTGATAAATGCCCCCCCCCCTCCCATAACAGCAAATAATAATAATGAAAAAAACTTGTTTTCTGTTATTTACGCTGTAAGCAAAGGCTCCCACTCAAAAAATTAGAAAGAGTAGGACGGGGCATACCCCCCTGACAACATAATCATAGCCTTATGGAGGGGGGGGGAACAAATGTTTGAAATTACATTTTTTTTCATATCACTATTTCAGTATCGTATAAGATTAACTCGAGCCGAAATGAACAAAAACAATTTTGGGTCAAAAAACAGTGTAGTAGCAACCACAGATAATTATTTTCTATGTCCCTCTCCTCACAATGTATATTACATGCTTTTTTCCGAGGAGTCTTCCAAAGTGCATAGTCTGTCAACTCTCTTCCACGATTCACAGCAAGTTATGAAGACCTGTAAGTCTTTTTTTTGAGAATGATGCTCCTTATTTTTGGAACCCAATTCCAAATGCACAGGGCAAAATGAGTTAAGGTGAACCAGATGGTTTTACTGCGCTGTCCATTCTTTTTAAAAGGGATGTTTTTTACATTTTACTGTTCAATGCCAGTATGATAGTTTTTGTATGATGAAGCATTTTCATTTCTAGTTCTTATATTCTCTTGGTTGTACTCAAGGCTGCCTCAATATCATGGGCTACTGGAAGAAGTGGTGTTCGGAGGAGCTGGGGGGGGGGGGGGGAACAAACGCATGTATTTTACGTACTTATTCCTGAAAATCCTGTACCAGATCGTATCATAGAGACCTTTATGTTTATGGACATGAGGTCCCGATGGTCCATGCGTTGGACGGTTCTGGTTATATGGTTGATTTTACTACTGTATATTCAGACAATATTCACACTTTTTCCCCAGATTTCGACTTACAACCTTATTCTTTCACATCACATTTTATTTTTGCAGCTCTCTGTGGCCTCATTTTCACCCATGGCCTCTTTAGGTTATTCCAAGAGACTTGGGTCAAGACCACAAGGAGGTTATATTGCACCTGGTTGAAAACCCACTGGAGTACATCATGGAAACTATATAAGTCATTGAAACGCAGGCACAAAAAAAACGAATGAATCGGGAAAATGCACAAAATAACTTTTTATTTTTTTTCCCCAGTGAAATGATAACTCGTAGAGTAAAAGACGGATATATCCGGAAGTATCCTTTTTTTCCGTCAAAATATTCTTATTAAGAAAACAAAAACAATGAGTTATGAGTTCATTTGCAGTCAGCACGACTGAAGAATTTTTGCAGCTCCTTGTCGCACGTGGCGTCACTCGTTTGCATCAGTTCTTCGGAACCTGCCGTCACTCCCCAGTTGTCCGGTGCCGAACACGATGCTGAATATGGGCGGCCAGTCGCTGGATTCAGCTTCTCCCAGTAGGATTGCCTCGCTCTGTTGCGTATACAAATGGTGAAAATAAAAAAATCGAGATAAAATATAAATTCCCCACACATGGGTAATATCGGTAAAACACAAAATATCGATAAGCAATTTATCGTTATTGATTAGTGGCGCTAGGATTTTTGGGACCTAAAAACCTACAGAATATGCTCCATAAAAATGCATTTATTCCCTACAAAAAAAACCCCAAAAATATGCCGTAAAACCTAAAAATATGCTTTTACAAAGTAAGAGCTGACCGTATTCCCTCAAAAAATACGGGAAATTACAGGAAATCGTCAATCATTGACAAAAATTACACCAAAGGTGCACAAATAAAATTGCCAATTGCTAATATCGCCGAAAAATCGCCAATCATAGACAAAAACGATGTCAAAGGTAAATAAAATTGCCAATTACGAGAAATGAAGCCAGGGAAGAGAGAGCTTTGGAAGAAGCTGGTCTTCGCTTTCTAAACCCCTCTTTTGGTTTCATTTGTTAATAAACCAAAAGAAAGCGCCAGCAACCACGCAAGAAAATAAGAACAATAGGCAACAAAAATGAGACAAAGAAACCTCCATTCTACTTTCGTTTCAAACTTCGCCAAGAACACCGCCAATGTTGACGATATTACGACAAACCACAAGAATCTAAATTCCCTCTTTATTCGAGTGACTGTACAGTTTGTTAATGTGCTGCAACAGACGCGGATCCAAAGGGGACGATGCGTTGGAAAAAAATGACTCTCCCCCCCCCCCCCAAAAAAAAACTGAAAATATGGAAAGTAATGATTTTGCCTCACAAATACGGGGCCAACGCATGTCCAGAAATACGTTTGGAAGTCTCTTGGTATAAATATTTTCTAATTGAACGACTTTAATTGAAAATAAATTGCTTTACCTGGCCCTAACCCACGGTTTTGTGTGCATCTTCAAGCCTGCACCCCAAGGCTCGTGTTTGGACGAGGCTTCGGGAAGTACGCCACCCCTCTCTTTTGAGAGCTCTTCACTAACAGCTCTGATATGATAAGGTTCGAATCCACAACAGCCTCCGATGTATCTCACGCCTAGATCGAACGCTTCTCTAGCGTAGCGCTGCATGTCCCATCTGGTGCATACTCTAGGTTCCAGGGCTGAAAAATTTACATAAATGTAAGATCAAATCAAATACAATTCGACACGAGTTTCAAATAAATCGATATAGTCCTCTCAGCAAAGAACAATATTGTCATTAAAGACACGTGATTTACCAAATGGGAATTCTGGGAGATCGATGAAGCCCTGTTTTCCAGCATCGGGCGTGTGATAGGCTAATGGCTGCGTCATCAAATGCACGGAAAGACCAGCTTTCGTGAGTGCGTCCTTCATCACCGATATGGCCTCCAATGTCTTGAATGGATCGAAATGACAGTTCAGACCGACAACATCTGCACCTGCAGAGAAAAAAAAATTGAATTTTATTGAATGCATACATACTAAATCTACTCAAAACATTCCCAGATTTTACAAGGCCAAAACACAAAAAATTTCCCTGACCAAAACCAATACTTCCTAGAGATAGTCTAGGAGGTAATGACCCAGAGGGAAAATTTATGTATTCTCTAATGGGGTTTTCCTTTCCCTGACTTTCCAGGTCGCTGGGAAACTCTATACAGCCAAATTCATTCTACGTAGCTTGTACAACCAAGTGCTGCAATTGGACTCTTTTCACGTCGAGCGCATTTTTTCAGTTTTTTGCCATGTGCAGTCACATGGCAATGCTCCACCCAGAATGTTTTTTTTCAGTCACAGA
The DNA here is from genome assembly GCF_987345545.1 of Pholcus phalangioides. Taxonomy (NCBI): domain Eukaryota; kingdom Metazoa; phylum Arthropoda; class Arachnida; order Araneae; family Pholcidae; genus Pholcus; species Pholcus phalangioides. Next base: position 45,386,554 of record NW_028301596.1, on the reverse strand, counting down.
AGAAACATCCACGTGGGATTATGCCAGGAACATTGAGTTATAAAAATTCAGGCGGCCACACAAATATATCCAGGTATAATCAGGACCATCTTAAGAGCATCATGGACCCCCCCCCCCCCCCCGGCGGAGTGATTTTTTTGAGCTGCCCGCCCCATCTGGATAGAAATGCCCGCCCACCAATTTTCATGCTTGCTCTCGAAATTTTTAATCAGATGTCGCTTTCATGAGCCCTCTACGCTTGAGAACCCCCGGGGCCTCAAATGGCTCTGGGGAAAAAACGCACTACATGTCCTTTACAAATATCGTAGCCAAGGAAGGCATCGTTAGCCGACGGGCAAAGTGATATTCTGAGGAGCCTCAAAGCAGTTGAAAGTAAGGGCTAATACTAAACCAGACACGCATCTCGTCCATATTCCTCTGAAGTTTGACGCCGCCTTACTATTTTTCTCCCGGAAGACACCCGGTCCGACACGCTTCCGGCGTCTAGCTCTGTAATCGGAGCGAGAGCGGGGGAAGTTTGCTTGTCTTTTGAAAGTAAGGGCTTAACAATGTGCATACTTATTCTTGAAAAAATAGTTCCAAATATCATTATCCCCACACACTATGCACTAGAGCCTCTTGTGTGTTGAGACAGTCGTGGACAGAATTTGAGACAGAGCAGCAGGCCATGATCTGGTAAAGAGGAGGAGGAGTTCTTGGAAATGCTTTCTTTTTTTTCCTTCAAACCGAGCACAACTCAAGTCTACCGCCATGGGCAATTTACTACCTAGTGAGTTTGCCGGAAGTGCAAGTGTGTGTTCCTAACAGTCTGAGTGCGTATGTAGTGTTGTATCAGATTTTTCAGTGGCAGAAGAGAAGTGTAATGATTGAATATTTGTACTGTTTGTAGGCCTGTTGCTCTCTGTTGCGAGACTTTCTAACGGAGGGGTCGGCTCTTGAATTTGAGCCTCGAAGTTGGGAACCACAGAAAACGAACTTCAGCCGACCGCCACTGTGGCGACGGTGGAGGCTGGAAATACTGAGTGAAACTGCCGAGGAGATATACGAACTACAGTACAAAAAATTATTTTCACATACCTGCTTTGGCCATCCTAACAGCACATTCCCCGGACGATATATTATGTAGATCTCCTTCGGCTGAAATGCACATGGTCGCAGCCACGGGCAGCTTCGTTTCCTTGCAGACTTCGATCGCCCATTCGATCTCTTCCACGTGCTCAAAGTACTGAAACACACAACGGGTTTCAGTTTCAGACACATGCAATGTTCCGCATTATTATAATATTTCGACACGATTTTCTTTCAAACTATACCTTTCCTGTTGAGAGACCACAATTACAAAAGGTATGAATATTTGTTTCTTACCTCACAGATCAGAAAGTCGACTTGGTTCTTAACGAAGACCTGGACTTGTTTCCTGAATTCCTCTTGGACATTTTTCTTTCCTTTGCCGCTCAAATAAGATGGCGTTTGAGAGATGCCGCCACCGACGAGGGCATTTCCTTCGTTCGCAACTTCCCTGGCGAGTTTGCAAGCTGCCTCGTTGATGTCGCTACCCTGTATCCGAACAACAACAGAGGTATTAATCAATGTGTGTAGAGAAATATGAAACTTAAAGCATTGATGTGAAGTGAAAAATGTTGGGGGGGGGGGGGAGGGACTCGGACTTATGGGCAGCCGGACACAATACCAATAAAGAATTATTATCAATTGAAAGAATTGGTGCATGCAGGGAAGAGTAATTACAAAGCTTACATTCTTAGTTCTACTAGACCACTACAGGGGTTCTCAACCTATGGGTCGTCGGGGCTGTCTTTCAAATCCACTAACAGCCTGGGGTTCTTGAGCTATGGGGTAACGACCCAAGTTTGAGTCGTGACCCATAGTTCAAGAATCTCTTACTGTATGTAAGTGAATTCATTCGACCCATCTCGGAAGTCCCTCACTCTTAGATTCCCCCCCCCCATGTAAATAGCCCCCCCCCCCTGTCTCTAGGTCACTATTTTGGCCACTCCCATGCTCATAAACTCTCTAGGTCACTCCTATGCTTAAACACTCCTTAAGTCACTGTTGTGTATTCGCTCACACGCTCGCTCATTCTCAGGAGCGTTCTTTTGGTCTCTCACCAACCTGTCCCTCACCCTCTAGTCAGAGGCGGATTTTGGTTTTTGCCGTTCTACTACAATTTTTTTGGCCACTCATTCCGCAAATTGGTCACTCATTCGAGTTTGCCGCTCTGGGCAATAGCCCTTCAAACTGACTTACTGCCTGTAAATGCGCCTCTGCGAAGCCATGTTAAGACATATTCATGAAGTCGAATTATCATAGGCCTGATACTAATTTGTTAACGGGGGCAGCTTAATTGGTTGCTTGTCTAATAATATCTCGAACGAGAACAAAGTCGGGCAAACATACTCGGCACTCCTGATTCAGTCGGTCATTCGAAGTCACCAATTGAATAGAAGAACAAATTACCTGGTTAGAATGCATTTTATTACAAATACAAATACAACGCCACAACAGGCAAATTGCCCAACGAGGTGGCTGACTTAATAACATCATGGATCCATTTTTCCCCGAGCCCCCGCCCCCGCGGAACCCCCAACGAATCGGTATATGCGGGAATGTGCGTGTATGTGTGGTGCAACCTGACGTAAAGTTTGTTTCTGTGCAATGCTTGTTATGTGTAGTGCTGCCATCTGCCACCAGTTTTTCTAACTATGAGGGAAGTGTTATGATTGAATGATTTATCGTTGTAGGACTGTTGCTCTCTGTGGCGAGACTTTTTAACGGGGAGATCGGCTCGCATTTGCGCCTTGATGTTGGGAACCACAGAAAACCAACTTCAGCCGACCACCACTGTGGGGTTCGAACCCGGATCCTCGCATCGCGAGTCCGTCACTATAACCACTCGACCACCACAGTGGCATCTATCACATAGGAGAAATTCACCATAAATGGGAGCTGAGTAATATTATAGTTACTCTACTTAAATCAAAATCACGCTAACAAAAGAATTGCTAAAGGGACCATTGGCGTAAAAGTATTGGAAATATTTGGAGGGCTCAGAATTGTTGGGAAGGATGGTGGGGGGGGGGGGGGCCCAAATCTAATATTTTCATGAGTTACTATGAAGAAGGCAAATATTGAGGACGGGGGGGGGGGGTGCTCGGGCCATATGATACAAGTTTACGCCAATGAACGGGACAGCTTAAACGGGACGTATTGTCATCCAGGACACAGGTCATTCTGCCAATTCCGACTGTAGAGAAGCCGAACTGACCGGGGCTGCTAGGTGAATTTTGGTCTTATTTTGAATGTTTCATTTTAGCGAGGCCAAAATGAAACATTTCTTCATGAGCTTTTTTCTCCAGACGATAGAGGGGGTGCGGCACTAACAAAACGGAATTTTTCATTGAGGTTAATTCCAACCAGAGCCACAACTGGGGCAGGTGGGTCGAGAGCAACGGGCGCCAAACCAGAGAGGGCGCCAATTTCACCTTTTAACCTTCCTTCAACATTACAAGGGGGCTCCAAAATGCGAGCTTGCCTCTTCGCCCCCCCCCCCCCGAATGACCAAGCATCAGGTTGCCCTGCCCCAACAGTTGTAATTTTCGTCAATCACTTTCAAAGTTCGGAAGATTGAACAATTTTCGGGGTGCCGGTCCCGCCTGCAGAACGGCATCACATCCATAAATTGTCGTCGCCATTGCTTCGAACCCCGAATAATGTCTCTCCCGGGAGCCGCCAGGAGACTTTACAGCTATGACACGTGAGGTCCCAAAATGAATTTGTGAATTCTATCAACTCCCCACCTAAACGGTTTCCATCGCCCATACCGGGAAACTCTGTGATAACCGACCACGATTACATCCAATTCATGGTTGTGATTGATGATAGCAAATAAAAACTCACTGTGTATGATTTGCCGGCTTTGTTTCCCCTGTTGATCAGTTTGTCGTCGCTGGCGTAGAAAGTGAACGCCTGCATCACGTCCGAACCCGCTCTCAAAAATTCTCTGTGCAGTTGACGAACTGGGAAACAAAAGCAATAAATAAAATAAATATAAATAAAATCAATTAATCACTACATATTCATGCACTATGTCATACATGCTCAAACCAGGATCCCTCTCTGCCATCTGATGTGGCCCGCGACCTCACACCTAATTTCGTAAGAATGAACCAAGTGCCACATTTCCAGATCCAACAATGCTATAGCTGGTGTTGCCAGATCACATAGACCTGTGATGCAGTTCCGCATCACTCGAGTGACCCGTGACACATTCCCAGATCACTTAAGTGTCCCGCGCCATATTTACGGATTACCGCGGCACAGTTCCGGAGCACTTGAGCGACCCGCGGGGCATTTACAGCTCACTTAAGCAAACCTGTGGGACATTTAAAATCACTTAAGTGCCCCACGGCACAGTTTCAGATCGCTTTAGTATCCCATGGCACAGTTTCAGATCGCTTTAGTATCCCATGGCACATTTTTTTAGATCAATTGTGTATCCTACTGCACATTCACAGATTAAAGTGATCCGCGACACATTCCCGGATCACACTCGAGTGACCTGTGGCACAGTTTCAGATCACTCGAGTGGCCGTCGGCACATTTACAGATCACTTAAGTAACCTCCACGATGCTAAGATCACTCAAGTGGCTCGCACTCTCCTAAAGATTGAACACCCCCTTGCAGTTATGTCACGAACCAATCAATAACTGCCTGTAATATTCATTTCTCACGTAAAAAACTGTTTTCTTACCGGCCTCGGGGTTTTCAACGCTGGCCTCGGGTGTCCAGGGACCAGCTTTGACGTAACCTCGCTTCTCGAGGGCAAACACGAAGCCTCCATCTCCAATCACAACGCCTTCGTTCAGTCTTTCTATAAGTCCTCTCTTTGCCTGAAATGATAATAGAATAAGTCACAAATTGTCACAAATTATAGAAATACGCTTATAGGCGGCGCTTGCGAGGTTAAATCCCTACAATAGAGTTACCAGACGTCCTAATTTAGGAGAACGTCTTCTTTAGGAGGACGTGTACTCTTTTTTGATGTCATTTCACGCGCCCTCCTTATATTTTGATGCCTCTTCATTGATATGAGAGTTTTTATGTGTTTTTTCAACATACGTTTACACGATTTGACCAATCGCCGTTGAAATTTCTCAGAATAAAAGAACCCGAATTGCCCCCAAGCAGGGCAGATGCTATTCTAACCGGCCCAGCTCGCTCTGGATATAATTAATGAAAATGACAGTCTCTCTGAAGGAAGAAAAAACAAATAAGAATAAGCACAACTTCCGGCCCCGATGAATCCCAACGGTTCCGCGGACGTAATAAATATGGGAATCCCCGCTTTTATGAATGTGACTGAGGGCACCGGTCGTCTCAAAGATCCATGGCTCTGACATTCTGCTGCAGCCGAGCTCCTTTGCTGAAATCTTTTACGGACATTTTATATGTCCCGACATCTTTCTGTGAACCCATACTCAGATGCGTATTTACAGTGGGGGAAGGGCGCTTAGCGTTCCCCCCAAAATTCGGAGAGGCGGCATATTTGAGGAACGAGTGATTAAGAAAATTAGTGAAATTGGACATTGTGGGGGGGGGGGGAAACCTTGGTCAGTGAGTGATCAAACGAGTGATCTAGGGAGTTTGCAATCATGCAGGTGATCAAAAGAGGTACCTAGAAAGCAGAGGACCGGGTCAGTGAGTAATCTAGAACAGTTGTTCTCAGCCCGGGGCCTGGTTGGTTTCCTTTTGTGAGTAGAAAGCCTGATCAAACACATTATTAATGGGAAATGAATGGGGGGAAAACGAAATGACGAATCACTCATGTCCTGGTTTGATTGATGTCAGCCCCGGTACCGGGCAGCAGCTCGGAAGTTGAGAAATACTGATCTAGAGAGCAAGGCGCCAGCAGTAATAGCAGTTGGTGGTCATTCTGAAGCACGCGTACCAATAACGAGACAACAGGCACGTGTGGAAGGCGCTTTTGGCAGTGAGCAACCAAACGTGTAACCCAGAGAGCGAAGACAGACAGGGTCAGTGAGTGACCTCGAGAGAGAAAAGAAACAGGTCAGTGAGCGCCCAAAGGGGGTACCCAGAGCGTATGCAAGCATGTGAATGACCAAAACAGTGACCTTGACCTACAGTGCGAGGGGGAACCATTGGGTAAGTGGTGACCAAAAGAGTGATTTACAGTGTGTGTGAGCATGGGAGTGACAAAAGAGAGAGACCGAAGAAAAACCGAGAAAGCGAAGAAAAAAACCAGGTTAGTGAGTGATGAAAAGAGTGACAAAGCATGCGAGTGACCATAAGAGTGACTTAGAGCCATAGGCATATTGAAAAGAGCTGCATATTTGAGGAATGAGGTTGTCAAGAAAGCTGGAATTAGAACAGAAGAGGGCGGCAAAATTTTGTGTAGCCCACTGGCAGTAAGACCATAAATCCGCCTCTGCTCATAGGCCAGAATTAATGCAGCTTCAGCGTAAATAGTCTCGAAAGGTTTGTCCCCACGGGCCACGGGCTTGAGCCCTCTCGGCCTCCTCCTTGCAAGAGCCGCGCGTAATTTGTTCGTAAACACATCCATTGCAAGTGCAAAAAATTCTCCTAACTGGAAAATATACGAAAAACGTTTGTGTGAGAGAGAGCTCAGTTTTTTTTTAATAATGCAGGGCTTGAAAAATCTGGGAGCCAGGTCGCCATGGCGAATGTCATGTGTGATGGCGAACTTGGAGTATGAGAAGAACGCAATTTTTTGGGACTTATGTTAGCGTTTCCACAAACATAAGGGAAAAAAGTCACCAGGGCCCATTATATTGGCCGTGAGAAAAATAATTTTCTTGCTCCTGGAGCCTCAATTTTTTTTTCGATTTGTCAAACCCTGCTGGAATGAGTAACACACCGGAAGATAACGTGAATTAAGACGGTTATAGTTACCATTGCGTAACACTCTTCCGAAGTAGGGAATGGTGTGCAACAAACGCGAGACGTCCGCGATCCCATCAAATCGATGTCCATCGACTGCTTCATTAATAGGAAAATCGTCTTTTCATGAAATCACATTCACAAAACAAAAAGTAAAACTCGTGTGTTCAGACATTTCCGTCTTTTCAACGTCTTCTCAAAGCCGAAATCTTCCGAAGCCAACGTTTTTTACTGTAATATATAATCCAAATGTCGAACGTTCTCTCTAATAGATTTTCTCTTATAGATTGGTTTTTCGTGTTACGGCCGTCTTAACGAGTGAGCCAACCCAAGGCTCGGGTTCCCCAAAATTATTAAAAAGACATATTATTTCTGAAATAATTTCTTTCATAAATTCTGAATTTTTATTTTTTATGAAAAAATTTCTCTCATTAATGCTGCAATACATTCTTTCACAAATTCCGAAAATTTTTCTTTCACAAATTCCGGAATAATTTATTTCATTAATTGGGAAAAAATTTCTCATAATTGGGAAATAATTTGCTCCATTAATTCTGAAAAAAAAATCCTCATAAATTCTGAAATAATTTCTTTCATTAACCCTGAAAAAGTTTCTTTCATGAGTTCTGAATTTTCATCAATTCTTAAAAAAAAAATTCATTATTTCTGAAATAATTTCTCTAATTCATTCTGCAATAATTTCTCTAATTCATTCTGAAATAATTTCTCTAATTCATTCTGCAATAATTTCTCTAATTCATTCTGAAATAATTTCTCTAATTCATTCTGCAATAATTTCTCCAATTCATTCTGAAATAATTTCTCTAATTCATTCTGAAATAATTCTTTCATCAATTCTAAATTTTCATCACAATGCTGAAAAAAATTCATTAATTCTGTAAAAAATTTCATCAATTCTGAAAAAATATTCATCAATTCTGAAAAAATTTCATCAATTCTGAAAAAATATTCATTATTTCTGAAATATAACTTCCCTCCTTAATTCTGAAAAAAATTCTTTCATCAATTCCGATAATGATATCATATTTGGATATCCCAATTCTTTTTTCAAATATCATCACATTTCCCATTATATAGCCCTATGCTAAAATTGACTTTTTTTTTTTGTATTTTTATATATGCTTGAATCACTACAATTTTCACCAATATGTTTATATTTCGATACGTTATTGGCAATTTTTAAAAATCGACGGCATCATATTTCCATACGCTTGAATTGGCAATTTCTGAAATCAACGGCATTGTATTTCTTATGTGCTTGAATCACTACTAGTTTTTCTTTCACAAATATTTTTATATTTCTGTACGCCAAAATTGGCAATTTGTAAATCAAAGGTATCATATTTTTATGCTACATTAGACGCTCGTTACAACGACCCCATTTTATAGCGACCATTCCATTACAACGACTGGCAGGATGAGTCTCAAATTTTTTTTCATGGAACAGCTATCGTTAGTTTGACCATACTTCCAGTATTTGCCGGGACAGTCCCGGTTTTTTCTGCTTTTCTGGCTGTCCCGCAAAAATGTCGCGGTTTTCCAACGAAACCAACTTGAATTTTTATTCTTCAAATCAACGATTAAAATTATCTTCCCAACTCTGAAACTATGCATTACGATAATTACGACTAAAAATAAGAACATTTATTTCATATATTTGTCATGGTTTTTGTAATTCACTACAATTTGAGAGAAGTGACACTTTATTTTCCTCGATTGGCGACTTTTCAGTGATTTAAGCACAAGTTGGCGACTTTACTTACTTTTGGTATAATTTCTGGTGATTATTGGCAATGTCCCGTATTTCGAAGAACAATTCCACATATTTTTCTCGAGCAAATATATGGTCAGCCTAAATATCATTTGAGTCACACCATGGTCATTTTTTGCGCACGAGGGCTAATTAGACCACCCCCCCCCCGGGACCTACAATTTATTACCGATTCCGAACGGCAGGCTTGTTTTTTACATTCATCGAGAGGTTGGTGCCGTAACCCCTCGATGGGAGACTCCCTGCGGTAGCAATTTTTTCTGCGGCGTCTTTGTTGTACCCCTTTGTCAGAAAACTTTTATGACAAGGACGAACTGGGTATCGAACTCTAAACATCCTTCGGTACTTTAGGCGAGATCTTACCGATCTGGGCTACCGCGCCCGCCTAAATATTGTATATGTTTTATTTTCGATGTAACGACCCTTCCCAATATAACGTCCGTTTTCGACGAAGCGAAGGGGGTTGTTGTATCGAGCGTCGACTATATACATAAATTGACATCTTTTTTTAATATCAACGGCATCGTATTTTTATATGCCTGAATTGCTATTAGTTTTACCAACAATTAAGCTAAAATTGGAAATTTTTTTTGAATATGGATGTGGCATTGTTGTTTTTTTTATATGCTTAAATATCACTACCGTTTTCCAAATATCCTCATATTTAGCCATAATTGATAATTTTTAAAATCAGCTTCATCATACATTTTTTTAAACTCTCAAATTGGCCTTTTTTTTAAACAATTAACGACATTATAATAATTATATGCTTGAATCTCGCTATAAGTTTTTCCAATATCCCATCATATTTCTAAATCAATTATTATTACCAATATCATCATATTTGAATATCGACGACATTGCATTTTGTGTGCTTGAATCACTACTGTTTTCACTGATATCATCATATTTCAAAAACTGACAATTTTTGAAATCACCGCGGCATCATATGTTTTTTAATGCTGACCACATTTTTGTTTTCTAAATATCAGCGATATCGCATTTTTATATGTTTGAATTGCTGAAATTGAATTTTTATTTTATTATGCTGGGATTGCACAATAAACGTTTCAGAAAAGTTCTCTTGTAAAACTTGAGAAATGCAACCAATAAGCGTATCGGTTATTACATTCGAGTGAATATAACCGATATGCTTATTGGTCGTTTTTTCAAGTTTTGTGAAAGATCTTTTATTTAACTTTTATAGCTTAAAACATACTTTCTTTTAACTATCTTCCGAACGTATTATATCATATATTTCTATATATCTTCATATTTTCCATATGCTTGAACGCCTTGAACCCCAATTTTTCTTTTCTTTACCGATGTGACATCGGATTCCGATATGCTAAAAATACTGACAATCATATTTTTATATGCTAAAAAAAGATTTACATTTCTATCACTCAAATCATCGGCATGATATTTCGATACGCTAAAGTTGAGATATATATTGGAGAGAGAGAGAAAAACAGAGAATGAAGAAGAGGAATATGTTACATAATACTTAAACACGTAACCCCACTTCATATATCTTCCTATGGGATCCGGATCCAGCCGGTTCTGCGGCCATAGATAACTTTTGGACGCCGAATGAAGAGGAAAGAAAAACGATTTTTTTACACGCAAACAATACTGGAATAGGATTGTTTTATCTCGCGAGAGGAGGATCAAGAATAAAAACATAACAAGAAACCAAAACTGAATCGAAAGGCACTGAATTCGATTCACAGCAAGGGCTCAAACCCAGAACTTCGAGGATATTTCTACGTACGGCGCAAACGAAAATATTTTAGAACCATTTTTTTTTTTCAAAGTTTTTAAGTATCTTACAACCATCAAGTGAAACGTTGGCCAAAGCTAGTGATGGTGAGAAATAGATATAATGCAATTTTAAAAGGCAAACTTACCGGAGCCATCTTCAATATTGGTTGCTGTTTTTCTGTTCCGAAGCAATATAACGCTACTATCTTCGACCAGTTCTAACCAGTGAAGAATCTTGTAATATCTGGATTTGGCGTTTAACAACCCTCTTTTAAGGGGGGGACTTGTTCACGTGATGCGTATTTTCAACCCTCCCCCATTTTCGTAATACCCAGGTATAGAGTACAAGGGAGGTGAGGTTGGAGATTTCGGAATGGGCCATTCCAGCCAGCCAAACACCCGTTACTACGAAATTAACGAATAGTTTTTGATTCTTCCATTGTTTACGGAATTGATGTTAATTGGTTTAAAGCGCGACGTCGGATATTTCGTCTCATTTCAAACTTGTTCACCCTCCCCGTGTAATGATGATAAAATGGACTGATCCTGCGTATCTATGAAGAATCAGCGGTTGTTTTTTTTTCCCCCCTCCTTGTCCAAGGTCTCTTTTTCAGAGAGAGGCGTGTTCACATGACAGTGAAAATATTCTTGTGAAGGAAAGAAAAAAAAAAGAAATACAGACCAGTAAGTACCGTTGAACCTGTTGCTGCATGTTCTTTCTGTCTGTCGATCTCATTATGCGTAAACTTGTACCGGTCCCCATGGGGGATCCGAGCCCCGGACCTGACCTCCCCAAGTATTTGATACCAACTCCGTAATAAACTCGTAGAAATATTATTTTCACACCATAATATTTTCAAATAACTTTATCGTATTCAAATGTTGCATTTATGCCAAACGGGACCCGACTTGAACGATAGGCTACTCTATAAGTTTCTCAGAGCAGGGAGAATGCCCGAAATGGGCGGAAAACTGTCGTCGGGCAACAGTGGCTTCTCGGCCTCAACAATCACTTTCGGAATGTTTACTTGGGTTATCGTGATTCCCTAGCAATGCGTTTTATACAACATGCATATGCCTATACAATGGTTTGTCACTTCTTTAATGCTGCCAGTATTATGTATAATAGGTTATGCCTTTATAATGGTGTGCCATTTTTCCAATCCTCTCAGTAATTGAAAAAAAAAAAAAAAAAACCCGGGCAGCGCCGGGTATTACAGCTAGTTCTTAATATTCTTGGTAAAATTTGAAAGCGTTAGACAGTTGTCTTGTCTTGCTGACCAAAAATTGTGGAGTGTCTTACATGAGGGGGGAAAAACCAATTTGTGCTTGACTGTCTTTCCTCAATTACTTCTTTAAGTATTGTCGGAAATGTGCAGCAGAATTTCTTATATATTCGAATACGAATTTCGAGATGCCCATTTACGGTAAGATTCCCAAATTACATCTTAGATGCGTGATCGAGCGGTAGAGAAACCCAAGTTACAGCCCAGATAGTTATAACTAGAGTCCGGCATATGCTTTTGGTGTTTTTTTGGCATTAATGAATAAAGTCAAAGAATTTTCATAATAAGTGCATATTTTTGAAGGTTTATTTAAGCTTAATCACTCTTTTTATAATTTTTCACATAAATATTGCTCATAATATTGTCATGACAGGTTTTTTTTCCCGCTAGTGGGAATAAGTTAATTGATAGGTAATACTGTATTTTCCAAGTATATTATTGTGTAAGGCTATCTCTAGACGTACGTCGAAAGTATTCGATCTTTTTTTCAGAAACAGTGTCGAAATTCTTTTGTTACTGGTGTTTCGTTACTGAGCAGCAAACTAGAAATTATAGATGCCTAAGTGTAAAAAATAGATAGATGTTGTTTGCATATATGTGGGTTTTTTTCGTAAATTAATATACACTAAGAAATAGAAAATATACATTTTACAAATATTTTTGCAAGCTTTTTTTTGCATGGTGATTTTTTCAATTCATACTTTTTTCATTGTTTGGTACATATTTCTGAATTTCTAACTTTTTCAGTATTTTTTAGTGAATATTTTGAAGTCTTTCATGCATATTTAGACATTTTCAAGTGAATACTTTGGCATTTTTAAGTGCATATTTGCATATTTTTAGTTCATATTTCGCCACTTTTTAGTGCATATAATCCGGGCTTTAGTTATAACCGAATTCCACTGTATTTTCTCGATCACTGTACATTTTCGTACTAGCCAGTAAAGAAATTTAATCAACTTTCATAATTTTATTTTCTAATTATAATTTTTATAGTTACAATTATTATATTGCAAATTTATTATTATATTATTATTATATTACATTACATTACATTACATTATATTATATTATATTTATATCTTAAAATTTATTTTTAGAGTTTGAGATTTTAAGAATTTTTTACTTGGAAGAAATGGATAGCTATAAATTTCCATTCATTGAGGATTATTCTTTATATTCTGGAAACGGATTCTGAGAACCAAAACCAGGATTTTTCTACAGGCTCTTGAATAGTAAATACTGTAGTAATACATTTTATAAGTAAAATCTTATTTTACGTACCGTAGACTCTCGTTAATTCGGCATATATCAGACCAGGGCGAGCCGGATTAGGGGCCGTTCAAGTATTATTACATCAACAGATTTTTAGCCATTTTTGAGCCCCCACTTTGTCAGCATCAGCCATGCCCCCTACCTCCTAACGCATATTAGGATCAGAGACGTACGTAGGGGGAAGGGGCATAGGAGGACTTGTTTCCCCTCGAACGATCAAAAATTTATTATTTGGTGCAAAAAATATTTTTAAAAAAATTAAAATTTCGGAAGATATCTTTTTATGTGTTATTACTATATAGAGCTCGGATTCCTATGTCTTTGCACATTTTTTTTTTTTTTTTTTTGCATATTTCGCTATTTTTTCGTGATAGAGCATATTTTGCATATTTCATAATTTTCGATAGAAAGTATTTTTTTTTTCTCGGTATTCCAATCCCGCTTCACAGTCTAATCAAGGATGTCCTTGATTATTCGACAATATACTCGCTGATAGATGACTAGTTTCTGCTGCTATAAATGTGGATCCATCGCAGACACCAAGATTTCCCGGGCAGGAGTCCACGTCGTCAAAAGTATTGGCATAGCACAAAATTTCCTAAATAAAAATTGAGGAGATTTTAAAGAGTCAAGTCTTCAGAATTTACGAGTTTTACAGCAAAAAAAACTACACACGTTCACAACACGACGGCACATATGCAAATTTAATTTGAATCTGCCACACAAATTTTCCCTCTTCCAAAAAATATAGACGTAGAGCGGGTTCAGAAATTACAACTTTTTATTTGTAACCCAGCATTATATAAGAATGCATAGAATAATCATTCCACATGCAGATAATCCATACTTTTCAGTTGTCACCAAAGTGTTTTAAAACCTTCACGTTTGGGTCAAAAGTATAACTTATAATAGCGGCACATAAATGATGAAAATTTTATGTGATATTCATCCACCCCGTAAATAAAAAAATACCAAAGCTTGGTATTCCGGACCAAGGAAATTTTTTTTCCTTCTGGGGGAAGGTTACGTTTTTCCCTGCAAATAACATTATAATCTTGGCTCGGGGGGGGGGGGGGGGAGTTCCCCCTTGCGTACGCCAATGATTATAACCAACGTCCGAATTTAGCTTCAGAATGGCAAGAAAGGTGGTTTAGATTCTTCGGAATAAATAACCTCAATCCTTTCTTCCTATAATGAGGTTTTCTGCAAACAATATAAGATTTAGCAGAGAAAAGTAGGAAAAAAAAGAAGCAAAATAAAATTTTACAGTCCGCAAAACAGTCCTACTAGAATGTTTTCCAAGGTAAAAAGGGGACAATTATCAGTTGCAGAAAGGTAAATTTACGGGCAAGAGAAGATTTAAGATAAGATCACAAAGAAATTCGTGACAATTCCATGTTTGAAAATCTGTCAAAAATTCGTTATAGACGTACTTTGCTGAAATCGGTGTTTGTTATATGAAATCAAAATAGCTTGGATAAGCAATGCGAAATTCATGGGACACGGGAAAAACTTCGTTACACCTGTGTTCGTTATAAGCGAGTCCGACTGTTTAAAGTAAAAAATCTTTTGTAAACCTTTTATTTACGAAACATGTGCAACATGAGACCTACTCAAAGGTGTTGGTGAATTCCCATACGTCTAGTAGCACGATTTTCTGGCAGGAAATTATAATATGAACTTGGCGAGCTCTTTTTTTTATGTATTTCAATTTTATTGTCAATTTCTTTGACAGTACAACAATCTTTTTTTACCGTTTTTCTCAGCATATCAGAAGCGGGTGAGGCTAATGGAGTACGATCAGCTTCAGGATGTGTATCGCAACTGTCCATTCCAAACAAATGGTCAGATTGCGTCAAAAATTACCATCATCGTCTCTGGATTTGGAGGGAAAGAAAAGGACGAAAAGAGCTTCTTTTTTTTTTTCATTGATCTCTTCCATGATGGATCCGGATCCAGCCGGTTCCATTCTCAAAACCCGAGAGATAACTCGGGAGTAACGCGATTACAGGAGAAAGAAGTAAAAAAAAAAGTGTGTTAGTAGGATTATTTTCGGCATGTCCTTGGGGGGAACAAAATTGTTTGTACACAAAACACACACGAAACCAAAACCTGAATGAAGAACATGGTTTCGGTTTCATTAAAGAATAAATAATACAATCGAATACCGTTATAGCGAAAATCTCATTTTAACGAACATAGGAACAATGCAAACAACCTGAAATTTCTTTATAACGAAGTGATTTCTCTGGTTTCTTGTTCGTTATAACGTGATTCGACTATATACAAATTGAAGTTTTTATACGGCTCCCAACCATTAAGAAGAAATATAAATAAATACTTCATTTCTCCTCTAAGCTCCCAACAGACAATTGTCAGTAAAATTTGAGTTTCTCTCTTCTAAACCGAAATGAAATTTTAATTATTGAATGAAAATTCGTTCAGATATCGATAATTGAAATTCTTTTTTAAAAAAATTTAACGACCTTCTCTGCATTTATTTTGAGTCTTAGCAAGTAGAAAAGTGGAAAAAAAATGGAGAAAAGAAAATTCCATAGTGGAATTTATGTTAGGGGCTAAAAATGTTTTTTCGGCCCTGATGATAAAAAAAGAGGCTCAAATTTTACTACCGTTTCTGGCATCTTTTGATTGGAGGCAGAATGAAAATATTTATATCTTCCCTCTCAATAATTATTTTTCATTAATTTTAATCATTAATATCTTTCATCCATTTATCTATTCTATAATATAAAATCACAAACAAACTCGAAAAGGGCCTGTTGCTAAGCAACCGAGTGACGGAAGTCTGTTACGGAAGTGGGTTCGATTCATATATCGATATTCACATTCATATATCGATATTGGGTCGATATTCACATATCGGGACCCATTTGACCCATCGGGACCATGTTATGTGCATGTACCAAGAGGCTCCTACATCCTACAGCAGAGCCCTTAGGCTGGAATTTAGATTTCGAGCCCCCAAACCAGCTTTTCAGGGGCCCCTCTGTGATTAATTTATAGTGTGAAAAATCAAAAAGTGATAAGAATCGTTGTGGCCCCTGTCAGCCCTTCCTTTGTGGAGGGGGGGGGGAGGTCCATGCCGAGAGGTATATATATGTATAATATACACACACAACAGCAGTGCTCCCAACACAGGGTCGGGGTACCCGGGGAAGATTTCACGTATAAGTAAAAAGTTTTCATTTCCAGGGGCCATTGATGGATCTCATTGTTTTCTTGCTGCTTTAACGTTGAAAAATTTCGATAGCGGAAGCAAAAGATATATCCAGTCTGGGGCCCCACCAAAAGTAAGCGAATTGGTGTCCCGGGTAATTGGTTGGGGGGTCCTGGATTTTATTCGTTGGTAAAACGAATACAAATGAAAATTTTTCATGGCACTCGCACCGGGGGATGACCGACAAGCTTCCAAGTCGGGGGGGGTCAATGTTTACAGGTTTCATTTTGGGGCCCTGGATTTTATTCGTTGGTAAAACGAATACAAATGAAAATTTTTCATGGCACTCGCACCGGGGGATGACCGACAAGCTTCCAAGTCGGGGGGCCCCCTGTTTACAGGTTTGATTTTGGGGGCCCTGGATGAATCTCATTCTTTTCTGTTGTAGAATTTGCAACAGCCGAAGCCCGAGATAAAGCCAGTCTGGGGCCCCACCAAAAGTATGCGAATTGGTGTCCCGGGTAATTGGTTGGGGGCCCTGGATTTTATTCGTTGGTAAAACGAATACAAATGAAAATTTTTCATGGCACTCGCTCCGGGGGATGACCGACAAGCTTCCAAGTCGGGGCCCATGTTTACAGGTTTCATTTTGGGGGCCCTGGATGAATCTCATTCTTTTCTGTTGTAGAATTTGCAA
The DNA here is from genome assembly GCF_987345545.1 of Pholcus phalangioides. Lineage (NCBI taxonomy): Eukaryota > Metazoa > Arthropoda > Arachnida > Araneae > Pholcidae > Pholcus > Pholcus phalangioides. Next base: position 45,369,625 of record NW_028301596.1, on the reverse strand, counting down.
CAGCGGAAGCCCGAGATAAAGCCAGTCTGGGGCCCCACAAAAAGTATGCGAATTGGTGTCCCGGGTAATTGGTTGGGGGCCCTGGATTTTATTCGTTGGTAAAACGAATACAAATGAAAATTTTTCATGGCACTCGCTCCGGGGGATGACCGACAAGCTTCCAAGTCGGGGCCCATGTTTACAGGTTTCATTTTGGGGGCCCTGGATGAATCTCATTCTTTTCTGTTGTAGAATTTGCAACAGCGGAAGCCCGAGATAAAGCCAGTCTGGGGCCCCACCAAAAGTATGCGAATTGGTGTCCCGGGTAATTTTTTGGGGGCCCTGGATTTTATTCGTTCGTAAAACGAATACAAATGAAAATTTTTCATGGCACTCGCACCGGGGGATGACCGACAAGCTTCCAAGTCGGGGGCCCCATGTTTACAGGTTTCATTTTGGGGCCCTGGATTTTATTCGTTGGTAAAACGAATACAAATGAAAATTTTTCATGGCACTCGCACCGGGGGATGACCGACAAGCTTCCAAGTCGGGGGGCCCCATGTTTACAGGTTTGATTTTGGGGGCCCTGGATGAATCTCATTCTTTTCTGTTGTAGAATTTGCAACAGCCGAAGCCCGAGATAAAGCCAGTCTGGGGCCCCACAAAAAGTATGCGAATTGGTGTCCCGGGTAATTGGTTGGGGGCCCTGGATTTTATTCGTTGGTAAAACGAATACAAATGAAAATTTTTCATGGCACTCGCTCCGGGGGATGACCGACAAGCTTCCAAGTCGGGGCCCATGTTTACAGGTTTCATTTTGGGGGCCCTGGATGAATCTCATTCTTTTCTGTTGTAGAATTTGCAACAGCGGAAGCCCGAGATAAAGCCAGTCTGGGGTCCCACCAAAAGTATGCGAATTGGTGTCCCGGGTAATTTTTTGGGGGCCCTGGATTTTATTCGTTCGTAAAACGAATACAAATGAAAATTTTTCATGGCACTCGCACCGGGGGATGACCGACAAGCTTCCAAGTCGGGGGCCCCATGTTTACAGGTTTCATTTTGGGGCCCTGGATTTTATTCGTTGGTAAAACGAATACAAATGAAAATTTTTCATGGCACTCGCACCGGGGGATGACCGACAAGCTTCCAAGTCGGGGGGCCCCATGTTTACAGGTTTGATTTTGGGGGCCCTGGATGAATCTCATTCTTTTCTGTTGTAGAATTTGCAACAGCCGAAGCCCGAGATAAAGCCAGTCTGGGGCCCCACCAAAAGTATGCGAATTGGTGTCCCGGGTAATTGGTTGGGGGCCCTGGATTTTATTCGTTGGTAAAACGAATACAAATGAAAATTTTTCATGGCACTCGCTCCGGGGGATGACCGACAAGCTTCCAAGTCGGGGCCCATGTTTACAGGTTTCATTTTGGGGGCCCTGGATGAATCTCATTCTTTTCTGTTGTAGAATTTGCCACAGCCGAAACCCGAGATATAGCCAGTCTGGGGCCCCACTAAAAATCTGCGTATTGTGTCCCCGCTACTGGATGTGGGGCCCTGGATTTTATTCGTTGTAAAATTGATAAAAATGAAAAATTCTCACAGGGGGGTGTCCGACAAGCTTGCAGGTCAGGGCTTCATGGAAATGTTGGCAGGTTGTAATTCAGTGCCCCTGAATGTATCTCATTGATTTTTGTGGTTTAACATTGTAAAATTTGCAACACATCGGTAGCCCAAGATATATCCAGTGTGGGGGCCCCACTGAAATTCAGCGAATTGAATCTGGGGACCCCCATGGGGAAGTTTTCTGGGGATACTTGATGAATCTCATTTGTTTTTTGTTGCTTTATTATTATTTTCATTAAAATTCGCTTCTTCAGTAGGCTGGTGCTTTCACACGTCCCTTTCCCCTTTTCCATAGCACGCTGATGAAGTGGGACGAAATAAACAAGATATGTCCGGGAGAGAAGTGGGGGGGGGGGGTTGGCCGCCAAAGGCGGAAGGGGGGCAGAGCCCCCCCTAGTATAAGTATATATATATATATATATTTTTTTTTTTTTCGCATTTTACTTTAATTTTAGAATGAACTGCAGAATTTTTATACATTCCAGAAACCCTCTGTGAAACATCCATATTCTCTGATAAAATATTTCTGTGGTCAGATACAAGTCACTTTTCTCAAAAAATTGAGTTCGCATTCTGGAATCTTAATAATAATAACGTGATCCACACGTATTCCCAAGGGATCAGCATGATCCGTCCAGGGAATTTTTTAGTGTTAGCAAACATCCATGCCCGAACCGGGATTCGAACCCAGACCTGCACAGTGAGAAGCTAGTTCCCTAACCACTGGACTGCCAGGCGGCAAATCCCGTTTGTCAAAATTATGGAAAGTGACAAAATTTCGTCCATCTCTTTCGGTTTATGAGGAACCAACGGAGGCAAATTGCAGTAAGTCGAAAAGCCACAGTATCACATTTTGGCAAAATATTGTATCCAATTTTGCCCTCGTGAAATTTTGAAAAAGTTACTTGATACATTTTGCCATCTGAGTACAGATTTCAACTAGCTATAATACCCGGGGCATAGAAAACAAGTAAGAAACCATTGTAAAGGAATAAAAATGGCGGAGACAAATTGTTTTGGAACCACGGTAACTAAAGTAAACACATTCCGAAAGCCATTGTTGAAGCCCACGAACCATTGTTGCATAATGGTTTTTCGTCGGGCATTTGCCGGATTTGCCCAGTTCTGACGAACTTGTCTATCGTTACATGCACATGCCTTTACAATGTGTTGTCTCTTCTTCAATGCTGCCAGTATTATGTACAATAGTCTATGCCTTTATAAGGGTTTCACTTTTTCAATCCTCCCACGAATTGAAGAAAACCCGGGCAGCGCCGGGTATTATAGCTAGTTATTTATACTTTGATTAAAATCATATTCGATACGCATGTTCTTAAATTCCTCCCCAGTTTTTGTCCTTTCGGGGGTGTTCGATAACATCGGTATTTTTCTCTACCTTCCCTCCAAAAGCGCTACGGGGATATGATGAAGAGGTTATCAGCTGAGCCCACACTCAGCCAGTGCCGTCTTAACACATGGGCCCACCCGGGCACGGTCCGGGTACCTCAAAAGAATAGGGGACTCAGAAAAATGAGAAGTAGTTGAATTTTTCGAGAATTTGCCAGGTAGGGCGTAAGAAAAATCACTTATCCCGGAGGCCCGTGATGCTCTTAAGACGGCCCTGCACTCAGCGAGGACCGTCGTTCCACCATTCAAGGTCTCAAAAATTTTAATGAAGTTTCCGTGAAGCTGCTTTCTGTGTAGTACACAAAATGTGTCGTGCAGTGAAATGTTCAACTACAGAATTTCATTCAGCTATTTAGGTACAGCACAATTAGATCTGATGGGGGGGGGGGGGACATGATGATGATGCTACCTCTCCATATAACGATAACCTCTCTAAAACAATATTTTTTTTCTTTGGTCGTCAGAATATCGTTGTATCGAGGTTTCTATGTAATGGGATTCAATTCTATGTGGTTTCTATTCAATTCTCTCTCTCTCTCTACACATAACACAATTTTGAATGGCGCAGTTATCCCAGTCATAGTTATTTCACAATTATTTTTATCTCTTCTTTTTTTCTATCTCTATTGACCGTGAATATTTTATCCACACACACAAAAAAAAGAAGGATAATAATTATTAAGGGCATAAGATCACGATCGCATTCTTCAACTGTGAAGTTTGAATTGTTTATCTTGTTTTTGTCGGATTCAGCAGAATATTCTCCTCCACAAACGTCACGCGACTGTTTTTTTCCCATTCATTATCCGATGATGAAAATAATGATAACGGGTGAAGCAAAAACAAAAAGGAATTTCGTCTGGATGCGCCGTAATAATAAATATATATTTGATCGGCACATCAGTCGTCTCTCCGATATCAATTTCGTGTGCGTAACTCTCGAATTCAAAAGAAAGCCCTCTCTCCGTAACGCTATATATTGATAAATAATAAGAGAAATAGTTTCTAAGAAAATGTTTATATTGATTCGGACGCTCACACGATTTGTTTTACGTAAAACGATGACGCAAATCGGGTTAAGGAACGCATTGGAATCGGTCAACCCCCCCCCCCCACAAATGTTCTTACGAATAAAATGTTTTTCTGAACTCTGCGCCGATGTGCGTCATTGGTGTTACACATGGAGTCATCAAAATAAGTGAGGAAATTTAATTGTTTGGTTAGCTTGTGTATTGACTATTTTGAGTTTTCAAGATTTGTTCGCACACGCTTGTATCAAAGAAACAGCGTCAGTGTTCTGATGGGTGAAGTGACGGAGAAGAGATAATTAGATGGGCAGTCAGACACTCAGGGGAACTGGAAATGGTGACCGAGGCTCTTTTTGGCATTTCGTGTGAAATATGTTCATTTGATCCTTTTTTTTTTTTTTTGTCGCACCGTGGTCATTTTCTGCGCATGAGCTGTAATAAGACTGACACATGCGATTTGTTGCCAATTCCGAACGGCAGCGTTCTGCATTTTGCTTTTTTTTTATACTCGCCAAGCGGGTTGGCGCGCTAACGCCTTGGTGTGGGACTCCCTGCGGTAGCAATCTTTATCTGTATAGCCGTGTTGTCGCCGTTTATGTTTTACCTCAGGAGATTTTCTGACAGGGAGGAATCGGGTATCGAACTTGCGACACCTCTATACATCCTTTGGTACTTTAGGCCAGTATCTTATCGACCTGGACTACCGCATCCGTATGAAGTATGTAATCAGATTTCGCTGTGAAGTGGTTTTCAGATATGTCATGTATTTCACTAGGGGCTGTATATGTATCGAGATACACAAATTTAATTTTTTTATACGGTCCCCCCGTTCCCTAACTTTTAATTAGAAAGTTGTCGCCAACAAATCCTCTGATCCCAACAAAAAAATTCCACGTTTTTAAGTGCAATATTTACCGAGATATTCGAAAACAGAGGAAATTTGGGGGAAAACAGTGTTAAATGCGGAAAAATCATTTTACCCGCATTTACAGCTGTTCACCTTCCCCCTCCCCAAATTTCCTCCGTTTTCCAATTCAAATATCTCAGTGAATATTGCACTTAGAAACATGGAATTTTTTTTGTTGGGTTCAGAAGAGACAGGCTAACATCTTTCTGATTAAAAGTTAGATAAGGGGGGGGGCGTATAAAAATTAAATTTTGTGTCTCGATACATATATGGCTCCTAGTAAAATGAATGACATTCAAGATGGACATATTATTTGGATAAATTTTCTTATTGAAAAAGTATGCTTCTATAACCAACGGTTCAAAACATAAAGGGTGTCTAAGGACTTAACTTTATACCCTGTTAAGTCATAATACATGGCCAAAGGTCCCGTGCTATCGGCTAACACTAGCTTAGTTCTTGCAGATTAGTTGTACATAATTGGATCGCTTGTATAGGCCTGAAAATGGTTAACATCCTACTTCGCCAACAGAAAGGATTCACAAAATTTCTATGCTTTCTTTGCACGTGGGGCAGCCAAGCTCGAGACAAACACTGGACCCAGAATGAGTGGCATAAAGCTCTAGAAGCAGGCATGCCAAACACTATGAGTGATCCAATTGTCAGCTGAGAGAGAGAAAGATATTAGTGCTGTAGTCGTGGGTTGGTAAGATGCGGAGTTAGAGATGGAAAAAGAGTTCAGGGTACGTGAGTTCAAACCCACCCACCTCCAGAAAATAACACTTTTGCCGCTGTGGTGGTAGAGTGGTTATAGTGACGGACTCGCGATGCGAGGATCCGGGTTCGAACCCCCACAGTGGTGGTCGGCTGAAGTTGGTTTTCTGTGGTTCCCAACTTCAAGGCGCAAATGCGAGCCGATCTCCCCGTTAAAAAGTCTCGCCACAGAGAGCAACAGTCCTACAACGATAAATCATTCAATCATAACACTTCACTCATAGTTAGAAAAACTGGTGGCAGATGGTAGCACTACACATAACAAGCATTACAGAGAAACAAAAAACTTCACGTCAGGTTTCACTACACGTACATTCCTGCATGTACCGATTCGTTGGGGGTTCTAGAAAAGTTCACTCATCACTGGCATAAGGGGAACCATATGATCAGTTTTCCCGGGCAAATTTTTATGATAATGAATATTTTTCTCACATATTAGTCAGTTAAAACCTTTTTTTTTTTGTAGAATTCATATCAATTCACTTTGATTTACAGTAGCACTTCTTTATTTCCCACAATTAGCGATTTTCCGGCGAATTCACCGTTAATTGGAAGCTTCACTACTATTGGCATCGTATTTAGTGACCACTGAATGAACGCTAGAACTCTATCGCTTGACTTATCCCGTTATCAAGATCTCTTCCAGCCCCATAGCTTCGTATTTGGCGACTTCTCGTATTTAGAATTCTTATTTCCCGTATTTATCTCAAGGAAGCTTGATCAACGTAGGATTGTAAGGACTGAGGGATTTTTTATTTATAAGACACAATTCGAGGATTTTTCTTTAAAAAAGCGGAAGAATCTGGTTTCCAACCGGAAGATTTTAATAAGGCCGAAAATTCGGAAGACCTTCGGTTAAATTTGAATCACTGGCTACTCTCTATGTAATAATAATAGCATTGGTATAGTCACACGCGAATGTATCTTTGGTCTAGGTGTAATGCAGTTGCTGTTTGCACAGCCTATCATAAAACAGTGAATGTTGTGGCAGTATAGAGTAGCAAATGCTTTATCATGTTTTGTAGAGTTCATTTCTATTTTTTTCGCCATTACATCAAAAGTGTGGATTTTATTTTAATGCTCATGACGTGACTAACTATTTTCATTGTTACAGATGTCAACTGATATCATTGAAAAAGATTCGCGGCTGAAATAGGAAATCCGCTGAACCAACAATATGAGCTTTATTCGGCGAGTTCCGATTTCGCCTCTGATACGGAGTCGCAACCTACTGTTTGCGGGACCCGCCTATTTCAGGTAAAAATTCGAATGTTTCTGGACTTCACCGATGACACTTTCGCAAACAAAAAAAAAAAGCATCGATATTAACATTGATGCATTAACCCTTAAAGCGGCGTTGACGAGATATATCGCCTTCTTAAAAGCCTCTTACTTTAGCGTTGACAAACCCAGATATTTTGTGAAGTTGATTTCTCATTAGAGCACTTTTCCTTTTATCCCCCCTACTTTGCACCTGCTGAAAATCAGAAGAGAACCTACTTTTCATTAAAAAAAATATGTATATGGCATTTTGAAGAGGGTCGAATGTACGGGGACGCGAGTGTTGGTGGATGTCTCGTTGTTTTGACAATAGACTGAGTCATGTATGACTTCTTTTCTTTTTTAACTTATTTAATGTATAGAAATAGAAGACAAGAAGATTTTGTTACATGTTGGTCGATGGTCGGAGTCAGACTGAACTCCTATGCAAAGAAACACTAGATAATGCCTAGCTAGTGGGTGGCATAAAAAACATAGAAATTGCATAAGACAAGCAGCATCACAAGTACCACATTCTTCTATACCGCTTAAACGGCTAACGAATCCGCACTACAGCGTATCTACCTATGCTTTATTGATAAGTTGCCCAATCAGTGATAGTCCAATAAATAAGTAAATGAAACGAAAATCGAGAAGCTCATGGGGGAGGGAGTGGAGTGGAGAATAAAGGCGCAATTCATTCATGTAACTGTACATAGTCGTCACATTAATATAACCACCAATTTATATCCAGAATTACGGGGTTTTGTCCCGTCAGCAGCTAGATGGTTGGTTTGAAAGAGGATCATCTTCAAACATGGGGGAATACCCGAGCACGGCCCCGGGCCCCCAAGTTCATGGAAAAGCTCATGTTCATATAAAATATGTTAAAGGCACTAAATTTTGAAAAAAAAATTAATTTAAACATTTAGAAATAACGTGTATGGTTTGTACTACAGGTCTGTAAAGGATACTCAGAGCATCTTTTTATCCGGGGACCTATGATGCTGTTAAGATAGCCCTGTCTGGAAATAGGTAGTTGAAGCCAAGCGGACGGCGGTCCATTCAATAGTTACTGGAAAATGCATGCATGACGATCGAGTTGGTCCCAAATGTGTTCGATTGGGTTCAAGTTTCAGAAATCGGGAAGACCAGGGAAGTACTTGAACGTTTTTGGTCATAGTCGTCCAGCTATTTTCAAACATTTCAAAGGTCACGTAGCATACCGTTAACATTATGGAAGATTCCATACACCCCAGAGACTACAATCAACATTCATCGATGCCCATGATTTGCACAGTGCTATCTAAACACATGGGCTCACCCTGGCACCTCGTGATAATGAGATCTCGTTAAGATTTTCCAGATTAAGCATACAAATCGGCAAGTAATCATTGCTGGTCAGATAGGGACCTCAGAAAAATCAATTTACCCAGTGGCCTATGATGCTCATAAGGCGGCCCTTGCAAAGATTGATTCATAACCATAACAGTTAAAAGTGGCTTCTGGAAGTATCATTATGGTACTTCCAGAAATGCCATTTTCCCCAGATAATAATAATGTCATCATCAGTTAGTAGTGATCTAGGCTGAAAATCCAACAATTTTTTTGTTTTTTTGGAGAGCTGGTACACTGACATTGTTAAGGTTGCAGTAGTAACAACTAAATACATGACACTTCACACTAGGAGTGCCCAACCTTTATAGTAAGCGGGCTAGATATGCGGTATTGCTGGCACTCACGCTCACGGACCAGAAACTTGTATATAAAAAGCGGCCGTATTTTACGGGATATTTCCGTAATTTTTGGCCGTCCCAACTTTTTAGAATTTATTAGGCTTATTAGAATTTTTGAAGTCATGATTTATAAATTATATTATGATAATTATGACTAATTATCATTTTAGTCATATTCTAATTATAATTAGAATATGACTAAAATGATTAGTATTTATAGGAATATAAATAGTTATTTATATTTCATATAAATATATTCATTTTACATATCACTGTCAAATATGTACGGTATTTTGGCCAATTACATTTTGACTTGCAGTGCCCATGGTTTTCCGCGATTGGCAATTTCACCGATAGTTGGCAACTTTTCTCGCCTTTGACAATTTTTTTGGCTGTAACTGCTAGCTTAACTTGCCTTTGACAAATCGTTTCAGCTGTAAATGGCAACTTAATGTGCGTTTGACAATCGATTTAGCTTTCAATGGCAACTTTACGTGCATTTGGCAAATTGTTTTTGCGATATCCCGTATTTTTATGGAAGAAATATGGTTAGCTGAGGTATTTATCGTGTTGAGTTTATTGATACTTTTCAACCGAATGGAACCCATCGGCGGACCGCTTTTGGCCCCGCGGGCGGAGATTTTGCACCTCTGCTTTACATTCATGCGAAGCCAACTCGTAACCCTCGCTGTGTTCCGTTAGCTACGCCCACTTGATGTCAAAAAGTTGGTGGTCATCGCCAGGGCCGTCTTAAGAGCATCCTGGGCCCCCTGGCAGAGTGTATTTTCTGAAGCCTCCCTACCTGGCGAAACAGTTACTTTCGAAAATTTCAACCATATCTCATTTTTATGACGACCCCTCTGCACTTAAATCCTCCGGGCCGTACCCGGGTGAATCCCATGCGTTAAGACGGCAACGGCCATCACTTTAACATTTCTTCAACGGTGATCCAGTATCACTTTTTTGGAGTTACTAATACCAAATTTGCTTGCATGCATGTACCTTTGAATCAAATGTTAAAAAATTAGCAAAATCATTCAATCCTTACTAGCAAAGAAACTCGGAAATACTAATAACTTATTTATTCATAAAAATGAGCCGCTATTTCAGTCGTAGAAATATTTCACACAACTATAATGAAAAGGGCATCTAAGGTCACATAAACTTGAGCTTGAACCCTGAGTCAGCCATGAAAAAAAAAATTGAAAACACGAGCCTCAATCGAACTTTATCTTAGAGTTCTTTTATCTGAAGGTTATCTGACAGCAGTTATAAGTCAAAGCACGTTGCGCTTCGACTCTATTCAGAGGTTGGTTATTGCTCTGATAAGCATCAGGGGAAAAAATCGCTTATCTGTCAGTGAATTTAAATCTACATATATAAAATTGATTTTCTGTGGCTGTGTTCTCCATACAAATCTACAATTTTATAACAATCGTCGCCAAATTTTGCATATGTACCAAGCGGGACCTGACGTGAACGACAAGCTACTTTAAAAGTTCGTCAGAGCTGGGCAAATGCCCGAAATGGGCAAAAAAAACTGCCAGGCAACAATGGTTCCCGGACCTCAACAATCACTTTCGGAACGTTTACTTTGGTTCCCTAGCAATGCGTTTCGGAAAAAGCGCCGCGCTATATTATATATAGCTAGTACATAATACAAGACAATCCTAGTTTTGAGACACGTCATTATACTCGAGTATTTTCTCTACGGCAGTTTCCTCAACCATAAGCTCCCCTCCACCCCCTGTGGTCCTGAGATATTCCAAGGGATGTCACAGGTAAAAATGAAGTTGAAGGACAGCTATGACAATCTCTGCCAAGGAAGCCCACAAAGAGCCGTTAAAAAAAATTCAGATTATAAAGCTTCTAAGCGAAATATGAAGAAAAAAGTAACTATATAGTCGTCCCTCGGTATTCGCGGGAATTACGTTCCGGGGGGGGGTAGGTATATACCCGAATACCGCGAATACGGAAAATCCGCGAATAACACAAACTATGAATTTTTTTATATCTGCTTTGTGCAGCAGAAGTAGAAGGGGCGTCCAGTGATTCTCGGCGAAGCTTTCTGAAAAAATATTATAACATTTCTTTGCCGTTTCTTCTCCATTTTAATTAATTTGTATGAATATGACAAATTCCCCCACGACAGGGGCAATGTCTGAAATTGGTCAAAGTCGATAGAGCCTTGACCGTGTTCGGTTTGAAAGAAAGAATATGTATGGTAACAAGGCTTCCTCTTCCAATTTTTCTACATGTGAAAAATGTACCATAGATGGGTCTATCATGGAAACAATCCATTGCCGATTTAAATTTATGAAGCCCTTAGGCTATATGTTGCTTATAATGAACTTGTCGACCACTTCTTAGTCTTGATCATCATGCTGTATCAGGAGCATTCAGTTCAATTAATCCCTCCCGTCAATTTCTGAATTGCTGTTAATCAATTCCCCAAAATTCTTGTGACTACGTCCCTACGGGTCTATCGCCATGGGCAATTTACTACCTAGTGAGTTGAGCAGAAAGTGTGCGTGTGTGATACTTTATAGCTGTGGAAGCTGTAAAGATGAGAAAATCTCATATTGGGTGGCCAAAAGTTCTTCCGAGCTGGAGATCAGACGCAACACTACATACGCACTCAGACTGCTAGGTACATCAGTGACGCTAATGGCATCGGTGAAATTCATCCAGGATTTTAAGACGATTCCTGCATTTGCATCTTCTTCAAATGCCTGCACAATCATCAATGACTGATGTGGAAAGCGAGACATAAATGTTGGCATAACATCCGAACAAACAGCTGAATGTGCGATGTGGAGTTAAAAGGCATGTAGAGCACTTAAGCACTAACAAAAGCTTCAGAAGTAGTTTTTAACACGTTTATTTAACACAGAAAATTCATATTTCGTTCTGATACGAGAATTAGCACTGCAACAGAGTTTTCTGAGAAAACTGGGAACGAGACCGCAAACACAAAAAACGCGAATATGAAATCCTCGAATACCGAGGGCCGACTGTAGTTTTAGAATCCAGCAGAAGCGCCCACAAAATAATTGCCGAGCTAACGCTGAGCCTCACTCAGACACGGCCCGGGCACTTCGAATGCATATGAGAGAGAGGCCTCATTGTAATATAGGATCTGATATACTATGTTTTTCGAAAATAAGTAAAGCATATATACAGAAAGTTTTTCAGAAGCAAGTACTTCCAGCTAAGTAAGGGGTCCCTGGTGCTATTAAGATAGCTCTGCATAAAGCCAAGGCCATCTGATCAGGGCCGTAACTAGGATTTTTGCCGCCCCCACAACTTTAAAATTCGATAATTTTGTAATGGTGTTCTTTGTTCCCACCTAAGAGGACGAATTTTCCGAAGTCGCCCCCTAAATTTTGCTGCCCGGGGGCAGTTGCCCCCCTTCAGTTACGGCCCTGCATCTGATTGTATAGGGGCTCATCCGAGTACTGATGTCCGTGGGGACCTAGATAATGAATGAAACCATGTGAAGTACAGATTACAGATGACTGGATACCAAGCGAAGATAATTGGAAAGAGAAGTCACATCCCTCTGTGGGGAATCGAAACACCAACCTTGCACTTTCCGGGAGCGTGCTCTACCATTAAAAGCTACAGAAAATATTCATTTTCTTTCTTAAGCGTACTGTGTTCCTTAGAGCTGAACGGTAGCGGTTCGATTCCCCACAGAGAAAAATGTGACTTTTCTTTCCAATTATCTTCGCTTGGCATCCAGTCACCTGTACTTCGTACAATTAGCGCAGGGAGAGGTCCATCGTTTCGTTCTGGTGCCATGATTTTCAGGAGTGTGTAAATATACAGGGAGTAACTAAACTGATGGTCAGAACTGTATAAGGGGTGGCGGTCGGAAAAGCAAGCGGCGAGGGAGTGTCTACGTAGTGGAAAATTGAGAACACAGTAAAGACGAATAATATACACTATCTACCAATAAGTATTTGGACACCTGTGATAGAAAAGAAAAACTAACTTTATTCAAAATCAATAGTTGGTAGAGCCTCCACGAGAGGCAATTACAGCGTGAACCCTCCTGGGCATACTTTCCACAAGTCCTTGTGTGACGGCTAGTGGTATTTTCTTCCACTCGGCTTGGAGAAGACATGTCAGTTCCTTCACCGATTTTGGACGGATAGGGCACCCCTTAATTCGGCAATCCAACTCGTCCCAGAGGTTCTCGATAGGGTTCGGGTCTGGGCAGGCCAGTCCATTCGATGAACCCCATTGGCACCATACCAAGCCTTGGTTAACCTCGCAGTATGACAGCTGGCATTGTCGTCCTGGAAGTAACAGGGGTCCACCCCGTAAAACTGCCACAACGTAGGAAGCACATTGTCATCCAAAATAGTGCAGTAGGCATCGGCGTTGAGCTTACCATGAATGGGGACCAAGGGTCTCAGTCCATACCAGGAGAAACACCCCCAGACCATAATTCCACCTCTGCCGAACTTGACTGTTGGACCAATGCATTCTGGCAGGAGACGTTCTCCAGGCAGACGCCAGACCCAGACCCTGCCATCCGAACGGTAGAGGGTGAACCTTGATTCGTCGCTCCAAAGAACCCGTTTCCACTGATCTACGGTCCAATTTCGATGTGCTTTGCACCACATTAACCGAGCAACGCGGTTGGACTTTGTGATCAAAGGCTTATGGGCAGCAGCACGACCATGAAAACCAATCAGATGTGCTTCCTTACGGATGGTATTCATTGAAACAATACTCCCGGATGCCTGTTGAAACTCCTCGCGGATGAGGGCCATCGGTTGGGTGCGGTTCTTCCGAATTTCTCTGGACAGCACCCGTCGGTCTCTATCTCCCAGTTTCGTTGGTCTGCCGACTCGGGGCAAATTCCGATAATCACAGCTCACCTTCCACTTCTTAATCACATAGACCGCTGTCGATTTTTGGTACTTCAGCTCGCTAGATATGTCCCTTAAGGATCGGTCATTTTTGTGATACCCGATAATTATACCTTTCTCGAAATCAGAGAGCTCCGAACTGCGCGGCATCTTGCATGCGACTAATGCCGATGTTGTTTCCTACACGATATATACCGGCGGAGGGCGTGACGTATCTCAGGACCGCAGATATCGTCATTTGCATAGGTGTACAAATACTTATTGGTAGATAGTGTGTATATATAAAAAAAGTCGTTTTTCCCAAAAAATTGTGTTGCTCGCATTTCGGAGTCTCGTACATTAAAAATTTTGAAATATGGCAAAATTCCCTTTCTGTTTCAGTTTATGAGGAAACAACGGAGGCAAATTAGTAATAAGTCAAACAGCCATGTTATCGCATATTGGAAAAATATCATTTAAAAATTTGCCATCTTCAAATTTTAAAAAAGTGACATAACTAGAGCCAGTTCAGGCAAAATGCCTTTTTTTGCCTATTTTCAAACTTTTTTGGTAAGAAATGCCTTTTTAAAATTTTCTTGCCACATGAATGCCTATTTTAACATACCCGAACCGGGATTCGAATCCAGACCTGGCACAGTGAGAGATTAGCTCCCTAACCACTCGACTGCAAGGCGGCATAACGTGAATAACTGATCTGAGAGATCGTGTTTCCATGCATTAACTTTTGCTTTAACCGGATAGTGTTAGACGTAAATGATTTTGTTGCAGATGAACGCAGCTCATGTTAGAAAAGCAGAGCAAAATTGGACATTTTTGCTTCTCCACATACTTCACATGTCTCGCTGAGACATTGGACTGCATTGCATATGTATAGCTGACCGATGACTGTCCCAAAAGGTCATCAGTTCACAGAATGGCTCACACAAGCTGGGTAGGAGCAGACAGCGCTCTAAAGCCCGTGTTATTCTGATTTTGTTTTTTACACCATAAATGCACTGCATGCAATCAACCATGGCTATTTATTTTACATACATATTTAGTATTCAATTAAACTGACCAGAGTCGCCCTCAGGGGTGTGCGACAGCCGCGGCCACACAGGGTCAAGCGCTTGAAGGAGTCTCGCATATGTGGTAATATAAAATAAAAGTTAGTGTTTTTACTACAACAGAACAAGTAGCTATGTTTCAACTATAGAAATGATAATGATTGTTCCAAATAATACACAAAACAAATAAACGAGAATTTTTCGCAACTCGAAGGAGCAGTTATTCCTAGCCGATTGCGTTAAGACGGCAATGGGTGAGCGTGGCCCCGTAATTAACCTAATTCTGAGAGTCTAGTAACATTTCATTTCGGGCTTGAAATCAATTTAACTTGGATAATATTTCGACCATTTTTAGTGCCTAAACTTCCGAACTCTGGACATAACATTTTGCTATCTGAGCACAGAAATGAGCGACCACCAGCTGCAATACAGGCGTCGCATCGGTGACGGAGTGAATCACGTACACGGAGGATTTCTAGCATCATTCAGGCTGGTCCATCCACTGCATTAAAGTTTGCCTCTGTCAGATTTACCGTTCTGACACTCCTTGTTTTGCCTGTATCGTCTTTGGGCGAGGAACGAGCCCGTCTCCACGAGTGGACTGTACAAGCGTTGAAATGTTCTCCGATCGGGTACCGCCCTGTTTGGAAATCGCTCCTGGTAAAATCTTACCGCTTCTACGGCACTGTCGTTTACAGTTCCGTAAATAACGTGCACATCGGCCTTGAAAAGCATTCGAATATTGCTGCATCCCTGCCGACGAATAGCCGCTGAACAAAGCGTATTAAATTGTAATTAATACGCTTTGCAGCTGAATGACGGGTTCTGCGAAAGGTGACGGTTTCATCTACTCCAGAGAAAGCGCCCTCTTGCGGCTCTCCGCTTGCTTTCCGACCCCACATTGTATGGTGGAAAGTTGTTTGTTTTGGTGAGTTCTATCACCTTACAATTGTATCAGTGACCATCAGTTTAGTTGCACCCCATATAAACTAAGTACGGAGCTCTAGAAAAACATTTTTCCTGGTGTAGCAAGTAGCCCTGCATGCAACCTTCACTGAATAAAGGATCCGGAGATCGACTTACAAATACAAAGCCACAACAGGCAAATTGCCCAACGAGGTGGCTGACTTAAGAACATCATGGATCCCCGAGCCATTTTTTGGAGGCCCTACCTACTACTGCTCCACCCCAAATGCACCCCCCCCACGGAACCCCCCAACGAATCGGTACATGCGGGAATGTGCGTGTACGTGTAGTGTAGTGCAACCTGACGTAAAGTTTGTTTCGGTGTAATGTTTGTTATGTGTAGTGCTGCCATCTGCCACCAGTTTTTTTTTTCTAATTATGAGTGAAGTGTTATGATTGAATGATTTATCGTTGTAGGACTGTTGCTCTCTGTGGCGAGACTTTTTAACAGGGAGATCGGCTCGCATTTGCGCCTTGAAGTTGGGAACCACAGAAAACCAACTTCAGCCGACCACCACTGAGAGGTTCGAACCCGGATCCTCGCATCGCGAGTCCGTCACTATAACCACTCGACCACCACAGCGGATTAGATTAATAAACTTTTGTTCACTGTAAATTTACTCAAAAAGATCAATTTAACATGAAGGAAGAGCTTCGTTCTTTGGTGAGGTTGGGAAAGGGAGCACGAAAATAAAAAATAGCAAAGCGTATTATTAATATGCTTTGAAAAATTGTCCGGAGGGGAACCGCGGACGAAAAAACTATTAAGAAACACCGCTCTTCGGCGCTTCATATAAACGCCGAAGAGCGGTGTTCAACACTTCGCTCACACGTTGGAGATGTACACATGTATCACAAGCAATAATTGTCCAGAATGACCTGTCATTTCGAGTCAATAACTACCTTGAAACAAATAAAATACATACAAGTTATTTTTATGTCTTTCATCGCGCGTCATTATTGTTTTTAATATTTCCCTCGTCACCGCTTGAGCTTTCATCTTGATCATCGGGTATGTCCAGGGCTTCGATCAGAGCTGTTATTCGCACAGTGTCCTCGTTCCAGGTCTTCAATTGGTCTTTACGAAACTGGGGGAAAAAATAAAAATGCTTACTGTTAACACTCTGAATAACCACTACAACCTAAAAAAATCCCAGATGCTGGCCAGCCCCAACAAAGACTTTTTCCTAAGGTTCTTACCATAGGAAAAAAGCAAACAGGCTAGGGTAAAATGTATCTTAATCAGGGAATGTGCTGTCCAAATTTTGAGGAAAACCACGTGGGAAAAAAAGCCATATAATCCAGTGATTTCTAATCTTTCGTGCTACAGGTACCACCTAAATATTAGTATGCTTGCGTACCTCTAGACATGCGTAGAAAATATGCGTATGCCTATAGATTAGAGGCATTCGTACCCTCGACCATCTTAACGCATGAGCTCACCTGGACACGGTCGGGGCGGGGGCTCTTGGTGGTGGTGGGGGGGGGGGGGCTCTGACGATGCAATTAAGTAGGCCCTGTGTAACCCAACTCCTGAAATGCGTGTGAAGAAAGAGCGGTATATACCCTCTACAAATGCGTAAGCTTGTCGACACTTTCGTACGACCCCCCCCCCCCTATTCTTGTATAACCCTCTGGTTGGTTCACGGTTTAGGATTCGTATCCATAACAAGAAACCGCACGAGGGTAATAAAGAGTGGCACCTCTCTCAAACGACTAAACCAAGGGTGCTCAACCTTTTGGAGAGTGTGGGCTACTTCATAGGTTACAAACGTAGTATGTAAGGGTACCACGGACTGCTTAAGTGATCTGCAAATGTGCCACGGGTTATCTAAGTGATCAGTAAATCACAAGCCGCAGGTTACTGAAGTGATCTATAAATGATTTTTTTATAAAATTAACTTAATTCGTTTTTTCCTCCATTGCTGATTATTTTCCTCTGAATGGCCTGTAACGCACTCCACACGGACCAGACAGCCTGTGAACCACTGCTCTAAATACAAAATTAGAGTTATACAGATAGATATAAATATTAAAATATGCACATATAAAATATCATCAGTAGAGCCCGGATTATATACAAATGCATAGGTGTGTATGCAATTGCATATTTTATCACTTTTTATGGATAGGCCAGGATTACACTATAAAAGTTTTAGAAAAGTTCTTTTATAAAACTTGAAAAATTCAACCAATAATTTTGTTACATTCACTCGAATATAAAGCGCATATGAATACACGCTTAAGTGCATATAAATACATGAAATCACCGAAATTTTTTAGAATAAGTGAATTTTTTTCTATTTATCGCATTGCACTAATAATGTTTGTAAGATTATATCTTTTCATTCTTCAAGTTTTTTCAATTTTTCAAACAAAAATTATTTCACCATTCAGTATTTTGCATTTTAGGACACATATTTTGGCATTTTTAAATGCATATTTTTGCACTTACCTACATGTGTTAATTTTTCCGCGTATTTTTTTTTTCAGCTTTACTGCATGTTATTTCTCTTAGGTTAGGCTATACTTCAGTGCTTTTAATATGCATATTTATCTTTTTATACATATTTTTCTTTTTATGTATAATATTTTTTGTGCATATTTTTCATTTTTTGGACATATTTCTGCATTTTTTAAACCATTTTTGAACATATTTTCTTTTAGGGAAACCAGCATTTTTAAATGCATATTTTTTCATTTCACGTACATTTTTCAATATACCTATAATGCATATACCCTTTAAGGCATATTGAAGAATTTTTAAGGCACTTCATGCATATTTCGGTATTTTACATACATATTTCAAAATTTTTAAACGAATATTTCAGCATTTTTAGTACAAACTTGAAAATTTTTAGTGCATATTTCCACATCTTTAGCGCATATAATTCGGGCTGTAATTAATAAATGTTAATACTGAAACACCCTCACGCTCTGGATGACTTTCAGCTGCTCGCGTGCCTCAGTAAGAAATCCACGCGTTATATCGAGCTTCTCTTTGAGGAGACGAATCCGCTCCATTTGCTTGGCGATCTCTTCATTCTTCAGCTGAATCGCCTCTTCGTGCTTCTTGATAGTCATCGCGTGATCCTTCAATTTCTGGAGGAAAAAACACATGTATAAACGAGGCAATTTTTATTAATAAATTCATTTCAAAGGCGATTCTGGTGCTCCAGGATTCTTTTGCCTCATTTCACCAGTCCGAAAAAATGTTTATTTGAGCGCACCAAAATGCACACTTGCCCCTTGTGGTGGAGCAGGTACATTGTTTCTGATATAAGGGTCCTAGGCCGTGCCAGTTCCCTCAAGTTTTCTCAACAATTTTGACGTCAGACCACGGCTCAAAAGCGTGATCTTACGTGAATTTTTACTTTTGGAAATTTTTTAAGAAATTGGTGTCCGACTAAAGTCCAAGCTGCTGCCCGGGTGCACAGCACTCCTGACTTAACTCGCCCCTGGAATTGACGATAAATAAGAAGCATATTTGATAAAAAAAATATATATATAAAATAGATCAGTGCTTTTTTTTTTAACGAAATATTGAGAAATAAGTAAAAATAATTACTAGGATAAGTTCGGCTTTGTCTGAGAGTTTTTCTAACTTGCGAGCACACATATCCTCGTCGAGATCAGATACAGAGCTTTTCGGCGATCCCTACAATAGAAATAAATATTTAATACAGACTATCTGAAAAGCGATACATAGTTTTCCAACCACCAGATCGGACTAAAGCACGTCACTTGTAAAGAGAGTCTATTTTATTGTGGGGTGACGCAAGGATTACTAATTCAGAAGCTGCAGGCTCCAGGTGATCTCATATAGAACTATTGCTGCTAAACCACCCCACATATGCACCTGATCCACATTCCTCTGCGCAACTTCTAACGAATTGGTATATTGGTATTTTGTGTGACCACAAAAAGTTACCTCCGGCCTTGTATGACCTTCATCACGAAAAGCGAGGGTTCATTCTTCAGCAGAAAGGAATGGGGGGGGGGGAAGAACTCCAGCGGCAACCCTGGAGGATGTTTATGTCCTTCCCCACCCCCAATTTCTCTCTACTGAAGACTGAATCAATCCTTTTCTCCGTCATGAAGGCCAAGGTCAGAGTTTCTGAAATCAAGGTCAAGGTTCAGAGATCTTTCCGTGGTCACACTGTACATGTTGGAATATGTTTACACTTGTTGTGAACATAACGCGAAGTTTGTTACTGTGTAATGTTTGTTATGGTGATGCCTACTATGAGTGAAGTTTAATGATTGAGCACATATTTGTACTGTTGCTCTCTGTGGCGAGACCGGCTCGCATTCGCGAGTGATGTAGAAATATTAATATTCGTTGGCGATAGTAATTTGATGCTCTACTGGTCGGTTATCGGGGAAGACTACCAATTTGGGTACTTGTTATAGCGGTCCCTGCTCGCCACCGTTATCATTCCGCCAAGTTAATATGAAGGCGAGATTATTGCAACTCCCCTCGGCGATACATCTCGGGGCTTAGTTTTTAATCGTCGGGAGAGTTGATATAAAAGGGAAGTACAGTATCCCAATTTTAAATGAAAAAAAAACCAACCGAGTCTGCGGCCCCCTTGCCTCAGCAAACATTAATTCGCCAGAATTGTCTATTAATTGTCTATTCTCCTGAATTGTCTAATATACAGGGGTCTTCAACTTTTCTGTTTTCCCATGAAGCCCGCGAACAACCAACTCATGTAATTTAGTGACATCTTAATAGAAGGGACCAATGAGGCTTCGAGTTAAACAGAGATAAAAATAATTGAAGACTTTCATCTTCATTCTGAAATTATTTCTTTTATTGATTACCAATTTAGATTAGTTCTGAAATAATTTGTTCAATAATTTTGAAAACGTTTTTTGTTAGTTACTGAGTAAATTAATTCTGAGAATAACTTCAATCTGAAATCCCTTCAAATGATTTTTTAATTATTTCGGCAATTCCAAAATTATTTTCCTTCTCAATAAGCCTTGAAAGCATTTCTTTCAATAATTACGCAATTATTCTTTTATTGAAATTATGAGTGTATATTTCGTAATTTCCTATTAACTATCAGAAATTCCGAAATTATTTATTTTATTATGTTATTTCTCCTCACTAATTCTGAAATTATTTGTTTCAAAGGTTGTAAAATTATTTCTTTCATCAATTCCGAAATTATTTCATTTATTCCAGGATTAATCGTTTTCTAATGCTTTCATCCATTTTCTGATCCACTTTCTGAAAATGATCTGCGGTCCACGACAAAAAGTTCTGAGGGCCAAATGTGGCCCGCGGGCCATGCGTTGACGACCCCTGGTCTAATCTAGAATCACTTCAAAGTTCGCCGCCACACCTCTGACATAGGTTAGTGAGAACCACTAGTTTAGACCAGCACCTCATAGATCTCTAGATCTATCTCAAGAGATCTATCTCAAGGAGGTGCTGTTTAGACTCAATTTAAAGAGTCGCCGCGTCACAAGCACGCGAAGCATAGGCGCCTGAACTTGAGGATATTTGAATTCCCCCCTTCAATAAATTTTGTAAGGACTGAGCCCCCCCCCCTTTTAAAGGGCTGCGCTTCTCCCCCCCCCCCCCAATAATTAATGAATATTCAATGCCGCACAATCCTCCCCTCCTGCGTTCAGGTTCGAGTCCGATATATATACGGGTTAACAGGCAAATTTCAGCCCCCTCAATGTTTTCATGTCGGCGCCTCTAACACCAAACTACCGTTTTAATCACACTAATTTGGAAAAGCATGACAATGCCCCCCCCCCTCCACCGACGAGAGCTGGGCACCATATATTTTGAAGGGGGTGGGGGCTCCTCCTCCTCAGGACTTCATTGTGCGAGAACATTTCATACAGAAAAATTAAACGATTGGCTCATCAAAATAAGAGATTATTTTCAGATATTTTTAATACTTCCACAGCTTTAAAGGCTCTTCCCTCATCCGTACACCCCCCCCCCCTCCTGTAAACTTCAAAACTACGTTTTCGGTTTTGCAATGAAAAAAACCACTTGAGTCACAGCACCCCCCCCCAAAAAAAGGGGGCTGGCAGGGCTCCTGCCCGGGATAATTTTTCACTATAAATTCACCAGCCAAAGGGTCCAGCTGCCGTATGTGGAGAGGGTGCATGACTTGAGTAATCCGCTCCCCCACCCCAAAAAAAAACAATTATATCACCTTATGCCAGCGCATCTTTACATCAGGGGTCATTTACATATTACGTCAGCATCGAGGGGTGGGGGGGTTTGGATTTGCTGACTTTTGATGACGGGGGGGGGGTTTGAAGGTTGCTTACGTCATCAACCACCCTTTTTGAAGATATGAAATATTCTAAGCTGCTGACGAAATTTTGCTGACAAGGGGGGGGGGGGGGGTGTCAGTGTTTTGCTGAGTTTTGCTGACAAGGAGGGAGGGGGTTAAAAATGGCTAAAAATCTGCTTACGTAATACTTGAATTAACGCCCACGCTGGGAATCACTGATCTACATCAATGTTTCCCAACCTGTAGTCTGTGGACCCCTGAGAGGGGAGTCCGTGAGTACTTTGGGTCCGCAGGATGAATGGCACATTTTGTACCGTGAGATTGCAATTCATTAGATTTTTATGAATGCAAAATTATAAAAAAAAAACAATACATTTCAAATTTTGTGGGAGTTGATGTCGGAATTAACCTTCTGACGTTACAAGGGTTTTGCTGAACATTGAACGGGGGGGGAGGGTGTCTGCTACATCAAAAGGTTGAGCAACACTGGTCTACATAACATCTTTCAAAATTTTCGGTTCGGGCTCGCCCCTTTCCCCCACGGTGCGCAGGGGCCAGACAAAGAATAAATTTATTCTATTTCTATGGATCCATCCAACCACAGTAACCCCTTGAGCATGATAGTATCTGATGTTAACATTTTCGAGAATTCTATTTTAAATCGGTAGGCTCACACATTCATGGCCGGAAATGGAGGGCCCAGGGAGGCAAAATTTAGGGAGGGGGCAATTTTAGGTGAGAACAAAGAGCACCGTTGTAAAATTATGAACTTTTAATGTTTTGGGGGCGGAAAAAATCCTAGTTACGGAATACGGGCTTACACATAAAGGCCGGAACGTGAGAGCTCAGGATTACCTAAATAAATTTTTTAGGGGCTGTGAGCTTTCCCCCCCCCCCCAATAATTGGTGAATGCAACGCAGCTCTCTTGAATTCTGTTTACACGAGACAACCCTAAACTCCCCACAAATATGTTTTTTCTAGGCCAGGCCCGTAACTAGGCTGGAGGCTGGACCCCAAGCAGAACAGGGGTGCCAAAAAAATGTACTCTGATTTTGTACGACAGTTTCTTGTTTGAAATAATCTGCAAAATTGGGGGACGGGGTACAAACCTCTCCTTTTCTAAGTACTCCTTTCGGGGCCCCTCCTAGAAAAATCCTGTCCCAGGGCCCCGAGAAAGTACGCTACGGCCCTGGACATCACTTACCGGGGGTGGCGCATGAGAGCTGTTCAGATGGGAAAAAAGGAAACAAAACCTATTCACAAATAGACCAATTCACTCAAGCATATACTTAGACCACGGGTGCTCAACTTTGAGGAGAGTGCGGGCCACCTCATTGGTTTGAAAACGTGCCGCACTGAAGTTGGTTTTGGTGTGGTTCCCAACTTCGAGGCGCAAATGCGAGCCGATCTCCCCGTTAAAAAGTCTCGCCACAGAGAGCAACAGGCCTACAAACAGTACAAATATTCAGTTGTTACACATCACTCACTACACTTCTGAGATATAGATGGCAGCACTGAAAAATCATACACAACACTAGATACGCACTCAGACTGTTAGGTACACACACTTACATTTCCGGCACAACTCACTAGGTAGTAAATTGCTTATGGCGATAGACCTGAGTTGTGCTCGGTTTGAAAAAAAAAAAAAGGGCCACTCGAGTGATCTTTAAATATGTAGCGGTTCACTTACGTAATGTGGAATTTCATTGTAGGCAGTGCCGTCTTAAGGCATGGGCCCACCCGGGCACGGCCCGGGGGCCTCAAGAGAGAAAGGGGCCTCACAAAAATGAGATCTTGTTGAGATTTCTGAGAATTTTCTCGGAAGGGCCTCAGAAAAATCACTTGGCCCAGGGGGCCATGATACTCTTAGGACGGCCCTGATTGTAGGTCACTTAAGTGATTTGCAAATGTGCCACGGGTCACTTAAATTATCCATAAATGTACCATGGGCCACTCAAGTGCTATGGAATTGTGCCGAGGGTCACTTGAATTATCTAGTCCACAGGCCGCTCAAGTGTTATGGAACTGTGCCGCGGTTCACTTACGTGATGTGGAATTGTATTGCATGTCACTTAAGTGAATTGCAAATGTGCCAAGCGTCACTTAAATTATCTATAAATGTAACATGTCCACTTAAGGCTATGAAATTCTCGCTTAAATTATCTATAAATTTACTACGGGCCATTTATGCGATCTATAAATGTACCGCGAGTCACTTTAAATATATCATGACTCCCTTAAGTGATCTGGTAAGCCCTCTTACTTAAAGGGCAAGCCCTTTTACTAAATTAGGTTTGACATCGCGGCAGGGCCGAAACTGGGCAGAGAGGGCAACTGCCCCGGGCGGCAGTTTTAGATGAAAACAAAGGGCACTCTTATAAAATTATCGAATTTTAAAGTGGTGGGGGAGGCAAAATACCCAGTTACGGCCCTGGTTCGCGGGCCACATTAGATATCTCATAGGGCCACGGGTTGAGTATACATGACATGAACAATTAAAATTGAAATGAGATAAAACACTGAATATATAAATAAATGGTTGATCCGTTACCATTTCCACTGACTCCATATTTCGTTGGCTTTTCCGACGCGACGAAACGATGGCGAAGAACGTCAGCAGGTACGAAAAAGATGGCGGCGTCTCTTCCCCTTGACCCGATTTCACGAAAGTCCAGTTAACCGCGCTTTTTTGTGATTGGATTACACTCATCACATGACCTTTCCCGACGATACTCCAGCTCACAGCCTATCGGAAACCATGATTTTCTTATGTATCTGTTGACCATATTTAATCCAAATAAATACGGAACATAACGATAAACTACAGACTAAGGATGGTCAACCTTTTTTTTTGATAATGCTGGACGGTTCATTGGTTTGGGAACGTGTCGCAGGCTACTTGAGTTATCTTGAAATGTGTCTCAAGCCTCTCAGATGATCTGAAAATGTGCCGCAGGACACTTGAGTTGTCTGAAAATCAGCCACGGGTAATTAAAGTGGTCTGGGAAATTTCCAGAATTAATGAGGAGGAATCCTAAAATCGATGAATTCAGAATTGATGGGGGAAAAAAAATGTCAGAATTGATGAAAATACAGAATTAATGAGAGAAAAATCCCTTAATTAATGAGAGAGAGGAAATCCCAGAATTTATGAAAATCCAGAATTAATGAGAGTAAAAAACCCAGAATTGATGAAGATTGCAGAACCAAATCAGTGTTGAAGCTGAGACACCTTGTTTAGACTACTACGAAAAAAAATATATTTTCGTTTAGAGATTCCCGATTTATATATAGAAAATTTTGGGGAAAAAAACATTTTTGCTAAAACAATGAGCTGAATATCGCAAAAAATAATAATAATTTTGTCCTGCAAAATAAGGGTGATGTGTGGGCTGGCCATATGGCTTGTGTTTCTCAGAGAGAACGTGCCCCTATTTTTCCGTAATTTCGGCCATTCTGATTTTTTTATGAAAACTGCCCCATTTTTATTTTTCTGTATTTTCATTGGAACCTAATTGAACTTTCATTGTTCACTGAAATCCAAGATAAAAATTTCTTTCCTGACTCACTAATTATTTTTTTTATTACGATAATTACGACTGAAAATATGCATATCAGAATATTCATCTCACGTATTTATGGTATTGACTTTTTTGTTCGCATAATTCATTTTAACCCACTGCGGTTCCAGTAAAGCTTAATTTCTCCCCATTGACGAATTTTTCGGTGATTTTAGCGGTAATTGGCAACTTTGCTCGGCTTTGGCATCATTTATGGCGTCAAAAGTCAGTTTTTTGGTATTTGGGATTGTAATTTCCCGTATTTTTCTCGAAGAAATATGGTCAGCATTTCAATCTCGAATATTTTTGCATTTCAACTTTTTTTAGTTTCTGAAGGCTTTTTTATTTTGTTGACCGAAGAACTGAACTATGTAAATCAAGTTCAGTTTGCGAGCTCTATACATAGAGCGAATTGAAATGAATATACGTTCCCCCTCCCCCCTCTGTCCTCTGCTTCTTCGGAGACCATTTGTTTTGTATGCCTCCTTGTGTGCTGACCCAAGAACTGAACTAGAAATCAAATTCAGTTTGTGGGCTCTGTTCATAGGGAGTTAAAATGAACAGATGTTCACTTGTCTTCTGCTTCTTCGCAGGCTATTAGTTTTATATGCCTCCTTATGTGCTGACCCAAAAACTGAACTGTAAACCAAGTTCAGTTTGTGGGCTCTATTCATAGGGAGCTGAAATGAACTGCTGTCGTCTGCTTCTTTCTAGGTTATTTGTTTTTGCTTCCTTATTGCGCTGACAGAAAAATGTAAAGCCGGGTTTTCCTAGGAATAGGCTTTTTACGCCGCGTGAACCGAATTAGACCAATTCGCGCCGGCAGAAACGTGTTACATAATCACGCTACGCGTGATGTTTTCCTAGCATGGCGCATCAGATCAGGGCGGCTATATTATAGTACATTGCCTTGGCATCATCTATTCTGTCGTCTGCATGCTCCGGTTTGAAGGGAAGGGGAATGAAACCACACAAGAGTGAAGAGAACATTGGGAAAACGTGTGGCGCACGACGCATTTGTCTCCCCTAGAAGCAGTCGGCCAATCACGCCCGACGTATAGCGCTGTTGTGAGGCTTTTCTTATTGGTGATTGGACGGCGTGTCGCGCTGAGTGATTCACGTTGCGTGCGACACACACGGCTTTAAGCCGGATTTTCCTAGGAGTAGGTTTTCTGTGCCGCGTGCAACGTGCACCACACAATATATTTAATTTTCATTATTAATTTTATATGGAAAGTTATGAAATATTTTATCATTGATATTTTATCATGTGATAAGGTACATTATTGACTTTTTGGTATTGGCAACAATCCCTCCACTGTATAAGATTTATATTTCTACGTTGACAACACTACGGTGGCAACGTTGCCACTATTTATGTTAGTAATCGTGCTTCTTGGCTTATACAATAAATTCGTTTTTATATTTTTTATTTCTCTCTTAAAAATTCTTTTATGGTGGAATTTTCTTCACTGTTTACAGCGTTTCTATATACCTATACTTCTTATACCATAGAAGATACTTTCATTTGCACTCGTATTTAAGCATTTGCATGAAGATAATGTGATGTCCATTGAGATGGACACTGGGACTTAAAGGCAGCAAAACTTCTTCCTTCCAGCATTTTGGTGTCTTCATATGTTCTTATGCTTGAAATTTTAATTATATCTTCATTGAAAACTGACTCTATATAGAATCATTCTATTTGTCATGACAAAGAATTTTCAAAAAAAGTATGATTGAAAGATATGCAAGACATTTCAGCGGTTATGTGTAATGTACAGGGTGAGCCAAAACTCCATAACTTATTTGAAAAAAAATTAATATAAAATCAACAAACTGACATCTTACACTTACAGTGATGCTTGCAGTGCATTGGTTAAGCGTTATTTCCTGGGTATTAGAAGAAATTGCACAAAATTTCATGCATTGCTTGTATTATACCTCAAAACAGGTAAAATACAAAAGCAAAATTTTGACAAACAGTAACAGCTCGCATTTGAGTTTTGACCTGCTTTTCCCCAAGAACTGACCTATATAACATTTGCAAGCCAACCAAGCCGTATCTTAAATTTGCTTTATTTCAATTCATGCATTTGCTAACATGATCTGCAGTAGAGATTATACGTAATAAATTATCGATTCTTCTCATGATTCATGTCAAAGTTGTTAATTTTAACCAATTACAAACGGTAGAGCATGTATGTAATTACAAATCTATGCATGAAATTTTGAACTTTTTTTTCCATTTTCCAGAAAAAAATCTGTAGCAATATGTTTATTTCACTGCCCTGTCATAAACTCGGTGATTTTATATAAATATATAAATTATGGCATGTGTTCGGGCCCAACCTGTATAATCAATCGGAAGTATCAAATATTGACACGTTAAAAAGCGATGAAACCGAACAGAAATTTCATATCAATAAACTCATGGCCCACCTATTCTGGATCCCTATAAACTGGATTCTTTTGTGGGTCAGAGTCCAGGACTTTCCACGGCCCTTCTAATTATAAACTTATAAGTTAGTGCGAGGAAACAAAACCAGTAAAATTCGTGACGGGCAACCAGACCACCCCCTTCCCCCACCACCATATGGGCAATGCCATATTGACAACGTTATGGGCCCCACCCCGAGCAATCCAATGGACCCTATTCCCCTCTTACAATTGATGCTAATTTCTATGAAAGGTCATCAGAAGCTCCTGGGGCACCAAAAGGCCCACCCCCAGGCCATGCCCTGGTGAGCCCATGCGTTGACAGGGCTCTTACATGAAGGGTCATGAAGCCCGCATTCAGACACGACTATTTTTGAATCTACATTGCAGTTATTAGTATATTTCACAGTATTTTAGACTGACATTAAAAACAAGATTTCACGAGTTTTGCAACCGTTGAGACCCAGTGTCCATCTCAATAGACATAGCTGTACTAATTTCTTTAAAAATTGAATTTTCATAATTTTTTCTGCATGGGGTTAATATAAGCTCTATATAAATATAATTTTTGCTATAAATTTTTTTTTTCCTCCGGTGAATTTGATGCGGATCTGAAAGGGATATTCTTGTCATCTTATACTGTAGAAGGTGAAGAAAAACACATCATTTCATCTGTAGGTGAGTTGGCTGTGCAGGTGGGGCACGACCTCCGGTTTTGACATCATTGCTATTTCCCTTTAAACCCCCCCCCCCCACCTAGAAACTTCCAAAACTGAACACAAGGCAAATAGATCGTATAATTTTCTCTGTCTTGGATGTCATTGGACACTTTTATAGTGCAATGAATACTCCAGTTGCAAAAACCGTTGCATTCCACAAAGTGCAAAAAATTTGTTATCAAAATCAACGTTGTGTATGCATAAGCAGCTAACTATGCATGAATAATAAATATCATACCTTTCGGGCTGTTATGCCATGTTCCAAGCTTCTTTGAAGCAGACGTTTCGTCCACCACTGCGGTGGACATCTTCAGTGCTGTTTTGGTGAGCGGGGAGCCGAAACGACCGCCTTAGATGACTGTTGTCCACTGACGCTATCGCTGGAGACGCAGAAGGATCAACTTCGTCGTTGTGACGGTGGGCAAGTGACGTGTTGATGTTAATGGGACGAGACGACTTCTGATTGGGTGAGTGGGGATCGGAGTCTTCAAATTTGAATGAAGCGGGTCTGAATTCGGAAGAGTGGATTTTCTCACCGTCCTGATCTTGGTATTTCTGTTTGTCGGGTGCCATATTTTGCTCAAGTGCAGCCTTTCTTCCTTCCTGTTGAAATTATCGCTGTGCTTAATCTCAATAGCTTCGCGGTTTAATCGGGAGTAGAAGTGGATTTCTGAAGAAAGAATATCGGTTCTGGGGCAAACAGAAAAATCTGCTATCACTGAATATACCTTCCCCAAGGTTCATGAGAGGTGCATCCGAAAATGTAAAACTCGGAAACTTCAACTATACAATCAAGTGTTCTTTAAATTTTAGGATCTTCTATCGCATCGTATGGTT
Source organism: Pholcus phalangioides (assembly GCF_987345545.1). Classification (NCBI taxonomy): domain Eukaryota; kingdom Metazoa; phylum Arthropoda; class Arachnida; order Araneae; family Pholcidae; genus Pholcus; species Pholcus phalangioides. The sequence goes on along the minus strand of NW_028301596.1, from coordinate 45,340,190 downwards.
GAAGCTGAAAAAATGTACTTTAAAAATTCAATTTGACCTTTTTGTGGTGCCCCTTTCCTTCTGATGGTCTAAGCACGTGCTCATTTTGCTTAATGGTTAATCCTGCCCTGCTAAGGACACATGGATCTAGAACCGCTTCTTCGCTCCCCAAGGGCTCCGTGTGCACTCTTTATTGGCTCCGTGGCAGCTCGAGCAAAGTAAAAAAAACAGTAAATTTGAAAAAAAAAAATAGTGATAAATATTTTAAATAACATAAATAAATCAGCAACTTTGATGAATAAATAAAAAAATAGGCCTACGGGGCTCCGCCATAGAAATTTATTGACCAGAAAAGGTTTCGCGAGTCAAAATAGGTTGAAAACCGCTGATCTTAGCCACTAGATAATAGTTATAGCTTTATTCCAGTCGTAGGTCCCGGTCTAATTAGCCCTCGTGTGCAAAAAATGACCATGGTGCGACAAAAATGATCAAATGACCTTATTCCAGTCGTCTTAGTGTACAGAACAGTGGTTCACAAGCTTTGGAAGCCCGCGGCAAGGTTGATTTCTCTTTTGTGAGGGGAAGGAAGTCCCTGTCATACACACGACTAATAGGGAATGAATGGGAAAAAATGAGACAGTTTTGAATCATTCACGGCCCGGTTTGATCGATGTCACGACCCGGCGGTTAAGAAACACTGGTGTAGAGCATTTTAGTTTCGAAAACTTTCTGCTCCATTCCCCCCACATTAATTTTTTTTTCTTCTTATCGCCCCCAACACAAGTCAACCCATACGATCCTGTACTAAACCCTTTGGTTCTATTGCCCCCCCCCCCCGCCCCAGGACTCTTCCATCGACTCCGGGGGACGCCTCCGGGGGAATCGATATTGCCAGCTTTGAGGAAACACTGGTGTAGAGTATATCGTATTTTTTTTTCTTTGAAAAATATTGAAATTCACTTGACCTTCCATCACTGATTGCGATGCAGCAATTTTTGATTCTTTTGAGAAATATGTTATAAACTTTGGTAAAGAATCTGCGTTTGGCTAATTACTTCATATTTAATCTCCTGGGCTTCGTATATTTCTAAGCGAACTGAATATTTTAAAAATCGAGAATTCAATACAATTTTTAAAATTATTGATGGGGCGGAAAATCCCACTAATTTCCGCATTTCTACAGTAAAATCGACAATTTTAGCAATGATTTCTATGAGGATCACCCTTTTCCTGACTCTCAAAGCGATGCTGATGATGATTATGACGTCTATTCAAAAAGCCTCATTACTGAGAGTATATTGAAAATGTGGCAAACCATTATAAAGGCATAAACTATTATACATATACTAACAGGATTAAAGAAGGGACAAACCGTTGTAAAGGCATATACACGTCTGAAACGCATTGCTAGGGAACCACGGTAACCAAAGTAAACGTTCGGAAAGTGATTGTTGAGGCCCAAAAACCATTGTTGCCGGACAGTTTTTTTGCCCGTTTGGGGCATTTGCCCTGGTCTGGCGAAATTTTAAAGTAGCCTATCGTTCAAGTCGGGTCCCATTTGGTATATATGCAAAATTTGGCGACGATCGATCTAAAATTGTAGATTTGTATAGAGAACATACACACACACACACACAGAAAATCAATTTTATATATATAGATAGATAGATAGATGATGATTTATATTTCAGAGGAAGCTAGGACTTCATGAAACGAACGTGTGTACTGCCATCTATTGTGCAAAACCATCAACAAGTTGGTTGAGAGATTATGAAAAATATTGTGTAAGTCAGTATAAAAGTTAAAAAAATTACAAAATAAATTCTAGAAATCTATATATGGCTCTCAAAATTAAAAAAAAATATTGTAAATAATGTTTTGAAGATTTAAATAATCTGTTAAAAAAATTTTGAAGTAATTTTGTATGAGAATTTGAGCCTTTGTAAATTATTCATACTTACCTGGCGCTGGAGATGCCGTGATCAAGAAGGCGGCTTTCCCGGGATGAGGCCTTCCATTGCACTCCGGTTGGCTGAATTTTGCCACATTCGCTAATTGGGATTGCTTGGGGCGCACAATTTTTGGTAGCGGGGTTAGCGTTCGCGCTGACCTCACATTATTATAAATGAGTAATCAGCATTTCTGGGATTGAACGGGGAAAGTTCTATCAGTAACAAATAATTCATGAGAAACTGAGTTCTTGGAATGAAATTTCGTGCAATTTCTATAAAGTAAGCTTGGGCCTTAACAGCATCATGGGGCCCTTAGGCAAACTGATTTTTCTGAGAGCTTTTTGACTGATTTTTTTAGCTTCCCAACCTAGCTAAAAATATCTACCTGCCAATTTGCATGCTAACTCTCGCAAATTGTAAACGGATCTAATGATCATGAAGTCCTCGCGCTGTGTCCGGGTGAGGCCCCGTGTATCAAGAGTAAACCTACTAAGTTCTACAGAATAATGACGTGAATGTAAAAATGTGCAAATCTTTATGAGTCATTAGCGGATCAACTGCATGGTTTCGTTAAAGGCTGCAATGAATGGGGCGCAAATGGGCGATGACGAATTCAGGAGGGTTATCTTATCGTTCATTATTATTACCCTCATGACAACCACTTCCAAGACACTGTTTCTCTCTTGAGAAACCCTACTTCTACTCCCGACTAAACCACGAAACTATTGAGATCGTTAAGCACAGCGATAATTTCAACAGGAAGGAAGAAGGGCTGCACTTGAGCAAAATATGGCATCCGAAATACCAAGATCAGGATGGTTGGAAAATGAACTCTTCGGAATTCGGACACCCCCCCCCCCCAATTAAAATTTGAAGACTCCGATCCCCACCCACCCAATCAGAAGTCCCCATCAACATATCACTTGCTCGAAGTCTCAAGGACGAATTTGATCCTTCTGCATGGCCAACGAAAGAGTCAATGGACAACGATCATTCAAGGAGGTCGTTTCGGCTCCTCGCTCACCAAAACCGCACTGAAGATGTCGATCGCAGTAGTGGACGAAACGTCTGCATGAAAGATGCTTGGAACACGGCATAACAGCCCCCGCCTGAAAAAAGTATGAAATTTATAATAAACTCCAGCCGTGAAAACCTACCTTCTGTTTTTATAGATGAAAAGAAAAGTAGTTCAAAATAAAAAAGGAAAAAGAAAGGTAAATATATCTAGTTCGTCCCCCCCCCCCCATTTATGTTTCCCCTTTATATGTTTTTTATGTTTAGTTATTCCAAAAAAAACTAAAATTCGTTTGTAAGTACTTGTAGAAATCCATTGTAACGGCAATTTTCCCTCTGATTGTGAAGAACTGTCGTGTTATGACGGCGAGGCGGAGAAAACTTCGCCATGCTCCAGGAAAGAGCCACAAAGCAATAAAACTAACCAGATGATATTTTAACAATTCATTATTAGCGAAGGGAGTTGGATCAGTGTGTATTTGTTGTTTTTCTTCAATGGGTCTGTTTTAGTTGGGAAAAAGTATTGCGTTGGCTGGTTTTTTGTCAATGCCGTAGCGCCATCTGTTGTGAAAATTAAAAAAATTGACATCACCCTGGGTGCGTGCGCAGGCGTCTTCTCTTCTCAGTTTATGGATTTGGCAAACCTATGGAAAAGCAATTAGGGTTTAGTTGTTTCTGTAATGCCATCTGTTTAAAACAAAGACGAATTCCAGACTTTTTTGATTAATGCACACGTTCATGCGATAATTGGTGCTTTCATCTATAAGTTGATTGCTTTCCGAGAAATAGTCAACACTCGGTTAACGTGTGGCTCGATTTGCGCATAGTTCGGTTTACGAACTAGTCTTCGTTTACACACAAGCCGGTGAAAAGCAAGTTTTACAAGCATGCAAAATGGATTAAATCCCGAAAAACTGGCCCATAACTAGGCTGGAGAGGTGGGGCGACTGCCCTCAGAGCCCCGAGACGACTACGGGGCCCAAAAAAATTTACACTTATTTTGCATAGTAATAACCCTTTCAAGGAGGACCCCAAGAAGGCATGCTAAGGCCCTGCCAGAAAAGAACCGATGAATCGTGAACCGAATAAGACCGTTTCAGGTAGGCAGAAATGTGTAACTTTATCATGCTACGCGTTTGTGCTTTCCTAGCGTGGCGCAACATCTATTCTGTGTGTCGCGCACATTCACGTTCAATAAAAGGAGACAGAGGAAGGGAAAGAAAACAGAACAAAAAAGTTTAGAGAAGATCCGCGGCGCACGGCGCATTTGACTCCTCCAGAAGTAGTCGGCCAATCACGCCCGACTTAAAGCACTAGCCTGAGGCGTGTTGTGCTGTGTAGGAAAAACAGTCATACCGCTTTTCCTATTGGTGGGTGGGCGGCGTGTTGCGCTGGGCGATTCGCTTTGCATGTGGAACATAAACCTGCCCCTTGGAAAACCCGGCTGCGAGTTCGTAAACCTTCCTCTTAACCAGATCATTGCCTACTGCTCTCTCTCAATGAAGAAATTTTAGCAGGTGGTCAAAGAAGACCTGGGCCATGCTTGAAGCTGTGAATGTAAGTGTTGTGAACTTCATATGAAGTCTGTTTTCTGTGTAATGCTTGTTATGTGTAGTGCTGCCATCTACCGCCAATTTTTCTAAAGATGAGGGAAATGTAACGATTGAATAAGTGTGTCGTTGTAGAGAGGCCTGTTGTTCTCTTCAACGAGGAGATCGGCTCGCATTCAGACCTCGAAGATGGGAACCACAGAAAACCAACTTCAGCTGACCACCACTGTGGTGGAAGTTCGAACCCGGGTCATCGCGATGCGAGTCCGTCACTATGACCACTCCACCACCACAGCGGCCAAGTTCGTTCGAAGTTCCAAACCGAAAGTTGACTGAAAATATATGTCGGTATTTATATATTTTTTAATCTCAATCCGTCTTTGTTTTTCATTTAAGATGAATTAACGTGAAAAATTACACAGAAGAAAAAACTGAATTCAGATCTTTAATTTTTTTCATTAACCGATTTTTTTTCAATAACGATATCGGGAAAGAAGTGGCCCATACGTCCCGTATTTCCGGGACTGATAAATTTTTTCCATAGGATTTGGTTAACCATCATTTTGGTAAAAATGCTCATTTTTGTCAAGTATACTAACAGCATTCATTTATAAATTTTTCAATTCATTATTTCACGCGAGTTTTACATCAATGGAATGTCCTGTTTTTTTAAGTATGGTCACCCATCAGTGATGATGATTGAAAAAAACCAGACGAGAAATTAATTTTGTGGTTATCGACTACATCGAAACTTTACTCCTCCTTCACCGTCCGAACTGAACTTTTTAAGTAAATACAACATAGCTTTTTGTGTATTTATCCGATTTGTTTATTTTTGAGTTAATTGTGTTTCCTCAGTGAATAAAATATGGAAGAAGAGGATCTCGAAGAAATGCGAGCGCTCCGTGGAAGCCGCAATCATCATCGCAAGCCAGATAGATACGAAGAAAAAGCGTCGGAGGACACTGATGGAGGACAAGGAGAGGACACTGATGATGCTGCCGTGTCCTCAAAGATGGGATTTTCAAGCTTCGGTAAGAAAGCTAGGACATTCGATTTCGAAGCCATGTTTGAACAAACTCGCCGAGCGGCCAAAGAAAAATTCGCTGCCGTAAGCAGTGATCTCGACAAACATCCACTCGAAACTTCAAACAGATCGAATAAACCCGAAAATGTTGATGAATCCTCCAGTAGCTCCTCGGATGACTCTTTGATTGGCCCACCACTTCCTCCGGGGTTGGTCACCCCATCAGTGACTGTGCCCGGCACTAAACATGACAGTGATGATGACTCTGACGAAGACATTGATTCAGCCAACAGCAGGTACAGCGCTATACCAGCCAGTCACGAGATATGCCTGGAGCATGGCTCGAAAACAGTCTCCGCAATCAGTATGGATCCGAGTGGGGCCAGATTGGTTAGTGGGGGTTACGACTTTGATGTCAAGTTTTGGGATTTCGCCGGCATGGATGCGACGCTGCAGTCGTTTCGTACTCTACGGCCATGCGAGTGCCATCAAATTAAAAATCTGGCTTACAGTATAACTGGGGATAGCATCTTGATAGTGTCCGGAAACTCCCAGGCTAAACTACTCGATCGTGATGGTTTTGAAATCTTTGAATGCCCGAAAGGTGACCAGTACATCACGGACATGGCGAGGACGAAGGGTCATTGTGCTATGTTGAACGACGGGTGCTGGCACCCTAGAGAAAGAGGCGAGTTTCTAACATGTTCCAATGACTGTAGCTTGAGGATTTGGTGTTTGGAAGAAATCGCCAAACAGCAGAACGTTATAAAGCCGAGGCAAAAAGGAGGGCTTAGAGCAATCCCGATATCTTGTCAGTACAGTCGTAATGGTATGCTCGTGGCCACTGCGTGTCAAGATGGTTCAATTCAAATGTGGGATCACCGAAAGCATTTCGTGAATACTGCGTTCCTGATACGGGATGCTCACCAGAATGGCACAGATACGTCGTCTTTATCGTTTTCTTATGACGGGAATTATGTCGCTTCTAGGGGTTGTGACGATACCATGAAACTTTGGGACCTCAGGAGCTTTAAGAAGCCAGTAAAAACGGCTACTGGTTTATTCAACAGGTATCCGATGACTGACTGCAGCTTTAGTCCCGATGACAGATATGTTTTGACTGGATTGTCTTTGGAAAGGAACGAGAAAGTTGGAAAACTTGTTTTTCTCAACCGAGATACTTTTGAAGTATCCTATGAGATAGATGTCGGACAATCTGATGTTGTACGCAGCATGTGGCATCCCAAGCTCAATCAAATCATTGCAGCCACCAAATCGGGTGAGGTTAAAGTTTTTTACAACCCCAGTATGAGCGAACGGGGAGCCAAGTTGTGCGTTGTCAGGACGAAACGCAAGATCAAGCAGGTGGAAATGGTCGCAGAGCAGCAAATAATCACACCACATGCACTACCAATGTTTCGAACTGATAGACCACAGGGTACTAAGAAGCAAATGGAAAAAGATCGTAAAGATCCATTGAAGTCACGCCGACCCGACCTGCCCGTGACTGGACCTGGCCAAGGTGGAAGACTCGCTTCTGCCGGGAGCACTTTGTCGTCATTCATTGTGAGGAATCTTGGGCTAAAAAAACGAGTGGACGATACTGTAGATCCTCGTGAAGCCATCTTGAAATATGCAAAGGATGCTGAAGATAATCCTTATTGGGTCACTCCGGCCTACTCTAAAACTCAACCGCAGCCTGTTTTTCAAAAACCTAATGAGGTTGATGAGGAAGAATCCACCGGAGAACAACCAGCTGAGAAAAAAACGAAGCTGTCATGATTATCTTATATTGGCAATGAGTTGTGTAGTCTATATACACATGAATGTGTTGAATAAGAGTCCGAGAAAATGCTATTTTTTGCTATTAAATGATTCTCTTCACATTCATTCATATCGTGTTGACACTTTGAATTTTTTGTCGTTTTTTTATTGCACATTTTTGATTTTATTATTGTATTTATTTAATGCATTTATCGTAACAATTATTCCATGAACTTTCAGGTTTGTTATAATCGAAAAAATAAAGAAATTCAAACAGGTTAGCTTTTTGGAGGGCAGACATTTTTCCGAAACCCATAGAAAACAATATAAAAACATGGTCTCACAATGGGGACACTTTGCCAGAAAGGGTTAATTGTCCGGCCCGATTAATATTCAGCTGTTGAAAAAATCTAACTGAAATATCAGTTATCTTGAAAAATAAAGATATCTACAGTAGAGCATCGATTATCTGAATACGATCAACCAAAACATCTGTTAACCGAAAGCGCTCCAGTCAGCAAATTCAAATTTGTGCGCTATGTAGAAGTTCAAGGAATAAATTCTAAATAAGCCAAGGAAAAGTCACCAAATTTTCTTTCAGGTAAGTGATAGACATCTTGTTTTAGGACAGGTGTCTAACATTAAACTTTTATCATGGTCAGTCTATTGCAGGATTTGACAAATCCCGTCGCCATGGCAACTAAATAAATGGAATTTGCACCCAAATATTTTATGCACGATTAAATTTGACCTGAAAGGCAACACAAAATTCTCAGGACTAATGTCAGCGTGTCCACTAATAGGAAAAAAATATCACCGAAACCTGGAAAAGTGAGAGGGAAAAACCGATGTTGGAATATTTTTTTCTTGGGAAAGAAATGATCGACTCTTAAAAACTGTCTGTTGCCTAATTTTTTTTCCTGATTTGTCAAGCCCTGTTCTACTGTATGTCTGGATTTATATTCCTGATATTATAAAGTAGTACTGTGACTAGAGGCAAAAATAAACTGTAATCTCCAAAGCGTTTACATTCTGATGCGTGTTCCCTCTCTGATTATGAATCAACAAAGCTAGGATTGACCATTTTCACTATTTGATTTTCCTGAATCACTACCTAGCGAATTCTCAAATTCCAACCAAATCACTTTTTTTTTTGTGAGGGCCTCCCCTCTTTACAGGCTCTGGTCTGTGCCTGGGCCCACATGTTCAGACGGCACTGATCCCTTGGCCCCTTTTTATTGGCAAACAGGTAGTCCTAGGGGCATACTTTTAATTAGAAAGAGTATTCAATTAACATGTAGACATGCAAACAAGGCATTCATATTGCAAGGAGAAAGTTGTACAACCTCTGACAATAAAGTTAGGTGAATGAAGTCAGAACGGCCGATCTGGCAACACTGGCGAAGCAAAATGTTGCACATGCGTAGTGGCAGGTGTTGACCATCTGCCGCCACCGTTGACCAGTTGAGCGTCATTTGTGTTCCGTGAAAAACTTGTTTTACAAAGTGCTTGTTTAGTGCATTGGTTCTTAACTGAGAACAGGAAAATCCACAAGGAATTTCTACCTGAGGGAATGACAATGAATGCTGCAAGGTACATTGAAATTTTGACCTGTTCTATGAAACGTCTACGCAGGGTACGACCTCAGTATGCACAACAAGGTTCATGGTTCCTTGTTCACGACAAAGCTCGCCCTCACACAGCCATTATTGTCAAACAGTTCCTGGCAAAAAAGAGGGTAATGCAAATTGAACATCCACCATACTCGCCAGATCTCAATCCTCCAGACTTCTTCCTATTCCCATGACTCAAACTTGCTTTGAAAGGAAAGAGATTTGACGATATTCCTGACATCCAACGAAACGTGACGAGGCTTTTGAACTCCATCCCAAAAGAAGACTTCTTGCAAAGTTTCCAGGACATGTATAGGAGATCTCAGCGGTGCATAGTAATGGGAGGTGACTATTTCGAAGGACAGTAAGATAACTTTCGTTAACATTTCATCTACGTTAATGTTACAGGACTATTCACCGAACTTTATTGTCACGGGTTGTATAATTATTAAAATATAAATATTTTTATACAGACACCCTGTCCTCAAAAACTCAATTGAAAAGTTGTTGCGTGTCTCTCCTGAAGCCAAAAAAAACCTGTTTCCAAGTGCAGATATTCACAGATATTTCAATTCATAAATTGTAAAAAATCAGCCTGAATAAGGGAGAGAAGCATTTTGCTCATTCGTTTTTGCTGTTCTTTTTCACATTTTTGAAGCCAAATATTTCAGCAAATATTGCACATAGAAGCAGAATTTTTTTTTTTGGCCTCAGGAGAAACGGCAAAAAACATTTTTCTTGAAGTAGCGAAATTTGTAGGTTATGTGCAGGTAATAATATTTGTTAGTCTTTTGATTTTTAAAAGCATCATTGTTTTATTGAAATGCCACCAGATTAGTGGCCAATTGCATAGCTGCCAAGTCTCCCGGATTTTCTGGGAGGCTCCCCAATTTCTACTCTATCTCCTGGACCTGCAAAAAATTCTTATATCTCCTGAATTTCACCTGTGGTTGTAAAAAATTATTGCCCAAGGATTTACCTGGAAAAAAACCTGCTTCTTCATAAGCATTGTGTAAATTGTCACCATTTCATCAAATCACAAATAAATATTTCATTTTTTGGTGAGAAAACACAAAAATAGCCAATCAGCAAGCGTCAATCCAGCTTTTGAAAATCCAAAACTGGCATGATCGCTTGTATCTGCTTTATCTATATATCCCATTTTGGGCTCGACTGAGATTTTTTGGTTTGAAGATTTGATTTTTGAGAAGTAATTTAACCCAGGGACTTAACATACTGGTTGGCCACGAGTAGTGATGGCTTGCACAGTTTTTGCAACGGGTAAATGTCTCTAAAATTTCCCTTCTACTAATGGGAAATCCCTAAAATGTTTTAAGAGATCCCCTTTTACATTTATTTTTGTATGGAATTTGGATCTGCGCAAGAACCTCCTGAATTCTCATTCTCCAAAGTTGGCAGCAGTGCAATTGTATTCACCTCGCAGTGCTACACTATTCAGTAGGGGGATACAGTTGATCTAGTTTTTTTTTCTGCTGATAACTTGATAGCATTTATTATTCAACAGACATGCTTCAACACAAGGGCAAGAGTGGAAGGAAAGAGCTACCACTGTGATTATTGGAGGGGGTGCCGTTGGGACCAGCATAGCATATCATTTGTGTAAACTCGGGATGAGGAATGTCGTACTGCTTGAGAAGTCTGAGTTGACGGCTGGTTCAACATGGCATGCGGTAAGTGTCTTTGTTCAGTATTATGTCTGAAATTTTTTATTCATAATTACTAAATTGAAGCTTGAACTGAAGTGTGAATCTTTTAGCAATTATTGAAACAATGAAAACATCATTTAGTACCGCTTGCTTATCAGGATGACTTCCAGTTGGTGATGAAAAAATCAGTCAAGCCTTATTTGGATTGTTTTAATGATTGAAAAAATTTTAACAAAAGGATGAACCTACTTAAATCACAGGCATGAATAGGAACACCAGGCTTCAATCAAAAGTGCTCTAAGTCACGCCAATTTGAATAATCCATTATTCTTGGGGGGGGGGGAGGAGAGGAAGTATTGATTTGGTGCTTTAATGTCATTAGTCACATATGTTATTACAATTGTTAAAATAAATGGTTTTAATGAACATTTTTTGATCATTAAATTAATTTTTTTTTTCTGTGTTCTCGGGTATATATCTAGGCTGGTTTGACAGCCCTGTACAATGGAGGAATCAACATGAAGAAACTTCATTACTACAGCATGAACTTATATTCTCAATTAGAAGAAGAAACAGGACAAGTATATATACCAACTTTTTTTTTATAATAATATAATTTACTAAGTAAGGTATGCTGAGGTAAGTGGAACCGTTTTTTTTTTTCATCAGTTCAAGTTGAAGAAGCCACTGAAACTTCCTGAAAATATGGCAGCAGATTTTTTGTATCGTTCTATTTTTAGGACTAGAGCTTTAACCTCATTTTTTCGGTGTCCTCTGTAGAAGATTAATTTTAGTTTTTAGTGGGGGTGCTGGTTCCGCTCGCCTCTCCTCCCATGGCTGATTGTGCTTTTATTATCATAAACAATTTATAAATGAAATAAATTTAAACAAACGGGAAAAAGTTAATTTAAACCATAAAAACCCTAAACATCTTATTATTTGGCCATATTAAAAGCTAATTTATACTACTCTTAGTATTCAATAAACTCTCAATGTTAATTAACTCTTTCGCTTACATGCTATTGGCAAGAAATTCCAATGATCTACATTTGATGAATTCGTGATAAATATGGCGACCTTGTAGTAACATAACCGTGCATTAGAAAAAGGAAAAGAAGGAAAAAAACAATTGAAAGAAAAGCAGTGATGGATAAGAGGGTAGGTATGGAGTAGATATCTCTTTTTACCTTTGCCCTACCTGTTCTCTTTCGCTCTTATATGTATACCGTATAAGGATACATCATATGTAGAAAAGAATCACTAATAGGAGTTTAGAAATAAACTGAGATAAAAAGAACAACTTTATTTTATAGGGTTACAACAAAGTTTTCACAATGATCAGGAGAGAGGAAAGAAAATTAAGAGAACTTGTTTGAATTTATTCCACTGGCATTTGGACACAATATTACACCTTTGATCGTAAAGTGGTTAACAACTTTGGTGTTTAGAAAACTCACAATATTATAATACCCTCCCCTTAAAAATCAACCGATATTATGAAAAAGGAAATGTGGATTTTCTCGGTGTATCAAACTTGAGAGGTGAAGGAAATGACAGAACTTCATTGCCTCTAATCATACTTTTGTCTCTTGTATGTTGGGCCATTGAAAAGTAGATGTAGTACCGATTCTTCTTCCAAATTTTGTTTTCCGTCTGTTAGTTGCCCAACAAACATCTATCTATACAGAATTTTTATTTGTAAATTTGTGGAGAATCCAGTCATTTTTTGACCTTTGCTTCTGAAATGGCTTCTGACATTATGTCTATGAAGTTCTTCGCATTTGTACAACAGTTGATAAAGCCAGTGGAAGTAGGAACAGAATTCGCATAATTGCATTGGGTTCCACTTGCCTCACCAGAGGAAAAACAGGAGGGGCTGGGTATAAATTCCTTAATTCCTCCTTTCCTTGAAGAAACATCATAATCATACTAAAATGACAGATAAAATAATGAGAAAGGGAAAAACTGATACCAAAAAATCATTATTTAGCCTACTCAGACTTTCAGAAATGGTCAAATGGGCACAACAAGCGACATGACCACAACATCTTAACTTATAAATAGATAGCTGTACAAGCACCTATCTTATCAATTACATTTTTGCTGAAAAATAAAGTAGGAAAGAAAGAAAAATTCTGCAAGAGACTGTTCCCAGAAGCGAATTGAATTTTACAGATCATAATTGGTTCCATTTGGCGTACCTATACATGTTTTTTCCTATACATAGTACTGTAGTGGTGGGTTGGTAAGATACAGAGTTAAAGATGGGAAGAGTTCAGGGTACATGGGTTCAAACCCACCCACCTCCAAATAGTTACACTTTTTTGCCGCTGTGGTGGTCGAGTGGTTATAGTGCCGGACTCGTGATGCGAGGATCCGGGTTCGAACCCCACAGTGGTGGTCGGCTGAAGTTGGTTTTCTGTGGTTCCCAACTTCAAGGTGCAAATGCGAGCCGATCTCCCCGTTAAAAAGTCTCGCCACAGAGAGCAACAGTCCTACAACGGCAAATCATTCAACCATAACACTTCACTCATAGTTAGAAAAACTGGGGGCAGATGACAGCACTACACATAACAAGCATTACACAGAATCAAACTTTACGTCAGGTTGCACTACACGTACACGCACATTCCCGCATGTACCGGTTCGTTGGGGGGTTCCGCGGGGGGGGGGGGTGCATGTGTAGTGTGCAGTAGTAGGTAGGGCCTCCAAAAAATGGCTCGGGGATCCATGATGTTCTTAAGTCAGCCACCTTGTTGGGCAATTTGCCTGTTGTGGCGTTGTATTTGTATTGTATTGTATTGTATTTTCAATTTAATGATCCATGTAAACACATCAGATTTCATGTCCTAATACTATGTAGCCTCCTCTCAAGTTTTTGATCAAAATACTTTTGATTTCTTCTTTTCGTCCTGTACAGTAGATCCTCTCGCCTTAATTAATTAGGGGTAATGGGTGCTGATACCCTCGGTTAATGGAGATAATTCATGAAAAATGTGAAAAATAAATATCTGCTAATTGCGAATAAATTCAGAATATAGATGGATTGTGGTAAATAAAAAAAGTAGGTAAAAATATTTTAAAATTACAAGTTTTGACTGCTATCCTTACTCGTCTTGCACCGTGCTAAGCCAGCGAAAGGTTGGTAATTGATGATATGCCTCAGTTGTTTTAGAAGCTCTACTGTAGTTTGATTTTTTACAAATATCTGTCTTTATTGAAGTGTAATAAACCTGTGTGAGATGTAAGAGTCATTGCAATCGTTTTCATTTAAATGTACAATCATGGTCTGTTTCCAGTTTCATTCATAAGTTGAAATCGCACCGATTTGCTAACTTGAGATTTTGGAGTCAGAAGCAGGAAGACTGTCTCATTTGTAGCAACTTGATACTTACAGAAGCATGGAAGTTCAGGTATCTGCCACTTTCACTTCTAATATAGAAGGGAGATGGCAGCACTTCCTTTAATGCAGAACATAACTCTGACGTCATAAATACGTATGGGGCACACACACAACACTTTCAAGTATGTCATAATTCATTAAAAATTCCTTTGAGGAATTTTCATGAACCATAGTATAATTTTTGCGCATGTATGGGTTCAGCAGTGGTAGTGATTCTTGCACTGGGTGTAACTTCATGGGTAAAAAAAACAACTTGATTTTTGTTGTACTAAGAACAATGTATTGATCCCACAATTTGAAGTTTTTCTTAAATACAGTAATACCCAGACTTAATGTCTCCTCCATTTACGTCATCTTGCATTTATGTTGTCTGGTACTAAAAATGATTTTATTCAACTAGATGCATTTAGAGCAAAACTTGAAGGCTTTTGACATCGCTTTATTTGATAGAAATGTTTCCTGAGCTAGTCATATTGAAAAAAAAGATGAATAGGTTAGAAAGAATGAATAAAATCTGAAAATTTTCCTCCCGTCTATTCCAGAGGAGAGACGGTTATTACTTTTGGAAAAGTTTACCTCGGCTCTCATTGTCAGTTTTGGAATGAACTACTGATGTAAGAGTTTGGGTGTGACTATATTGGTACAACATGATTAGAAAATAAACTATTGTAAATCAGTTTTATAATTGTGTCTATTATTTCAGCTCTTAAGTTTCCATAAGCCTGGAAGCATAAGACTCGCTACCACAGATGAGAGGATGAATGAATTCCGTTATCAAATGCAAAGACAAGGCTGGCAGCAGGCTCCTCAGATGTTAGTATCGCCCGATGAAATTCATAAGATGTTCCCATTGCTCAACATGGATGGGGTTAGTATTACATGTTGTACATCAAAAGTTAATAGAAAAATAAAAGATGCTTAAAGATTTAATATATTGTAACCGTCTTTACACCCTTGGGGACGATATAGGCAGAATGACAGTATAAAAGGGTAATGATCTAAAAATTTCTGTTGTATGATTAGTTTTCTTATTCAAAATTATGGCTTTTATAGAAATGAAGATATTCTCAGCAATAATATTGCCTGCTCGAATAACTCACCAGTCATAATAAAGTTATTTTCATTGTTTTATTTTGATCGGAAGTTTTATGCGTTGTCTCAGAACACAGGATTTAAATTTTACATTATTATTCATTGGATAAGCAACACTACAGCTATTAATGAAATGTGTTAGGAATAATCAAGTTAGTAATAAATTGTATGCCATCAAGCCCACACTTGGCCATTGGCGTTCAGGCTGCAGAATTAACTGAAAGGAGGAAGTTTTGCTTGCCCGGTTGCGCATAGGACACAGTCGTATCACACAATCATATCTTTTATTACGAGAGAGTCAGCCACAGTGCCCACATTGTCAAAGTCCATTGACCATTGCTCATGTGAAATCCTCTTTCTATAAAAATATTCTAATATACATTGCCTAAGAAAAACTATGAGCCGAGAAAAAAAGACTGGGGGGAAAAAATGTTTTCATTGACTCTCACAAAAGTTTTGTAGGGTTACTTTGTTATCTTAAATCGACACACACACATTGTGATGTGATTTTAATAGTTTTGATGCTCGCTTGTTTTAGATATTATTGCATTCTAACTAACAAAAACTTGTGTCCAACTTATTTGAACTTTACATGACACTACTTAAGTAACAGGAAAAATAGCACATAGTTTGAATCCTGAATGCCTCAAGTTATTGTTAGTTTGATTTATCAGAAATTCTGATTTTGGCAACGAAAAAACATCTGTTAAAATAACGGTGCTATTTATGAATGTCTTATTAGTAAAAAATGTCACACCACTGAAAAAAAAATTGATGAGGATGAATTATTCCAATGATATATCATATTTAATTATTTAATGAGAATTTAAAAAAACCAAAAAAACTTATATTACATGCATACTATATTATGAATACAAACATACACACAATGCTTGGACAAACAAAACACATAAAATAAAGCGAAAGCAAGATTATTCTACGGGGAAAAAAAATAGCCATTTTTGATTTTCATTCATGTTTGAAACGAATCTTGCATGATTAATGTACTTGTTTTTTTTAATTGTTGATAGGGTATTCTGAGAATGCTTTAATTTTCAACTGAAACCTTTTTTGTGACGTTTTGATTTCTTTCTATTTCATTGATACTTTGTTTTTCTCTCCTATCTAAAGCTTATTCCACTTATCACAAAATCACTTGTATGAATAATATTTTGAACTCTAATGTCAGAAGTTGTGTTTACACCCTCTCATTTATTTTGAAATGATTTCAGATTTTGGGTGGCATGTATAATCCAGCCGATGGGCATATCGATCCTTACTCGTTAACAATGGCGTTATCTGCTGGTGCGAGAAGGTATGGTGCTGAAATATTTCTGGGAGCTGAAGTTAAATCATTGAAGCGCACTCATGATCATAAGTGGGAAGTCATAGCAAATAGAGGATCCATAATAACAGATCATGTTGTAAATGCATCTGGTAAATTGATGAATACTCATCATTCATGAATTTTTGTATGGTATGAACTTTTCTCATTGGGCAATGGAATATGGGTCTTAACGCTGTGACAAAAGACTTGCATAGAAGATCTTGTCGGGAAGATCTATGGGGAAAGCTATCGATAGTTATTCATCATATAATTTCAAGGTCACCATGTGCAGCGAAGATGAATGAGGGTAAATATGTCAAACTCCCACTTGGGCAGGACTTCATATTCATAAAAGGTTTTTTTACATCCTTTAGGATCGAAAGCTCAGGAGATAGTACCAAACATTGATTAACAAAGTTAAAAACATTCAGGCTGTGAAATTAGAGTATAATTATGAAACATGCTAGCAGTATCCGACCAGTAGCAATGTTAAGATGAAAGTGCAGCTGGAGTCATAATGCTCTTTGTTTTTGTAGTGAAGTTTGAGGTAGTGCATGCTCTGCTATTCTATAAATAGGACCATAGTTAGAAACTGGACCTTAAGCCTGTAGATCTGCCAATGGAAGAAACTTTTTTGTCAGTATTTGGCTATGGTTTTTGAGATGATTAAAGAAAAATATTTTTAAGTAGCTGTA
Source organism: Pholcus phalangioides (assembly GCF_987345545.1). Lineage (NCBI taxonomy): Eukaryota > Metazoa > Arthropoda > Arachnida > Araneae > Pholcidae > Pholcus > Pholcus phalangioides. The sequence goes on along the minus strand of NW_028301596.1, from coordinate 45,323,107 downwards.
ATACTCGATGCACTGATAAAGTGGCAAACCAGTGTAAAAGAATAAATATGGCTAAAAGGTATTGCTTGAAAACTATGGTTACCAAAGTAAACATTCTGAAAGTTATCGTTGAGGCCCACTAACCATTGTTGACCAACGGGTTTTTCACCAATTTCTAGTTCGTATGAACTTCTTTTAAAGTAGCCTATTGTTCAAGTCCCCAGTTTTGCTGCCCTCTATACAGGGTGCATAGCTACTAGCAAGCATCACATTTATTGAACTGTTGATCTTAGAGGCATACTTCCAATTAGAAAAAGTATCCGAATAATGTGTACAACTCAGATGTCTCATTTATGTGGCAAAGGGTTATAGTTATTAAAATAAAAAAAAATTAACATTTTATAGGGATACCATGTGCTCAAAACCCAATGAGAAATGATGTCGCCTTGCTCTTATTTTCATGATAGACATTAAAGGCAATTCCAGTCTTGAGATTACTGCATAGGCTTTTTTCCCCGATACAATATACTATAACAATATATATTTATTTAATGGGGGGTGTATGTTTTCTTATTTAGGATTCTGGGCTGTAGAAGTTGGTAGAATGATTGGATTGGAGCTTCCACTTGTTCCTGTACAACACCAATATTTGATCACTTCTTCAATTCCCGAAGTTAAAGCATTGAAGGTAAAAATGTTTTTTCACCCTGATAGAGAATAGTTGAGAATGCAAAAACCTGTGTAAGTTGACCACCTGCTGTTGAACAATTTTATGGTCAACTTATAGACAGGTGGTCAAGTTACAAAGATAAAATTTTGTTTAAACTAAAAATAACAAGTCACACATGATAATAAACATGTATACAAAATCATTATCAGTTAGTTTTTAGTATACACACTGTTAAATATTCTAAGAATGCCACAAACAATATTTGGTTACTTGTCTAGTGTAGTGAACATGTAAGAGAGAATTTAATGCTCTTGAAATATTTTTGTTAGCAAATTTCATTGTCTTAAATTTGTAAAAAAAATATACTCCAAGACTATTAACTGTTTTTGTTTCGAATCAATTATAGGTTTAAAATAGAGAGGTCTACTTATGAAAGGAATTAGGTATTGTCCTGTAAAAAATGATTCCGTTTATACTGGTAGAACAATTTAGTCTGTTTTATTGTATTTTAATTTAAATAAATTGAGTTGAGAATTTATTGAATCTGTGTAAAGCCTCTACATTCATATATTTTCTCTCCCATTGGCTCATACCAAGCACACTCTGGTCCCCCGTGAAAGAACTTCAATGTGTGTACTGCACGAGATGATCAAGTGTTCCTTTAGCGGGTCTGAGGGGCTAGGTGTGTTAGTATCAGTCAGTCGATCTCCAGCTCTCATACAGTGTGCAAAGTTTAGGCACACAGTGTATTCTATAATAAAATTAGAAATAACTGATGGATTTTGTTAATAATTTTATCCAAGATCAGAAGTTAGGTAATTCTAGAATATATGAGGTGAAGGTTTCATAAAAACTGAAACTTCAAAGAAAAAAAATTAAAATATTGAATTTTACGTGCCTTAAGAATGTAGGCACGCAATCAAATTTATGTAAATTTCAATATACCACATAGGTTTACATCACAAAGGGGTGTTTCCTATTACTGCTACACAAACCTTGAATGTTTTCGTGGATCATGCACCATGCCAAAATCCACTCAATCCTCGAACAAGGAATTATTGTGGATATGAGTACTGAGGTTCACAAGGTAAATCGGTTTCTCAAGTTTTTGTTGAATTAAATAGATTTAAGTGAAGCATCTATAGAGTGCTAGCACATGGTGATAATTACAAACCAAAATCAAGACCTGGAAGACACTGAGTGACCAGTTAACACAAAGACTGGCTCTGCAACAAAAACACCCTGCTAGTGAAATAAAACAGAACTGATTGAATATTTCAAGAGAAATTGTTCGAAATTGCAATTGAGAAAGCATGGTTTGATTTGTCAAGAATTACTATAAAATCTTTCAAAAATTCAATGAAAATGTGTGTATTTGATGTAAAAAGCAATGGCAATCACAACTTACTAAAATTTGTTCACCTTTTTCCAAAAAAAATTAAAAATTTGTGCCTAAATTTTTGTGCAATACATTTTCATTGTTTTCGCTGTAATGCAGCAAATATTCAAGATTTGTGTTCTATTTTTGTTATGTGTTATTCGTTTGTCACAGGAATTCTGCACAAAATGTGCCTCACAATTTACATTAAATAACTTAAAACTCAAAATCAGTGTTCAGCCTAAACTTTTAAGGTGCACTGTACGTTTTACATTTGTAGTTGCTCTCTCTGCTGTTGTACATATGCTTTATTAATCACATTTAATTGAATTTTATGTATCTTAAAAAAAAAAAAAACGTCACTATCAATTATTGGAGTCAAATGCGCCATCAACAATGACATATCAAATTCATTCAGATAAGTTCCGTAAACTTTATTGTGTAAAAATTTCATGATTGATAAAAATATATTATTTTTCAATAATTCTATATCTTTAAATGACTGTAACAGTTTCTTTCAGACTGAGCCACCTGTATTGAGACATTTGGAAGGATCGTTTTATCTCAGAACAGAAAGAGATGGAATTCTAGTAGGGCCATATGAGCATGAAAACAAAATGAAGATTTTAGACAATTGGATAGAAGATGGCATTCCGAAAGGTTGGTCCATTTGGGATAGATCCTAAACTTGTTACGCCAGTTGAACTGTGATAAGTCGAATGTCTGTAACTCAAATTTTTGATAACTTGAATTAATATCAATCATTGCATTGTGATTTCTCCAACCGATAGACTAAAATACGTGTATTGTAGGGCTTATTCAAAATATAAGTTCTTGGTATTTCCTGAGTATAATATATTAAAAAAAACAGAGAGACTAATATCAAGAATTTTTCTTAGGATTTGGAAAAGAGCTCTTCCAACCAGATTTAGATCGCCTTTCAGATTACCTAGAGATCGCCATGAATTTGTTACCTCTGATGAATTCCGCAAACATAAAGACTGTCGTTAATGGACCAATCATGTACACGCCAGATTTACTTCCAATGTTGGGACCATATATTGAAATGCCTAACATGTGGATGGCTGTAGGCTTCACGTAAGTATAAATGTTTTTTCTAAGATTAAATATATGTTGTAGTTTATGTGTTGTATAATTTTTTTTAAATTACTCATTCACTTTAATAATATGGATGATTTTTTAATTCCATTGAATAAATATTTGGTAGCTATGGAATTATTCACTCTGGTGGTGCTGGCAAGTATTTGGCTCATTGGATGGTTGATGGCGAACCCCCTTATGAACTCCTCGAAACTGACCCCAATCGTTTTGGAAAATGGACGACAAGGTATTTGCTTTATAAATTTTAACATGCTGATTTAAAGTTTCTAGTATGTGATGGTATCTATATGGGCTACTTTGTCTTGATAGCAGAGCCATAACTGTAATTTTTGTCGGGGCGGCGGCAAAAACTTGTGTTTTCCACCTCATTCTCTTTGAAATTTGATATTTTTACAAGTGTTTTTCATTTCTGACTACAATTTGCTGCCCCCTAAAGTTTGTTGCCAAAGAAGTGCCCTCCCCCCCCCCCCCCCGAAGTTCCAGTTCTGCTTAATATATATTGTGATTTTTGCCTTTGAATAATTTTATAGAGTATGTTATGTTTAATGTTTAGCTAATACAGTGTTACCCAAAGTGGGCAATATCGCCCCCCAGGTGGGCGATGGAAGGGTCCGGGGGGGGGGGGGTAGAAGCTACGAGTATAACATAGGTTCCTATGAGTTTGCTCGGGTCTGGGCGATGGGAGAAAAAAATTTCTAAAGAACATGAAACAAAAAGTATGGGAAACTACAAGCTAATGAAAGGCTCCAAGTCTTGAAAGTTATGATTCTGAAATGGTGCTTATATTTTGTACTCAGATAATTTAGTTTATTTTATATTTAATGCTATAATCTAATTTTTTCAAAGACAGTACGTTTATGCAAAGACTCGTGAAACATATGGCATGAATAATAATTACACTTACCCGAAAGAAGAAAGGTGGGCTGGTCGACCTACTTCTCGAGTTTCTGGTGCATATGATTTGATGATCAATCGTGGAGCACAGATGGGCTTCCATGCAGGTAAGAGATATAGATGTTTCCATTTATATTTGATATTTAAGAATAAATCACAATCTAGAGGTTTTATATTGATCTGAAGTGTAACAAAATAGTTTCAAATAAAATATAAATTTTCTATCAGAAAAATAAAATTTGATAGGATCAATAGCTTCCATTTGAATCTATTAAAGATAAACATTCTTTTATGGTTTAATGCCTGTTGTCTCTTAAATTGTCCTTATTCGCTGTCTCCATTGGTTGTTTATGACATCATGAGTTCAGTAATTTTCCAATTCAACTTAACAAATTGAAAAATTAAGGGATTCTATTGAAGGTGTAAAACAAAAAATTGAAGTCCATGTTTTCTGCATGTTGTTAAAATTTAATTTCAAGTTAATTTAAAATTATCAACTTATTTTGTTATAAAAGATTTTAATTAGTAATTAACTGTATTAACCAATTAATACTTAAAACCATTTTCATTGTATGATCCTTGGATTGAACATAATAACTGAGACATAAAAAAATTACTTAATACATATATTGTTATTGTATGCAATATATTGTTGATTGTCCACTTTATTATGACCACCTCACAGTTTTAAGCACATGAGCTATGGGGTAACGCTATGTAATTTTGGGCATATAAATTTAATTCTTAAACTCACACTTTCCAGCAAATGTTTTTAGGGGACCAAAAAAATATTAAAAAAGAAAAAATATGTTTTTGATCAACTCTGTATTATAGAAAGCTACAAATAATTTGTAACTTTCACCAAATATTTTACTTGCTTTGAGCAATACTTGCACACATTTTCATGAAAATTGCATGTATATTCATGAAGATATGAATGTTTCTTATAAAAAAATTCCAATTTTCATAGATGTTTTTTTTTGCTTATATATTTGTAATTGCTATAATAAACTTATAGATTTTTCAACCAATTTTTACGAAACGTACAGAAATTTTGACACAATACATGAGACACATTGTAAAGAAATTTGAAATGTAACAGTTCAGTATTTGATGAGATATGAGCATTTTTTAGGTAAATGATTCTTGATTATGCATGTGCAGAAAATATCAATTTTATTTTTTCATAATTTGGTTACCTCAGATAGGTGGGGGAACTTTGCCAAAATTTCCGTTGAATATGTCACAGAAATTCTGAAAGATATCGACGAGACAGTGAGTTGTAATTTAAGTTAATTGCTGAAAATAGCTGAATGATAGTTGATTTCACACAAATTGATAGTTCAATTATTTTCTGTCATTTGATTATTTCGAGAATAATTCTGCAGCATTATATGAATGAGCAAAGACACGTGTCTGATGCTGTATAAGAAAAATGCTTGAGCATAACGCATATGTATGATGTCAAATGAAAAACTGAAGGAAATAATTAAGTGTGACAAAAAATAATCAAAATACCAATTTGTGGGAAATCTCTTATTATAAAGCTACTTTCAGCAAGTAATTGAAACTACTGCTCACTGTATCGCTGATATCTTTCTGAAATTTTTGTGTCATTCAACTTGAATTTTTATATAATTTGCACTATGTATCTGTATATGGATCTGGCAACCAAATTATGAAGAAATGAAATTGATATTTTTTTTCTACACATGCCTAATTAAAAATAATTTAGCTAAAATGCTCATATCACATTAAATATTAAATTATTACATTTTAAATTTATTTACAATGTGTCTCATGGATTGTGTCAAACTTTTTGTAAGTTTCATAAAAATTTGTTGAAAACTTTGCATACCATAAGCAAAAAACATGTTGTGAAAATTGGAATTTTTATAAGAAACACATTCATATATTGATGAATATACAGTAAAACCTTGTGGTAAGCCGTCACTCCGGTTAAGTAGTAGTTTTTCTACAGGCCTGTCCAGCTTTCATAGACAACTGCTATTAAACCCTTGTATACTCATCGCTAATCCTGGTTAATTCATCACCATGAAAAGGTTTGAAATAGAGGGAACAGATAATTTCTATGGCTTCCTTAAAAAAATAGCGTGTTAATAAAGCCCTTATGTTCCAAAACGGAACAGTTTGAGTAACAAAAGTTACGCTGGGGAGTTTTTGAAACATTCGAACCTGATTTTTGCATGGGCCCCCACTAATTTAGGGCTTCAAATTTGAACGAATTATATTTTTGTTGAACATTTTTTTCCAAAGTTGAGGTCTTTGTGCTTTTCCCCCACCCTGGGCCCCTCAAAGTAGACCCTGTGTTTGAGATTACCTTGTAGTTAGCATGTGAAAGATTGCCTGGATAAATTGTACCAACACTACCTTGTAGTTGTTTCATGAACTACTGATAAAAAATTAAAACACTAAAATTAAATTTTGTGTATGTGTAAAATTGATGTGCAGTAGTTCTGTTGTGAAGAAAAGCTATGTATTTTAACAGTTGCTCTGATTAGTCTAAATTAAAAATTACTAGTTACAAATCAAAGTGTACACATTGATTTAAGTTCAGTATTAAATTAATACTCAATAAGTGTTCTCAATAAGTTAAGTAATAAGAGCTCTAAAAAGGTAAAAACTTCAATTTTTTCTTTTGCAATCTATAAATTTCATTAATGTTGTAATTTTAATTCATATTTTAATAAATGTTATATTACTTTAAATTTACATGATTTTTTTTCACAATATTACATATTGAAACTGATGGCACTTTGATTAAGTCATCACTCCACTTAAGCCGCCATAGTTTTTTGATAACATGAGGTGACAACTTATCAAGGTTTTTACTGTATGTGTAATTTTCAAGAAAATGCATACGAGTGTTGCACAAAGCAAGTAAAATATTCTGTGAAAGTTACTGAAAACCTGAGGAAAAAAACCTGAAAACCTTACTTCCAAACAGGGCAAATGCTATTTTAACCACAGCCCAGCTTGCTCCAGAATAATATGAAAATTCTGAAAAACAACTCTGGAAGAACATAACTGCAACATACATTCTGAGAATACCATTGTTTGCTCACCAACAACTGATGCTGTGTACAGAAGGGGGGTACCTCTTCCAAAAGAAATGAAGAAAACATGATGCAAATAATACTGGTTACTATGCTCGAATTGCTTCTGGCAAAAAAAAAGCAATGCCCCTAAAGAAAAAAACTTTCAGAGGGTAGAGGAGGAAAACCTCTCGCCCTGCTAAGGCAAAGTAATAAAACTGACTAGACTGTGTGAACAATTCATTAAATTGTTAACATTTCATTAAATATCAATTCAACAATTCATGGGGAGACAGATAGATATTTTCCCCCCTTTTACAGCATGTTGGACGAGGTGCATGTGTGGTTTAGTAGTAGCATACTGTCTAATGCGGGGAATGCAGTAATTAAAAAAGCTGTTTATCTCTTTACATCAGTCCAAATCGATAAATTCCAACCACCTCTGAAACGTTTCCAAAAGTTACTAAACTAATAATGTATTCACTACTATATTAGGTTGGGAGCAGCCAGCATGGTTTGCTGTAGATGATGATGATGCAAGTTATAAACCTAGCTTCACAAGAACGAATTGGTTTGAGCCAGTTTGCAGGGAGTGCTACACCGTAATGAATAATGTTGGTATCATTGATTTGACACCATTTGCAAAAATTGATGTCAAAGGACAAGATGCTACAACATTTCTTGATCAGTTGCTAGCCAACAGCATTCCTAAGGCAAGTTAAATACCATTCACACACCTTGTATTTTACAGACTATTCAAAAGCAACTTCCCTTCATAGAATTTATTTAGGTTCAATACGTAAAACCAAAATTCAATACAATAAAACCTTGATTATCTGGAACTTTCCATTAGCTGACTATGGTTTTCTTGGTGCAAATTTTTTGTCATTCGGAATGAGAAAATTATAGCTGATGTCTGAAATTCTCCTACCAATAAAAATAAGGTTATTCATTTAGATCAGGATTCACAGATCACTTAAGTGACCCAAGGCGCATTTACAGATCACTTGAGTGACCTGTGGCACATTTAGAGATCCCTTAAGTGACATGTGGCACAGTTTTAGAGCACTTAAGCTACCTGCAGTGCAGTTCTACATCACTCAAGTTACCCGCGGCTCATTCCTAGATTACTTGTGATCTGCGACATAGTTACGGATTGCTTGAGTGGCATGCGGCATAGTTCCAGAAGCACTTAAGTGGCTCGCAACACATTTCTAGAGCACTAGAGCAGCCCAGGCACATTTTCAGGTTACTTGAAGGATCCCTAGAACGTTTAAAGATCTCTAAAGTAGCTCTATAGAGAACTTATCAGTAATGAGAATGTGTTAGTTTAGGACCCCCAAACTAGGAAAGGTTTTTCTCGTTTTTGGCACACCTAGTAAGATGCCATTAAGAATATTGAAGCCACTAGTTATGGCTTCAGACCAGGTAGAAGCCCTTCCATATGTCATAGAAGCAACTTATTTACAACCAAAAGATTGGGAAAATTAAAAAAAAAATGCTTCACAACCATTAACCACCATATGTAAAAAGTAATGTAAATGAAATTAAAATATATGATTATCCTTTATCATATAAATGATGAGTATCCATTGGTTTATTTCTGAAGGGTAGGGAAACATATTCATTATATAATAATTGACACGTTTTTAGTAGCAAAATAGATTTTTAGAAAATAAAAAACACACCTCTCTGTTATGGGAACATAATATATGCTATATTTTTCCACCATAATATGTCGTCTAATAGGTATCCATGATAGTTTCTCTAAATAAATCTTTGAGATTTGGTCTTCAAACACCCATCACTTTTTCTTCTTTTAACTGTCCCATAATATTGGTTTCAATACCAGTGCCAATTGTTATAATCACACCCTTTATAACAATATTAAATATTTTTTATAAAGGGTGGCGGATGAGGTAAGCATCATTTACCCACCATCCCCCAGTCATCAGTCAGCAAAACCGAAACCCCCTTCCCCATCGATGCTGATGCAATACTTGAATGATCCTTATCAGTTATGCACACATCAAGGTTTACGCAAAACAACGATCACAATGTTTGATCTCTCGCTTGGAAATTCTTTTTAAATGAGTTAATACTTTTTCTAACCTATTTCTGATCACGGATGAACTATTTTGTCAAAACGCCAGTGGAATAAATTCAATCCAGTTCTCTGTTTTTTCTTTCCTCTCTCATCATCACGAAGCTTTATTGTAACCGTATGAGCCAGTTGTTTCTTCCCCCTCCGTTTTTTCTATATTCGATTTATTTTTACATGTAAGAGCGAAAGAGAACACATGTATAGGGTGTGCGTGAAAAGAGAAATCTACTATATACTTTACTTATCTATTTACATACTGCAGTCAAATCCCATTTTAGCAAACAAATACTGTTATAGTAAAAATAGCAAAAAATATTTTTAATGAACACTTTTCTAATCCCCCCCCCCCAAATAAGTTTGTATTGGAACAATGCAAAAACCTGGAATTCCTTTGAAACAAAATTTTGTTATAGTGAAGGGATTTCTCAAGTCTCTTAGAATTTGTTGCAGCAGGATTTGACTGTACACTGTTTTTCTTTTCTATTTTTTTCTCCCTTTTATTTCTTTCCCCTTCTTCCTTTTTCTAACTTGGGGTTAAGTTAGGACAAGATTACCAGATTTATCACCGATTCATCAAATAGAGATCATCCAAATTTGTTTCCAAAAGCTTGTAAGCGAAGGGGTTAATATATTTTTTTAAATACTTAGAAAAAATTTTAAACTCACCAGATGAAAATTTTACAATTGTTTTAGCGGTTTATACTAAGCAAAGTCTGTTATAGTGAGGTTCTACTGTGTTTATCACTATTAGTTCCTTAGAGGAATGTTTATGAGAAATATGTGTGCAGTCACACATAGTAGCAGAACAGATGTTCAGTTGCTTCCCAAACTGATAAAAAAAATACATGAATTTAATTTTTTTTTCATTTTGTACTTCTGAGCCTGTATATTTTTAATTCAGGTGGGGACGACAAATATATCGCATATGCTGACAAAACAAGGACGAGTCTATGCCGAAATCACAGTAACAAGATTGTCTGATGACCATTATTTCCTAGTGACTGGATCTGGTTCTGAGCTTCATGATCTGAGGCAAGTTGCTATTCAATAAAACAAATTTTTTAATATTCTTATCAAAGAATTAATCTTCAACATTTTTTTTTTTGAGTAGCGAGTACCATCTATAATCATTGCCAGAAAAAAAAAGATTGACTTTATAGCCAATATTTCCATAAAAACAATTCTCAGGCTGAGTATGTAATTGGGAAATCTGTAAATATACCTCAGGAATAGTGCATAAGCATTGAGTGCTTGTGGGTGTCTCGGTAAACACCATGTTGAAGATTTCTGGGTTATAGCTAAAAGGCTCGGTGGAGCAGCGGTGGTCAAACCGCAGACTGTTGTAAGGTCAATCACATAGGTTTACACTGTTTAATATGAAAAATGTGTAGCCAACAAAATTATGAGGTTAAATATGTCCTACAATAAAATTTGTCGCATCTTGTACACCGTATCACACACGTTTGCAATCTGAACATGTCTGTCATTCAAGCTTATCACACTAGTTCAGCTACGTTCAAGTTGATTTGTGCTATAATTAAAATATAAGGTGGCATCAATTCACACATGCAAATGTATCGTACTCATTATTTACAACATCTTTTCTTCTAGGTGGATGCAAGATCAAGCGGCGAAATGGAACTATGACGTCTTTTTCCATAATCTAACAGATGAGATGGCTTGCTTAAGTATAGCTGGCCCCTTCTCAAGACATGTACTTTCAAAGCTAACTGAGGCTGGTATAGATAATAAGAACTTCCCATTCCTTAATGCAAGGACAATCGAGGTTGCAGGAATTCCTGTTAGAGCAATTCGAATCAGTTACACAGGTGTGTATCCCACATACAATGGACTCTCGCTAATCTAGCACATATCAGACTAGAGTGTGCCGGATTTCTGGAAGCTAGTTGCAAAACCATTTAAATAATACAGTACACTTATTAGAATCATGGACAAACATTTAGATATTATTAAGACTTTTACTAAGTATGGAATGGACCAATATCATTACATAAGAGTAAATTTATGTATAGTTATCAGGATTTTGGTTTATGTTATCAATTTTTTTTTTCTGTCGAAAGTTTTTTTGCACATTTTGACGCTGAGATTGAACCAGACTTTTCCCTGATAAATTATCCTGCAAGACTATGTAGGAGGGCAGAAGATAGTCTTTCCTCATCGACAATCATTTGCATACTTGGTTTACAATGCCCTATTTGGGCAGTAGAAGCAGCTATAATCGATGTAAGCAACAAAGTTTCTTTTGCAATGGTCCACCTATAGTGAAGACACATGTAATGTTAAAACAAAAACCCTTCCTTCAGTTCTTGGTCAGTTTCACAGTTACTTGGCCGACTGTCTCAGGGTATTTATGGAACTTATTGTATATTGAAAAAATTATTGTGTATCATAAAACACATCAAATAGTTCCATTCAAACTCCTCATAATGGCTGAATAATAATAATGAAATATATATAGAAAAAATATCTTGTTTTAGAACACTATGGAAAAGAAGAATGGCAGATTGAACATTTTACAATCACTTTTGTGGAAAAGAAAAACTGAGTTGTCCTGTTTTCACACGTCCAGTTCTAAACTGGAGGTGTGGTCATCATATTTGCTTTTGGATTTCTTTCGGATATAACTATCAATTGGTTATTGGTATTAGAAATCTAGAGTCCTGATGTGATAACATTAAGCGGCATGCACTGTATAAACTTCTGCGCACAGACATGCAATCACATGTTTTCCTCTTCTGTGCTAGAAGAAAAATTATTATTTATATTATAAAATATTATTGGACAGGTTGGATTAGTGCAGGTCTGGATTACCAAGAGTCTATATACATACTGTATTTTATTTAATGCTCTGGAGAACATTCAATCGTTACAGGCTCAGTTTCAGTATTTCTGTAGCAGAAAATGATCGAAATAAATATTGTCTGAGGCTTTCATGGCCAGCGTTAAATGACTTGCAAACGGTTTCTGGGTTATTAGACCATGGTCTAAGAGATTTTCTTCCTGACGTTTCGCTCACATGTGTGGCAGACATCATCTGAATAACCTCAAAATAAAAATCCTTCCAAATAACCTCAGATGATGCCTGCCACAGATGTGGGGGAAATGTCAGGAAGAAAATCTCCTAGACCATGGCCTAATAACCCGGAAACCGTTTGCAAGTCATGATCGAAATAAAGTTATGTTTTGACACTACTGTCCAGAAAATTGACACACAAGAATGTTTTCTTAGTTTTTTTTATTCCGATGTGATGATCCGTATGAACATAAAAAAAATCAAATTTTAAGTAAAAATAAATGTCTCAGAGTATGATGTTTTTTTTCAACCCTTTAACAGTTTTTAGAGATGAGAGAGCACTTTTCTCTCTACCCCTTTAGTTTGAACCTGCTGAAAATCGGAAGAAACCCTACTTCATTAGGAAGATATGACATTTTGAAGGGGGGTTTAGGGATTTTTGCTGTGCTGCTTAAAGGGTTAAAGATGTAAAAGGACATTGAGCCTATCAGGTTTTGGGCAAGTTTTTCGGAGGGTTAAATTAGACTTGAATCTGTATAATGCATTCTTATAAACTATTAATGAAACAAAGCGAATTGTGTGAAAAATTATGAGTATTCATAGGTGAGCTTGGATGGGAGTTATATCATGACAAGAACCACACTGCAGCATTATATCAAGCACTGTTATCGGCTGGTCAAGAATTCAGCATTGGTGATTTTGGGACGTATGCCTTAAACACGCTCAGATTGGAGAAGGGCTTTTGCATGTGGGGAGCAGAAGTAAGTAGAAACACTTATCTTTTACTTATGAAAGGTGTGATAAACTGTTTCTTTTGTCCATTCATTGTTAAAACTGCAAATGATGTATAGATCATAACTGCCACCTTTGTAGGATTAGAATTAGGGATGATTTTACAAGAATCCAAAATAAAATTAATTAATCTTGTTTAAAAATTTATAAAAACGGATTTTTGGAAAAAAATATAGGATTTTTTTCATGAAGGAAAGTAAAATTGTAGGGGGATTTTTCCCCTTTGCAGAAACATGACATCCTGCAAGACACCAATCAGCGCCAAGTCGCCAATCATCACTAACCAGTAGGCTAAATTACCACTCATTACTACTTTCAACTCACATCATGCAAACAAAAAAATTGTCATCGACTCCAAACGGGATATGCGGTCAAAAGAAGCGAATATGAGTCGTAACGCTGATTTTAGATGTCGCAAGGCCGAATTGATGCTGTTTGAACTGCTGAAAATCTTTTTTGTTATTTGACACAATGGTTACAATTTACATCAAGCTTGTGATATCATTTTGGAGGTTGAAAATGAAAGAATCAGTCTTTTTTTTCTTCCAAGTAAATTCTTTGGGAATAATTTTCCCTAAAAGTATGGATTTTTTATAATCATGGTCAAAATTCGGGAGATACAAGAATTTTGCGGGAGGAGGAGTAGGAATTCGCGAGAGCCTCCCAGAAAATCCAGGAGATGGCAGCTATGATAGATAATAGTTCTTGGCAACAGAGGAATTATGGTGGTTGCATTTACAATTCAGAACATGTAGTCATAATAATACAATGAAAACCCTCTTTTGTAGACACCAGGACAAAAAACTTGTCTGTAAAAGAGGGATTGACCACATCTGGTAAAGGAGAAAAGGGTTTTATTGAAGAGCTTAAAAAAAATAATTGTTTTTTGGTCATAAAGGATGACCATTCAGAAAGATTTCACTGTAACAGGTTTTTTCTGCTCAGTAAATTTGTAAAAACCTTTTGAAATTTATGAGCAACATGTTTGAAATATATATAAATTGGTGCATCTAATCTCGCAGATGAATCTGGATACGAATCCGTTGGAAGCTGGACTTCATTTTTTCATCAAAATGAACAAAAAGGCTAATTTCATTGGCAAACAGGCCTTACAAAATATCCTTAGGCAAGGCCTACAGAGAAGACTCACATACCTCAGAGTGGAAACTACTGATGTCGATCCGGAGGGTAACGAATCTGTGTGGTGCTCTGGAAGAGTAATTATGATTATGATTTTATTTTTTAATTTGAGTTTCATGCCACTGTATATGCTTGTCTCTTGCTCACATTTTTTTTTTTTTTTTTGATAATTTTTCTAGTAGTCTGTTTAAAACTAAAAATTAATGCTAGGGTTACCAGATTTCGATGGCCTGGTCTGTGTTTGTATCATACTATTTTATTTCTTACTCTTTACGTCCCTATTTTTTTTAAATAACGTGAAAACCCTATATAAAGACACTCAAGAGATCAGAGATGTATAATTTTTAATAGAGTTATATTTTTATTTGTAGAATATATGCATTATTACCACTGTCAAACAAGATGATAATATCGTTATATTATGCTATCTGTTATCATTATACATATAGGATTTTAACTGTATGGTGTAAATCTGTTTTAAATAAAAAAAAAGACTTCAACACAGCAGTTTTGCAATACCTAACTTGATCATTTGTCGGAAACCAGCAACTTTTAATTAGATTGTGGCAATTTAATCACCTCAAAGTATTGTCAGTGGAGGGTGTTTGCATTTTGAGAATAGGGAACCTGGTAACCCTTTAAATATCTCCTATGAGACTCAGAAATACAAATAAAATTCTGATGTAATGAATGCAGCTCATAATGAGAATCTCTAAATCATGAGTAATTTGGAATACAATGTCAATGAGTTGATGTTGAAAATTCATTGCTTACAATCAAAGTTCATTGCAAAGGTATAATACATGTAGATAAGACATGTTACATGTATTGTATATGTATGGTTTGTAATGTACTAACTGGGTGATATTCATAATTGTAATTTAATTATTAACTGTGATTATGACTCTCAAAATGAGTAATTTAACATTTTAACAACATATAAGTCCTAAATGTTTTCATAGAAAGGTTATCATATACGTTTTGCTTTTGATGTAACAATGCTCTCAATATAGCATCCATTTCCGACGGGGTCTTCATGTCAAGCATCAACTGTATTACTTCCAGAAAAATGAGTGCTCAGTAATTTTGCCCCCCCCCCCCTGTCAGCCTACTCATTAAGATGCCACTGCATAAGAATATGAAGAAATACAGTAAAACATCTCTTTTGTGGACACCAGCAGGAGAAAAAAAAATTGTTCGTAAAAGAGAGATGACCACATTTGAGAGGTTTCAAGTTTTTCTGCAATTAGATGATTGCAAAACTAGAGAAGCAAGGAGACTAGCATGCCAAGTTTCTAATCAACTGCTCCTGTAGGTTTTCTAGTCACCAATACTCGTATGCACTGGTGCACGCAGACTCCCCCTTTCCAGCTGAGATTCGAAGCATTTGTTTTTTCACTAAAAATGAACCTATCCTCCTTGAGGAAAATCTCTAAGCAAATGTCTATGGTCCTGCATCTGAGCATTGTCTAAGAAACACATGTGTTGTGCTGCCTGGACATAGAGTCTTCGCTGTGCAAGGAAGGCCTTAATTTTGATCAGAGACAGAATACAGGGCTCAGCACGGATCATGGCCTCAAAACTAGTGAAAATAGTGACCAAAATATTTAAAAAAGTGACCAAATAGTGACCAAAATGTTTAAAAAGTGACCCAATAGTGACCAAAATAATTTTAGAAAGAGACCAAATGGACAATGAATTTTGATTATTACCAAATTGAATGAATTGAAATTGAATTTAGTTTTCACTAAACTTTGTATTTCAATGGAGCTCATCGAAATTGCTTTTTTTACATATAGTAGGGTGAAATAAATCAAACTCGAATGCATTCTGCTAACCAGAAAAGTTTTGAATAACTTATCAAATTTATCAACAACTATGTGTGAGAGAGTAACATTACATCCTTTCTAAGTAACAGTAGTAATGCCTTTCCCCCCCCCCCCAAAGGGGCCGTTCAAGTATTACGTCATCATAGAGGGGGGGGGGGTTCCGATTTGCTGACTTTTGATGACAGGGTGGGGGGGGAGGTTGAATAACGCTTACGTCATCAACCACCCTTTATGAAAATATGAGTTAGGATTCGGGGGGGGGGGGCAGAGCTGATGACGAAATTTTGCTGACAAGTGGGGGGGGGGGGTCAGCGTTTTGCTGATGGGTGGGGGGGGGGGTGTTCAAAAATGGCTAAAAATTTCCTTATGTAATACTTGAATGGCCCCATATTGCTATCCACAACCCAGCTTAAAATCAATTTAAGCAGGACAAACTTCAAAATGGGAAAAAATTTTCACATTCAAAGAAGGAAAAAAAATGAAATAACACAAAATTTGATGAGAGAATTTGTCCCATCTACATTCTAGTGGATTTTTCATTATGTTATGGTATGAATGACAGTATATAAAATGTACTCACACTTTTTTTTAACTAGTACAAATTGATTTACATAATTAGGTTTGTATAATATCTTCCAACAAATTTTAAGAAATTTACTATAATGATTGATTTAAAAAAAAACTAAAATTACATTTTTAACAATATTATTTTAAATTATTAAATTAAAATATTACTTAAACTACTGAATTAAATAAATTATTTAAATCATTAAATTAACTAAATTATTTTAATTGTTCGGGGCCGTTCAAGCATTACGTCATCATCGATGGAGGGGGGGGGGGTTTCTGACTTGCTGACAAGGGGGGGGGGTTTAGATAATGCTTACGTCATCAACCACCCTTTATGAAAATATGAGTTAGGATTCAGAGGGGCAGAGCTGATGACGAAATTTTGCTGACAAGGGGGGGAGGGAGGGAGGGGGTCAAAAATGGCTAAAAATTTGCTTACGTAATACTTGAACGGCCCCTTATACGTTGAGGGAGGGCAATCCATCCTTCCCCCCAACGTCAATGGCAGAGCCTACTGATGTATATCAATTGTCATCTGCCACACCTCTAAGACCTTCAAGTCTATCTGCACCTATGGCTGGACTGGGAAGGGTGGGTGGGTCTATTCTTTTACAGGCGGAGGGGGCTCCAAAATAATACTGCTCTTGGGTGAGGGAGAAAACAAATCAGTTTTGAAATTGTTTGGTTTTTGAGAGAAAAATTTGTAAATATATATTTTCCTTTTTTTTTTACACACAACATACACCCCTGCAAAAAAAAACATTTACTACTTTACCCAGAAACAATATAATTTTGCCCCCCCCCCCCCGTAATTTTTAACAGAAAAAGACTCCGCGGTCTTCCCCGGTAAATTTCCCATGAACCTGGTAAGCACCAACGTGGCGACTTTTTTCCGCGCCAACCAATCGCCGTTTTGCGGCGGTCAATTCAAGATGGCTGACAAAGATAAAATTACAAAAAAATATATAATTTATAACATGAATCAACCAAATATGCGGCAATATGCGAAAATCGATAGAAATATATCGGGAAATACGGAAAATTAGGATAAAATGAACACAAAAATCGAATCAACGACATACGGGGTTTATAAATGCGGTTGATATAGAGTTTATGGATGCTGCTGTCAGGGCTACCTATTTTAGCGCGAAAAAAAGTCGCCAAGTTAGCTCGGACTCCTCCCGTAATTTTCAAAGAACAAAAACAGTGAATTCGCCCCCACCCGGGGCACCCGATTTACCAAGGCCGTAATACGATATTTTTTCTGGAGGGGAAACGTAATCTTACTGCCCCTTGATTGTGAAATTCGATAATTTTACAAAGGAATTTATTTCCTTTTCTTAAATATACCATTCCATCAAAAATTCCATTCGAGGCATTGCCCCCCCCCCCCCAGTTTCGGATTTGATCACGGTATGTAGCAACCCGGGCCGCAAGTACGAACGAAAATTTACTATCGCCCGGGGCCGGTATCCATTTTTAACAACGGAAAAAAGAGTAAACTCGGCACCCTGGCACCCTTCCTCGTTCAACACCCGTGGAACCAGACCCCGCCCTCTCCTATTGCGGTCATAACAGCGACTCGAGACAAAAACGTTGTAATAACTTCCGAGGTCTGAAAAGGGGATTTTTTACACAACACCGCGCGGAGAATGGAGCGCAATATGTCGATATTAAGTCAACAATCAGCATCGTGAAGATGCCCTAAATCAAGTTACGGCCAGAAGCGGATAAAGGTCAGTTGTTGACGGCCCCGGGCATAAAAAAAATTAATATTACGCCCCTTAAATTAGGAAAAAAGTATAAAGTAGGGGCCAAAGGCACGGTCGCTGTGCCCAAGGGCGTAGCCAGGGGGGGGGGACTTGGGGGTCTGGTCCCCCCCCCCCCCGAAATGTGAGAAAATGACCGAAAAAGGGGAAAAAGATGGCCAAATCATTGTTCTGTCACTTTGGTCCCCCCCCGAACGAAATTTCTGGCTACGCCCCTGGCTGTGCCCACCGTTAAATCTGCCTCTATGAACGGCTCCGCATGCAGGTTAACTGAGTTTTCATCAGCCTGATGACCAATTTTCATCTGATTTGGTTAAACTAAACGTTGAATTCGAAGGTTTTTAACAACTGGCTGTTGCGAGATATATTTTGGAAAGAGAAAATTCAACCGGAAAGTGAAAGGACGTGGGTTCGATTCCCAGCAGGGGCAGTTGAATTTTCTCTCTTTCCAAAATATATCTTCGCAACAGCCAGTTGTTAAAAACCTTCGTATGGTAGCAGAGAGTGACGTCATCCTTCCATAAACGTTGAATTGCAGGATTCTGTGATCTTTTCATAAACAGTTCTCCTTTCGATCCAATTTGGGGCTACGGTTTCTTGCTGAGATTTAAATCCAGTTAGAAAAATAGCACGAATTTTATTTCTAGATAGATCGCGATTTTCAGTCGGATGATTTTTTTTTTATTGTAAGTAAATTCAAAATACTTGCGAGCTTCTTTAACGTTGGCCAGCTACAAGAGTATTCTCCAAAGCGTACTAATAATACGCTTAATACGTATTAATAGTACGCATCTTTAATATGCGCGCTTTGGTATTCTCCCGCTGCGCGTAAGTTAGTTTCTGCACGGGCTCTCTTTATAAACTCGCTCAATGTAAATGAGCCTTTAAATCGTCATTTCAAATATTAAAAAAAATTAACAAAAGTAACGATAGAACAAACAACAAATGTAACTTGCTCGATGCTCCAAGAAAGGAATTCGGCCCTTAGGACAAACTTTTTAAAACAAATAAAATAAAGGATCAATTTTAAAATAAGATAAAAATGAAAGAACGAGTGGGGAAATAAGAAAGAATGGTAGTAGAGGAGGGGAAAAAATTATTTGTTGTAAATACGCCTTTTACGCTATTTTTTTCCGACCGGCTTTTCCATAAAATGACGACTCTTAACTATAAGGAGCTTTCTTTCCAAGCGCCTTGAAATCAAGTTATGCTGACGTCACACGGTATGCTCCCGGGAAGATAAAGACGCCTTCATATATATATAGGGGTTCCTTGTACGATCGTAGTTCAATGAAGGGAGGGAGAAAATTAGCGACCTTGAACCGGTAAAGTTCCTCCTTGAAGAAAAGAAAAACACTGACAGCCGAAAAGCGCGCGAGACCGAGGTTTTTTTGCTAAAAAAAGTGGAAAAAGTGACCTGGGCCCGAAAATAGGTAATAAAAGTGACCAGCTTCTAAAAAAGTGACTTTTAGGGGAAAAAGTGACCCGTGCCGAGCCCTGCAGAATATTATGAGCTACTGAAAAGATACTATCAGCCAACAACTCAGTTTTTGCCAGTTAGTTTCACCCACATATATATATTTGTAACAGCCATAATTGATTCTTGAATTACTTTCAGTGATAACATCTCCAAAATATACACCAGTTAATTTTATATAACTTTTTTTGATAGGTTGTTGGCAACACAACATCTGGTGCTTATGGCTATACAGTTGGTCATGCAGTTGCATATGCGTACCTTCCTCCTTTCCTGAGAACCCCTGGAACAGAGCTTCAAGTAGAGTTGCTTGGTAAAAAATGTGATGCAGTTGTTTTAAAGGGACCACCAGTAGATATCGAACCCGCCAGGGAAAGAAAAAAAGCCACATTCTGAACAGTTTACATGATGACTTATAAAACTCATGTGTATATATAACGTTCATGTATGCCAGAAGAAAAAAAAACTCATATTTTCCTAATACTTGTATTATCATTTTCAAAGATTGATGCATCATTTGATGATGAAATGATTGATCATTTTGGGAAAAAAGTGTGCCACATCCCAAATTCTGACTTATAAGCACATCGATTCATGGATAATGCTTAAACCTGGTTGTAATTTCACATAAATCTTGAATTTAGACTTAGGCAGTGCTTAAGCACACATTGAAACCAGATTTAATAAAAACAGAACATTGGTTTTTACAGCAATCTCCAAATATTAAAAATCGGTAAAACAAGAATGATCTCAATGTGTCTATACCGATATTAAGTTCAACTTTGTTATATGATACAATCAGAGGCGAATTTATGGTTTTGCTGCCTTTCTCTTATTCTAGTCTAATTTTCTTGACCATTTTTTTTTTCTCAAATTCACTGTCCTGTGCTTGGTCTACCTGCCAGTAAATATGCCTGTCTCTCTAAGAACTATTGAAACTTTCCTGGTTGTTATAGCGTGAATGAGACATTTCTTTTACAATGAATGTTTCTTCCACCACTACGCAGACGTGCTTATTCTACCGGTTTAAACCAGGCCTTGACAAATAGAAAAAATATTTAGACAGCCAAATTTCATAGTTTATGTTCAAGAAAATTAGACCTAAATATTTTTTGACTTGGATCATACTGGTAGCCAAGTACAGAATTATCAAATAGTAAATTTTTTTTGCCAATGAAAATTCCATTGCTTCAAGAGTATCCGTGCAGATTTTCATTCTGACCAGTGGTTCTTATATTTTGGAATCAAAACTTGTATAAGAGCCGATTATATACATAAACCACTTACTACTGCACAGTAGATCCTTGATAACACTGGTCTGTGTCTTCTGAGGGCAACTAGTGTCTATTGGATTATAAGACCACCTGCTCCTAACATGAAGTCACCACTGTTACATTTTTTTTTTGGGGGGGGGGGGAGGAAATCGGAGTAGGCTTGTCATAGACATGGCTGTAAATTTTGCCGTGAAAACAGTTTTTGTGCCTTGAATTATGTCGTAAAGTGCTTTGAGATACAGCGGGAAAACAATTTTATGAATCGGGAGAGCAGGCCTGATACCCAGATGAGAAGATATTAAAACCAGTAATATCATTGAATGCACCTCTGCCCCTCATGATGCCATTGCTTTTGACTTGCATTTTGTCTCAACTTTTTTGTGGATCCTTCCAGTATCTTCAGATGATTTTTATATATATAAATAAAAAGACTTATTCATATAAAAAAAACCCAAAAAACAAAAGTTTAAATCCTTTGGAAATCTGATTTTTGTTTATATCGACACAGATCGTATTAAACGAGATGCTTGTGATACTTATTTGATTGACGAAGAATTGCATGGTAGCAGTGATAAGATTGGGTGCACACTGGTCAGAAAAAAAAACGTTTTAGACAAGCTTGGTCATTGTTCATGTTAGATTTTGGTGTGCCTTGGGCCATACAAATCAACATAAACAATGACTAAGCTTGTCTGATCAGTGTAAATCTAGCCTTATAAATATTGTTGTCGATACAATCTATAGCAGTGTTAAACTTTTTTTGATACCTGTGCACCAGTTTAATTGAAAGACTAGTGGAAACAGGAGAAATAATTTCTGGACTGTTAAGAAGTAAATGGAAGGGAAATAAATAGAAGTATAGTCAGAACTTGGTATAACGTCAATCCCTGATGACAAAATAAAAATTACTCCATGAACAGGGTGACTTAACAAGTAACCTTTATTTATTAATTCTGCTGGAAAGGACATAAAAAATGAGGTTATAGGCCATACCATGTCAAAAGTGATGTTATACAGAGATCTTACTGTAATTTATGGGCAACAAAAATAAATAAAACAATTTACAGACTGCCAATAAATAAAGAAAAATGTTCAGATGGGTAAAAAATAAATATAATTTTGAGACCTTGATGTCTAAGAGAAATAAAAGCTAAATATAGATACAGTATATTACTTAAAATAAAAACTAATTTTATGGCATCTATGAATTGGTCGATGTGTTTCTCAGATTGGCATCAGTCCGCAGTTGAAAAACACTGATCTATAGAAGATAAATCAAACTTTATTTAAATTCTTGAAAACTCAGATTGACTGCACCAATTATGGACCATTGTATACAAAACACTATTCCAAAACACGGTATGGGATTTTAAAACATTTATTGACTCAAAACCAATGGATAGATAACACAAACTGAATGGTTTCTAATGGCAAAATTAAAAATATACAAGCCTTGAATGTGATTCAATAAAAGATCGGAAGTGAAATAAAAAAAAAGAAAAGACAACACAAGAGAATAAAATAGGAAGTTTACCACACATAAAACCAAACAGCATTCATTGAATTAAAAAACCAAAAAGATTCTAGTATTACATACTGGAAGACAATGTAACAGCATAACATAAAAATCTACCTTTCGGCAGACATAATATAAAAATGTACATCATTTACAATTGCAGCACATACTCGCACATAGATGGACAGGATAATAAAATCAATAGTTCATTTTTGCCTGGTCTTCTTGGCTCGGCGGTGGTCCCTGGAGTGGCCGACGGAATAACAGAACATGTGGTTCTATTAGAGTAAAAAAAACAAAACATTTTAATAAGGACATAGTGGATTGACTACACATTATCCATGGTTCAATGAAAATAAAAAAAATTCCAGGTGAAATTAAAAAATTCAATGGCATTCCTTTCGTGATTGATGAACATTATGATTCAAAGAAAAAATTAATTGGATTTTTCAATTTGTATTCATCACCTAAATTTAGAGTTTGAAATGTTAATTTATTGAAGCCATACAGAGTGCATAGGTAACGGGGCATAATGCATTTTAGTGGCGAACCATTGATCCTAGGGATATACTTCCAATTAGAAAAGTTTCTAAATAGCCTGTAGTACTCAGATGTGTCATTTATGTTCAAGGGGTTGTATAGCTATTAGAAGAAAAATGTTAAGTTCTTTATATGGATACCCTATTCTCAAAACCCTAATTAGAAAGTTGTCCTGTATCTCCCGACGCCAACAAAAAAGTTGTTTCTAATAATTTAATTTTTCTGTTTTTTTTCTTGTTGCCGATATTCACTGAGATATTCAAATTTGAAAAATGGAAGAAAGTTAAAAACAGCATTAAACGCAGGTAAAATAGTTTTCACCCGTATTTAACGTTTTTTTTTTCCCACCTTTCCTCAGTTTTTAAATTCAAATATCACAGTAAATATTGCAGTTAGAAACAGAACTTTTTTTGGTTGGCATCGGGAGAGACAGGGCAACTTTGTAATTGGGTTTTGGGACACAATGGACTGTATAAAAAGTTAATTTTCTTTTATTTCATTAACTATACAACCCCCTTGAACAAATGAATGACATATCCGAGTACTGCATGTTGTTTGAAAACTTTCTCTAATTGGAAATATACCCCTAGGACTGTTATACAAGGAATGAATACTTAATATGATTATTTTACACAATTTTCTACTCTCTAAAGAATTATTTTGCATATTGTTTTCTTATAAAATATACAATTTGAATAGCACATAACATAAAAAGTGGAGGAAAAACTATGGAACTTTTTGATTTTCAATTCAAGATGATTCTCGACCTTCCGAAATTTCTTCAACTGCTCATATATGTGTATGGCTATAAACATCTGTAGTACTCTTTTTATAACACAGATAGTTGTTTAAAAATTCCATATATGCAATGTTGATTTCTGTTATTATTGAATTTAGATAATCACTGATACTTAAAACAATTCCCTTATTGTACATAACATTAGAATATCTAGCAATCAAAATACTAAATCGTAGGGCTAAAATATCCTGTAATTTGGCAGCGTTAGCTTGCATATAGTGCTTAAGAAACTCCTGTAACATTGTTAGTGCAAAAGTAAGAATAAGTTTGACTGTAAACATGGTAGGCCTATATTTACTGGCATTTATATAATGTAATTTTTTTCCAATTAAAGCTGTATCTAAACATGCAAAACAATGCTTTGATTATATCAAGTTCTGCTTTGATTGAAAATACTCTTTAAAACTCTGAATTTATAAAACCTTAGCTAAGAAATTTTGAGATGAGAATAAATGAGATTAATTAATGCACTGACAGAAGCTGTGCAAGAATTTATAATGTCGAACAACATTTTGGGCAGATCAGAAAATTTAAAACATCGAAATATATATATTTACACCCAGTAATTATAATTCAAAATATAATACACACGTTAATCTACCAGAAAGTAAGTGTTTTGTTATTTAATATATCTGTTATGTTAAAAAAAAAATACTTGACAACATTGACATTTTTCAGTTTCAAAACTGTTTCCGATGTCAAAAACCTAACCCTGATCACACATAGTTTGAATAAGCAGCTCTACTTCAATTGGTGAATTGAACACAGAATCAATAGTTTAGATAAAATTAACCATGAAATTATTTATCTGTTCTACATTCTTTGTCAAAAAATTCAAAATTGCAAATTATAATTCATATTTTTTTTAATTATTGTAATAAATTAGTGTTTTAAAATAAAACATTGTAACAAGCAAAAAGTTTTTCATCATGTTATATACCTATTGTGTTCAATAGTATGCCAAAAATTAACATATAAGAACTTTTCTGCATAAAAAAAACTACAAGGGATTTTACACAGAACATTTTTAATCAGCCAAGTAATCGTTGCAGAATAGGTGTTCTTATACAAAGGAGTGATTATTAAAAGCTAGTTATATAGAGATTAAAAATGCATAGCTGCCAACTTTTGAAAATGAAAATTCGGGAGATTTTCGCGCAAACCCGTATTTTATGCTAAAACCACTCGTTAATAAATACAACAGGGATTTTTCCAAATAAAATAGGGATTTTCCAAGTATAAAAGTTAGAACGTAGGGAATAAAATCCCTACTCAAAAACTGAAGTCAAATTAAAATAGGGATTTTACACACATGGAAGTTAAACCCTTGGGAATAAAATTCCTGTGCAAAAAACAAGTGAAATTGGAGGCCAAAACTTCAATGACGTAAAAATAAATATCGTGTTCAATCAGAAACTCTGTGAACAAACATTCTGAGCGAATGACCCCAAAACCATCGGAAGATGAAGGAAAACACAGTCAATTTTTGAAGAACACTGACTTTTTGTGACACTTGCTTGATATTTTTTTTTTTCATTTCACGAGTGATGATGGCAGTCTTTCCATGGCCGATGTTTATGTCCGTAACACAACTTGTACAAAAAGGAAACGTCTGCCCTTTTCTTGATGAAAGTAAATTCATCGGAATAAGTATCTTTAAAATTGATTAAATATTTTTTTGCTTATCATTATTCATGCTTTGTTATATCGCACGTACGTAACTTCAACAAAAGAAATTTTGACCACTTGCGTCACTATAATCTTCAATTATTATCCAGGACTATTGGCTGCTAAGCCATTTCCCTGCGCGATAAGACAAACAACTTTCTTGTTACCATCAGAGGGTTTGTAAAACTTCCTTAAAAAGGGAATTTCCCCATTTATGACGGGGCTAACGAGAAAGCCCCGTCTCTTTCTCGTTAGCCCCGATTTACGACGTGTGACGTCATTTCGAAAGGGAAAAAGAAAGAGACTTCATGCCCCACAAGAAATTCCTTAGGGATTGTTTTCATAAGCGGGGATTTTTTTTAATGAAGTAGGGAATTTTAAGAGACAATTAGGGATTTTTGTGATTTTCGTAAAAATTCGGGAGATTTAAGAACTTTTCGGGAGGTCGAGCGATGAAGCTAAAATTCGGGAGATTCCCGAAAAATTCGGGAGACTTGGCAGCTATGAAAATGTAGTAAAAAGCTTCATGTATAGCGAGTAACAATTTTCATAATATTCATACGGGGTAAGAATATTGTCAAAAGCTTAATACCTAGCGAGTAAAAGTGGCTTGAAAAATGCAGGTGTCAAATGCAAGGTGTTTAAGATTTTCATCATGATGTACCAAGAGTTATTGATACAAAGAAAAGTTGGGAAAGCAATTCCTTTTTGAAATAAAGTATTTTTTTACAAAACGTTTTTCTTTGCATTTTCATCTTATATATATTGTTACAATCTATAGACGATAGATGGCACGATTCGTTCGATGGCTCTCAAAATTCCAGATTAGAGAGATTGATGAAAAGTCAGTTGTGATTGAACTTCACGAGAAAGTTGTTAGCTCTCTGATTAGTTTGCAAATACATGTAAATTGCTGTTCTATAAATAAATTTGTTTGTCCGTCGAACCACTTCTTGTTTTGCAATCTCGAAGTCTTGCGGAAATTATCTGGAACAATATGATATTGTTCTACATAGGTTCCATTTAAATTCAAACACTTGTCATATTTTGTAACAAGCTTTTGAATATCACAAACCAGTCTTCTGCCATCATTCCATGAAGAAATGCTGTGATCTCTGTGTTCATTGTTTTTAAAACATCTTCCTCAAAGAAACCCAAGTTTGAAGAAGAGATAAAAGTCACTAGGGCATGGGTTCCTGGTTCACAAGAGCAATTTTTTTTGGGGGGGGGGGGATCAGTGAACTTGATTGAGCAAAAATTTAATGAAATACATTCTTTCATATACTGAACAAAATTAAGTGTATTGATAATTTTTCTTTTGTAAAAAAATTTAGTTGTATTAGTAGCACGAGTAATCACAAGTATTTGGAATGATAATTAGTTTCACATCATAAAAGTTGTTTCCTTATCAGTTAATACTTCCAAGTCATGTCAGAAATTCCACAGGAATATATAGGTTTATTTATTGTTAAGTAGTTTTAACATTTATTTTTGAGCGATACGTGTTTAAGCTTTATCATATTTTATGGGAATAAATACATGCAAATACTTTTCACATATAATATAGAAAAGAATTTCTTTATTAAAAAATTGGAAATATAATCAAAGCTCCCACTCAAAAAATTAGAAAAAAGTAGGGCAATAAAAAAAATATTTTTTCCCACACATAGCACTATTTCAGTACCTTGTAAGGTTGACTCGAGCCAAAGTAAAATGACAATTTTTGGCCATAATAAAGTGCTAACAACCACAGATTTTTTAAAGACATTTTTTTAAAGTCTTCCACAGTCCAGTCTGTCAATTCTGACAATGCACACAGCAAATTATGAAGACAAGTTTAAGAATGACCTCAGATCACAGTACAAAATGTATAAATTACAAGGTTCGATATAAATAAGTCAAAGTGGGCAGATAGTGCTTTACTGCATTGTCCATCCCTTTCTCAAAAAGGACTTGTTTAAATTTTAGTGCTCAATGTCGTGTAATAGTTTTGACAAATAAAGCCACTTTCATTTCTAGCTCTTTGCTAAGCATTGTACTATTGTTTATGCCTCTGCATGCCCTAAAAATACAGAAGACAATTGGGTATTAGAGTCACAAAATCTAGAATAGACCTATGTACTCAAATGCTTTGTTATACAAACTGTTGTGTCACCTATACACAAAATGTGCACCATAGTTTTGAATGATGAATGTTACTGCCTAAGACTATGAAATATTGTAATCACAAAATTTCTTCAACCAGGTAGAAGTTTTTAATCACTATTCTACTTGTTGTACCCTCAAACTAGAAGGTGTATTACTAAGAGAGTACAGTGTGTGCATTCGCAATGCACGACAAATTATGAAGGCCAAATTATGAGACCACTTTCAAAAATCCCAGTGCAAAATGCTTAAGTTGCAAGGCCAATGTAAATAAGTCCAGGTGAACTGGATGGTTTCACTGCACTACCAATCTTTCTTAAAGGGAATTGTTTATATTTTACTGTTCAATGCCACTGTCATAATTTGATAAATGAAACACTTTCATTTCTAGCTCTTTGCAGAGTTTTGTAAACATTATTTATGCCTCTACATGTTCTAAAAATACAGAAGACAATCTAATGCTATTGGGTAGCATCAGAGTCACAAAACTTGGAATCAGAGGTTCTTAACTATAAGTGTGAAAGAGCATTTTAAGGGTGCGAGATAAGAAAAAAAACATGACTGATTATTCAGGAAAATTAAAACCAGGGAAAACTTCCAATCCAGATCTATTTCAGGAAGTTTTTTGCAAAAGCTGCAGCCGCCAACTTATCAGATTCCAATCTTGCAATAAGTTTTCACACGAGATCTTGAAAAGAGCTTCAAACAAAAAAAGAGCAAAATGTTTGGAGCTTTGAAATCTTTTTAGAAATGACTTGCATTTTGGAGGGAGTCTTAAAAACTCATCTCGCACTTAATGGGGCATCTTTTACTGCCAGGCCAATAGAGGTAACAGGTTTACCTCAGAGACTTGTTCTATATAACACATTGTCACAAATGTTTATAGCACTATACTGTCCCTTTTGGAAGTGAATTTCAACCCATCTCTTACTAAAAAAATTCAGAGAAAATAATTATCTTTCAATTTTACCCATTTGTGGTCTTGTAATGTCTGAACTGTGTGTAGCAAAGAGAAGTCTATAAACAAAAAATATATATCACTGAGGAGTTGTTTCATCCCATTCAGCTGCCTTCCATACAACCCACAGGTAGAACCCTGACATTTGAATTGCCCCCTATACAGAGGCAGCAAAAAAAGAAAGAGGACAAACCATTTTCTCAGAAGAGATAGAAAGGAAATTAGAGCTGGTAGTGGCTTTGTTTTCAACAGTGGACAATGCAAAAGAGGGTCTCCTCCTTAGGCCTGGATTATACTATAAAAGTTTTGTAAAAGCTCTTTGATAAAACTAAAAAAATTCAACATCACCGGTTGCATTTGCTCGAATGTAACTGATGCGCTTATTGGTTGAATTTTCAAAGTTTTATAAAAGATCTTTTATCAAAATGTTATAGTGTGATCCCGGCTTTAGACACCCCCCCCTCCTCCATTTATTGAAAAATCAGTTTCAGTGACCTTGATCAGCATTTAGTTCCCACTATGTAAAATCTCGCCCTTCAACTAATAACACATTTTGTTCATGTACACCAGTCTCTCAGTAGGGAATCCAGACGAAAACACAGATACAGATTGTCGGTACGGCTTCCTTATTCCTCTCCCAGAGGATCTGAAAGAGATAATCTTCTATGGGAGGGAAAAAAGAAAACCAACCATTGGAATAGGAATTCATCCCTTTTTAATTTTTTCCCCTTCAGATTTTTCCTGACTTTTGACAAATATTAACATTTTCCCTGAACATTTTCTGATTCCCTGACTTTCCAGGTTGCTGGGAACCATTTTGGTAGGAAAAGTAAGACAAAAGAACATTTTACCAAAAAGGAGTGGGAGCCCTTGTATAATAGACTGAATTTGGCAAAATACAAATAGCTGTTCCACAACAGGACACGCATTGATGGAACACCATCAAAACACAATTTCACGAAAGATTAATATATAGACTATGAAGTCATACCAGGCTCATGAATCATGTAATGAATCCATCCTTGGCTCTGCTGAACACCCAAGCTTCGCCACTCTTTCTCGGTCATGAGGTGTGTAGGCCGAACTTCTTTGGCTTTATCCTTTGGCAGCACAACATGCCTACAAGTTACAAAAAAATTATAATGAAGTTGATATTATAACAAATTTTAACATTTTTTAACAAATAAGTATTTTTTACCACTGATAAATAAACTTTGAGATGCCAATTTTCCATTGAAATAATGGGGCTTTTGCTTTGAAATGTTATTGGGAGGGGGAAAATAGATTTAAGCTTAAAGAAAAATATCCAGTTTTAAAATAAAAAATAAAATGACACGATTTAAAAATTTTAAACCAGTTATGCGGAACAGAAAAAGTTATCCTATTTCCATACGTCCTGTTCGACCTAATGGGACATATAGTCATCACACTCACAACCAGGAGCTTTCAGATATAGTTATCAATCTGTTATTGTTATCAGATACCCAGACTCCAGATGTGATCACATTAAGTCGCATGGACTGTATTCAGAAACAGAACTAAATATTTTGCAACCCAGTGTAAAAATAACTTTGCAGCACTTTAAAACTGGTTTTTGTATTTCTCAAGTATTCTTGGACACCCTGGTGGATGGCAGGTTCACATTGGCACCCAAGAATAACTATCAAACTGCTATTTCATGGTAATAAAGAAGCTATTCTGCAATATTCGGCAAATTTGGATAATAGTGTTGGTTGCTCAGCAAAACAATTACAAGTGTGCCTGTCCCCCCCCCTCCCCGCTCTACAATTCCACAATATGACTTTTGAGAAATGGCTGTTGGGTAGATAACCAGTTTTTAGCCCTAAGGCCTCAATTATATACTCTTTCTGCCAGCATGCATCCCCGCCCTTCCATTTTATTTTGAATACTTGTTTAAAACAGGGTTTCTCAAAACTTTTTCACTCGTGACGTACCTTTCTCCAGTCAATGCTTATACACGGCTCCCTTAAACCGTTTAATAAAGAATTGCCCAAAAACCTCGTGAAAAAGTGTCTGGGCTGTCACTTCATGGGCACACAGTTTGAGACCCCTTGACTTAGAGCAGGGGTTCTCAAACTTTTTCCACCCGAGGTGTCCCCTTTTCCCTATTTGATGCTTATTCATGAGCTCCACCGGCTCCCCAGAGCTGTTTAACAAAGAATATTTTCGAAAACCTTTGTCAGGGTCACAGCTCCATGGGACCCCTGACAAAGGTTAGAGCAGCACCAGGGCACCCAGTTTGAGAACCCCTGGCTTAGAACATAGTTTCCCCAAACTTTTTGTTCCATTGCCCACTTCTTCAGAAATTTTTTCCCTTATCACCCCCAACTCGAGAGAACAGATAGGATCCTATGTTATACCAGTAGCTTCTATCGTATACTGCTATGGAAGCCTTCACACGAGGAAACTGGCATATTGGCAACGAAATATCCAACGCAACCCAGTCACTTGGCGACTGACACGCTAATTGCATACCAACTTTTGTTGCGAAACTGCTTAGCATCCCTTCATATTTGTCATTCGAGTTTAGATGATGGGTGACCAGGGTTTAAGCTATAGCCGAATTTTTCGCAAAATGCGAAAAAAGTGGTAGCCACTTTCGCAAAAATGCAGGAGGTATGGAACGAGTAGATATCCAACCATCAATCATTACATTAGCATTGTAGCATTTTGCTAAAGCTTTTCTCTCCACTTTTTTGCGAAAGGAATTTTTTTTTATCTAGCTTAAACCCTGTGGGTGACCCAGCGTTAAATTTAAAAATTCGTTTCGGAAATTGAAAAGCATCTAGAGCAACGGTTCTCAACCTTTTTTTACTCGCGGAGCCCTTTTTAGTATATAATTTCTGTGGCGGAGCCCTGTTTTACCCAAGGAGCCCTAATTCGTACTTAATTTTTATGGCAAAACCTTGTAGGCATCTCTTATTTACTCATCTATCAAATTTACCGATTCATTTTATTTTCCTCGAGTCGCCGCGGAGCCCCGGTTGAGAACCGCTGATTTAAAATAAATGATTCAGTTGAAAGAATAGTCAAAAAAAGATCACCGAAAAAGAATTTAATGAAATTGCGACAGAATTTCAGCTCGCAGGTAAATTTCTTTATTTAAATTGATATTATTTTGAAATCAGACACGTCAGAATTGTTTCAAAACTGTGAGAGCTTGTTGTTAGTTTTATATCGGAAATTTCAATTTCTGAATCAATTCTGGTGTTGCTCGGATCCATGTCACAAATTACCATGGGTGCTTAAGCAACCCACAGCTCCGACGCCACTGATGAAAATGGTAAACCAGACCCATCATTTTAACTTTTTCCAGGGGAGGGGACAAAGAGCATATACTCACCATGTATGTATACCATTTCTAGTGTACTTTTGAAAGCTATTGCCTACTGACCTTCCATAAATGACAGGTCTGTGGTTAACACAGTGCAGTCTTAACACATGGGCACCCCCGGGAGGAGGGTTCAAAAGATTGGGAATCACGGAAATTATATCTGGTAAAAAATTTCAGGATTAACCAAGTGAATTTGCTAAGTAAAGCCTCAGAAAAAACATGACTCAGGTACTCTTGAGACGAACGGCCCTGGATAAGCACCTCTAGGAATTTTCAAAATATGACATGTTCTATAGGGATGTTCCCTGATTCCCCCCTTGCTTAGAATGTCTAATTTAAGTCACGTGCACACACATCTGTACATGGGAGTATTCGGGAAAATCATTCTCTAAAACAAACAATTCATGCTGTTTGTCTCTAGTTTTACAGTTTATTTTTTGCCTCTTGGAACGGCAGTTTTTGCTGCTTTATCATGTGAAATTACTCACAATCCTACGTGACATTACTTTAACCAATAAACTAATATAATGATAAATCCAACATATACATACCGAGAGGTATATTTATTGAGGGGAAAAACATTTTATTACGAATTTCTCCCTTGAAATCACTCAAAACAAATAAAAATTATACAATTTTACTATTTTATTGTCATTTCAAAATAATATCAATTGAAATAAAGAAACTATTACCTGAGCTGAAATCCTGGTTAACAAGATAATACTGGAAGATAAGGAAAACTACAGACTCTGCTGTTTTTACTGTTTCCCGGGCTTTGAATATTTTTATAATAGCGCCATGTGAAGGAGAACAGGCAACTCAACTCAGTCAACTCTTTCAATAACAATCACTATTGCCATTACAACTTTCCTTGACACTGACAATTTTTCAGCTGTAATTAGATTTACTATAACAACCACCTAACCCAGAGAAGTCTGAACACCATTTACTTAGTAAAACAAGCACTATTCCTCGCAATTATTATCAAGCATGATTATAGCACAGAAAGTAATTAAAACACATTGAGCTACACTTTAACAAATCATGAATTCATTATATGAATTTTTACCTATAATCGAACTTATAGCATTGAAATACTGGCCTTTGGCAATGTTTTGTGGATTTAATTGGTAACATTTGCATCAAGAATTTTTTACAGTGATTGACAATGTCCTGAATAGATCCCAATTTCCAGTGTTTTTATGAAGGAAACGTGGTGATGCTAGGCATTTATCATGTGTGTGTGTTGATATCTACCAAAACTGCCTTTTGCTGGGCCATGGGCGGAGATACGAGGGCACATCGTCCCCCAGAGTCAAAGGTGGAGTCGACTGATCTAATGTATACATGAGTTGACATCAGGGATTAAGCTACGGTCGAATTTTTCACAAAATGTGAAAGAAAATCGTAGAATGCAAAAGTAGTAGTAACCATTTTTGCAAAAATGCGTACAGGATGTATGAAACGAGTAGACTTTTCTAAAGACATTTTTCTAAAGCTTTTCCCTCCATTTTCACCTTTTTTCGAAAAGAATTTTTTATCCAGCTTAAACCCCGGTTGACATCCCAGACTTCCAAGTCTATCTCCACCTATGCGATGGGCAGATGGAACCCGTTGGCGAACCGCATTTGGCTAGCAAAGGATGTGAACCCATTCTATCTAATATTCATGAACATGGCAATTAGTTACATGCAAGATTTTTAACATTTAGGTATTGCAGGTTAACTAGGATGGAAAAAAATTGTTAGAACTAGCACTCTAATATCCGATTTCATTATAAGCGGACTCAACTGTACATGAATCCATAGTTCAAGATTTATTCAATGTAACAATGAAGGTAACTAGAACTGGTACATATTTTTCAGTAAATCATAACCATCTTTTATACCTTTCCCTCTCCCATTTCCATTAAACAGCAACCTAACCACAGAGAACACCATTTATTTAGCAAAGCGAACATTATTTTCCTTGTAATCATTAACATTAATCATCATAATAGCACTGAAAGCAACGCAATTAAAACACATTTTGAACTTACACTACACTTCATTAATCAAATCGGGCATTTATTAAGCGAATTCTTACCTGTATTCGAACTTGTCATCGAAATACTTGTCCGAGTAATACATGCTATGATTCATGTCCTGTCCGGAGTTTCACCAGTGAAAGCAGTTCAAATTTCTTTTGATAACGTTGACTGTTTTGAGAGTTCTTTGCGGCGAAGAAACGGGTTTCTTTAAAATTAAAAAAAAACTTTCAACAGTTGAATTAAAAAAACGTTAAAAAAATATAAAAAACTTCCGAAGAAGTTGCACTACGAGCGCTAAAATTAATAAAAACGGAATTCGAATACCGCCAAACACAAAAAACGGTTCAAGTTCCAACCCTCCCAGCTCCTTGATACGGCCTTTGTAATAGCGTGTGAAATTATGCAAATAACATCAAAAATAGTATATAATGAAATTTAAAAAAAACGAAAAGTCACAAAATAGTAACTTTAAGAATATTTTAAGGTATTGAATGTATAGAAGTTTTTTTTTATGTTTATAGAAAGAAATCGCTGAAAAATGCTATAGCCTGAAGCAAACTTTGAAGATCATTTTTAGTCACAAAAAATTAATTTCCTTGATTAAAATAATAAAAATTTATCGATTTTATTCCCAATTTTATAATTTTTTGTAAATATAAGAGAAATAAACATTTATGACATGAAAATTCATTAATAATTTCTTGCATTTTTTTGTTCTTTAAAAATTGATTTTTCTCCTACTCAGTGATATAAATTTTCTTATATATCAAGGCTTATGAATAAATATGTGATTTTTTCCTAAAAATTATCAAAAAAATAAAGGAAAATATTTATATATTTGCTTCGGATTTATATGACGATGTCAAAGTTTTTAGAAAGTCAAAGCCGTTTAATTAATGCATTGTTTACATTTCCCGAGTCGTCTGACATACAAGTTTGCATTATGTACTCGTATACGTAATTTTAATCTATGGTCGATCATATTGAGCGAGGGCTCTGAGCGATTCGGAAATGGCTCACCAGCCGTCTTTCCACCAACAAGATCTTTCTTCTGCTAGCGGTAACCTATCTAGTCAATCCGCCGCCGTTACTTTCGTTCAAGCCTTGAAGCATCAAGTCAATGAACAAGACGTTCAAGCTCTAATACAATCACAAAAGCACATGTGAGTTGCATTGAACACAAACGTTGAGTTCGATTTTGTAACAACACAAACGTTGAGTTCGATTTCGTAACAACACAAACGTTGAGTTCGATTTTGTAACAACACATCGATTGGTTATTTGTTACACATTGAGCCCGTGGATCACTTGTTATTGGTTGAGGATATGTATATAGTCGCCGACGCAACGGAAGTGACGTCGCACGGATTATCGTAGCATTTAAAAAGGCCTGTTTACACGGGTTAAAGCCGGGTTTTCCTAGGAATAGGATTCTTGCGCCGCGTGAATCGAACTGGGTCATTTCGCGTCGGCAGAAACTTGTTACATAATCATGCTACGCGTTTGTGTTTTCCTAGCGTGGCTATATTATAGTATATGGCCTTGGCATCAGCTACTCTGTCATCTGCATGTAACCGGTTTGAAGGGAAGGGAAAGAAAGCACACAAGAATGAAGAGAACATCGGCAAAACGCGTGGCGCACGACGCATTTGACTCCTCCAGAAGCAGTCAGCCAATAACGCCCGACGTAAAGCGCTGTCATGAGCCGCATTGCGCTTTGTAGGAAAACAGTCATACTGATTTTCTTATTGGTGAGTGGACGGCGTGTCAAGCTGGGCGGATCATGTTGCGTGCGGAACAGAAAGCCTGCTCCTAGGAAAACCCGGCTTATGTGATTAAAGCCGT
The DNA here is from genome assembly GCF_987345545.1 of Pholcus phalangioides. Lineage (NCBI taxonomy): Eukaryota > Metazoa > Arthropoda > Arachnida > Araneae > Pholcidae > Pholcus > Pholcus phalangioides. Next base: position 45,287,164 of record NW_028301596.1, on the reverse strand, counting down.
TTTCCTTGGAGTAGGCTTTTGCGCCGTGTAAACCGAATTGGGCCATTTCGCATTGGCGGAAACGTGTTACATGATCACGCTGCGCGTTTGTGTTTTGTTAGCTTGGCGCATCAGCTCAGGGCGGCTATATAGTACATGGTCCTTGCATTATCTGTGCAGTATGGTTGCGTACTTTTTTTCCTCACCTATCCTTTATCTTCCTCCTCTCTCCCCCCCCCCCCCCATGTAAATTGATAATTTGATAATTGCCGTTCATGGGTTGTGATGGTAGGTAATAATCGATTAAATATAATTATTCATTTATTTACAACAAGAATGTGTTTGTTCTCAGAGTTTACATGAGATGTCTCATTAACTATGGACTTTTAATATAAATTTTAATTTTGTTAATATTTCCTCAAGATTATTTATCAAATGCACTGATCTGCAATAGAGTGCAGTCACGAATTGAGTAGCGTGTAGAAGTTATTTTCAGTGGGCAATGTCAGATTGCCTTTGTTGTCATATGAGCAAAGGATTTGCCATATTTTTTTACCATCTATAGCTCATGCTGTAATTACATTGTACTCCAGTCTTTAGAGACGGATCCGGGTTCGAACCCCACCGTCACCGCAGTGGTTCCCAACTTCAAGTCGCAAATGCGAGCCGATCTCTACATTAAAAAGTCTCGCCACAGAGAGTAACAGGCCTACAACGATTAATTATTCAATCATTACACTTCACTCATAGTTAGAAAAACTGGTGGAAGATGGCAGCACTACACATAACAAGCATTACACAGAAACAAACTTCACATCAGGTTTCACTACACGTACACTCCCGCATGTACCAATTCGTTAGAGGTTCCACAAAGGAATATGGACAAGGTGCATGTCTGGGTTTAGTAGTAGTAGTCTTTAGAGACGTACGCCCCACCGTTGCCACAGTGGTGGTCAGCTGAAGTTGGTTTGCTGTGATTCCCAACTTTGAGGTGCAAGTACGGGCCGATCTCCCCATTAAAAAGTCTTGCCACAGAGAGCAACAGTCCTACAATGATAGTTATTCAATCATTACACTTCACTTATAGTTAGAAAAAACTGAACACAACTCAAACTTCATGTCAGGTTCATAATGTACACATTCCAACGTGTGTACCAATTCGTTAGAAGTTCCACAGAGGAATATGGACGAGGTTCACGTGTAGTTTAGTAGTAGTCACAAAAGTGTACACACACCATTTCAAAGGCGCATTTTAAAAAAAATAAAAAGATTTGAGAACCATATATTTTTTTTTTATTTCAACATTCATCGTATGCTGTCATGTTTCTGATAGAAATGCATAAAAAAATATAATATTTTTATTTAAAATATACACATCGCAAAAGTCTACTCATAGTAGTCACATATTCGTTGCATCACATGTGTTTGTGAATGTGTATATAAGCATGAGATAAGGACAGGAAGTGGCAAGTGATACTGTTAGTTGTATTGCGACAAACGTCGTCTCACACAACCGGGAATACAGTTGAGTATCATGAGAGAGCACAACTAAAGTCAAAAATTTGAGATGTCAAAATCAATAATTTATTGGGAATTAAACTAAACAGAATTTTACAGATTTAAAATGATTTAATTTCACCCATCAGTCTCCATGCGATGTGTTGCTCGCGGTCGTTGAGATCAGGATCAGCTCAAAGTGTAACCGGAAGTCCAATGAGAGCTCCTCAGTACTGAGACGGCGGTTCCATTAGCTCTTTATGCCTTACAGAATGAAGCACCCTGGAATTTTGGAATGGAACACATCGAGGGCTACATTTTGGCTCCGAGGCGCTGACTCTCCAAGTTAGTCGAAAACACGACCAGTGAGGCAAGTGACGAAGATGCAAAATGAACTAAAGTGAAGCAATATTCATGCGGTTGCTATTAGTTCAGCCAGCCAGTTGCTTTTGAGACGATCTAGTGACAGGAACTGGCCACCTGCCTACAGCATAAACCATAGCACTGACTGCTTTATATATATATAGTTTCACAATTTCGGAATTATCACATGGCAGCAGGAACATTGACGCTATGTTTATCTCTAGCACAAACAAACAGCCAAATGGGCGGCACTTGATGTGACATCACACTCGCTCACAGGCCAGTGATAAATGACTTCCCAAGGTGAAAAATAAATAAATCATTGAAAGTATAAATTAAATATTGAAAATAATCTAAATTATAAGCACTTATTTGAATGGGGTGGTCCCTCTCTACAATTACAGTATCACTGATTCGATTTTGTTAGTGGCCATGGAACCTCTGGCCAAATGCAGCCTGCACAACTTGTTCCAATACAAAAGTATCAATACACACAACATGATAGATACCTAAGCTGATCATACTTTTTTAATAAAATATATGGGATATCATCAAAAAAGTTGTCAAGGCAGGTAAAGTTGCCATTCACAGCCAAGAAACTTGGTAAGTTGCGATTGATATAACCAGAAAATTTTCCGAGTTGAAATTTTTAGAATAAAAAATTATCAAAGGGAAGTAAAGTTGCCAGTTACAGCAAAGAATTATCACAAAGTCAAGTAATTTTACCAATTACAACCAAAAACATTTATCAAAGCCGTGTACAGGAGTTATTTACAGCCAAAAAATTGTCAAAGGCAAATAAAGTTGCCAATTGCAGCCAAAAATATTATCGAATGCAAGTAAAGTTGCCAATTACATCCAATAAATTGGTCAATGGCACCTAAAATTGATGAAAAATTTCCAGTCGCGGAAAATGATGGGTACTACCAGTCAAAAAACGCATGTACAGTAAACCTTTTTGTAGACACCGGTGGGACAAAAAAAATTCATCTGTCAAAGAGGAGTGACCGTTAATCAGAGGTTTGAAATGCATACTTTTATTATACAAAGGGAAATTATTATTTGGCCATAAAACAGGGGTTTTACTGCATTTGACAATTATGAGAGATAAATATATTTATATTACTGTCGTAGGCTATTGGTTACTCTGCATGTACAAGTTTCTGGCCTGTGAGAGGCAGAAATATCACATATCTGGCCCGCAGACTGAAAGGTTGTGCAACCCACTGGTCTCTAATGTAACAATTGGTTCATAAGAAGAAAAGTTTGTAAACAGGAAGAATAACATTCAGCAACTCGAAAACCAGTTCATAAAAATGTGTCAGTTCATGAATCAGAAATATGTAGAATCAAGCCTCATGTTGACGTATACCCAGCAGTTTCAGGTACTATCCATGGAAGAGTCTACTACACTACACCGCACGCCAACTCCAGTCATATATCGCCGTACGGCAATTTCCAACCAGTGAATTTGGGTGGGAAATGAAGGCTCCATCCATCAGTGGTCACCTTAGGCTCGGTAGATAAAGAACTTGCTTCTAATGTTCTATGCCCGGATTCGAACCCATCACGTAAGAGTCTGGAACCAATTTCCTGCAGATATACAACTGTCTTGCCATATTCACACTAAAATATATATTATTTAGTATTCGATAAAACAGTTTCTCATTAAGTTAATTTCTTCTTATGTCACATGCAGGTTAGCAAGGTTCGAAAAAACAAATGAGATGTTGGTGAATTGCAACGCCTTACTTGCTACCCGTTATGGAGAAGCAAATAAAGAACTGAAAAAGCACATTCACTTACTCGTTGAAATGAAGAAAGATCTAGATTCTGTGTTTCGGAGGATAAGGTATTTATTGTTGCTCTGTCTTTTTGGTTATCGATTGATTTGAAATGAATTACTATTTGTAACATGAATTATATACTTAAGCTGTTGCTATTTGTGCAAAATATCAAAATTCTCTTTTTTTTATGATAATAAAGGCTTCTTGTTTCCATGTTCTGTAAAAATGCTACATGTTTCTAACCAATGGAAAGACCAATAAACAGCTGTAAATATATATTGACATTTTTACAGAACATGGAAACACATTTGAAGCTTTTAGTGGCATGATAAAAAAATCGAGAATTTGACATTTTGCACGAACGACAACGATGTACAGTGTATTTACATTGTAAATAGCCCATGAGATTTTTTTCCCTTGTTTATCAGTCTTGCAAAATAGAAAAGCTTATTTCTTCTTTGACTTATGTAGTTAGGAATTTCTCTACATCCTCAACACTAATAATTTCCATGACTTTCAATTGTTTGAATCATTTTGCCAGATTTTGTACTTGTGAGGTATTGATCATGACTATTTATCTCATATATTTATCATGCTGAATGTATTTTTATTATTTTGTTCATTTTAATCCATTGTGATTTGCAGTAGCACTTTATTACCTGTCATTATCGCTCATTTTTTAACATCATATTTATCAAAAATCGATGATTATGTTTTTAAAATCCCAATTTTTTGTCAAGGAAAAATGGTCAGCCTAGGTTTGGGGATTTTCATTTTTACGAAGCACAATTTTAGAATTGTCAGGGACTTGTTTAGAACAATCGGAAGAATCTGCTTTCTGACCACAAGATTTTAAAAAGGCTAAAAAACAAGAAGCATTGGCGCCTACGCCACCCATACAGTCCTTTGAAGAAAAAAAATTGTAATTCTGAATGAGAAGCAAAAGAAATTTTAATGTTCAACAACTGTAATAATTGAAAAGAATGGTACGTCAAATTTCGGTTCACAGTGAATTTGAAGATGTGTTCTGAAATCCATGTCAGAAATCTGAAGGAATTAACAGCTTGCCATGGCTACTAGAAAAACTATATTGGTACCTAAAGCTTTATATTTATGATTGATAAATTGAGCATAACATTTTCTGATTTCACGACAGTGCATCTTTTAATATAGGAAGGTGATATTAAGACCCCGAGAAAGTTGAAAAAGTTTTATTTAACAAAGTTTTTAAAGGTTTTCTTGAATGTAAACTCCTAAGAGACCTGGCAAGCAGCTTTTTTTTTTTATATTTGTCAAGCCCTGGAAACTTTATAGTAGATTGCTGGGATTGAATAATGGCGTATTCAATTATCTGGGAATTTCAATTGACTGTCATATCGTTGCCGTTCATGCAAAATGTCATAGGTAAAATTATCAATTTTTTAGACCACTAAAACGTTCTTCACATGTGTTCCAGTATTCTGTAAAAGTATCATAATACATTTTTACAGAACACGATAAAATATGTGAAGCTTTTAAATGCCGCTATGGTGGTCAAGTGGTCATAATGACGGACTCGCATCGCGAGGGTCCAGGTTTAAACTCCACTGCTGCTGCAGTGGTGGTCGGCTGAAGTTGGTTTTCTGTGATTCCCAACTTCAAGGCGCAAATGTCTCGCCACAGAGAGCAACAAGCCTACAATGATACAATTATTCAATCATTAAACTTCACTTATAGTTGGAAAAATTGATGGTAGATAGCAGCATACAAACTTCACGTTATGTTCACCACATGCACACACACACATTCCAACATGTACGAATTCGTTAAAAATTCTGCAAAGGAATATGGACAAGGTGCATGTATAGTTTAGTAGTAGTAGCTTTTAGTGGCGTAAAAAAAAATTGAGAACCTTGATAGATGAAATTTTGCACAAATGGCAACGATATGCTCATCCCTAGCACATGATCAATATTATAGTTTGGTAATGGTTTCTATTGCTTGGGCTGTTGATAACTGATAAGCTCAAGCTCTCACTATTTTTTTTCTCTCATAAAGCAACTAAAATTTGCATCTATACTTCAAGCAATACAGTAATAACATAAATGGTTGTAGGCCTTCATGTTTGACAACATTTTGGCTACTTAAAATTTTAATCTTTTTTTTTAATCATTGTAAAACTTTTCTTTTATCACACATCAGGTTCCTGAAAATGAAATTATCACAACAATATGAGTCTGCCTTTGCAGGTTAGTTCTATTTTTTAATTGGTATTAGCTATCACATAATTGTACTCCTGTGCTTGTCTATTCTTTTATTACCATATACACTTCTGTTTAAGCCACATTTGTTTGTTCAATAATCTGTTCCTATATTGGGGAGGGGGTGTTTGGCTTGCATTCAGGTCAGTTTTGAGGAGAAAAGCCAATTCAGTTTGGTGAATAAAATTTGCACTAAAAGACACAAAGTACCTGTATGTGCTTTATTGCAATGTGCCATGAAAAGCTGTTGTTTTTGAAATCATAATTTTAATATTAGTCTGAAACAAGAATTTTTTTTCAGAAAGTTTTGAAATTTTTCCCGAATATATAATTGGAATAGTAAAACATCAATTAATTGAGGCACATGGCTAGACCATGGTCTGTAATTGATGTACATCCTTCCCTATAGTGTGGCCGGGCAAGTTTTAGCAAAAAACTAAAAACTAAAGATAAATGTATCGGGGGGGGGGGGGTTAGCACCAATTGAAAGACTTGAAACCGGAGATTCTATCGAAAGAATCAACTAAAATTATTGCGCTGGAAAAAACAATCGTCAGAGACGGAAAACAACACAAAAAGGAATGAATAACTTTTGTCTAAAAAATTGTCTTAAGAGAGTGCATGTTAAACAAAGCCTGATTTTTGCATGCTTGAAGAAATGGCTAGGTTTAGACAGCAGTGTGCCCAAGAAGCTCTTATCTCTGCTGCTCTTTTTAAATACTTTTTTCTAAGAAATCAACATTGTCAGTCCAGAGCAGTGATTCTCAAACTTCTCCCATCCGCTGCTCCCTTGGCCTTATCATAGTGTATCTGCAGCTCCCCAGAATAGTCTACAAAAGAATTGCTTCAATGCACTGAACATGGGCACAAATCACTACACCAATTCCTTAAGACACCTCTGACAGAGGTTGACAATGCATCATGGATTGATGCACACTTTGAGAACCACTGGTCTAGGGGCTAAATGTTTGAGTGAATCACTAAGCCATCCATGCCCATAGGGCTAGCTTCCACCACTGCCAGGTGGCTTGCAGAAGGGTGATGATTAATAAAAGACAAAAGTTCAAAAGCGGCATGAGATTAGGCCTTGATATGTACAGGGAAAAAGTTTGCAGATCACAAGTAAATTTATTGTATATTTCAATTATTGTCTACTAATCAGGGTGTTTTTCATCATGGAAAAGTAGCAAAATAAGGAAAAGGCCATGGGAGTCAAGGAAAAGTCATGAAATAAGAAATGTTTCAGATTTTTTTACGCATCAATTTTCTGATCTTTCCCACAAGTCCCCCCCCCCCCCCCCCCGCCAAGCTTTTGCAATGGGAAGCCTGATAGATACCCGTAATCATGCAGTGGTGATCAGCTAAAGATTAATTTCCCCAATTTAGAAGCGTGAAAGTGAGTCGGTTTCCATTTGAAAAAAACATGTCCCCACAGCAAGCAGCAGACAACCAGTGTTTCAATTGTCATTATATGTTGACAAGATGTTCCATTTTGCGAGCAAAAGAGCTTTTTGCCAATGATGCCACCAAATAAGGGCTGTTAAATTGCCAATATTGCCATATAAGTCAAGGAAAAAAGTCACACAATTTTCCTTTGAATATGTGGTAGACACCTTGTCAAATGAAAGTTCTCTATATTCCAGATAACTCTGGACTCATTTTCTCCTTACGAACCATCAAGGAAATCGGGGGGGGGGGGGTGAAACAGGATTCTAATTCAAAATAAAAAAACACCAGAGCAAAAGGAATTGCACCAATCAAAAAGAATTCCTGTAGAATACTCACTCGTATTACAGGGTTTCTGGCAACCTGGAAATGAAAAATGTTCAGAGAAAGTGATTTGAGAAAAGATCGAAAAATTCTGTGGAGTGAAAACAAAACTCGAAAAACATTAGGCCAGTCAAGATTTCAAATTATATTTCTTTCTTCAGCAGTTTTAGTCAGGGAAATTTTTTAGCTTTGGTCGGGTAAATGACCTAGCAGAATTTTTCTGGGAACCCTATATTAATGTCGAGATTTCTGTATTGAGGAAAAATGGTTGTCAGAGGCTGTTGTCTTATTATTGTCAATACTTGATTGTGCAAATGAACCATGGAATCTTAAAATAACTGGCCGAAACTGCTCCAGAACATTTCTAGACATTCTATGGTAGGCATGAACAGTGCAACCTGCAATACAAAAAAATTCAGACCAAGACTAAAAACAACACACACACAAACCATTTTTTTCCTACGAGAGAAATTATGTATGTGATGATTTAGACAATTAAAATAAGAGCAATAAAAATTTTTTTTTTTTTTGTTTTGTTCAAGCTTGTCCTGAGGTTTTCAATATACTAGATGAGGAAGAGGAACCTGTCGAGAAAGACTGCAGCATCGGCCAGAAGAGATTACCAGCGCCGAATCCTTTGATAGCTGGTAACAGTAGCTCAGGAAGCAGAGCTAGTTCACCTAGTCCAGTCACGTCTCCTTCTACATCAGATTCTGCATAACCACTGGATAAAATATGATACCTCAAACATATTTTCAAACTTGAATTAATTGATGCCTTCTCCATGATGTCTCATCACATTTGTTAATACCATGCATCATATATTTCTCTATTTTACTCATGAAATGTCTCTCTTGTCAGAAATGTATTAAATCTTTTATTGCAGCTAAAAAAATAATTTTCTTCTAATTTTAGTGTAAACTTTGTTGAGAGAGAGATTTTCCTCTACCCACAATACAGTAAATGTCTGATATAATGAGTAAAGCTTATTACGAGAATCTCACTGTAATGAGCTAGCTATCTGCAAATAATTATCGGCGATACAAGAATATTAGGTTATAACAAGTTGAAAATTGGAACACTTTCGCTATAACATCAACAAAAATTCTCAGAAACGCCTCTATCTTCAAATATTTAACTAAGGATGAAGTGCACACACACACGCTCTTCATAAAAATTCGTCTGAGATGAACAGAGCAAAAAATTAGAATTTGCTTTCAACAATGATAATTTTCCTCGTGTGATTGTGAGCTCTCATATAACAGGCTTTTACTGTATTTTTCCCAAGATGGACAAATAAAAGTCAGCTGCCTCCGCCAGGAATCATTCTCAAGCAATCCAGACAAGTGAGCTATCCAATATATCTTAGAGAATAGGCAGATATACAAAGGGAGAGGCAATGCCCCATTCGGTGAAAAATTTGTATTATAGCGATTAATTTGATTATTTTCCATAACCTCAAAATGTCTAACGTAAACATGTACAGTGATATCTCTGTTTTTGTCGATAGTATATCTATTTTTTAATGTGGATGACCCCTGAAATAAATTGAGATTTTAAAGTTACTGCATGCCATTTGAAAACATTTGTAACAAAGTTTCTAAAGCCAATGGTTGCAAAGATATCTGTGGCGCAAACAATTTGGGACAGCCTGTATATGATTAATAATAGGCTAATATTAAGAATTTTCAAACACAAAATAATTTAAGTTAAGCTTCTCTTTCCACAAAATTACTGACCCTTTTCAAAAATAAAAATTTTCACAAAAACAGGACCAAAAAAAGTTTGAGCGCTCTATAATATGCATAATTAAATTACAAAAGTTGGTTTTTGTTAAAATATAAGAAACATTTATAACTGGCTCTAACACTCGGCGCTGCATGGGGTTTCTTCCATTACTGGGAGGATTGGAAAAGCGACACCATTATGAAGGCATCCAGAAATAGGTTATAAGTCTTCTTGAAAGAGTATTCTCGCTTGTTCCTCTGTAGCATGGTGTGGTGTATTGAAATATAGACAGGGCAGCACTGAAAACTCAAACACAACACTAGATACGCACTCAGACTGTTGGGTACACACACTTACACTTCTGGCACAACTCAGTATGTAGTAAATCGCCCATAAATTATGATAGATCTCAGTTGTGCTCGGTTCGAAAGAAAAAGTTTTTACTGGGTTGGCAATACACCATACTATCACCAACTCTACTGTATAGAACCAGGGAGTTGTTCAAACCTTTTTTTGTAAGGCCCTGTTTTTGTGAAAAGGGTCATTAATTCTGTGAAAAATAAATAATTTTATGGGAAGAGAAATAATCTATACATATAATTTATCACAAAAAATGAAACGCCAAATTTGTGGTTTCATTCTTAATTTGTATTTTGTGAAGGGTTCATTTTTCATATCCAGATTTTTGTGAAGGGTTCATTTTTCATATCCAGATTTTTGTGAAGGGTTTATTTTTCCAATCAGAAATTATGTGAAAAGTCCAGAAATGGGACCCAAATTTTGGCTGGACAGACCCCTGGTAGTACTGACATGGTATTCACCTGTGATCAAAACTAATAGTATAGAAAATGTCAAGATCAAAACTAACCACTAGTTATATTTATGAGCGGTTGGATTATTATATTATTGGTAGGCAGTCATTCATATGACAAAAATAAATTTAACCTATATAATTCCTTCTCACTTTGTTGTAAATCATTTATCTCTAAATCGTTCCATGTAAATTAAAATGTACATTTAAAAAAATTAATTTGTAATTTACATATACAATTGTTTTACACATCGGAAAATAAGTAACGCACATAAATACATTGAAATGAAATACAAAGATTACATAAAAAATGGTCCTAAGTGGAATCGAGGATATGCTGACAGTATTCACGAATCTTCTCTTGACATGAAGGTGATATGTTTCGGAGACTTTGTATCCTCTCATACGCTTCACTTAAGGATGACATGACAAAATCCAACTGAAAATACATAATTAATGTTATAACACTATTTTAGAAATCATGTGAAAATATTATTGAGCAGAAATATTCAAAGTTTAAGAATTTGATTGCAGTATCTGAAACTGGTGTTATAATTATCACCCGTCATGCTCTTGTGCATAATATCACAAACATATTTCAGTCCTTGCAGAAAATTAAGCCAGAGAACAAACTTCAACATATGGATAGTGAAATCTCTCAACAATGGCCACTAACCGGACCAAGAAAATGTGGCTGTTATTGGAAGGTTACCATTGTTAAAGAAATTCAGTATTTCTAAATGGAAAAAAATTCAAAGTTTTTTATTAAATGAAAATTATAGCAATTCATGCTATACCTAATTAAAAGGAACAGTTTTTAGTAGCACATTTTTTTTTTTTTTTTTTTTTTTGGGATTTGAAGATACATGAATTTTCCACGGTAACTTTTAATTTATGATTGGACTTTTTTTTATCGTTAATCTCATTCAAACAACAAGTTGTTGATTTCTTTAGTGCAACTATTTAGATGCTTTTGCTGCAGACTTTTAGAAAAGCCTACACCAAATAAACACTGAACTGTTATTCAAAATTTGTTTTATTTCGTGCATCCCCATCAGAAAATTTAAGCTAATTTCAGTGCTAAGATGTCATTACTATCCTTGATAATTAAGTTTTTTTGTTCGTGAAAAACTTAGAAATTTCTATTTTACCGGAATGAGTATAAAAAAGCTAGCAGATACAAAATGCAATTGCCAAAAACCATGATAATTTCATGAAGAAAATACATAGTACTGTGCTGTAATCCTTGTCCCCTACAGACCTGCATTCGTTGAGATCAGATTCATCCTCTGATGCAATCAGCTATTTGTTATCTAGGACAGTATTTTCAGATAGGGCTTACTTAAGCATCACTCATCAAATAGCGTAGATACTAAAGACTCCCTGGTAAAAGTAACACTATATTTTAACCCTAATTTCTGCTTCATTTTTTTCAGGAACACATCTAGCACATCTGTTAACTACTTATGGAACCCCATGTCTGGGGGGGGGGGGGCATATTTTGAAATTACTAGAAAAAACAAATACTTTTATTTTATGTCTGCAGCGTTCAATTAAGAAAAAATCCTTCACAGAGAAAATTTTGAGGGTTATTCTTCTTATGATATGTATCATTTTGCTTTTATTTTCATGTCAGAAAGTGGTCATTATTTGAAAATCCTTATTCAGAGGCTAACCTTGATACTGTACCCAATAAGATGGGTTCTACATTCTAAGAAAATATAGCCATTGCCTAGAGGTTACCATCATTTGGAGATGACCTTTATGGGAGGTTTAAAAAGTTCAAACCAAGGTATGACTTAAACTTCCAGAAACTTAATGGTGAAGCTACTCAGATGAAATCGCACATGCAATAATGGACAACAATGTCTTACTTAGGAGGCTTCCTCAAAAGAGATTGATGCATAGGTAACAAATCAAAACAGATTTTCAAGTGATAACAATTAAAGTGTCTGTAAAACTGAAATTGAATCCATGTCATAAGCTTAGCATTGAGTATTGTAAGAAGATTGCGCATACCATCCCAGAAAAACATGGTAACATCATGAGACAATTAGAATAATAGGTTGAAATTGTAAGCCTGCAGAGAAGCAATATTAATCAACAGGGTCATTTCAATTTAGAAAATAACGCTGTGTACCTCTACCTCTGAATTGGTATTGCATGACTTTTCAGAAACTGCCAACTTGAAGCGGAGAGTGCTATGGGCAAGACTAAAATCAAACTTATTCGGAAGACTAGTACACTTGGGGTATTGTTTCAACAAAGATGAAATCTTTTTCCATTCTCTCCAGTTATCTTCTTCACGCCGGAAGTTCATCTTATGAACCTGAGAAAGGTGAGAATATGTATATATATAAATTATATGATATAATATCATTAATCATAAGTAACTTTCTTCATTGAAAGAGCAAAAACAATTTATTAAGTGGCGAAGAACAGGATGACATGGCTATAAGTTTGGATGTGAACATACAACCACCTTTAAGGGTGTGCAACAAGTGTGAATGCACCAAGTCCCCCCACCCTCCATCCCACTCAGGAAGACACACACTTGTGGGAATGGGGATGAAAAATATTCATTCTATTTGCAATCATAAAGCAAGTAGGTTGAGCTTCTACTGCAGAGATATTCATGAAAATTTAACCTACAACAGAAATTTCGAACTCCCTGGAGTGACTGGAATTTTTTCTAATAAACCCTAATTCATTATTTCTTTTTTGCCATTCTAGACAAAAATTTTCAGAGTATGATAAACACCACAAACTTGTATTTTGATACCTCAATATGGGTTTTTTAATTATAATTCTTTCAGCTCTTGTAATTTTTTGCCTAATTTACATTTTATAGTCCACTGACAAGATTTGAAATATAATACCATCGAGAGATTGCATGTGCGGAATGAAAGATCATAAATAGTCGTGAAATCAATTTGTTGGACAATCCATCGTCCATGATTTCATTTTCAATATGCAGTGTCCTCATGGCCTATATTTTCTCTGCTTACCAACTACAGATATAGTGATTTAGCTAATCTGAAGCTTGTAGTCATAAGATAAAAAACATTAAAAACTTAACAATTTATTAATATATATTGAGGAAGAAGTATAAAGAAAAGGAACGCATGTTTACATATCGGTGGTACAAGTCAAAACTGACTTTTACAATCACGAGCAGGAAGCATGGGACTGCGCCATCTATACAGACAATAATACACTACAGTACTTCCCCTCCAGTCAAAGACAAACATTTAAGAAAAGAAAAATTGAATAATAATACTGTAACACATATATTATACATAATTATGAATCCTATAACTTCGTAGGGTCAATCAGAGATCTTACTCTTTCGCCAGATCTAAAACCAATAATTTATGTGACTTTCAAAAATCAGTATTTAACATAAAAGATGGTTTAAGGCAATCAATGGATACATTTTTCATGATTACCATTGATGTTCACCATAAAATACTTATCAGCTCTTGAAATAACTTCAAATGGACCGGTGTATGGTTGTTGTAGAGGTTTGCTTACAGTCTTGTGGGATGAACACTGATGGAGTAGTTAACAAGTCTTTCGAGACAAAGGGCTTGAATGAATTGTGATGAAAGGTTGGTAGTGGTCTCTCACAGGAGGAATGGTCGCTCTCTGTCTCTGCAGGGAGTTGCATCCGTGAGATGACTTGTATCTAATTTGACCGTATGTCCAGTTCAGCGTTTCTCGAAGTGTACGCTGCGGTTTTTAGGGACGTGATGGTGAGGTGTGCTTATTTATGTTTTAAAGAAGTTATTTCATAAGTGAAAGTATCTACTAAACTACCATGGGGAGCTGCAGATAAACCAGGAATTGGGCAAGGGGACAAAAGTCTGAGAACCACTGTGTTAAGTCTATGTCTCGTTTCTAGCCCAATAATGATCTCTTTGTTGGCGTGATTTGATTTGGGAGTAGTAATGACAGGTAATTTAACCGCCTGCTTGGCGATGATTGGTGACTTGATTCTAATCGCGATGGTTTGCAAGAAGTCATGTTTTTGCAAAAGGAAATATCCCCACATTTTTACTTTTATTAGTGAAAAATCCCTATATTATTTCTCAAAATCCCTTTTATATTTACTTTTGTGAAGAATTTGGACCTGTGCGAAAACCTCCTTAATTCTCATTCTCCAAAGTTGGTAGCTACCTATATCATCTTGATGATAAAAATGCAACATCAAGAATTTTCACTCAAACTATTAAATAAGAGAACTGTTGATTTCTTGTTAAATTAGCTACTGCAATTAAAGAAGTAGTTAACCATTGAACTGAGAATCGATCACAAATCAAAACCATCATAGAACCATTTGATAGAACAAAGAAACTAAAGAGGTAAAAAAATTTTAGTACCAAGTAGTTCTTCACTTTCTCCAGCAGATCTGGGAAAACCATTTTACATCTCAATATTATCTCCTTGTTGCAGTTGTAGAATGCCAACTTTGCTAGAATATATATACTTTCGTTGCATATTATCTGATCGCTATGCATCAACATCTTCAAAAATAGATTTGAAAAGTCTGTGAGTATGCCTTGCTTCTAAAACAGGGAAAAAACATTTTTTGAAAAACAGCAGACGCCATTTATTAGAATTACAGATAATATTATTTGGGTATTGTTATCACTCATGTTAAAGCACAGAATGGACTTATATCATAACATGGAAAAAGTTTCATTTATAGTTATTTAAATTTCAATTTATCTATCAAATAAATGAAGTTTTTTTCATCCAAATTTTTTTACACATTTTTAAGCTAAGGCTGAACCAGACATGATCTCTCCCCCCCTCCCCCACCCTTTAAGTTAACATTATCAACTTGCAAGACTGTAGAAGGTCAGTTAGAAGGTGTACTCTTGTTGGGACACATTTTCATTCTCAGCTCATAATGCCCTGATTGGGCCGTAATAGACGCTATGAGCCATGTACGTGCAGAGCTGCTTTTGCCATGACCTTGTGGGGACCATGGTCAAGCCCCTTCCAAAGAAAATACAGAAAGGGGGAAAATAAAAGTCTCCAAGAAATTTTTGAAATATAAATTTGAACAGATATAAAAAAATGGTGGGAGTTCTCTGAAAAGTTCCCAAGCCTCAACGGAAAAACTCATTCTAAAATTGGCCCCATGTTGGAGATCACCAATCTAGGACAGATAGTGGTCAAAGTAACCGGAGGTTGATTTTCACAAAGGTTGGACAGGAGATTGATTTTCATATGAAAAATTTGGAGGGGATTATACTAAGCAAATGAGGTACCCTGAAGACAAAAACATTACAAAAAAAAGTTTATTGTGAATGTTTAAAAAAAATATAGGATGTTGCACTTCCGGGAACATACTGTATTTGTATGATTTACCTAGATTTGAATAATATAAAAATGCCATTTATTGTTTACCAACTTAGTTGTCTATCATTGATCAAGAATGCACAGCAACATGTTTCCTTCACACATGGTATTTCCCTCCAAAATGCAAGAGTCAGAAATCATTCTTTCTTGGCTTATCAAGAAATAGGAGATATGTGTACCCTTGAACCATTCTGCAGGCAATTATAGAAATTTTATGAACAACTCACATGTAAAAATTGAATATTCAGGAGTTGCTTAAAAGCAACGATGATGAAATGAGCTCAAAATATAAAATGCTTTCACTTGAAAAATTTAAGAAACTCATGTTGCTTGAGAGCAACAATGCCAAATAAAGGGTTTCCCCCTTCATCCTTGGCTTCTTCATTGAGTCTCAAAACTAACACTAACTAAAGCATTCGAAACTTTTGAATAAATCAATTATTATCTCTATGAATTAAAATTTTAATATATTGATTTACATTTTTTTCATTTAAATAAAACATTGAGCTTTAAAACACCAATATTTCATTTTAATAGCACTAGTTAGGATTATTATTATTTTTTTGAAACTTACCAGTTTCTCATCAACACTCTGAGCAATGAAAAGTTTGTCCATAGAGTTTAGAAGGGATAGAACCGTCAATACAATAGACATTTTTTCTGGTTGCCATAATTGATTAGCAATATCTATAATCTAAAAAAAAAAAATTCAACAATAAATTAAACTTCATTGGTATAAGAGATATATTCAAGTAAAGTATCTTATAAAGTACATAGGTACCGATTCCCAGACTTGAAAATTTCTGTAGTTTGTCAAGTGACAAAATATTTTGCTGCAAAAAAAAAAAAAAGTCATACAAATAAAAGTGAAAAATGGGGATTTTTGAGTGACTACATACAATGATCACATAACCCGTTTTCCCGGAACATTCCTATATTTTTCCTAATTGTAGCCTTTTTCTAAGATGTCTGTTTTTCTTTTTTTTTCGTATTTTCAATAAAACCCATTTGAATATTTATTCTTCATTAAAACCAAGGATTAAAATTATGACTATAAATATGAATATTTATCTCACATATTTGTCATACTAAATATATTGTTTATATATAAATTCATTTTAATCCAGTGATTTGGATCCAGTAGCACTCTTTATTTCTGGTCATTACTGATTTTAGCAATAATTGGCAACTTTGCTCATTTTTGGCAACAATCAATGATTTACAGTTTTTTTAATCCCAATTTCTTGTATCTTTTTGTCGAGGAAACTGTAAGCCTAGGATTATAAAGACCGAGGAATTTTTCATTTTTGCAAGGCACAATTTGAGGATTTTCAGGACTTTTCTATAAAAATACGAAAAAATTGGAAGAAGTACATTATGATAATATATTATGGCTATAAATATGAATATTTATCTCACATGTGTGTGCCTCATGCTAAACGTTTTTTTTCTTCTTTTGTAAAATTTATTTTAATTTCCTTTGATTTGCACTTATTTCTCATCATTATCAATTTTTGCAATAATTGGCACAGCTTTACTAATTTTTGCCATCATATTTAACAAGAATTGATGATTTTCAGTGTTTTTTGATGTCTCACTTGACCATGTTTTTAAGTCGAGAAATTATGAGAATCGCAAGGATTGAGGGATTTTCTTTAGGGACTTTTCATTTTTGTGAAGCACAATTTGCAGATTTTCAGGGACTTTTTTAATGAAGATGTGAAAAATTAGAAGAATTTTGTTTCCGACCAGAAGATGTTAATAAGGTTGAAAAAGCAGAAGGGGCTTCTGAGTAAATCAGAAACAAATACACCTATGGCAGTAACCTATATGTATGCACATTCAAGCCTGCTTTTAACAAGTCTGAATTTTTTAACTAGCAAATTAATGCATTTTATTTGGTATAATACCCTTCCATATATTACGAATTGCATAGTAATTGTTGCTTTTGGCGAGCAAATTTCTCTATAGTAGCTCATATGGTAGCTTCAACATGGAAGTTAAAAGGGAAATTCGAAAAAATCAATACAAAAATCAAAAGAAAAGCTCATTCTTACAAAAAAGTAAAACTGAGAAACAACTGGTTTTGGAGATTGTTGCTAGAAACAATAAAAAAACACCCAACTTCTACTAACTCTTCTTTTAGAGAAAATAATGTTCAATGTGTTTGTTTGTTCACATTGTTTTGATACTATAATAATTATTGATGTAAATAAGAATGTGTTTCTCTTATAGAAGTTGCATGTTAAAAAAGCATAAGTTACTTCTTAAATTTTTCATGTTATTTCAGGTATTTTTAAAATTTTAGTTAACTTTTGGGAAATTTGATTCAGAATGTTTTAAACAACTGGGGTTGCCTGGATGTGTCCTCATAAATTTTTCCAAGAAGGAAAAAATAAAATGGTTGGGATAGGAAAGAGCATACTGCTTTTGAACAGAATTAATCATTGAATTAATCAGAATTAATCAAGGAATAAGCATTGCTTACTATAGGAATCTCTCACTTATATGTTTCTCTCAGTTATAAGATGATTTTCTGCACTCTCGATCAGAGATATAGGTAAATACTGCTCACTTATACACCTCTCTCACTTATGCGTCTTATTTTCTTGTTCCCTTGTACTAACGCATAAGTGAAAAATCATTGTATGTTCAAATTCAAGGCACTTGAGGGTCGCTTAGTACTTGTTCGATTGAGCTAAAATGTTACACAGATTTTTTTTTCCCGGTTGATTGGAAAAAGATATAGGGGGGGGGGGGTGTGTCTTTCTTTTCTTTCAAGTGGAACACAACTCTGGTTTACCGTCATGGGCGATTTACTACGGATTGTGTTGGAAGTGTGTGCATATATAGTGTTTTTTGTGTGAATTTTTTGTGCTGCCAATATGGTGGGGGGAGCTAAACTTTTAAGAAAAGCCCTTATTTTTAAAAGAAAACTTTTAAAAATAAGGGCCACCCTAGTGGTCAGGTATATATTGTAACCATGGAATGATCCGTGGCAACTAGAACTTGAGTACACGAGAAGCTGCAGCTGATCATACCTCCACATTTTATAAGACCATAAGGCAATAATGACAACAATGTGTTATTGAGCAATACCCAGATTTTATTCACAAATAAAAACTACTCCCCCCACCCTCCACTTCCAAATATTCAGAGACAATGAAAATTCATAAGTTCAAGCACTGTACCAAAATTGCATCCCGTGTGGACCAAATTTGAAACAATCAAACAGTTTGAGTACTATCGACCAATCACATCAAAGCAACGCAAGCCTGGCCAGATAACTAAATAAATACTGATCACTGTCTTCATGTGAGAAAAGCGTAAAGTTTTACTCATTCATGATGGCCAAACAGTATGAAATCCTTCCATCAAAATACTGGATGTTTATTTGCATCTTAATATCATATATTTTAAATTAGTTGAAAGCAAGTTCATTGTAATATGCCCAGAACTTTTTGATCCAGAAATTTCTTTCAGGAAAACAATTGTGGCAAACTAATTTAGTCCTATAATTTCATAAGACAACACAAGTATAACCCAAAAGAGGATTTTAATTGTCAACACTGAAGAGGATTTTAATTGTCAACACTGATGAGTTATTTTCTACATTTTCCGACATGTATTTAAAATACATTCCGAGCTCACCATTCTAAGTCTTTCACCATCAGATTCATTTTCAACTGGAAAAGATGGAATTAAATGTGTAGTAGTTTTAAGCACCGTTACAGCAATCTTTTCATCCAAGCAAGCTTTGGCTACCTTAGGCATACTCTCACTTTTAAGAAAATGCTGAAGGTGATACAATCTATTGACCTGAAAAACAGAGCACAAATTTTTATGTCTTGAAGTAATTTCAATATCCCGTATAATATATATTTTATACGAAACAAAATTTGATAAATGAAAGCAAAGTCAACTTCTACTTGCAGAAGCAATCCGTAATGCGGAATTTTGATTGCATGTGATGAATAAGAATATTCAAAATATATATCATAGACTCTCATTCTGGTGTTGCTCATGTTCCTAGTAATGATTCTTGCTACAAGATCTTCTAATGAAGCGGTAGGTGAAGCATGTGGGTGTACACTACACATGTTTCATGTGTCCCATTAAGAAATGCAGTGGATTAAGGTCTGGGGAACTGGGAGACTAAGCCACAGGCAACAGCACATATATCAAGAAGTTACTCTTTTCTCACACTGCAAGTGGAATGTAACCTTAGTTTTGAATAACAGATACAGTAAAAATCTTATATAATGATATCACTCCTATAAGAATGTTTCTCCTGTCCCTTGAATATTGTTATACACTGAGTAGACACTTCATTACTTGACAGTTTCAAGAAAATGAGCAATAGCATCTCATTGTTTTGTAATTTCGGGAATGTAAACATGATATTTGAACTGAAACTTTCCAGTGCAGATTCAGACACAAATGTTTTTAGTGGGGACCGAAAAAAATATTTTTGACCAACCTTGTACCATAAAAAGCCGAAAATGATTTGTAATTTTCACAGAATATTTTACTTGTTTTGTGCAATACCTGTATGCACGCTTGTAAAAAAAAAAGATAGCATACATATTCACAAAGATATAAATGTTGCTAATAGAAATTCCAATTTTCATTGCATGTTTTTGCTTATAACATGGCGAGTTTTCAACCAATTTTTGCAAACTTACCGAAAATTTTACCTAATACATGTGGCACACTGTAAAGAAATTTAAAATGTAACACACACAATTTAGTATTCAATGAGATTAAGTTGATCATTTAAGTTGATGATTTTTAATAACAAATGCACAGGGGAAATATCTATTTTATCTTTTTATAATTTGGTTGCCATATATATAGTGCAACATGAATAAAAATTCCAGTTGAACGTCACAAAATTTCAGAAAGATATCGGCAACACAGTGAGCAGTAATTTCAGTTACTTACTGAAAGTAGCTGACTGATAAGGGATTAATTGTTATTTTGATTATTTTCTGTCACCTGATTATTTCTTTGTTTGTTTTTTTTTCATTTTGACATCATACATATGTGTGTTATGCTCAAGCATTTCTCTGATATAGCATCAGATAGGCATCTTCGCTCATTCACATAATGCTGCTGGCTTATTCTCAAGATAATCAAGCGATAAGAAAATAAACAAAACATCAATTTGTGGGAAATCCCTAATCTAGCTACTTTCAGCATGCCAGAGTGCCATGATGGTAAGATGCTTATCTACCACCGTGAAGGTTGCCATCAGGTCCCAGGTTCAAACTGGGAGAAAAGTATACAGATATGTAATTTTATCTAATGAGCTTGAGGCAACCAATAGATGGTGTCTTTTTTTCCAACTGAAGTCATTAGTGGCATCAAATGGCAAGTATAGAGATATGGCAGGTGCTGGCGTGCAGTGAAATATCTACTTTTAACAAGTAACTGAAAAGTAACAGTAAGAAAGACAATTTACATTTTATATGATCTTTCATACAGTATGCAGATACTAAAAATTAATTACCACGTGGAATTTTACTATACAAATTGGCTGAGAAAAAAGTTTGAAAAATAATGTTCCAAGGTATAACAGTCTTCTCTATGCTATGCAGCGGGTTCGTGAGCCATAATGAAAGAAAAATGCATCGTCTGGAAAAAATCCCAAATTTGTGAAGTTTTTAAAAGACCTACCCATAAAATAAGCACATTTTTGGAAAGAACAGAAGAAATCCTAAAAGAACCCTAAAATCGAATTTTTGCTAAAACCTGTAATCGCTGATTCTGCAAACAACCTTCTAGCTACAATCAGTCAAATTTATTGAAAACTTTTTCATTGCACCAGCTTCTGAAAGAGCTTACAATTAACTATCTCAGTGTTCAAGTTCAGGAGAAATTCAATCTTTTGTTTGCAATACATCACAGAAATCAGCATTTGTCAAAGTATATACACACACATTTTAGTATATTTTCTATAGTGAAAATTCTATTTCATGCTTTGTTAATCTCTCAGCACTTGTAGCTCACCACTGAATACAAATATCCTGCAAGAGATGGTGCTTATAGAATTTTTCCCCTAAAATCAAACTGTCACCAAGATCAGTAACTGCATTAAATTCCAAATTTTTGTCAAATAACTACTTCGACGAGCACAGATTTCAGTGATGTATTGCGAACAAAGGCTAAATTTCTCCTGAACACTGATACGGTTTATTGTAAGCTCTTTTGAAAGCTGTTGGAATGGAGAAGTTTTGCTAAACTTGACCAATTGTAGCTAAAAGGGTGTTTGCTGAATAAGAAGTTACAAATTTTTTGGCGAAAATTAAATTTCTCATCTTTCGCTCTTGTGGCTTGCCATTAAATGCAGATATTCTAATACAATACAATACAAATACAACGCCACAACAGGCAAATTGCCCAACGAGGTGGCTGACTTAAGAACATCATGGATCCCCGAGCCCCTACCTACTACTGCTACACCACACATGCACTCCCCCCGGAACCCCCCAACAAACCGGTACATGCGGGAATGTGCGTGTACTTGTAGTGCAACCTGACGTAAAGTTTGTTTCTGTGTAATGCTTGTTATGTGTAGTGCTGTCATCTGCCCCCAGTTTTACTAACTATGAGTGAAGTGTCATGGTTGAATGATTTACCGTTGTAGGACTGTTGCTCTCTGTGGCGAGACTTTTTAACGGGGAGATCGGCTCGCATTTGCGCCTTGAAGTTGGGAACCACAGAAAACCAACTTCAGCCGACCACCACTGTGGGGTTCGAACCCGGATCCTCGCATCACGAGTCCGGCACTATCAGAATGTCACTTTATAAGATTTTTCTGTTCTTTCCAAATGTGTGCTTATTTTGTGTGCAGGTCTTTTGAAAATTTGATAAATTTGGGTGTTTTCCAGACTTTATGTATTTCCCTTCCATATATAATTCATTATCCGCCAAAACTCAAAAATGGTTAGAGATATAACAGGGTTACTATGGCGTTTTATAGTTTCACCTGGGCTTGCTTATAATCCCCTTTCGTTTGGCAGATTAGGTGCAGTTCATTCTATAAAGAACTAGCTATAATACCTAGTGTTGCCGGGTTTCCTCCATGCACTGGCAGCATTTAATAGGTGACAAATTTCTTGACACAGGAATAAACTAATCTGAAACACATTTTTTGGAGAGTCACAGTAATCAAAATAACCATTCCAAAAATTGTTATCGAGGCTTGTGAACCATCATTGCAGACAGTTTCTTGTCCATTTCAGACACTTCTCCAGCTCTGACAAACTTTTAAAGTAGCTTATTGTTTGAGTCTGTCCTGTTTGGTCTATATGTAACATTTGGCAGAGATCAATCTAAATCTGTAGATTTATGTAGAGAGCATTCACACAGACAGAAAATAAATTTGATATGTATAGCTAATAAACCTGCGAAATAAATAAAGCTTACAGCAGAATTACAGAACTGGTGACCATCTTTCTTACAGTCCTGCAAAAAAAATAGAACCCCTGGATTCATACACTGTCCATGATCTCCAAAAGTAAGCAAATCATTGTGAATGCTTTGAATTTCTTTCTGCAAGACAAAAAAAAATAAATGAGAAGGTAGACTTTCACGGCCGGAGTTTATAATAAATTGCAGAAAAACCTGTATCCTTGCAAAGCTAAACAATTTACAAACTCATACTAGATAAGTACAATGAAATACACTACCAGATTTTTATTCGTGATTGATAAATTGTTAAACTCTGAACACAACGCATCAATTTGCTTGATGCAGCATCTATATGTTCTCATGAAAAATTTTTTGATAAATTTCTTATTGTATATTTCATAGACACTAAAATTACATGATGTCAAACATCTGAAACATTTATATTGTTATTTTCAAGATACTGTAATTTCTAGAATACAACTGTATCCAGAAAAATTAAAATATGGGGGTGGGAAAATAGTAAAATATGTGGAACCTTTCTAGTGCAATAAAACCTTGGATTATGAGTAATTTGATTTATGAGTGTTTTGCAAGATGAGCAAAAACTGTGAACAAATTTTGACTTGATTAACAAGTAATGTCTCGCAATATGAGTAAAAAATTTAGAATTGTTCAAGATTTTGACTTTGTAAACAAAATACTTCTTGCAACAAGAGTAGTACATATATTAAAGACTCCTAGATGAGCACTATAGCTTCGCATATTCACTCTTGTCTGTCGAGCACTACATGATCACAACTAGAAACCAGACAATTCACTTTCCTCTTACAGCAAGCAAGGCCATCCTAATGAGACTAAACTCAAGCATTTTTCAGAGCTACTTTTTTATTATTTTAATTAAAGACCAAATTGAAAATTACATATTTAATACAAACATGTATTAACTAAACCCTCAATTAGATTAAGAGCTTTGTTTGATTTGGGCCCCCCCCCCCCCCACTCCTTAAGGCACCACTGACTGCAGGAGTGGCGTTCATTAGGGATGAGATGAATAGCGATTTGGCAGAATAACCATATGCAGAATATTCTGCTAATGTTTTGACCGAATATCAGTTTTCTTAAAATTCATCACAATTATAAATAAAATTGGTATTTTCAATTGAAAATAAAATTATTTTTCAAATGATTGATATTGGATTTTAAAATTCTACAATTTATTATTTAAATAAATATAAAAAAAACTGGTAATTGAATGATTTTTTTTGCCATGATACTGACAATCAAATTATCAATGATATATATTGTACTTTAATATTACTTTTATTCTTTCTCTTTAGATGTTCTTTTCCCCTTTCAGTAGCTCAATACCTATCTTTTTTTTTTGTCTAGGTGCATCTTTCAGTGGTGAAATTGACTAATGTAATATTAATAAACACAATAAGTACTAATACCTAATTACAGTAGGATTATATTTTCCCGTTTCCATGTTCTCCTTATTCTAGAAATTCACCAACATAACTTCTTTCACAGAAAGGGGTGTACAACACACAATAAAATGTAATCAGTAAAATTTTAATTTATGGGAAGGGAAAAATTCCAATTAATATAATTTTTTTTAATTAGTTTGTTGTTCCTAGATTCACAGATATTTTGCCAAATGCAGAATAGCAGCTGAATATTCTTCCCATCTCTAGCATTCATACAGGGTGGGCAAAAAGTCTATAGAAACTTTAAAAATGAATAAAAACAGGAAAAATAACCAAAATAAACGGTTTGCAGGGTTAGCATTGCTAGGTCAACAGAGTTTCTTTAAGACAGGAGAAAAAACTCAAAAACAGCAGATAAGTAGCACTGGTATGAAGGACTTAGGTGGAAATATGCAAATGAGACTGTTATAAGAACTTGCGCTCCTAATCCCCAACCAGTTCACCATTTTAAACTGTGTATGTCATAGTTCCTCAACCTTTTTTGTCCCATTGCCTCCTTTTCCAGAAATTTTTTCGCCTATCGCCCCCCCCCCCCCCAACACAATCGAACCCATAGAATCCTATGTTATACCCATAGCTTTTACGACCCTGTCTGGAACATTCCATTGCTCTCGGGGTGGGGGGGGGGGGGGTTAACGCCCACGTTGGGAATCACTGGTGTATGTGGACCTGCTGAACTTTGCCGTTGCTGGATTTGTGACTTGCCTGCAATGTGTTATCTCTTGTGGTGGTGGTCATGTGAAACATATACTGCTGTAATCAAGCATTTGGAGGCATCTTGTTTGTTATTTGTGTATCTTTCCTTTGACTCGTGTAGGTCAGCGCTACCTATTGGATGTTTTTCTTCCTGTCTAAAAACATTCCAGTAACTTAGTGATGCTAACCCTGCAAACCATTTTTTATTTCGGTTATTTTTTCGGTTTTTATGAATTTTTAAAGTTTTCACAGATTTTTGACCCTTCTTGTAATACAATCCCATGAAAGACTGTCTCACCCCCTTGTTGTATGTAATGCAAGCTGGAAAAAATTTCTAAAGTGAAAACCCTTGCTCTTCTATATCATTCAGGGAAGATTCGAACCTTCAGTAAAAACTAGTATGAAATAAGCAAAAACAGAATAACTTAAAATAAACCAAATCACACTATAACCAAAAAAAAAATCATGGCTGACGTGAGTGAGATAAGATGGGTGTGGAACAATTTGGGTTTTTTTTCTTTTTATGTGGAAGTTTGATTTAATTTGCGAGCATTTCAAATTATGAGCACATACTTGGCACGAATTATGCTCATAAACCAAAAAGTTCCACTGTATAAAATTCTCAATAATCACCCGCTATTTTATTTAACGATTGCAAACAAGTCAACAAATCAAATTATTAATATAATGCTTTACATCCTTGATATAAGCACTTAATTATTGAAATTTGATCTTTTTTCAATTAAAAAATGATTGTGACTGAATTAATGAGTGATTAAAATTTATTTTTAGTGACTGGATTTAATAAGTGGTTTTGTTGCTAACAATCTTCTTGCAAGTCTCACTGTAAATTGTATGTGCTACAAAAAAAAGTAATTTGATTGAAGTACATGGAAAAACAAATTAAGAAAACAGTAAATAAATTATCACCTTCTGTTGTTTATTTAAGAAGCAAAATATCCTCTGCAGTAGTATATAGACCCAAAAGTTAATCTCAACATCTGCAACAATTTTCAACAATCTTTTCAGCATCAAGAAATGTTGATAACAAACTTCGGGTGGACTGTACCTGGATAAAAAAATATAGTAATTTCCTCACGAATGTTCTTCGTAGACACATATTTCTTGATGAATTTGGATTGTCCTAATCAGATAAATAAAATTTTGGTATAGTCAGACCCTGCTTATAACAAAGTGAAAGGGAGCCTATAAAAAATATTTTTCACACATGAATCTATACCATCTGTACCCACTTTTAATAACTGATAATTTTAGCTAGAATTAAACATATAAATTGTATGTAACATAAGCTATCTTATTATTTTTTTATTATTAATTTGTCAAACGCTGGCATTCTTAGCACCAATGTCTGAATGTCTGAGTAACAACTAATGATTATAGTTTGTTTCAGGTTAACTTTGCAGTGGAGAGAAAGGTAGAGAGTGTAACCCTTCGCCGCAAAATATAGTTCCCATACATCTGAGGTTTATGATGATCATTTATATAGAATATTTTACCTTACCGCAGCCGTGCATCGATACATAGGTTAAGAGGCTTTCGTTGTCATAGCAATGAGTGATGCGGTTCCCTCGTAGCTTCCTCTTCACTGCAAAGTTAACCTGAAACGGACCATAGTCAGGATACAAAGCAAAAGAGCAACATGGCTGATTACGTCATCTAGTTTCTGTGATATTGGTTCAATTCTAAACTCTGTTTTAGTATAAGGTCCAAAATATTCAAATGGGAGTTACAGAGAGGCACTGTGTGTGTGTAGTATAATGGTACTCTATCTTACCTCAAAATAAATATTATTGATTTCAGCTTAACAGCATGTAATGAGTTTGTCACACCCGGGATCAAAGCGATCACCATGAAATCAATCCAACCCAACAAGAGTCGAGATCATGAATTAACTTAAATTACTTTTAATTAACAGAATTTAGCAATTAAAGTTCACAATTTAGAATTTAACAAAATGAAATTTATCACCAGATATGTCCTTGGATACAACTA
Organism: Pholcus phalangioides; assembly: GCF_987345545.1. Taxonomy (NCBI): domain Eukaryota; kingdom Metazoa; phylum Arthropoda; class Arachnida; order Araneae; family Pholcidae; genus Pholcus; species Pholcus phalangioides. Next base: position 45,260,007 of record NW_028301596.1, on the reverse strand, counting down.
GTCAATCACTAAATCCGGTGGATGGAAAGTACAGTCTCTACCATATTTCGGAAGTCCTCTTTGAGTCCTCAAACAAAATCAATTGTTCCTTTCATCCAATTATCCCCATCTTGAGAAGCAGCACTTGCGGACACAGGAACGGAATCGACGGAAAATTAATCCATAGCTTGGAGGTTCAGGTTCCCCAGGCAGAGTCGAGATTCTACTACATGATCATTAGAGAACAGATATGATCAGGAAATGTAAGCTTGCGATCAGGAAACATAAGCCCAGAGACAACCTCATCACTGCCATGGAGAAGGCGACCAATCAGCGCCGATCAAGCCAGATTACATGTCTTGTAAATCTCTTTTCTTCACTTTGGAAGGATGACATAGCAACAGTAACACAATGGCGATTCAGGCGAAGCCATCAGGTGAGCTTTTCCGGAAGATGGCACGGCATCACGATGACATCGGACAGATATTGGATAATTGTGATATTATAATGAGAAAAATCATTAATTATTAAGGTTATAATTAATCAATAAGCACTTATTTTCAATGGAGTGGTCCCTTTCCACCCACCGCAGGTCCGTACCGTTACAAGCACAGTTGATTCACACTTGAATCAACTATGAGCATGGTTGTTAGAATTTATTTCTAATTTGATTCTTTTTTGTGAAGAAGTTTTAGTTTTAAAATAGGAAAAAAAAATTCATTAATGCTGAAAAATGTAAAATGTGATTAATATATCTCAGAAGTTATTGAAATTCATACCGCACAATACAGCACCAGACATCACAGATCAAAAATGACAAGATCTGTCTGCGAGCGAGTAAATGAGTGAGCAAGATCTTTTCCTTAAAAGAGGAATAAATAATGCATTATTATTATTGCTAGATGCTGAATACGGTAAATATTATTGTAGTCAGTGTCAAGAGAGATGTAATTTTCCAATATTGAAATTTCATTTAAAAAATCTATGATTTACTAATTTTATATCAAAACTACACACAAGATCACATCTGTTAGTAAAACCTTGATAACACTATTTAAGCAAAAATTAATGTGTGAATATATATATATATATATATATATATATATATAATGCATTATTATTATTATAGTCCATAGCTAGCTTATAAATGTATATTTTCTATTAAAAGTAACAGCTACATCTTCAAGCAGAATTAGTCACTTTTATATCAGATCTAAACAATTTTCTTCAAGAAAAAAAGTTTTTACACCTCTGAGTATTCCTTTTTTTGGTGGTGCCTTCTATAAGATCTACCGCCAAACCTCGCTAGTGGGTCACCCAGATAATGCGTCATTTTGCTTACCTGGTCAAAAAGTCATATTGTCTCCGCCGGGACAAGATAACTTTTCTTTCCGAGTTCACCTCAGCATAATATCCAGAAAATAAAATGTTTCCTTGATATCTTGGCTGAGAAAAAGCCATCTATCTCTCTAAATTTGGTGCAATTCTAGAAAACAATTTTCAGAATAGGGCTTCCCTAGAGTGTGAGGTTATTTTAAGGGATGGGTATAAAGATTAAAAATGTGAAGAAACACTGACTAAACAAATTTAACAGATATTTTCAGGTACATTTGACATACTTAGAAATGAATAATTTCATTCTATGCAAAAAATACAATTTCTTTAATGGGTTAAGAAGATTTATTTGATGGAGAAAATTATTCCTTAATTTATAAAAAAAAATGACTTACCAGGGAATTAAAATGGACTGTACAGGTTTTTTTGAAGATGAAACAAAGTTTTTGGAGAAAATATTCATATAAACTCATGAACCTGAAATTTAAAGATCACGTATAAGGAAAAATATTTACTTATTTGCATGAAAACTGTTTTGAATGTTATGGAAACAGCAAAAATGAAATAAATATGAAGGAATGTAGGAAATTAAATATTATTTTGTAAGGTGATTCAAAATAAAATTTTATAAATGCAGTTATAACGTGGATTAGACACAAAATCAGAAATAAAGAGTTAGCAAATGTTGCCAAGACACATCATCAATTATATCTCAGCACAAAGTTTCTAGTGAGAAAACAAAATATTTTATGATATTCTGTTTAGTATATTCTGCTGTACATTGCAAGATCATTCATCATTTTTGTCGCACCACAGTCATTTTCTGCACACGAGGGCTAATTAGACTGGGACCTACAATTTATTACCGATTCCAAATGGCAGGCTTATTTTTATACTCATCGAGAGGTTGGTGCGCTAACCCCTCGATGGGGGACTCCCTGCGGTAGCAATTTTTTCTGCGGTCATGTCACCGTTTCTGTTGTACCCCTGTGTCAGGAAAGTTTTCTGACAAGGATGAACCGGATATCAAACTCGCGACACCTCTCAACACTTTAGGCGAGTACCTTATCAACATGGGCTACTGCGCCCTACATTGCAAGAAAGAAGCACTTTAATTACAGATATCCAGCATAAAGAAGCCTATTCAATTATTATCATAACTGCAGATGCCAAATAAATGAACTATGCTCTGTATAGAGCAGTTATATGGTGTTTATATATTATTGTCTGAGTTCTATAACTTTTGAATGAAAAAAGTGAAAAAAAAATTACAGAATTGTAAAGCAAAACTAGCATTACTGTAGTTATGGTGGCATATACAGTGTTACTAGGCAAGGCGCAGATACAAGTTTGGAGCCGAAAAATTTATTTCCGAATTCAAGTGAACCAGATAGTGGTCCAGAAAGTGACCCTAAATAGTGATGAGGTGATATATATCTAAATAGTGATATAGGCCTTGATACCTAAGATCTTATGGAGAGGGATTCCCCCCTTCCAAACAATAATATATGGAAAAAAAAGTCGCTCTTCCCCCCCCCCCCTCCTCTTGATGTCTTTCATATGCCTAGAAGAGCCACATGAAAGGTATAAATATGTAAATTCTATGTTAAATGTTCATTTATTCTTTACATTAGTCTTTTATATTCATTTTATATAAATTTTTTACCGCTTTTAATATACTACATTTATTCTTTATAAAATGTGTTTTTTGGTATTATTTTGAAGAGTCTAGAACAAATTAATTGGGCATTATTTACATTGATTCATATGGAAATAATTGTCACGGTTTTGGATTTCACCCATTGATTTTGGAAAGATTCCAGATGAAAACAGAGGTATCACTGCACCTCTGTGTAGTGTAATGAGAGTCAGGGTTGGGTTTTTGACGTCAAAAACTGGTTTAAACTGTCAAAAACCTAAATGAATGCTTTTGGATAATAATTTTAAAACAATAGGCATATAACATAATGGGAAACTTTTTTTTGTATATTTTATTTTATTTTTAAACATTAATTTATAACAATAATTAAAACAAAATATTAATTATAATTCGAATTTTAAATTTTTCGACAAATGAAGAGTCTAGAATGGATAATATATAATTTTATGGTTCACTTTATCTAAACTGCCGATTACTTGTGTTGGATTGATACTCAAAGCATTGTTTTGCATGTTTAGTATACCATAGAGCTTCTATTGAAAAACCATTGCATTACAAATGCTAGTAAATATACCATATCATAGTCACACTTAGCTATTCTTACTTTTGCACTAAAAATAAGTTATAGGAGTTTCGTAAGCATCATATGCACGCCAGCACTGCCAAATTAAAGGACATTTCAGTCCTACAATCTAGTATTTTGATTGCTAAATATATTATAATGTTATACACAATACAGGTTTGGTTTTAAGTATCAGTGATTATCTAGATAATTCAATAATAGCAGAAATAAACATTACATATATGGTGTAAAATATTTTTAAACACCCATCTGTTATGAAAAGTGTACAGCAGATGCTTCTTATATCTATACACATATAGTATAAGCAGTTAAAGAAATTTTGGAAGGTCAAGAATCATCTTGAATTGAAGAACAACTCATTTCATAGTTTTTCCTTCAGCTTTTGTACTATGCTTTATTCAAATTGTATATTTTATAAGGAAAAAAAATATTTTGTCCAAATTAATTTTGTAAAAAATAGAAAATTATTTTACAATCATATTAAGTATTTATTCTTTGTATAGCATAGTCACTCTTAACATCAGATGCAATTAATGTGTGCATTTCCAATGGGAACTTTTATATGGAAAATCAATATTTGAAGTGACAGTTTAAACCGTCAAAAACTGTCATGCATCAAAAACCTGCCAACCCTGACGAGAGTATAGCAAATTGATAGCATTATTTCAAAAATGGATGTAATGTCTTTTACTTTAGGCAAACAAATATGATTGCTGAAATTTTTTGAGTTGTACTTTAGTGGTCTTGAATTTTCTCTTTTCTAAATTTGTCTTCTCATCAGTCAGCTGTTGAAAACCTTCATGTGGACAGTGAAAAGTGATATCATCCTTGGTTGTACTTTATGATTCTGTAATTATTTATTATTTTTCGGTCATGTCACTTATTCAAAAGTTATAGGACAATGAAACCCAGACAATAATTCACAAACACCCAGTATTTCACTGCAGATCTAAATTTTATTATGTTGGTATTTGTAATAACAATAATGATGATGACCTAAATGATAATTATACCTCATGCAGTTTTCATTTTGGTTGTCTTTAAGAGAGGATGGAACACATATTCGTTTGGTGTACATCACCTCCTTCCCTCTAACTGTTGAGATGATACAGAAGAAATAAATACTTTAAAAATATTGTTTAAATGGAAATGAATGAATAGCTATAAAGAATTTTTTGACATAAAGAAAAATAAATAAGCTACTTTGGAAAAATAGACATTTCCTCATAATCCAACTTAGTACAAGATAATGTTATGTGATAAAAATATGCCTCATAACATAACCCTTAGTAACTTTTAAACCCCCTCAGTGGTGAGTTTTGTTGAACACTATGAGAAAATATAGGAAGACTATAGAAACACTATAGGAAGTATATTTCTGGGCATACCACTGAAAGGGTTAAACAGATAATGATTAAAAATTTAAAACATATCACAAGAACTGAAACCT